>NC_090436.1:261452266-262707766 GCF_031143425.1 Pleurodeles waltl | reverse complement strand
TGCATTTGTCTCTTCAAGATAAGCACTCTGCTTACGAGGTCTGAAATACACCAGCTGTTCTAGGAAAGTGTGGCGCTCAAAGAATAAACTCCCTGGAGAATACTAGTCACTTAGCTGCAGTCTTTTCCGGAGTGCTGAAGGAATGCCTGGTGTCAGCTGGTACAGGAACAAAGAAAAGAATTGCCTCAAAAGTCCTGAATACGAGGATGACAGCAGGGGCTGGACTGCCAAGTCAGATGCTGAGATCAGGAAGCAAAACAAAGCCAAGCAGGGAGGCAGGCTTCACTCTGCTATTTATAACCAATCAGGAAAGCAGTTGAGTTTCCACATGTGGATGAGTCACCACACCCAATTAGAAGCACATGTCTACACCACACCCAATTAGAAGCACATGTCTACACCTGCTCACATTAGCAAACAAGTATTGGTAAAACAAGCATTGATAAAACAATTGTGTAACACAGCACATTATGTTTACTTAGAAACATGAAGGTTTAACCAAGAACAGAGATATGATTTAACCCTAATCCCTGGGGATTCTGACAGATAATGCAGGAGGCACCTTGGGGATTCCTGACAGTCCTCCCCACCAAAAAGAGGAGCGTGAACTGTGGACGCGGGTTCCCAGGAATTGTCCTCAGGACCATAGTCTTTCCAAGTCAATAAATAGTGTATAACACCATGGACGTGCCTGGAGTCAAGAATTTTGGCCACTTCAAATTCCCATTGCCCATGTACTTTTACCAGGGGAGGTGGTGGGGCATCGCGGGTATCAGGGGAATAGGGACGTAGTAACAACACATGAAACACGGGGTATACCTTGAAATCATCTGGCAATATCAGTTCTACTATCACAGGATTGATGAGTTTGGCAATAGGAAAGGGGCCTAGAAATCAGGGGTTTAATTCTCTGGATCCTGCAAGATGGAGATTTTTTTATGAGAGCCACACCTGATCTCCTATCTGATAAGAGGGTGCAGGTCTCCTTCTTTTATCTGCTTCTTTTTTTTACTGGAGTTTGGTAGAGTTTTAAATGGTGTTGTACTTGTTTTTTAATCTCCCATAACTCTTTATGGTGTTTCTGTACTGATGGGACTCTTGGGGATGTTTGGGACCCAGTTATAGGTAGCAGTCTTGGGTGTAGACCAAACAAACAGTAAAATGGGGATTCTCCTGTAGCCATGTGGACACTGTTGTTATATACAAATTCAACAAGAGGTAAAGCCTTATCCCATTCAGTAGACCATGTGTCAATGTAACATCTCAGGATTTGCTCCAGCGATTGGTTGGCACGTTCCATCTGCCCATCCATTTGTGGATGATATGCAGAGGACAAGCGGACGTCCATACTGACAGAGGAACAGAAGCTATGCCTAAACCGTGATATAAATTGAGGGCCACGATCGGAAACAATTGTGGTGGGCAACCCAGTAAGCCGTACAATGTGTGGGACAAACAAATCAGAGAGCTTGGAAGCTGTAGGGAGGCATTTTAATGGAACAAAATGAGCCATTTTAGTTAGGTAATCTACAACCACCCATATGACAGTGTGTCCATTGGAAGCTGGGAGATCAGAAATAAAATCCATACTATTGGTATGCCATGTGGCCATCAGAATTGGATGGGAAGTAACAATCCTGTGGCTGGAATATGTTGGGTTTTAGCCCGAACACAGGTGGAACACGTCTGGACATAGCTTCTGACATCCTGGGCCACCAAAACCATCTTTGACAGAGATCTAACATCTTTTTCTCACCGGGGTGACCTGCGAGGACAGAATCATGTCCCCAATGTAACACTGTATCCTGTAATTCTTTGGTAGGGACGTACAACTGATCTGCATGGTATAGTAAACCCTCTTTTTCATATACTTTAGTTGAACAGGGAACCTTGTGTTGAGCTACCCGTATTTTCTCAAGGAACTCTTGGGAAGTGCACACAGCCATGATTTTTTCTGGGGGTATAATGCTTCTGACCTGTTCTAGCGCAACATCAGAGGAGAAACCCATCGTAGACAACGTGTCTGCCTTTTGTTGTGTAGTACCGGGCCTATAGGTGAATCTGAAGTCAAACTCGTTGAAGAATCGAAGCCAGCATAATTGAAGAGGAGTCAGGGCCTTGGTCGCTTGAAAAAACTGTAAATTACGGTGATCTTTGTAAATAGCTACGGTGTGTCTAGCTCCTAGTAGGTGGTGACACCATTCCTGGAAGGCAAGCTTGAAGGCCAGAAGTTCCTGCTCCACCACTGTGTAATTTTGCTCTGCGGGTAGCAATTTCTTTGAGAAGTAAGCTACTGGATGGAAATGCCCAGACTCAGGATCTCGTTGGGAAAAGACACCACCCACTGCCATTTGGAAAGCGTCTGCTTCCACAAAAAATGGCTGAGCCGGGTCGGTATGATGGAGAATGGGTGCTTCAGTGAATGTATTTTTAAGATGTTGGAAGGCTTTCTCAGCTTTTGCATCCCAAAGGAACTTAACCCCCTTTCGTAGGAGACGAATTATGGGAGATACCACAGTAGAAAAGTGGGGTATAAGTCTCAGATAACATTTTGCGAAGCCCAAAAACTGTTGCACTTCCTTGATGGATCTTGGGGCTACCCAATCCAGGATGGCCTGTACCTTGGACCTATCCATGGAAATTCCATCGGGAGTGATCACATATCCCAGGAATTCTACAGTTGTAGTGTGAAAAACACATTTTTCCAGCTTGGCGAAGAGATGATGCCCACAAAGCCATTGTAAAACCGCTCTTACATGCCCTATATGTTCCTCAGTGGAAGATGAATAAATCAAAATGTCATCTATGTATACCACTACACAGATATCCAGAAACTCCTGTAGCACTTCATTGATGAAAAATTGAAACGATGCAGGAGCGTTACACAACCCAAAGGGCGTCACTGTGTACTCGAAGAGTCCAAATTTAGTTCGAAACGCCGTCTTCCACTCATCCCCCTTCATCACACGGATCAAGTGGTAGGTGCCCCGGAGGTTGAGTTTAGTATAAATGGTCGACTGACGTACCTAATCTAAAAGTACAGGGATCAACGGAAGTGGATACCAATTTTTTATGGTCACTTTGTTCAATGCGTAACAATCTATACAGGCGTGCAGCTCGCGATTCTTCTTGGGCACGAAGAACAAAGACAACGATACTGCTGATGTTGAATGACAAATGAAACCCTTAGCCAATGGATCATCCAGGTGGTCTTGCAGGTATCGATTCTCAGGCTCGGAAAGAGCATACACCCTACTACATGGTAGCATTGCCCGTGGAATCAAGTCTATACGACAATCGTGTGACCTATGTGGTAGCAGCTGGGTGGCCTTCTGTTCACTAAAGATGTCATGGAAGTCTTTATACAGTGCAGGAATGGCCAGTGTGTTGTTTGGCTTGATAGCCGTACTATGTGTGGACCCACAATGCAAGGGTGTCACTAGTAATGGTTTGTCTTGGTAACAGGAGTGCCAGCAATGTTTAGAGTCTAATGTCACTGTCCTTGCTGCCCAGCCAATTTTGGGATTGTGTAACTGAAGCCAGGGTATCCCCAAAATCGCTCCAAATACTGAGGTATCTATGAGGTCAAACTGAACTTGTTCTGTATGGTTGTTTGCACAAAGCATGGACTAGGGTGTTGTTTGATAAATGATAAGCCCGGAGGACAATTCTGAGCCATCCACGGCTCTGACTGGTTGAGGGACGTATTTGCTGACAGTCGTAATATTTAGGGTTTTAGCCAAACCCAAGTCTAAAAAGTTTTCGGTAGCCCCAGAGTCAAGCAACTTGGGAATGACCTTACGAACCTGAGGGGACAACACTAATGCCACAATAAGAGTTAGATGTTGAGGTACTGGACTGGTGGTATTAGCCAGAAGATGTGAGACCATATTGAAAGAAGTGCTCAATAAAATGGTCTCAGAAGTTATAGAGCCAGTTAGTTTTCAACCTGGTCAGGAAGAGAGAATTCAGGCCCTCTTACCGCTCCAATGGCTTTCTTTGGAGCAGTAGGCTTGTTAGGACATTCCTGAGCAAAATGCCCTGCCTTACCGCAGCATAAACACAATTTAAATTTTTTCCTACGTTCTTTCTCTTCTTTAGATAGTTGGCCCCGCACACTGCCAATTCGCATGGGCTCAGGTGTATCATGAGTGGGAATGGTGGACTCCTTTTTCTCAGTTTTGAGCACCGCTAAGCGTGTGTCACCCCGGAATTTTTCTCCCTTACGCTCATTCAAGCGGTGATCCAATCATACCACCAGGTCAATGAACTCGGAACACCCCGTAGGAGGTTCCACAGTTTGGGCTAGAACATCCTTGAGATCGTCCCAAAGGCCACAATAGAAGAGGGAGGACCTCTTCTCCTCGGGCCACTCAGTCTCTGCCACCGACTGATTGAAAGAGGTGATATAGAACAGTTAATCCTTGTTTCCCTGGCGCAAATTCAGCAACTCATTGTCACTAGCTTGCACAAAGAGATATTTGGCGAACAGTTTCCGCAAGGCGTCCTTGAACCGGTTGAAACCATACAGTATAGGGTCATTGTGCTCCACCAGCAAATAGACCAATTAGCTGCATTGCCTCCCAAATAAGAGATAATAAAAGCTACCTTTGCAGCATTGTTGAGGCATGCAGCTACCCGACACAAAAACTGTAGCTGGCACTGGTCAAGAAAAATGTGGGGTGGAAGTCGTTGGGCCTGAATTAGGTCTATGAACATGATTAGACTGGTCAAACCGAGGGGCCTGTAGAACTGGAGATCTTTGTTTTAGTTTGACTCCTCCCCAGGGGGTGTCTTGTGGTTTATACCGCTGTAGTTCAGTGTGCAATTCCAGGTTTTCTTGCTTTACGGAAAGAACTTCCTTCTGTAATCCCGCTAGGGCCCCAGTGAAATCTAATAAAGATGGAGCATCCTGATCAGCTGGTAAAGCCTGTGGTAAACCTTTGAAAGTACCCATTGAGGAATCCATTGCCCAGTCAGCCCTGTATGTTGTGTCTTGACTTTATGTCGTGATGGGGCCACTCACCTGAAAAGCAGGATGTCTGCATGGGCAATGGTATTCCCCCGACCTCCTGGAACACCTCTCGGCACTTCCTGGTTGCCACGGAAACCCCTGGCAGGTGTCCCAAAAGGAAAGGGGGAGTGGAAGAGAAAGAGAAAGAGACAAAACACTGCGACGTCTTGCCGGTCCAGCCAGGCACCCTGTATCTTCGGGGGGGCAGGTTGTTGTTGACAGAGTGATAGTAGAGTTAGTGCACTCAACTTCCTTGAAACGTAATCTCTCTTTCTGATATGGGCACAGGAGGGGTAGAAGAACACCCGGATATTCCTGCACTTTTCTTGGATAATAATAACTGTTGCCACAATTACTAACACTGAATTACCAAAAACCCAAACTGAGTATCATAACAATAAGTATTGTAACACTAGGGCTGGCTTCACAGAGATTCACTGTTGCACACTACAATTAGAACTGTGGTTGCACTTATCATGCACAAGAAAGACAACCAAGGGCATTCATTATATCACGTATACATTTCCTGCATGCATAGGGTTAAACTAAAAGGAACAAAAACAATCCAAGAAATACAAATGTCCACTCTGGGTTTAAACAGTTAAATTCCACAAACCTGAAACACAGGCATGAATGACACAATTTAAATCCAAGAGTTATGCTAATAGAGAAAGAAAAGTCCTGTAAATTCTCTTATAAAATTGCACTGTCACTTTTTGTAGTACTTGAGCTCAAGCAGATTTCCCGAAGCATATTTATGCAAGTAACTACAATAATAATGTAGAATGTTCAGAAATGCAGTTGTCTCTTCAAGATAAGCACTCTGCCAAAATACAAGGTCTGAAATACACCAGCTGTTCTAGGAAAGTGGCGCTCAAAGAATAAACTCCCTGGAGAATACTAGTCACTTAGCTGCAGTCTTTTCCGGAGTGCTGAAGGAATGCCTGGTGTCAGCTGGTACAGAAACAAAGAAAAGAGTTGCCTCAAAAGTCCTGAATACGAGGATGACAGCAGGGGCTGGACTGCCAAGTCAGATGCTGAGATCAGGAAGCAAAACAAAGCCAAGTACGGCGGCAGGCTTCACTCTGCTATTTATAGCCAATCAGGAAAGCAGTTGAGTTCCACATGTGGATGAGTCACCACACCCAATTAGAAGCACATGTCTACACCTGCTCACATTACAAAGAAGCATTGGTAAAACAAGCATTGATAAAACCAATTGTGTAACACAGCACATTATGTTTACTTTGACACATGAAGGTTTAACCAAGAACAGAGATATGATTTAACCCTAATCCATGGGGATGCTGACAGATAACGCAGGAGGCACCTTGGGGATTCCCGACAGGTGCCATCACACACACTTTTTTTCCAGGTTGAAACTCGACCAGAGTGGCATTCCGGTCATACCACTGTTTCATATCCTCCTGGCTTGCTTCCAGGCTCTCCTGTGCGAGACTCCTAAAGGGGGCAGTCTGGTTTCTCAAAGCAAGCATGTAGCTAAATACATCCTGGGGGTGGTTTACTAGGAGCTTTTTTCCAAAGCCTCCTTCACCAGACTTAAGGGTCCCCTCACAGGGTGTCCATAGATGAGCTCAAAGGGACTAAACCCAAGTCCCTTTTGAGGCACCTCCCTGTAGGCGAACACAAGGCATGGCAAGAGGACGTCCCACTTCCGCCTCAAGGGCTCTGACTGCCCATAATCATGCCTTTCATGGTGCGGTTGAATCTCTCAACCAGACCATTGCTTTGGGGGTGGTAAGGGGTGGTGAACTTGTAGGTTACCGCACACTCCTTCCACAGAGACTTGATATGAAGATATGAAGTTGGTACCCCCATCAGATACCACTTCCTTGGGGAACCCCATGTGGGTAAAAACCCCCATCAATGCACGACCCACCACAGGGGAAGTGATTGACCTCAGAGGAATGCCTTCTGGGTACCGGGTGACTGGGTTTCACCAAGACGAGGATGAACCTATTGCCCATGGCTGTCTTGGGATCCACAGGCCCCACAATGTCAATATCAACCCTCTCAAAGGGGATACTAACAAAAGGAAAAGGTTGGAGAGGAGCCTTACATTTCCCCCCACTCTTGCCACTTGCCTGACAAGTTTGGCAAGACCTGCAATTTGCATCTGAGTCCCTGCGCATTAGGGGCCAGTAAAAGTGGGTGACAAGCCTCTCAAAGGTCTTGTCCTGCCTCAAATGTCCAGCCAAAGGCACATTATGAGCCAACCTCAGTAGGAAGGCCCTGAAGCACTGGGGTACCACCAGCACATGGCCTGACCCAGGCTCAGGAACCTTAGACTCACTATACAGGAGGTAGTCCTCCCAATAGATCAGGTGATATCCTGGCTCCTTGCCATCCGCCTGGTCTGTAGCCTGCCGCTGCAAACCCTCCTGAGTAGGGCATGTCTTCTGTGCTGCACAAAATGCTTGCCTGGTGGGTCCCCATTCCTGCTGCCACTGTGACAGCTCAGGGACCTTGCCCAGTCCAGCCACATGTTCCCCTGTAAGCTTCTCAGGCACTAGGGTTCTCTGGACCATCTCACTGTTGTCTAGTGAGACAAGAGTCATCTCAGCTGGCTCCCACCCACCTGGAACCAACTCCTCCCCAAGTGCTACACTAGGCAAACCCTGGGACTGTGCACCAGTGGTTGCCGGTATACTTTTGGGTCATTTGGGGTCACCCCTCACATGACCCACTTGGTCACATGCATAACACTTACATGGGGGACTCCCTGCCACTGGTTTCCCTTTGGAGAGCCATGGCTTCTTCTCACTTTTTTAGAGAGCTCCCCCTTTTTACCCTTACCTCCCCTTTCTTCTGAGAGGGACCCTGTCCACCCTTGGCGTGGTCTCCCCATACCTCTTCTGGACCCTGGTTCTCTCCCAGCGGTCCACTTCCTGCAAAGCTTCCTGGGATCAGTCAGCGTGCTGTCAATTAGGTGCTGGCACAGCTCTGGAAAACATAAACTGTACAAATGCTCCCAAGCAATCAAATTGCAAGCCCCCCATACGTTGTTACCTTACTACCTTTGCCCAACCATCCAGTGACCTGCAGAATGAATCAACACACTCCAACCATGTTCGGGATTCCTTCTTCTTATAGGACCTGAACTTGTCCTTATACTGCTCAGGGGTGAGACCATATCTTGTGAGTAGAGCATCATTCATGATAGAGTAAGTGAGCCCCTGAGAATCCCCTAAGGATGTCATAGTATCCCTCCCATCTACCTCAAAGTACTTCCACAGACCCAACCCCCAATGAGCTTCAGGGACCAGATTCATATAGAGAGTAGACTCATACACCTTGAACCACAAGTATATGTCATCCTCCCTTTTGTAATCCTTCACTAGGTCTTTTGGAATGTGCACTACTTCTCTAAAGCTGCACTATGCTGTTGCTGCCACCATCTCTACTGGACTGGCACCTCTGATCTAGCTCCCTCAAGCTGAGCTCATGAGCCAGCAGAATCTTCTTTTCCACAGTGGCCATCCTACTGTACTTACTCTCCCTTTCCATCTTGAGCTTGAGCTTCTCCAGATCCAATTGGTACTCTCTCTCTGTCTGTCTATCCTGTAACTCTTCAGGCATCAGACCTTTGGATGACACACTGCTAGCTGCCCTGGAGGCTCTCTCCCTGGACATAAGAGGCCCACCAACTATATCATTGTGAATGGATTGCACCTCCTCCTCCTCCTCTGTGTGCCCCTCAACTTCTTTGGCTGTCACCCAGGCCCTCAGCGCCTTTTGCAGCTCCTCCTTCTTGCCAGAGCCATTAATGGGACAGGCAAAATCTTTACAGAACTGCTGCAACTGAGCCACAGTATAGCTCTCTGATTTCCCTAGGTCAAAAGCATCTCCAGCTGATGCATCTGCAGATTGGGACATGACGAAAAGTCAACAAAGTGCAAAGTTCCAAAGGCAGAAAAACAAGTTTCCAATGAAGTTCAAGAAAAGTCAATCAAGGGATCAGCAAAAATATGGAAGTAGAACAAAAAGAGTTGAACAAGAGACAAAACAAAAGTCACAAGACCAGTAGTATGTGGTCATGTAGTTGTCTGCACTGAAACCAGTAGTGTACTGTATGTCAAGTACAAATACAAGTCCAATCCCAACTGCTGATCACCAATGTTAGAAATGGGGTCTTTGGTTGGCAGTCAAAGCCAGGACCCTCACTCTAGTCAAGGTAAAGGAGAATCACCCTCAGCTAACCCCGCTCACCCCTTGGTAGCTCGGCATGAGCAGGCAGGTTTAACTTCAGAGTGCTAGGTGTAAAGTATTTGTACCAACACACATAGCAACTTAATGAAAACACTACAAAATGACACAACACAGGTTTAGAAAAATAGAAAATATTTATCTAAACAAAACACCAAACTGACAAAAATCCATCATATACAAGTCAAGTTATTAATTAAAGAGCAAATATAGTATTAAATCCTTTTGTAAACAGGTAGAACACTGTAGAGTTGAAAAATACCTGGGTAGTGTCAAAATAACATGCATGGGCGAGTGTGCGTTGAAAAAGGTAGGTGAAGCGTCGATTTCTCACCGCAAGCAAGATTGTGCATCATTTCCCCTTCTCCGGTCGGTCCGGCATGCGTCATTTTTCCTCCACGAAGAGGAGCGATGCGTCGATCCGGGCAGCAATCAGGTCCGGGCAGGCATTGCGTCGTTTTACCACGCCCAGCAAGGTTTGCGTTGAAAATCCTGCTGCATGGTGATAGCAAAACCGTACAATGCAGCAATGCAGCACGTCGTTTCTCCAGCTGCGTGCGTCAATCTCCCAGCCGTGCTGCAAGCGCTGCCTTGATTTCAGCCATGGAGCCAGTGGCACGTCGTTTCTTCAGCCGCTCTTGGAGGTTGCATCAGAAATTTTCCTCCACAGTGGTCTGTGTGTGGATTTTTAATCTTGGCCTTCCAGCTTCACCTGTCAAGACCCCAGGAACAGTATAGGGCACCACTTGGCAGGGGTCTGAGCAGCTCCAGCTGTCCCTGAGACTTCAACAACAGGAGGGAAGCTCAGGACAATACTTTGGAGATTTCTTCACAGGCAGGAATGCACAACAAAGTCCAGTCTTTGTACCCTTTCACCAGGCAGAAGCAGCGACTGCAGGATAGCTCCACAAAGCACAGTCACAGGCAGGGCAGCACTTCTCCTCAGCTCTTTAGCTCTTCGCCAGGCAGAGATTCCTCGTGATGTCCAGAAGTGATCCAAACTCTGGTTTTGGGTGCCCTACTTATACCCATTTTGCCCTTTGAAGTAGGCTTACTTCAAAGGAAAGTCTCTCTTTATGAAATCATGCCTTGCTCAGGCCAGGCCCCAGACAGACACCAGGGGGTTGGAGACTGCATTGTGTGAGGGCCAGGCACAGCCCTTTCAGGTGTGAATGACCACTCCTCCCCTACCTCCTAGCACCAATGGCTCGTCAGGATATGGAGGCTACACCCCAGCTCTCTTTGTGTCACTGTCTAGAGAGAGGTGCAAACAGCCCAACTCTCAAACTGACCCAGACAGGGAATCCACAAACAGGCAGAGTGACAGAATGAAAAGAAAGCAAGAAAATGTTCACTTTCTAAAAGTCTATCCGCTCCCAAAGGTAATCTACGCTTTAATCATATTTAAAGGCAGCTCCCATGTTAACCTTTGAGAGGGATGGGCCTTGCAACAGTGAAAACCGAGTTTGGCAGTATGTCACTGTTAGGAAATATAAAACGCATTAGTATATGTCCTACTTTGAACTTACACTGCACACTGTCCATGGGGCTACCTAGGGCCTACCTTAGGGGTGTCTTACATGTAAGAAAAGGGAAGGTTTAGGCCTGACAAGTGGGTACACTTGCCAAGTCGAATTAGCAGTTTAAAACTGCACATACAGACACTGCGGTGGCAGGTCTGAGACATGATTACAGAGCTACTAATGTGGGTGGCACAACCAGTGCTGCTGGCCCACTAGTAGCATTTGATTTACAGTCCCTGGGCACCTCTAGTGCACTGTACTAGGGACTTACCAGTAAATCAGATATGCCAATCACGGATCCAATTACATACACATTTTATACAGGAACACTTGACTTTAGCACTGGATAGCAGTGGTAAATTGCCCAGAGTAACAAAAACAGCAAAAACAGAGCCCAGCACACATCAACAACCTGGGAAACAGAGGCAAAAAGTTAGAGGAGACCAAGCCAAGGATGCAAAGTCCAACAATCAGGGAGAAATGGGTAAGAGGAAAGAGATAAAAGAACTTGAGAGGGTTAAAGAAAGGAGATGAAAACATAACAGAATGGGAGAAGGAGTGAAAGATCAGAGGCAAAGGAGAGCAAAATAGTTAAAGGGTGGGGAAAAGAAAGGGTCCAGAAATTAGGATATCAGGCAAGAAGGAATATCAAAGATAAGAGAGAGTAAGAGACAGAAGAAGGGGAAGAAAGAATAAGGGATAGAGATTAATCAGAAACAGAGGAGGGCATCAAAGGAAAGAGGAGGAAGAGACAGGGCTGTGGATAAGGAGAAGAAAAAAGGCAGTTAGAAGACCCATTAGAATGAATTCAGCCACCATTAGGTCAGCAGATGCAGTGGCACTGAGGCCCATACTGTAATGGGCCCACTGCACCCCAAATATCTTTATTTTAGTAGCAAACTGGGAGCTCATTTTCCATGCTTGCATTGGGATAAACATTGTGGGTCATTGATATGATTAAACTACTCATTGGTAGTTGGAATTTCTTTCTTTAAAGTAGTCGGATTACTTGTGTTTATCACTGATTACTAATCGAATGTTTAAATATAATAAATGTCAGTCCAGTCTTTAGTTGAAGCAGGGAAAGTATATAATATATTATATTACTGTGAAAATAACTTTTGGCAGTTAGTGACTTTAAGTACATACCAACATTAAATTCATACATGTACCTCTTTTAAATACTAAGCACCCCACCTTGTGGGCTACACAATCTACTTAGGGGTGACTTATTTATCATTTAAAAGCACGTTTTTTTCATGTCAAAAAGGCTGATGTTGACAGGCTCACCTGCAGGGGGCAAAAGATGCAGAAGGTGGGAAGCGGGACTTTCTGCCAAGGAGCATGGTGACACACTGATGTAGCTTCTGTGGTGATTACAGGCCACAGGCAGCAAATCTCCTGGTGCTGGAGCTGCTTCATTACCTCAGAATAGTGCAGTAGGAGAGATGCCTGTGGAGGGGTCACCAAGCCTAGTAGAACATGGTGGTCACCATCCTTAATGCATGTTGGGGGAGTGATCACAGCTGCCCTGCCCTGCTGACTTCAAGCCTGCTTCTCAGCCATTGAGCCATGGCTCTCTATACTGGGACAAGGATGCCCTCTCACCTAGTGTCTTGGCAAACAGGCAAGATCCAGCACCATGTTCTACAGACTCCACACCTGAGAAACGTCTCACCTGCTTAAGATGACATGACTGCTGCTAGGGGACAGAAGATGGGATGTGTCAGGGTAGTGTGGTGAGTCCTAAAACACCAGTCCCATCCCGGAATAGCTTCCTAGAGTTGATATCCCCCCCACATGCGAGTGAACTCCCTCCTAGCATTGGTTCATGGCTGCTGGCCACAGAAGGGGGACTGCAGCTTACAACTGCAGTGGTCATCTTGGATTGGGTAGTCCTCACATCAACACTTTGGTCATCATTCCAACCCTGGCGGTCGGTGATAAAGCGGTGGTAATACTGCCAACAGGCTGGCAGTAAATACTGCCATATTATGACCATGGTGGAAAGATCTCATACAGACAGCCACTTTACCACACCGACCGCCAGGGCGGAATCAACAGCACCACGGTGGTAGCCACCAACAGCCAGACGGAAGCCAATGTTCTGCCCACTGTATTATGACAAGCCAATCCGCCACCTTTTCCGGGGTTGTACCAATGACATCAAAAGCTTGGCAGAAACACTGCACAGAAGGGAAAGGACTCACCATTGGAGACTCAGGGAAGAACCACGCCGCCATGGAGCCTGAACTGCAGATCTTCCCCATGATTTTCTACGTACTGCTCCAGCACGAACACCAATGACGGCGAAGACAACCAGGGTGAGTACAGCCGCCTAGCACACAGGGGGAAGAGAGTGACACACAACCCAACACCATACACACAAGCAGATGCAGTAACATAACATATTTACCCCCTAACCCTCAGGAATAATGCAAGGACCACAGGAATAGATAAAAGTGAGTGTAATAATATAAATAAAGTAGAAATACGTACATCCAATAAAAAAGTATATACATATGTACAAATCATGGGGCTCTGCCCAGTCCTCAATCTGTGTGGGCCACAGGGCCACATTACAAAGTCCAAGGCCCCAGTTGACTCATGCAACAACACAGAGAGAACTCTGCAGGGGCATCAGTTTGAAAATGGGCAGGCAGCTCAGGGGGACAGGGAACGGGGGGCACCTCAGCCGGCAGATGGAACAACACCACTCGTTCTAGAGGGGGCAACATACCCTGTGCGCTGTCCTGGGGAGTGCTAGGCCACAGTCTCTCAGGTGGGTGATTTGCTCACTGCTTTGTTCAGGGGAGTGCAAGGCCACAGACTCTCAAGTGGGTGATTTGCCTACTGCTTTGTCCTGTGGAGTGCAAGGCCACAGTCTCTCAAGTGGGTGACTTGCCCACATGCTCTGGAGGGGGCAACATGCCCTGTGCTTGATCCTATGGGGAGTGCAAGGCCACAGTCTCTCAAGTGGGTGTCTTTACCACTGGTTCTGGAGAGGGCATCGTGCCCTGTGATCTTCGTACTGGAGAGGATGGGGTGAGTGGGTGCCATACCCACTGGTTCTGGAGGGGACATCGAGCCCCGTGATGCAGATCCTGGGGAGTGCAAGGTCACAGTCTCTCAGGTGGGTGTCATACCCACAGGATTTGCAGGGGGCAGGCCGCACAACAGCCCACGGATGCAGGACTACAGACTGTCCGCCGGCGGTGACGCCTGCTCAGTGGTGGTGCTGCTGATGCTGCCGCTGGTGGTGGGGGAGGCTCCAGCCCATCCCCTGTAGCCTCGAATGGCTGCCCACTGCTGCTGGTGGTGGTAGGGGAAGGCTCATGCCCATCCCCTGCAACCTCGGATGGCTACCCACTGCTGGTGGTGGTGGTGGTGGTGCTGCTGCTGCTGGTGGTGGTGGGGGAGGCTCCTGCCCATCGCCTGCAGCCTTGGGTGGCTGCACCACCATGGTTGGGGGCAGCAGCTCCGACTGATTCCCAGCACCAGGCCCCTTGTCCTTTCTTCCTGCTGGTGCAGGCCCCTTGCCCTTCCTAGCAGCAGCTGGGGATTCCTCCTTGCCCTCCCTGGCAGCAGCTGGGGATTGCTCCTTGCCCTTCCTGGCAGCAGCTGGGAGTGGCACCTTGACCTTCCTTGCAGCAGCTGAGGGTGGCTGCTTGACATTCATGGCAGCAGCTGGGGAGGGCTCCTTGCTCTTCCTGGCAGCACTTGGGACAGGCACCCTTTCCGTGTGGCTGCCTGCTGCCTGGGATCCTTTCCCACCACGACTTGCTGTGGACTTGTTGGCTGAGGTGCTTGCCTGGGTTTTAGCCACCTTGGCCAGACGTGAAGGACGGGGGGAGGGGTAGGGAAGAAGTCAATGGTGGAGAGGAAAAGCTTCTTAGGGACATTGGGGCGGGAAGAGGGAGAAGGTCTTGGAGTGGAGGAAGAGGGAGTGGTTGTAGGAGGTGTCTGTCTGCTGTGTTTGGATGCAGGTGCATGGGCAGGATGCGGTGTCTGAGTGCTTGCGTCTGTGTACTTTGGGAGGAGGGGGCACAGACACAGTGGGAGGGGACACAGGGGACATGTGCATTGATGTTGGGGTGGTGATTGCCAGTGAGGTGTGGGTTCTGATAGGTGTGCTGGTGATGGAGGTAGTGGATGAGGATGTAGTGCATGCAGGTTTAAGTGTAGGTGCAACTGGGAGGGAGGTGGAGGAGGATATGGAGACAGTGGAGGTAGTGTATGTTGGTGTGTATGCATCTGTATGATGTTTGTGTGAGTGCCTTTGGGATGAAGTGTGGTGCCTGTGTTTGCCTGTGCCACTTTTGTGTGTTGTCCTGTGTGCATGCTCGTCTGCCTGTGTGCTTTGGATAGGTTGGGGTTGAGGGGAATGAGATTGGGAAGAGGAAGTTGGAGGAGGGAGAGTGGAAACATGGACAATGGCTGCCATCAGAGAGAAGGCCAGAGCCTGGAATGATCTCTGTTGGGCCGCCAAGCCAGTGTGAATGCCCTACAGAAATGCATTGGTCTGTTGCATTTGGGCTGCCAGCCCCTGGATGGCATGCACAATGGTTGACTGCCCAACAGAGATTTATCGCAGGAGGTCAATAGCCTCCTCACTCAGGGCAGCATGGCTAACTGGGGCAGGGCCTCAGGTGCCTGGGGCAAAGGAGATGCCCACCCTCCTGGGTGAGGGGGCACGGGCAACTCGATTAGGGGCTGCTGGGAGGGCGTGCTGGTACGTGGGTGGTGGCTGTACCTGTAGCTGGTGTGGGCACAGAGGTGTCCGCCACCACCAGGGAGCTTCCATCGGAGGAAGTATTCATGTGCCCTCAGCATCAGTGGACTCTGCCTCCTGTGTCCTATGCTATACAGCACCCTCTGTCGCTGCTGCCTCTGCTCCTCCACCAGATGATGCTAATGCACATAAGGACAGGGTGACAAAGCAAAAAGGGGGGAAGAGACAAAGGATACACTGGGTCAATGGCTGCACCACCACCACCGTTGGTGTACATACCAACCTCACACACAGGGAACAGCCCTACGCACTATGCAATGCACCACCAGTAACAATGCTAGCCACCAGGGCATGGGGAGGGACACATACCGCCAACTGCAGCATACCTGGGACCCACACAGCCCTGCCCAGTAGTGGATGCCTACTAGGTAGGTTGGAGGAATTTCACATGAGATCCCTGCCCTACATGGGACCTACTCTGCAATGTCTGGCCTGGCCTAGGGGCACCCACAGACACACATCCCCCACCCGGATACCAACCCACCAGGCATAAGTTGTATTGAGGGGCACTGTACTCACCCACTTGTGGCTGCTGTGATGCCCTTAAGTGCCCATCCAGCTCCAGATAGGCCACTTCCAGTATGGGGGCCATCAGGGGGTTCAGGGTTCGACGGGCACCCCTTCCTTGTTGGGAGGCCATCCCCAGCTGGGCCTCAGCTGTCTTCCATGCCCAGCATCTCAGGTCCTTCCACCGTTTCCGACAGTGGGTGCTCCGCCTCCCGTAGACCCCCAGGGTCCGCACGTCCTTGGCAATGGCACGCCGTATACCCTTCTTTTAATGGGCACTGACCTGCAGAGGAAATATACACAGGGAAAGGTATTTGTTAGACCATCCTGGCTGTTACACTCATGGCCCACCATAGCCCTTCCCATCCCCTTTCGCACGGACATGGCCCAGCATACATGCTGCACGCTTCCCAGGACCCATCCACCAACACCCCCCTACACGAGGCCTTCACAACGGCACTCCATGCATTCATGCCCCATGCATCCTGCTCACAGTGTAATCAGCTGTTGATCTGAAGGCTCATACAGCAGTCCATACTGGGGTAGGACCCCATCTACTAGTCTCTTCAACTCCACCGAGGTGAAGGCAGGGGCCCTTTCCCCAGTCACACGGGCCATGGTAGGTTCCAGATACAGGTCACAGCATCACATGCAGTGTAGGTCCTCTCCTGTTGAAGGTCAGGTAGCAAGTGAGTGAACAGATAGAAAATGGCAGTGACGTCTGCGGCAGTGCATACGGTCACCACTGGCATACAGCACCATTGGCCACTGTACCCCAATACTATCCAATGAGGCATTGCACGGCGGATCCCAAACACCTCCCGCAATGGCGCACAACGTCAGCGGAATTACCTCACTTACACCTGTCCCTCCATACAGGACAGTCAGACGCCATTTCAGTGGGGGGCAGTGCATGGAACATAACTGCGTCACAGATCACAATTGTACATACAGGATACATGCCACTAATACATTTAACATTCACATTGTGCATTGAACTGTAGTGGCTACAATGACCGGCTCCTCACTCTTTTGCCCCATAGATTGCAACCGCTGCGGATGAATAGAAGATGGAGACATCCCCCCATGTACAGACCCCTGGTGAACTTGGCAACAATGGAGGACAGGCACATTATCCTTACCTACAGACTTGACAGGGCCACAATCACAGAGCTGTGTGCCCAATTATAGCCTGGCCTCATATCTGCTATCCGTCACCCCACTGGGATCCCCCCTCTTGTGCAATTCCTATCTGTGCTCCATTTATTGGCAACTGGTTCTTTCCAAGTGACAGTGGGCTTGGCAGCAGGAATGTCACAGCCAATGTTTTCAATTGTGCTGACAAGAGTGTTGGCTGCCCTGATTAAACTCATGTGCAGCTACATTATTTTCCCCCAGGTGGAGGATTTGCCCAAGGTGAAGGATGACTTCTATGCAACAGGACATATCCCCAACATAATTGGGGCAATTGATGGAACACTTATTGCATTTGTTCCCCCCTGGAAAAATGAACAGGGCTTCAGAAATCAAAAAGGTTTTCACTCGATGAATGTGCAGATGCGGTGTTTGGTGGACCAGTACATCTCCCATATCAATGCTAAGCATCCTGGGACGGTGCATTATGCCTTCATCCTGAGTAATAGCAGCATCTCAGATGTGATGGGCCAACTAAAGAGGCAGAGGGTGTGGCTAATAGGTGAGCCCTGGTTCCCACCCAGTGGATGTTGGAGTATGGGTATGGTGTGGGCCATAAGGGATAGTGTGTGGCTAGCAGTTGTCCAACGATATTTGCAGGTGACTCAGGTTACCCCAACCTATCATGGCTACTGACCCCTGTGAGAAATCCCAGGACAAGGGCTGAGGAACGTTACAGTGAGGCACATGGGTGAACAAGAAGGATAATTGAACGTACATTTGGCCTCCTGAAGGCCAGGTTTCGGTGCCTCCATCTGACTGTGCTACTCACCCTAGAAGGTCTGCCAGATAATCGTGACATGCTGTATGTTGCATAACCTTACCGTGAGATGCCATGTTCCTTTTCTGCAGGAGGAGGAGGCTGGAGATGGCCGTGTGGCAGCAGTGGACCCTGTGGACAGTGAAGATGAGGAGGCAGAGGATGAGGACAACAGAACTGCAGTGAATAGACAATACTTCCAATGACACACAGGTAAGACAGTGTTAATTCACATTTGATTGTCAGTTTTTTGTTTCACATTGTCACTGGCAGGCTGTGATTTCACACTTCTATGGCCACCCACTGTACCCTTTGGCAACTCTTTTTGCAGATGTTGGTGCCCTACTATCGCTCCTGGTGTGTTCACTGCAGCCAACTACAGGTCTTTTCTATGTAAACATTACTGTACATTTGAATTGCAATGTTTAAACCTTGGTAAACTAATACATACTTCAATCATTTGACATACTCCATACTTGTATTTTTTTAAAGTCTGTTTATTGCAGTGCTATGAAGAAAAGGGAGAAGTGCAATGGGCTGGGGTGATGATGGAGGAAAGTCCAGGTTATAGTTCCAGTCTATTTGGAGAACAGGTGCATTGTCCAAGGGGACATGGGAAGGGGAGCAATGGCAGTTCAAGGTGGACAGGGTGACAGAGTGGGACACAAGGGTGACAATCAGGAGAGTCTTATTTCTTGGCCGGGGTACTGGCAATAGTCTCTGGCTTCTTCCTAGATCACAGGGAACGTTTTTGGGGTGGTTCTCCTTCAGAAGGGGGAGGGGTGCTGGTGGCCTGTTGTTCCTGTGGCGGGGCCTCCTGTCCACTAGCAGCATCAGAGGTGGAGGGTTGTTCAGTAGTCTGGCTAGTGGCAGGGGCCCACTAGTGTGACACTGCCTCCCTCATAATGTTGGGCATGTCTGCCAGCACCCCTGAAATGGAGACCAGGGTGGTGTTAATGGCCTTCAAGTCCTCCCTGATCCCGTGGTAGTGTCCCTCTTGGAGCTGCCTGTTCTTCTGCACGTTGTCCAGGATCTGGCCCAGCGCATCCTGGGAATGTTGGTATGCTCCCAGGAGCTCGGAGAGTGCCTCCTGGAGAGTCGGTTCCCTGGGCCTGTCCTCCCAGCTTCCCTGTTGTCCTGTGCCTCTGTCCCCTGAACGGTATGCCCATTGCCACTGACCGCAGGTCCCTGATTGTCTTGGGAATGTAGGATGCCCTGGGGTCCCTGTAGTGGTGAACACACTGTTGATTGACGTGTCCTGGGGACAGAGGTATGGGCATGCTGGGTGGGTGCTGTGGTGGTGTTTCCTGAAGGGGGAGGCTCTGTGGTGGTGTGTGACTGTGGCTGGGTAATCAACTGTCCGGAGGTCCCTGATGGGCCAGGTTGGACATCCAGATACAGGCAAGCAGAGTCGTTGTCATCACCGTGGGCTTCTTCTGTGGGGGGACTGGACGTTGCTGGCACCTCTTCTCCGGTGACATTGGCTGGGATACCTGTGAGGATGTAAATGCAGTGTTATTGTTTCTGTGTGTGACATATTGTGCATGGATGGGTTGCCCTCTATGGTTGTTATTGCCCTGGCAGCTTTACCTTGTGTGAGTTGTTATGTGGTGGGCTAGCTGATTCTCTCTAGTGTGCATGCTTTAGTGACACATGTCCATGTAGGTCTGTGAGTTGGGTACATGCATTGGTACGGCATGCAGGGCTTGGCATTGGGATGAGTGGGTTGTGATGGTGGGGTGTGTGGGAGGTGGTGGAGTGATGGGAGTGAGGGTAAGGGTGGGGGTATGTGATGGCATGCAGGTAGGGGGGTGAAAGTAGTAAAGAGTTGACTTACCAAAGTCCAGTCCTCTTGCTACTCCTTCCAGGCCCTCAGGACGCATGATTGCCAAGACTTACTCCTCCCATGTTGTTAGTTGTGGGGGTGGTGGCAGGGGTCTACCGCCAGTCCTCTGTACTGCGAGTTGGTGTCTTGCTGCAATGGAACGTACCTTCCCCCGTAGGTCATTCCACCTCTTCCTGATGTCATCCCTTGTTCTTGGGTGCTGTCCCACGGCGTTGACCCTGTCCACGATCCTCCACCATAGCTCCATCTTCCTAGCAATGGATATCTTCTACACCTGTGCTTCAAATAGCTGTGACTGTACACAGATGATTTCCTCCACCATGACCCTTAGCTCCTCCTCAGAGAATCTGGGGTGTTGTAGTGGTGCCATGGGTGTTGTGTGAATATTGTGGGTGGGGGTGTGTAGGGTGATGTGTTGGGGTGTGATGTGAGGTGTGTGGGTGGCGTATAGGTGATAGTGGTGTGTGCCTCTGGTCTTGTCTGTGGTCATGGTGTCTGTCTCGTGCCAAATATTTGTAATAGTAAAGGGTTGTGGGTAATGTGGGTGTGTGTTTTATAGTGGTGTAGGTGTGTGTATGGGTGTCAGGTGTGTATAGTTTGAATTGACCAATGTGGTGTTGTTTTGTATGTGTGTGTGTATTTTGAGCAGCAGCAGCTGGAGTGGGACATCAAGCTCTTATGGCTCTGCAAAAAAACATTTGATCTTGAAGCGTAGTCGTAGAGACAATGTGCACATTTTGGGGTGGCGGAGCAAGTTAAAAAGGATGATTTGAAGGACTTTCTGACTACTTTTATTCCCACGACACTCAAGATACATTTCAACCCTCCCTTGGATTTTCATCATGCACACCCTGCTCGCTCCTGACTCCCCTCCTCCAGTGCCTGCCCTACACACATCTTTTATTGCTGTGCTAACCATCAACAGGCATGACACATCATCAGAAGAAAAATGGCCGTTATCAGTTCTGTGACAACCAAGTCTTCTTTGCAGCAGTCTTCTCCACAGACACTAACACAAAAAGAAAATTATTCTTTGCCAAGCGTCCTGGACTACATCGAAAGGACATTGAATTTGGGCTAATGGAATCAGCAACAATGACTGTTACGGTTAATGGACACACACTAGAACATGACCTTGAAGACACTCAGATGTACACTGTGCCCTCAAAAACAAGGCTGCTGTAACCAACATCGATTTGGGCATGCAGAGCGTCCCTGGGAAAGTGTCATGCACGAATGGACAGACAATAATACAGTGGGTCCCTGGGAGTCATTGCAGCCGAGGGACAAATCCATACGTTCTGTCGAGAATTGAGAATGGAGTGGCAGTAACTTTCATCCCCTTGAACACTCTTTGCTTCTTCACCCCCTGTTGGCTGATTTGCCACACATGTTCTTGTCTCTCCATTTAGCCGACCCCCAGAGCGGACATGCAACTTGCTGCTCCATCTGGTTGAGTGACTGAACATGGCAACCCCAAGGCCACACTGGATAGTCTGAGCCACAAGACTCGTGCTTGTACAAAATGCGTGTGGCATATTTGTAGCTAGACTAAGGTCATAGGCCCACTTCTTGGGCCCCTGCTTCTGTTCATGCCTTTGGGCGATCTACTCTGCCTTCTGGTGCTCTCCCATTGTTTCATCCTGTACAATGCCTGCATGTTCGGTAGATTGTTTAATTTACAGTTTAGGACCTTGCTGCTCCTGGCTAGGCACTCAGTCTGACCCCACTGGTTTACAGCAGGATTCTGCAACGAGTGGCTCGTTAGTTACTGGCAGCTCTCCAACTACCTGTTAGCAGGGCCACAGGAATTATGCAACTGTGGGGTCACTGTGATTTTAGCATAATTATAGATTTGCCACATAATCCATCATTTGCCGCATAATCTGTAGATTTTAACAAAAAAAATATTTTCTAGATCAAACGGTTCAAAAGTCACTAAACATGAAGCAACTTGTGTTTCCGCGCAGTAAAAGACCCTTTGCAAAACTGGACTTGTCACCTTTTTGCTGCTTATTGCTATTTGTGTATTGAAACGGTACTAATGAAACCAATGTCCAGACAGTGTTATCAAGTTTGAAAATGATGAAATAATTAAGTAATACTTTTACAAAATGTACCATATTATGCCACATAATATGCCTTTCCTTGCTGCATAATTTACTCAACCTTGCCACGTGATTTGGCCCCCTTCTGCCACATAATTCCGGTATCCCTGTCTGTAAGAAATTCGCCTATGTGCAGCCCAGCCAACTAAATCAGAAGTTGTTGCTTGGATTAATTAATGTACGTAAACCAAAATTGAAAAGTGTGTATTCGAGATTAAAATGTACTTATTTTCAGAACTCAGAAGCTGAAATAGTGGAGAAAAGTGTTTGAATTTCAAATTCAACCACTCAAACCATTCAGTTGGTAACAATAAACATATATTATTTCAGCACCAAGATACCACTTCAGGTGAATGTGTTCTTTAAAATACATATGCTATCATATGTTGTATTTAAAGACTTATTTTTGTCTTGGTGCATTGTAGCCACTGGCTATTATCTATTACCGAGGTACAGGCGTTTGAAATGGATAATACCTGTTTTCATTACTGCTGGCATCCCTGCCTGATGCACTGAGGTGATCACTGTTGCATACCTACCAACCTACAAAATGTTTTCACTGTGTGAGAAGGGGGTGGGGCGTTGGATAGGGCAGGGCCTGATGCCTAAAAACTAACTAAGATGCAATCTGCCCCTTACCAAGCCACCCACCACTCTCAAAAAAGAACACAAAAAAGCCTCAAAAGGTGAGCAAGGCTGTCGCTGGTGGC
Source organism: Pleurodeles waltl (assembly GCF_031143425.1). Classification (NCBI taxonomy): domain Eukaryota; kingdom Metazoa; phylum Chordata; class Amphibia; order Caudata; family Salamandridae; genus Pleurodeles; species Pleurodeles waltl. The sequence continues at coordinate 262,685,085 of NC_090436.1, read as the reverse complement.
CTAGGGTGTTTTTACACCATTTGTGGACATCAGCTGCTTACTGACACAGAAAACAAGCTTTAAATATCATAGTTATATATACAAATTTTCACTAGTGTCAGTATTTACACTTACAGCTTTTCTCTTAACATTGACTTCCTGTATCACATCAACCACAACTTTCTGCAGCAATATGTCATTTCCTTTTGGCTTTAATACTTTTCTTATTTTCTGTAGCAAAATCTAATTAAAACTGTAAGTACAATGCTAAGAATCATTTCAACATACCACACTCCACCCCGACCAAGCACTCACATATCTGTTTATTTTTGTTCACACACCGGCGATGCTGCTCGTATGTGGCCACCTTTTCTCATGCCAGCGCAGCATAATTCATCGCTCATAAATTAACAGCACTAACTCAACCTGCAGCATGGCAGCTGCCTTTTGAGCACAGCTGGCGAAGCCCACCGCCATTTATTATCTTTCGAATTGTGGAAAGTTAGAGTCCCCTTAGCGTAATTTTTTTACGCTAAAGCTGTGGTAACTTAACTCCATATTTAGCGTAAAAATATATGAGTTAGCGCCATTTTCTGGAAGCGCCAACCCACCTTGTGTCTCATTGTGACAATGATATGCAAGGTAGGCGTTCCCATCCAAAATAATGACTCTAACCCTCTAGCGAAATATTTCCCTCCCGACGTGAAAACAATGCCCACCAAGGATGTGGACCGTAAAAATGACACTCCGATTAGCGTCAAAATTTAATGCCTGGTCAGACCAAGCATTAAACGAGCCCCACACATCACCACTTAAGGAAAACACACAGAACAGCATTTGCAACCACCAGGACAACATGGAAGTGGTACTGCTGCAGCTTGGCACACACCGCAGACATCAGTGAAGACAGCAGGCCTCTCCACCACCACCACAGCAACCCCAAACACCACCCCACAGCAGTCAGAAAGGCAGCGCAGAAGGAGGGGAGAGGATCTTCAGACAGCGGACAACCTTGGGCTTAGGGAACAAGATGTCATCAAGATGTACTGACTGAACCGGGAGTCCATTGTTTGCCTGCTGCACCACATTGTGCCACACATCACAGTAAGGATAGAAACTCCTACAACTATTCCACCCATGACAAAACTCCTTGCTGTCCTTCATAGGCTGGTGTCTGGATCCTTTCAGATAATGGGCGCACAAGTGGCTGTATGTCCCTGCCAACCTTCTCGGTCTACCTTCTCAAGGTCGTGGATGCAGTCATACGCCTCATACCCCACCACATATGCTTCCTAAACACACAGTAAATGCAGGAGGAGACTAAGCAAGGTTTCTACCAAATTGCTGGGTTCCCACATGTGCTGGGTGCAATTAACTACACCCATGTCCAACTTGTGCCACCTGCAGCAACCAAACATCTATATAAGAACCGCAAGCACACCCATTCGATCAATGTGCAGGTCATTGTGGACCACCGTGAGCTCTTCACTAACATCCTAGCAGAATATCCTGGCAGCGTCCATGATGCATGCATATTCCGCCATTCCACTATCAATGCACAGTTCCAGGTTGGGCAATATAGCAATGGGCAATGGGCAATATAGCAATGGGCTAATCGTAGGTAAGCCACCATACTAATCATTACACACATAACACACCAACCATGTAAGACAAACAAGACATACACCACACTAAATATAAATGGGCAGGGGAACACAGATGTACAGAAAACACATATGCAACATGCCACACTACACCGCAATCATTACACATCACAAACACATAAATCCACATGTACATAACACAGCCACAACCTGACTGGCACACCACATGAGGACAGGGGGAGCTCTTTCCCCTTTGCATACAGAAGCTGCCTACAAACAAACCCCTACAAGTGTCCATTGGTTGACAACTAAATACAGATCCCACACACATTACACCAAACAAAGAATAGCTCAGCTATGTCAATGGCAAAGGCCATGGTCATTTAAAGAATGTCACACATAGGCATAGCCCCACGTAAATCATGGTGTGCAAGCCTCTGGCAGCACCTATATCAAATGCCACCCAACTGGTGCCATTACCAACTACATATCATCTACACACACCTGACATACCAGTAGTGTGCACATACACCATGGGGAAAAATCATGATAAATGGTACAGCACCTACTCCAGCGCCCCCTAACACCACCATGTCTGTTCTGTATACTAGAGAGGTTCCACCATGGTGCAGAGTTTGTTCAAAACTGTATAGATCATGGATGTCATAGTAGGGCTCGACAGGAGTATAGAGGACATAACTGACCTTTCATGCACCATACATAGGGACGCATGTGAAAAATAGTTGTGCACCCTCACAAAGTCTGCACTGTGCATGTGTTGAAAGTGTCGGTGATAAATCATGTATTGGGAGCTAGGAGATTCTACTGCACCAAATTAGATCATCCTAAAAATGTGTGATTCAAACCCTTATACACTTGATCGCTGGCACAACCACCATCTACCACAAAGGGTCACTAAGTGTTGCCCTGCATGTGTAGTGCCACATGGGAACATGGAGGGCACAGTTTGGCTTTGTAGGGCTATGATGGTGTCTCTATATCTGACACCACTGTGATGCAAGGTGGTGGTAGGTTCCGTCCAACAATAAAACACTGCATCAAATATGGACTACACAACACAACTTTGCAATGGTTTAACCATCAGTTTGGAATTAATATGATAATTCCCAGGTCCCTGAGCCACAACCCAAGATTGTCATGTCCAGCAACACAGACCTATGAAACCATTTTAAAAAAACGGAACAAACACTCTACCACAAGCAAGTCTGAGCCACCACTCCACCTACAACTAACAACTGCCATGGTATATTCCAAACCACTATCAAGCTTTACCAACATATCTTCTCTCACTCATTTGCAGCCGATGAAGGTTACGGCATTCAGCCGTGGGTAATGACTCCATTTGCCCATCCCACAATGGTGGAAGAGCGTGCATATAATGAAGGGCACAGAAGAACATACAATGTGGTGGAGAGGACATTTGGGCTTCTGAAGTCAAGTTTCAGGTCTTTTGCCCTGGCAGGAGGAAGCCACTTCTGTGCTCCACCACTGGTATGTGAAATCACACTGGCATGTGCAATCCTTCATAGTATATGTTTAAGAACAAATGTTCCATGGGATGAACTGATTGACTGCCCAACGAGGAGGAGGGTGATAATGGTGCAGCTAATTTGGAGGGGGGACAACAGAACACTGCTGCAGGAGTTTGCAGCAGACTACATATAGTACAGAACTTTTATACATAGTGACTGGACTATTATCATCACATTGTAAATAGCACCAAAAACACTTTGCACCTAAATCTCCTTGGTCAACTCAATCTCCACTACATATACCACTGGAATGTTACTCAAACCTCAGGGAGCCGGTAAGAAACACAATAGTTACAAGTATGATAGCAACATCATTTGTGATGTAAGAGGGTCTACTGCCTCCATTTCACATGTCAGTGACACGCAATTCATGGTGATGTGACTCCTAAAGGCCTAGATCCATGCACCACAACAAATATTGTGCCATCAAGTGAACAAGGTGGTAATTCCTAGCTCTTTCCCCACATCATCACCACGCCTACCAGGATGTATGCAAGAGGAGCATACATAAGGTAGGTGCTGTGATCAAATGGATTTTTAAGTAATGTAGGAACTTAACACTGTCACATCTCAGGATGATTGCTGTTTTGCCTTCACAGTGCATGTATGACAAGGGGGGATCATTGGTAAATATGAACCTTCAGTAACTGTATAGGGATTGTAACCAATGTTAGAGGCAGAGACTGCACTGTGCATCCATGGGATTATGTCCTAGCACTGCCATTGGGCACAACCCTGACACATGGTGGGTTATACCTCACTTATGGTACACATACGTTGGCTGTGGAGTGCGCTATGGGTTGCCAGACAAATGAAGCAGTTATGATTGCTGAATCACAATCCAAAAATATGACCCATTGTCAGGATCAAAGAATTAAATTGATGAAACAGGACATCCTGTCTGCATACATGGTACAGTGAGTCCACTTTCACTTCACAGCCTTTTTGTCTGCAACTGTGTTAGATTATGTGGAACTGGTGCTGTCAGTGATTTGAAATATTTGGAGTGTTTTTGTACTGTGTCCTGTAACTGTTGTGTATTGTTTGTCTTTTAATCTGTCTTTTGTATTGTAATTGTTCTGTATCTGTCTCTGTTTGGGGGGTGCTTGTCTGGGGTAGGATAGTTTGTTGGGTATTTGGGGTAGTTGGGATAGTGTTAGGGCATTTTTTTCTGCCAACTGCATTTGCAGTGCATGATGTCAGGGAAAGGGAGGATGGCCAGGATGTCGGACGATGAGCCGGGGGGCTTATTTTGGCTGGTACAACATTACCTCTCCATGTTATTGTACTGGGTGGCTGTGTAATTCTGGAATACCCCACAGAGACCGGGAAGCTCTGGTGGGGCACGGCGCTCCACCACCTGACTAGAGCTTTTGGCACCGGACGGAATGACCACCAAATGAAATACCGTTGGGCTGACCTCATCACAAGGGAACAAGATCTGCTAAATCACCTGGGCATAGGGATTGGTGGAGCAGTTGGTAAGTATCCCATTTCCATACTAAATCCTTTATTTGCATGTGCATGACAGATGCTGATACAGTTGAGTGCAGCATGTCATGTTTAAGGATCTGGACATGTCGTATGCTGCTGTATGAAGAGCCCCAGCGCCACCTTAGGGCAGCCATTCTAATGTACAATAATGAAGCCGAGGCAGGGCAGATGTTCCATCTTCCCTGCACCACCATTACAAAGTGTTGTGATGCATGCCTAGGGCAACTCTGTTTTGAGCAGCACAACATGAGACCTGTTTGGGGGGCAAATATACAAGCCTATGGCAAAAATAAGAAATTCCTAGATCCCATTTTTCATGCACTTGGACCAGCTGCTGAGAGCAGGTGTCATACAGGGCATATAAATGTATCTGATGGGCTCCTATGTACTCAGCAGAAGTTGTGATGATCTGTTTTGTTGCAACTCCTGCTGAGTACATCATTTCCCTCATATAAGTAAATGCAGTTGGTCCCTACTTGCGTCATGCTATGCTTCAATTCTCATTAGGCACACACATGGCGGTGGTAAGGGGTGCACTGAGGTCCATAAGGACTGTAGTGATGTACCTGGTGCTGCACCACTTCCGTTCAATCTGCCCCTTTTGTGTCATTGGCCAAGGCCATGTAAGGGAGCTTGACTATGCACTGGGTCCAGACTACTAGCACTTTCCTCTTCCTGTACATTGCTTATCACATACACCCCAAACTATGTCTATTACTACACAAATATGTGCTGAATTAGTACCACAGGCCTGCAGCATCTTACTGACAGTATGGGGCTGCCCTGTATCTGCTCCATCACTGGCACATTACTCAGAAACCTGCACCAACACATGCACCCTTGGACCAAAGAGCAAGTGTGTATGTGTTGAGGCATATGTCTATGTTCTTATCCCTTCCTAGGCAAATAATGATATACTACGCCAACAATGGCTGGCCACATAGTATGGCAATACATCCATAATTTCAATCTGTCAATGTGCACGTGTGTACAACTATTTAAACATAAGGAAAATCCCATGTCATTATTGCTCATGTGTGTGCCTTGTGATGGCTACAAACTACAAACAAGGATGTATCAAAGCATTCCTCAACACTTTGAAATACCCACACAACTCCTTGGCAGTTTGTTTGTCAGTTTGCAATGACAATCAGGTAGATGTCTTCAACATCTGGGGCAGGCTCAAATGCTATGGGTGTCACAATGGGATGGTCACTGCAACAACTATTCCATGCCCTCAGATGCAGTATACAGTGTCATGCAGTCCCATACGGTCATGGAGGTGTACAGCTAACAAACACCTGCATGACAATGCCTTGTATATATGGTGCAGTTAAAAGCATTAGAGGAGTGTCTGATAAAGTGATGGTTTGTAGGTGCCTGAGTCTCCATTATCTGAGAGTATGTGTGATTGACTGATATTAGATGTTTGTCAATTGCTCTGATCTACCACTAGGTTGACTTGCTCACTCAGCCTAACAAGTTGATAGCAAGCAATGTTGTCCATTAACTGATATGTACAAATATCACTAAGCAATGTTTTCCATTCATGTCTTGCAGGTGGACCTCCACCCTACACCGTTGGTGAGTTCGCCAGATTTGAAGACCCGATGTAGCCAGTAAGTGTCATCTTGTGCGTCATGTGTGCCAATCCAGGGTTTAGTGTCAGTCAGTCTGATGTGTGGAATGCTATGAATAATTGTTTTGCCTGACCAATGATGTGATATCATTGGAGTTAGGATGGTGGCATCATGTCTGTTGGAATGTTGAGCATTGAGAATGGCTTGGTTGTAGTACAAGGGGCTGCCATGGAATTGTAGGTATTATGAAATGGAAAGCCTGGCCACATACTCATTGATGTCTATCATGGTAGGTGTCAGAGCAGCTGTTTATGTAAATAGCATGCCTGTTGACAGTAACTTTGTCACAGCACTATTGACAGCACTGTGTGCCACACATAGCTTACACTTACTCATAAGACGGCATACATGTAGGTTATATATAGAAGTCTCTAGGGGGCTTATGTAGGAAATACTTGCACCACAGGTGCCTCAGTATCCTTCAGATATATATTGAGGCTGTAGTATTGCAAGGACCCATATTGTGCAGGACAACAGTCAGTAGTGTACACAATAAAGAGACAACTCAGCTCTGGATGGGTGTGGGAAAAGGCTATGAATTTTCCCAAGCCAGATTTCAGCAGACTTTCCAACATGGTCCTGCCACCATGATATCTGTGAGTGATGTAGGTCACATCACATGTGCATATGATGTGAATGCTGAGTGCGTACATGGAACTTTGATGATGTCTGACATGCATGTGCACATGATGTTCAATGTATAAGAATACTGTTGCAGCACCCAGTGCAGTGCCAAACTCACTATGGGCCTAAGGGGACCCATACGGCTACCATGTGTGTGCCGTTTTATCCATGTATCACAACATAGCACAGGGTAGGGGGCACTAGTTCCGTAGTGTGTAAACAACTCTGATGTGCAGGTCAGGCTTTGCCCAAACCTTCTGGGGACATTGCATTATTTGTACATGTGGGCACATAATGAGCAATGGAGTGCCCCCTTGTAATGTATGCTCAGAGCAGGTCTTAAACCAGGACAAATGAATGAAGATTTACCAAACTTTAGAATTGTCACGAACTGCACTTGACTTTTCACCTCTGGATGCAGGATTGGAGAACACACCCGGTCTTCTACAGTTTCTGGAGAATCCCTGATAGGGGCGACCCTTTCTAGTAGCCACGGTGACGCTTGACAGGGAACGCCAAAGCAGACCGTACCCTCCAGAAGGAGTCCCAGAGGAAAAAACCCCAAGAACAGGGGAAAACCTCAAACAGGAACTCCTATAAAAAGAAAAAATAGGACTTGACAACAGGAACAAAACAAGGCAAAAATACTCCTAGGCAAAAAGCAGAAACGTAGAACAGGAGCGAAGAGCACAACCAAAGGGAAGTGTTTGCAACGCAAGATAGAGCAAGACTGAATGGCTTATATAATGAAAAAGGGGAAGTGACATCACAGGAAATAAAAAGAACACCATCTTGAATTGGGAAAAAGCCCATAGACAAGAATAGGAAAAAGAAAGCAGTATATGAAAAGAGAGCAATGCTGGGAAATACAAACTGGAAGAAGACAAGATGGATACAACATGAACATGAAAAAGGCAGAAGACTAAGGCAAGGAAAAAGAAAGAAAAAAGACCAGAAGAAGGCCACCACCGACAGGAGAGAAGAAAAATGCTTTACAGGTAAGGGCAACGCGACCGTGAGCGCAATACACGCTTCCCAGGACACGTTGTCAAGGAGACCAAAAAACGAGGGGAACGGCGCTCCGAATATCAGCAGCGTGTTCCTACGGCGGAGGCAGAAAGAGACGCCGTGTCAAGGCGCGGCGTTAGAAGAATAGCCAATGTGAAGTTTCCAGACCCCCCTATCAGATGGCCCCCACCTTGCATCCATGATGACTGGGCAAGCCTTGATATTTTCACCAGGGGTGTCAGAAATGGGGTCTTTGGTTGGCAGTCAGGTTACCCCCGTTCAAGCAAGGACCCCCACTCTAGTCAGGGTAAAGGAGAATCACCCTATGTTAACCCCCGCTCACCCCCTAGTAGCTTGGCATGAGCAGACAGGCTTAACTTCAGAAGCAATGTGTAAAATATTTGTACCAACACACACAGTAACTCAGTGAAAACACTACAAAATGACACAACACAGGTTGAGAAAAATAGGTAAAAATAGGTAATATTTATCTAAACAAAACAAGACCAATACAACAAAAATCCAACATACAGGAGTCAAGTTATGAATTTTGAAAGATTAAACTAAAAAATAGCACTTAGAAACACAAAATGCTTCGGTGTGGTGATAACACGGTGTCGTGACGAAGTTGATCCCAACAATCCGATGCCAATGGTGCTGGGTACGGAGTCACAAAGACCCCCAGGTACAGTACCTTAGGAAAATGTGAAAACAAGCTGGTGAACGAAGTTGGGGATCGTGGTGTCGCTGGATCCGAGGTGGCATCGGTTCCGGTGCTGTGGGGCGAAGGAGCAGAGGCATCACAAAGAGGTGTAGGGTCCTTGCTGCGGAGTGGTGGAGGTGAGGCGGCAGCGGTGTGAGGCGTTGAATCCGTGCACTTCGGGCAGAGTCGGTATCTGGTAGTCACGACATAGTGCGGCGGCTGCAATGGAGTCGCGGACTTCGGCGGGACTACAGTGGTGGCGGGCCTGCGAGGGTCGTTACACGCCAGCGAGGACCATGGAGTCGGGTGCAGGCGGCATCATGGGATTCAGCAGCGGTGTCGGTCCGGAGTCGTCCGAAGTCAGTTTCTTGGACTTTCACCAGCTTCTCTTTTAAAGGGCCCAGGGACTGGATAGGGAACCCCTTGTCAGGGCAAGAGTCTCAGCAGAGAGTCCAGGTGCTGGTAGGGGAGGTCTTTGATGGCCCTGAGATTTCAGAATAGGGGGTAAGCTCAGTCCAAGCGTGTTGAGATTATTCATTATTCACAAGCAGGAATATACCACAAAGTCCAGTCTTTGTCCCCTTTCACAGGCAGAAGCAGCAACTGTAGGATAGCCTAACAAGCACAGTCACAGCTCCTCAGCTCTTCACCTCTTCTCCTTAGCAGGGGTTACTCTTGATTCCAGAAGTGATCTAATCTTCAGGGGTTTTGGGTGCTCTTCTTATACCCCTTTCTGCCTTTGAAGTAAGCCTACTTAAAAAAAAAGTCTCTCTTGTTTTTCAGATCCTGTCTGGTCCAGGCCAGGCCCCAGACATACACTGGGGGTTGGAGACTGCATTGTGTGAGGGCAGGCACAGCCCTTTCAGGTGTGAGTGACCACTCCTCCCCTCCCTCCCAGCACAGAAGGCTCATCAGGATATGCAGGCTACACCCCACCTCCCTTTGTGTCACTGTCTAGAGAGAGGTGCAAACAGGCCAACTGTCAAACTGACCCAGACAGGGAATCCACAAACAAGCAGAGTCACAGAATGGTTTAAGCATGAAAATGCCTACTTTCTAAAAGTGGCATTTTCAAACACACAATCTAAAAACCAACTTGTATTTTTAAATTGTGAGTTCAGAGACCCCAAACTCCAGATGTCTATCTGCTCCCAGAGGGAATCTGCTCTTTAATCATCATTTAAAGGCAGCCCCCATGTTAACCTATGAGAGAGATAGGCCTTGCAACAGTGAAAAACAAATTTGGCAGTATTTTAGTCAGGACATGTAAAACACATAAGTACATGTCCCAACTTTAACATACACTGCACCCTGCCCATGGGGCTACCTAGGGCCTACCTTACGGGTGCCTTACGTGTAAGAGAAGGGAAGGTTTAGGCCTGGCAAGTGGGTACACTTGGCAAGTCGAATTTGCAGTTTAAAACTGAACACACAGACACTGCAATGACAGGTCTGAGCAATGTTTATAGGGTTACTAATGTGGGTGGCACTACCAGTGGTGCAGGCCCACTAGTAGCATTTGATTTACAGGCCCTGGGCACTTCTAGTGCACTGTACTAGTGAATTACTAGTAAATCAAATATGCCAATCATGGAAAGTGAATTACATTTACATTTCACATAGGAGCACTTGCACTTCAGCACTGGATAGCAGTAGTAAAGTGCCCAGCGTAACTAAAACAGCAAAAACAGAGTCCAGCATATATCAACAACCTGGGAAACAGAGGCAAAAGATTAGGGAAGACCACATAAAGGATGTCAAGTCTAACAAGGGGTGTCAAAGTGGTAGATTGCATGCAAAGCCCCTCTTATGGACAAGGACACAGGAAATCCAGAATTGTTGGGGCACGTGATCCTCACAAGTTTGATATCACAAATATTGATCAAGGGCAAATTAGTCCACTCACCTCTGGTTAACAATGGACGGCTGTCATCCCAATGAAATGTATATGATACTATAGATGGCTTTTAGGAAATAGTCATAGATGAGGAGTAAATCATTGTTGAGGAATGTGTGGTAGACTGCAGAAGCATTGTATTGTACATTATGGGGGTCATTCCAAGCTTGCCCGCCGCCCGCCAAGCGGGAACCGCCAGAAGACCGTACCGCGGTCAAAAGACCACGGCGGTCATTCTGGGTTTCCCACTGGGCTGGCGGGCGACCGCCAAAAGGCCGTCCGCCAGCCCAGCTGGAAACACCCTTCCACGAGGAAGCCGGCTCCGAATGGAGCTGGCGGAGTAGAAGGGGTGCGACGGGTGCAGTAGCACCCGTCGCGAATTTCAGTGTCTGCTAAGCAGACACTGAAATTCTAAGTGGGGCCCTCTTACGGGGGCCCCTGCAGTGCCCATGCCATTGGCCATTGGCATGGGCACTGCAGGGGCCCCCAGGGGCCCCACGACACCCCAAACCGCCATCCTGTTCCTGGCGGCCGAAACCACCAGGAACAGGATGGCGGTATGGGGGTCGGAATCCCCATGGCGGCGCAGCAAGCTGCGCCGCCATGGAGGATTCCCCTGGGCAGCGGAAAGTCGGCGGTACACCGCCGACTTTCCGTTTCTAGCCGCGGCTGTACTGCCGCGGTCAGAATGCCCAAAGGAGCACCTCCAGCCTGTTGGCGGTGCTCCCGCGGACCACGGCCCTGGTGATTTTTACCGCCAGGGTCAGAATCAGGCCCTATATGTCTGTTCAACCTCCACCCACTGCTGTATGTGATGATTGATTCTCCTAATTTTTCAGCTGCCAATATGACACCTGAGCAACGGCGTGCATACCACAAAAAGGCTAAAAGGTGCAGGCACTTTTTGGAAGTGGATGGCGGATATCGCAGGATGGCAAGGAGGTTCACCAAGGAAAAGACCACTGGGGAATGGTGTGCATTCACACATGGGGGACCTCCACAGCAGCCGCAGAAAAAAGAAGGATAATTTGGGCAAAATATCAGGGGTGCAAGGGGCTTCTGCAGATCCAAGCCCTTCCACATCAGTTGTACCTTTAAGAAGCCAGGCACCTGTGAAGCCACCTGCTGCTGTCATGAGCAGTCAATTTGAAAGAGACATGAGATGGGACATGGCCAACATGATGGCCAGACTGGACAGATTAGAGAAGGAGAGTGCCGACATCAAGAAGATGCTAAAATTCATTTAAAAAAACTGAAAAAAATATAAAATGCTTGTTTCACAGCCTCCCACTTCCTTCCCCTTTTACTGTTCTAGATAGTTTTAGATTGGGTTTTAAATGGGTAGCATTAGGTTAGTGTAGTAGTGTAGGGTATGCATAGGTTAGGAAAATTGTAGCTGGGGGTGGGTTTTAGTACATTGTTTATTGGGGGTACTTATGTATAAAAAATATATATATATAAAAATAAAAATATATATATATTTGTTTAGGCCATAGGTTAGGTTAGTATATGTGTAGTCAAAGTTTATGTTGTTGTACTTGTATCTTGTCTCATAAAGGAGTGAGGGGACAATGTTTAGAGTGTGGTATTACTTGTATAAGATAAGTTTAGAATAGGTTAGATCGGTGTAGTTGTAAGTTAGTTTAGGTTAGTTTAGTGTCGGGTAGGTTTTAGGATAGTAGTAAGTATATGTTTTTGAAATATTTTACAATAAACCCTGTTTCTATAGGACTAGTTTTTTTCAAAGTTGATTTAGTGTCTGGGGATTCTCATGTGTGCACTGGCCAAGTTGGAGGAATGACCTAGGGTATGCTTACTGTCTTGATTTCTAAGGATTACCATGTGCATCCCTTATGAACAAGGAGCTGTTGTTGGCAAGTGTGGCACATCTGAAAATGGGCAAAATTGTAACTATATCCTGCAACACTGATGGGTGCTCATTACTGATAAAGTTAGCTTCTTCTGTACTACACAAATTGGTTGTACAGGTACTCCCATCTGGATAAATTACCATTGGCTTGGTTTGCTGTATGTCAACTTCAAAGGATATCTGTTCAATATTTGTATAGAATGCTCTGTAAGTTGGTTGCAGCTGACAACATCATCATTCATCTTTCTCATGTTAGGATCCTAGTGTGTGGCTTTGTGTCTGACAGTAATGCATTCATATACTGATGTTCTGTACTCATTGACATGGATTCACACAATGCAATCATTTAGCTGAGTAGCTACATGTATTCAAGGTGCTTTATTTACAGGTGCAAGTGTATTTTCAAATCATATATAATGTGCAGTTCACAAAACCCATGAGTGAATGTTAGCCATATGTAGCACAATCAGAGTCCAGGGTTGATGGACATGTCATAAGACATGGTTAGGAGAAGTGTGCATTAGTGAGGTGGTTTCCAATTGGCAAGAATGGAGACAATGGTAGTACATAGCAGACAAGTCAACAATGGTTGGATAAAGACAGCATGTTAGAAATGGGGTCTTTGGTTGGCAGTCAGGTTACCCCTGTCCAAGCAAGGACCCTCACTCTAGTCAGGGTAAGTCACACACAATCCAAATGATCCTGTGCCCACCTACTGGTAGCATGGAAGTGAGCAGTTAGACTTAACTTAGAAGGCAATGTGTAAAGTATTTGTGCAATAAATCATGCAATAACACAGCAGAACACCACAAAAATACACCACAGTGTTTAGAAAAATATATAATATTTATCTGGTAAGATGCTGGTCACAAATGATCAAGATGCAATAATTATATGTTGTAATATCACTGTAAAAACTGATATAATGTGTCTTTAGTCTTTTAAAATGAAACAAGTGTCTCTTTCAAGCACAAGGTACCTGGTTTGTGTTCAAATTCTCCGCAAGGGACCGCAGAGGAGGAGATGCGTGGAAAACGGGCAGGTGTGCGACAATTTTTTTGTCGGTGTGCCGTTAGTTTTTCATGCAGGGAAGGCTTTGTGTCGATTTCTGGCACGCAGACTTGGATCCTCTTCGGGGTGCTGGGTTTTTGGACGCCCCGGGGATGAAGCGTTGAAATCTGACACTTGCAGGATGAATTCACAGTGGCTGTGTCGATCTAGTTGGTGAAGCATGGAAATTTCTACTGCACCGCAGGCGCTGCATCGATTCCTCTCAGGAAGTCGGGCTGCATCATTCCGGCTTGGCTTTGCATCGATCCAGTGGTCCGAGCATAGAATTTCTGGTCACAATGCTGCTGCTGCGTTGATCTTTTCCTTGCGAAGTCGGGCTGCATTGTTCTGGTTCAGCAGTGAAACTGCACACAAAGACCTTGCAATGGCAGGCTTGAGACATGGTTAAGGGGCTACTTAAGTGGACACAATCAGTGCTGCAGGCCCACTAGTAGCCTTTAATCTACAGGCTCTGGGCACATATAGTGCACTTTACTAGGGACTTATAAGTGAATTAAATAGGTCAATTGGGTATGATCCAATGTCACCATGTTTTAAGGGAGAGAGCATATGCACCTTAGCACTGGTTAGCAGTGGTAAAGTGCGCATAGTCCTAAAACCAGCAAAAACAGTGTCCAAAAAGTGGAGGGAGGCAGGCAAAAAGTTAGGGGTGACCACCCTAAGGCTGTAGGTCTAACATGTGTCCCCCCCAGCTGAAAGTGGGGAGAGCTATCCATCCTCCTGGGAGCTCTCATCGCTAAGGCGGAAGTATCTGGAGAGACCATCAGCGTTGGCGTGGTCAATCCCCGCCAACGCTCCCCCCTAAAGTCCATCCCCTGTAGGGAAATGGACCACCTCAAGAGTTTAGGATTCTCGCCCCTCATCTTAATCCATCTGAGGGGCCTGTGGTCTGTCTAAACCCGGAAGTGAGTCCCAATCAGGTATGGTTTCAGCTTCTTCAGTGCCCAGACCATAGCAAATGCTTCTCTCTCTGTTCCCGTGGTAATAGTCTTCTGCTAATAATTACTACTGGTTGGTCTAGGCCCTCCTCATCTAGCTGTGCTAGAACAGCCCCTATGCCATGCTCTGCAGCGTCTGTCTGCACAATAAAATCCTGGGAGTAATCAGGGGCCTTGAGCACAGGGGCCGTGCGCATGGCTTCCTTCAGGGAGTCAAAGGCTTTCTGACAAGCCTCTGTCCAATTCACCAACCTAGGTTGCTTTTTTGATGTGAGTTCTGTCAAGGGTGACACAATGGTTCCATAGCGGTAGACAAACCTAGGGTAATAACCAGTGTGGCCCAGGGAGGCCCTCACCTCGGTTTGGGCTCTAGTAGGTTGCCAGGCCTTGATAGTTTCAATCTTGGCCTGGAGGGGCTGCACCTTGCCACCACCAACTAGGTGTCCCAAGTACACCACGGAACCGTGCCCAATCTGGCACTTACTTGACTTCATGGTCAGGCATGCCTGTTGCAGTGCCTGAAGCACCTCCTTGAGGTGGCACAGGTGTTCTTCCGAGCTGGAACTATAGACGGCTATGTCGTCTAGGTAGGCTGCGCAGAAGGCATCCTTACCAGCTAGGACCCTGTTAACCAACCGTTGGAAGGTAGCGGAGCATTTTTCAATCCAAAGGGCATTACTTTGAACTGGTAATGGCCCTCAGGAGTGGAGAAAGCAGATCTCTCTTGAGCCCCTTTAGTCAAGGCGATCTGCCAGTACACTGACGTGAGGTCAAAGGTACTAAGGAACTTGGCAGTGCCGAGCCTGTCTAGGAGCTCATCAGCTCTGGGGATGGGGTGAGCAACTGCCTTTGTGACAGAGTTGAGAACCCTGCAGTCCATGTAAAACCTAACTTCTGGCTTGGCACCGGGAGCAGCAGCCTTGGGAACCAACATTACAGGGCTGGACCAGGGACTGCTGGACTTCTCTATCACCTTAAGAGCCAGCATCTTGGAAACTTCATCCTTGATACTGGACCTCGCATTGTCTGACACCCTGTAAATTGTATTCTTTACAGTTGGCCTGTCTCCTGTGTCAATGACATGGACACACAAGTGTGTGAGTCCCAGAGTGAGGGAGAACAGGGAAGAGAACTGCTCAGGGAGCCAGAGAGATTAACACCCTCCACTGACCCATCACCTTCTTTGGCAGAGAGGACGTCAGGTAGAGGCTCACACTCCTCTTCCATGCCCTCATCTGCCACAAGGAGCATACTGACCTCAGACCTCTCAAAATGAGGCTTCAGTCTGTTGTGGTGGAGAACCCTTATGGGGTGTCAAGGGGTCTTGAGGTCCACTAGGTAAGTGGCCTCCCCTTCCGCTCCTTAATTTCAAATGGGCCAGTCCAGCGGTCCTGGAGAGCTCGAGGCTCTACTGGCTCCATCACCAAAACTTTGTCGCCAGGTGAGAATTCAACCAGCATGGCCTTCCGGTCATACCACTCCTTCATCACCTCGTGACTGGCTCGAGGTTGCTCTTGGCCTGCTTCCAGTAACACTGTGGCCCTCATTATGAACACGGCGGTAGACACCGTTGATCGCTGTAGCGACGGAGAACCCGCCATGTAATGGTGAAAAAATCAGAAACCAACAGAAATGTCCCTGCCACCAGTCACCACAAGGACCTTGTCGACAGAAATGCTAGACCTCCCACCCCACCACCGCCAAGCATACAAACACCCCGCCCTCCAAATAATGAAGCACAAATCACCGCGGCGGTCAGTGGAAGCCGAACGACCATTGGCTGTACAGACCGCCACGGGCAGCAAGTGGACCCAACAGCAAGAAATGCATAAGTTGGCAAGTTTGAAACCCACACACCTGACACACATCCACACCACTATAAAACACTCACAGACACACCCCACAATCCTTTGCAACGAAATAAGGCCAACTAATACAGAGAACCCCAGAAGCAGACACCGAACGTCACAATACACAATACAGACACCCAACCACACAAGAGCACCCTCACCTAGATCCACACAAGACATAATTCACAACACTCACCATGGCAAGCCCCCCAAATACCCGCGCTTCACAGAAAAAGAGCTAAGGACCATGGTGGACGAGATCCTGAAGGTCGAGCCACAATTATTCGGGACACAGGTCTAGCACACACCCATCGCCAGGAAGATGGAGCTATGGCAGACAATAGTGAGCAAGGTCAATGCAGTGGGACACCATCAGAGATGACATCCACAAGAGATGGAACGACCTGCATGGGAAGGTCAGGTCCATGTCATCCAGGCACCACATTGCAGTCCAGAAGACTGGGGGAGGAACTCCACCAACACCACCCGACTACACTGACTGGAAGGAAAACATACTGGCCATCCTGCACCCTGAGTGACTCACTGAACTCACTGGAGGAATGTATTCAGTTAAGTCATCTACAATTACCAATATCCATCACACCTGGAAAGCATGTACCAACTCACCTCTCCAACTACCACTAGGACCACAACCCCACCCAGGCCACAATCCCTACCTCCAGTCACCCTGCATGTCCACAAACCCACTAACAGGCCCACATCCCTCCCCCTGTGCACAGCCACCCACCCCTGCAAGGAATCACAATGGCCTACAGCACCCACAATGCACCTTCACATCCTAAGCAAAAAGCAATGCTAACCTCACGAAAGCAACCGGCATGACCCCAAAGTGTGAAAATCTGCACAAAACCGCCCAGTCCTGTGCACCCCATCCGATCATGCTAATGTAACAGACATGTCCATTCCCCCCAACAGGCACCACTACTCATGCCACTCTGACGGACAGGACAAGGAGTGGCAGTGCCCCCCAGGAAGACAGAGGCACCTCCCAGGACACTGGTGATGGAACCCTGGACACTGACGATCACCCTGGACCCTCACACAGTCCTGGACTGTCACAATCCAGCAGCCCCACCAAGGATAACACTGACACCCCTACCACCCAGCCAACAACATCAGCCCAGGGCAACCATCCCCACACCTGTGTATCCAGGGCACAGACTGGTGGAACACAAGTACAGAGGCCACAGTCACCCCCTAACAACAGGCTGGAAGACGATGGCCCCAGTACAAGTGGTACTGTCGTAGTTTGGACTCTTGCTCTAGGCAAGACTGCTGGTTAAAGGATGACAGTACTTTTGTTTGTAGGCGACTACGTCCCTCCTACAACAAGTCACAACTGTTGTCCCAACCTTACCGGCTCACTAGCAGCACCTCACCAGAAACACAATAATAAAAGGTGATTTGTGGCAGCCTTTACGCATGGACTCGAAAGTAAGACATCTCAGGGAGTGTCGTGGTTAAATGGAGATTACCCCTTTCTCACAGATATATCATGTCTCATACAAACACAGGCAATGACAAAGATGCCGTAAAGTTTCAATAGTTTTATTCAACATAACTGCAATTTGTGATACGTTACATGGGCTGCAATGATTAGGATAATGAATAATGCAAGCAACAGAATTGTGAAGACGAGAGTCATTATTACAAAGACCCCCACCATCTTGCAATGCATGAAGAAGACATACGGAATGTAATATGCCCTAATGCCCTAGTGCGTAAGACCTAACTTCTTACCTAAAGGAGAGCTGGGTTTGTTAAACCTAATCTGCCAATACAATGTCCATGAAAGCAGCACCCAACCCTCGTTACCTTGGTCTCTATCTCAGACTCCGTAGGGACACAAAGACTGGGTCAGTATCACGACGACTTGCAGCATCAACATCAGCGATGGTGGCGATGCCCTCTGGTTGGAATCCCTCTGATTATCTGGCTAAAGTGCAATATATTTATACAGATCTTCAAGGACCCCTGAAGTAGGTATGTTCCCAAACAATAGATAACAGACATGCTTGGGACGGCAATGACTCCTTCAAAGTATAGAGAGGGAAAATCCCTAAGTGTGAAGGCCTACTGTTTGTTTTTCTTTGGTACTAGATCTTGACGCCTTAGCGCGGTGACACTGATAATGTAACCCATAACAAGTGGCCTAACTCTAAACAAGGCAGCCATCTTAGAAGAAATAAATAATTAAATGTGCTAAGACAGAGCAAGCTAAGTAGGTTAAAAGTCACTAGGTGATGGGGGACGAGTCTGCAAGCCAAAGGCTAAGCTAACTCCTGTTATCCCATTAAAACGAAGTAGGATTCACTACAGTAACGCCAGACCTGTGCAGAGGACACAGGCACAGGGGGCTAGGCGCAGTGGGAGGGCATCAGTGGCCCAGGGGGGAGGCCACAGGATGGATGCTGCAGCCCAGGATGTGATCTCTGGGGTCCTGGGAGCATATCACCATACCCAGGACAGATTGGCCCAGATAATGTCCACCCCGGAGCAGAGTTTAAGGATGCAGCTAGCATACCACCAAGAGGCCATGGAGCAGTGGAAACTGCACAATGCCACAATGACCAGCATAGCAGGTGCGCTTCTGCACCTTGTCCTAACACAGCCTGAAACCCACACAGACCAGGAAGCCCCCACTACAGGCCAGGTTACAGACCGGACAACAACAGCATCGGAAGCAACTGCACATGTACCACCCTCTCAGGACACACATGGGACATCCATCTCAACCTGTACCGGCCAACACCAGGTGCCCAAAGGGACCATCAGGCCCAGATATGGCACAGGAACACCTGCCAAGACCAAGGCCCCCTCAAAGAAGTGACTCTGGTAAGAACTGTCCTCCAAGTGTCCCACTGTAATATGCATGATTTAATCCCTGCACCAAATAAAACACCTTTTCACCTGTTATAATGTCCCCTGTCATTAAGTTTAACTCCTTTGCTGTCAGGCCTTTTTCCCTCCTGTGCCGGGCCTTTTTTGGCTACTTTGGGCAGTTCCCGCTTAGGCCCTCATAACTTTTTGTTTTTTTCATAAGCTACCCATGCCAAATTTGCGTCCATTTTTTCCAACATCCTAGGGATTCTGGAGGTACCCAGACTTTGTGGGTTCCCCAGAAGGAGACCAAGAAATTATCCAAAATACAGCAAAAACTTTGTTTTTTTTCAAAAAATGGGAAAATAGGGCTGCAGAAGAAGACTAGTGTTCTTTTCCCTGAAAATGGCATCAACAAAGGGTTTACGGTGTTAAAAGCACCATCTTCCCAGCTTTCAGGAACAGGCAGACTGGAATTAGAAAACCCCATTTTTCAACACAATTTCGAAATTTTACTGGGACATACCCCATTTTTTACTATTTTTTTAGCTTTCAACCTCCTTCCAGTTAGTGACAGAAATGAGTGAGAAACCAATGCTGGATCCCAGAAAGCTAAACATTTCGGAAAAGTAAACAAATGTCTGAATTCAGCAAGGGGTCATTTGTGTGGATCCTACAAGTGTTTCCTACAGAACATAACAGCTGAAACTAAAGTATATTGAAATTTAGGTGAAAAAAACAGCAATTTTTCTCCACATTTTACTCTGTAACTTTTTCCTGCGATGTCACATTTTGTAAAGCAATACACCGATACATCAGCTGGACTCTTCTGGTTGCGGGAATATATAGGACTTGTGGGTTCATCAAGAACCCTAGGTACCCAGGGCCAATAAATGATTTGCAGCTTGCAATGGGTTTTCATTATGTATACCAGGTATACATCAATTCATTTGCTGAAATCTAAAAAGTGAAAAATAGGTATCAAGAAAACTTTTGTATTTCCAAAATGGTCACAAGATAAGGTGTTGAGAAGCAGTGGCTATTTGTACATCTCTGAAGTACGGGGTGCCCATACTAGCATGTGAATTACAGGGTATTTCTTAAATAGACGTCTTTTTTACACACTGTCTTACATTAGGAAGGAAAAAATTTAGAGAAAGACAAGGGGTAATAACACTTGTTTTACTATTCTGTGTTTCCCCAAGCCTCCCAATAGAAATGGTACCTCACTTGTGTGGGTAGGCCTAGAGCCCGCAACAGGAAATGCCCCAAAACACACCGTGGACACATCACATTTTCACAAAGAAAACAGCTGTTTTTTGCAACATTGCCGAGCTGTGGATTTTGGCCTCTAGCTCTGCCGGCACCTAGGGAATTCTAGCAAACCTGAGCAGTTTTGAAAACTAGACACCTAGGGGACTCCAAGATCGGGTGACTTGTGGGTCTCTGACCAGGTTCTGTTACCCAGATTCCTTTGCAACCCTCACAATTTGGCCCAAAAAACACTTTTTCCTCTCATTTCGGTGACAGAAATTTCTGGAATCAGAGAGGTGCCACAAATTTCCTTCCACCAAGCATTCCCCCAAGTCTCCCGATAAAAATGGTACCTCACTTGTGGGGGTAGGCCTAGCGCCCGCGACAGGAGATGCCCCAAAACACAACGTTGACACGGCACATTTTCACAAAGAAAACAGAGCTGTTTTTTGCAAAGTGTCTAGCTGTGGATTTTGGCATCTAGCTCAGCCGGCACCAAGGGGGAAACCTAGCAATCCTGCACAGTTTTGAAAACAAGACACCTAGGGGAATCCAAGGTGGGGTGACTTGTGGGGCTCTGACCAGGTTCTGTTCCCCAGAAACCTTTGCAAACCTCATAATTTGGCAGAAAAACACTTTTTCCTCTCATTTCGGTGACTGAAAAACCCCAGAATAAGACAGGAGCCACAAATTTCCTTCCACCGAGCGTTCCCCCAAGTCTCCCAATAAAAATGGTGCCTCACTTGTAGGTGTAGGCCTAGCGCCCACGACAGGAAATGCCCCAAAACACAACGTGGACACATCACATTTTCACAAAGAAAACATGGCTGTTTTTTGCAAAGTGCCTAGCTGTGGATTTTGGCCTGTAGCCCAGCCGGCACCTAGGGAAACCTAGCAAACCTGTGCAGTTTTGAAAACTAGACAGCTAGGGAAATCCAAGTTGGGGTGACTTGTGGGGCTCTGACCAGGTTCTGTTACCAAGAATCGTTTGCAAACCTCAAAATGTGGCCAAAACAACACCTTTTCCCCTCATGTCAGTGACAGAAAGTTCTGAAATCAGAGAGGAGCCACAAATTTCCTTCCACCCAGCGTTCCCCCAAGTCGCCCGATAAAATTGGTACCTCACTTGTGGGGGTAGGCCTAGCGCCCGCGACAGGAAATGCCTCAAAACACAACGTGGACACAGCATATTTTTACAAAGAAAACAGAGCTGTTTTCTGCAAAGTGCCTAGCTGTGGATTTTGGCCTCTAGCTGAGCCGGCACCTAGGGAAACCTAGCAAACTTGCACAGTTTTGAAAACCAAACACATATGGGAATCCAAGATGGGTGAGTTGTGGGGCTCTGACCAGGTTCTGTTACCCAGAAACCTTTGCAAACCTCAAAATATGGCCAAACTAAAACACTTTTTCCTCTCATTTCGGTGACAGAAAGTTCTGGAATCAGAGAGGAGCCACAAATTTTCTTTCATCCAGCGTTCCCCCTAGTCTCCCGATAAAAATGGTACCTCACTTGTGGGGTTAGGCCTAGCACCCGCGACAGAAAATGCCCCAAAACAGAACGTGGACACAGCACATTTTCACAAAGAAAACAGCTGTTTTTTGCAATGTGCCTAGCTGTGGATTTTGGCCTCTAGCTCAGCCGGCACCTAGGGAAAGCTAGCAAACCTGTGCAGTTTTGAAAACTAGACACCCAGGGGAATCCAAGGTGGTGTGACTTGTGGGGCTCTGACCAGGTTCTGTTACCCAGAATCCTTTGCAAACCTCATAAAATGGCCAAAAAAAACACTTTCTTCTCTGATTTCGGTGACAGAAAGTTCTGGAATCAGAGAGGAGCCACAAATTTCCTTCCACCCAGCGTTCCCCCAAGTCGGCCGATAAAAATCGTACCTCACTTGTGGGGGTAGGCCTACTGCCCGCGAAAGGAAATGCCCCAAAACACTATCTGGACACATCAAAATTATCAAATACAGAGCTACCTGTTTTTGCGGGGGCACTTGCGTTTTTGGTCCTGGGCTCAGCAGCCATCTAGGGAAACCTACCGAACCCAGACATTTCTGAAAACTAGACACCCGAGGGAGTCCATGGAGGTGTGACTTGCGTGGATCTCCCAATGTTTTCTTACCCAGAATCCCTGGTGCCTAAGCGGTTTCTGCCCCCCGAAGCATATCGACCTAATAGAAATACGCCGATCTGCCCCCAAGGGGAGCACAAATGGCCAAAAATAATTTTTGGTCATCAGACATCACTGGGGGGGTCAGGGGTGGAAGGGGAAGGGATTCCCCTTCCTTCCCTGCCATTGCCCACAGAGGGAGCGCTATGAGCTCAGTGCTGAGGACGTAATGGTTACATCCTCTGCACATGAGCACTGAGCCATTGGAAATAACATTACGTCCACGGCACAAAAGGGGTTAAACAAAGTGAATTATGGATGCAACTGTATGATAACTCTTTTATTATTATCTCAGTAGCATGATATGCACCACACACATTATATGTTGTTGTGCCTACAGGTGTGTTGAACTATTATACTATATTGTAACCTGTCCTATGCAGACCTGGTCACAGTGACAATGAGTATTGACCCAACACCTCCCTAGATGACAAGGCACACTGACAGTATGATGCACAAACAGCAATTCATCCAATTGTTCCACAAAGTTACTGGAAGTAGAGTTGAATCAGTTGGGTCCTGGTATTTACATCTTCCCCCTCCTCATCATCACCATCATCTTATCCCTTCTCTGAGGAAGCTGGTCTGGATATACCGCACCCTCCTCCTCCAAGAGGGGGATAGAATTTCTCACAGCCACATTGTGCAGCATGCAGCAGGCCACCACTATTCTACACACCTTTTCAGGCCCATAGGCCAGGGAACCACCAGAGATATGTAGGCAATGAAATCTAGCCTTCAGGAGACCTATTGTGCACTCTATCACCCTCCTAGTACGTCCATGGGCCTCATTGTAATTCCTCTCTGCATCTGTTCCAGGATTCCTCATTGGTGTCAGGAGCCAACGCAAGTTGGAATAGCCAGAATCACCTAGAAAATGGTGCAAAACAGGACTGTCATTGACGACCGTCAGAGGCAGACAGCCTGGCTGTCTGCTATGTGGCAATAAGTGTCAGAAACACCTACCTATGATCCACCCTCCCTCTGTCCTCTTGTAGTTGTTCCATCTTGTGTGGCACACTACTGTTCTTCAGCATAAAGGAATCATGGACTGAACCAAGAAACATGGCATTCACATGTGAGATGTACTGGTCTGCAGTACACACCAATTGAATGTTCATGGAATGAAAGATTTTCCTGTTTCTGTACACCTGTTCACTGACTCTTGGGGGGATGATAGCTATGTGGGTGCCATCAATGGCACCTATCACATGGGGTGTGTTGGCAAAGGCATAGAAGTCCGACTTGATGGCAGGGAGGTCAGCACTTTGGGGAAAGTTCACATAGGACTGTAGGTGTCGTACAAATGTATTCAGGAATCTGGACAGTATAATACTAAACATTGGCTGTAAAAAACCTGCACCCAAGCCCACTGTCACTTGAAATGAGCCTGTGGCCAGGAAATGGAGCACAGAGAGCACCTGCACTTCAGTGGGGATGGCATGCTGATTACGATTTGCCGGTCTCAGTGCTGGATCCAGTAATGCACAAAGTTCATGAATAGTTGCACAAGTGAGTCTGTAATTGATAATGATGTGACGCTCCACCATGGTCCGCAAATCAACAAGTGGTCTGTACACCGATGGGGCCCTTCCTCGTCTGTACCTAGGAGGAGTTGAAAACACATGTGAGGAGCAAACATACATCTGCACACATTGTTTTTCATTCAGCACTGCTGGCATGATTGTCGACGACACAATGCTTAGTGTGTGTGACATTACAGCAACATGACCACAATGATATATCAGGACAGGTCAGGTGAGGAAATGAATATTTTTCCATGCATATGGGTGTTTAGGAGACAATAGGGCCTGCATTGTGCTGATGAGGGTTTTACAACTGCGTAGTTAAGGCCAAAATGTCTGCCCCCTGTAATCCAGAAGTGTTGTGGTGGAAGTGACCTCATACCCATAGCAGTTGACGTAATAGCGTAAGGCGGTGTTTACCGCAGTGCACAAATTCATTGGTTAACATGGTTGTCAATGGCCATTCTAAGCGTAGCATGATCGCCGCCGGCGGTGACGGTGCACATCGCCATGGTGCGTACGCAAACTCATCACCCCAACTTCACTTTACTCCCTGATCTCGTGCATGCAGGTACTCCACTGAGTCTGGTCATTGAAATGGCACTTGTTGCAGGGGAAAGGGCCCGACCTTCACCAACAAGGAATTGGAGAAGCTCGTGGACGGGGTCCTGCCCCTGTACGCCAAGCTCTACGGTCAGCCAGAGGTATAGGTGAGTAGGAGGATTGGGGGGCATGGATGTGTGTAGTGGTGGGTGTTGGCTGCATACATGTGTGCACTTGTGACACTGTATGGTCCAGGGTTCCTGACATGCTGCATGTGTGTGTGCTGTTAGGCTGTTTGAAATGTCCGTCCCATAGTGGACGTATAGCCAGCTTTATATGATAGGCCAGTGTCTGACCTCAGTGTTACTTTTTTGTGTGTCCCTTATAGGTAAGCGCCCACCAGAAGAGGGCACTTTGGCATGCCATCGCCAAGGAAGTCCGGGCCCTGGGGGGCTACAACCGGTGGAGCAACCACTGAAGGAAGAGGTGGTAGGACCTGCGACACTGGGCGAGGAAGATCTGTGAGGCCCAGCTGGGGAAGTCCTCCCAATGAGGAAGGGGTGTCTGTCGGGCACTGACCTCCGTTATGCAACGCATCCTGGCGGTGGCGTACCCGGACCTGGATGGGCGCTTGAAGGCTGCACAGCAGTCACAAGAGGGTGAGTACATTTAGCAAATTTTGGCCCCTTAATGGATCTGTGTGTGTCCATTCATATTTATGCTGTCTAGTGGCAGGGACTATGACTTATGTCTATCTACATAATGGCCCCGTGGGGAGTAGGGGGTGTTTGAGTCAACTGTGCAGTACGTCAGGTCCTTAAGTTAGTTGGGGAATGGCTGTAGAGCAGGGTTCTGGCCACTAGTCTGGGGCATAGCCATGTGTGTAGCGGTAGGTGATGCCTGGTGGAAGGTTTTCTGGGTGGGTGTATGTGTGAACCACTAATGTACCTCCATTCAGCTATTTACAAGTGTCTCTCCTGTTTTGTCTCCCCATCCCTGTTCTTTTGTGTTGTATGTGTACATCAGCATCATCTGGCGAGGGAGCTGAGGCACCAGCGAGTGGTGTGGCAGCGGCCCACGGATCCTCGGAGGCAGAGTCGTCCAACGCCATGGGGACCAGTGAGTTGGAGGGTGAGGGGAGCACCATGGGGGAGGCAACTACCACTGTAGGTAGTGGCTCCGATACCTCCTCAGATGGGAGCTCCCTGGTGGTGGCGAACCCTAGTGGGCCCACCCCTACTGTGTCATCTTCCGCCACCCCCATACCATCACCGCCCTCCCATTTGCTCCCCACTGAGTTGCCTGTTCCCGCTCACCCAGAAGGGTGGGCATCTCTTTCGCCCCAGCCTCCTCCTCCCCTCCCCGATTCAGCCCTGCTGCTCTCACGGAGGAGACTATTGACCTCCTGAGAACCATCTTTGTAGGGCAGACAACCATTGTCAATGCCATCCAGGGGTTAACATCAGAGGTGCAGCAGACCAATGCCTATCTGGATGGCATTCACAGTGCCGTGTCTGGCCTACAGAGATCTTTTCAGGGTCTGGCCTCCTCTTGGACAGCAGCCAGTGTCCCTGGTCATTCCGGCCAACCTCCAACCACCTCGACCCCTTCCAGCACCCCACTCCCTTCACCCGTCCAAAGCACACATTCTGACATGCAGGCACACACCTCAACACACAAGAAGCACACTTCAAAACACAAGCACCACAACTCCCACCAGAAGCATACACACAGCCATCATACACATGCACACACACCAACATCCACTCCCCCAATGTGTCCACCTCTTCCGCCTCTTGTGTGTCCCCTATACATGCACACCCACAGGCACTGCACCCTTATTCCATCTTGCTGACCCTGTTCCTGCAGTCACCACAATAGCACACATCCATTCATGCACCCCAGACACAACACCTGCACTCACCACGACTTTAGTTGACACATGCAGCACACTCACTAGACTTGCAGACACATCCATTTATACTGGCAGCCTGTCTTGTCCCACTGTGTCTACCCCCCTCCTCCCAAGACACTCAAATGCACCAAAACACCCACCCATCACACATCCACCACACCTCAGCATACTGTCCAGTCACCTGCAGCCACGTCACACACACCTACACCTGTCACGACCACTCCCTCTACCTCCTCCACTCCCACGCCTTCCTCCAGGTCCACCCCAATTGCACATAAGAAACTCTTCCTATCCTGTGTTGACCTATTTGAACCCACTGGCCCACCTCGTCTCATCCCCAAACTGCTCACCTCCTTGCCCTGTCCACTCCTCCCACGTCACAGCCTGCCCCTGTCTGCCCTTCCCATTTCCGTGCCCCTTTCCCAAGGAAAGAAGAAGCCCTGTGCTGCACCAGGTCCATCTGCCACCCCCTGGACTAAGCCCACTCCCCCACCTTCCAAGGGCAAACCCAAACCCCCTCTGCCTTCCAAACGGAAATCTAAGCCCCCCAGTCGTAAATCCCCACCCCCACCACCCCCTTCCCCTGTTCCCTGAGGTGCCTGGATGCCCCATTGTTGCCCCTATGAGGTGGAGTACCGTTGCACTTGTGGGAGTCAAGTTGGGGCCATTGTGGCTGATCGGACTTCTTGCACTATGAACTGGCCATTGGCCTGCTATGCACTTCTGTTGCTCAGTGAGCAAAATAAAGGTTAATGTGTGGCCTGTGTTGTATGAGGCACACTCTGGATCCGTGGTCTCTTGTTCCATTGTTTGGGGGTGTGGGGCACATGTATGTACTTTGGGCAGGTTGGATTTGCCTTGTGTCGGGTAAGTAACTCTTGCTGTGGGGTGTATGGCTTGTGCTGCTGTGAAGGGTTGTGGGAGCATTGCAGGGTGGGTGTAGTGGGTGGGTATGTAACTGTGCTCTTTCTTCTGCCACCCCCTGGACCAAGCCCACTCCCCCACCTTCCAAGGGCAAACCCAAACCCCATCTACCTTCCAAACAGAAATCTAAGGCCCCCCAGTCGAAAATCCCCACCACCCCCTGCCCCTATTCCCCGAGGTGACTGGATGCCCCATTGTTGCCCCTATGAGTTGGAGTACTGTTGCACTTGTGGGAGTCAAGTTGGGGCCATTGTGGCCGATCGGACTTCTTGCACTATGGACTGGCCATTGGCCTGCTATGCACTTCTGTTGCTCAGTGAGCAGGTTCATGTGTGGCCTGTGTTGTTTGAGGCACACTCTGGATCCGTGGGCTCTTGTTCCATTGTTTGGGGGTGTGGGGCACATGTATGTACTTTGGGCAGGTTGGATTTGCCTTGTATCAGTTAAGTATCTCTTGCTGTGGGGTGTATGGCTTGTGTTGCTGTGAAGGGTTGTGGGAGCATTGCAGGGTGGGTAGAGTGGGTGGGTATGTAACTGTGCCCTTTCTTCCCTTGTTTAGTAGGTTGCGGTAGTTACCGTTGTTGTCTTCGTCGGCGGTCTCGGTCGTGGAGGTATATGGCAAGGAGCAGGGCTGGCATGATCTGCAACTCTCTCTCCATGTCTGCTTGGGCGTGTTGTGTGAGCCTCCGGTGAGTGTTTCCTTATATTTGTTTTGTTTCCGCCTGGCTTTGCGTGGTGGTGGTTCCCGCCCCGGAACTGACGGCGGTCTAGTGCTTCATTATTTGATGGGCGGGTAGGGCCTTTCCGTCGGCCTGTGGGCGGGCTCTGCCATCGTTGTCGGCACTCCTCTGCTGGCGGTGAGTGGTTTTCAGGATGTCTGTGTTTCAGTTGGTTCATTATTTGGCGGTTCAGACCGCACGTCTGTTGGCGGTTGTTACCGCCACCGCCGGCGGTGTGGTGTTTACTGCCGTGATCATAATGAGGGCCAGTGTCTGGTTGCGGAGGGCCAGCATGTAATTGACCACATCCTGGGGAGGTTTCTTGGGAGATTTCTTGCATCCCTCTTTTACTGTGCTTAGTGGTACCCTGACAGGGTGACCATAGAGAAGTTCAAAGGGGCTCAACCCCATCCATTTCTGGGGCACCTCCCTATAATCAAAGAGGAAGCATGGCAAGAGGACGTTGCACTTACGCCTCATGGCCTCAGGTAGGCCAGTTATCATGCCTTTTAGGGTCTTGTTGAATCTCTCAACAAGCCCATTGGATTGAGGATGGTAAGGGGTGGTATACTAGTAGGTTACCCCAAACTCATCCCACATGGACTTCATGTACGCTGACATGAAGTTTGTGCCTCTGTCAGACACAACCTCATTTGGTAACCCCACACAGGTAAATATTCCCATCAGAACTTTGGTCACCACCAGTACAGTCACTGTACTCAGAGGGATTGCCTCTGGGTAGTGGGTGGCATGGTCCACCAAAACCAGGATAAACCTGTTGTCTAGGCTGATTTTGGGGTCCAAGGGACCAATGACATCAATGCCCACCCTTTCAAAGGGGGTGCCAACGACAGGGAGTGGGATCAGGGGGGCTTTAAGCCGTTTCCCTATCTTCCCACTAGCCTGGCAGGTTGGGCAGGCCCTGCAGAAACTATCTGAGGCTACCCTCATTCTCGGCCAATGGAAGTGGGTGACAAGCCTGGCAAAGGTCTTGTCTTGTCCCAAATGTCCTGCCAGGGGGATGTCGTGACCCAGACCCAGTAGAAAGGCCCGGTAACACTGGGGGACCACCAGCACACGTGTAGGCTCACTGTAGAGATGATTCTCCCAATATATATGGTGATCGCCAGAGGCTTCATCTGTTGCTTGGGCTGAGGCCTGTTGCCTCAGACCCTCAAGAGTGGGGCACTCCTTCTGCACTTTGCAGAATTCCTCCCTGGTTGTCCCAACCTCCACTTGCCAGCCAGCAAGCTCAGGTAGGTTACCCAGGTCGGCAATATCTTCCCCAGTTGGCTCAGGGGCCTCCTCTTCTGGGACCCCGTCAACCACCGCTGGAATATCTGGGGTGTGTTTCCCGCACCCCTTTCCCTTCCTCTGTGCAGCTGCCTGGGCCAGTGTTCCAGGCTCCAGATGCTCTTGACTCCCTTCCAGGGCAGCCATGAACCTTGTGATCATGCAGACCTACTCAGGCAAGCCTAACATCTCCAGGTGGGATCTGAGCTCTACCTCATTCCACACAGTATGCTCAAGATCATTGCCTAACAGACAATCTACAGGCATGGCAGGACTCACAGCTACCTTTAGAGTACCAGAGACCTCCCCCACTCAAAGGGAACCAGAGCCACTGGTAGGTGACTCTCGCAATTGTCAGCGACTATGACCTGGTGGAATGTATTAGGGATGATTTGCTCTGCTGACATCAGTGGACCCTTGACAGTAGTCATACTGGCTCCTGTGTCACGCAGAGCCTCCGCCATTTGCCCATCAATGGTGACCCACTGCCTGTACTTGCAAGTATTAGCAGGCATGTGGGCCTTTGGCACCATTTCCTTATCTCCCAGGGATACTGGTGACACCTGTATCTGCTCCCCAAAGCTAACTGGGACTACTTCCCCCCCTAAGCGCTACACTAGCCAACCCGGGTGTCTGCCTTTCAGTGGGGGGCTGTGCCCTCTTGGGACACTGGGAGTCACCCTTAGAGTGTCCATGCTTGAAGCACTCTAAGCATTTGTGGATGCATTTCCCTTGCTTTTTATGAAAGTATCCTGGCTTTTTCTCAAACGCAGGTTGGGACTGGGTACCACTACCCCCCTGGGAATTGTTTTGGCGACCTTTAGAGAACTCCTTATGTTTACGTTTTTCTCCCCCCCCTTTCTTCTGTTGGGAACCCTGACCACCTTTGTGAGTGTCCCCCCCAGGTACCTTTTTGGACACTATGGTGCTAACCCAGGGGTCCACCTCCTCAGCAAGCTTCCTAGGATCAGAGAGCTTACCTTCTACCAAGTGCTGGTGGAACTCTGTAAAACAAATACTGAGCATATGCTCTCTAAGAATCAAATCATACAATCCTGTGTAATCATTTACTTTGCTGATCTGCACCCATCCATTCAGTACCTTATTGGAGAAATCAAAACAGTATACTCAAGTCTGTGTGGAGAGCTTGGTACTGTCCCTGAACCTCTGATGGTATTTCTCAGGAGTCAGCCCAAACTTGGCAAGTAAAGCGGCTTTCATGGGTGCATATACATTTTGATTTTTTGGATCTAGTGTAAGAGGTGTGTCCCTCCCTACTACTGGTACATAAAACCACAAGGCCGCCCCCATTGCTCCTCAGAGACCCCATGAGTCCTTAGTGCAACTTCATAAGCAGCCAACCACTTATCAATGTCATCTCCCACGACATAACTTGGCACTACACGTTTGGGTAAACAAACCTTCTTTTCCCCAACAGGTCCTGCATGTATGCTGCCACCATCATTGCTGGACTTAGACTAAATCGCCTTAATATCCAGCTCCTTGAGACTCAGTTCATGAGCCAACAAAAGTTTATTTTCAGCCAAGGTTCTCTCAGCTGCAACCTCAGCTCTCCTCTCCTCTGCTGCTCTTTGAGCTTTCCTTTCTTCTGCCTCCATGTTTAACTTTTCGATTTGCAATTGAAATTCTCTCTCCTCCCTCCTTTCCTCTGCGGTCAGGCCATGGCTAGAGACACTGCTCCCTGGTTTGACAGGGGGCACAATCACAGTGGTAACATCCTCCACTATTGGCAAAAAATCCTCTGAGGGGCCATCCTCTGGACCCTCCTCTTCAACGTTCTCATCAGAATGGGCATCTGCCCAGGCCCTCAGCGCCATTTGAAATTCCTCCTTTCTGGAGGCACCTTGGGTAGGTACTCCCATATCCTTGCAGAACCCCTTCAGCTGTTTAACAGTATGGGCCTGATTACAACTTTGGAGGAGGTGTTAATCCATCCCAAAAGTGACGGATATACCACCAGCCGTATTACGAGTCCATCATATCCTATGGAACTCGTAATACTGCTGGTGGTATATCCGTCACATTTGGGACGGATTAACACCTCCTCCAAAGTTGTAATCAGGCCCTGTGTGTCCTCCCTGCAGCTGGAGGTGCTGTCTGGAGGGGTCCTAGCACATCCTGGAGAGTCTGTTCATTCATGGTTGGCAGCTGGTCACCATGTCATCTGTAAAATCAAGGACAGGCAGCTTGGCAGAAGGTAAGCCACCATCCTCTGCAATGAGATAGTGTAATGTCAATCTTAGATTTTGTGGTTGTTGATATGGCACATCATTTATTTGCTACTGGAGGCTCAGTGACATGTTACTGACCTAAGGTTGTAGTTGTAAATTATGGGGGTCATTCTGACCGCGGCGGACGGCGGACGCCGCCCGCCTGGCGGTCACCGCCATTTGCCCGCTCCGCAGTCAAAAGACTGCGGAGGCCATTCTGGCTTTCCCGCTGGGCCGGCGGGCGCCCGCCAAAGGAGCGCCCGCCGGCCCAGCGGGAAAGGCCCTGCAACACAGAGGCCGGCTCCGAATGGAGCCGGCGGTGTTGCAGGGGTGCGACGGGTGCAGTTGCCCCCGTCGCGATTTTCACTGTCTGCTAAGCAGACAGTGAAAATCATGCTGGGGCCCTGTTGGGGGGCCCCTGCACTGCCCATGCCAGTGGCCTGGCCAGTGGCATGGGCAGTGCAGGGGCCCCCAGGGGCCCCACGACACCCGTTCCCGCCATCCTGTTCCTGGCGGTAAAAACCGCCAGAAACAGGGTGGCGGGAATGGGGTCGGAATCTCCATGGCGGCGCTGCTTGCAGCGCCGCCATGGAGATTCAGCCCAGCCAGGGGAAATCCGGTGGGAAACCGCCCGATCCCCTTTTCTGACCACTGCTTTACCGCCGCGGTCAGAATGGGCACTGAAGCACCGCCAGCCTGTTGGCGGTGCTTCCGTTGCCCGTGGCCCTGGCTGTTTAGGACCGCCAGGGTCAGAATCAGGGCCTATGTGTTGCATTGTGCATCACACATGGGTCAAGCTCTCAAGATATTTTGGGGCATATTTAGGTGCCCAGAGCGCCACCTGAGTGTCACTTTTGGTGACGTTCCAGTGGCGCAATGCCCTGCACCATATTTACAAGATGGCGTAAAGCCACTTTTTGTGGCCTAATGACACCTTGTAAAGACTGCCCCTTCACATGCAGCACTTTATATGGAAAGTGCATGCAATGGGTGTGCCACAGCAACACCCATTGCATTTTGACATTGCCTCGGATTTACGAGTTTTGGTAAATCGGAAGCAGCGCAAAAATCTAACGCCACTCGAGGGGTGGCCTTAGCATGGCACAACGAGGAGAAATGCTTACATTTCTCCTTGATTTTTGCTCTTGCTATGTGTGCTGTATTTTGTAGCACACATAAAAAGAGCAAATCACCATTTAAGTTTGTTGTTGTGCAGGAAGGTGTTCCTTCCTGCACAAAAACAATCTCCCCCTCAACGCAGCCATCTTTGCACTATGGTGCAAGGGTGGCTGCATTGGCGCACAACAGCAAATATACCCCTGGCGCAGGGGGAAACACAGGGCTGTGGTGTATTCTTTGAAATATGGCGCATCCCTTCATTTTGAAAAAGACGGTGCGTGATGCTGCCCATCATTTTCTGTTAAATCTGGACCTTTATCTTGTCAGATGGTGAGATTGCAGCTACTTATTCAGCTGCCCACATGACTTTCACAGACATGATCCATGTGTTGTATATGTTTTATTTTGTGGCCCTTTCCCATATGGTTATCTCTGAGTTGTTGTGGGTTCACCCTGTGTGGGTTGTGTTCCACAGGTTGCAACCTTCAGAGCAGATTTTTTTTCAAGTGGCACGGCTCACGGCAGCAGCAATATGCGTTGCACGACACTGCACCAGTTTAGATATGCAGAGATTTGACCTATTTGCTTGATAACGGCACAGCCTTGCAATTCCCCCTATCCCTGCACAGATCTGTTCTCCCTGCACCAACACAGGCATTGTTGCAGCATGATGAAGGGGTGCCTGCCTTGAGATGATGATTTGTTTATGTGCTCAGGTGGCATTTCAATGTGTGCTGCAAGATGCAGCACACATGAGAAGGCCAATATGATAAGGAGGAAGGGAAGAATTGTATCCAAATACACAAAGCTGACATCACCCCTGGGTGGTATTGACTTCCGTCCTAGTCTCTGTTGTCTAAGTTGTGTAGGTACAGGGGCTTTGCCAATATGCAATGGGTGTTGTCATGGCACAGCCACCCTTTTTGCATGTCCCTTCCAGGCTATGTGCTGAATATTTACATGGTATAATATAGCCATAGTGAGTGGTGTATGTCACATTGTGTATATGTTGGTGTGCATAGTACAACCAAAGCGTCAGTACATGTGTGGTTTGGGTGGGGATGTGGCATCCTGATTCAGAGCCTATGTGTCCCGATGCAACCCTTTAGCATGCATTGAGTGTGTCCTATGTGCCTCCCTTTCTGCCATTTGTGGAATTCTTGATATTCCTCCCTGCAACTTAACCTGCATTTGTGGTGGTCTTTGGTAGTCTGCACTGTCCTGCGATTCCAATGATCGGCTCCTCCGGGATGACTGCTGCAACCATCTCCTCCAGCTCATCCAGGTCCTCCTGTCGCACAGGACTTCCACCTTCAGTCTGCAGTGCTGTCGTACAGTTCCTGGCCAATTTCTCCTTAGTCCTGTGCTTGCAATGGTGCCAGTGATTCTTTCACTCAGTGACAGTCCTCTTCACCTCTGCCACAATGGTGACTTTGTGTACTATCTCTTGCCATATTGTGTCTCTCATGCCAACTGGCAATTTAAAGGTGACGAAGAGCTGGTGTTGGTGCTATTCCACCTCTCTGACCAGGATGTCATGATCCTCCTCATTAAAGCGACACTTGCACTTTCTCCTCTCCTTCTCCTGGGACTTTTTCTGGACCCTCCTGACTAGTACTTGGGTGATTGGGGTCTCCCTGGGCTCTCTCCTGGCCGGAAAACTCCATCTTCTCTTCAAATTGCAATTTTTCCTGCTTCCACATTTTGTTTTGATGCTAATGTGGTAAAAAATGGCGCTAACCCGTTTAGCGATATATGTATGTGTGGCAAAATGTTCTAGCGCCACTTTTGCAGCATTAGCGTCATATTACCTTACGGCATGTCGCAATGGTTCATCTCATTTTTTTTACGCTAACCATGCTTTAGGGCCATCGTGCATCATTTCTTAAATTTGGCGTGCCGATGGTGCTAGGGAATGACATTAGCTTGCGTTAACAAAAATTACAAACAACTGCTCTAGCGCAGTTGTGTGTCAATTTTTCTTAAATATGGGCCTAAGTTTGCTAATCTTGAAGTTTTCAAACTGACTGCTACGCTAGCGAGCAGAAAATGCTGCGCATGGGTGACTGCCTGCAAAGCCCCCTTCCATGGCCCAGAGTGTTTCTGCCTGCCGGCTGTAGCCTCTCAGCAAGTTCGCTTAGAAAGCACATATTTTTAACAGCACTGGAGAGTACGAGAGAGACCATATAATTGCTTGTGCATGAGCGTGTGCCCTCCTACAAAGACTGAGCTAGCGTGCCTGGTACATTCTACAACATCCTACATAAGTGTCAGTGATTAGGGAAAGTAAATATAAAACTCATGCAATCAATAAGCACACACATAAGTAAAATGGTCTTTAGGTCAACACGTTGTTCATGTGAGGAAATGCATGCACATCATAGAGACGTTTACAGAAAGACTAGAGTGCCCTGTAAAGCTGTTAGACCACAGTTCGGTATTGAGGTGGGCTTGACAGCTCACTGTTCTGTGCGCAAGAACTGTGCAAGCAAAACATCAAAACAGTTCTGTTTAAAAAGAGAATGAAGACAGTACTTAGGTCTCGGGACACTGATAAAAGCATACACACAAGGAACAAACATTGGTAAATGCAGAAAATAGTGTTACAGACAATAGAAACGGATGAAAAGTAAGTGGCAAGCACAGGAACCAATGAAAAGCAAGGTAGGTAACAGGGTGGGATGCAAGCCCCTTTCAAGATTTATATTAAATACAATAGATTTTACAAGCACAGTGCAAGCGCTTGGCATGCAAAACCTAAACTTCAATAGTAGTTAGCAAAAACTTGGACTTGACCATGCAAAAAGAGGCACTTTCTCACACATCCCTTCCAGCTAACTTCAGTAAAATGTTGTTTGGCAGAGGTTTTGTAGCCAGGGTATAAGTAACTCACAAAAAGATGCAGTGAACTCAGGAGCCATAAGAGGAACTGTCTGGCAAGATAAGTAAGGGCAGATTTATCATTCTTATGCATCACCCTTGCTCCATGCAAGGCGACGTAAGATGAAGCAAAACCTAGAATCAGATTTATACCAAGCCACGCAAGGCCATCCTGTGTGGCTTGGTAAATCTGGTGTAACGCAAGGCAGCACAACTTGTGGTGGAGGCGTCACAAGGGTAAAGCACGGGTGTTCCTACACATCCCCCCCTGCATTCTGACCCATTTCCAGATTTAATAATAATCGTAAACCTGCAGCACACTTAGAAAAAAGAAATTGGCTCTAACGATTGTTTTTGTGCAAGAAGGTGCCCCTTTCTGGACTAAAACAATCCTGCATGCAATGCAGGCACCCTTGCACCATGAGGCAAGGGGGCCTGCATTGGTGCTAGGCTGCACTAAATGGTCCAGTGTAGGAGTGCACAGGAACATGCCATATAATGGTAAATATTGTGCAGTTCTGCCCTCTCCTGTCTTTCTGCGTTGCGTGAAAAAATTCTAAACATGGGTTGTAGTTTTGGCCAGGTTTTCAAAGGAGTCTGATTTTTGTAGAAAAACCTCAGCTGATCATGCAGGAAGGGGGTTCAGAACTCCCGGATCTTCAGAACTAAGGTGTCAGAGTCACCAGATCCTCAGGGTCTGTGCACGTTCCCAACACTTCCACCACAAAACAGCTCCAATACTCTGGCTAGATTTGTCACAGAGTCTAAGAGAGTCCAAGTGGGGAAAAGGGGATTAGGAAGGGAACAGCTGCGAAGGAGACCTGTAGGAAGCAAAAGGTTAAAACACACAACATCAAAATTACATCTCCTGAAATCAGTACCATGCTATATCTCTAAGCTTCGTCATTCTGAAAATATTAACAACCCTAGAATAGTCCTAAACAGACAAGAAAAGTTAAATAGAACTTTCAGATTCAAGTACTTTCTTTAGCATGAGAATCAGGAAAAACTCTGAGTAATTTCTAAACAATCATATGAATCTCCATTTAAGAATACATATCAGGAACACACAGCATTACATCTAGAACTCCGGTCTGGTCTTGTTGTGTTCTTCTCAAAACATTGGAAAGTGAATTGCTCACATTGCAGGTTTTTATATGTGTATTAAACACCATAAAGGATTGTGCAGCATGAAATCACACAACGTAGATTCAAGGAATAAATCACGTGACTTGTCAAGTCGAAATGCTACCAAGGAAGTGTCTTAAAATGGTAGCGCACAGTAATTTACATTATTTATACACGAGGAAAGAATCGCGCATCTTGCCGATTCGAGTGGCACCATGGAACTGCCAAAAAAATGGTAGCGCGCAATGAATATCATGAATTACCCACAAGGAAAGAACTGCGCGTCTTGCCGATACGAATGTCACCATGAAACTGCCAAAAAATGGCAGTGCGCTATGAATAACATGAATTGAAACTCGAGGAAGGAATCGCACACCTTGCCGATTCGAATGCCACCATGAAACTGCCAAGAAATGGTAGCGCACAAAGAATAACATGAAAAGCACTCAAGGAAAGAATTGCGTGTCTTGCCGATTCAAATGCCACCATGAAAATGCCTCAGAAATGGTAGCGTACAATGAATATCAAGAATTTCACACAAGGAAAGAATCGCGCATGTTGCCGATTCGAATATCACCATGAAACTGCCAAGAAAATAGTAGCATACAGTGAATATCAAGAATTACACACCAGAAAAGAATTGCACGTGTTGCCAATTCAAATGCCACCATGAAACTGTCAAGGAATGGTAGTGCACAATGAATACCACTAATTAATCACAAGGAAAGAATTGCACGTCTTGCCGATTCGAATGCGTGCATACAAATGCCATGAAAAGTCTAAACCCACAATTACATGCGCAAGAGCAAAATGTTATTAACATAAAGAATTAGTCCCAAGAATTCGAGCATCTTCGATTACGGGGTCGGGAGCCCAGCCCAACCTCCGCCTTACCGCCCTGACTAAGGATCTCCACTGTAGTATGAACACAGAGGCCTGGAAGGTCAAGGTAGGCCACCGGAACAGGAGCTCAGGAAGTTGCTGCTGCTCTGCACCGGGACCTCTGAAAAGTGAGGAAGTTGCTGCTGCTCTGCACCGTGACCTCTGAATAGTGAGCATGTGGAGCTGGGCTGGCTCCCTTTTATAGAGTCTTGGCCCAGCCCACAACCACACCCAGGCATGCTGCAGGGAAAGCTTCTAGAAGGCCCTGGAAAGGGACCACACCCTGACTCACTCTGAAAGCCTGCAGCAATACATTGCAAATGAACAGTATTTATAAGCACCTTAAGAATGAATCTTCTGGGTTGAATTCTGCAATGCAAAAGGTTAAAAAATAACATATCATCACAATGCATAAGTTACATTAACTTGAGAGTGTTGGGTTTTTGCAATCTAGACGCCGGTAGAGCGTGCACTGTCCTGTTGTTGACATAATGTTGGGCTTTCCAGCTAAACAACTTTAGATGATTAAGAAATTACCCTAGTGAAAAAATGATTCACTATTTAGGACTATATTAATTAACCACCATAGGGTTAATTTCCTTTTTTTTAATCCCATACACCTTAAAAAAAAGTTAGACTAAAGGTAACATGCATATGTTAATATTCTCTGTTAGACCTGACAGCCTTAGGGTGGTCTTCCCCCAAACAGTTTGTCTGCCTCCTCCACTTTTCTGACCTTGTTTTTGCTGGTATTAGGGTTCGGTGCACTTTACCACTGCCTTATCCATTTGGTGTCTGCAACCTGTGTCTGGGTCACATGACTGGATGTAGTTGAGAGTTGGGCTTTGTGTATTCCTCCTAGATTCACAATAGAGCGCTTAGGTGTACCTGGATGGGCCACTACTGGCAGAATGGTAGTGAGGAGCTGACCACAGCCCCCCATGTACACTTAGTTAGGCTGTGTCCTGTCTCCACACAATGGACTGCATACCCCCCTATTTAGTCTGAAGCTACAGCAAGGAAGGCAGGGCACCTGTGCACTTCAAATGCATGCCTCTAGAAGCTTCTCCCCACTTCAAAGACACATCTGGTTATAAATACTGGACGTCAGACACTAACTCTTCAGTATATTTATGGACCTGTGAATACACTGCAAGGAAGAAGGACTGCTGTGCTGCTGAAAGGACTGCCACTCTGCTGGATTACTGCCCTCAAGGACTGCTGCCCGACAGTGCTGACCTGCTTCCTTCTGCCCACTTGTCTCTATGAGAAGGATTGGACTTGCTTCTGTTGAACCTGGACCACCAGAGTGACTCCAAGGGCTAGTTTTCTGCCCCCCTGACTAAAGCCACAGAGACAGAAGGCTCCAACAATCTGGACCCCAGCACCTGGACTCTGCCATCTGTATGTCTACCCTGCAAGTGGTGCCACCCCAGCCATGGACCCTTGGCAGTGGGCCTAACATGCTATGCCAGCTTCTGAGGATCCAGTGGAGCTGACACATCTCCTCTGCTGAGATGCACATCCCCAAGCAGAACCGATGCATCTCCACTGCTGCAAAGACCTGCATCGCCTCCGCAGCCTCTTTGGAACTACTTCTGTGTGATGCATACTTTTCTAAGGCCCTCACATCCTTCATCCACTGCAGCCTCGATGACGATGCTGGACCCTGCATCGCAGATTTGCAGCTCCCTGAAACTGACATCACTCTGACTGTAGAAGCATTCTCAAAGTTGGACTTTGCATCACAAGCCTTCATCAACAGGATTCTTGATGATGATAAAGGACCTTGTATCACAGCCTCAGTGCAACTCAGTACCGACACATCGCTTCGGCTGCACGACGCGTCTTCAACTTGAGTCCTTGAAATGCTCACAAACCAAGATTTAAGATGCTTTGTTCAGTGGACCTAACTGGATCACTAATTTCACTCCATTATGAATGTCTTGAACTTGTTCCTTTGTCCTAGTCTGATGCAACCAGATATCCACATTTGGCGCTTTTTGCTTTATGGTGCTATTTTCACTAACACATTTAAAATTGCATATCTGTGGTTCTACCAATTGGATTATGATGTTTTTGTCTTGTATTATGTATTAAAGAAAATCACTATGTTTCTACCTTACTGTGGTATACGTTTCTGTGGTGTTTTGTGCCTGTGGTGATGTATGGTGATGTATAGCAAGAGATTAGGGGCCTCCATTCAAAAAGACTGGAGGAGATAGCAAATGTGTTTCGTCATTACTGCCTGGGCAGATGGATAACTTTCCAGGCTCAACATACTACAGGGTTGAGAAATTCAATAGCAGATTTGACTTTGAACAATTTATTTAATTCCAACAATTAGTGATTCAGCAGGACTGCTTTCAGGATCCAGGAGATGTGGGGGTGATTTGGGATGGAAACCTGCTAATTACATCACTTAGATTTTTCGGATGGTGCCCTGATCCAGAAACAATGAGAGTAGGTGTTTGAACATAAGTGGGAAGATTTGATAGAAAAATGCTTTTCCTATGTTCATAATGGTTCTTAAAATATTGATATGAGTGAGAAGGATCCAGGAGACAATGATTATAATGATGCTGTTGTGGAGGTCTCATGCTTGGTATCTAATGAATATAGAGATGTTGATTTAGTGCCTGGTGTTGTTACACATGTATCTGGGCTTCCTGATAGTCCCTTATCAGGCGTTTTATCCATAAAATTATCTATGCTTTTATTATTGGTTTACTATAGTAATGTTTCACCTTTAGGAACATTGGATGTTACATCTAGATTGTTTCATGCAGACAAGTGTGACCCTTTTGACATTTTGAACTAAGACAATGTCTTAAAGTAAATGTTATTCTTTATTTCCGGCCCATGAAAAGTTGTATGTAATATTGGAAGAAGTATGAGAGGTACCAGTAAGAAACAACTTTTGATTTAATCTAAGAGTTCATAGAGACCTCTATGTTTGAGTACCTTGACCAAGGCACCTGAGGAATCGTACGAAGGAGGCTGGTCTTTATCTACTTATTTATAAAGCAATGACTTCAAATACGAATATTGTGGGAGAAGGAGTAATTAGAATGAATTGCCATGTGAGTTTACTTTTAAAAGGTTCTATTTGAGAGCAGGCAAATGGAAAATGGTGCTGTGGAAAATGTTTACGGTAAGAATTTGAAAAGGCCTGATATTAGCTTTCATGCTTTGCACAAAATGTAGAATATCTACAGCAGGCTGGGCAGAAAATCATGATTCAATTAAAGCCATAGATGATAATATTATACTGCCAGATTATCTCTCCAGCCTTTCATTTTCTGTGTTGGTTCATTTCAGCCTAACAACTATCCTGCAGAGTACCAAATAGAAGACATTCAGGGTTAGTGCAAATTACAAATTATTACTTGGGAGACATATATAACTGCTGCAGAGGCAGTGTTGGAGAGTTTATCTGCACCTCACAGCTTGTGGAATAACAGAAGAAAGATGGCAACAATATTAGCTTTGTTAATTGAAAGAAAATCACTATTTGATAACCTAACTGTGAGAAAACAGGGCTGATTGCAGAGGCCCCCTGACTTTTTGCCCCCATTTTTCACTTGTTGCTGGTGTTTTCCTGAGTCTGATGGTGCCATGGGTACTGCTAAATCAGTCCCATGGCCTGTGCTCTCTATAAAATGAGTTTGCAAATTAGGCTAATTATAATTGGCCAAGTCCACCTACCTATTAGTCCCTAGTATATGGTAGGGCACGTAGGTTTAGGGACCCCAACATAGGTGAAACACCCATTGGTGCACTTCTGAGGTGCCCAGTGTAATTTTAAAGGCAGGCCTGCCTTGCTGGCTGCTTTTAAGTTAAAGTTACATGCAAATTCAACTCCGGAATTAAAAATAGTTCCAAAGTCTTAAACTACCTTATTTTTACATATACGTCACACCTAAGCTGTGCCGTATGTGCCACTAGGGCTGCGTGCCATGTAACTATAAGCAGGGACCTTATAAAAGTAGTTTTATAGGCCCTGGTGAGGTAAAACAGCTAAATTTCTTTTTCCCTCATTGTAGTGAATGGCTTCCCTAGGCTAGAATGGGGAGACTTAATTTATAAATTCCCCTTAAGTGTCAGATACTTTAGGTTTGGTATCAAATTGATTGTTATAATAAATCCCACAACTTACAATTGTTGAATTTAATATAACTTTTTCAGGTAAAGAGTTTTAAACTTTACCTAAAAAGTTGGCAACTTCAGCCCTGTAGTGTTTTGCTGCTTTGCTCTGATTGCCCAGCCTCTGGCACCCTGGCCAGACTGCCTTGGTGAAGTTTAATACGGGCTCAACACAAGGAGATGTGCCTAGGGGAGATCTCCCTCAGCAAATGGGAAAGCAGGAAGGGGGAGGGCTGCCAAACTGGTTTTGAAAGGCAGAGAAGGACAGTTGGAACAACCCAGCACCTCCATCACATCCTGCAAACCCAGACAATTATGTGCCCCCTTGATTAGATTAGGAGAGGGCAGGAGAGGGGTGTGTTTAGGATTTTTAGCCACACCAGTGGGTGGGCTCAGCCAGATGTAACATCCAAAAATCATTTTCAGCCATGATGGATTTTTGAGGAATGTTGCTCCTTGGGATTGATTTTTGCCACACTTCCCAGGAAGTGGTCATCACAGGGGGAAGGACCCTGCGCATGATTGGAAAACCAGGTCCCCCCTGTTTTTCACTCAGGAGCAAGGATAAGACTGGCAGACCTGCACCCATGTCTCAGATCCCTACCAGATTCCAACAAGGAAGAACTACAGAAGAAGAAGGACTGCCCTGCTGGACCCCTGACCTGCACCTGGACATTGCACTCTGGAGGACTGCACCAGCTCCACACTTCGGCTTCACCACAAGAAGGACTTTGCCTGGTCTCAACTGGTTCAAGGAGGGTCTCCCTGTTTGCTACAGCTGAAAAATTGATATCGAGAGTCCCCTGCACCAACTCCTCAAGATACAGACCAGCTGACCACTGTCCAGAAGCCAAATTGAAGTTTGAGCCAGGTGCATTCTGGGAGTTTTAGTCAACACCCTCCAGGAGAATATCAGAGCTCCTGGTAACTCGGAGTGAGGTGTGGACCTCAAAAGAACATCTGGAAGAAAATCCACAAGTTTGGAGAACTTTTGGAAAAAAGCTCCATAAAGGGACCGACCCGCTGTGGCAACTCTAGCCAGCTTGCCTCAACTGCGACCCGGCCTGACATGTATGTTCGTCCCGGTGAAGAAAATCTCTGTAAAAAGTGACTACGTCCGGAAGTAGAAAGTTGACCAGGACATCCAAGGCAATGTATCCGAAGAGGGCTCCAAGGACGTCAGATCAAGATTCAGGTTTGTCCTGGTCGAAGGATTTTCATCTCGAAAAAACGACTAAGTCTGAAGGTAAAAATCTTCACTAAGAGCTCCTGTGACATGTATCTGAGGAAGAGTTCCAGGAGGTCCGATTGGACTGGCAACTTGGTCCCGCTGAAGAAAATCTCCAGAAAAATGACTGAGTCCTATGGTAAACTTTTGACCGAGGCCTCCCATGAGCTGTAGCCGAGCAGGTCTCCATCACGGTTGGCCTCAACCTGGCCTTTGCCCTGGTTGAGGGGCAACAAGATGACCAGATTGGCGCAATTCATTTCTAAATACTAAAAAGCATTAATTCTTTAAAAATTCAGATCTCTGGTTCCCCTTATCCAATGTTAATCGTTTTGGTGTCATTTTAAAGATAAAAATATAATACATATGTTTATACATTGGTGTTGCATTTTTATTGTGTTTTGTGTTTTACTTATTTACTGTTTTGTGATTTTTAAATGCTTTACACATTTGTCTCCTAAGTTAAGCCTTGTCGCTTGTTGCCAAGCTACCAAGGGTTGAGCTGGGTTTAATGTATTGAGACCTAACTGGACCTAAATGGAGGTTAGTGGCCCATTACTAAGTGTACGTACTTACCTGCCCTTACCAATAATCAATTTTCCAGCATTTTCTACTATGCAAAATCTGCATTATTATGCTTCTCTTAATGGAATCCGACCATTAAAATGTAAGCATTTACAAAAAAATATAGAGTGGAAGAGGGTCCATAATAGCTGCTGTTGAACAGTACCATTGTTTCTATTTTTGTTTCTCGGTTTATTACACAACATTTTGCCAGTGGAATATTTTACTATCATTATATCTCCTCTGCCGTAGTGCATGCTGGTTGTTGAAAATGACCTGAAGTTAAAAAAACAATGATGGGTGGAATGCTAGAATTAAACTCACCCACTGGTGATTACTGAAAGCTTCATCAAACTCCATCATTATTTTGCTCACTGTGCCAACCCTTATTAGACCTTGCTATATTCAAATCAGCCTTGGCCCTGGCACAACAGGAGCAGTCCAGCCCAAACTGCCAAGACACACCACATGTTCTTTGAAGCAGAACACAAACAACTCAAAACTGATTTTGCCCTGATTGGGACTCGTCACTCATGCGTTGATTCGTTCCTTTGGCACAGTGAGCAAGAGACCCACTTCTGGGTATACCTGTTGCACTTTGGGCTTTGGACTTCAGTAAACAAATCATTGATGCATGGAATGTTTAAAGTAATCCCAGCCACTGGTAACTACTTGGGCCGCATTCCAGTTCATCATTATTTTACTCACTGTGCCACCTCAGATTAGATTCACCTACATGCAAATCGGTCTTGACCCTGCTCATACAGGAGCAATCTAACCCAAACTGCCAAGCGAGGCCCACTTTGAACAACCACACAAGCACCTCAAGCCCAGTTTGTCCTGTTTGTGCTCATCAGAGTGGTGCAGCTTGAGTTCAGTAGCACAGAAAACACAAGATCGACATCTGGGCCTACCCATCACACTTTGAGCCCCACACTGAAGAAAACAAAACCGTGATTAGTTAAATGTTGGAATTAACCTCAGACACTGGTAATTACTCTGGCTGCATTCCAGTTCATCATTATTTTGCTTGCAATGCTAGCTCAAATTAGACACAGCTACATGCAAACCACCCTTTCTCCTACTCCAATATGAACAGTCTCCAAGTCAGGTCCTCTCTGAACTAGAGCACCAGCAACCCAAGTCCAGCTTCACCCTCACTGGGGCTCGTCAGGTGAAGCTTGGTGCAGGAACAA
Organism: Pleurodeles waltl; assembly: GCF_031143425.1. Classification (NCBI taxonomy): domain Eukaryota; kingdom Metazoa; phylum Chordata; class Amphibia; order Caudata; family Salamandridae; genus Pleurodeles; species Pleurodeles waltl. Next base: position 262,640,295 of record NC_090436.1, on the reverse strand, counting down.
AGCTGATTTGCACTTATCTGGGTCTCATCTAAGGAGGCATAGTGGGGAAAAAAAGGTGGGATGCAATACTATCTTAGTGACTGCCAGCCATTCGACTGTTTGCACGCATCTCTCCCATCACTTTTTTTTATGTTAAAAATGATCTCCTTTGTTATAGCTCCTCACTGGGGATGGTGGATCTATTCTTTCAATTTCACTCTTCAATTTATACAAGAAGCCACTTGTAGAGCTATTAAAAAGTATAACATTTTATATCCCTTTTACACTGATGACACTTATCTATAATTAATAGCAACCTCACGAGAAAACATTACCTGATTGGTACAGAGCAAGGCCCAGATTTAAGAAGCTCTAGCCCCACATTTTTTTTAACACTAATGCGGATTTAGGCTCCAAAAATCACCACACCAGATTTACAAAGTGGCACAATACATGCATTGCATCACTTTGTACCCCTTGCACCACATTATGCTTGTGCCAGGCATAATGTATGCAAGGGGGCATTCCCCCGTTAGGGGGCAGAAAAAATGGCACAAAGAAATCTGAAAGATTTCTTTGTACCATTTTTTGCGGCATTTTTAATGCCTGCACAGAGCAGGCATTAAAAGGAGGCACACCATTATTTATAATGGGCCTCAATGTGCTGTGCAGGATTAGCGTCAAACTTTTTACACTAGTTCCCTAACTACCACCATGGTGGGCCATATATTAAATATGGAGTACACATGGTGGTATTAAGGTGGTATTAAGGGGGCGCTAATGGCCGCAAGAAAAGTAGCCCTGCATTGAGTGCAGCACCACTTTTCTTAAATCTGTCACACAGTGTTTTGTTTTCTACCACCACCTTAAAATAAACCCTTCAAAATACAATTCTTTCTCATATCTCCCCCAACCACTCAGTCTCATTGCTATCGCATGAGCATGCCAAATCTGAAAGCTTCGGCCTAGACAAGAACCATCATTTATAATCACTCCTAATCTTCCTAAGCAAAGATGCTCAATTGAAAATCGAACTGCTACATTACATTGAGCCCTTTCTCCTTTCAGAGGATTTGAAACAAGCAATGCAGTCGCTAGTCTTGTCCACATTAGTCTCTGGGAACACCCTTTTGGAAGGCATAGGAAGGTCAATCTCGCTCCTTTGGCAGCAGTACTCCACACCTCAGACAACCAAGTCACTGGATCCAGGAAGCCCGACCATACCACTCCATTTCTAATGTCTCTTAAGTGGCTCCCAGTTGAAGCAAGAAGTGCTCTCAAATTGCCCTGCATCATTACTAACTCTTCTGCCCTGAATCCCACAACTACCTATTTAAGAAAATAGTATTCTCAGGTGGTCAAGAAGTTTTACAAAGCACTGACACTCTACTGGAAATTCTAATCTTCACAAAAGAAAAAACATTTAAACAACCATTCCCTGGTACTGCGCACGGAATTTGGCATTCCATTCCACTTACAGTCAGGACGACTCCCTCTTATCAAACGTTTAAAGCTTAACTGAAGAGACTACTTTTTGACCAGAATTTCTCAACCTTAGTCCATGTTTGCACTGTTCTCCTCATTGGAGATGAATTCCTTCGAGTGGGCGGGCCCCTGAAGAACTGGTCCTCAAAGGAAATCCATACCATGGTTTATAAACCACTTTTACATCGACTTTCTCCCACAGGATCCCTATAGTGACAACTTGAAACACAGACACCCTTTACTTCTGACTGATAATCATCATTTTCGTCACTTATTATTCGCTCACTTTTCTCGTTGAACTGACAGTTGTGCCTCACTCTTGTCACCTGATGTGTTCCCTTATTTCTCTAGCTGGATTGTCATGGTAAATGTCCCTTGTTGTGGTGTTTTAATACTTTTACAATCGTGTCCTTCGTAAACAAGTCTGCCACACTCAGGTCATGTCTGTGCTACAAAAAACACAAATTTATTAAATAAATAAATAATGTAAACGTGCGTGTGCTTAAGTGTACATAAGGAGATGCATTAAATGTTGTGATTCGAACCATATCACAGATACTCTGGTTTGCTCTTGCTGTCTGTAATGTCACCCGTACTTCCATGTTGGAATACAAACTCTTTGAGGATACTTGCCTAAATACAATTGTATACTTCTTGGTAGGTATTATCGGCCTCTTTTTCACTGATATAAGAAATAAAGGGTGAAGTGCTTGTGATGTTACATCAATGATTTTTTCATTCAGCAAATCAAAGGAAAAGTGTAGGGTTTTTTGAGTGGTGCACAGGGTAAGACTGGGACAGCAAATAGATCTTGACACCAAAATATGAGTGGTCCTCTTTAGTGAATTAGATATGGCTGAAAGAGTGTCCCATGATTGCAAAATGGGGCTGATTTGCACCTATAAAGCTGTATGAGTGTTTTGCAAGGTATGGGAGACTAGGGGTTGACCTGCAAGATATGTTTGGTTCAATATTAGGGAAATTAACAGTAAAATCCGGCCTACCAGGCCATAAAGCAGCCCATGAACTGCCAAAACCCCGCCCACGCACTGACCTATCAGACCAGTCTGCCGGACACGGCCTGATTGCCCTATAGCCTTTTCGGTCATGGCGGTGCGTACATAGGAGTGTAGTAGATTAAAGGCCATTTTCAGGCTGCCGGGTGACTGCCACTGAAAGAGCGGGATTTTGATCATCGGCCTATATTTGCCTCGCAAGCAGGGGCTTTACCGTATGTTTAAACAATGTGTTTAAAGGCAGTGAAGTAAAATAAGCAATGTCAGCTGGAGACAAACCAGAAGCAGCCCGAAAAGGAGTGAGTGAGGAGGCGGAATGGGACGGCAGGCGGCATCACGCTCTTAGGGGATGTTGTAAAGGAACATCTGCTAACAAATATGTTTTTGCGTGCAGCTATAAATCGCTTTAGCTGATTTCTGAAGCAATAGTTGCAGAATCCAAGTTTTCATAAAAATTGAAAAATGGATGATGTTGCTTATACTCCTCCTTTTAAGGTCAAATCTAAATGATGACTTGCTTTTGTAAAATAGACAGGCCTCGTGCATAAAAAGTATAGTCGAGGAGCCCTGCTGGGGTAACAAATGAATCCCCGAAGTAATATTCAATTTTCTAACTGAAGAAATGAACTCAAATTTAGTACAATTGAAACTAAAATCTGTTTCTCGTTAAACGCAGCAAAATGTTGCAGTGTCTGGATGATGCTGGACAGCCAACAACCTGGGACCCATTCCACAATTGAAAGGCAGAGATCTTGGACCAATCAGGTGAAGTTACCGATTAATGTCCAACCCTGGCACCTATACCATCGAACTCTGCATATATCCTTCCCGCGTTGTAAAGAAAACATCCACATTCTATTGACAAGAGGTCACTTTTCCAAACGGTAAGGCGTGCTTGCTGTGAGTGGTTGTGCTACAGTAAGTGCTACTAAACTCTTCCCAAATTCACTTGGATAGTAAAGTTTTAGTCGACTGTGCCGGGTATCTGACCATGGTGCACCACACTCAAAATACTATGAAGGACAAAACTAGAGGGAAGTTCCATTGGCTTCACACAAACGTGAAATGTAAGAGTAGAAAGTGCCACTATTATTACTGGTGCTAACACGCAAATAAGGCTAACAGGCGGTCATAATAATAGCAAATAAGTTTACAGTGCACAACAGCACCAGAAATGTGCATAGGAAGCAGTAATGATTGTAAACCAAATAAAGGGCCTGATTTAGATCTGGACGGAGGGGAATACTCGTGACGAATATCCCATATGCCATATTACGATGTTATTATATGCTATGGGAATCGCAGTACGGTGGACAGGATATCCGTCACATTTGTGAAGGAGTAACCAGTCATGGCTCACAGGGATTAAAAGGAGCTGGTCGGCGGGGGCCAGAGGAGGTGGGGGGAATAATAATTTAAAAAAATTAAAAACTTAAAAAATAAAACTTACCTGCTCCACTCTCATGCAGCTCCGCTTGCTCCCATCACTGCAGGCAGGCACAGGCTCCCAGCCTGCCCTGCGCCAATCCAGACGCTGCTCAGAGCAGCATTAGGATTGACTGGGATCACCCAGCCAGGCACTCCCAGGCAGACTGGGAGCCTGGGCAGGCACTCTCCGTTGTTGAGCTGAAGAGAGCCCTTTGTGCATGTGTGTTTGGCAGGCCCGAGACCGCCGGCCAATCAAACTTGCACACTGAGGGGAGTGCACAGTGCACTCCCCTCGTCCTTGTCATACCCCATGGCCCGCCCTTTTAACAACCAAACAATAATAATCAGAGTTTAATATTGTTTGGTTGTTAAAGGTGTGCAGTGCCTGTTGCTGGGGGAGGAGGAGCGGGGGGGTCGACGCTCCTCCACCCTAATGGAGGAGCTGCCCCTGGGAGTAACCCCTCTGCCCAGATATTAATCAGGCCCTTTAAGTCTTGGTAACAGTTTCCATATCATCCTTGTATAGCACTGTGTGGTGGAGTCTAGCAAAAGATCATATCATCCCTCTGGTGCACCGAGTGATGGAACCTAGTGAAATAACCCAAAATGCTCCACAATTTTCAAAAACCTGAGGGCAAACACTGTATTTTAGACCATAATTATTTCTGACTCATACAGCAAAAAAAGGTAAAAAAAAAAAAAAAAAGAAAAAAGAAAATACAGAGAAGCGCTTGAGTGTTGAGCACCTGATTACATTATCTTAATATATGATTGAACAACATTGGTGTTAGTTCGTTTATGGAGTAGTTCCATAACTGAACACAGACTGTTCTTCACAACATTTCTATACGTCAGCAGAGTGCCCCTCATCAATACAGGAGACGTTGTTCAGCTGTTTGTCAATAGCCGATCCCGCCACGTTTGTGAGGTCCACAGTAACTTTGATCATCTTCATATATGTGCATACATGATTTGTGCCTTATAAATGTAATGTACTTTTTAAAATTACAGTATCTCCAGGCTTTGAAGCATGGCAGCATGGCTGTCCCAGAGGGCTGCATCACAGACCATGTATGGTTTTGCTCCTCTAAGTTGGGGATGGGCTTTGGGTGGAAGAGCTTGGAATGGACTGGGCAAAGGTATTACACCTGGGCACCTCTGCTCCCTCCTTCTCCTGATAAATGCTGCCAGCTGTGTCATTCCATCTCTTGTACATGCTTGTGCGAGATTCCAGAGTTCAGACTGTGCACCAGGCAACTTCTTGACTTCGCACCAGTGTAAAGTGTCATCACTGACATTTTTTGTGAGGAGAAAAGCTCAGAAGCAGTGTTTGGGATGACAGTTTGAGCCCTCCACTTCATGTACTTGGAAAACAGTGAATGTGAAGGCAGGGATATTGTGAGAAGAAACACAGTAGGAGAGAGCTGCCTACCCACACTAACACTGTGCTTAATTTGTGCTTGTTGTTTCCAGTGCTGAGCACCGGCACTTATTTTTGAGGGCCGGGGCTTATTCTTCTGCCTCAAGCATTTGCTGCGAGTAAAAGACACATATGGGAAGACGGAGGAAGGGGAAAACGAAAGAGCGACACAAAGAGAGAAAGTAGAAAGCTGCAAGTGTGAGCTGAAGGGGCAGGGAGTGGCTTTATATGGATTGAAGAGGCCCGAGATGGCTTCAGGATTACGTCACCTCAGTATTCCATGTTCACACATTTAATTGCACCAGCCGCGTGTTTAAGTGGAGGGCTTTGGGAAATGGCACCTTTTTATTTACAAATTAAGCACTGCACTATCACCACCAGTGGGTAGAGTCCTGATGCCCTTCTGAATGACTGCCAATCCGACCACTGATTATGCAGAGCTTCTGCCAGGTCATTATTTTGAAGGACTGCCTGGAGAACGCCTTTAGAAAATGTTACTTGCAGGTTGTAGACTTGGCTTGGTTGGCCCTTTGTATGAATAAGAGTTCAAAGGGAAAGTTGCAGCTGAGGAAGGAGCTGTGGATGTGGGGACGTGTGGATGCATTTTATGTGTCGGGTTTAGTGCAGGGGAAAGGGAACAGGAGCTGCTATCAGCATTCGTTGGCTATAAAACGATGTTGCCACTCTTCTTATCCTCTAATGTCCTACACATACTGGGCAAGTATAAGAAGACATGAGTGAAAAAGTAACAGAAGAAAGACCTCAGTACTATCACATATGGCTTTACTATGCGGCTGGGGGTGGCAGGGGAGTTAAAGGGGTAAAGACAAGAAGTGCATAAGCTATTGCGTGTGTTTCTACCAGCAGAGATGCAGCAAATACTGAGCTGGGTGCCATTTTGCATGCAAGCTGGTGCTCCTCCACTACTTTACCTAAAACTGCTGAAACCCACAGTTCCTGCTGCACTGCACAAAGCTGCTCAGTTGGGTCTAGCATTGCATAAGTGGAAGCCCCCTCTTTCAAACTGATCAGTGAAACATCTAAGGGAATCCAGCTACTTGGGGCACATGCTTGTGCTCTGTCACCCTTCGTTGGGGATGTTGATTCTTGGCCTACTTTCATTGCCTGGTGTCATGACTGTGAGCATTCAAGTGCTGCTCTCATGACACAAAATCAGGATCAAGAGTAGTTTGGTGGCACTTTTGAAAGGGATACATTTTATGTTATGGAAAAGCTGTTACTTTTGACATCCTTGTGAGGCTGCAATAAAGACATAGCGCAGCAGAGTGCTCAGCAAAGCAGAGAGAAAAAAGCTGCATTCTTTAGTTCTTTTGCTGGTGTTATAGATTTTCGGATGGATTCGCGCCACCTCGAAGACCTCAAACGAACAAAATGTGGCGGTAATGCAAGCACATACAGAAAAGCAAATAACCACCCAGAGGTATACAAAACACGCAGACAGTTGGCGCTAAATCTGTGCAAGCTGCATCTGTCAGTGACAAGTAATTCGGTACACGATTTTTAGATCAACAATGATGCTGTTCTGTACTGGGAGGACGCAGGAAGAAATGCACTATTCCAAAACAGTTTGTCCTCCCCAGGAAAAGTACAGGGGATGTTTGAAATGGCACGTGGTATGGCCTAACCAACGTTGGCAATCAAAGCAGGAACAGCTTTTCACATGAGGCACAATAAACTGAAACAAGCATTTGCAATGCAATAGGTCTCGCATTTACCTGAGATGGAACTATTGGCATTGTAAATACATAACTGGACTCTTTTTGCCACATTAATTGGTCAAACCTGCCGCATATTTTGGTTCTTTCTGTCACATAATTCCACTGCCCCTGCATATAAATAAAGGGGTAGTAGGCCTATTGGAATATTTTTTTAAACGTGGCCCCTAGAACACAAACTACTCCCAGGTGCAAAACATATTTTCCTGGCAGTTGGTACAGGGGATGAATAAATAATCATACTCTAAGAACGCATGGTTACTGGGTCACTGTCTAGTTACTGCAGTCTGGAAAGTTTAACAAAATGCCCATGACTTTCCATACACTTGAGGAGAGCCATCTCACATGATATTAGTGATCCTCAGTAAGTCTTGAACTGAAATATTAGTTATAACATGTTGACCATTGTACAGCATAATCAACTGAAAGCTCTCCTTGAGGTTAGTTTTATAAATACACGCACACACAGCTCAAGTTTCACAGACTCAAACTGGGCGTCTGTGAAACTTAGTCAAATAAAAGAAGTTTCACAGACTCAAACGTGTGTAGTTCATGTAGTCAGGTTTTTGCTTTGTATTTGCAGCTTGAATCACGTTCTAAAAATAAAACTACAAGTCCCAGAATGCAAAACAGAAACAGAAACTAAATAAGCGAATCACGTTTTGAGCTATTGAGCTGGACAACTCTATAAATAATACTCAAAGGGCTGGCTTCCAACTTTAAGATATCACAATGGGAATGCCCTCTTGAATAGTAGTGTATCACAGTAAAAACACAGCATAGTCAGGATTTCAACACCTCACCTGATTGTTTTCATCACAGACTGCAGCTACAGCTCATAAGGTGGGGTTGGTTGCCTGCACAGGGTTTAGAAGCGGATGTAGTGTATACATTTCAAAGGTATTTATTAAGGAGTTCAGTAAAGTTGTGACATTGCGCTCAAACAGAGAACTCATTATTCCTGGAGGCCCCAAAAAAACAAAAATCTTCAAAGCAGAAAATAGCTTTATAGCACTACTCAGTAACATGGCTGCTGCATATAATTTTTGAAGCATTAAATACTGAGGCAAAGTAATTTTAAGGTCATGTCAGGCCTATAGATTCCATGTCCAGCCCTTTCCAGCCCCTTCTGTTCACTGTTACATCTGTTTGTTATTCCATTTGTGACTTTTTTCTATTTAGAGTGCGTCTAATGCAAAATATCAAAATAACTCTGGTGATTATTGTTCTTTCTGGAGAGGTAAGGTAAGCGCAGAGGGTTAATGTATCTGCTGCAAAGAATGTGTGCTAGGCAAATTACAACCTGCATATAATGTAAAAATGTCAAAATACCTCTGGTGATTACTGTTCTTTCTTGAAAGAGAATGTACCTTTGTCTTGTGGAAGCTTGGACTCATAATAAAGTAGCGCAGAGGGTTAATGGGCTTGCTGCAAGGAACGCGTACTAGGCAAATCACAAAGTGCATGTAATGTAAAAATGTCAAAATAACTCTGGTGATTTATGTTCTTTCTGTAGAGAGAGAACATATTTTACCTAGTGTACACTTGGACTCCTGATAAGGTAGCGCAGAGGTTTAATATGCCTGCTGCAAAGAACGTGTACTAGACAGATCTCTGAATGCATATAATGTAAACAATTCTGTTGGACTTGGTCCTTTTTGCAGGGTCAGCCCCAATCTGTTTGCCTGCTTCCTCCTATATTTTCTGACCTGTTTTTGTTGGCTTTGAGACTCTGAGCACTATAACTCTGCTAAAGTGCATATGGTCTCTGTGTAAATTGTATTGTTGATTGGTTTATTCCTGATTGGTATATTTGATTTTCTATTAAGTCCCTAGTAAAGGGCACTAGCGATGCCTAAGGCCTGTAAATGATTGTGCCACCCACATAAGTCGCCCTGTAAACATGTCTGAGACCTTCCACTGCAGTGTCTGTGTGTATAGTTTTAACCTGCCAATGCGACTTGGCATGTGTACCCACTTCCCAGGCCTAATCCTTCTCTTTTTTATACATGTATGACACTCCTCACATAGGCCCTAGATAGCCCCGTGGGCAGGGCACAGTGTATGTTAAAGGTGGGACATGTACTTATGTGTTTTACATGTCCTGACAGTGAAATACTGCCAAATTCGTTTTTCACTGTTGCAAGGCCTTTCTCTCGCATAGTTTAACATGGGGGCTGTCTTTAAATGTTATTAAAGTTCAGATTCCCTTTCGGAGGAGATAGAAATGTTGAGTTTAGGGTCTCTGAGCTCACAATTTAAAAATACATCTTTTAGTGAAGTTCATTTTTAGATTGTGTGTTTGAAAATGCCACTTTTAGAAAGTAGGCATTTTCTGCTGAAACCATTCTGTGACTCTGCCTGTTTGTGTATTCCCTGTCTAGGTCAGTTTGACAGTTGGGCTGTTTACAACTCTCTCTACTCTCATAAAACAAATTGGGGGAGGGACCGGGAGATTGAGTGGTCCAGTGTACGGTCTCCCAAACTCTAGTGAAAAATATAAGCTACACTGTTCGAAAATATTATGGATTATCCTAGGGAACCACTGGTCTCAGGAGCAAGAGCCCTCAAGCATCACAATGGATGACTAGTATCATCATTGGGAATTGCTCCACACCAAGCTGGCGCTGCAATGCCTGGCGGGCACCCCTGATGGGGGGCTCTGGACCATAATTGTTTAATCATACAAGTTGTTATGCAGTCAGAGGTGCTGACATTCAAGCACCAGTGCAAAAAGAGAGGTCAAAAAAATAGTTAAAATTGGTTATTCATCTTCCTATAGACATCATCGTTTTAATCAGTGAGGTGGAGATGAAGACCAAGATTAAAACAAAGAATAAAAGTCATATATAGAGTGTAATGCTCATAAGACTTACACGTAATACTAAGGACTCAAGATTTTCGTAGAGCCCTTAGGGACAGGTCAACATGTTTCGCGTCTATCGGTCCATCCGGATCCACTGACGCTTCATCAGGACCAAAAAATGAATCACCTCTTCATAAAAATACTGAAAATAACCACCACTGGTGGGGTAGAAAAAACCGGTAACTTACATTTAAGTATACTGGTTACAACAGGTCACCCTAGAATATAAGCACATAGACAAACAAAACACCAGAAAAAAACCCAAAAGTGGTTAATGGTAAGTGAATAATTAAAATAAAACAAGTAATAGGTCCAAACCAAGTGTTAGTTAATGGGCTTACCATCCCTGAATTGAGAAAGGGCCCCTTGGGTAACACGTTCCTAGGACTCAAATCGACACTAAATGTAGTAGATACAAATAACAGATTATGAAATATATTAGCTCTGTTCCCCAGGCAGAGTTTACACATTAGGATAAAAAGCTGGGGTTATATATCGTAAATAATGCACAGCCCATGCGTAAATAATCGTGTCAGGACAAGCAAACAGACCAAAATGGGCTAAGTAAATCTCGTAGTTTAGGAAACCTATATGATGGAAATTGGTCGGATACATAGTATCCATATGGGTCTGAAAAACTCACGGTTTTGTCGGAGGTCCAAACAGTGGACCTACCCTCTGGAACGGTGTCCCGAACAACCATCTGGTTCGGGCACTGTCAGAGTTTTAATAGGACGCCGCGATGCCGGAAGAGCTCTGTTTCCCGGTACGCGCACGTCTAAAGCTTATGGAAATAGAAACAGGACCAGTTGATCAGGGTCCCTCGGAGGGTAATGGAAATAGAAAACGGACCCCGTGTATATCACAGAATGGGTCAGAGACAATAAATACGAAGAAGAATACGAGTGAGCCATATCCTAAAAAGCCTAATTCTGTTAAACTACACAGGAGGAAGAGCGATCTGCACATCAACAGCGTTAATAAATGCCACATTTCAAGTACTCACTTAAGGGGATTAAATGACGATATCCCCTGGTCTTCTCTTTTCTCTTAAGGCTGACTTACTCTTATACACGCATATCTTCTTTTTCCACGTAAGACTGAATGCTCTTTAGACAGAGATGTGTTCATTCTGATGACAAATATTTATTTGTTGCCCGAGAATGAGTATACACTCTTTGACATTTATGGTATTGTGAAGGTTATACATGTTATATCCTTCGTAACAGTTCTTACACCGATATCTATATGGTGCTACTTGACTTTTTATCTGTTATTGAAATGTGGCATTTATTAACGCTGTTGATGTGCAGATCGCTCTTCCTCCTGTGTAGTTTAACAGAATTAGGCTTTTTAGGATATGGCTCACTCGTATTCTTCTTCGTATTTATTGTCTCGGTCCCATTCTGTGATATACACGGGGTCCGTTTTCTATTTCCATTACCCTCCGAGGGACCCTGATCAACTGGTCCTGTTTCTATTTCCATTAGCTTTAGACGCGCGCGTACCGGGAAACAGAGCTCTTCCGGCATCGCGGCGTCCCATTAAAACTCTGACAGTGCCCGAACCAGATGGTTGTTCGGGACACCGTTCCAGAGGGTAGGTCCACTGTTTGGACCTCCGACAAAACCGTGAGTTTTTCAGACCCATAAGGATACTATGTATCCGACCAATTTCCATCATATAGGTTTCCTAAACTACGAGGTTTACTTAGCCCATTTTGGTCTGTTTGCTTGTCCTGACACAATTATTTACGCATGGGCTGTGCATTATTTACGATATATAACCCCAGCTTTTTATCCTAATGTGTAAACTCTGCCTGGGTAACAGAGCTAATATATTTCATAATCTGTTATTTGTATCTACTATATTTAGTGTCAATTTGAGTCCTAGGAACGTGTTACCCAATGGGCCCTTTCTCAATTCAGGGATGGTAAGCCCATTAACTAACACTTGGTTTGGACCTATTACTTGTTTTATTTTAATTATTCACTTACAATTAACCACTTTTGGTTTTTTTTCTGGTGTTTTGTTTGTCTATGTGCTTATATTCTAGGGTGACCTGTTGTAACCAGTATACTTAAATGTAAGTTACCGTTTTTTTCTACCCCACCAGTGGTGGTTATCTTCAGTATTTTTATGAAGAGGTGATTCATTTTTTGGTCCTGATGAAGCGTCAGTGGATCCGGATGGACCGATAGACGCGAAACATGTTGACCTGTCCCTAAGGGCTCTACGAAAATCTTGAGTCCTTAGTATTACGTGTAAGTCTTATGAGCATTACACTCTATATATGACTTTTATTCTTTGTTTTAATCTTGGTCTTCATCTCCACTTCACTGATTAAAACGATGATGTCTATAGGAAGATGAATAACCAATTTTAACTATTTTTTTGACCTCTCTTTTTGCACTGGTGCTTGAATGTCAGCACCTCTGACTGCATAACAACTTGTATGATTAAACAATTATGGTCCAGAGCCCCCCGTCAGGGGTGCCCACCAGGCATTGCAGCGCCAGCTTGGTGTGGAGCAATTCCCAATGATGATACTAGTCATCCATTGTGATGCTTGAGGGCTCTTGCTCCTGAGACCAGTGGTACAACTCTCTCTAGACAGAGACACAAAGGGGGCTGAGGTGAATTCCGCATATCCTGATGAGCCATCTGTGCTGTAAGGGCAGAGAGGAGTAGTCACTCACACCTGAATGGGTTGTGCCTGCCCTCACACAATGGAATCTCCAACCCCATGGTGTGTGGCTGGGGCCTGGCCTGGACAAGTAAGGATCTTACAAACACTTGAGACTTTAATTTGAAGGGGAGAGACAAAAGCGAAGCTCAACATAAAAATAAAAAAGGAAGTCCAGAAACCATGCGTAAATCATCAACGCTGCATATGTTAACAGTAGTTGGCTGGTGGTCTCAAAAATGGCTAATCACCATAAAAAGCATGACGTGTGCATGCCTTAGACAAATTAAATCAAGGGAATTTTTAAAGCTAAGCCCACAAACAAATGAAAGTGATGGGTGTGAGATGGGCATGGTTAAAGTCCACAGAATAGATGACAACTGGTTGGAAGCGCTTGCATGCCCGACCTAAAAAGAAACACTGCCTGCAGTGTCTTCATATACTCTCCTCTCTTCAGGCATGACTGTGGGAAGAAACAATAATTCCCAAAGAGAGGCTTTACCGTTGAATGGGAGTCTGGGCACCACACACTGTTATTATTCTCTGTGTTGGTGTGGACGAACAGTTTAGACTTAACAAAAAGGAGGAGGAGCTTTGAGGTGTAGTGCAACACAAGTATAACCGTTGCAACAATTATGTAAATGTCCAGTTTGAGTTTTGGGTTTGCAGTCACACAAAACTTTAATACTATATGTCAAAAATATGAATATGTTTATAGTATGAACAGGAAATTAATGGTTAAAAGCACACATCTCACAAAATAACACGTAGTTGGTGCAGAGATGGAGTGGCCTCACCAGGAATAATTGAGCTCACCTGTCCTAGTAGAAGTAATTGCTTAATGCATCCCTCTGCCAGTCTATGAGGAAATGTAGATCAGCCTTTTTGGTGTTATGTCCATTTCTCTGGAGTATTTGGGCTTTTTGGAACTTCTTCACAGACCAGGACAACAGTATAGCAAGATAGGGGAGATTCAACAGGGTGTTCAGTCATTTTCCCAACTAGGTAGAAAAGAGCAGCAGGGCCCACAATGTTCTAAGTCCATAAGGTACTAGACATGCTGGAAGGAATAGCTCCCTGATATGGCATTTTATAATCTGGATTAAGATGATCTCAACACACATGAGGAACTACAGAATCACATCAATATACTCCATAATGCACACTATCACCATCTAGATGTGTATTTCATGTTGAGATCAAAGAAGGTGGCTAAGATACAAAGCATGAACACAAAAGGGGCTAAGGAACCTTTAGAGACCAGTGAGTACTATTCCAATCATCAATACAAAACTTCAAAAAGTCAGAAGAAAATCCACACTCTCATACTAGGGTTGAGGTTTACTTTTACTCTTTGTTGTTAATCCTATACCTTGGGGTTGCAATAAAGCAGTAGAGAGCCACCAAGAGGTAGTTGTAGGTCACAATTGCCCTTCTTCTTTGCACTCTGCATCTTTATCTTCACATAGGCAGGGCCCATCTGAATAGCTCCTCCTGTGTAGAGGAGTTGTACCCCTAGCCATGCCAAATTAGTGTGATGTGAAGAGAAACCCTGTGATGGAGCATTTCACCTAAGAGTTGGTGAGGGTTCTCATCTTAACCAGATCTGTTTTATGTATCAGTTAAGATATTTCTTCATCCTTCAGGTCTGCAACATTTTGTGACATTTGGAGGTTTTGTAAGATAAAAAGCACACATCAATTTCTTGACATTGGTGGCATGAGGACAGGGCAAATGAAAGAAGGGACAATACTAATAAAATGGCAAAGAACAGTTCTTGAACTGATCAACCTGCCAATATCAATGCACATTCACAATACTGTGCAATAACAACTGGACTCCCACTCGATGCAATCTCTGAGTGCACACTATCCAATGAACCATTGACACTAGCAAATTAACAGCAGGAGATACTAACAGGTGAGGTTTATATGATGCAGTACATGCAGCTATCTACTAGGGAAAGCTGCTTTTCATTGCAATATGGCTTGGCAAATCTGCCTGACTGACCATGGTGTAAATCAGTGGTTGACTCGTATGTTCAGACACTAGGCAATTGCTGGTGTAATTTTATGATACATGAATAATGGCTTACAAACCTAATACAGGCAATTCTGGAACAGGACCACTTCACAAGTCACTGTGGCTCTGAAGCATGTTGTCAAGAAGGACTGAATTGCTGCTTTGGAAGATTGAATAGAGTTTTGCTAAACTGTGCTAAACAAGTCATTGGCCATTGCTGATTTTATTTGGATAGCAGCAGTGCTGAGAAGCTAGTGCCAGAAGAATGACTAAAACTTTCTTTCATCTAATGATGCAATTGCAATGCAGGGTTTGTCTGAAGAGATGCAGAATCTCTATCTGCAGCTCCCAAATGGAAGCTATTATTTTTGTGATGGCTAGCAATGCTCCGGTGAGATTTTGGCAAATCAGCTATCCTGATGAAACTGCATTGCCTCCCCTTCCTATCCTGCACCATCTTCAAAACTTTCTACATCATTTTTAAAGCCATAACAATCAGCACCCTATTTTATCTTTCAGCCAAGACCACCATCTCTGATGGTTCTCGGCACACTCACAGTTAGGGCACCATAAAACTGCAGACTAAGCATAAAAAAAAAAACAAGACAACAGGTCTTTTCCATCTGTGCACTCAGTATTTGGAACAGTATCTCTGTATCCATTGCCCCTTCTCTAACAATTCTACAGTTCACTGAAGAGATGAAGACTTACATCCTTAAAGAATATTACATCATGATTCATCAACCATCCATAACTCAGCTTCCTCTCAAGTTACCTACAGACTTTAAGCTTATTTTGCCCATATGCAGTGCTCCTCTCTCTTTAAGGTAGGTTTGCGCTATGAAATAACATACACATACATACATCAAGAGAAAGTGCTATCACCTAGTGTTAAGCTCTAATCAAGTCAGTTGGTTAATACACCCACTGCAGAGGTCTCGACAGAACAAGAATGTCACAGATTACAACCCTGACATAGCTTTTTCACCTCTTCATTTCTGCAAGGTTGAGGCAAATGAATGACAGTGATTTTGTTAAGAATGGCACCTGCTTTGCAGCACTATAAAATGGCAGAACCTGTTTGACTGAACCCTATATAAAAAAATGAGTTATTCACAGACTGCCCCAACATGCACTAGATAAAGACCCTAGGAAAGAGGATGTGGCGTAAGGCCAGAACACTATTCACGTCTCGGCGCTGGCTCAACATCCTGTTATTCCTGGCAAATCACTTATTCTTCCCTTTGTACCAAAAATGAATATGTTCTTGTGTAATGTAAGCGGTGCTCATGTAAAGCACTGTAATATCTTTGTATCGAGTTTGTGCTACCTGAACTCTATTTAAAGAGGCCCAATTTACATCCAAAGACTAGGGCCCTCATTATGACATTGGCGGTAAGTACAGCTTACCGCCATGTTGACTGCCACCAACATAATGCTGCCGCAGTGGGTTTCCACTACCCATATTATGACACACACATAGCAATCGGTTACTATACAGCCACACACACAAGTCCGCCAGCCCAAAGGTCAGTGATAAACTGGCAGTAGCAAAACCCATACCGTTATGCCAACAGAACTACGCCCACAGCATTATGACATACAAAACAACACTACATTGGACAATTTGAATAACACACAACTGACACCCATACACACACCACACCCACACCACTATAAACACACATCCACATTACCCACAACCCTTTACGACTAAAAACAGTTGCAATAAGAGATATAGCAAGACCACAGACAAGACCACAGTCACACAACACCATCACCTATACACCATTCACGCACCTTGCATCACACACCCCAAAACATCACCCCATACACCCTCACCCACACCACTCACACCACACCCATGGCAACACAAGGACACCCCAGGTTCTGGTGGAGGAAATCATCCGGGTAGAGCCACAGGAATTCGGATCACAGGTGCAGCAGACATCCATTGCAAGGAAGATGGAGCTATGGTGGAGAATCGTGGACAGGGTCAACGCCGTGGGACAGCACCCCAGAACAAGGGATGACATCAGGAAGAGGTGGAATGACCTACAGGGGAAGCTGCATTCCACAGCAGCAAGACACCAACTAGCTGTACAGAGGACTGGCGTTGGACCCCCACCTCCTCCCCCACAACTAATAACATGGGAGGAGCAAGTCTTGGCAATCATCCATCCTGAGGGCCTGGCAGGAGTAGGAGGAGGACTGGACTCTGGTAAGTCAAATATCTATTACTATCACCCCCCCACCTGCATGCCATCACAAACCCCCACCCTTACCCTCATTCCCATCACTCCACCACCTCACACACACCCCACCATCACAACCCACCCCTCCCAATACCAAGCCCTGCATGTAAGACCAATGCACGCACCCTCATCACAGACCTGCATGGACACACATCACTAAAGCATGCACATTAGAGAGAATCACCTAGCTCACCAAATAACTACTCACACAAGGCAAAGCTGGCAGGGCAATAACAACCATATAGGGCAACACACCCATGCACAAGATGTCACATGCAGAAACAATAACACTGCATTTACATCGCCCACAGGTCACCCACCCAACGTCACCGGAGAGGAGGTGCCAGCAACATCCAGTCCCCCCCAGAAGAGGCCCACAATGATGACAGCAGCTCTGGACGACTGGATCTGGATGACCAACCTGGCCCATCAGGGACCTCCGGAGAGTTGGTTACCCAGGCACAGTCCCATACAACCAAAGAGCCTCCCCGCTCAGGAAACACCAGGACAGTACCCACCCAGCGGGCCCATATCTCTGTCCCCAGAAAACGTCAATCAGCATTGTGTCCACCACTACAGGGACCCCAGGCCACCCCACAAACACAGGACGATCAGGGACCTGGGGTCAGTGGCAGTGGGCACAGAGTTCAGGGGACAGAGGCACAGGACAACAGGGAAACTGGGAGGACTGCTGTGCAACAGTGGGAGGACAGGCCCAGGGATCTGACTCTTCAGGAGGCACTCACCAAGATCCTGGGAGCATACCACCATTCCCAGGAGACTATGGGCCAGATACTGGACAAGTTGCAGGAGACCCAGCAACTGCAGGAGGGACAGTACCTGGGGATCACGGAGGACTTGAAGGACATCAACACAACCCTGGTCACCATTGCACAGGGGCTGGCAGACATGGGGAGGCAGTGGAACACCAGCGGGCCCCTGACACTAGCCAAAGCAATGAACAGCCTTCTACCTCCGCTGCCGCTAGTAGACAGGAGGCCCCACAACAGGACCAACAGGCCACCAGCACCCCTCCCCCTGCAGAAGGAGAACCACCCACAAATGGTCCCTGCGATCCAGGCAGAAGCCAAAGACTATTGCCAAGACCCCCGCCAGGAAATAAGACTCTTCTGATTGTCACCCTTTTGTCCCACCCTGTCACCCTGTCCACCTTGAAGGGCCATTGCTCCACTTCCTATGCCCCCTTGGACAATGCACTTGTGATCCACAAAGACTGGACTCTATCCTGGACATTCCTCCGCCATCACCCAAGCCCATTGCACATCCCCCTCTTCTTATTGGCACTTAAATGAACACCATTTGAATAAATACATGCATGGAGTCTGTCAAATGATTGAAATATGAATTAGTTTAACAAGCTTTAAACACTGCAATACAACTGTACAGTAACGTATACATAGGAATGACCTTTATGTTGGCTGCAGTCAACACACCAGGAGCGATAGTGGGGAACAAATATCTGAAAATAGAGATGCCAAAGGGTACAGTAAGGGGCCATAGAAATGGATGCTGGCAGCCCATTTGCAACAAACACATGCATTCCTGGAGGGCATTCACTCTAGCATGGAGGCCCAACAGAGATCAATCCAGGCTCTGGCCTCCTCCCTGATGGCAGCCATTTTCCCTGTTTCTAGCCTTCCCCCTCCACTTCCTCTACCCAATCTCATTCCCCTTAACCCCAACCTATCCCAGGCACACAGGGAGACCAGCATGCACACAAGACAACACACAGGAGTAGTTCAGGCAAACACAAGCACCACCCACAGGCACTCACACAAACACCATCCAGATGCAGACATACCAACATCCACTGCCTCCACTGTGTCCCCCTCCTCCACTCACTGGCAGTCACCACACCCACATCCATGCACACATCCCCTGTGTTCTCTCCCACTGTGTCTGTGCCACCTCCTCCCAAAGTACACAAACGCAAGCACTCAGACACCCAACAGCCATCCACCTCACAACCTCATCCAGCTCATGCACCTGCACCCAAACACAGCAGACAGACACCTCCTACAACGACTTCCTCTTTCTCCTGTCCCAAACCTTCACCCACTTACCGCCCCAATGCCCCTAAGAAGCTTTTCTTCTCCACTGTTGACCTCTTCCCTACCACTCGCCCCGTCCTTCATGTTGGACAGGGTGGTCAGAACCCAGATGAGCACCTCAGCCACCCAGTCCACAGCCACAGTAGTGTCGACAGCTACTGCAGGTGGGAGAGGATCCCGGGCACCAGGCAGCAACACTGAAAGGGTGCCTGCACCGGGTGCTTCAAGGAAGTGCAAGAAGGCACCACCAGCTGCGACAGGGAAGGGCAAGGAGGCACCATCAGCAGCATCTAGGAAGGGCAAGGAGGCACCACCAGCTGCAGGAGGGAATCGCAAGGGGCAATCGCCGGCTCCTGACAGGAAGGGGAAGGGGCCTGTACCAGCATGCAGGAAGGACAGGAGGCCTGGTGCTGGGACTCATTCGGATCCCCCACCACCAACCATGGTGGTTCAGCCGTCCGAGGCTGCAAGGGAAGGGATGGAGCCTCCCCTCACCACTGCCAGCACTGCCACCAGCACCACTGCCAGCAGCAGCAGCCCCAGTGGGCAGCTGTCTGAGGCTGTAGGGGATGGGCTGGAGCCTCCCCCCCACTACTGCCAGCACTGACACCAGCACCACTGCCAGCAGCAGCAGCCCCAGTGGGCAGCCGTCCGAGGCTGCAGGGGATGGACTTGAGCCTCCCCCACCACTTCCAGCATCGCCACCAGAACCGCCACCAGCACCACTGCCAGCAGCCCCAGTGGGCAGCCGTCCGAGGCTGAAGGGGATGGGCTGGAGCCTCCCCCACCACTGCTAGCCCCGACACCAGCACCGCCACTGCCACCACTGAGCAGCAGTCACCACCGGAAGACAGTGTGTAGTCCTGCCTCCATGGGCTGTTGTACATCCTGGCCCATGCAAATCCTGTGGGTCTGACACCAAGGTGAGAGACTGTGACCTTGCACTCCCCAAGATCTGCATCACTGGGCATAATGCCTCCTCCAGAACCAGTGGAGAAGCCATCCACTCACCTCATCCATCCCAAGATGAAGCACACTGGGCACAATGCCCTTTCCAGAACCAGTGGAGAAGCCATCCACTCACCCCATCCTTCCCAGGATGAAGCACACTGGGCACAATGCCCCCTCCTGAATCAATGGAGAATCTATCCACTAGAGAGATTGTGGCCTTGCACTCCCCAGGACCAAACAGTGGGCAAACCACCTACTTGAGAGACTGTGGCCTTACACTCCCCAGGACCAAGCAGTGGGGAAACCACCCACTTGAGAGACTGTAGCCTAGTACTCCCCAGGACGAAGCAGTGGGCAAACCACCCACTTGAGAGACTGTGGCCTTGCACTCCCCAGGACCAAGCAGTGGGCAAACCACCCACTTGACAGACTGTGGCCTTGCACTCCCCAGGATAGCACACAGGGCGGGCATGTTGCCCCCTCCAGAGCAAGTGGGCAAATCACCCACTTGAGAGACTGTGGCCTTGCACTCCCCAGGACAGCGCACAGGGCATGTTGCCCCCTCCAGGACCAGTGGTGTTGTACCATCTTCCGGCTGAGGTGCCCCCCCATTTCCCACCCCCCTGAGGTGCCTGTGTATTTTCGACCTGATGCCCCTGCAGTGTTTTCTCCGTTTTATTGCAGGAGTGAGGTGGGGCCTTGGCCTATGTGTTGTGGCCCTATGGCCCACGGACATTGAGGACTGGGCAGTGTCGCTATATTTGTAAATATGTATATACGTTTGTATTTTGATGCACTTAGTCATGTTATTTTATCGTATTACACTCACTTTCTTCAAATCATTTTGTCCTTGCATTGTTCCTGAGAGGTACGGGTGAAAATGTAATGTGCATCTGGTTGTGTTTATGGTGTTGGGAGTGGGGGTATGTTTTGCATGTGTGTGACACTCTCTTTTTCCTCCCCCCTCCCTTGTGTGCTAGGCCGCAGTACTCACAGTGGTCATCTTCGCTGGCATTGATGTTCAGAATGCAGCAGAAGGTAGACAAGCATCGGAAATATGTGCAGCTCGGGCTCCATGACGTCGTGGTTGTTCCCTGTGTCTTGACAGGCGAGTCCTTTGACTTCTGTGCAGTGTTTCCACCATGCTTTTGATGTTGTTGGGACTGCCCCGGAAAAGGTGGCGAATAGGCCGGTCGTAATAGTGTGGACGGTATATTGTCTTCCGCCTGGCTGTTGGCAGTTACCGCCGTGGTGCTTGTTGATTCCACCGTGGCAGTCGGTGTGTTAAAGTGGCTGTCTGTCTGAGCGGTTTCTGCCGTTGCCATTGTTCCATTTTGGTTACCACCAGCCTGTTGGCGGTATTACCGCCGCTTTATCACCGACTGCCAGGGTTGTAATGATGGCCTCAATGTTTTTTGCTATCAAGTATGAAGCCACGAAGTGCTTGGTTCTGGAGTCATTACTCCTTTTCATCAATTTTGGAGACAACACCTTTCGCAATCTTCTTGCCTAGAACTAACCGATGTGCTTGGTTGGTGACCCTCCGGAGATTATCAAGAGCACGTGCTACCAAAAATGAATGTGTTCTTGTTTAGTGAAACCAGTGCTCATGTAAAGCACTCTTATACCTTTGTATCGAGTTTGCACTATATAAAACTGCAAAAAAATAAAGAAAGAACTCAATGGCAAAGTAACAGCAAGATGCCCAAAAACAAGGAAGAGGAAGAAACAACATACCACCATGAGCACAAAGCGGCAAGGCAAAAGAAATCCTGAGGGTAGGGGGCAAGCAACCACAGTGGCACAGGACTTAACAAGCGACAGATGGAGGAGGGCAATTGGGTGGTGGGACAGGCAAGAATACAGCATAGGGGAGTGTGATGTAAGCGCTATGGACGAAGCAGTAGGGTGCATGTACAGTGCCCCTGAGCTCAGCATTGTTAGCACATTAACTCACAGGAGCAGGAACCCAAGAAAAAAGTCTCCCAAAGAAAAGATAAACATGACAAAGTGTATTTAAACAGTAGTTAGCACTTGCTCCCAAAGAGTAAAAAGAGGGACAAGGAGGCATGACTGACCACTAGAAAGCAAGGAGTTTTAAATAACACTGAAACAAACAAATGAAATGGCTTTATCCCACAGAAGTAAGTATACTTAAGGTATACAAGAGCCAAGACCCTTACTCTCCACTTTTGCGATTTTACTTTTATCTGTTAAGAGGAAGTGTTATAATACTCCCAAAACTCTGCACCATACAAACTTGTACCACAATCAGTACCTGCATCTCCTATGCCATCATCTCCACCAATACCACGTTGTCACACCTACCACTATCCCTAATACCATTTCCACCAAGATCATGACCAATACCACACACTGCTAATACTACCATGGAGGTGTGGTATTTTGTAAAATATTGACTGCTGACTATTTTACACTTCTATTGGACTTTTCATGAGACATTTTAATGCAGAGGTCTAGCTGTGTGTTGTGTTTTTGTTACTGCTCAGTTCAGTAAATGCCTCATCCATTAAGCATTCTTCATGGTCACTCGGTCACACTTACAGGACTTCAGAAGATGGCAGATTCCACTTTAAACGCATATGTTTACCCATAACAGGCATGACCCGTGATTCTGATCAATTAACTACACAGGTCTGGGATCAGTAAACCTAAACTTTTGTTCCTCTTTAAAAAACTACATTCCTAAAGTCTTTTCAATGAGACAATTCTGACAGTAGCTGGGACCTAGATCACTTTCCTCCAGGTGCATAATCAGCAACTCTAAATTACAAGTTACTTGACCTCGACTCCAGGTTTAATTTCTACATTTCTGGCACCACCAACCTGATTCATACTG
Source organism: Pleurodeles waltl (assembly GCF_031143425.1). Classification (NCBI taxonomy): domain Eukaryota; kingdom Metazoa; phylum Chordata; class Amphibia; order Caudata; family Salamandridae; genus Pleurodeles; species Pleurodeles waltl. Next base: position 262,617,519 of record NC_090436.1, on the reverse strand, counting down.
ACCTCTTCAGTGACTATGCCATTCTTTCTATTTTCATATGTGTCCATAATATTCACTGAGGTGCACTTTGGACTTCATAACATCAGACTGGGGCATGCATGAACAAGTATTGTTTAGAGTACACAACAATGTTTTTTTGTTTTTTTTTAAATCTTTATTTATGGTAGGGGGCACCATGCTTTTCATGCCACTTATAAATACTATACCATACATCATCATAGGTATTGTTACCTAGGCCTATTTAGTGTACTCATCAAGCCTATTAACTTTTATGCCATTATGGTTAAAGTGGGTTTTCAGACAGCTCATCTTACATATGAACATCCATGGATATCTTCGGCACATATTGTGGCACACCATATTTTTTTTAGTATGACTAAAGTTAGTAATCCTTCTGCAAACTACAGTAATTATTTTTTGTTTTATTTTCTTCCATTCAGTGTATTTACGCCCAATAAATTATTCCCATTAGGTTTGAAAAAGCTCGATTATACTATATGGCAGCCAAAACATATCATCTGTAACTGAATCAAGTATAAATTTGATTGACGGATTAAATCTGATTATTCTATTGATTACATTTGAAAATGTATCAACAAAATAAACTGTGACCTGTATAGAACATCTACCAGAAAATCCAAAAACAGAGAGTACTTCTAGCCCTTACATTTTTTGGTGTATTTGAATAGTTTGTGTTTAGATGGGTCACAGCCAGCAGGATAATTAACTCTTCCTGCCACAAGTGTTCTACTTTGTAGTGTAACTAGCATTTCCAACCTATAATGCCATGTATAGAAGCAACACTATAATAACTAAATTACCTTCCGTCAGGGATCTCTTTACCACTTTGCAAACGTATAATGTAATTGAGCCCTGGTATGTCAACACTGAATAAAGTGTTTCACCACTGATGATCTAGTATCCATAGTTCTGAAATATGTATCATGATAAAACATGGTGTCTGGCCCAGACATGATTTGCTTAAATGGCATTAAATTAAATATATAACACTGCTCAAATCAGATTTTGTGTAATTTTTAATAAGAAGTTTCTTTCTTCTTTTAGGCTGCAGGATTATTGAACGTTTTAAAGTGGTTCCACCTTCTGTTCAAGGTAAACAGAGGAAAGCCCTTGTCCGATGGTGGTTGCTTGTCGGGTCTTAGAAGTGGAGCATACCCTTGCAAACATTTCCCTCAAACTAAAGTGTAATGGTAGTGGTCACATATCTGTCTCAAGATTCAACCATTTAGCAGAATTTTCTAGTGTGAGTTAAAACACTTAGGGCCAGATTCACAAAGGTAAAGATAGACCAAACGTCTAACTGTACTTTTTTGGTATTCACAAAGGGACTTACCAGTCATATATTATGAATGCAAAGGCTCTGCACTCAGGGTGGAATCTAAACACTCTGGGCACAATCTCCACACTCAGGGCGGAACCCAAGCACTTAGGGTAAATGAGTGTAATTTCATGCACTTGCAGACAAATCATGTAACCTGCAACCAATGCACTACAAACCACATAAAAGCAGTACACAGCAAAGGCTCTGGTTTTTCAGAACTCACATCATTTTCAACACTCACATGTTTTGTAGGAACTACAAAAAACAGCATGGGTTACCGCCATACTGCAGCAGTGCAACACAGAAGGCAGCCCTATGGCAGCAGTTGGCTACTGCAGTCAGTGCATGGTGGGTCCGGTCTGTCAAAAACACCAAAACAAAATGTCAGGATGAGAGGAAGTGGTTGAGGGAGATGTTCACCAGGATTGACGTGTATAGAGCTATTTGTGTGGGGCAAACTGGAACCTGTCTTTATCTCACCCCACTTGAGATGGATGTCCTCTCCACCATGTACCCCCAGCTGCTGCATGAGCTGCCCTTTAATGATGTCCCTAATGTGGTGCCAGGAAGTATGTGATGATTTAAACAATTAATTGAAGTGATAAATGTGTACAATTAACTACAAACGTAACTAAGTAAACCACTTCAAGAATGTGCCAAATATTCATTGAATGTAGACTCACGTTTTATCTCAGTGAGTCTCATTTTTTCTATTGCACTACAAGTCCCAGAATCCTTTATGATGAAAATGCTAACTTCCAAATCTTAGTTTGTCTCATTGTGTCCTATTTTGCCTATTGCACTAGTAGTGCCACAATCCTTTGTGGTGGAAATGTTTACTTCAAAATCGTATTTGGTCTCATTGTGTCTCATTTTTGTCTATTGCACTACAAGTCCCAGGATCCTTTATGATGGAAATATTAACGTTCAATTGCTCATCCATAAACATTGGCTCATCACTGCTGCTGATTTCATTTTATACTGGCATGTGGCCCTAAACAATGTGCCTCATTTAGTAACCATCACAGTTTCTTGCAAAAGCAATTGAGTAAATATGAGAAAAGTTGCACATAATCATTATGTGTTGGTATTGTCTGTTGACGTCTTCTTTTTATTGCCACAAACATACAGAAGAGATTCACCCACTGGAGCAGGGTCCCTGCACTTGCAGGGAGGCAATGTCATGCGGCAAATCAACCCCTGCCACAAGCACAAACTGGTACGTCAATATGACCAGAAGAGGGACCCTTTTACTTCATTGTGATCATACAACCCATATATTCTTAACATAGAATCCATCAATAGCCTCAAACATATGAACTCAACTAGTGTATGTTGCTTATTACATGTGTCAACTAGAATGTAAACTAAATACACTCATATCAATTTAGGCCCTGTGAAGTTCACCAGAAAAACATCTACCACAGCAATCGCTGCTCCATGTATGAGTGTGACATATGGTCAGGCACCACACACTATGTGGATGGTAGACCCTGGTAATTACACTTAAATATTACTTTATTAAAGGCTCATAGTCTTAAAATTGGATAGTATGTCAGCAGTATTTTGTGTGTGTCTAACATGCCTGTTGTCACTTATCCTCATATGCTCAGATGTGGCTCATAAGAGTATACTACTTTATAACATGTTGGCTAATGAAAGGCTGACTCTTCTTTTATTTGTAACGTTTACAGTATGTACCAAATTGCTTATATTTATGCACAAGTTGGTTGAAAGTCTACACCTATGACATATACATGTAAAATGATTCTCCCCATCATTTGTACTGAAATATGGACATGTATGGTACATTACAGTGTTGTGTATCCATTTGATTGCTTTCTCAGCGCACATTATCTTAGTATCTAGCCATGCCACTTGTGCCCTTTAGCCCAGTTATGTTTTATTCTGCTGCATTTTTATTATTTCAGAATAGGCCACATGTGTGGTGTTGTTTTATTTTCTTTATCTAGTTGTTCTTTCACCTAGGAAAGCATTGTGTTTATTAGCAATACATTCTTTTCACTTTGTGCTGTCCTCAAAGCTGCAGTGAGATAGGGTTGTCAGCACAAGTGGTACACTGCGTCTCCAATGTTCACAGAAATACACACATCCTTACATGGGGACATTTTCTCCTAACATCAGCTGTTTTATCATAAAAACACTCTCTGTCCCATGCACGATAGAGGGAGATTCCAGCGAGATGACCATGGTGGCATGCTGATTGACTTTGTTATAGCTGCTTGCTGAAACTACCGGTTCCCTGGCCTACATGAAGATGGAGTCTCTCTAGACAACTTTCTCAGGTATGGGGGATGTTGTCTTCTCAGGGAGGAATCCTGAAGGGTGGATTAGGGCTTATACTTCTGTGTTCTAACATAGATTAGGTAGGAATCGCAAATAGTGTGCTTAGTGACAGCATGGTGGGAACTTTCCTATGTTTCACCTTCCTTGTGTCCATTTTTCTACTAGTATGTTTCATCATTCTCATTATTGCCATTTCATCTAAGATGCAGCTGATTTAATAAATCCTATTGAACTGTTTTCTGCCTCTTTTTGTCTTTGTTTGTGTGAGACTAATGTAACTGAGAGAAAAAGATGAGATCTGAGTTCCCTGAGAAGTCATTATGTCATGCGCTGGTTTACCACAAATCATCCCTGCTCTTGGGCAGAAATGAGACGCTGCTAGTTGGCGGAAATGGATGAGGCCAACAGTTGTCACATGGTGTGGGATTGGATTCAGTTCCCCACAATTCAGGTGATACTGCCACCCAAATCCAGCATCCTCATTAGGATAATGAGAGCCCACATGACAACAGTTGCTGTCAGGACATTCTCAGTCATCCAAAGTACCTCATCCAGGGGTTTGAGAGACATTCTGGCTGCATTCAGACCCAACACCATCCGTCCATCAGATAAGTGTGCCATATAGTGTTGTAAACTATTGATTCCTTAATAGTGCAGAGTAACCAATTCCTTGTGAAAAGATATTAGCAGATATTGTCACTTTTTGAATCATGTGATGTTGGTGTGTGATATGTTCCTAACATAATTATTGATGTCTGTGTTACTTTTGCATGTTCACATATAATTCATGCAGAACATTAATTATGGCCTCACTTCCTTCTGAAGCTGCTTGATTGAGGACCGCCTCTTCTCTCACACTCAAGGAGCCAGGTTCAGCTGATGACAACACAGGGGATCTGAATACCACAGAAATCTGTGACTGGAGCCGTGGAGTGTGATTTTGCATTGCACATCTTCATTAAATACCTCACTACAGTTTAAGCTGCCACATGTAGGGTTACACAAACCAGATCATATGTTGAAGATGCAAATAAAAAATGTTCAAACAGTTGTGCTGTATACTATCATACTATGGCAAACACTTTATATGTTGCAACTTCTGTCTTTCAGGTGCTAGGGATGATGAGTCACTTGATGAAGCTGAACCTTCCCCCAGCGGAGAGTGGTGAGCAATCCAAAGAGAGAATCCGATCCTTCTCCAAGCAGCAATGTCAGAGGCCATCAATGCCCAAAAGAGAAAGTTGAAGAGGAAGAAGATGATGATGTGTGGGTCGTGGAGGATGACCTGGATTATCAGGAGGACATTGTTGGCCCGCTGGACAAAACACTGAAGGAAACATTAGGTCTGGCCAGCATTGTGACTCCTACTTCACCTCTGAGGATTACCTATTCCCAGCAATCATCCAACCAGCCACAGTATTCACCTACCCCAATACACCTATCATCTCCTCACAGCCCTCACCCTCATATCAAAGCTAGATGTGTAGCTTCTCCTACACACTCCCCCCTTGACAGTGCTTCTATGGCCTTCTCTCAAGCATCCGAGGGACCTAACACCCCTGTTGAGGAACAGATATCTCCTAGGCACCAATCTCACAGCCTCCTATGTGCCACTCCTTCCTGTGCTAGTGGACGCTATGGTCATGTCAGAATCCTTCCCATGTGGAGCGGGATGACAGATGGTCGGCATGGCCAGTGGGAGTATGAATTTTTCCAACAGGCTGATGTGAGGGAGGGCATTCGTGCCATAGGGGCTGCTCTGTCTGAGATGTCCGACTCACTACAAAAAATCCCTCAGATAGAGGCTACTCTGTCTGATATTTCAGACTCACTATAGGAAATCCCTCAGATGATTGATAGACAGACCCATGTTTTGGACAGGATTGATAAATCTTGTCAAGACATGTCAAGGAAGTAAAATGACATCATAGCAGTCTATAGGGAAGAGAGTGTAAGACACCATGCCTTGGCCATGAAGATGATGGATGGAATTTTGAAACTATTTTAAAGTCTTCCTTCACGGTCAACACATGGTTGGGACCAAACACACCTACCTGCATCACACCCTACCCAGCTACAACCTACACAAGTACCCCCCAGGTACCCTGGCTGCACCCCCTTCGCATCCCCCCTGCACAGTCACGTCCCCTCTCACCACCTATACAGGTACCTCCCCCTGCTGCACAGGTACCCTCATCCCTCTACAGTCACCTCCCCGACCTGTATGGGCACCCTCACTCCCTGTACAGGACATCCCCTACTTGTATAGGCACCCTTACCCCTCTACAGGATTCTCCCCAGTGTACAAGCACCGTCACCCGCTGTACGTGCACCTCCCTCACCTGTACAGAAAGATGCACCACACCCACCCAAACATCAGCACCAACACAGTAAATGCACTCAATCACAGGGATCCTCACCACCACTATTGTATTGTTGTAAGGGAGATCCCTCATGATCACTGTGAAATATATTTCCTACATTATTTGGGTAAATAAAAATATTTTTTTCACATTTCATTGCTGAGTTGAGTAATAGTTGATGATGGTCAATTGGTTCTGCTGGTTGTAAACCGTAGATGTTACTATAAATGTGTGTGAGTAAGACGTAGATTTGTAGTACCATCTATGTATGAAGGTATCATGTTGAAAGCATAGCTGAAGTACTATTCTTCTAGACTTCCATACTTTTAATCCAGCATATATAATGAAAAAAACAAGACAGAGTTTTGTGTTTCACAAAAATAAATATATTGTAGTAAATAAATCAAATGAAAAGGGAAAAAGGAAATCAAATATAATCTTATGGCATGTTGGGCAAGGGGACTTTAAGGGGGATGGGCAAAAATAAATATAACATGTCATGAAGCATCAGGGGATCCAGTGTATGTGTAATAGGTAAAACAAAAGTCCACAGTCTAACGACCAGTCACTGGCCATCCTCACTGTCTTCCTTGACAATAATGTTCAAGTCCTCTGCTCCAGTATACTCACTCTGGCTGGCCGATGCAGGACCAAACGCCCCGCGGGAGCAGTAAACATGAGGGATACAAGGGATAGCAGTGGAAATACAGAGGGAAGATGTACTGGGAGACACTACAACAGTTGTTTGGGAGGGTTGTTGGGCCAACAAAGACAATATGGCTGCATCCAAGGAAGTGATTGAGGCAGTGAGGTTGGCAGTTTCTCTGGAATGTCCCTCTTGGAACACATGGAATTCATCCCTGAGTTCTTGTAAGATCTGCAAGGACACATTCTGCTGAACTTCAGATGCCACAAGCACTTTCTGAGGTGCAGCCACAAGAGTAACAGTTAATAGAGGGGTTTGAGTTGAACATGAGAGGTGTGGGGTGACAGGGCAGATGTTTCCCTCAGCTCTTTAGGGCAGACACTTGGAAGGGAGCAGTGTCAGGGGGCTGCAGCTGAATGACCCGATGGATTGGGGGCCTCAGGAGTTAGGGAGGGGTCATTAACAGGCAAATTCAAGGTCTTGTGGGTGGACCAGGGGGGGGACCCACATTCTTCTCTCCCCTGGTATGTGGTGTCCCTCTCAATGCCCCCCTTAACCTTTTCAGTACGTGTGATGGGCAATGGCCATCACACACACCCTACCTGATGCGGGTAACAGGTTTGATAGGTTTCCCTAAATGGTTCCCAATTCCAGGACTAATTAGTACAAAGACCTAATTTGATTTGGGCCCTTCCCTGCTGTGGGCACTAGGGGCATCTTTAAGAGCACCTAGTGCCACCATAGCATCACTTTTCATGACGTTCCGGTGGTGCTATGCCCTGCACCATATTTACAAGGTGGGGTTAAGCCACTTATCGTGGCTTAACTCCACCTTGTAAATATGGCCCCTTCACATGCAACACTTTGCGTGGTAGGGGTTGCAATGGGTGTTCCTGTGGGCATGCCACAGCAACATCCATTGCATTTTGACACTGCCTCCAATTTACAAGTGTTTGTAAATCTGAGGCAGTGCCAAAATCTAACGCTACCCCAGGGGTGGCGTTATCAGGACGCAACAAGGAGAAATGCATCCTGCAGCACACATAGAAAGAGCACATCACCATTTTAGATTGTTTTTGTGTACAGAGGTGTCCTTTCCTGCACAAAAACAATCTCCTTGTCAATTTAGCCATCATTGCACCATGGCGCAAGGGTGGCTGCATTGTTGCTCAGCTGCAAATTTTGCAACGGTGCAGGGTACAACACAGGGGTGCGCCATATTCATTTAACTACGGTGCACCCCTGCATTGTAAAAATTATGGAGCACGGTGCTGCCAATTTTGGTTCAGTGTCGCGCTCCATAATTTTCTGTTAAATATGGGCCTTGGTCTACCCACACAAGTGAGATACCATTTTCACATTAGCGTCATTGTTTTTATGCTAATGTGCCCCATCAAGGCCAAAATCCCAGCACCATATTTACAAAGTGGCACAATGCATGCATTGCACTACTTTGTAACCCTTTCCACTACAATATGTCTGTGCCAGGCATAATGTATACAAAGGGGGGCATTCCTCCGTTGGGGGCAGCACCACTTTTCTTAAATATGCCCCTTAGTGGTGAATGGAAGCATACCTCCAGTACAGATTCTTTCTTTAATGAAGAAAATTATTTAAAAGAGAACATCAAAAACAAAAAAGAAGGGCTTCTATAATGGGAGATTTTATGAAAGAAGTGGTCCTGTGCATATTACTCCCAAATAAGTCAGAGAAAAAAGGATGCCCAGTTCCAAAGGAAATGTATCTCCTAGTCCAGGAGAGATCAAGAGTGGTCCTCATGGGCAACCTGAATCAGGAACAAGTGCCCTCACTCACCAATTGGTGACATGCTTCATCATCGGGCTTTGCTCCTCGTCAGACTGGCACTGCAATGTCTGACGGGTCCCTTGTGGGGGCCCTTTACCGGAGATCTTTTGAAGAGAATTGCGTAACTGAATGCAGTAATGTAGGATTGGTGACAAGAACTGTTAAAATTGACTAGAAGGACTCTATAGCGAAATATTTTATTGAGAATGTGGGCCTCTGTCATGATTAAAAACAAATTAGGTAAGGGGAAGTAAGAATAATGTCTGTCTTACCCTATTCACAATGTAGTGTCTGATGTTAGTGAACCCTGTAGTCTACTGATCAAGTATGTATATGGCAGAGTTGGACATCTCTACACTGCATTAATTAAAGAAGGTCAAGATGTTTCTCGCTAAAATAAGTCTATAAAGATCTTGGTGCGATTTGTCAGCACCTCCAAAAAATCATACCTAATCCTCACAGTTATGGTAAACTAGGTTACATTTGTGATACAGGAACCTAAAAGAATAAAAAAGGTTAATTAAGAACACAGTAGTCTGTGTAATAATATATAGTGCCAAACGAACATACCAGTGTCAATCAAAACACTAGTGAGAATCCCCAGTGGTGCTTTGGCGACATGTGAATGAACACTTCTAATAGAACAGATAAGTGCATGCAGTGGATTCAAATGGTCGATGTTATGAGATGAAGGATCAGAGTCCTATTGAAAGAGAGATGATTGCTCCTAAAAATGATGAAGAGGTAGTAGCAGAAGAGGTTTGTGGAGGGTACAGACAGGCTCCTGTATACAAATGTAATTGTGGCAGTATTTGTAGTATTCAGCAGCAATCAATTGATTTGTTGAAGACTTCTATCCGCAAATTTCCATACATCAGTTTGAAACAAAAAAATTCTATTTTTCAAGGATTAGATCAATGCAAAGCTAGATAGTATACCAATTTACAAGGACATTCATTCACATGATTATCCCAGAAAGTGTGCCAAAGCACCTTTCATCACTTTGGGATGTTGGCATTTCATCACTCAAAAATATGAAGTTTAGTTAGGAGACTTTACTTTGTGAAGAGTCCAACATTATATTTAGGAGAAATTAATAGAGTACTTTTGCATGGTATTGTGCAAGAGGTAGAAAAGGTTTGTGAGGATGTGCTGTTTAGGTTCTTTGGTCCTGAAGAGGAATGTAGACAGAATGAGGAATTTGTAGGAATAAGTATCGAAAAACAGTGCACAGTTATTTCTACTGAGAATTTTGAAAAAGAGATTATAAAGTTTCCTACTACTTGTTAAGAAGAAACAAACTTTATTTGCATTTAGTGTAGATACACTCACTACAAAAGTCGAACCCGAAATGTAGATATATTTTGAAAAACTCAAGGGAAAAACAGAGACAAGTGGAAAGAATTAGCTGCCAACGTATTTTAGGGGAGCATTTTGACTTGTCCATTCAGCAAGTTATATGTAAGTACTGCTAGGTTAGAGGATGAGAAAACACCAGCTGGAATAGTGTATGACAGGTTTGAACTTGTGACTATTCCAGAACAATTATAAGACTTAAATGTTTACGCATCTACCCTTATACAATCTATACATCCATTTCAAGTGATTATATGATTAGAACCAAAGACAGGTAAATTGCATCCAACAGAGTTATTGAAAGGCCTTCAAGGAAGAGTAGTGTATTTGCCTTTAAAAACAACTTGAAGGAGTAGGAATAGACAAAGACAATGAAGGACCACTTATTATCCTGGTAAATGGCGTGCCGACTAAGAATAAAACAATTTGGCAAAAGTTAGTTGATGTTAATAAAATAAAATGAGCAAAATTATACCTGGTACAAAATAATGTTTAGAATAAAAATGTTGATATAGAACTTAATGTACTTAATGTTGGTGATGACAGTTTGCAAGGAAGTGGACAAATAAAAAGTAGATCCATTCCGATTGAAGCAAATTTATGAGCACTACAGCATACATCCGTTACATTCCAAAGAAGTCTTCGGTGATGCTATTGACCTTTTCCAAATGAAGGATAAAGGAGCTCCTATGAGTGTGTGTGAAAAAAGTTTAGAGGCTTGTAGTTTTTCCCACTTGTTTCCCACTGGAGTAGAAGCTCAGTATGATGACCGGCCCTTACAAATATCAGGAGCTGAATACCGATAAACACAATTATTTTCAGAGGTTCCAAGATTCAGACAGTGTATCCCATACATATTTCACCTTCTATTCAAGAGTGACTTGTCTGGACATTCCAATGCAGAGATTTTGTTAACAAAGTTCATGAAAATGATGACAATTTGCAATATAACTTAATTATTTTAATGGCGTGCCAACGTGGAACCAATGAATATTGGTTCCGTCATCATGGAGAACTTAAGTGTATGTTGAGAAATTTAGGATTACCAACCTGGCTTTTAACATTGAGTTGTACAGAGTATGCGTGGGATGACCTGATTCAATTCGTCAGAGAAGCAAACTCTAACCTAAAAGATGTCCATTTAAAGACAGCTGGAGAACTTTTCTCATTAGATTCTGCTAATGTTTGCAGATATTTCAACCACAGGTTCCAAGCTTTGCTTACTTTTATCTACAACAAAACCAATCCTCCTCTTGGAGAAGTAACTGGTTTTGTTTGGCTGAAAGAATACCAGGCAAGAGGTCCTCCTCACATTCAGATGCTACTATGGATAAAAGACGCAGCCAAATTTGGTGCAGAAAGTGATGAGTCTGTGTTGTCTTTTATAGAACAGTATGTCACATGTACTATACCAAAACAGAGTGGTGAAAAAGGTCTCAGAGATCAACTTTTGATCTTCCAAACACATAGAGAAGTACTGTTGTCGTAGATACAGGTCTAAGGAAAAAGTGTCACACAGATGTAATTTCAAAAGGAAGAGTAAACAGCTTCTTGTCTTCAGTGAGACATACTGTCACACGGAAATCACCAAAGAACACATATATTTTTAAGAGAACCGAGGACCCCAAATATATTAATGACTACAATCCTGTAATATAAAAAATGTGGGATGCTAACATGGACATACAATGTGTTGCAGACAACTGTATTGCTATGGCTCGGTATGTGACATTGTAAATCACAAAATCAGAAAAAAAACTGAGATGAAGGAGATGTGGGAGGAGATTCCTGCAGAGAGATTCTTAGTAGGAAATTGTATTCCTTCAGCTTGATGTTGCTTTCCCATAGGTAAATGGGGTCTTATGAAGCCTGTGACAGGTTGAGTTCAGCAATTTGTTTTTCTCAAAATCAAAAGGAATTGTCTGGGTAAGTCTTAGCCTATCAACTACAAGATATATAGGGGCATATTTAAGAGACCCTTCGGTTCATTACTTTTTGTGACGCTTCGGTGGCTCAATGTCCTGCGCCGTCTTTACAAGGTGGCTTAATGTCATCTTGTAAATACGTCCCCTTCACATGCAGCACTTTGCGTGGAAGGGATGTGCAATGGGTGTTGCTGTGGGCGTACCACAGCAACACCCATTGAATTTTGATGCTGCCTCCGATTTACGCGTTTTGTAAACCTGAGGCAGTTCCAAAATCTAACACTACTCCAGGGGTAGCGTTAGCATGTCACAACGAGGAGAAATGCTTTCATTTCATTTCTCTTTTTTTTTTTGCTTTTTCTATGTGTGCTGCATTGTTCCTTCCTGTACAAAAAATAATCACACCTTCAATGCAGCCATCCTTGCCTATGGTTCAAGGGTTGCAGCATTGGCTCACAGTAGCATGTTTAGCACCAGGGCAGGGGAAACACAGGGGTGCACCATATTCTAGTAAATGCAGCACATTCACGCATTTTGAAAATGACAATTCGCGATGCTGCCATATTTGGCGCAGTGCTGCGCACCATCATTTTCTATTAAATCTGGCCCATAGTACTCAAGTCTTTCCCTGACATTCAGTACATGGCAGAGTTTGAATGAGAAAGTACAGACATTGTAAAATCAAATATGTTGGATACATATTATCCAAGAAGAACTCCACATCTAGAAGACTGTATGAAAATCTTCAAAACTATAGGCACAGAAGTAATGTAAGTGAAAACATAGAAGAAGGTAAATATGGAGCATGTGGATGTGATGGATATTTAGTAAGACATGGAAAACTAAACCTAATTAACCACCAAAACCTTAGCCTCCAAACGTCTGAGAAAAGATAATTTTTCTATGTAGCACTTCTTCAATTATTCAAACCTTGGCATAATGATTTGGAATTACTTGGAGATTATGACTGCTATGAAGATGCTGTCAAAGATAGTTTTCAGTGTCCTATGTTCAAAAACTACTTATAAATGTTAAATGATGAGATTCAGCAAGAAAAGAATGATTGCTGCTAAGGTAACGAAGAATATTTCTCATGTAGCCAAAATTCAGCATCTTTAAGTCAGGAACCTATTGGAAAATCTTTATTGAAAATGAAGTTGCAATAGCTATGAAGGAAGTGGAAACTGCCATAAAACAAGCTAGACAGGAATCAGTAGATTTGGAAGAGTTAGTTGGACAACTCAACAACAAACAAAAACATTTATATTAAAGTAAAAGAGAAAAGAGAACATGGATTGCAACATGAGAACATGCTATGCAATTGCTCATCATTCAAGCCAATACTACTATATATTAGTGGTCAGGATGGTACCAGATTTTTTTTTTTTAATCAGAGTTATCACTACTTACATACAGAAAGCTACAGTTTTAAACTTATCATGTGTAATGACAGCTCCTACTGGATTAGCTTCACACAATATCAAAGGAATAACTTTACATAGTCTACTAATGATACCAATTGAACGTGATACCAGAGGTTATCTGGTGAAGCTTGTCATGAAGTACTAAGAGTTTTGAAGAATATGAAGCTTTTGATTATTAATGAGGTACCCATGAATCAAAATCTAATGCTTGCCTTTGTTGACCTACGAATGTAACAGATTTTAAAAACTGAATATGACTTCTTGTTTTGAGGAAATGGAAACATTCTAAAAAGACATTAAAGTAGGAGTTCTGACAGAGGAGGGGAGACTGATGTTAGAAAATTGACTTATTAAGAAATTGTTTCCTTTAAAGAAGACAGCAGCAGAGCTAAAGTATAACTTCTGGAAAAGGGGCAAACATATAGGGCCAGATTTACAAGAATGTTGCGCCACCGTTGAACCACACTTTTTTGTGCAACGTGGTGAAAAGTCAGTGCCATATTTACAAAGTGGCACTAGACCTGTCTAGTGCTACTTCTCAGAACCTTGCACCAATTTTCAGTAGCGCTGCCTAATCCTGCACCATGTAATGAAAATGATATGCATGATAGGCGTTTCCTACCACAAAATGAAGATAGTCGTCTAACACCATATTTACAAGCCTGCAAAAAAATCACACGTTCTTCGGAAAAATGGCCCTGGCCCTTTTTGCAGGGTCATCCCCAAACTTCTTGCCTCCCTCCTCCTATTTCTTCTGACCAGTTTTTGTTGGCCTTAGGACTCTTGGCTCTTTACCACCGCTAACCAATGCTAAAGTGCATATGCTCTCTGTGTAAATTGTATTGTGATTGTTTTATCCCTGATTGGCATATCTGATTTAATACTAAGCCCTTAGTAAAGTGCACTATAGGTGCCCAGGGCCTGTAAATCAAATGCTACTAGTGGGCCTGCAGCACTGATTGTGCCACCCACATGAATAGCCCTGTGTACATGTCTCAAACCTGCCACTTCAGTGTCTGTGTGTGCAGTCTTGCACTGCCAATTTGACCTGGCAAGTGCACCCACTTGCCAGGCCCAAACCTTCCCTTTTTATACATGTAAGGCACCCTAAGGTAGCCCCATGGGCAGGGTGCAGTGTATGTTAAAGGAGTGACATGTACTGATGTGTTTTAAATGTCCTGACAGTGAAATGCTGCCAAATTTGGTTGAAGTTGGCAAAACAAGGACTGAAATCCATGCACAGAACACCGTACAGGGAAATGTTTGACACTCCATCTGCGACGCGACTGATAAACGATGCGCCACCCATTTCTAGGCTAAAATCAATGCTCCACCTGCATCTTGGCTGGGAGATTGACACATCATGGCTGGGGAAACAATGCAACACCCGCATGAGGCAGCTGATAATGACACAAACTCCACGCAGCATCGTTTTCTAACACTGTACGACCGGATTTCTCATGCATCATTGCTGGGCGTCAAAGTTCGGTGAAATTTTGGATGCACAGCCCGCTTTGTAACTAAAATCTACGTTTCACCTGCATTCCGGCTGGGAGATCGACACATAATGGCTGGAGAAACAATGGAACACCCGCTTGTGGCTTCTGATAATGATGCAAACCCCACGCAGAAGGGTTTTTCTAACACTGTGCAACTGGATTTCTCACGCATCATCGCTGGGCATCAAAGTCATACGGAACCTGCTTGGATCCGAGGTGCCCCACCCGGAAATCGACGCATCGCTCTCTTGCGCGGACGAAAAATGATGCATTGCCGACCCAACCAGAGAAGAAAACAACGTACGGCCTAATTTGGGAGTAAGGAATCGATGCATCGCAAACTCCTCTGACGCACACTCACCCATGCAGCTTTATTTTTGACGCAATCTAGGTACTTTGTGTAAAATCAACCTTTCCATTGTTTTCAATGGAGTAAGAGTCTTAGGCCCTCATTACAACCCTGGCGGTCGGTGTTAAAGTGGTGGTAAGACCGCCAACAGGACAGCAGTAAAAAAAATGGAATTATGACCGTGGTGGAAACTGCCAGCATAGACAGCCATTTTAACACTCCGACCGCCACTGTGGTACAGACAAACTGCATGGCGGTCACCGCCAACAGACAGGCGGAAGACAATGTACCGCCCACACCATTATGAGAGGCCAATCTGCCACCTTTTCCGGGGTGGATTCAACGTGAACAAAAACACGGCGGAAACAGGAGTTGGAAGGGAAAACGCTCACCTCTACACACCCCACGAGGAACCAGGATGCCATGGAGCCGGAACTCTAAATTCTACCTGCCATTCTCTTCCTGCTCCTCTACCAGGAGGACGAACGACGGCGGCCACCACCACGGTGAGTACTGCACCTACGACATGGGGAGGGGTCGGAAAAGAGAGTGACACACACACGCAACATGAAACACCCTCACCCTCACATACAACAACATACACACAAATACATGTTGAAACATTAAATTTACACCCCCCAACTCCCCCTGGAAGAACGCAAGGACAAATGGAAATGATTTGAACGATTGTAATGAGTAAAAATCCATTAGTCAAAAATATATATATACACTATTAACAAATATGTACACCAAGATTTCAAGTCCATGTACTGCACCTACATAGTTTGTGGACCACTGGGCCCATAATGCATGGGCGAGGCCCACACAGGATACCCGATCCAAATGGAGAGAACACTGCTGGGGCATCAGATCGAAATAAAAAAAGCACCTCAAGGGGAAGGGAAGGGGGGCACCTCAGCCGGATGAGTGCATGACACCAGCTCTACGAGGGGGCTCCATGCCCATTAAGGTATCCTGGGGAGTGCAAAGCCACAGTCTCACAAGTATCTCCAGTGGGTGGTTTGCCCACTGCTTTATCCTGGGGAGTTCAAAGCCACAGTCTCACAAGTCTCTCCAGTGGGTAGTTTGCCCACTGCTTTATCCTGGGGAGTGCAAAGCCACAGTCTCACAAGTCTCTCCAGTGGGTGGTTTGCCCACTATATTATCCTGTGGTGTGCAAAGCCACAGTTTCTCAAGTCTCTCCAGTGGGTGGTTTGCCCACTGCTTTGTCCTGGGGAGTGCAAAGCCACAGTCTCTCAAGTGTCTCAAATGGGTGGTTTGCCCACTGCTTTGTCCTGGGGAGTGCAAAGTCACAGTCTCTCAAGTGTCTCAAGTGAGTTGTTTGCCCACTGCTTTATCATGGGGAGTGCAAAGCCACAGTCTCTCAAGTCTCTCCAGTGGGTGGTTTGCCCACTGCTTCATCCTGGGGAGTGCAAAGCCTCAGTCTCTCAAGTGGATGTCATTCTCCACTGGTTCTGGAGGGGGCTTTGTGCCCAGAGTGCTTCATCCTGCCAAGGACAGAGGTAGTGGGTGTCATTCTCCACTGTTTCCGGAGGGGGCTTTGTGCCCAGAGTGCTTCATCCTGCCAAGGACAGAGGTATTGGATGTCATTCTCCACTGACGGTGGGCCAACATGGAAGCTGTCCAGGCCCCTGGAACTGAAAACCAGCCACATACGACTGACCACTGGGGATGGCAGCCATGTCTGCAGTGGTGCCACTGGCACAGGATGTGGCGTGGCCGCTGGCGGTGCTTACAGCGCTCATTGGGCAGCAGTGCTGGTGGGTGGCTCAGTGAGCATGCTGCTGGTGGTGGTGTCCTGGGTGGCGGTGCTGGTGGCAGGCTCTGTGAGTGTGCTGCTGGTGGCGGTGTCCTGAGCGGCGGTGCCCGTGGCGGCGGTGCATGTGGCAGTGCTGGTTGCTGTCTTGTCCGCCATGCAGGTTGGCGGCAACTTCCCTTTCTTCCTTGTGGATGGTGGCGCAGCTGTCTTGCCACTCACAACCAATGTTACCTGTAAGGTGCGCGTGCGAGCGTGCGCACACCTTTCCTTCCCCCATTGCGCAGGCCCCTTCGGCAAGCGCGCACGTTAATAAATAAGCCTTTTAGAGCGATATACGTGCTCCCTTAAGGCAGATAATGCTCATATTTGTATCTGGATTGAAGTGAATGAAAACAGCGTTTAAGTGCCGCGGGGAGTGTTTTAAACATCATTTGGTGTACTTTAGCATACATGAGAGCAAGTGATATTTATGTTGAAAATTAATGGTTAATGAGCTAGGAAATGCTTCAGAACAATAGGAAATGTGCTGTTATCAACTTTTCCATCATTGTCATACTTCATAGTTGTTTATATGCATTATCACTTCCTCAGCTCAAATAAGCGTTTTAGAGCGATAGTCGTGCTCTCCTATTGCAGAAAATGCTCATGTTTGAATCTGGATTGAAGTCAATGAAAACAGCGTTTAAAGGCCGCGGGGAGTGTTTTAAACATCATTTGGCGTACTTTAGCATACAAGCGAGCAAGTGATATTTATGATGAAAATTAATGGTTAATGAGCAAGGAAATGCTTCAGAACAGTAGGAAATGTGCTGTTATCAACTTTTCCATCATTGTCATACTTCATAGTTGTTTATATGCATTATCACTTTCTCAGCTCAAATAAGCCTTTTAGAGCGATAGTCGTGCTCTCCTATTGCAGAAAATGCTCATATTTGAATCTGGATTGAAGTCAATGAAAACAGCGTTTAAAGGCCGCGGGGAGTGTTTTAAACATCATTTGGCGTACTTTAGCATACAAGCGAGCAAGTGATATTTATGTTGAAAATTAATGGATAATGAGCTAGGAAATGCTTCAGAACAATAGGAAATGTGCTGTTATCAACTTTTCCATCATTGTCATACTTCATAGTTGTTTATATGCATTATCACTTTCTCAGCTCAAATAAGCCTTTTAGAGCGATAGTCGTGCTCTCCTATTGCAGAAAATGCTCATGTTTGAATCTGGATTGAAGTCAATGAAAACAGCGTTTAAAGGCCGCGGGGAGTGTTTTAAACATCATTTGGCGTACTTTAGCATACAAGCGAGCAAGTGATATTTATGTTGAAAATTAGTGGTTAATGAGCAAGGAAATGCTTCAGAACAGTAGGAAATGTGCTGTTATCAACTTTTCCATCATTGTCATACTTCATAGTTGTTTAGATGCATTATCACTTTCTCAGCTCAAATAAGCCTTTTAGAGCGATAGTCGTGCTCTCCTATTGCAGAAAATGCTCATATTTGAATCAATGAAAACAGCGTTTAAAGGCCGCGGGCAATGTTCCTCTGTTTTCTCTAACTGGGGTGTAGGTGGCACTTAACAGGTCATGTCCTTGGGGTGTGCAACCAGGTCACAAAACTGCCTTGATGCCCTATTGCATGGAGCAATGATATCCCTTTTTTGCTTTAGTGGTATGGAGAGGCTAATGCCAAAGATCTTGGCTAGTTATGTGCTGCACGCGCGTGAATGGTCAATTTCTTGGCGCACGTATCCTTGGCTGCAGCGCACAGAGACTGCACACTGCCGCACACAGTGGAAAAAAATTAGAGGGAACATTGCTCACAACTGTAGATGTTTTGGCCTTCTCCCTCCGGGCTGTGGCCAACTTCTTTACTTTTAGAGGTGGGGGAATGTGCTGGCTTCTTGGCACACTGGCTGCCCTGCTGCTTGGCGCACTCCAGAAGCCGGTTACTGCTGGCACCACTGATCCGGGTGATGTGGTGGCTGAGGTGCTGGGTTGGGACCTGGACAGGCGGGCCCTAGGGGATGGAAGGGGTGGGGGAGGTGTAGGGAAGAGGTCAAGGTTTGACAGGAAAAGTTTTTTAGACACACTGGGATGGCTAGATGGAGGGGGTTTGGGAGTGGAGGAAGAGGTAGTGGTTGTAAGAGGTGTACGTTTACTGACTTTGGATGAAGGTGCATGGGCTGGAGGCTGTCGTGAGGTGGATGGCTGTTGGGTGGGCGTGTGAGTGCGTTTGTGTAGTTTGGGAGGAGGGCTCACAGACACACTGGGAGAGGACACAGGGGATGTGTGAATGGTAGTAGGGGTGGTGAGTGCACAGGAGCGGTGTGTGGTGATGGGCGTGCTGGTGATGGACGTAGTGGCTGAAGATGTAGTGCATGCAGGTGTGAGTGGAGACATGACAGGGAGGGAGGAGGGAGGAGGGAGACGTGGAGGAGGTACACACAGTGGAGGCAGTGGATATTGGCATGTCTGCATTGGTATGATGCTTGTGTGAGTGCCTGTGGGATGTGTGGTGCTTATGTTTGCCAGAGCTACCCTTGTGTGTTGAGGTATGTGCATGCTGGCTGCCATCAGTGCTGAGGCCAGAGTCCGAAAAGCTTGCTGTTGGGCTGCCTGGCCAGAATGAATGCCCTCCAGGTATCCATTGGTCTGTTGCAACTGCCTCTCTACACCCTGGATGGCATTCAGAATGGTAGACTGCCCAACAGTGAGGGATCTCAGGAGGTCAATGGCCTCCTCACGGAGGGCAGCAGGGCTGACAGGGGCAGGGCCTGAGGTGCCTAGGGCGAAGGAGATGCCCACCTTCCTGGGTGAGCGGCCACGGGATACACGCTGAGGGACTGCTGAGAGGGCGTTGCTGGTAGGGGGGGTGGCGGCTGTACCTGTAGATGCGGTGGGCACAGAGGGGCCCACCACCGCAAGGGAGCTCCCATCAAAGGAGGAGTCGGTGTCGCTGGTCTCAGCTCCTGTCCCCGCCGTGGAGCTCCCCTCGCCCTCCGTCACACTGGTGAATTCGGAGTCCGTAGTCTCGTCCTCCAGTGCCATGTGGGATGCAGCTCCCTCCTGCTCCGGTGGCACTGCTACTCCGCCTGATGATGCTAACGCACACAAGAACAGGAAGACCACAAAAAGGGGGGGAAAGAAAGTAGGAAGACATGTTGAGTGCATGCAATACCGCTACAGTTGGCGGACATTACAGACACAGCAGCCCTCTGCACTACGCCATGCACTAAGAGTTCCCTAATTAATCACAGGGCCATGGGGTACAAGGCCTATGCCTGATCGCTGCACACATGGAAGTCACAGGAGCCTGACTAGGGGTAGATGGCTCTTACCACTGGTGGGGATGGGGTGCCACTGAGCCTGCCTCACAAAGGGTCCTTGCCTGCAAAACTCGCCCTGGCTTAGGGTAACCCACTGCCCACCTCCCCCACCCAGACACCTCCCATGCGCACTGAATCAGCTGAATTAGAGTGTACTCACCCCCTTGTGGCTTCTGTGATGCCCTCAAGCGCCCATCCAACTCCGGATATGCCGCCGCCAGGATCCGGAACATCAGGGGGTCATGGTGCAACGGGCACCCCTCCCACGTTGGAAGGCCATCCCCAGCTGGGCCTCCGCAATCTTCGTGCTCCAGCGGCAAATGTCCTCCCATCTTTTATGGCAGAGGGTGCTCCGTCTGTGGTGGACACCCAGGGTCCGGACCTCCTTGGCGATGGCACAACAAATATCCTTCTTCTGGTGGGCGCTGACCTAGAGGAATAGTACAGGGAAAAAGGAGAATATATAACCGTCCAGACCATCACTGTCATTGGCCCACGTTCCCACCCTTGCCCTGACGCACATACACTCACTGTCGTTTCATGAATGCATCATTCCCCTCGTATCTTCCATCGACACCACTCCAAACAGGCATTGCCCATACAGCATGCTCACAGTGTACTCACCTGTTTGTCGGGAGGACCGTAGAGTAACGTGTACTGGGGGAGGACCCCATCCACTAGTTTGTCCAACTCCTCCGAAGTGAAGGCAGGGGCCCTTTCCGCAGACACTGTAGCCATTGTCGCTTCCAGACTGAGGTCACAGCAGCACTTGCAGTGTAGGTCTTCTCCTGTCGAAGATCAGGTATCAAGTGAGTGAACAGAGAGAAAATGGCGGTCACGTCCACGGCAGTGCGTACCGTCACCGCCGGCGTACACCGTCATTGGCTCCTGGGACCCATAGGGTCCAATGTTAACCAATGCAGGATTGCGCCGTCGTCTTCGACCGCCTACCGCAACAGTGTACAAAGCCAGTGCAGTTACCTCATATCCCATTGTCCCACCTTACAGGTCAGGCAGCCGCCATTTCAGGGGCCACATGGCATTAATTTTAAATGTGTCACACATATCTAGGCCTTGCATACACACTAAGACAGGCACATAGCGGATTGACAAATGTGTGGAATAAAGTTGTGTTTTCGTAGCTCAGTGTTGGCTGACGCTCTGCTCGCTGTTCTCATCCATAGAGCACGTCTGCTGGGGCAGGTGAGGAGATGGCGGAATCCTCTGGTGTAGAGACTGCTGGTGGACCTGTCAACAATGGAAGAACGACATGTAATTGTCACCTACAGACTTGACCGTGCCACAATCCATGAACTGTGTGCCCAGTTGGAGCCAGACCTGATGTCAGCTATCCGCCATCCCACAGGTATCCCCCCTCTAGTGCAGGTCCTGTCAGTACCCCATTTCCTGGCAAGTGGGTCTTTTCAAACAACAGTGGCCATGGCATCAGGGATGTCCCAGCCTATGTTCTCCAACGTGTTGTCCAGAGTGTTGTCTGCCCTGCTGAAACACATGCGAAGCTACATTGTTTTCCCTCAGGTGGAGGATTTGCCTACAGTGAAAGGTGACTTCTATGCCCTAGGACATATCCCCAACATCATAGGTGCCATTTATGGGACACATGTGGCCTTGGTTCCCCCGCAGGAGTAAACAGGTGTACAGAAACCATAAGAGTTACCATTTGATGAATGTGCAGATGGTGTGTTTGGCCGACCAGTACATCTCTCATGTGAATGCCAAGTTTCCTGGCTCAGTGCATGACGCTTACATTCTGAGGAATAGCAGCATCCCTTATGTGATGGGGCAACTCCAGAGGCACCATGTGTGGCTATTAGGTGAGGACATGGACCCTATCCAGTGTGAATATTTGTCTGGGTCTGGGGTTGTCCCTAAGGGTTAGTGTGTGTCTAACAGTTGTCCCTCGACATTTGCAGGTGACTCTGGCTACCCCAACCTGTCATGGCTACTGACCCCAGTGAGGAATCCCAGGACAAGGGGGGAGGAACGGTACAATGAGGCACATGGGCGAACTCGGAGGGTTATAGAGAGGACCTTCGGCCTCCTGAAGGGCAGGTTCAGGTGCCTCCATACGACAGGTGGATCCCTGTACTACTCACCAAAGAAGGTGTGCCAGATCATTGTGGCCTGCTATATGCTGTACAACTTGGCTTTGCGGCGACAGGTGCCTTTTCTGCAGGAGGATGGTCCTGAAGGAGGTGTTGTGGCAGCTGTGGAGCCTGTTGACAGTGAAGAAGAGCAGGCAGAAGAAGAAGATATCGAAAACAGAAACACCGTGATTCATCAATACTTCCAGTGAGACACAGGTAAGAAGACATCACTGCCTCCTACATCTGATACACTTGTTCTACCTCTCATCTGTCTGTCACTTTCACCCAGTATATGGACCCTGATTTGTCACTTTGCCTTTCGATTTCACAGATGGGGTTCCCACTGTGTGACCTCTGCTATGTTTCCTCATGGACTACAGCTGTGTGACATAGGTATGTTGACAATACAATAGACATTGCTATTTCCCTCAGTTATTGTAAATGCACATTTGTGAAAGCACAGGCTGACTCCAGATAGTTTTGTGATTTAAGGGTGTTTATTTAAGTGCTAAATAGTGGAGGGGGTTGTAAAATGGTCAGGGGTGATGGTGGAGGAATGTCCATGGCAGAGTCCAGTCTATTAGTCTCACAGGTGCATTGTCCAAAGGGGAATAGGAAGTGGAGCTGGGGCAGTTTAAGGATGGACAGGATGACAAAGTGGGACAGAAGATGACAATCAGGGTGGTCTCATTTCTTGGCGGGGGGTCTTGGCATTGTTCTCTGTCTTTGTCCTGAATCTCAGGGACCGCTTGCGGGGTGGTTCTCCATCTGCAGGGAGTGGGGTGCTGGTGTCGTGGTCCTGTGGCAGTGCCTCCTGTCCAGTAGCGCCGGCGGAGGTGGTGGGCAGTTCATCATCCAGGCTAGTGTCAGGGGCCCCTTGTTGTGCCACAGTGTCCTTCCTGGTGTTCACGAGTTCCTTCAGCACCCCTACAATGGTGCCCAGGGTGGTATTGATGGAGTTGAGTTCCTCCCTGAACCCCAAATACTGTTCCTCCTGCAACCGCTGGGTCTCCTGAAACTTGGCCAGTACCGTTGCCATCATCTCCTGGGAATGGTGGTAGGCTCCCATGATGTTGCAGAGGGCCTCGTAGAGAGTGGGTGCCCTGGGCCTGTCCTCCCCCTGTTGCACAGCAGCCCTCCCAGTTCCCCTGTGTTCCTGGGCCTCTGTCCCCTGAACCGTGTGCCCACTACCACTGCCCCCAGGTGCCTGCTGTTCTTGGGGTGGTGGGTTAGCCTGGGTTCCCTGTAGTGGTGGACACACTGCTGCTTGACGTGTCCTGGGGACAGAGGTATAGGCCCGCTGGGTGGGTTCTGTGCTGGTGTTTTCAGAGGGGGGAGGCTCTGTTGTGCCTTGTGCAAGTGTGAGGGGAACCGACTGTCCCAAGGTCCCAGATGGGCCGGGCTGGTCATCTGGATCCAGTTGAACAGAGCTGCTGTCATCACTGTGGGCCTCTTCTGTTGGTGAAGTGGACATGTCTGGAACTTTCTGTCCGGTGACGTTGGGTAGGGGTCCTGCAGGTGTGTAAAGGCATGATTATTGCATCTGTGTGTGCCATGGTGTGCAATGGGTGGGTGACCCTGTACCCTAGTGATTGCATTCCTGTGAAGGACCTTGTTTGCTCATTGTTTAGGGGTCTGTGTGGGTATGTGTAGTGGCCATGCATTTGTGATGGGTGCCCATGCTTTTTTGTTACTTGCAGGGCTTGGTGTTGGGATGTGTGGTTTGTAACAGTGGGACATAGGTGAGGAGTTGGAGTGATGGGGTGAGGGCGAGGGTGGGGGTATGTGATAGCATGCAGGTAGGGTGGGGGATGTAATAGTTAAGATTTGACTTACCAGAGTCCATTCCTCCTGCTACTCCTGCAAGGCCCTCAGGATGCAGTATAGCCAAGACCTGCTCCTCCCATGTTGTTAGTTGTGGGGGAGGAGCTGAGGGTCCGCCACCAGTCCTCTGAACTGCGATGTGGTGTCTTGAGACCACGTAACGCACCTTTCCCCGTAGGTCGTTCCACCTCTTCCTGATGTCATCCCAAGTTCTTGGATGCTGTCCCACTGCGTTGACCCTGTCCACGATTCTGTGCCATAGCTCCATCTTCCTAGCTATGGTGGTGTGCTGCACCTGTGATCTGAATAGCTGTGGCTCTACCCTGATGATTTCCTCCACCATGACCCTGAGCTCTTCCTCAGAAAACCTGGGAAGTCTTTGTGAGGCCATGGGGTGGTGTGGGTGATGTGTGAGGTGGTGTGTGTTGTGATGTGTGGGGTGATGTTTAGGGGTGTGTGGTGTTTTGTCCGTGGATGTGTATGTGTGATGGTATTGTGTGCCTCTGTATGCTGGTGTTGTCTTTGCTGTGCTGTCTCTCTGGCCTTCGTCTAAATTTTTGGTAGTAAGAGTTTGTGGGTATGTGGGCGTGTGTTTTATATTGTATTGGGTGTGTGGGAGTGGTGTGTATATGTGTATCAGGTGTGTGTATTTGGAATTGTCCAATGTGGTTGTGTTTTGTAAATGTGTGTGTATTTTGAGCGTGGCAGTGTGTACCTCCAATGGTTTACCGCGGTTGAAAGACCGCCACGTGGATTCGTGGGTCGTGATAGTGTGGGTGTATTCCTGTTGGTGTGACGGTGGAGGTTTTTTTATCGCCAGTTTATCACTGACCTTTGGTGTGGCAGACTTGTGTGGGTGTCTAGATTTTGGCAGATTCCGAGCTGTGGGTCGTAATAGTTGTGGAGGAATTCCGCGGCCGCGGCGGTGAGTTGCCTGTCTTCTGCACAGTGGTAAGCAGCATTTACCACCAATGTTGTGATGAGGGCCTTATTCTTTTGAAAATTCATAAATTGACTCGTGTATGTTGAATTTTTGTCATTTTGGTCTTGTTTAATTTAGATCAATATTGCCTATTTTTCTAAAGTGGTGTGGTGTCAATTTTGTATTTCACTGTATTACTGTGTGTGTTGGTACAAATACTTTACACAATGCTTCTGGGTTAAGCCTTTCTCCTCATGCCAAGCTACCAAAGGGTTGAGTGGGGGTTAACCAGGTATGTTTCTCCTTTGCCCTGACTAGAGTGAGTGTCCTTGTTGGACAGGGAGTAACCTAACTGCCAACCAAAGACCCCATTTCTAGCAAATACCTAATAGCACCAAAATCTTAACGCCTGGTCAGACCTATTGTTAAAATGGTGCAAAGGCACAGGTAATTAAGGAAAACAAACATTAATCACTCTGGTAATCACCAGGGCAACATGGACCTGTTACTACTGCAGCTGGGCACATGGAGAAGAAGGCACAACAATGCCAAGCACCATCACCATCACTGCAGCAGCCTCCATCACCACTACACCAACCAAAAAAGCAGAGCAGGAGGAGAGAACGCATCTATAGACTACGCACATCCATCCTTGGCCAAAGAGAGGAAACTGTCATCAGGTACTACCAGCTGAAACCAGAGTCCATTGTGCAGCTGTTTCATGACATCGCACCAGCAATTGCACCCAGGATGCATTGGTCAACCAACATACCACTTATAACCAATCTCCTGGCTGTGCTATGCACACTGGCTCTTTCCAGTCAATGGGTCAATGAACTCAGCCCTCCCTCCCAGCCTTACTGCCTACTGTCTTGGATTCAATCATCCACTTCACTCCTCACTGCATCACCTTCCCCAACACCCAGCAACTGCAGCAGGAGACCAAACAGTTATTTAATGCAGTTGCTGGCTTCCCACATGTGGTGAGTGCAATGGTATTTTGGAAGTGTTCATGATGCCTACATCTTCTGGCATTCCACCATCAACCAACGCTTCCAGGATGGACTATATGGCAATGGCCTGCTCCGAGGTAATCAAACAGCAATTACATAACACAGACAACACACAAGACACATGGAGCAAACAATACACACACAACACTCCTCACACATGGATATGGATACATTGATCAACAATCAGCAACACACATACAACATCCAGCACTGAAGACATCCAAGCCACATCTCCAACACACAGGGACCATTGTACAAGCCCCTAGTGCCATTTGAGGGTCATGTCTAATGATGCTCCCACATAGCAGTGCCTGTTCTGCATTCACAAGCTGGTGTTCAGCAACTCTTGTTTCTCAGTGCCACATTGTCAATTCTGCCTTTTCATATGCCTCACTGAGTGTGGAAGGGTCATACATTGGGTCATGGTGTGGGTATGCCACCACATAACACAGGTCTCCCAATGTGTAATACAGTCTACAGCACAGGTAGAAATAGCAAAATGTCAACACTGATATGTCAGGTACAGAAAAGGACACCTTCATGCACATAAGCAATCACATAAGCAATCACCCCTGCAATGCAGCCATCATACACCAAGGTGCTGGGGTGCCTATGTTGCAACTTGGCAGCTGAGTAAGTGTCAGTGCAGTGGGTGAGAGAAGCAATTTTCCATATCTAGTAGTCATGGCACACTGCTGGTGGTACAGGGCAGGACAGCAAGCCAATTCCCACCCCATCCTGTGCCAGTTGGGCTAACCTAACATACACATACATACCAATACATCCCAAGCTAACATGCCACATTTTGCATGATGCCTTCACACACACACACACACACACACACACACTCACACACACACACGCATGTTAGTCAGACAATATGGTTAATACCCATTTGTGCATAGGAGGAGTATCATGTTCAAAGAGGGGGACGTTACAGGCTACTCCCAGGGCGTAACAGCAGTCTCATGGTACAGGACACACACAGATGGTCCAAAATCATAGCCCTTTGTCAGATGACCACTTCCTGTGGGAAGGGTCACTTCCCTAAACCTAATTGGCTATTTTCCTGCTGTCCAACATGGAGGAAAATTAAATGGAGGGCCCACTTTGCCTGCAAGCCCGTAGGGGTGATGCATCCTCATAAGCAAAACACAGATGTGGAATGATTTGTTTCACATGTGTTTAAGATGTGAATCACTAGTACACAATGCACTGGTGTCAACATGTACAGGAAAGTTCTTGGAAATTTTTGTTAGGGTATAAGATTACCAAAAACAGTGTTGTCTATTGGGAACTTTGGTTTAAGGTGAGGATCAGACATATGTAAGGACTTTGTGAATATGTTGTTTGCTAAACATGTGACTGTTTATGGTGAGATATGTCACCGTGTGATTACTTCCCTCTTTATGCTGTATAGTGGGCAATATACTACGATTCTGAGTTACCCTTGTCTCAACCAGAGTGAAGGTGTCATACCCCATACTTTGTGTTATTAGTCACTACATTGTCAACCCATGTCATCCTCAGATATCGTGACCTGTGTGTATGGGCTGCGGTATGTCCATACAACTTTGTCAGACCACATGCCATAATTTCATACATTCTCTGTTAGCGGTGGTCCTGTAAATTGCCATGATGTGATGCTAACAGCTTCACAACGTGTACAGCCGTAATCATTGCTGTGCCAAATTCCCAGTGCAGAATATGTCATTGATATGTGTACACCACATATGAGATTGTGGTGCTAAGTGCTGTAGTGCTACATGCAACACATATGTTTTTGAAATGTATACAAACTATGGTCAACTTGCTGCTACACATAACAGTACTCTTGTACTCTCCCTTACGTAATGGCATAATGAACTTAGTACACAGCTGTGTGGAAATCAGAAGTGTGTCACCCTCCTCAGTGTGACATGGGTGACTGCTGTTCACATCAATCTCCTATATAATATGTGTCAAATATTTTCCCTGTAGCAATGTTGTCAGATGCCCTACTTGCCATAGCAGGCACAAGCTGCTGTGAGCCTTCCTGTCGGTAGTGATCTTTGCTCAGATGGGTTTTGTACATGCAATCAGAGAAGGGGTATATGGTGCATGAATGAGGAATGTGGAAGAGCTATCGCACATGATGAGAATAACATACCATGGTCACATGGTTGATGTGTAGGATGATATGTAGGTTAATAGCTAATTAATAATATATTTTGCTAAATGTGCAGAATGCGATCACCACATCAGGCAGGTCTGCAGGGGGTACAGGTGAATGGAGGCTCTCTATGACTGGCAAAAGGCCTCAGGGAACTGGAAGGCATTCCCGCATGGGGAGTCAACTACAGACAATTCTGCTTTCACCACCCACCCAGCAGGCAGGTCGGCTCCATCTGATGTTACTTGACCATCAGGAGCAGGACCATAGTCAGCACCTAGGATACCTACTGAACATCCACCACCTGCAGGATCCTATCCAGATCAGCATTGCATTGAGGCACCTTACATGCAGGAGCTCCGTAGTGAACTGACCGATCAGAAGTATCGGATTGCTCGGGTTGAGCATAAAATAGGACAAATATTAACAATTGTTAAGGACATCCAGGGCAACCAGAGGAAACAGTGAGCTGGACATTGTGTGCTTGGGACAATTTACCCTTCCCCTTCTTTAAACTGTAATTTTCATATTTGGGTTTTTTAGATAGATTAGGATAGTTTAGTTAGCTTAGTGTAGTTAGTTGTAGGTCATGGTTGTATTATAGTAGGTGGGGTTGGTGGGGATAAGTTTAATAGTTGGGTGGGTGTAGAAGAAGTAGATTAATAGGTCCCAGCAGCTCTCATTTGTGGCATGATGTGAGGCATCACTGCAGCAAGGAGGAACTGCTGTTTGTGCAACACAAAATTTGCAGGCACCCTTGCACCCATGCAGAATTGCCGCCTGCATTTTTGGGCTGAGTGCTGTTGTGTATGAAGGGACACCTCCTTCTATGGACAGCTACACACAAGGTGGGTGCATCTTACTGTGGATGGTGCAGGATTAAGCACACAAAACAAGAGGTGACATGGAGGATACACGTTGAAAGTTACCGCCCTTGCATTACTCTTACAACACAAGTAGAGTGGCATAGAGACTCCACACAGTCCACAAAATTGTTGATGTGTGAATGTATGAGGTATATATTCTGCCTCATGGGTGCCATTGCTGTGATGCTACAAAAGACTAACATAGTAGTGGTCCTCTATTTGGCACCTTCAAATGTGTGTTACAATCTGCAACAGACAATGGAGGATTGCAGACAGCATTCATGATTGTTTATGTTGCAGTATGTGTCCCTTCCTGAACACGTGGAATCAGAGCTGGAACAGATGCACTCCTACACCATACCCATTGTGTGCCTGTTTTGGTGTTGGGCAGCAATATGTTCCCCTTCACCAATGACACTACAGGGTATCAATGTATGTTGGTGTGACCTAGACATCCCTGCACATCCCAAATGGTGCAGCACAGCAAGCTGGTTTGCTGCACTACATCATTACATCATATATGGTTTACAAAAGGCCACATTTCCCTCACACTAATAGCACACTGCTCCACCAGAGCATTCTGTTTACATGACAGCCCAGTGGTGCAGTCAGTGTGCCAGCCCTTATTAAGCAAGCCAAGGTGTGCATCTTGCATGCCTTTTGATGACCTGTTAATTATGTTCAGCTTTGAGACTTGAAACTGCATGTGGGTTGGCTTCCATCAGTGATGCTGGGAGCTTTTCAACTAAACACAGATAAAGCCACCCAAACTACTGATGCCTTCACACATGTGCATTACAGGGATTGCTGTATGTATTCCTTCCTACCCAGAGGTGAAATGTAGGTGACACAGGAGTCTTTGACATTATTGTTTGTGCTATTGTTTGTACATTTTCATGAGGTGAAATGTAGGTGACACAGGAGTCTGTGACATTATTGTTTGTCCTATTGTTTGTACATTTTCATGTGTTTTTCAATATGCATCACACATAGTGGTAAAAACATAGCACTTGTGCCTTCTGGTATGCAAAAAGGTGTACCTTCATGCACAACAGCAATCATCCCCTCAACAAAGACCCACTTGCAGTATGATGCATATGTGCCTGCATAGGCACGTGGCAGCAAAATGCAAAGTAGCACAGATGGTGATGACAGTGAAGCACCATTTGTTTTGAGTATATTTCATTATTGACCTTTCCTAGTGTTACAGGCAGGCCTTTCCTAGCCCTTGGTGCCCCCCATGTGTAATATGCCTGTTACATGCTTCCCACTGTGAGTTAGACATGGCTAGATGGTAGAGTTGACACAGTAAAGTAAGTGGTGAGAGAGTACTGAAGTGGTCTGTGCATATGGTGGGGCTCAGGGGACATTACATGTGCTTGGTATTTAGTTATTGCTGTGCCCCCATGCAACCCATTAGCATGCATACAGTGCCTCCAATGTGCCTCCCCTTATGCCATTTGTGAGTTACAACATTGCCTCCTGCTGCAACTTACCCTGTATTTGTTGTTGCTCCTCAATTGCTGCAGTTCCCTGTCCTTGGACTACCTCAAACAGCTCATCCGGGATGACCGCTGCCACCATCTCCTCCAGCTAATCCAGCTGCTCCTGGGGTGCGGGGCTTCCGGCTCCAGTCTGCAGTACTGCCTTTTCAGTTAGTGGCCAGTTTCTCTTTAGTTCTGTGCTTGGTGCTCCCCATGTGCAACATGCCTGGTGCATGCTGTCCATTGTGAGTTAGACATGGCTAGATGGTAGAGTTGACACGGTGAAGTAAGTGGTGAGAGAGTATTCAAATGGTCTGTGCATATGGTGGGGTTCAGGGGACATTACATGTGTTTGGTATTTAGTCGTTGCTGTGCCCCCATGCAACTCATTAGCAGTGCTGCCTTTTCAGTTGGTGGCCAGTTTCTCTTTAGTTCTGTGCTTGCAATCGTACCAGTGTTTCTTACAATCTGTCGCAGTCCTCTTCACCTCTGCCACACTGTTGACGTTATCTACAATGGACTGCCAAATAGCCTCCTTCTTACCTAATGCCAACCTAAAGGTGACAAAGAGCTGGTGTTGGTATTCTGTCATCTCTGTGATCAGTATGTTATTTTCCTCTTGACTGAACCTACAATTCCTCTTCCAATTCTCTGTGACTTTACATGGGCATCCTGGCTGGTACCTTGCTCACTATGGTCTCTCTGGGGTCTCTTCTGCCCAGCATTCTCCATTTTGCTGCTTTGCAGGCTTTGTTTTGGTGTTTTCACTGACTTTTTCTGGACGCTATTAGCCGAAAAGTGTTGCTTTCACCACTTTTTCGGAAGAAGCACCATTTTGTTGTGCGAAACGTCGCAAACATTAGCTTTTGTGGTGCTAGGTTATCCTTTCCGCCATATATGGAGCAAACATGGGGCTCAGAAATCTCTTAGCGCGGCATTAATATTTATGATGAAAAACTGCGTTAGTGCTTTTTTGTGGCATTTCCTATAAATCTGGCCCATAGCTTCTTTTATGCCTACACTTCAAGAATGTACTTCATTTAATGGAGAATGACTAGAATTTGAGAATAAAGACATTTTTGGAGATTACTGCAGTTGACAAAATAGAACACCAAGGAGTAACTGTCCTTCTGTGAAAATTACAAGACAATTAAACACTTCTATAGTCCAGCAGTCCTGGATACAGATTTCTCCAAAGAGTGTGTGAATGGGTGCATAAGTGATTGTATAGTTGAGTGAATGGGTGCATGAGTGGCTGTATGGGTGAGTGAATGGGTGTGTGTATGGATGAGTGAATGGGTGTATGAGTGGTGGTATAGGTGAGTAGATGGGTGCGTGAGTGGCTGTATGGGTGAGTGAATGGGTGCATAAGTGGTTGTATGGGTAAGTGAGTGGCTTAAGTAATCAAATGTTGCTTCATTAACATATAATCCATACATATAGTTATGCACCCAGTCACTCACTCTTGCAGTCACTCATGCACTCATTCAGTACTCACTGAGCAGCTCATGCAACCATTCACTCACCCATACAGATATTTATGCCCCACTAACTTACTCATACAACCACTTACACACCCAGTGAGTCATGCATGCAGCCATTAATTAATCCATTCACTCTCCCATACAGCTACTAAGGCACACATTCACTCACTCACACAGACACTAATGCATCCAGTCATTCACATATACAGCCATTCACTCAACCAATCACTCACCTGCTCAGTCACTCACAAACCTAGTCACTCAGCCATATAGCCACTCACGCACCAAGTCATTCACTGTTACAGCCAATCACACACCCACTCACTCATCAATAAAGTCACTCATGTACTCACTAACTCACCCATACAGCCACTCATTCACCTGCTCACTAACTCATACAGCTATTCACAAACCCAGTCACTCACCCATACAGCCATTCAGGCTGCCATTCACTCACCCATACAGCCACTTATATACCCACTCACTCGCCCATACAGGCACTCATTCACCCATTTACTCACCCATACAGCCACTTATGGTCCCATTCACTTACCCATACAGACACTCAAACACCCATTCACTCAACCATACAGCTACACATGCACCCACGCACTCACCCATACAGACATTCATACACCCATTTACTCACCCATACAGCCACTCACGCACTCACTCACCCATACGACCACTTATTCACCCATTCACTCACCCATACAGACCCTCACGCATCCATTCACTCACCCATACAGCCACACATGCACCTATTCACTCACCTATACAACCTTTTAAGCACCAGCTCACTCACCCATACTGGCACTCATCCATACAGCCACTCGTGCACCCATTCACTCACCTATATAACCACTTATGCACCCATTCACTCATTCATACAAACACTCATGCATCCATTCAGTCACCCATACAGACAATCGTGCACCCACTCACTCGCCCATACAGCCACTTACACACACACTCACTCACCCATACTGGCCCTCATGCACCCATTCTCTCACCCATACATCCACTCATGCACCCACTCACTCCCCTATACAGCAATTTACAATCCCAGTCTAGGGCCATGCATTCATATGCACCCAGCACTGCCATTGCAGGCTGAATGTCCTGATGTAATCCCAAAAGACAAACTCGACCTGGCACTCTCCCTGTGTCCTGTCCACTACCCACTGCAAGCAGTATAGGTAAGATACCTCTCTGGCAGGCCTTCCAGCCCTAAGGCAGGGTGCACTAAACTGTGTGTGAGGGTAGAGCTGCATGAGCAATATGCCCTCACTGTGTGATTGCTAAACCTGGGACAAAGTCAGTGAATATAGCAGCAATTCAGAGTGCATGTGTTGGACATTGGTCAATTCGAGATTTACAGCTACATAATGGCCACTCTGAACCCTGGGCTATTTGGTATCAAACAACTCTGAATGATACATCCAAGCTGATACCAGCATTGGATTTATTGAAAAATGTACCCAGGGGTCACCTTAGAGGCGCTTCCTGCAAAAGCTAACTACCTTGGCATAGTTGCTGGCTGGTTACAACCAGCTTGCCAACACCAGACAAGAGTCTGAATCCCTGGGGTGAGAGATCCTGCTCTCTGGGATTCAGAACAAAGCCATTCCTGGGTGCAGGTGCTAACACCCACTCCCTCAGGAATGTGAACTGCCCTGCTAGCGAGCTTCAAAGGGCTTATTACCCTTGAAACTCAACCCCTAGGCCTGCTGCTAGCTGCAGATGGCTGCCCCATTGAAAACCCCCATTTTCGTCAGGAGCAATGGTGGGAAGCCAGGCAAAGGACAGGAGGAGTGGTCAGTCCTGGCTTGCACCATCCCTAAGGTGTTTCATGTGGGGTTACCTCTCCATTTCATTTTCCTCTATCTTGGATGGAAGAAAAATAGCCAATCATGAGTAGGGAAGTCACCTCTGCAAGCAGGAAGTCGTCAGTTAGTGGCTGTAGCCACCCTAAGATAGATGACCCTTTGGTCACTACTAGATCCCCCTAAAACGCCCACTAGAGATAGTGTTTAGTGGGCATCCCTAGGCCAAAAAGTCAGATTCCATGAACAAAAGAAGGGCAGCAACAAAGAAGACCCAAGGCTCGAGAACTGAAGTCCTGCTGCACCAAGAAAAGGCACCAAACCCTTCCTGCTGCACCCAGGGCTCAACAGTTGCCCCTGAGGGGTTGCTTGGATGTCGGACAGACTCTATAACTCCCCAGCGGACCTCCACTCTTTGAGAATTGCCAAAGATCTCCCTCCAGAGTGAAGGCATAACTCTGCAACCCAAGGAACCAAAAGCACAGTGAAGACCGCTTCACTGACTGGCTGCTGACCAAGGCACTGGACACTGCAGTTGGACCAAACTTCACCCATCAGACAGTGAGGACTAAACCTACCAGTGTGCCAAGCTTGGTGGCACTGCAACCTCCAGTGACTAGACCGTGCAATAGCCCCAGGCACTGGTAACCTCACATCAGACTCCAAGAAAGACAGTCCACTCCAGACTGAAAAAGAACTAGGAGTAAGCCCCAGTCAAGGGTCTTCAGGAACCACCCAGATCTCCCATCAGAGTGCCCCTGATGGCCAGCAAGCGTCCCTCAAATTGACCTACCTCCTGCTTCAAAGGGCACCTTTGTGCACACCTCCTGACTCACCAATTTGCTCTTCCCCCAGCCGCGCTGTGCTCTGCATCAAAGATCGAGCTGTACCCTAATGGTCCCCCACCCCTTGCAGCCTCAACACTAAAAGGGAACTCACCAGACTTACCTTTAAGTCCACCTGTGCAGTGCTTTACCAAGTGGCCCCCATAGTCGTCTGGCACCAGCTCCATTGACTTTCTGCAGCTGCTCCTCCCAGAACCATGAGCTGCCCAAACTTCTCCAGCTGGTCTAAGGTGCCCAACGAAGACCTTGACCTACCTGCAGAAGGATACATTGGTAAACACATTGCCTGATTTACTGTGAATTTTCAAAGTAATCTTCCATTGATTCTATGCGTAACTATGCACAGAAATACTAACTTCAATAAAACATTAAAAATTCATAACTTAAAAAACACTTACCCAAATTTGGTAACTCGCGCCTTAAGGTAACTATTACTTGCTCCTGTGCCATGCACTGCTAATTATCTCAGACATTACAGCACTCATGACAACTTCTATAACATTATTAAAAATATAAATGAGGCATTAGCAGTCAAATAAAAAAAAAGAAAAAAATCTGCGTGGCAGGAGTGCGAGTTAAAGTACATTCAGAACCTAACTATAACGTCCCTGTAACTATATATATATATATATATATATATATATATATATATATATATATATACATTACCTACTGGCAGTCGCCAGTAGGTAGTTACAGTTAGGACCATGTTTTTTTGACTTGCCTATTTCTTCGGCACAATTCGCCGAACCTTCATGAAATTCTACAAAAAAGTGACCCGGTGATTCTTGTTGTGCAGTTTCAGAGTGATCCATCAAGTGGGGGCTGAGAAAAAGGGGGCTCAAAAAGTTTTGTGTTTCCCATGTTAATTCCCATAGGACCTGTCAACATGTCTACAGCCCGAACCACTAGACGGAATTACTCAAATTTTGGTAGAAAGCTAGCTGTCAGTACGCAGATTGTGCTTTTTGTTATGTGGTGTAAATCCGTTCACTAGTTTAGGAGATATTTAATGGCAAATAAATTTGTATATCTCTGCCCGCAATTAAAGGTGAAATTCGTGAATTTTCGCAATCACGGTTGCAAAAAGAAGTGTTGCAATTGGCTGACCGCAAACTGACTACAAAGTTAGGACCACCATTTTATTTTAAGGGACACAGTCCCTGGGGGTGAGAATTGAAATTGAAAGTGGCATAAGGGGTCAGAGTGAAGGTACCCTGACTCCAGAGGTGTGATATATGTGTGTTTAAGGGGCAAAAATAGGATTAATATAATTTTGCATCACGGTATTATTTTCAAAATATTCGCGATTATGGAAACATTTGAAAGAAAAACCACAGACTCATTCATACACTAATTCATTCACTCATACATGTACTCAGAGGCTCAAGGGCCAACTCACACATAAACTCAAAAACTCATACTTTCACTCAGACCCACTCATAGACTAGCACACCCACTTTCAGACCCACTCAGACATTTACACATCTACTGACAGAGACAGCCCCTGTGGCCAAGCTGCACTGCGCACGGCCAAAGGCCATGCGTGGCGCATGGTTGGGTGGTTATAAGGGCTTGGCTGCAAGCCAGGCCTTGCGACCAACCCCCGCCTCACGCAGCCAAAGGCTGTGCACAGTGGGGGTTGGAATACTGTAGTAATTACAATTTCTTTACCTTGAAAAACCCTAGAAATTCCCTGAAAAAAACAAAGGACACAGGGACGTTATAGTTAGGTTCTGAATGTACTCGTACAAAACCATAGAAATCCAGCAGTTATAAAGTTCTTTCAAATAACTATAACTCACACCCCAAGGTAACTATAACTCGAGACTTCGTCATGCACAGCTAATTACTCCACATATTATGTCATTGATGAGATCTTGTATGGCATCTTTGATATCACTACAACGTTTGCAATAACATTATTGATAAGAAAACTGTGCATGGCAAGGGCGCACGTTATAGTTACCTAAGGGCGTGAGTCATAGTTACTTGAAAAAACTATAATTGCTGAATTTCTATGGTTTTGTACGAGTAAATTCAGAACCTAACTATAACATTCCAGTAATCTTTGTTTTTTTCAGTGAATATATATATGTATACTTACTTACCCTAACTATAGTTACCTTGCTTGTTAGTGGTTAAGGTGCGTATGTGGTAAAGGCATGTGCTGTAAAGACATTACATGGTAAAGACTGCATGGTAAAGGCTATTTCTCATTCATTATTGCTTTAGAGTAGCATTTTTCTGCCACAGATTTGCAGACTTGACCATAATGTTTAGTCATAGTCACAATACTAGTTCAACACTATATTTATGCTGGATTTATTGGGCCAATATGGGAACGCTGGGCTGATTGCAGAAGCCCTCTAACTTTGTGCTCCCTTTTTCACTTATTGTGGGGGTTTTCTGACTCTAATGGTACCCTGTGCACTGCTAATCAGTCCGGGACCTGTGCCCTCATTAAACTAGTTATGCTAATTAGGCTAACTATAGTTTTCTGTGTCAGCATACTTATAAGGTCCTAGTAAATGGTAGGGCATGTAGGTTTAAGGACCCCAGTAAAGGTGGTACACCCATAGGTGCACTGCTGTGGTGCCCAGTGTCATTCTAAACGCAGACCTGCCTAGCTGGATGTGTTTCAGTTAAAGTTAACCCCAAATTCAACTTTGGTAATAAATGTACTTCCAAAGTCCTCAGCTACCTTATATTTACATATAAGTCACCCCTAGGGTATGCCCTAAGTGTCCTCAGAGTTGGGTGCAGTGTACCTATATGCAGGGACTTTATAAGAGATGTTTTATAAGCCCTGGTAAGGGAACAATAGCTAAATGTGTTTTACCCATTTGTAGTGAATGAGCTCCATTGGCTAGCATAGAGAGACTTTACTTTAAAACAACAAAGTCTTATTTTCAATAGGAAGGAGCTACATATGGCATGTTTAGTATCAAATTAAAAGTTATAATAAATCCAACAACCTGCATCTGTTGCATTTAATATAACAAGTCTAGAAAGAGGTTTAGAACCCTTACTAAAAGTTCCCAACTTTAGACCTGTAGTGCCCTCCTCTGATTGGTCAGCCTCTGGCAGTCTGAGTCAGGCTGTCTTGATGAGGAGTGAAGTGGCCTAGGCTGAAACAAAGGAAGCATTTGGTGGGAGGAGATCTGCCTCAGCAAATGTAGAAGAGGATGGTGGGACAGCAGACAAACTGGTTGTCAAAGGAGCAAAGGACATTTGGGACAGTACCTCCCCCATGTCCTGCAAATCCAGACAGCCAGGTGCAACCTGATTAGATTAAGGAAGGGATGTGTTAAGGGAGAATAGCCACACCAGTGGGTGAGCTCAAAAAGACCTAAACTCTAAGATTGCATTTTTCCCATCTTGGATTTTGGAGGAATGTTGCTCCCTGGGATTGACTTTTGCCACAGTTTCCAGGAACTGGTCACTCAGGAGGTTGGTGGCCTGCATGTGATTGATCAAGAGCCGCCCCCTGCTTTCCACCCCAGGAGCAAGGATAAAGTTGACAGAGCAGCACCACACCTCAGATCCCTACAGAAACAAGGCAAGAAGAAGAAGGACTGCCCTGCTGGACCCCTGGCCTGCACTTGGACACTGCAACTAGAAGAAGTTCACTACCTGCACTCTTAGGCTTCACCACAAAAAAGGACTTTGCCTGGCTTCTACTGCTTCAAGAATGGATTCCCTTTTTGCTACAGGTAGAAAATAGCTAACCAGAGTCCCCTGCATCAAAACCTGAAGAAACTGACTAGCTAACCAGTGACCTGTGGTCATTTTCCGATTTGAGCTAGGTGCATTCTGGGAGTTGGAGTACTAACCCTGAAGGAGCAACTCAGAGCTTCTGGAACCTTGGGGTGTGTTGTGGACTCCTGAAGAACCTTCAATGACTTTCTGGAAGAAGATCCAGAAGTTTGGAGAAGTTTGGAAAAAAGCTCCATAAGTTGACCAACCTGACATTGTGAGTCAAGTCAGCTTACTTCGACTGTGACCCGTCCTGAATTACTGGTTCACCCTGCTGAAGTTCACCCTGCTCCGGAGTCCCAGACCTCCAGGATTTCACCCGGGGCTTATGGAGAGGCAATATGAAGGTGTTGACTTGAAATCGGCTTGCTGTGGAAGTTCGTCCGACTTCAGAGCAAAAAAGCCCCAAAACGTTTCTACGTCTGAACGTTAAAAATTGACCGAGGCTTCCAGCTTAGTGGATCTGAGGAGATCTCCAGGGAGGTCAGCATGGAACCAGAACTAGACGTCATCCTGCTGATCCTGCTTGCGGAAAGACTTCAGAATCTTTGCTGACGACAACAACAGCAACCGTAAGTACACACACTTACCTGTTACTGTACAGTATTGTTAATTTTTGTACACTTGCTCAACATATCATCGGTTCCGAGGCTGACACTCACACATAACTGTACACTGACACACACACTCACATACAGCCACACAGAAAACCACACATACACAGTACACACACTACAGCCAGCACACAAACACACACGGGGACACATCACACATACAACACAACGTGTGACCAACAGGGAACGAACACACACAATTATGCAATCATACAAATTTACTGATCAACACACACATCACACACAGACATCATACATATCATACCATGCACAAAACACTCACACTCACACAGTCAAAGCACACAAAGCCACACAACACAGCAACAAACACTGGTCAATGCAAACACTACCCAATACCATGACAACAACATGTCTGCTACATACACATGCCCATCACACAAAATACACCCTATCACTGGGGGACAAAAGCACTGCACACACGCATGCATGCTGGCAATACAATACAGGAAGCACAAGCATCACACACACACACACACACAAATAGTGACACACAACCAATTGCAGCCTGGAACAACTCTCACCTAGTAAAAGAAATGCAAGATGGATATGTAAGCAGGAAACCAACAACTGGTTGGTTTGAATATATTTTTAGGAGACATAAGAATAAAGCCATAGGCCTTAGGCCAGTCCATTGTTCGATGGATGTGCACCAAAGGCACATATTGGTGCACCAAACTAGACACCTGACTGCCATATACCCTCCACAGATTAGGGGTTTCACAGGGGTAGGAGTAGGGAAAAGGGCAAGCTCAGAAAGGAAAATGTATTCACACACATGGGAAAAGTCATTGCAAAAGGGTTTGGGTTTGGAGGGAGAGGGAGTAGGAGTGATTGTATGAGGTGCATGTTTGTGGGAGGCATGCTTGTGGGTGGAAGGTGTCTGTTTGTTGGGTGAGTGAGGGCATTTATGTGTTTTGGGCTGAGGGGAGTTGGAGGTGCTGGAAGATGCTGTGGTGGGTGTGTGGCTGTCTCTTGGGGTGGTGACTGCAGGTATGGTGGATGTGCTACATGTAGGAGTGTTAGTGGTTGTGTTGACTGTGGGTGTGTTGACTGGGGCAGTTGTCTGAAGGTCTGCTGTGATGCTGTCTGTGAGTAGAATAGATATAGTGGCTGGATCAGTCAATGCTGGTGTGGTGTCTGCAGGTGCATAAGGTGTGCTGTCTGTGATGCTGGGAGTGGTGGGGGTGTCAGGGCAGGTTGTGACTGTTGCTGTGTGTGCATCTGAATGTTACTTGTGTGTATGTCGGGTGCGTGTCCTGTGGTGATTATGTTTCTCTGAGCTACCCTTGGATTTTGAGATGGGGATGAGGGGTTTGGGATTGGGTTGAGGAAGGTGGAGGGGGGACAGTAGACAAAGGGTGACTGGCTGTCATCAGTGTGGAGGCCAGAGTCTGAAAGGATCTCTGTAGGCCAGCCAGTGCACCGTGAATGCCCTCTAGGAATGCATTACTCTGTTGGATTTGAGTTGCAAGTCCTTGGATGGTGTTCACTGTGGTCGGCTGGCCCACAGAGATGGACCCCAGGAGGTCAATAGCCTCCTCACTGAGGGCAGCAGGGCTAACAGGGGCTGAGCAGAGGTGCCTGTGGCAAAAGAGGCACCCACCATCTTGGGTGAGTGGGCACAGCCTACGGTATGAGGAGCTACAGGGAGGGTGGTGGTAGAAAGAGGGATGGTGAAAAGAGGTGAAGCTGGGGTGGTCCGAGATAGGTCCGCCACCACCAGGGAGTGTCCACTGGAGGAGGATTCCGAAAATGATGAGGTGGATCCTTTCTCCCCCGTGGCACTCCCTCACCCTCCGGGCCACTAGGTGCCTCAGTGGTATCAGGACTTGAGGTCCCGTAGCCAGCAGCTTCCCCACGCGGCTGTGCCCCATCTCCTTTGCCTGATGATGCTGATGCTGGAAAACAGAAAGAGAGGTAGGGTCATCACATTCTTTTACCACACTAACATCGCACTGTACACATCATTTACATTACACCTAGTTGTACTATGCACC
This sequence comes from Pleurodeles waltl, assembly GCF_031143425.1. Lineage (NCBI taxonomy): Eukaryota > Metazoa > Chordata > Amphibia > Caudata > Salamandridae > Pleurodeles > Pleurodeles waltl. The sequence goes on along the minus strand of NC_090436.1, from coordinate 262,576,481 downwards.
CAGGTAGAACCCGGTTAGTGCCAACATCATGTCACAACAGGATACAATCTATACACCTATATAAAAAAAATGTCACACAACAGCTAAGCCACCTATCTCCCATCTACAATACCATCATATCAGTAGAGCTATCACACTAAACATTCCATGACAAGCTGACTTGGCAACATGATTCTGGGTCCCTATTCACAGCAATATAACCAACAACAACAAAGCTATAGGAAATAGTGGTAACATTGATTTTAGCATTTCATATAAACAAAATGCACACATACTTACAATATTACCTGATGTTATATACCAGGAAAGAACCTTTTCATATGTTTCACGCAAGGCAGCATGTTGCATACAAGCCTAAACCCTTTCATGTCAGAGTTTACAACCGTCACTATTGAAAGTTGCAAACATGCAGCTACTATATTTGGCATTTCCAAATTTTGAATATGATGCAGGAAAGTATGATACGTACTTTGTTGACCTACTCACCTTAGTCATTCTCCACCTGTAAACAAAGTCTTAAACACTCATAGGGGCCTATTTAGCCCAAAGCATTTACCCATAGACAACCACATGTAGCATAACTACTCCTTATATACAATGGACAGCTGTCATGTGCATGAAGGCCACATACAGTTCAACGTATCATGATGAGTGACAACATCAATAGCCCAATGTTTGAGTGGCAACATCACTATCCACACTTCAGACATGAGTAGTCTTTCATCTGTGTAGGAAAATGTTATTGTCACAAACTTCATCTGAGTATACCATGATAGAGATATGCACCCTAAGGCAAGCCAAATGATTGTCTACACATACCATTCCACCCACATGTGAATGTGAACTACCACACCTGCACCACAATGTGCCCTGTGAAAACAATAGGTATCCATACTAAAAGCATTCAAAACATATCCAAAAAGCAAAAAAATGTATGTTCATGATGCATTACAATATTTATATATGACAGAACCTTACAATGTACACATGATGTTGGCAAAAACCAGTTAAGAATGTAACTGTCAATAAGATGTCTTGGCCTATTTAGCATGCCCACAACACAATAGGTAAGGAAATAGCTGTGTAGCCACTTACCATCCAAAGAACATGTACATAGTACTAACATTCAGAGCTCTGATGTCAATGTATGTATTGCAATAGTAGTCCAGCAATACACCCATGGTATCCTACATGTAGGATGTCCACTCAGATGACACATTACAGAGGCCAATGTATAGTCCTGACTTACCAAATGGGTTAATCTCCTAACAGATCTGAGTAAGGTTAGCAAGTGTGGCATTTGAAATGTCAGAAGGACATCACAGCCTCACATGAAGTTGTCACTCATCAGAAATCTAATGAAAAGTAGGAATGACTTAAACTTGTTGGACTCTATGTTTCACATAGACATGGATCAAGGGGCATTGGAATGGACCGAGGGTGAATACCAACTTACCATCATGATATTGGGAGTCTGGGTCTGTATGTGGCAAGGAACAACAAGCAGGGTATATAAATGATTATAGTGGTACACATATGACACAGTCACATGTGCATTATCATATGCTTGTGTACAGAAGTGATAACATAGGATAGTAATATGTCCCTATACACAATAGAATGTGCGCACCTGTATACCAATGTTGAAGACTGTACATTTATGTGTTCCCTGGAGATCTTTGACCCTTTGCACTTACCACATTGTCACAGCTTAGATTGTATCACTTCATACACAGACCTGAAATAGAGATGAAAATGTGTGAAATCAGTACTTACCCCCTTGTTGCTGCTGTCCTGCCCTCAAATGCCCATCCAACTCAGGGTAAGCCACTGCCAATATTCAGGCCATTGGGGGGGGGTCAAGGTCCGACAGGCACTTATTCCTCTTTGGGAGGACATCCCTAGCTGGGCCTCTGCAGTCTTCCGGGCCCACCATCTCAGGTCCTCCCATTGCTTCCTACAATACCTAAGCACATGTGCACATGTCCATCTACCCACACACCCATATCATCCCAATACTTTGTTCCACCACATTTCATCAATATCATCATACACTCAACATTTCAAGCATTGGTACTGCATTGCACTTACCTGCTCCTCTGGTGCACCTTAGAGTTGTTCATACAGGGGTAGGACCTCCTCCACAAGCTTGTCCAACTCATCAGAATGGAAGGCAGGGGCCCTATTACCTGTAGGATGTGGCACAGCAGCTCAGGTCGTGGAGGTCTTGTGGCAGGAGTGGCAGGAGTAAAGTGAGAGATGGGGTTGAGATGGTGGTCATGTTCACCACATACAGGACAGCTGGCGAACATCACCATTGGCCCAAGCCTACCAAAGGCAGAAATCTGTTCCAATGGCAATGTCCATTGCGGTTGTTACTGCCTACTGCCATCACGAGATCCTCCAGCGGAGTTAGGTCACTTCCTGATGTCCAGTAGAGTAGGACAGGCAGCACCAATTTTAAGGCTCATTTTTGAACTTTAAAGTAATGGAAGGTGCGTCCTTGACTAAGAATCGTATTTATGATAATGGGGGTCATTCTGACCCCGGCGGTCAGAGACCGCCGGGGCCAGGGTCGGCGGAAGCACCGCCGACAGACCGGCGGTGCCCCGCAGGGCATTCTGACCGCGGCGGTTCAGATGCAGAATCCTCCATGGCGGCGGAGCGCGCTCCGCCGCCATGGGGATTCTGACACCCCCTACCGCCATCCTGTTCCTGGCGGGTCTCCCGCCAGGAACAGGATGGCGGTAGGGGGTGCCGCGGGGCCCCTGGGGGCCCCTGCAGTGCCCATGCCAATGGCATGGGCACTGCAGGGGCCCCCGTAAGAGGGCCCCACAAAGTATTTCAGTGTCTGCTATGCAGACACTGAAATACGCGACGGGTGCCACTGCACCCGTCGCACCCCTGCAACTCCGCCGGCTCCATTCGGAGCCGGCATCCTCGTTGCAGGGGCATTTCCGCTGGGCCGGCGGGCGCTCTTTTGGAGAGCGCCCGCCGGCCCAGCGGAAATGTATGAATGGCCGCTGCGGTCTTTTGACCGCGGTGCGGTCATTTGTCGGCGGGACCTTGGCAGGCGGCCTCGGCCGCCCGCCAAGGTCTGAATCAGGCCCAATGTGTCAACTGATGGTTTTCTGCAAACATGTAGCAATGTGCATGTAATATGTAGAGGATGTGAGTTATGTACATGACACAGTATTGTCAGCAGAGTAATGAAGATCTGAACATAGTATAGGTGTTCCAAATATGCTTCACATGTTACGGAAGTTGATGTCACATTTACTGTCAGCGATGTTTCTCCATTTAAAGAACATGCTAGGGGTTAGGGGATCTGATTGCAGTATTTAGGCAGATGTTGTCTAGGTATGTGCTAAGTACAACTTTTCACTGTTTCACTTGACATAATGTAGCTTTATCTGTGACGCAGGTGTGATAATACTTATGATGTATTAATTGAGTCATACACATACATTCTGGTTTTGTCCAACATAGGTACCCAGGTATGAGGAGAGCAAGACAACCTCCAGTGTTCTGCCCACTAGCAGACCTGCACACATTGGAGGAGAGACATGTCTTCCAACTATACCACCTGGATAGGCAGCTTATCATTAATCTATTTTGTCAGTTGGAGCCAGATCTGATGCCTTCCACTCATAATCCCAAAAGCATACTTCCCATTGTCCAAGTCCTGTCAGTGCTACACTTCCTGCCCACTGGTGCCTTTCAAAATACAGTGACCCTAACTACAGGGATGCCTCAGCCCATGTTCAGTCTGGGTTTGAAGGCTGTACTCTCTGCATTGTTGAAACACCTTGACACTGCATGAGACTTCCCCAACGTCAGGATTCAGCCCATGTAAAGTCTGCATTTTATGCTTTTGGCACATTCCACATATGGTTGGAGCCATAGATTTCACCTATGTAGCCTTGGTTTCCCAAGTGCCAATGAACAGGTATATAGGAACAAGAAAAACGTTCACTGCATGGTCTGTTTGGCTGACCGCTACATCTCACAAGTTTGTGGCATCCAGAAAGACCGACATGTCCCTAACTTCTAAAGTGAGAGGATTAGCAGTATAAAACACCTATGCTGAAACACTGAAGTTATCAACAGTACTTCACTATGTGTTAATTGACATTCTCCAAATGAATATGTGGGAATGTACAATACAAGTGATTTGTGTCATGTATATATTAAATTGTCAATGCAATATGTATTGTGATTATACAGTACATGTGTAATGACCATGACAAATGTTTTAAATTAGAGAGGAACTTTTTAGTACAAGACTTGTCATACGTGACAATGGTACATGGTTGATCAATCATACTAATACATGATCTGTAGTTAAGTGGTATTTATTGGGGAGTGCACAACAAAATGAGTAACAAAAAGAACACAAAGTGAACAGTGAAGGGTTTAGTCGTGGTGGATTAAATCATCAGGGTTGCTGCTACTCCATGTGGAAACACAGGTCTAGTGTCCTTGTACCATAGGAAAATAGAGATAGGAGTCAGGACAGCCAACAGGGTGTATCTGTGGCACACAAGGGGAACCAATCTGTAGAGGTTCACTTCATGGTAGTGGGTTTGTTCTTGGCATCTGCTCCTCCTGGATGTCTGGGTGGATGTCCACATTTGTGTGTGGCCTTCTGCTACAGAGGGTGGGGGGTCTGGGGCATTCCTTTCCCCTCATATGGCCTCCATTCCACTAGCAGCCACAGATGTGGAAGGGCCTGATGTTTCTTTGCTAGTGGAAGAGGCCTGAGTTTGAGCACAAAACCTACTCAGGGCGGTATTCATGTATCTCAGCATCCCAGCAATGGAAGCCAGGATGGCATTTTGAGCCTGCCACTGCTGCATAGCTTCCTGGTGGTTGTCCCTCTGCTGCTGTTGGATCTTCCCATCATGGTCAGTACCTGGCCCATCACCCCTTGGGAATGTTGTAGGCTCCCCAGACTTTGGAGATGGTGTACAGGTCAGTTGTGTCCCTTGGGGCCCCATCCTCTGGTCCATACCATCCCTCCCATGCACCCTACCACACGAACTGTGCCCTTGGTACAGTGTGCCCACTCCCACTGGTGGAAGGACCATCATTGTTAAGGGTACAACAGGAGATTCAGGTACCTGTTCTGGGTGGCATACAATGGAAGACACTGTCCTTGGGACATAGGTTTAGGGGCGAATGGTTGCCTGTGATGTGGTTGCAACAGGGCTGGGAGGAGTCAATGTGGGCAGGGTGAGGCTCACAGTTGTTGACTAACCAGGTGTCCCTGATTGGCCAGCTTTGTCCTCCGTGTCCAGACATCCAGGGGTATTTTCCTCACTGGGGCCTTCATCCAGAGGGGTAGTGGCAATCTCTGGTGTCTTCTCCATGTTGAGAATGGCAAGTTTACCTGAAGGAGAAGTGGAACACACAGTTGCTGTAAGTGATGCAACAAGTGGTGATTAACTTTAAAAACTAGACATGCCATATGACATGCACACACACTGCCTTTACATGATCCCCTGATATGACAATGACAGCTGCTTCCACATCTGGGTTAGAGCAATGTGGGACACTGAGATTTCCAATTGCATACACCATGCTCCAAGCTCTTTGAGTATGTTGGTTGGTGGTTAGATGACTGCTGATACCCTCATATCTTGCCTGAATAAAGACATGAAATGTACATTTATCTCATAGTAAGGTGTATGGCATCATTGATTCAACTAACAGCTGGACAATGCACAATGGTGTCAGAGCTGGCAAACAGTGTGGGTTACCATTTGACCAGGGCCTCTGTATGGTTGTACTGCAAGTACATACAGTTTCCCATATAGTTTTCCCACCCAGGTGATTGTATGACACTGTTAGGAAGGTTTTCTCAAAAGCCAGTTTGGTAGAGGACACAGCTGTAGCTGTGTTTTGCTTGTAATAGTACTAGTAGTGTGCCACAGCATTGCTGTCATTGCTATGGACTGTTAAACAGTGGTGCATTCAGGATAGGTCACACCGAGTGTTAGTTCCACATGCAGGTGTGACAGGGCCTGCTGGGAGTTGTAGTCCCTGTACTGCACATGCCATACACAAACACTGTGTTCCCAGGAGAGTTTAGTTGACATGTGGCATGCCAGAGAGGGGTATTTAGACATTTGAACACAGGGGTGGTGGGTTGATTGATCATTGAGGTGGTGAAAGGTAATCAGTGAGCATGCAAGACAAAACGGTTTGGTGACATGAATGGTGTTGTGACCAGACTCCACTCCCCCATGTATTCCTGTTAGGCCCTCAGTATGTCTAAGAACTTCTCCTCCCATGGTGTGAAAGTAGGGTGAGGAGGTGGGGGTCCACCCCCAGTCTTGCTGAACACCACCTGGTGCCTGGCGGCCATGGAACGTACCTTCCCCCTGAGGTTGTTCCACCGCTTCCTGATGTAATCCCTTGTGAGTGGGTAGCTGCCTACAGAATTCACCCTGATGACTATTCTTTGCCACAACTCCATTTTTCTGGCAACTGATGCTTGCTGAACATGTGCTCTAAAAGGAATTGCTCTGTTCTTCCACCATGACCCTCAACTCATCATCAGTGAAACGTGGATGTTTTTGTTGTATCATGGTACGTACTGGTGGAGGAGAAAGTGAGGTAGTGGAAAATGGGGATATAAAATTTTAGTGATGAGGTGTGGGTGCTGTGGTGTGAGTGGGAGACGGTTGTTGTGCATTGTGTGGGATACTAAATTGTGTGTTGTGTATGTTGTGCATGTGTGGGATGAGTGCTGGGTGAAATGTGTAGGGGTGCCTTTTGTTTGTTTTGCCAAATCGTACATTTTTGGCTTGTCTCTGGCTGTGTGTCGTCTTCTGGTTGCACAGTATTATGGGTTATGTAGGGGTGTCTTATATAGTGCAGTGTATAGGTGTGTCAGGTATGTGGATGTGTGTCAGGTGTGGGGTACTCAAACTATCCAATGTGGTGTGGTGTTATAACTTGTTAGACTTTTCATCCTTGGCGTGGTCTCCCTTAACTTTTTGCCTCTGTTCCCCAGGTTGTTGATGTGTGCTGGACTCTGATTTTGCTGTTTTTGTTACTCTGGGCACTTTACCACTGCTAACCAGTGCTAAAGTGCAAGTGCTCCTGTTTAAATTGTATGTAAGTGGTTCATCCATGATTGGCATATTTGAATTACTAGTAAGTCCCTAGTAATGTGCACTAGAGGTGCCAGGGCCTGTAAATCAAATGCTACTAGTGGGCCTGCAGCACTGGTTGTGCCACCCACATAAGTAGCTCTGTAATCATGTCTCAGACCTGCCACTGCAGTGTCTGTATGTGTATTCTTACACTGTAAATTCGACTTGGCAAGTGTACCCACTTGCCAGGCCTAAACCTTCCCTTTCCTTACATGTAAGGCACCCCTAAGGTAGGCCCTAGGTAGCCCCAAGGGCAGGGTGCAGTGTATGGATAAGGTAGGACATATAGTAATGTGGTTTATATGTCCTAACAGTGAAATACTACCAATTTCGTTTTCACTGTTGCAAGGTCTGTCTCTCTCTCATAGGATAATATGGGGGCTACCTTTAAATATGATTAAAGTGTAGATTCCCCTAGAGAGTAGATGGACATGTGGAGTTTGGGATCCCTGAACTCACAATTTAAAAATACATCTTTTAGTAAAGTTGATTTTAAGATTGTGCGTTTGGAAATGCCACTTTTAGAAAGTGAGCATTTTCTTGCTTAAACCATTCTGTGACTCTGCCTTGTTTGTGGATTCCCTGTCTGGGTCAGTTGACAGTTGGGTTGTTTTTCACCTCACACCAGACAGTGACACAAAGGGAGCTGGGGTGTGATCTGCATTCCTGATTAGCCCTCTCTGCTAGGAGGGAGGGGTGGAGTGGTCACTCTCATCTGAAAGGACTGTGCCTGCCTCTGACAATGCTGTCTCCAGCCCCCTGGTGTGTGTCTGAGGCCTTGCCTGGGCAAGGCAGGATTTCACAAGAAGGTGTGAGTCCCCTTTGAAGGAAGGTGACTTCAAAGACTAAAATGGGTATAAGAAGGGCACCCAAACTTACAAACTTTAGAAACACTTCTGGAATCAAGAGGAACCTCTGCCTGGAGAAGAGCTGATCGCTGAGGAACAAGTGCTGCCCTGCCTGTGACTGTGCTTTGTGGAGCTTTCCTGCAGTGCTGCTTCTGCCTGAGTAAGAGGGCAAAGACTGGACTTTGTGTGCCTTCCATCTTGAAGAAGAAATCTCCAAGGGCTTGATGTAGAGCTTGCCTCCTGTTGTTGAAGTCTCAGGGATAGCAAAGACTTCTTCCTGCCAGCACCTGGAGTCTCTGGAGAGACCCCTACTCTGCTCTGTGGTGCCCTTCCAGTTCCTGGGACCCTGAAAGGAGAGGCTGGCAGCCTAAGGACAAAAATACACGCACCGCGCACCGTGCGGAGAAAAGATCGACGCGAATCCGATCGCGGCTGAGAAAACGACGCGACGCCGGCTCCGCAGCTGAGAAACGACGCCGCAGGAAACGCGACCGGAGAATCGACGCCCGGAGCAGGAGAAACGACGCGCAGCATCGCTGACGAAGGCTGAGAGATCGCAACCAGCGCCGCGGGACTTTCGGACCGTCGCGTGGCTGGCTTTTTCGACGCGCCTCGCCGTGCCGAGCTGTTTTCAACGCATATACCCGTGCAGGGTTATTTTCGACGCACACCGCCCGTGCGGGGTTATTTTTGCCGCAAATCAGGTACATTTTCACGCTAGCAGCGCTAGTGTGTTGTTACAACTACCTAAAGACTCTTTTTATTTTAAACCTTTAAAAAATCATAACTTGACTTGTGTATGTTGGATTTTTGTCGTTTTGGTCTTGTTTTGTCTAGATAAATATTTCCTATTTTTCTAAACTGGTGTTGTGTCATTTTGTAGTGTTTTCATTAAGTTACTGTGTGTGTTGGTACAAATACTTTACGCCCAGCACTCTGAGGTTAAGCCTACTGCTCTGCCAAGCTACCAAGGGGGTAAGCAGGGGTTAGCTGAGGGTGATTCTCTTTTATCCTAACTAGAGTGAGGGTCCTTGCTTGAACAGGGGGTAACCTGACTGTCAACCAAAGACCCCATTTCTAACATTGGTGACCAGCGGTCGGGATTTGGACTTGTATTTGTACTTGACATACAGTGATTAAGTGTACACTACTGTTTTTGATCTCAGACCACTACGTGACCACATACTACTAGTCTTGTGATTTTTGTTTTTTACTTGGACTGTGTTTCTCTACATTCAGTTTCTTTTTTTTCACTGATCCCGGGATTGACTTTGCTGAAACTTCATTTGAGAACTTGCTTTTCTGTTTTTGGAACTGTGCATATTTTTTTAACCTCTCATCATGTCTCAGTCTGGAGATGCCCTAGCTGAAACTGCTTTTGACTTGGAGAAATTGGAGAGCTACAAGGTGGCTCAGTTGAAGCAGTTTTGTAGGAATGTTGGCTGTCCCATTGAGAGCTCATCCAAGAAGGTTGAGCTGCAAAAGGCGCTGAGGGCCTGGGTGGCAGCCAAAGCAGCTGAGGGGCACACAGATGAGGAGCCAGAGGGGGAAGAGGAGTTGCAAGTCACTCACACTGATGTAGTGGGTGGGCCTGCTATGTCTCAAGGGAGAATCTCTAGGGCAAGTAGCAGTGTATCCTCCAAGGGTCTGACACCTGAAGAGTTGCAGGACAGACAGGCAGAAAGGGAGTACCAATTGGAGCAGAGAAGGCTAGCCCTTGAGGAGAAAAAGATAACAATGGCTCATGAGCTTAGCTTGAAAGAGATAGATCATAGAAACCAGTCCAGTAGGGATGGTGGCAGCAATTCTACAGTGCAGCCTGAGAGAAGGGTACACATCCCAAAAGACCTTGTGAGGGATTATAAAAGGGAGGATGATATCTACTTGTGGTTCAAGGGTTATGAGTCAGCTCTCCACATGAACCTGGTCCCTGAAGCTCATTGGGGGGCAGCCTTGTGGAAGCATTTTGAAGCAGAGGGGAGGGACACACTGACGGCCTTAGGGGATGCTCAGAGTCTCACCTACCCTGCCATGAAGGAGGCCTTACTTACCAGGTATGGTCTCACCCCTGAGCAGTACAAAGAGAAGTTTAGATCCTACAAGAGAAAGGAATCCCAAACATGGTTGGAATGTGTTGATTCTTTTTGCAGGTCACTGGATGGTTGGGTGAAGGGCAGTAAGGTAAACACGTATGAGGGGCTTTACAATTTAATTGCTTGGGAGCACTTGTACAGTTTATGTTTTCCAGAGCTGCGCCAGCACCTCATTGACAGCAAGCTGACTGACCCCAGGAAGCTTGCACAGGAAGCGGACCGCTGGGAGAGCACCAGGGTCCAAAAGAGGTATGGGGGAGACCACGCCAAGGGTGGGCAGGGTCCCTCTCAGAAGAAAGGGGGGGGTAAGGGCAAACAGGATGAGTTCTCTAAAGGGCCCCAAACTGATTCCCAGGGTAAGGATTCCCAACCCCCCAGTGAAAAGAGGCCATGGTTCTCCAAAGGGAAGCCCATGGCAGGTGGTCCCCTACGTAAGTGCTACTCATGTGACCAGGTGGGTCATGTGAGGGGGGACCCCAAATGCCCCAAAAGTACACCGGCACCCACTGGTGCACCGTCCCAGGGTTTGGCCAGTGTAGCGCTTGGGGAGGAGTTGGTTTCAGGTGGGTGGGAACCAGCAGAAATGACCCTTGTCTCACTAGGGGACAGTGAGATGGTCCAGAGAAACCTAGTGCCTGATAACACTAAGAAGTACAGGCAATGGGTGACCATCAATGGACAGAGGGTTGAGGCTCTGAGGGACACAGGAGCCAGTGTGACTACAGTGAGGAGTCACCTGGTGTCTGAAGAGCAGATTGATCCCCGGGTACTTCACCAAGTAGTTGCAGTAGACAACTCTGAGCGCCTCTGCAGAGTGGCGCAGGTTCCCTTTGAATGGGGGGGGGTCTCAGGTTCCTGGAAAGTAGCTGTGAGTCCAACCATGCCTGTTGATTGTTTGCTAGGCAACGACCTGGAAGATTCCCCTTGGAAGGAGGTGGAACACAGGTCTCACTTGGAGATGTTGGGTCTGCCTGGGTGGGTATGCGTATCCACCCGGTCTATGGCAGCCAATCAGGGTAGTCAAGAGCCCCTGGAGCCTGAAACAGTGGCCCAGGGGACCGCCAAGAAGAGGAAAGGCAGGAGGCGCGGGAAACCCGCCCCAGAAGTTCCCACGGTCCGGGAGGAGGCAGAGCCTGAGGGTGATGCCCCGGAACCTACAGGGGAACAGGTGGCTGAACTGGGGGAGGTCCCTGAGCTGTCGCAGTGGCAGCAGGAAGGGGGACCCACCAGGGAAGTATTCTGCACAGCGCAGAAGGAATGCCCTACTCTTGAGGGACTGCGGCAGCAGGCTGCAGCCCAGGCGGCTGGCGGGGCGCCAGGTACTCACCTGATTTATTGGGAGGATGGCCTCCTGTATAGTGAGCCTAAGGTTCCTGAGCCGGGGTCAGCTCGAATGCTGGTGGTACCCCAGGGCTTCAGGACCTTCCTACTGGGTTTGGCTCATGATGTGCCTTTGGCAGGACATCTAGGGCAGGACAAGACCTATAAGAGGCTTGTCTCCCACTTTTACTGGCCCTTGATGAACAAGCAGTCAGCTGCTTATTGTAGATCTTGTCAGACTTGTCAGGCAAGTGGCAAGAGTGGGGGGAAATGCAAAGCTCCCCTCTAACCTTTACCGGTAGTCAGTACTCCCTTTGAAAGGGTAGGAATTGACATTGTGGGGCCTCTGGATCCCAAGACAGCCCTGGGCAACAGGTTCATCCTGGTCTTGGTGGACCATGCCACACGGTACCCAGAAGCTATTCCTCTAAGGACGGTCACCGCCCCCGTGGTGGGACGTGCCTTGATGGGGGTTTTTACCCGCATGGGGTTCCCCAAGGAGGTAGTATCTGATAGGGGTACAAACTTCATATCCACTTATATGAAGTCTCTGTGGAAGGTGTGTGGGGTAACCTACAAATTCACCACCCCTTACCACCCCCAAAGTAATGGTCTGGTTGAGAGATTCAACCGCACCTTGAAAGGCATGATTCAGGGCCTGTCAGAGCCCTTGAGGCGTAAGTGGGACGTCCTCTTGCCATGCCTTCTGTTCGCTTACAGGGAGGTGCCTCAAAAGGGACTTGGCTTTAGCCCCTTTGAGCTCATCTATGGCCACCCTGTGAGGGGACCGCTCAGTCTGGTGAAGGAGGCTTTGGAGAAAGCTCCTAGTAAACCACCCCAGGATGTATTTAGCTACATGCTGGCACTAAGAAACCAGACTGCCCGCTTCAGGCGTCTCGCTCAGGAGAACCTGGAAGCAAGCCAGGAGGACATGAAACGGTGGTACGACCAGAATGCCACTCTGGTTGAGTTTCAGCCTGGACAAAAAGTGTGGGTCATGGCACCAGTAGAGCCTAGGGCTCTCCAAGATAAGTGGACTGGGCCTTTTGAGGTGGTGGAAAGAAAGAGCGAGGTCACCTATCTGGTAGACTTGCAATCCCCCAGGAACCCCTTGAGGGTCCTACATGTCAACCGCCTCAAACCACACTTTGAGCGAACTGAGCTATCCATGCTCCTAGCGACAGATGACGGGGTGGAGGAAGAGAGTGAACCTCTTCCTGACCTCCTGTCTGCAGGAGAGAAAGATGGGTCTGTGGAGGGAGTGATCCTCTCCCCCTCCCTGACTGAGGAACAGCAGAGGGACTGTCGCCACGTGCTGGGACAGTTCGCCTCACTGTTTTCCCTGATCCCAGGAGTCACACACCTGTGCACACATGATGTGGACACTGGGGACAGTACACCTGTTAAACATAAGGTTTACAGGGTGACTGACAGGGTGAGGGCTTGCATTAAGGAGGAAGTCTCCAAAATGTTAGCCCTAAGGGTTATTGAGCACTCCAGCAGTCCTTGGGCCAGCCCAGTGGTCTTGGTCCCAAAGGCTACTGCTCCTGGTGCCACTCCAGAACTTAGGTTCTGTGTGGACTACCGGGGTCTCAATGCGGTCAGCAAGACTGACGCACACCCCATCCCCCGAGCTGATGAGCTCATTGATCGGTTAGGAGCTGCCCAGTACCTCAGTACGTTTGATTTAACATCTGGGTACTGGCAGATTGCCTTAACTGAAGGGGCAAAGGAGAGGTCAGCATTCTCTACCCCCGATGGGCACTTCCACTTCAATGTGATGCCCTTTGGGATGAAGAATGCCCCTGCCACCTTTCAGAGGTTGGTCAACCAGGTGTTGGCAGGACTGGATGAGTTCAGTGCCGCCTACCTGGATGACATTGCTGTGTTTAGTTCCACATGGGAGGAACACCTGCAACACCTCTGGAGAGTGTTAGAGGCCCTGCAGAAGGCAGGCCTCACTATTAAGGCGAGCAAGTGCCAAATAGGGCAGGGTTCTGTTGTGTACTTAGGACACCTGGTGGGGAGTGGCCAGGTGGCACCCCTACAGCCTAAGATCGACACGATTCTGGCTTGGGAGCCTCCCAAGACCCAGACTGAAGTGAGAGCCTTTTTAGGTCTCACAGGATACTATAGGAGGTTCGTTAAGGGATATGGTACCATTGTTACCCCCTTAACTGAGTTGACTTCTAAGAAGCAACCCAAGAAAGTGATCTGGACAGAGGCTTGCCAGAACGCTTTTGATGCCCTGAAGGCTGCCATGTGCACAGCACCTGTGCTGAAGGCACCTGACTACTCCACGGAGTTTGTTGTACAGACAGACGCCTCAGAGCATGGTATTGGAGCAGTACTCTCACAGCTGAATGAAGAGGGCCTAGATCAACCCGTAGCCTTCATTAGCAGGAGGTTACTACCCAGGGAACGTAGGTGGAGTGCCATAGAACGTGAAGCGTTTGCTGTGGTCTGGGCACTGAAGAAGCTAAGACCCTACTTGTTTGGGACTCACTTCCGAGTTCAGACCGACCACAGACCCCTCAGATGGTTAATGCAGATGAGGGGTGAGAACCCAAAACTGTTGAGGTGGTCCATTTCCCTACAGGGGATGGACTTTACGGTGGAACATCGACCCGGTACAGAACACGCCAATGCTGATGGTCTGTCCAGGTTCTTCCGCCTTAGTGATGAGAACTCCCATGAGGTTGGGTAGTTGCTCCCCACTTTTAGCTGGGGGGGACACGTGTTAGACTTTTCATCCTTGGCGTGGTCTCCCTTAACTTTTTGCCTCTGTTCCCCAGGTTGTTGATGTGTGCTGGACTCTGATTTTGCTGTTTTTGTTACTCTGGGCACTTTACCACTGCTAACCAGTGCTAAAGTGCAAGTGCTCCTGTTTAAATTGTATGTAAGTGGTTCATCCATGATTGGCATATTTGAATTACTAGTAAGTCCCTAGTAATGTGCACTAGAGGTGCCAGGGCCTGTAAATCAAATGCTACTAGTGGGCCTGCAGCACTGGTTGTGCCACCCACATAAGTAGCTCTGTAATCATGTCTCAGACCTGCCACTGCAGTGTCTGTATGTGTATTCTTACACTGTAAATTCGACTTGGCAAGTGTACCCACTTGCCAGGCCTAAACCTTCCCTTTCCTTACATGTAAGGCACCCCTAAGGTAGGCCCTAGGTAGCCCCAAGGGCAGGGTGCAGTGTATGGATAAGGTAGGACATATAGTAATGTGGTTTATATGTCCTAACAGTGAAATACTACCAATTTCGTTTTCACTGTTGCAAGGTCTGTCTCTCTCTCATAGGATAATATGGGGGCTACCTTTAAATATGATTAAAGTGTAGATTCCCCTAGAGAGTAGATGGACATGTGGAGTTTGGGATCCCTGAACTCACAATTTAAAAATACATCTTTTAGTAAAGTTGATTTTAAGATTGTGCGTTTGGAAATGCCACTTTTAGAAAGTGAGCATTTTCTTGCTTAAACCATTCTGTGACTCTGCCTTGTTTGTGGATTCCCTGTCTGGGTCAGTTGACAGTTGGGTTGTTTTTCACCTCACACCAGACAGTGACACAAAGGGAGCTGGGGTGTGATCTGCATTCCTGATTAGCCATCTCTGCTAGGAGGGAGGGGTGGAGTGGTCACTCTCATCTGAAAGGACTGTGCCTGCCTCTGACAATGCTGTCTCCAGCCCCCTGGTGTGTGTCTGAGGCCTTGCCTGGGCAAGGCAGGATTTCACAAGAAGGTGTGAGTCCCCTTTGAAGGAAGGTGACTTCAAAGACTAAAATGGGTATAAGAAGGGCACCCAAACTTACAAACTTTAGAAACACTTCTGGAATCAAGAGGAACCTCTGCCTGGAGAAGAGCTGATCGCTGAGGAACAAGTGCTGCCCTGCCTGTGACTGTGCTTTGTGGAGCTTTCCTGCAGTGCTGCTTCTGCCTGAGTAAGAGGGCAAAGACTGGACTTTGTGTGCCTTCCATCTTGAAGAAGAAATCTCCAAGGGCTTGATGTAGAGCTTGCCTCCTGTTGTTGAAGTCTCAGGGATAGCAAAGACTTCTTCCTGCCAGCACCTGGAGTCTCTGGAGAGACCCCTACTCTGCTCTGTGGTGCCCTTCCAGTTCCTGGGACCCTGAAAGGAGAGGCTGGCAGCCTAAGGACAAAAATACACGCACCGCGCACCGTGCGGAGAAAAGATCGACGCGAATCCGATCGCGGCTGAGAAAACGACGCGACGCCGGCTCCGCAGCTGAGAAACGACGCCGCAGGAAACGCGACCGGAGAATCGACGCCCGGAGCAGGAGAAACGACGCGCAGCATCGCTGACGAAGGCTGAGAGATCGCAACCAGCGCCGCGGGACTTTCGGACCGTCGCGTGGCTGGCTTTTTCGACGCGCCTCGCCGTGCCGAGCTGTTTTCAACGCATATACCCGTGCAGGGTTATTTTCGACGCACACCGCCCGTGCGGGGTTATTTTTGCCGCAAATCAGGTACATTTTCACGCTAGCAGCGCTAGTGTGTTGTTACAACTACCTAAAGACTCTTTTTATTTTAAACCTTTAAAAAATCATAACTTGACTTGTGTATGTTGGATTTTTGTCGTTTTGGTCTTGTTTTGTCTAGATAAATATTTCCTATTTTTCTAAACTGGTGTTGTGTCATTTTGTAGTGTTTTCATTAAGTTACTGTGTGTGTTGGTACAAATACTTTACGCCCAGCACTCTGAGGTTAAGCCTACTGCTCTGCCAAGCTACCAAGGGGGTAAGCAGGGGTTAGCTGAGGGTGATTCTCTTTTATCCTAACTAGAGTGAGGGTCCTTGCTTGAACAGGGGGTAACCTGACTGTCAACCAAAGACCCCATTTCTAACATAACTGATGTGACTCCAGACCGGCACGGTTCCCACTTCAATGGTTGTCCACCATGGAAGAACCGCTCTTCTGATTTGTGGAAGGTAATATGATCGACGGACTTTTAGTGGGCTGGTGGTTGAACCGCCTCTTTTCCGTCCTCCAGTGTTCTGGCGGTTTTGGAAATTTGGCTGCTTTTTGGTGAACTGAGCTGTGCGACTCTTGTTGTTTAGTGCCATTGTAAAGATAAATATATAATCTATTTTTATAAATTAGTGTTGGATTTTTAAGGTGTTTATGTTTTAGTCATTTACTGTTGTGTGATTTGTAAATGCTTTACATGCCTGTTGCCAAAATTAAGCCTAACTGCTCACTGCCAAGCTATCAGGGGTTGAATTGGGATTCATTTATTGAGACCCTAACTGGACCTAGTGGGGGGTTTGTCACCTATTGCTAAGTGTAGACCCTTACCTGCCCTTATCAATAATCCACTTTCCAATAGCTAATAAATGCATACTCTGTTGATTTGATAGCCCTAGTTTTTTAGAGTGGATATCTTTATTTAACAATTGTTATATTGTATATAACAGCACTACAGCAAGTGTGCTTTGTTGATTGGTAAAACAAAGGTTAAAGTAACTATATATATATAGGTGTGATAAAAGATCTGTTGTTTAAAAAGAAATTAACTGGAAAAAAACAAAAGGTTAAATTGATGTTACAGTTAAGTGAGTAAGTCAGTAACAACATTACCATTTTGAACTCGAAAAACCAGGGAAATTGACCAGTCGCTAGCAGAATTATAACCACATCTTACATCCCGTCATGCACTGCATATGACCTCATATGTGACATCACTCATGACATATTCAATCACATCATTTATTACATCACTGATGACATCATCCAATGAGTGTGCAAGTTTGTTTTACAGTTTGCATTGTGGTGAGTTACTACAATATTAATTCTATTGACTTTTGTACAGATTAGGTGCACCCAATAGTGTAAGTGTTTGCAAAATGTGTGTGGTCCTAATGCACCATAGCTGTGTAGAGATATTGAACACATTATACATTTTTGCATTCAAGAGGGATTCTGTGTGCAAGTGACAGTTGACTTGTATTCATTATGCTCCACAAAACTTTTTCATTCTGCCGAAAAGTTTCCAATGGTAAAAAGATTCTACGCAGTATATACTAACTTTTGTAAGTAGCCTTGAGGTTGTTAGGGAATTCTATCAACCACATAATTTATAGTTAACGTGGAAGAGTGTGTACACCAGGAACTAACCTATGTACACCCGCTTGTTTTGCTTCAGACAAACTCAGACAAACTCTGTAAAGTTTTCACCACATTATGAAGAGTGCATATAGTATGATCTTTAACACTTTCAGGTCTTGTTTATTTTAAGCAAATAGTGTTTTTGAAAACTGTTGCACAGATTGTAGATTGTATCCATTTTTTTTTTATATCTAGGGGTTCATTACAAGTTTAGCAGTCAGAAACATCTGACAGCCAAACTCCAGATGAGGAGACTGACACTGTGCTTGCGGTCTCCCCATCCATCCCTTTACAACTTTCCCACTGGGCTGATGGGCGGGAATCAAGATTCCTGCCCATCAGTCCAGGTGGAAAGGTGCAGCAGCATTGTTCCCGACTCATCATTGAGCCGGCGGCAATGCTGCCGCACGTAGGGTGCACAAGCACCCTTGAAATGTGCACTTTCTACACAACATTTCTAGGGTGCTTGGCAAGGAGACCCCTGCACTTCACCAGCCTTTTCATGACAGTCAGATCACCATGAAAAGGCTGGCAGAGAACAAGGTTGTAATCACCAGGGTGGTGCTGACTTCAGCGCTGCCGTGGCTAATCACAACCAAGACTGCCATCATCCCATCAGGATCAGTGATCCTGGCAGAGTCCGTGGTTCCCTAGCGGTCAGACCGCCAGGGTCATAATGTGGCAGTCGGACTGCCACAGTCGCAGTGGTCTGACCGCTACTGTGAGTCTGGCGGTCTTGAGACCACCAGACTCATAATCAGGCACTTAATGGTGTATTTCTCATGAGAGTTTCAAACAGTGTGGTACAGAATGAACTTTCTCCATAGAGTAGACAGTGTTTACAGTACTCATTTCTCTACTTATATCAATTTGATTTCTTAATGTTGTTTGGTGTGTGTCAGGGGTTTGAAACAGATAAAATCTGCCCTTAGTAGGGCATTTGTTCTGGAATTGGCATTCCCTATTCTTACTTTCTCTGAACAGTTGTGTACAGATTCAACACTGTACTCAATGAGGGTTCCCATAGATCTGTGGTTGATTGTTAATGTGAACTATAGTATGGTAAAACCATAAAAATGTATATAACAATGTGCAGGAAAACAAAGCTTGGATGATGTCATCAGCAATGTCAGCAATGATGTAATTTAAGCTGTTAGAAGAGATGTCATGAATGATGTCATAGAACATGCCATGAGTGATATCATATGTGAGGTCATAAGCAGTGCATGTTGGGGCACAAGTTATAGTTAGTACTGCTAACTTTAACTGGTGAATTTCTGTGGATTTTTTAGTTCAAAATGTTGATGTCACTGAGAAATTCACCTAACTACAACGTTACTTTAACCTTTGGTTTTTTTAAGTGAATTTGTAAGGCTTTTTTTTAAACAAAAACACACTTTTTTTTTTATTACACCTCACTATAATGTGTTTTTAACCTTTGTTTTTTCAGTAAATTTGAAGGGTTTTCATTTAAATAAAAATATATTTATAAATACATAGAACCTACTCCATCAATGTTTGTGCTGAGAATGTTCAACTTCTTAGTTATTGTAACTAATATATTCAGAATTCGTTCCCAGCATAGCTTTCATACTATTTAATCTATATTTACATGACATTATATTTATATTTCAAAAAGACACTGATCAGTTTTTACTATACTGTAACAGGGGTCTCCAACCTTTGTTGTAGTAAAAGCTACTTACGTTGATAAAATCACCCACAGCTACGAATATTATTAGAATTTTAATACTGACCACATAAGACAAGTTTACATGTTTGTTTTAAGTCTAAACTTTTCCATTTTTGAAGGCTGGGCTACCCACATGACAGCTATTTATGGGTAGCTTCAGAGCTACTAGTAGCTCACAAGCTACTTGTTGGAGACCCCTGTATGTGTTTTCACCATGTACATCCATTTTTAAGGTGTGATCGCTCTTACTGGAAGCTCACTGGTGGCTCGCGGGAGGCTTATGAGGATATAGAGTTATACATTTCTTTGTGATCTATTGTACAGAGTTCTTTTTCATGTGGTGAGTTATTATTGAATGTTAATCCTGAATAATTGAGTAATTAAACTATGTATATTGTATTTAACATTTTGTTTTTGAACTTACAGCTTTCGTGAGACATTTGCTGAAGTCGAACACACAATTCCCAGCATGGACTATGAGTGGGTTGTACTTCCTATCCGGCTCACGTGACCTTCTCATGAAATCGTACATTTAGAATTAAATTCATAACAGTGTATTTTTGTAATCTTTAAGAAAATAAGTGTTTTTTAAGGTAGAGAAACTGTTAATGTATTGTTGCATTTGATATATAAAGAAAGTCTTATTTTTTTACGATCTTGCAAGCCTCTTGTGAAACAGCCTCTAGATTCCTGGGAGAAGAAAGACATCCCAAGGAAATATTGTGATTGGTTCATGTAGATGTCTTTATTTAGAAAATAAAGATTACTTCCTTGCTGCTTCATTTGGCTATTGGGTTTTACTGTGGTTAGAACCTTATGGCCTACTCTCTGACATTGCTGATTTTCTATCACTAGAATGACATCCTCAGATTCAGTTGAACAGCCTAATTACTGTTCCTACAACTCAGTCACCTCAACTACCCAACAGTGTGAAAACCTTTTGAAATGAGGGAGAAAAATATCTGTGAAATATGTTGTATGTAAAATATGCAAAAAGGAGTTCAGTAGAGGCACCCCAGGGATATGGCGACATTTGAGAGCTCCTTGCTCGGGCTGAGTTAGCCGCAGAGCTTGATAACTCATCATGGATGTCCGTATTTTTTCAATCTTGTGATACTGTGCCTTCCCAGGTAGTCAATGCTCAAGAAGGTACCAAGCCAGCTTATTTAAATAAAGCCTCTCTTTCTTGCGTCTCTAGGCAGATATTTTTTCTTCTGAGACAAGCAAGGCTGCACAGGACAAGCTTGTCCAAGATCATAAATGCCCACTTAGGCAGTAGTTTTATGTAACTTTTTCACTAGTTTTTTTCTCCTTTTTTTGAAGGAATTCTTTTTTAGTTTCTTGTTTTTGTTGTAATTGTTTTAAACCAAAAGTCCCCAACAACTAAAAAATGATAAAAAACACCAAACATACATGTAAAAAATGTTAAATAAAAAAGCTCTTTTCAAAGCTATCCCATACTTTCAGTGTATATGTTCTTTATACTTTATTACCCGGTTTTCTATTTGATGACACTCACAAGAGTCACATTGCCCTCATATAAAGCGTGGTCGACTCACATGAGCCTCTCTTGAGAACCAGTAACACAATCCTCTGCGTCCACTGCAAGGGGGCAGTTTTTGCTGGTTCATGCTTACTAGCATCTCACAAGCACGTATTTTTATAATGGAATTTGCATTTTTAAAGAGCATATCATATTATAATATATATAATTTATATGCAGTATATTTTTGGTACACTTTTAGATATGATCCTGCAATACTTTCACAAGAATGTAAAATTACTTTAGAGAAAAAAAATACATTTTCCTTCATTAAAATTCTTAGCCCTTTTAATCACCACTACTAGACTACGGGGATACACTGGTCTCATCACTGAGACCTTGTATGAAGGTAACCAGTGTGTAGAATAGATTGTAAAGAGATGCTGCCTCTTCATTTACACCTTTCCCCAGTATCATTAGTATGCATAGTAGGGTGAGGAAGGTATTCACCTCACATATAAGACCTCAGTATTCCTTGGTAAAAATAACAAGTACTCATCTACTCATCCCCCCACCCCCCAGGGAGCATGTGCAAATGGATTTGCCTGTCCTCTCACAGCTGTCTCCAGCATGACAGCTATATACAGTAGTATTGAGGGAAATATTGGCCCAGAATTACAAGGCCCTAGTGCCGCCGGAGTGTCACTTTTTGCGACGCTTTTTTGGTGCTAACCTCTTCTCCAAATTTACAAGGAGGTGTAATGCCACTTTTTGTGGCTGTACACCTCCTTGTAAATATGAGCCGCTCCGATGCAGTTTTCTGCAACACCCATTGCTTTTGATGCTGCCCCTAATGTACAAGAATTTGTAAATATGAGGCAGTGCCCAAAATCTAACACCACCCCAAGGGTGGCGTTAGCATGGCACAACGCGGAGGAATACTTTTATTCCTCCTAGTTTTTTGCTTTTTCTATGTGTGCTGCACAATGAAGAAGCAAAATACCATGGATGATTGTTTATGCGCAGGAAGGGACACCTTCCTGCACATAAACAATCACACTCCTCAACACAGACACCCTTGAACTATTGTTCAAGGATGCCTGCATTAGCACAGGCTGTTTCATTTAGAGCTGGTGCAGGGGGAAACCCAGGGGTTCACCGTATTCTTGTAAATTCGGTGCATTCCTGAATTTTAAAACTGGTGCAGTGCTGTTAATTTTGGTGCAGCACTGCTCTGCGCCAGTTCCTTGTAAATATGTCTGATTGTCTTCTGTACTAACACCTATGTCCAGGACAACATGGATGTACAATATGGGTTGTGAAGCAGTGGCCTCTGTGCTGACATCTCTCCTTGAACAACAGCAATATGCAGGGCAATCTGGAAAGGTAGTGATGTGAAGCTAACACATCTTACCAGGGTGCAAGGCATCTATAGTAGGGTTTGAGAAAAGATATCTCTCTCATACCTCATCTCATACTGACATGTATACATAGTAGTCAGAGTGGAGAAACTACTCTATTTCCTGACACAAGTCTTGTGCATGATAACCCTTCATAGTATAGTGTGGGGAGAGATTGGCCTCTCTCCCGTGACCTGTCTCTTGGATGATGGGTGTGCAAATTAGGGTGTGAAAAGTAGCTTATCTCTCTAGTGACAGCTCTCTGACTACAGGGAGGTGCCAAAGAATTGAGTAGGGTTCAGTCCCATTGAACTCCTCTTTGGCCATGCTCTTAGGGGACCTCTGAGTCTTGTTAGGGAGGGGTGGGAGAGAACTCTCAAACAACCCTCCCCTAAGCTACATGGTGACCCTCTGCAACCAGATGCACCACTTCTGGAAAAATGCAAAAAGTAATCTTGAGGCCAACCAAGACGTTAGCAAATTCTGGCACTCCTAGAAGGTCACACTGGTAGAGTTTCATACTAGAAAGAAAGCATGGGTCATGGAATGAATACAGCCACAGGCTCTCCAGGACAGCTGGACTGGCCCATATGAGATCAAAGAGTGGAAGCATGATGTTGCCTACCCAGTGGACCTCCAGACTTCTAGTAATCCCCTAAGGGTACTCCATGTGAACTGATTGAATTCTCACTTCTAGAGGTCCAAAGTGTGCATGCTCTTTGTGACAGATGAGAGAGTGGAAAAGGAGAATGAACCTCTTCCTGACCTCCTCTCTGTACAGGAACACGATGGGTAAGTGGAGGGTGTCAACCTCTCCATCACCCTGATCCCGGGGCAGCCAGGTGACTTTTACCAGTTGCTGGGGCAGTTTGCTTCACTATTGTCACTCGCCCCTGGACTCACACATCTGTGCATCCATGATGATGCTGCCTGTAATGAGTAACATCTGCAGGTTGTCAGACAGGGTGAGAGCCAGCATCAAGCAGGAAGTCTCCAAGATGTTGGACTAAAGGGTAATTGAGTCCTCTAACAGTCCTTGGTCCAGACCAGTGGTATTGGTACCAAAGGCTGCCCCATCAGCTGCCACACCAGAACTCCGTTTCTGTTTGGACTACCGAGGACTCAAGTCAGTTACCAGGACTGATGCACACCCTATCCCTAGAGCTGATGAGCTAATTGACAGGCTTGGCGCTTCCAAATTCCTCAGTACCTTTGATTTGACATCAGGATTCTGGCAAATTACCCCGACTTAGGGAGGTAAAGAAATGACAGCATTTTCAACCCTAAAGGGTCACTTCCAGTTTTAGGTGATGTCCTTTGGATTGAAAAATGCCCATGCTACCTTCCAACGGTTGGTTAACAGGGTCCCAGCTGGTAAGGAGACTTTCTGTGCTGCCTACTGAGATAGCATTAGTTTTTATAGTTCCAGCTGGGAGGAAAACCTGTACCACCTCCATGAGGTGCTTTAGGCCCTGCTATAGGTAAGTCTGTCCATCAAGCCCAGTAAGTGCTAGATTGAGCAGGGTCAGTGGAGCACTTGGGACACCTGGTAGGTGGAGGCAAGGTACAGCCCCCACACCAAGATTTAAAACATCATGGACTGGCAACCACCTAAAACCCAAACAGAAGTGAGAACCTTCCTAGGTGTCACTGGATACCACAGACTATTTGTTAAGTGCTGTGGCATCATTGTTGCCTCCTTTAAATGACCTGACTTTCAAGAAGCAGCCCAGATTGGTTATCTGGACAGAAGCTTGACAGAAAGCCTTTGACTCTCTCAAGGAAGCCATGTGCACAGCACCGGTGCTCAGGGCCCAAGACTTCCCTAAGGAATGCAAATTGATGCTGCAGAGCATGGCATAGGGGCAGTCTTAGCACAGCTGAATGAGGAGGGCTTAGATCAACCACTTGCTTTCATTAATGGGAGGTTACTTCCACAGGAACAAAGGTGAAGCACCATTGAAAGAGAAGCTTTAGCTGTGGTCTGGGCACTGACTAAGTTGAGACCATACCTGCTTGGGACTCACTTTCTGGTTCAGACAGACCACAGGCCCCTCAGATGGCTCATACAGATGATTAGCTAAAATCCCAAACTGTTGAGGTTGTCCACCTCCCTACAGGGAATGGACTTTATTGTGGAACACTGTCTGGGGTCAGACCACACTGTAGCTGATGGTCTCTCCAGGTTTTTCCACCCTTAGTGAAGAGAACTACTAATGGGTTGGATAGCTCTTCCCACTTTCAGCTGAAGGAGACACATGTTAGACCTGACAGCCTTAGGGTGTTTTTTTCCTGTTTCTTTGTCTGCCTCCTTCATTTCCTGACTTTATTTTTGGTGGTTTTGCCAATGCTGTCCAGTGCTAATGTGATTGCACTCTCACCTCTAAATATGGTAACATTGGCTTAACCCCAATTGACATATTTAATTTACTGATAAGTTACTAGTAAAGTGCACTACATTTGCCCAGGGCGTATAAATTGAATGCTACTGATGGGCCTGCAGCACTCATTGTACCACACACTTACGTAGCCCTCTAACCATCACTCAGGTCTGCCATCGCAGGTCCTGTATCAAATCAAATCAAATCATTAACATTTATAAAGCGCGCTACTCACCCGTGCGGGTCTCAAGGCACTAGGGGAAAAAAGGGGGGGTTAACGCTGCTCGAACAGCCAGGATTTTAGAAGTCTCCGGAAAGCGGAGTGGTCCTGGGTGGTCCTGAGGCTGGTGGGGAGTGAGTTCCAGGTCTTGGCCGCCAGGAAGGAGAAAGATCTCCCACCCGCCGTGGAGCGGCGGATGCGAGGGACAGCAGCAAGTGCGAGGCCAGAGGAGCGCAGGTGGCGGGTGGGGACGTAGAAGCTGAGGCGTCTGTTGAGGTATTCCGGTCCCTTGTCGTGGAGGGCTTTGTGTGCGTGGGTGAGAAGTCGGAAGGTGATCCTTTTGCTGACTGGGAGCCAATGCAGGTGTCTCAGGTGTGCGGAGATGTGGCTGCTGCGGGGTACGTCTAGGATGAGGCGGGCCGAGGCGTTTTGAATGTGAAGTTTACCCTGCAACCTCAACCTGGCAAGATAAACGTCTTCCCCTTTTCATACATATAAATCACCCGCAACAACCCAAAGGGCAGGGTGCAATGTATTTAAAAGGTTTTACATGTCCTGATAGTGAACAACTGCCAACTTAATTTTTTACTACTATAAAGGCTTATCTCTCCCATTAGCTATCACTCGGATTACCTTATCACATCTTATAAGGTCACACATCAAACCGTCAATTATATGTGTATTAACACTGTCTTACCTGTGTCTCATTGGAAGCATTGACGTATAATTGCACTTCTGTTGTCCTAATCCTCATCCTCTTCCTCCTCATCTTCACTGTCCACAGGATCCATTGCTGCCACACGGCCATATCCACCTTCCTTCTCCTGCAGAAAAGGCACCTGGCAACGGAAGTCTAGGTTGTGCAACATACTGCATGCCACGATCATCTGGCAGACCTTTTTGGGTGAGTAGCACAGGGATCCACCTGTCAGCTGGAGGCAACAAAATCTAGCCTTCAGGAGACCAAAGGTCCTCTCTATAATCCTTCTTGTTCGCTCATGTGCCTCATTGTAATGTTCCTCAGCCCTTGTCATGGGATTCCTCACAGAGGTCAGTAGCCCTAAAAGGTTGGGGTAACCACAGTCTCCTGCAAATATCAAGGGACAATTGTTAGCCACACACTAACCCTTAGGGCCCACACCATACCCATACATCAACATATACTGGGTAGGAACCAGGGCTCACCTATTAGCCACAGCCTGTGCCTCTGGAGGTGGGCCATCACATTTGGGATGCTGCTATTCCTCAGGATAAAAGCGTCATGCACAGACCCAGGGTACTTCGCATTGACATGGGAGATATACTGGTCCGCCAGGCACACTATCTGCACATTCATGGAGTGAAAGCTCTTTCAATTTCTGAACACCTGTTCATTTCGCCGGGGGGGGAGGGGAATGCAATGTTTTCCATCAGTAGCACCAATAATGTTGGGGATATGTCCCATTGCATTGAAATCAGCTTTGACGGTGGCCAAATCCTCCACCTGGGGGAAAACAATGTAGCTGCACATGTGTTTAATCAGGGTAGACAACACTCTGGTCCGCACTATTGAGAACATTGGCTGAGACATTCCTGCTGCCAAGCCCGCTGTCACTTGGAAGGAGCAAGTTGCCAGGAAATGGAGCACTGATAGCACTTGCACAAGAGGGGGGATCCCGGTGGGGTGACGGATAGCAGAGATTAGGCCAGGCTCCAATTGGGCACACAGCTCTGTCATTGTGGCCCTGTCAATTCTATAGGTGAGGATAATGTGCCTGTCCTCCATTGTTGCCAAGTCCACCAGGGGTCTGTACAGAGGGGGATGTCTCCATTTCCTAGTCATCTGCAGAGGTTGCAATCTAGGGGGCAAAAGAGTGAGCAGCTGGTCATTAGCTCCACATTCCAACCACTACAGTTCAATGCATGTTGTGATTGTTACAGTAATTTGTTGGAAATGTCCAAATGGTGCATTTGTGTACTGTGACGCAGTTAGGATCCATGGCCTGCACTCCGCCCCTGAAATGGCGTCTGCCTGCCCTGTATGGAGGGACAGGTGGAAATGAGGTAATTCCGCTGACTTTGTGGGCCGCTGCGGGAGGCGGTCGAGAACCGCCGTGCAACTCCTCATTTGTTATCAAGGGCAGCATACAGCATGTATGGTGGGCCATGTCTGTGCTAATGGGAAAGGGAAGGGGCATAGTGGGCCATGTGTGTAACAGGCAGTACGGTCGGACTAATACCTTTCCTTGTGTCTATTTCCCTGCAGGTCAGCACCCATCAAAAGAAGGGTATATGAGGTGCCAACGCCAAGGACGTGCGGACCCTGGTGTAGGAAGGTAGCCTCTTTCTAGCCTTGTTACCCCCACTTTTGGCCTGTTTGTGAGTATATGTCAGGGTGTTTTTACTGTCTCACTGGTACCCTGCTAGCCAGGGCCCCAGTGCTGATAGTAGAAACCCTATGTTGTCAGTGTTTTTGATATGTGTCACTGGGATCCTGCTAGCCAGTACCCCAGTGCTCATACGCTTGTGGCCTATATGTGTTCCCTGTGTGGTGCCTAACTGTATCACTGAGGCTCTGCTAACCAGAACCACAGTGTTTATGCTTTTAAAATTGTCACTGCAGGCTAGTGACAAATTTTACCAATTCTCATTGGCACACTGGGACACCCTTATAATTCCCTAGTATATGGTACCTAGGTACCCAGGGTATTGGGGTTCCAGGAGATCCCTGTGGGCTGCAGCATTTCTTTTGCCACCCATAGGGAGCTCAGACAATTCTCACACAAGACTGCCACTGCAGCCTGAGTGAAATAACATCAACGTTATTTCACAGCCATTTTACACTGCACTTAAGTGACTTAAGTCACCTATATGTCTAACCCTCACTTAGTGAAGGTTAGGTGCAAAGTTACTTAGTGTGAGGGCACCGTGGCACTAGCCAAGGTGCCCCCACATTGTTCAGGGCAGATTACCTGGACTTTGTGAGTGCGGGGACACCATTACACACGTGAACTACATATAGGTCAATACCTATGTATAGCTTCACAATGGTAACTCCGAACATGGCCATGTAATATGTCTAGGATCATGGAATTGTCACCCCAATACCATTCTGGTATTGGGGGGATAATTCCATGCACCCCCGGGCCTCAAGCATGGACCCCAGGTACTGCCAAACTAGCTCTCTGGGGTTTTCTCTGCAGCTACCGCTGCTGCCAACCCCTCAGACAGGTTGCTGCCCTCCTGGGGTCCGGGCAGCCCAGTCCCAGGAAGGCAGAACAAAGATTTCCTCTGAGAGAGGGTGTTATACCCTCTCCCTTTGGAAATAGGTGTTAAGGGCTGGGAGGAGTAGCCTCCCTCAGCCTCTGGAAATGCTTTGAAGGGCACAGATGGTGCCCTCTTTGCATAATCCAGTCTACACCGGTTCAGGGATCCCCCAGCCCCTGCTCTGGTGTGACTCTGGACAAAGGAAAGGGGAGTGACCACTCCCCTGTCCATCACCACCCAAGGGGAGGTGCTCCGAGCTACTCCAGTGTGTCCCAGATGTCTGCCATCTTGAATGTGGAGGTGTGAGGGCACAATGGAGACCTCTGAGTGGTCAGTGCCAGCAGGTGATGTCAGCGACCCCTCCTGATAGGTTCTTACCTGGTTAGGTAGCCAATCTTCCCCTGAGGGCTGTTTAGGGTCTCTCCTGTGGGTTTCTCATCAGATAACGAATGCAAGAGCTCACCAGAGTTCCTCTGTACTTCCCTCTTCGACTTCTGCCAAGGATCGACCGCTGACTACTCCAGGACGCCTGCAAAATGGCAACAAAGTAGCAAGAAGACTACCAGCAATATTGTAGCGCCTAATCCTGCCGGCTTTCTCTACTGTTTCCTGGTGGTGCATGCTCTGAGGGCTGTCTGCCTTCACCCTGCACTGAAAGCCAAGAAGAAATCTTCTGTGGGTCGACGGAATCTTCCCCCTGCCAAAGCAGGCACCAAATTTCTGCATCGCCAGTCCTCTGGGTCCCATCTCATCTTGACGAGCGTGGTCCCTGGAACACAGGAGTTAGATCCAAGTGACCCCGACAGTCCAGTGGCCCTTCTGTCCAAATTTGGTGGAGGTAAGTCCTTGCCTCCCCACGCCAGACAGTAATCCTGTGTACTGCAGCTGCAAGGGCTTCTGTGCACTTTTGCAAGGATTCCTTCATGCAGAGCACAGCCCAGGTCCCCAGAACTCCGTCCTGCTTTGCCCAACTCACTGAGTTGACCTCGGACTTCGTGGGACCCTCTTTTGTTGTGCTGAGATGACTGCCGTGCTCAGATCTTCTGAGCACCTGTTCAGGTGCTTCTTCGGGTGCCGCCTGCTTTTGCATGGGCTCTCTCTGTTGCTGAGTGCCCCCTCTGTCTTCTCCTCCAAGGGGCGTCCTCCTGGTCCTTCCTGGGCCCTGGCAGCACCCAAACTTCTCAACCTTGACTCTTGCAGCTAGCAAGGCTTGTTTGTGTTTTTTTTGCGTGGAAACAACTTTGCATCCTCCAGCACTCCGTGGGACATCTTCTGACCAAAGGAGAAGTTCCTGGCACCTTCCGTTGTTGCAGAATCATTGGCTTCTTCCACCCAGAGGCAGCCCTTTTGCACCTTCATCTGGGGTTTAGTGGGCTCCTGCCCCCCCGCTGGACACTTGTGTGACTCTTGGACTTAGTCCCCTTCCTTTGCAGGTCCTCAGGTCCCGGAATCCATCTTCAGTGCTTTGCAGTCAGTTGTTGCCTTTGCAGCATCCCCTTTCTCGACTTTACTGTCTTGCTGGGGTAGTAGGTTAACTTTACTCTTATTTTTCAGGGTCTTGGGGTGGGGTATCTTGGACGCCCTTAATGTTTTCTTACACTCCCGGCGACCCTCTACACACTACACTAGGCCTGGGGTCCATTCGTGGTTCGCATTCCACTTTTGGAGTATATGGTTTGTGTTGCCCCTAGGCCTATTTTCTCCTATTGCAGTCTATTGTGTTTGCACTACTTTTCTAAGTGTTTTACTTACCTGATTTTGGTTTGTGTATATATTTTGTGTGTTTTACTTACTCCCTAAGGGAGGGTATCCTCTGAGATACTTTGGCATATTGTCACTAAAATAAAGTACCTTTATTTTTAGTAACTCTGAGTATTGTGTTTTCTTGTGATATAGTGCTATATGATATACGTGGTATAGCAGGAGCTTTGCATGTCTCCTAGTTCAGCCTAAGATGCTCTGCTATAGCTACCTCTATCGGCCTAAGCTGCTAAAACACTACTAATCTACTAATAAGGGCTAACTGGACCTGGCAAAAGGTGTAAGTACCATCAGGTACCCACTATAAGCCAGGCCTCCTACACCTGGGGATCTATGGCAAGCAGAGCACCCACTGTCAGAAACGGTGGGGGGACCTGAGATGCTGGGCACGGAAGATGGCGGAGGCCCAGCTGGGGATGGCCTCTCAATGAGGAAGGGGTGTCCGTCGAACCCTGACCCCCCCTGATCGCCCGCATACTGGCGGTGGCCTAATCCGAGCTAGATGGGTGCTTGGGGGCATCACAGCAGCCACAAGGGGGTGAGTTTAGTGCCCATCATTACAAATTATGCCTGGTG
Organism: Pleurodeles waltl; assembly: GCF_031143425.1. NCBI lineage: Eukaryota > Metazoa > Chordata > Amphibia > Caudata > Salamandridae > Pleurodeles > Pleurodeles waltl. Next base: position 262,546,169 of record NC_090436.1, on the reverse strand, counting down.
GGGTGGTATCCAGGTGGGGGGTGGGGGCCCTATGGGTGTCCCTAGGCCAGGTCTGGTATTGCAGGACAGGTCCCATGTAGGGAAGGGTTCTGATGTGAAAGTACACCTACCAATCTAGTAGGCATCCACTACTGGGCAGGGGTCTGTGGGTCTCAGGTATGCTGCAATTTGCGTTAGGTGTCCCTATCCATGGGCTGGTGAGTAGCATTGTGACTGGTAGTGCATTGCCCAATGCGAAGGGCTGTTCCCTGTGTGTGAGTGTGTTGTGTACGCCAGCAGTGGTGTTGGTGCTGCCATTGACCAAGTGTATCCTTTGTCTCTTCCCCCTCTTTTTGTTTTGTCACCCTGTCCTTATTTGCATTAGCATTATCTGGCAGAGGAGCAGGGGCACCGACGAAGGAGGGAGCTGCAACCCACAGGACCCAGGAAGCCTAATCCACCGACAATGAGGGCAACAGTGGGAAAGTGGGTGAGGGGAGCACCATGACGGAGACCGAAGGGGACAGTTCTGACACGGAAACCTCCTCTGATGGAAGCTTCCTGGTGGTGGTGGACACCTCTGTGACAACCCCAGCTACAGGTACATCTGCCACCCCGTACCAGCACTGCCCTCCCAGAAGCCCCACAGAAAGTTTCCTGTGCCCACTCACCCAGGAGGCTGGGCATCTCCTTCACCCCAGGCACCTCAGGCCCTGACCAAGTTAGCCCTGCTGCCCTGAGTGAGGAGGCTATTGACCTCCTGCGAGGCTGGAGCCTCCCCCCACCACTGCCAGCACTGCCACCAGGACCACTGCCAGCAGTAGCAGCCCCAGTGGGCAGCTGTCCGAGGCTGCAGGGGAAGGGCTGGAGCCTCCCCCCACAACTGCCAGCTCCACCATTAGCAGCACGACTGCCACCAGTGAGCATCCGTCACCGCCGGTGGACAATGTGTAGTCCTGAGGCCATAGGCTGCTGTGCAGCCTGGCCCCTACACATCCAGTGGGTCTGGCACCCAGGTGAGAGACTGTGACCTTGCAATCCCCAAGATCTGCATCACAGGGCACAATGCCCCCTCCAGACCCAGTGGAAGAAGCCATCCACTCACCCTATCCTCCACAGGATGAAGCTCACCGAGCACAATGCCCCCTCAAGAACCAGTGGAAGACGCCATCCACTCACCCCATCCTCCACAAGATGAAGCGCACTGGGGACAATGCCCCCTCCAGTGCCAATGGAAGAAGTCAATCATTTGAGAGTCTGTGGCGTTGCACTCCCAGGACCAAGCAGTGGGCAATTCACCCACTTGAGAGACCATGGCCTTGCACTCCCCAGGATCAAGCACAGGGCATGTTGCCCCCTCCAGAGCCAGTGGGCAAATCACCCACTTGAGAGACTATGGCCTTGCACTTCCCAGGACAGAGTAATGGGCATGTTGCTCCCTCCAGGACCAGTGGCATTGTACCATCTTTCAGCTGAGGTGCCCCCCCATTCCCCTTGCGCTGAGTTGCCTGGCTATTTTTGACCTGATGCCCCTGCAGTGTTCTCTCCATGTTGTTGCAGGAGCCCTGGACTTTGTGATGTGGCCCTGTAGCCCTTATCTTATTACAGTCACTTTAATCAATTCCTTTTGTCCTTGCATTATTCCTGAAGGGTACGGGGTAAATATGTAATGTAACTGCATCTGTTTGTGTGTATGGTGTTGGGGGTGGGGGTGTTGCATGTGTGTGTCACTCTCCTTTTCCTCCCCCCTCCCTTGTGTGCTAGGCGGCAGTACTCACGTGGTCTTCTTTGCTGGCATTGGTGTTCGTAATGGAGCAGAAGGTTGAAGAGCATGGGGAACACATGCAACTCGGGCTCCATGGCGTCATGGTTCTTCCCTGAGTCTCCACAGGTGAGTCTTTGACTTCTGAAATCTGTTTCCTCCAGGCTTCTGATGTCGTTGGTACCGCCCTGGAAAAGGTGGCTGATTGGTGTCTCATTATGGTTACCTGAAATTACTCTAACTATAATAACGGAATTTCTGAGTTTTGTAAATTTAAAATGTGAGCTTAACTATAACGTCCCTGTGACCTTTGGTTTTCTAAGTGAATTTCCATGTTGTTTAAATTCTATTTCCTAAATATACCATCCCTGTAACCTTTGTTTTTTTTCAGTTAATTTCTATTTTAATTACTGTGGCCCTCATTACGACCCTGGTGGTTGGTGATAAAGTGGCGGTAATACCGCCAACAGGCCGGCAGTAACAAATATGAAATTATGACCACAGAGGAAACCGCCTGTGAGACCCAAAATTCTCGCTTTCAGGGTACAGTTGAACCTTTCAACCAACCCATTGCTTTGTGGGTGGTAAGGTGTGGTAAACTTGTAGGTAACACCACATGCCTTCCACGTGGCCTTCATGAACAGTGACATGAAACTGGTATGCCAGTCAGATACCACCTCCTTGGGGAAACCGACATGGGTAAAAATCCCCATGAGTGCCCTGACCATGGTGTGCACAGTCACTGTCCTCAGAGGAATTGTTCCTATAAACAGGGTGGCATGATCCACCAAGACCAGAATAAACCTGTTGCCACTGGCTGTCTTGGATCCAGAGGCACCAGAATGTCAGTGCCCACTTGATCAAAAGCGGTGCTCATGACAGGGAATGGTTGAAGAGGAACCTTTCTCCTCTTTCCAGATTTCCCACTCGCCTGGCAGGTTTGAGAAATCCTGCAGAATACATCTGAGTTCTTCCTCATTTGGGGCCAATAAAAGTGGGTAACAAGCCTGTCAGCAGTTTTGTCCTGCCCCAAATAACCTGCGAGTGGCACATCATGAGCCAGACCAAGTAAGAAGGCTCTTTAACACTGGGGTACCACTAGCATAGAGGTTGCCCCAGGCTCAGCAACCTTAGGCTTGCTATACAGGAGATAATTCTCCCAATAGATCAGGTGAGTTCCAGAGGTGCCATTAGTTGCCTTGGCATGCTTCCGAAGGCCCCCAAGAGTGGGGCACACCATTTGCGCTGTACATAACTCCTCCCTAGTGGGGTCTCCAATTGGTCCCTCAGTTTGGCCACTTCCTACCCTGTAGGTTCTGGGGTTTCCCCCTCAGGTTCATCCTCCTCCTGGACTGTGGGAATCTCAGGAGCGGGTTAGTCACTCACTTCCTGTACTTTGTAGTGTTGTCAGGCATGAGGGTTCTCTGGACCACCTCACCCTCATCCAGGGAGACAAGGGCTAACTCTGTTGGCTCCCCACCATTAACTGGGGCCAACTCCTTCCCAAGCACTCCACTCACCACCCCTAGTGTCTGCCCACCGGTGGGGGGCTGTGCCCACTTGGGACACTTGGGACTCCCCCTAAAATGCCCTTCCTGGCCACAGGTGAAATACTTCAGGGGTTCTGCCTGCAGGCTTTCCGGAAGGGAACCAACTTTCCTTTTCAACAGGGGGTTGGGAATCCTTACCCTGGGAACTGGTTTGGGTCCCCTTTTGAGAACTTTTATCCTTGTCCTCCCTCCTTCCTCTGTTGAGGACCCTGCCAACCCTTGGGTGAGTCTCCACATACAACTTCTTTTGGAGACCCTGGTGCTGAGGCAGTGGTCTGTCTCCTTGGCAAGCTTCTTGGGTCAGTAAGCTTACTGTCTATAAAATGCTGGCGCAGCTCTGAAAAACAATGACTAGACAATTGCTCCCATGCCATACAATTGTACAGCCCCTGACAATCTGTTATCTCACTGCCCTTCCCCCATCCATCCAGTGGTCTGCCGAAAGAATCAACATACTCCACTCAAGTTTGAAAACCCAGTTTAGTACTCTCCCTAAACTTTGCCCTTAAACTCTCTGGGGTGAGACCATACCTCCTGGTCATGGTGTCCTTCATGATAGGGTACCTCATCTTATCCTCTATTTCTAAGGCCAACAAGGTGTCCCTCCCCTCACTGAGATATACGTCCACAGGCCTGCTCCCCAGTCTCTCTCAGGGACCTTGTACATCCTCAGTGCCACCTCATAACCTCTGAACCACTGCTCTATGGCATACCCCACAAAAAATCCTTCATCACAAGCTTGGATATATGTACCTTCCCCTCAAACTGCACTGGAGAACTGCTGTCACCATCTGCGCTGGACCTGCTCTTTAGACTCTGTTCCTTCAAGCTCAGCTCTTGAACTGCAAGCATTGTTTTCTTTTTCTACCTCTCTTTTGAACCCGGTTAATTCCAACTGAAGATTCATCTCATGCTTCAGTTTGAGCTTCTCCAGCTCCATTTGGAGCTTCTCACCTGTCTTCCAGCTCCTCTGGGGTCAGACTTCCTGAGGAAACATTGCTGTTTGCCCTGTAAGTTGCTTTCTCCTCAGGCAGATCCTGATTATCTACAAAACCATCCTGCAGGTGTTGCTCCTCTGCCTCCACAATAGCATTCTCCTCCTATGGCCCTCATTCCAACCGTGGCGGTAAATGCCACCTACCGCCGTGCTGATGGCCACCAACATACCGTGTCTGCAGCGGTATTCCGCTACGGGTATTATGACCCACACTGAGAATTCCGCCACAATACAGACACCAGCAAAGTCCGCCAGCCCAAAGGTCAGTGGTGATAGCCAAACCCACACCGTTACCCCAACAGGAATACACCCACAGTATCACGACCCACAAATCACTGCGGGTGTCTTTCAATCGTGGTAAACCATTGGCAGTACATACTGCCACATTCAAAATACACACACATTTACAATACACCACCACATCGGACAATTCAAACTACATACACCTGACACACATACCCACACCACACCCACACACTCACACCACTATAAAACACCCACCCACATTACCCACAACCCTTTAAAAAAAAAGATTGCCAACACAGAGAGACAAAAGCCAGGAGCACCCACTCAATCAGAGCCACAGAACACCATCACCCATGCATCATCAACGCATATCACAGCATACACCCCAATACATCACCTCACACATCACCCCACACATCCTCACACGTATCACACACACTACATCATGACACCCCAAAGACACCCCAGGTTTTCTGAGGAGGAGCTAAGGGTCATGGTGGAGGAAATCATCTGGGTAGAGCCACAGCTATTCGGATCAGAGCTGCAGCAGACGTCCATTGTAAGGAAGATGGAGCTATGGCGGAGAATCCTGGACAGAGTCAACGCCGTGGGACAGCACCCAAGAACCAGGGATGACATCAGAAAGAGGTGGAATGACCTACTGGGGAAGGTGCGTTCCGTGGTTGCAAGACACCAGGTAGCAGTACAGAGGACTGGCGGTGGACCCCCACCTCTTCCCCCACCACTAACAACATGGGAGGAGCAAGTCTTGGCAATTACGCATCCTGAGGGCCTCGCAGGAGTAGCAGGAGGACTGGACTCGGGTAAGTCAAATCTTTACTACTTTATCCCCCCCACCCTACCTGTATACCATCACAAACTCCTACCCCTACCTTCACACCCATCACTCCAACACCTCCCATATACCCCACTATCACAACCCACCGATCCCAATACCAAGCCCTACATGCAACACCAAAGCATGGACCCCCAACACAGACCTGCATGGACACCCATCACCACAGCATGCCCAGTTGAGAGACTCTCCCAACCCACAAAACTCACACAAGGCCAAGCTGACAGGGAAATCACAACCATACAGGGAATCACACCCATGCACAAGATGGCACACGCAGATACATTAACACTGCATTGCATCCCCACAGGACCCATACTCAACGTCACCGGAGAGGAGGTGGCAGCTACATCCAGTCCCCCCCCTGTGTGGCCCACAGTGAGGACAGCAGCTCTGCATGCCTGGATCAGGATGTCCAACCTGGCCCATCAGGGACCTCTGGACAGTCGGGTACCCTGCCACAGTCCCAACCCACCACAGAGCCTCCCCCTCAGGAAACACCAGCACAGCACCCACTCAGGAGGCCCATGCCACTGTCCCAAGGACACGTCAATCAGCAGTGTGTCCACCACTACAGGGACCCCAGGCAACCCCACAAACACAGGACGATCAGGGACATGGGGTCATTGGCAATCGGCACACGGTTCAGGGGATAGAGGCACAGGACAACAGGGAAGCTGGGAGGACTGCAGTGCGACAGGGGAGGACAGGCCCATGGAACCTACTCTCCAGGAGGCACTCTCCAACATCCTGGGAGCATACCATAATTCCCAGGAGACGATGGGCCAGATACTGGCCAAGTTGCAGGAGACTCAGTGGCTGCAGGAGGGACAGTACCTGGGGATCAGGGATGACCTAACAAACATCTACACCATCCTGGTCACCATTGCAGGTGTGCTGGCTGACATGGCCATGACCATGAGGGAGGTAGTGGCACAACAACGGGCACCTGACACTAGTCAAACCGATGAACAACCTTCCACCTCCGCCGGCGCTGGTGGACAGGAGGCCCTGCCACAGGACAAACAGGCCACCAGCACCCCACCCCCTGCAGAAGGAGAACCAACCCGCAAATGGTCCCTGCGATCCAGGCAGAAACCAGAGAACATTTCCAAGACCTCTGCCAGGAAAAAGGACTCTCCTGATTGTCACCCTTCTGTCCCACTCTGTCACCCTGTCCAACTGGAACTGCCATTACTCCCCTTCATATGCCCCATTAGACAATGCACCTGTGATACCAAGAGACTGGACTCTACCCTGGACTTTCCTCCACCATCAGCCCAGCCCATTGCACTACACCCTCCACTTATGAGCACCTAAATAAACACCCTTGGAACAAATAATAATCTGGAGTATGTCAAATGATTCACAAATGTATTAGTACAACATTATCAACACATTGCAACTCAAATGTACAGTGAAATATACTTTGGAATGACCTTTGGTGGGTAGCAGTACACGTAGCAGGAGCCAGAGTGGGGCACAGAGATCTGAAAATAGAGATGTCAAAGGGTACAGTCAGTGGCCATAGACATAGGGTAAGAGGCTGCCTTGTACAATGTCCAACAGCTAACTGAAATGTAAAGTGAACTTACAGTGTCTTACCTGTGTGTCACTGGAAGTACTGCTGAATTATATTGATTCTGTTGTCAACATATTCTTCCTCTGCCTCCTCTTCCTCACTGTCCACAGGCTCCACCCCTGCCACAAGACCATCTCCAGGCACATCCTCCTGCAGAAAAGGCACCTGGCATCTCAAGGACAGGCTGTGCAACATGCGACGATGATCTGGCACACCTTCTTGGGTGAGTAGTACAGGGAGCCACCTGTCAGATGGAGGCACCGGAACCTGGCCTTCAGGAGGCCGAAGATCCTTTTAATAATCCTCCTTGTACGCCCATGTGCCTCATTGTAATGTTCCTCTGCCCTTGCCCTGGCATTCCTCACAGGGGTCAGTAACCATGAGAGGTTGGGGTAACCAGAGTCACCTGCAAATATCGAGGGACAACTGTTAGACACACACTAACCCTTAGGGACAATCCCATACCCAGACACCTGCTCATAGTGTTTGGGGACCTTTGGCTCACCTATTAGCAACACCCGGTGCCTCTGGAGTTGGCCCATCACATATGGGATGCTGCTATTTCTCAATATAAAGGTGTCATGCATAGTGCCAGGATATTTGGCATTCACATGGGAGATGTACTGGTCCGCCAAACACACCATCTGCACATTCATAGAGTGATCGCTTTTTCTATTCCTGAAAACTGTTCATTTCCCCGGGGGGGGGGGGGGGGTCAAATGCCACATGTGTACCATCAATGGCACCAATGATGTTGGGGATATGACTCAGGGCATAAAAGTCAGCTTTCACTGAGGCCAAATTCTCCACCTGCGGGAACACAATGTAGCTGCACATGTGTTTCAGCAGGGCAGACAACACTCTGGTCAACAAGTTGGAGAACATTGGCTGAGACATCCCTGATACCATGACCACTATTGTTTGGAAGGAACCACTTGCCAGGAAATGGAGCACTGACAGGACCTGCACTGGAGGGGAGATACCTGTGGGCTCGTGGATAGCTGACATCAGGTCTGGCTCCAATTGAGCACACTGTTCTTGGATTGTGGCCCAATCAAGTCTGTATGTAATGATAATGTGTCTGTCCTCCATTGTCCTAGGGTCCACCAGGGGTCTGTACACCGGAGGATGCCGACATCTCATATTCAGCCTCAGCAGTTGAAGCCTATGGAAGAGAACAGTGAGCAGAGGGTCATATTCCCACATCTATTGCACTAATGATGATTTGTTTACTTTACAGAAACAAAATGTGAACCCGACAATCATTTGCTGTGCCAATGTCTGCTGTGAAGCAGTTAGGTGCCATGCCCTGTGCCCCCCTGAAATGGCAGCTGCCTGACCTGTGAGGAGGGACAAGTGGAAATGAGGTAATTGCGCTGGCGTTGTGCGCCGTTGTGGTCGATGACCGCCGCCCAACTTCGCTTTGGTTATCATCGGGCCCTATGGGTTCCAGGAGCCAATGGCTATGTACGCCAGCGGTGACGGTCTGCACCGCCGCGTACGTCACTGCCATTTTCTATCTATCCACTCACTTGCTACCTGACCTTCAACAGGAGAGGACCTACACTGCAAGTGCTGATGTGACCTGTGTCTGGAACCGACCATGGTTCATGTGTCTGGGGAAAGGGCCCTGGTGGTGGTGGACACCTCACCCCACCAACAGGTACAGCCGCCACCCCTCCTACCAGCACCGCCCTCCAGGCAGCCCCTCAGCGTGTTTCCTGTGCTTGCTCATCCAGGAGGGTGGACATCTCCTTCGCCCCAGGCACCTCAGGCCCTGACTCAGTCAGCCCTGCTGCCCTCAGTGAGGAGGCTATTGACCTCCTGAGATCCCTCACTGTTGGGCAGTCAGCCATTCTGAATGCCATCCAGGGTGTCGAGAGGCTTTTGCAACAAACAAATACATACCTGGAGGGCATTCACTCTGGTGTGGCGGCCCAACAGAGTGCATTTCAGGCTCTTGCCAACTCCCTGATGGCAGCCCTTGCATCGGTGTCTAGCCTCCCCCCTCCAACTTCCTCTACCCACTCCCAATCCCCTCAACCCCAGACTATCCCAAGCACATCTGCAGACTAGCATTCACCCAAATCAACACACAGAAGTGGTTCAGGCAAACACAAGCACCACACATCATCCCACAGACACTCACACAAGCACCATACCCATGCAGACACACCAACATCCGCTGCCTCCACTGTGTCCCCCTCCTCCTCCTCGTCCACCTCCCTCCCAGTATCATCTCCACTCACACGTGCATGCACTACATCATCATCCACTACCTCCATCACCATCACGCCCATCACTACTCACCCCTCACTGGCAGTCACCACCCCCAAATCCATGCACACATCCCCTGTGTCCTCTCCCAGTGTGTCTGTGACCCCCTCCTCCCAAAGTACACAAACGCAAGCACCCACCCAACAGCCATCCACCTCACAACAGCATCCAGCACATGCACCTTCACCCAAACTCAGCAGACAGACACTTCCTACCACCACTCCTTCTTCCTCCACTCCCAAACCCTCTCCCTCTTCCCGCCCCAGTGTGTCTAAAAAGCTTTTGCTGGCAAACATTGACCTGTTCCCTAACCCTTCCCCTTCCGTCCTTCCTCTCGGGCCAGGGTGTCGAGAACCCAGGCCAGCACCTCAGCCACCAAGTCAGCGTCCGCTGTGGTACCTGCAACTCTCAGAGTCTCAAAGGGGGCACCCATCAGGCCAGCCAGTGTGCCACCAACCCCTGCAAAGGACCAAACCATTCTGCCACCTGCCAAGGTGAAGAAGGGGACAACATGCAGCAAGGAGCATGACCCACCCAGCAAGGCCTTCTCCAAAACTCCAGCTGTCAGAGCCAAGGTCACAACAGCATCTGCCAAGGTTAGGAAGGGGCAGAAAACCCAAAGCAGGGCACTTCAGCCGTCGGAGGCTGCAGGTGAAGGGCTGGTGCCCACCAGCCAAACCGCCAGCCCCACCACCTGCACCGCAGACAGTAGGACCACTGCCAGCACCAGCAGCCCCAGTGGGTGGCCGTCTGAGGCTGCAGGAGAAGGGCTGGAGCCTCCCACCACCACTGGCAGCACCCCCACCAGCACTACCACCAGTTTGCAGCCTTAGGCGCCGCAGGATGGAGTCTAGCCCTGCCTCCATGGACCAACATGCAACCTGGTCCATGCAAATCTCGTGCCTCAGACACCCAGGTGAGGGAATGTGAACTGCCACACCCCAAGTGCTGCATCACTCGGCACAAGGCTCCCTTCAGAACCAGTGGAGATATGCATCTACTCAGCCCCTCCTTGGCAGGATGAAGCACACTGGGCACCAAGCCCCCTCCAGAACCAGTGGAGAAAGGCATCCACTCACCCTATCCTTGGCAGGATGAAGCACACTGGGCACCAAGCCCCCTCCAGAACTAGAAGGAAGAGCCATCCACTTGAGAGACTGTGGCCTTGCACTTCCCAGGACCAAGCAGTGGGCAAACCACCCACTTGAGAGACTGTGGCCTTGCACTCCCCAGGACCAAGCAGGAGTCAAGTGTGGGCTTGGCCCATGATTTTTGGCCCAGTGACCCACGGACATTTGGAAAGGACAATGTACGGCCTTATACATATATTTTTGTAAATACTGTTTTTATAATTGTTACGTTTATCTGCCTATTTCTAAAATATCAATGATTCAACTCTATTCCTTTTGTCCTTGCGTTCTTCGTGGGGGTTACAGGTTGCAAATGTAATGTTGCTGCATGTGTTTGTGTGTGTGGTGTTGGGGGTGTTGCATGTGTATGTCACTCTCCTTACCTCCCCCCCGTGTACTAGGTGCAGTACTCACTGTGGTCGTCGCCGCCACCTTTGGTATTCCTGGTAGATGATGAGGTAGACCAGCATGGGCAGGACCTGTAACTCGGGCTCCGTGGCTTTCCCTTCCAAACACTGTTTCTGTTGTGCTTTTGATGGCGTTGGTACCACCCCTGAAAATCTGGCAGATTGGCAGGTTGTGATGGGGTGGGTGGTACATTGTCTTCTGCCTGGCTGTTGGCGGTGACCGCCGCGGTGTTTGTTGCTACCGCCGTGGCGGTCGGAGTGTTAAAGTGGCTGTCTTTGTTGGCGGTTTCTGCCATGGGCGTGATGCCATTTTTTTTACCGCCGGCCTATTGGCAGTATTACCGTCGCTTTAACACCGACCGCCAGGGTTTTAATGAGGGCCTATGTGTGCTTTTCAGCCTCCTTTGCTGCCAACCAGGCAGTATGCACCTTTTTCATCTCCTCCTTTTTAGTGAGACCTTTAATGGGACATTTGAGCTCCTTGCTGAACTTTTTGAGCTGAAGCACCAAATAGGTCTCTAACCTCTCCTGCTCAAACACCAACTCTGCAGCTCCCACTGATGGCTCATCATACTGAGACATGAATGTGAATCAAACTTCAAAAAGTTGCCAAAATAGAAAAATCAAACTAGTATGTTGGGGTATATTGGGCTGCGATATGGAAGTAGTGTACACTAATCACTGTATGTCAAGTACAAATACAAGTCCTATCCTCACCACTGATCACCAGTGTTAGAAATGGGGTCTCTAGTTGGCAGTGGTTTGCACCCTGTCCACTTAGGGACCCTCACTCTAGTCAGGGTAAAGGAGTCATGCAACTAAGATAACACCTGCTCACCCCCTTGGTAGCTTGACTCAAGCAGTCAGGATTATCTCAGAGGCAATGTGTAAAGCATTTGTACACACACAGTAGCACAGTGAAAACATTACAAAAGGACTACACACCAGTTTAGACAATAGCCAATATTTATCTGAATAAAACAAGACCAAAACAACAAAAATCTAGTATACACAAGTAAAGATATCACTTTTTAAAAGTTGAAATGAGTCTTAATCCAGAGGAATCAATGGTTGTATCTTTTTAACACACAGTACCTGGGATACATCAAAAATAAGAATAATGTAGGAGGTGAGGTGCCAGAAAAGCATGGCGATGCATTGGTTCCTTACTGCATCGGGGAGGTGATGCATTGGTTCCTTACTGGCAGGGGAGGAGATTTGTTGATTCTCTCTGTGCAGGAGAGGTGATGTGTCGGTTCATTTGTGGAAGGGATAATGATGCATTAGTTTCTTACAGAACGGGGAGGTGCTGCGTCAGTTCTCTCCTCGCAGGAGAGGTGATGCATCAGTTTCTGGTCACATAGCCTTGGTTCCTTGTTACAGTGTGGGGTCGATGAAAAAGTGACACCCAGGGACGTAGCACGAAAAATCCAGACATGTTGTGATGATAGAGCCATTGTGGAGCAGGCTCTGCATCAGACCTACAGGTGCTGCATCAATTCTTCCACTGCAAGACAGGTGCTGCATCAATTCTTCAGACACAAGACAGGCGCAGGAATGATTCTTCTGCCGTAAGCCAGACAGTGCAACGATTTTCAGCTGCAGCACATCAATGCATGGATTTTCTTCCTCATGATACCACTTTCCACTTCCAAGGATTTGGCACCACTTGCAAAGTAAGGACCCTCAGAAGAAGAGTCAAGCCACAGGCAGATGACGTCTTTGACTTTTAACAGGAGGCAAGCTCAGTTCAAGCCCTTGGGGAACCTTGGAAAGCAGAATGTAGAAAGCAAAGTCCAATCCTTTCACTCCCAGGACAGAAACAAAAAACAGCAGGCTAGCACAACAAAGCAACAGGCAGCATGGTAGTTCCTCCTACGGCATCCAGCTCTTCTTCCTGGCAGAATGTCCTCAATCCAGAAGTGTTCTGAAGTTGTGGTCTTAGCAGTCCAATTCCTATACAAATTTTTCCCTTTGAAGTAGGCAAACTTCAATGGAAATCTTTGTGGTACACAAGACCCTGCCTTTTCTGCCCTGGGCCAAAAAACACACTCCAGGGGGTTGGAGACTGCTTTGTGTAAGGACAGGCACAGCCCTATTTAGGTGCAAGTGTCAGATCCTCCCTCTACTCTAGCCCATCAGGATAATCAGGGCACACCTCAGCTCCCTTTGAGTAACTGTCGAGAGTGAATTCACAAACAGCCAAACTGTCATCCTGACCCAGACGTGTATTCCACAGAAAGGCAGAGGGACAAAATGGTTAAGCAAGGAAATGCCCACCTTCTAAAAGTGACATTTTCAAACTTACAATTTAAAAACTAACTTTAACAAAAGATGTATTTTTAAATTGAGAATTCAGAGACCCCAAACTCCCAATCTTGCTCTGCTCCCAATGGGAAATTACACTTGAAAAATATTTCAAGGCAATCCCTATGGGAGAAATAGGTCTTGCAATAGTAATAACCAACTTAAGCAGTATTTCGCTGTCACAGCATGTACAGCACACCAGTACAAGTCCTACCTTTTAAAAACACTGCTCTCTGTCCATGCCACTTTCTTGGGCCTACCTTAGGGTGACTTACATGTAGTAAAAGGGAAGGTTTGGACCTGGCAAGTGGGTGCATTTGCCAGTTAGAACTGCCCGTTTAAAACTACTCACACAGACACTGCAGTGACATGACTGAGACATGTTTACAGGGCTACTCTTGTGTGTGGCACAATCAGTGCTGCAGGCCCACTAGTAGCATTCGATTTACGGGCCCTGGGCACACATGGTGAACTATACTAGGGGCTTCCTAGTAAATCAAATAAGCCAATCAATGATAAACCAATTACCAACACAATTTAGGCAGAAAGCACTGGCACTTTATCACTGGTCAGCAGTGGTCAAGTGCCCAGAGTACAAAAGCCAGCAAAAACAAATTTCAGCAATTGACCAAAATAGGAGATCAGAACCCAAAAAGACAGGGAGACCACACCAAGAGCTGACAGGTCTAACAGCACTGAGGCCTCTTTCTCAGTAGCTTTCAGCATGCCCCTCAGCTCTGGCATCCATTAGTACTCACTCCAGATAGAAGTTTCTCTCAGCATTCATCATCTGAATGGTTCTGATATGCACCCACCAATAACTCTATCACGCACAGCTTCTTCATCATTAAATTCATTGAACTTACAGTGTTTGATGAGTAAATTGTGTCTCTCCATAAGCTCATCAATAGGTTCCCCAACTCCTTGGCTTTCTTGAATGAAAATGTGTCTTTTGTAATTGGCATTTGGTACTGGATGGAACTTGAGATTCAATGTTTCTTTAATCTGATGGTATGTGACTTCTTTGTCAGTTCTCAGCCTTTTTCTTCATAACGTTTATCACACTATCACCAGCAAGATTTTTGAGATACTTGATGATCCTTCTGTTATCAGTCTCTTCAAGCACATCAATTAAATCATCAAATGTTTTTATCCAAGCAGTCCATCTATTGCTAATATTTTACTTTTTTGCAGTATCAAAAGCTGGTGGTGGCTTTAGGAAGGCAGCAGCATTGTAACCTAGTGTGGAGCTTACTGACCTTGACAGTAGCATGCTCTCTGACGCTGTTGGATGATCACTTTTATGCAAACCTTCTCTGAGGTCCATTAATGTGTAGGTCTGAGAATCATCTTTAACACTACTTGGAATTTTGGCTTCTCTCTTAGCTGCCATCTGAGATTTTCACGATTCTGATAGTTGCTTTCAACTCTTTATTCTTTGAAGACTTATGAAGTTGTTCTGAGCCCCACTTGGCAGCCTTGTGGGCAAACTGTTTCGGGTATGGACGTCTCTATAAGCACAACCCAAGGCATTTCTCCTTGAGCCACCCTTGGCAGCAATATGATGACTGCTTAATTAGTTCAGGTAAGCAAATTATCCTTTTATGTACTCGAGGGATTGTGTTTTCAGTCTCTTTTTCCACACCTGGTGTATTTCAGCACTTCTGTTCAAAGCATTATTTGACAAACTTTGATTATCTTTGACTGCTCTCTGTACATCTGGTTGCATCCGCCTTCATTCAGCATTAACGCTTTGTGTAATGTACAGTTTTATCTTGTGTGGTGTTGTGGTACCTTTATGTCTGTTTCTTGACCAAACATGTGTAGACTTCTCAGTAAACCTTTCCTTATCTTCAAATCTTTACATCGCCTGGAGTTGGGCTTTGACTCCACACACACTGAACATTGGTCTGGCACTTCAAAGAAAGCAAGCGTGGCATGCGTGAGCAGTTTTCTTGAACTTCTGGGAGAGCACAATCGTTCTTTGGGTTACTTATCTCCTATCTCATTGCCAGTTGTAGTGTCCTCCCAAACCTGGGTGCCCGCCAATGTGTATACCACACACGGAGCTGTAAATTATACTTCTATATTCTTCTGTGTGTACCTCTGAACTCATCATTCTAAACCAAGCTTTTATTGCGATTCACTCTAACGATTATGTCCCACTGCTACGGAGTCCATTCGGAGCCAGACGGATTCTATTATAAACGTTGCAAGACTCTACCCCTGCCTTGCAGGACTCTTGCCTTGCTGAGCTGCCCTGCTGCATACTGTTCTCCTGCCTGGGTGGGAAGAACGGGAACTGCATCACTTGAACCCAGGGTAACTCCAAGGTCTTGCTGGCTTGCCTCCTGTTTTCTCAAGTCTCAGGGACACAAAAGACTTCCAACAATCCTGCTACAGCCTGTGGAATTTGCCAACTGTCAGTCGTGCCCTGCCAGATGGGGCTAAACCAGCCCTGGATAATTGGAAATTGGTTTCTCTGGCTGCTCCTGCAAAGAACCCCGCATAGACCTCATTGCGCTGATCGGAACTGATGCATCACCTTCGCTGTCAACGCATCACTACAGCATTGCAGTTGCTGCGAGAATCGAAGCACCCCATTGTTGACTGCACAGTAATCGTCCCCTCTGCATCGATGCATAGACATCATTCTCCTGATCAATGACAAACCATAACTTCACTGCTTCTCCAGTGCATCGAGTTTGTTGCACCAATCGGAACTCACGCATCTCAAGGACCGAGGTTCTTTTTCTCAGCAAGCCCTGTGTAGATTTTGTAGCCCACCTGCGCTTGATCACAGTCGTCCTTTACTTTTGACTTTGGCCCAGTCAAATGTGACCAAATAGCTCCAGTGGCGCTTTCTGCTTCAAAGCACTACAGATTCATTCATTCTTTAAAAATTCATATCTTGACTTCTACTTATTGGATATCTGTTGTACCTGTCTTGTTTAGTTCATAAAAATATACTTTATTTTTCTACCTTAGTTTGGAGTGTTTTTGTGTTTTTTTCACTGTTACTGCTTGTGTGTTGCATAAATACTTTACACATTACCTCTTAAGTTAAGCCTGACTGCTCTGCGTCAAGCTACCAGAGGGTGAGCACAGGATAATTTAGGGTGTTTTGTGACTTACCCTGACTAGGTTTGTGGTCCCTACGTGGACAGTAGAGTATAACATGGAGTATTCTCTCTCTTGTGAACTGTGTTTTGGACAACTAGTGTCTAGTGACTAGTGATTGTGGAGACATAGTAACCTCTGTTTTAGACGCATCCCAATGGCCACACTCATATGTAATAGGATGCACACAGCAGCTGATAGCAGTGTGTATTAGAATATAAAATGCACTGCCATCTGTGCTAATACCTCTCTTTCTATCAGATTTTCTTATACTACAGCATTTACATTTACTAACCTCTATAGGAATATCTCACTGTTGCATGACAATTAATTGGCTTCTCCATTACAATTGCCCTAAAGCATCAAAAATGCCCATAGTACCATCTTAATGCATATACATGCAGCTGTACATGTAGAGTCCCTGAGCATGGAACTGTCAGTTTCACTCAATATTGCAATACTATCTCAAAATTAAAATTTATAATAAGCATTAAGCAAAGAAATCGAAAGTAACTTTCAACTTTTTTATTACAACATAACAATTTAATAACATTAAAAAAAAAACAATTACCTTTACAAACTATATCAACAACTCTAAAACAAATAAAACAACCAACTTTACTATTTTATCATGTCTTCATCACAATATGAAGAGTAGCCTAGTGTAGTTGCACCACCTCAGCCATCTCAGCCTGGCATAGAGTGTATGGTATGCCAGTTTTGTTTTGAGGCCAGCAAGCAAAAAATTGTTGACAAAGTTTGCCATGCATACAGTGTTTTTAATGGAGTTCACAAAGGCTAGCTCAGGCACAGTTGGCTCATACCTCTGAAATGCAGAGCTCTTAATGTGCATCAACATCTTTTCAACATGGATACTCTGTGCCTGCTCAGGTAGTCACTGCTGATCAAGACAGTAATACTGCTTGTCTTAACAAGGATCTTTTTTCTGCTTATGTAAGCAGACAATTATTTCCTCAGACAAGTTTCCATTTCCTTCCTAAAAAAGACAAAATAACAATAAAGCTAAAAAATTATATACTGATCATTAATTGATAAGAGTGTTACATCACTAGGTTGTCTAAGCTTTTCTACACTTTGGGCCCACAAGCACATATTTATATCTTGTGTCCAGTAACTTATTATTCCTCTCTCCTTAAAATTCCACACCCTTAACCGGTCTATTTTCACATTTCCACAATTAAATTATAACATGCCATGAACTTTCTTTCTACAACAGTTGATAAAGTAACGCATTCACTTTGACACACCTTTGCTAACAATGACCTCAGTGTCTCTCTCTAGAAATCGTAATATCACCACTCAAACATCTCATAAGGCTAATATATATATACAGTACGGTTCATAAGAACAGTAGAGCATTTGTAATAATTTTAGAAACATCACTTCCAAGAATATACAGTTTAAACACTTTATTTTTAACATGATTGGAAAACATTGCTTTCATCTCTCTACATTATAATATGTACCTCTGAAAAGCTATATTAAGACATCTACACTTCCTCAAACAGCTTTTCACTCTGTGAAACGGCGTAGAATATGTTTGGCAACACTAGTACACTTACTGACACTTCACAACAAAAAATATAAAATATATTACTAAATACCTGAATCAATCAATCAATCAATCATCAGATTTATAAAGCGCACTACGTACCCGTGAGGGTTTCAAGGCGCTGGGGGGGGGGAGGTGGGAGGGGAGCTGGTGTTACTGGTCGAAGAGCCAGGTCTTGAGGAGTCTTCTGATGGTGAGTGGGTCTTCAGTCTGTCGCAGGTTGGTGGGGAGGGTGTTCCAGGTTTTGGTGGTGAGGTATGAGAAGGATCTGCCGCCGGAGGTCTTTCTTCGGATGCGGGGGATGACGGCGAGGGTGAGGTTAGTGGAGCGGAGCTGACGGGTGGGGGTGTAGAAGCTGAGTCTGTTGTTTAGGTAGGCTGGTCCGGTGTCGTGGAGCGCTTTGTGAGCGTGGGTAAGAAGCTTGAAAGTGATCCTTTTGTCCACGGGAGCCAGTGAAGGTTTCTCAGGTGGTGGGAGATGTGGCTGTGGCGGGGTACATTGAGGATCAGCCGGGCGGAGGTGTTTTGGATGCGTTGGAGGCGTAGTAGGTCTTTTGCTGGGATGCCTGTGTAGAGTGCGTTGCTGTAGTCCAGCCTGCTGCTGCAGAGGGCCTGTGTCACTGTTCTTCTTGTTTCTGTCGGGATCCACTTGTAGATTCTGCGGAGCATGCGGAGTGTGTTGTAGCAGGAGGAGGAAACTGCATTGACCTGTTTAGACAAGGTGAGGGAGGAGTCGAGGATGAAGCCCAGGTTGCGAGCATGGTCAGACGGTGTCGGTGGGGTTCCTAGTGCGGTGGGCCACCAGGAGTCTTCCCAGGCAGAGGGGGTCGGTCCGAGGATGAGGACCTCCGTCTTGTTTGAGTTCAGCTTCAGACGGCTGTTTCTCATCCATTCGGCAATGGATTTCATTCCCTCGTGGAGGTTGGTTTTGGCGGTGCGCAGGTCTTTGGTGAGTGAGAGGATGACCTGGGTGTTGTCGGCGTAGGTGAGAATGTTGAGGTTGTGTTGTCGCGCCACTTGTGCGAGGGGGCCATGTAGATGTTGAACAGCGTCGGGCTGAGGGGTGAGCCTTGGGGGACGCCGCTGATGATGTCGGTGGCTTTGGAGCGGAAGGGGGGGAGGCGGACTCTCTGGGTTCTGCCGGAGAGGAATGAGGCGATCCAGTCGAGGGCTTTTCCTTGAATTCTGGTTTCGTGGAGGCATGATTTCAGGTTGCGGTGGCAGACTGTGTTGAAGGCAGCAGATAGGTCCAGGAGGATGAGGGCTGATGTTTTGCCGTTGTCAATTTGTCGTCTGATGTCGTCTGTGGCGGCGAGAAGGGCGGTTTCGGTGCTGTGGTTTCGTCTGAGTGGGAGGGGTCTAGGATGCCGTTGTCTTCGAGGTGACTGGTTAGTTGTGTGTTGATGATTTTTTCAATCACCTTTGCTAGGAAAGGGAGCAGGGAGATGGGTCGGAAGTTTTTGAGTTTGTTGGGGTCTGCTTTGGGCTTCTTGAGGAGGGCGCGGATTTCGGCGTGTTTCCATTTTTCAGGGAATGTCGCTGTTTCGAAGGAGATGTTGATGACCTTCCGTAGTTGGGGGGCGATGGTGGAGTCGGCTTTGTTGTATACGTGGTGGGGGCAGGGGTCTGACGGAGATCCTGAGTGGATGGAGTTCATGATCTTGCATGTCTCTGTGTCGTTCACGTTGGTCCAGGAGGTCAGTTGGTTTGCACAGGTGGAGTGTTCGGTGGTGGGTTCTGACGTGGGAGTGGCGTCAAAACGGTTGTGGATGTCAGTGATCTTCTGGTTGAACTTGAAGGTCTTTCTTAAATACAAAGAAAGACACCAGTCTCTTTCAGCCCCACATAAATTCAATTCTGCTGAGCACAACTGAAACAGACTTCTTTCTCCTCCAAAGCAGCAAGACCAGACTGAGATATCTCTGGTGCTGCACCCAAACACATCACGGCATTTGTTCAACCATGTAAGGTCTCATGGGATCGTAAAACACCTCATGACAGGCCCAGTAATTTTCCATGAGAGTCTCACAAGATGCTTACGAGATTATGATTTTTTTTATAGATGAGAATTAACCATCTACCCATCACAGTACTTATCTCTTACACACTTTCTGTCAAAAACAAGCACCACAATATTCATTCCTACTAATTAAATGTATTGTGAACTCATCTACCCATTTTTATGATTGCCAATCTCTTGGAGACCCAGAATATTGTAAAAATCAGCTAAAAACAATATACATTTACAATCTTCATAGCAGCTATCCCTTAGACACCTTTTCTCTAAATCTAGGGGTGCAGCATGCCCTTCTGCTGCCCTCTTATGTGGCTTTTTACTTCATTTCCACAACACCTCAAATTTTTCACAGTAAACAACAATGGTTGCCATTTCATTTCTAACATTCCAACAGGCAGCCAATCAGAGTGCTTGCTCCTGTGAGACTCTCAGGAGCCTATCACTCCTTTGACAGCATGAAGGCTCACAGGAAACATGGGCCATCAACCATTCACATGGCTCTGTTTTTTAATTTGTGCTCTCGCAGGAGGCTCGTGAGAGTCTAACGACCCCAACCATACAGATATACAATTATCTTTTACACTTAATTTCTCTGCAATTACTGAACAGATTTACACCAAATCATTAAAAGTACAATCTGTGGACCAAGATCTAGGTTCCTGACAAATTTAGGGGGTCATTCCGACCCTGGCGGTCATGGACCGCCAGGGCCAGGGACAGAGGAAGCACCGCCAACAGGCTGGTGGTGCTTCTGGGGCAACCGCCGCGGTCAGAAAAGGGGAACCGGCGGTTTCCCACCGGTTTTCCCCTGCCCCAGGGAATCCTCCACGGCGGCGCTGCAAGCAGCGCCGCCATGGGGATTCCGACCCCCTTCCCGCCAGCCTGTTCCTGGTGGTTTACACCGCCAGGAAGAGGCTGGAGGGAACGGGTGTCGTGGGACCCCTGGGACCAGCAACTCACCTCACATCTGGAATGGAACCTCATACTCGACTCCTCCCAATCTGAATTCTGCAGCATCCACAGCAATGAGACAACCCTCATTGCAGTTCTGATTCTCCTATATCTCTCTACAGCCTTTGATAGTCTCCAATTACACACTCATCACAAGGCTGCAAAACATAGGCATCCAAGTGCCTTTCTGATCGAACGCCTCTTTCCTCACAGGAAGAACTCAAAAAGTCCACCTTCCCTCCTTCACCTCTGAACCCAAGGAAATCATCTATGGAGTACCCCAAGGAACCTTTGCTCAAACCCACCTTCTTCAACCCTTAGATGACACCTCTGGCCAGCAACACCAGACCTCACAGATTTAACCTCATATCCTAAACCGAAAACACACAACTCATCCTCTCCCTCTCCAAAGACACCACCAACACCAAAACCAACTTCCACAACTGCATGACAGATCTCGCCAACTTGATGAAGGACAACTGCCTAAAGCCCAACATGGAAAAGACAGAGGTACTGATCTTGGGAAACAAGAGCTCCCCATGGGATGAACTTGGACCTACTCTTACCCCAGCTGAACATGCTAGGAGGCTAAGCATCATTCCAGAAGGTCCAGAACGATGGTAGGAGCCTATGCATAGATTTGGACAACAACCTAACCATGACACCTCAGGTCAACTCTGTCTCCTCCTCCTGCTTCTTCACCCTCTGCCTGCTTAGCAAGATATTAAAATGGCTACACCAAGGCTCAAGAGGCACTAACACCCATGCCCTCATCTCCAGTGGACTGGATTATGGCAATGCTCTCTACACAGGGATAGCAGCTCACCTCCTCCAATGACTACAGACCACGTAGGACTCCACAGTCAGACTTGTCCTGGACCTCCCTAGATGGATGAACCCACTCACCCTGTACCTCAGGGTACCCCAGTGGCTCCCTTTGCAGAAAAGATGCCAACTCAAGCTCCTGACCAATGCATACAAGACCCTACACAACTGTAGACCCACCTACTTGAACCCACCTGAACTTCAATCAGCCCTGCAGATGCACCTGGTATGCTTCCCTTTCTCTAACCCTCAACCCCTGCATCTGACATTGCAGATGCAGAGGTTGCTCCTTCTCCTACCAAGCAGCGATGAAATGGAATGAGCTATCCTTTTATGGCCAGACCTCCTCGTCTCTTTGAGAGTTTCCAAAGGTCCCTGAACACCTGGCTATTCGCCTAATCAACTGGACCCTGCAAGCGTCTGGATACCCTAAACGGTGACAAGAAGTGCTCTACCAGTCTCCTGCTTGATTGATTGAAAGGTATAACTAGTGCATGGACAAGGGGATAGTTATGGTTAGGGTAATGTGGTGAGTGATGTGACAAGACTGTGTACAGAGGTGCGCAACTCAGAGTAATTTGAAGATGCCACGTAAATCTAACTTTAATTTATAACTGATGGTGCATAAATAATAAATTTGAATTATAATTATTAGTTTAGAATTTGTAATGTTTGTATAGTTTAAGTGGGGTTTGTATACAAACAATAAATAAATAATAACGAATAAATAAAGTTTTCCTAACTGTAACTTAGCTTTAACATTTTATATAATCATTACATTTAAATTGGTTTATTTTTTAATAAGCATGTGCTTCACATTGTGGTGCCAAATGTCGTTCAATTGAGTGTTGTTAAGTGGAGTGTGATAGAGTAAAATTGAGAACAGTGTCATACAGTGTAGTGTTGTAGCTTGTAGTGTTGCACAGTGGAATAGAGTGTGGTGGAGTGGAGTGAAGTGGAGCGGAGTGGTGTAGTATACAGTGAAGTAAAGTGTTGTGGAGTGGTGTGTCATAAAGTGGAGTGGAGTATAGTAGAGTGGACTGTCGTTGACTGCAGTGTTGTGGAGGTGAGTGTCGTGGAGTGGAGTTTCATCAAGTAGAGTGTTATACAGTGGCATAGAGTGGAATATAGTGTTGTACAATTTAGTGGAGAAAGGATTTGTGTGGAGTACAGTGTCATATAGATCAGTGTTGTTGAGTCGACCATCAGACAGTAGAGTAGCAGAGAGTACACTGTAGTGCTGAATAGTGGAATGCTCTACAGTGGTATGTCATACAGTGGACAGGGGTTTTGCACTGTCTTACAGTGGAGCAGAGTGTTGTACAGTGTAGTTCTGCATTATATAGTAGAGTGGAATGCTGTATCACATAATAAAGTGCTGTGTCATATATTGGTGTGACGTATCCTATATTGTCATACAATGTAGTACAGTGGCACAGAATGAATAGGCATAGAATGGTGTAGAGTGTCAGAGAGTGGCATTGATTGTGGTAGAGTCTTGCAGAGGGGAGTAGAGGGGATTTATATAGAGTAGAGTAGGGTGTCGCAGAGTGGACCAATGTAGAGTAGATGTAGAGTAGATTGTCTTAAAGTGGTGTGGAGTAAGGTAAGGTGTTGTGCAGTGGAATAAACTGAAGTGGAATCAAGTGGAGCGGCATAATGTAGTGCAAAGTGGTTTTGCATGTTGTAGAGTAGATTGCTGTGGAGTGCAGTAGAGTGAAGTAGTAAAGAGTCAAAAAAGGGTTATATATTGGAGTGGCATCTCATATGGAAGAGTGGATTACTGTGTCATAAACTACTAGAAATTCTTGTAGAGTGACTTTCACATACACTGCTGACACCACCATCATCCTCACTCCTGCCACAAGATACCAAGCAAGCACCAAGTCCAGAGACAAGACTGTGGTGCCCTTCACCCTGGGCATTTCTACCCCTGCTCCAGTCCCACCAACATTTGTGTCTGAGGAGACACTGCAGATTCTGCAGAACTTCTCTGGGCTGAAAATGACATTGTTAATTGTCAGCAAGGTAATCATTGGCTGAAGAAAGTGATTGTGGCAATCTAGTGCATGACACTCTAGGGACTTCTCAGGAGAGGTATGATGAATGAGCCATACACTTTTCTCTCATCAGCAACAAGTCTTGAACACACACACACACAGGCAAAGATAGAGATGTAGAATGATGTTCAATAGATTTATTTAAAAGACTGCAAGCTACGATAAAATGCATGAGCTACAATAATGAGGATAATGAGACATAACAGAATTAGGATTGTGAAAATCAGTGATGTAAAAATATCTCTAGCCTATGGCGAGAACATGACAATGTTAGCCCAATCTGTCCATTCAGAGTCCATGAGAGAAGCCCCCACCCCAATACCTTGGCTTAAATGTCTGCCACTGTTACCTGATCTGGCTGTAGAGACACTTCTGAGGTCATCTGCAAGGTTATATCTTGGAACAACGAGTGCTTGAACCACCCATGCCTGAACAACGAGGTTGGAACAACAACCTCATTGTTACCACTAAAGCCTTTACCACAAAAAGGCATATCTGGTAAAGGTATTAGTGAACGGCATGCATGGTCCCAACCCCCCTCCCCTAAAATCTAAAGCACCCCAACCCCCACCCCACCTCTAAAACCTGCCCCCCCTCCCCTGCCCCTAAACCTTAATCACCCCGTGCCCCCCACCCCACCGCACCACCAAAAAAACAGCCAAAAAAAACAGCCCCAGTCGCAGCCCAACTTACCTCCTCCTTTATCGCGTCGACTCCCTTCTTCTGTGCCTTAACCACGCATGTACATGCTTCAGCACATGCGTGGTTAAGGCCCTGAACAAGGAAGGCATGGAAAACGAAAGCATTGTTCTGCTCTCATTTTCTTCGACTTCGTTTTTCAGGACTCGTTGTTCGGGATGCTTCTCCATCTGCAAAATAGCATGCAGCACGGATGGAAATTCCTGGCTGGAAGGACCCTTCTAAGGACCCTCGCCCCACATTATGTTTATATAGGTAAACATGTTTTGCTCTGCGAAATAGGCATGCTGTGAGCATGTGCCTAAGTAATAGATTGTTCATGCAGTCTTCTGGCAGCAATACCAAACATTATCTTGTACGGGTCTCATTCTGTTCTTGTCAACCCTAGGCCACGGAACACGATGGAAAATGTCATGCATAGCAATGATAAAAACGCTTTCGCTAAATGACAGTTGATAACAAAATTAAAATATCACCGCTGAAAAGCGGGCCGTTCTAAAATGAATAAATGAAAACAGTACAGTGTATGTAGGTAAAAGGGCACAGGCTGCAGGCCTAAGCTAAGCTAAAACAAACCTGCACAAACAAGACTAAAAAAGACCCACAACAGTGCTTGAACCACAGAGGTT
This sequence comes from Pleurodeles waltl, assembly GCF_031143425.1. Classification (NCBI taxonomy): domain Eukaryota; kingdom Metazoa; phylum Chordata; class Amphibia; order Caudata; family Salamandridae; genus Pleurodeles; species Pleurodeles waltl. The sequence continues at coordinate 262,521,203 of NC_090436.1, read as the reverse complement.
CACTTTGCATCCTTCTAAATATGAGCTGCAAGGTGTCCCCTAAGAGACTGTGCAAATAACTTGTTCCTGCTTTGTGATATATTTTCTGTTGCAGACAGACAATCTTTCATAGAACACACAAACCATCATTTATGGCAACAGTGTGTTGTTTTACTGCTTACTATTCCCTTCTCATTTTGTATTGTACCATATATGTATTACCTTTCTATTTTTGTTGCATAAAGGCATTACCCTGTTCTTGATGAGTAACCCAATCCCAGACCACACCAACCTGCTCTACTATTCAGCTTCTGTCCTGTCCTCCCCCTTCCAGGTTTTATGTAATCACTTGTACGTGCTAAACCTCTCATTCAGAATTATCCTGACCTACAGAGAGCAGTTCTGCCTCTTAGGTATTCAAATGCAGGACTCAGTAGGGATTTTGACAGCTGCTACAACGTGGAGTTGACTCGCTCAGGTAGATTGTGTTTGTTTCTTCCTTAACAAATAATTAAGCCATCTCAATTAGCTTGCTGGTTGCTCTTGGGCTTTGAATTTTTTCTGGAAAGATTTCAAGTGTCCCCTTTCACCTCATCATCTGTAAATATATATTGCTTCTTGATTGCATGTTATACTCTTAATGTATTCCTTTGGCATCCTTCTAAACAATGTGTTGTAGATCGGTGCTGGGGAATAGAAACTAAAGGCAACTATCTTTTTTTTTTTTTCTTTTTTAATTTATGGTCCAACAGGATCGCACAATAATTGCATATATACGACATCAGGTGAGGAATCACCTCCCACATAGCATAAATAGATAAAAAAGAAAAAAGGACACCAAGAAAAAAAAAAGAAAAAAGTAATCTGGGTACAAACAGTAACAATATACCAACAGATTAAATGAACCCAGACCTAACTTAACCATAGACTACTCAAGCTATTGTGCCAGCAATTCAGACAGATTTGATCAAAAGAAGCATATTTGTATTATCATATAACTCCCAATTAAACCTGGCCCAGATGCAATAAAATGTGTTAACTGAGCGTATCCCCTTGATTTGGCCAATACGAGTTCCTGCTCATAGATCTGCTTCACAGAAGTAGCCCACCACATAAGGGCCTTGGGAGGTGATACAGAAATCCATGCTCTGTTGATTCAAAACCTTGATGTCACAATGATAATAGATAATGCTAGTTTTAGTCCCCAGTCTGCTTCCAATCTGTAGCCTAACATGAGTTCCTTAATTGTGAATTGAAGGTCATAGCTAATCCATAGCCCAGAGAGCCGGTTCACATCTGTCCAGAACCCCACCTCCATTTAGGGCAGGTAGAAAACATACGTAAGATGTTTGCAGGGTCAAGGTCACATTTGGGACACTTGGACTTATTTTGGATAATATTCCAGGACTGCCTTATTATTCTATCCTGGGTGTAGTACAACAAACATAAACTGATTTGAATTGTTGTATTTTCAGATTCGTCGGGTGAACTGAGTCCTCTAGTGTCCCTAAAGCGGTCAAAACATCTGAAGAGACTATGGCCCTCATTACGATCTCGGCGGTTAAATCCGCCGAGATCCGCCCTGGCGCTCAAGAGAAGACCGCCAGCGCGACTACTCACTGCCGGCCTTGTTATGTTTTCCCCACTGGGCCGTTGGTGTGCGGCGGGTGCCCGTAAATCAGGCAGTGACCTGCGCAATGGGACACTGCACAGGGTCCCTTGCACTGCACTGCCCATGCCCCGGAGCACCCCTTCCATCAGCCTTTCCCTGGCAGGGGAACCCGCCACGGAAAGGCTAGTGGCAAAAGGGATCATTATCCGAGGGGCAGCACTGCTTGCAACACTGCCCTGTCAGAAAATGATTCCCTCCACCGTCAGGCTGCCTGTCGGCGGCAGCTTGACGGTGGAGGAGAGCCGCCGTAGGCGGCCCTCACTGTGTTCATAATATGGCAGTCTTTGCACCCACCGCCAGCATGGCGATCTGAACGGCCGGGGTTCATAAAGACCCCCTATGTCCTCAAAGAGGACCTTGCTCCAATTGTCAACAAGTACAGAACTATCATTGACCCTATGCTGACAGAGATTTTGATATACGGTACTTATCAAAGACTTCTTAGGTGTACCGTGTAAACAGAGGAGTAAGTCAGAGCTTAGAGGTAAAACCGCAAGCCTACACTTTACTAGGAAATAATCTCTAATCTGCAAGTATTTAAGAATCGATGGGGGAAGTTATAAAGACAACGATATTTTTCACATCAAAAACAATTCTTGAAGGTATTATGATTAGCTTAAGGCACTTTCTTTGTCATTCAGATCCCAAACCAGATTTTGCAAGTGATCTAACTTAACAAAAGTCCCACATATGCGAATTGCCACATTTTTATGACACAATTAGTACTCACTTCTGCGTGTGGGCTTAGAGCTAGGACAGAAACAGCCAAATTCTGACTATGGGAAGTCACTGTAGAATCATTGTGTTGTTTACCTGCTTATGGTCTTAGCATTTTCTTGTTCTGTGTCCTAAACCCACCCACACACGTAGGTTACCGTTTGTATTGGTAGAAGCATGGGAATGTAATATGGTTGGACTTATGCTGATGCTGTGATCAAGTTAGGTCACATTGGCTCATCCATGTATTCGAATGGTTGGTTTCAAGCAACAAGATGTGGGCGAACTACAAGAACCAAATCACCCAACTCATAGAAATTCCTAAACCAGAAGAAACTCTTGATTCTTAATCAAATCTTCCCTTACCAAACACTGATATTATAGAACCACCAATGTGAAAACACACTCAAAACCAACCTATTAATCTTTCAAAAAGATCCAAGGATCCTTCTCCTTAGAACCCATTTTAAAGACTAGCTCGTTCATAAGTTCCATTTTCTGTTCTCCAACAATCTCTATTTCATTGCAAGAATGTTAATGCTTACCACTGTTACTTGTAAAGCGCTTCTCTGTCCATATGACTAGGTACTCCAGATATGGAAATGGTTTCATGTGATGTGATTAATTCACAGTCTGGAACACATCCATTGATGTAAACTCCTTCAAACCCTTCAGTGTATCCCAGATATTGCCTATTGATGGGACTATGAGAGTGCTGCGGAGGTAGACTTCCACTTATGAGTGGGACTGACCATATAGGACACAGGGAAAATCCCTGGTAGGCTGATGGACCAATAACAGCTTTGGCAGAGTGGCTGTAGATATTTTTATATATATGTACATACCTAATTTGCTGCTGATGAGAAACAAGGGTCTTCAGCACTGTCCCAGACTATGAATATTGGAATATTTCATGAGCTATTCTTCAGACTGAATTCATGACCTATGGTTTGGCGTCATTCAGGAAAATTAAGTCTTGGGTAAGACCCCACCAAACATACTCTAGAGACAGTTTGTGAATCACTGAATGTGCTCACTTGCTTGAGGTAAAATGTGACTGGTACTGACACGCGGCTCAATGCTGATTTTAACTCAGTTTGCTACACTTTTCTCAAACCAACAAAGGCTTCATTTGACCTAATTCAGTGACAAGCCTTAGATTGTTACTGGGAAGTTGAAGCCTTGGGTGGTCAGACCAGAAAATGGATCGACATGGAGCTATGAAAAATGCCTTTTGCATGTGTGATGATTATTCAGCTGTTCGAGTGTAATGCAAGCTCCTTGAAAATGAGGATTAGAAATATTTAAATGCCTGCAGTTTTAGGATATCTGATAGCATTATATTGCGTGACATATTTTTCCTTATTAACATTCCTGGCAAAGATGTCATATTTGAGTAAAAGGCTGTGACATAAAGCGGACTGGCATGCTTTCCATTAGCGCTCTGGGATATGTGTGTATAATTCCATTATGGTCTGAGACTGTAGTGTATACACTCTGTAAAAGTTCAACTTGAAGTAGCTGCTAGCCTCTAATAAACAATCTGGTTCGAATTCCTTTAACAGCAGTAGCACACAATGCCCTTATTTTTCTGAAGGATGTTTTCAGGACACTTTAGAATTTTGTGGTAAGCTTCATAACTTAAAACAAAGAAAGAATGTGCGTGAGAGAATATTTCAGACTCTAACTTCCAAGAAAGAGGTCACCAAACAACTAAATGGCTGCAGTTTATAAAGTGTGACTAGTGGAGCTGTAGTTAGTCGCACAGTCTGCAGGTGCTTACTAGCAACAGCATCTTAAGGCCCATACTTATACTTTTTTGCGCCCCATTTGAGGCATTTTTTGAAGCAAAAGCGGCGCAAACTTACAAAACACAATTATATTTTGAAAGTTTGCGCCGCTTTAGTGTCAAATAATGACGCAAATGCGCCGCAAAAAAAGTATAAATATGGGCCTCAGTGCGCATAAAAAAAGCTGCTTTTTGTTCCCAGCTACGTTTTACTGTTCAGTGCGAAAAAGGGCCAGGCGTAATCAAAGTACTTTTTGGTATGGCGAAGTGCAGCTTTTTTTTTAAAGGACTAAACACTGAAAAGATTGCAGCTCTGCTATGATTTTTGTGGTGTTTAAGAGCCACAGAGCGACATTTAGATTGCAGGATTAATCTTTCAACGAAAACATAATTGTGATTTGTGTTCTTTAAACAGTTTACCTTCATGTAATTATTGCATTACAATTAATTTAAGCTTATATAAATAATATCTTCAGCGAGCTGTAGTGCAAAACATTTGAACTAACCCCCACTACACACATTTTCCTGACTTTTTTCTTAAAGTTAGTGTTTATTAACAGCGAAGGTAACATTTTAGTACATAGAATACAATCCAAAAATTGACAGAACAAGAATAATAAACACTGGATATAATAAAAATAGTGACAATCTAAGATAAATATAAAATAGAAATGTAAATGTACTTATGCTGAAGAATGAGAAAGTAGATAATATTTAATGTGAAGGGGAAAGGATAAGCAAAGGGAAAATTATCTAAGAATGTTGGTAAAAGATACTCATAAAAACCATAAACAATAAAATAAGTTAATTATAATCTCTACAACTGTGCAATTATAACATATGAAGATATCACTATAAAGGGCACATACAGAACAACCCAAAAGGGTGTATTCAGGGTGCATTTCTCACTTCAGCTGATATAGTAATGATTTTACTAATAGGAGTGGAGATTAGGGAAAGATAACTAGTTAGTGGAAGGCATAATAAATCTTTGTTTCTGGCTAGAGAAACAGGAGAAAGATAGTTTGGGCCTGATTTATGAAAAGTTAGCGCCACATTTATGTCTTTTTTTTAGCAAAAGCAGTGCAAACATACAAAAATATAATATAATGCTTTGCGTCAAAAAATGATTTAAAAGCGGTGCTAACTTTTCATAAATCAGGCCCTTAGGCCCATATTTATACTTTTCTTACCGCCGTATTTGCGTTATTGTTTGATGCAAAAGTGGCACAAACTTACAGAATACAATTGTATTTTGTAAGTAAGCGCCGCTTTTGCATCAAAAAGTGGCGCAAATGTGGCACTAAAAAGGTATAAATATGGGCCTTAGTATCTAATCTATGATGAAAACAAACGGCATTCCACCAGGCTGAAAGAGTTACACAATGGGCTTGTTTTCAATTCAATGTCATTAAATGGAATGCAACAGCAACAATAGCTCTATCAATTTATATCTCAGGGTTGAAACCTGTGCGGAGCCAAACTATCATGAAAAATATTTGTGATGGAAAAGGGAACATCAATTTTTAAGATCTTGTTAATTTGCTGCCAGACTAGTCTCCAGAATAATGAAATAGGAGGACAATTAAATAACATATGTTTTACATCTGCGTTTGGATATGAAAAGGACCAACATGATGAACTAAGACCTGTAGAAAAGGAATGAAGTAATGAGGGAGTAAATAAAGTGTTTGTGTAGTATTAGCAGCTCGTGTGATTTTATGGATTTTAAGCCATAATTTATCCCATAAAGCAATAGGCCAGCATTCTGCTAAATCCTTTTCCCGTGCCAATTCAGTATTTGATTTGATTCTAACCAAGTCAAAATGTAAGGACTTGTATATAGCAGATGCTGAAGGATTAGTGTACAATAAGAAAAAAAGGTTAGCCCATAAGGAAGGAGGAGAAGGTATCGAAGATAAAGTGGGAATATAATGAGCAATGGAGGTGTGAGAGGTTGTATTGTGATTTACATATTGAGGGTAAGGAATATGTAATTTGAAGATCCGTAAAAGATATAGGACCTCATTATGATTTTGGAGATCTCTGAGTGAGACTGCCAAAGCCACAGGCGACCAGAAGACGGCCAGTGGTGGCGGTCTCTCATATGCCATATTATGGGTATTGCTGGATTTCCACCACACTTTGGGCAGATATCCAGCAGTAGCCATGCTGGCAGGCGGTGGCGCTCTGGCATTGCTACCACCTGCACCGCCCCACCTGTAGGACGCTGCCAGCCATATTATGACCATTAAGATGGCCTGGCGGTGTCCTGCTGGCGGGGCGCTGCCGGCTGTGGCAGCCCCCCTTCCTGTTCCCTGCCGGACAACCTCCTCGCTGGACAAGGTTAGTCAGGCATCCAACAGGGGACGGGGGTGGGAGGATGGGGGGTGTTGTGTGTGAGTGTGTGGTGTCTGCATGTGTGTATGAATGTATGTGTGCATGTGTGAATGCGACTGTGAGTGTTGTGGTGTATGTTTGGTTGTATGCATGTGAGTGAATGAGTGTATGAATCTTGAAGTGAGTATGTGTCTGCATGTCAGTGTGTATGCGTGTGAGTAGGCTTGTTTGGATGTTTGTGTGTATGCATGTATGGATGCGTGTGAGTATGTGTGAGTGAATGCATGTATGGATGAATGTGAGTGAATGCATATCTGAATGTGTAGGTGAATGGGTGTATGCATGTGGGTGCCTGTGTGCATGTATGCAGGGAGGGAGAATGGGGGTGTCATGTAAGTAAGGGGGAAGGGGGAAATATGTGAGTAGGAGAGGTGGGGTGCTATATGAGTAGAGGTGGGGAGCGCTATGTGAGAAGGGGGGCTGGGGTCGCTGTGACTGTAGGGGGGTCAGGTGCTTGATGGGGGTGAGGGAGGGAAGGAATTCCCTGTCACTGGTAGCAGCCCTACCACCATGGTTTTCCTGGCGGTGCTACCACCACTGAAACTATGGTGGTAGGTCGGCTCCTAATACCGCCAGCGGTCCTCTGATGCCTGCGGGTCAGAGATAAACATCTCTGGCCTGGCTGTTCATACTGCCATGGCGGTATGGGTGGAGATGCGGCAGCCAACCTGCCACACTCATAATTTGATGGTCTTCACCATCAGCCTGTTGGGGGTGATACTGCCACGTTCACCCTGACGATCGGAAGACCACCAGGGTCATAATGACCACCATAGTTTGATTATGAGCAAAAAGTTGCGATAACCAGCATAACCCTCTGGAATGCCAAGCTTTCCAAAATACAGATCGATTGTTTATACATATTAGTTTATTATGCCAAATAGGCTGTTGCAAACAAATTCATAGTAGAAGGACAAGCTGTGGGTAAAAGAGGAGACAAAAGTTGGAAATAACTGGTGTATGAAACGGGGAAATATTAGCTGTAAAGGCAAGAGATTCTTTAAAAGCAAAAGGTGAAATAAGAGATTTCCCTAATTACAGCCATAATGGAGAGTGTATGGGAAAGTCATTGGAGAGTCATCTAGCAGTTTCTTTTAATGAAAACACATGATGATATTTTTTGAAGTCAGGAAATGTAAGGCCTCTATTAGATTTACCTTTTTTTTAAAGTGTCAATGCAATATGGGGAGATTTGCCTTTCTAAAGAAATTTGGAAAGTAAAGGAACTATTTTTTAAGTATTGGAGAGGGATGTGAACAGGAATCGTTGCGATTATATATAATACCATGGGAGACAGCATAATTTTGATAGAATCAAGTCTACCCCACCAGGAGAGAAAAAGTTGATGCCAACGAATCATATTATCATTTAATGTTTTAATTATGTTTTCAAAATTAAATTTTAGAGTATCTTTAATAGTTTGGAGGACCATAGTCCTAAGTATTTTATTTTAGAGGATTGACAGGTGAATAAAGTAGAAACAAAAAGATGTTTATTACACTGGACATTTAAAGGTAATATTTCACATTTGTTAGGATTTAGTCTATAACCGGAAAGATGGGAAAAGGTGTTGAATTGAAAGAAAAAGGGAGGTAGAGAGGTAATGGGTTTAGAACAATATAAAATGATATCGTCAGCATAAACTGACATTTTAATTTGCTGAGAACCAACTTGAAAACCTGAGATGTGTGTATCTTCTCAAATTTTAGTGAAAAAAAGGTTCAAGTGCTATGATAAATAATAGAGGTGATAATGGGCAACCTTGACGTACCCCTCTAAACACAGGAAAAAAGTCTAAGAGCAAAACATTAGCAAAAATGGTAGGTTTAGGGGCTGAATATAGTAGCAATATTAATTCAATTAACTTGGGTGGATGACCAATCCATTTTAACACCTGAAACATGAAATTACATTCCATCCTATCAAGTGCTTGCTCCGCATCCAAGGCGATAGCAGCAATAGGATGATTTAACATAGAGGCTTTGGTTAGGATGTTAAAATGAACTCAGGTATTATCAGAGGCTAACCAACCTTTAACAAAACTCAGTTGTTCAGGATCTATAAGATCAGGTAAGATAGGATGTATTCCTAAACCCTAATTTCTTTTGAAGAAACAGTATTTTTTGTAACCTTTCTTTATTGGTATTTTTATCATGTCTGTTGTCAGTCATGAGTTAACAAAGCAATAACATGGGCCATAACAAACAGTGCATTTCAGAATTTAAGTAAAGGCGCGATCTCATAGGTTTGAGCATGGGCGAGGGCAATACATCCAACCAAGATCACATTTCTACCGGAGTCGGGCCCCCTGCTTTTCACAGCACATTGATACCCAGGAGAACCATTGACCACACACATGGGGACCATCCGGTAACACTATTAGTCATCAAACATCCCAGCTTCAAAAAAGCTACAACAGTGTCCATACGTCACTCCCCTTCACTGGAGCCATCCATAGAATCATGCTCATCCTCCTTTGTAAAGTTGTGCAGTAGGAATCCCAACAGCACGAAGGCCTCCGAAGCCCCCCTGTCTCTGCAGGTATTATGCATATGCACCTCCTCCACAACTCCCCATTCAAGGAGATCCCTCTGCCGCATGACCACCCGGGGAACCTGAGCACTCATCCAGCATTTGGCCACTTGTCTCTTGGCCCACATCAACACCAGTTGGGCCATTTTATAATGTATTGGTCGTCCCCTGGGTCTAGGCACCACTCCCAGAAGGCAGGCCATCAGGGTCAAGGGTATCTCTATGTCAGTCTCCTCTGTAATCTTGGGAGCTACTGTTTCCCATTATCCCCAAACCCCCCGCATGTCCAGGCTAGATGCAAAAAACTATTGCTTAGCTCCCCAAATGTCATGCACCTCGCCTCCCTATCAGGAGTTATTGTATTAAGACTCCCCGGGGTCATGCATGTCTGGTGGAGGAAGTTGAATTGGAGCAGTTTAAATCTGTGATTGCAGGACACTTTCTTCACTAGCATACATGCTTGCGCCCAATCTGCGTATGTTACCAGCTCCTCCAACTCCCTCGTCCATGCAGCATGTGCCACACACTGGTGTAACACCTGATCACCTCAAACAGCTTTGTAGAATAATGAGATGAGGTGTCCCCCTCCCCCTAACAGAGCAAACCATCTAACACTCGGCATGGCTGCGGGGCAACCGGAAGGCCCACCCAAACCTTCTGTCCCACACTTTCCAGCTTGGCATACTACGGGAACTGGCCCGGCCCCACCTCCAAAGTTTCCTGAGCCTCCAGGAACTCAATGAACACCTCCCCAGGTAACGATCCTCGCCAGCCTGGCAGCCCCCGGACCTCCATCAATCCAAGCATTGATATCCCGGAATGGGGCAAGATCCCAAATGCACAGCTCCCTGTAAAATGGTGCCCTACCCAACACTTTACCTACAAATGCCTCCCAGATTGCCGCAGTCTACCTCAATAGATAGGGAATTTCCACCGTTGATCTCCCTCCCCTCATTAATAATTGCACCAAGGTATCACCACCCAACATGCCTAGGAACAAGCTCTTCTCCGCGTTGTCTGATACTGCCAGCCAACACGGAGCATGTTGTAAATTGGCTGCATAATAGTAGTGTTGCACACCATCTTCCATATCTCATTTAAGAACCGACAATGCCACCCTACTATGGCGTCTGGCACAGACCAGGGAGATGAGCAAACTGTCTAACTTCCTGAAAAAGGAGGGATGGATCGTAAACATGGCATTCGGAAGCAGATAGAGGCTGAATAACTACTTTCAACTCCTCCACGTCTATCTCGCTCTCCAATTCCTGCACAAGCTCTGGGGCCAGTCTGGACAGCTCCACACCAGTCAGGTAACCCTCAATCCACTCAGGCGGACGTACTATCCCAGCACTATACACTCCACGAAGATTCTTGCACCTCCATCGACGTCTCCCTAGAGCCCTGTAGAACAGCCTGTCAGAGTTCCTGCGCCCCCAAGATCACCTCTAGCTGGTGCCGCACTCCATATGTCGCACCCATACAGACCCCATGGATAACAGCCTTAAGTGCCTCCAAACCCAATGCTTTAGTGGTAGAAGAATTCTAATTAATCTCCAAATAGTCCACTCCGTTAAAAGATCTGGGGCCATGTGCCAGCTGCGTTCACGCCGCCCAGGCGGACTTCACTGAAATACCAGTAACATCAGCACATGATCAGATAGGAACCAACCCAAATGTGTCACCGCCACCAAAGACTGCAGATCAATTCCACTCACTAATATGCAATCAAAATGACTATGGTGGTCATTACAATCCTGGCGGACGGTGTTAAAGCTGCGGAAATACCGCAAACAGGCCGGCGAACAAAAAAAGGGAATTATGACCCTGGCGGAAACCGCCAACGGAGACAGCCACTTTAACACACCGCCTGCCACAGCGGTACAGACAAGCAGCGCGGCGCTCACCGCCAACAGACAGGCGGGAGACAATGTACCGCCCACAGTATTACAACCCGCCAATCCGCCACCTTTTCCGGGGCGGATTCACCGTGGATAAAAACACGGCGGAAACAGCTTTTGCTATGGGAAAACGCTCACCTGAACATATCCCACGAGGAACGAGGACTCCATGGAGCCGGAACTCCAAATACTTCCTGCCCTTGTGTTTCTGCTCCTCTATGACCAACAGCTACGTAGGCGCTGAAGACAACGGTGAGTACTGCACCTACGACACGGGGAGGGGGGAGGCAAAAGTTAGGGGGACACCCACCAAACACCCCCACCCTCGCACATTACAACATACACACCAATGCATTCACAAAAAATCACAGTAACAACCCACAATCCCCCCGGAAGAATGAAAACACAAAGCGAAAATCGGTCAAACAATGTAATGTGTCAATGTACATGTCATACAAAAATATACAGATATATATTTGAAAATCAGTCATAATTATATACAATACGAGAAGTAGTGCAGATATGTACATAACAATGTCCGTGCACCATCAGTCCAAAAATGCATGGGCGAGGCCCACAAACTATACCTGACCACAATTGGAGAGAACACTGCCGGGGCATCAGATAGAAATACTACAGGCACCTCAGGGGGAAGGGAAGGGGGGGCACCTCAGCCGGAGGAGTGCAAAGCCAGATCCACGACGGGGCTCCATGCCCATTTATGCCATCCTGGGGAGTGCAAAGCCACAGTCTCTCAAGTCTCTACAGTGGGTGGCTTGCCCACTGTGCCATCCTGGGGAGTGCAAAGCCACAGTCTCTCAAGTCTATACAGTGGGTAGCTTGCCCACTGTGCCATCCTGGGGAGTGCAAAGCCACAGTCTCTCAAGTTGATGCAGGTCTCTACTGGTACTGGGGGGGACTGGTGCCCAGACTGGATGAGTCTCCCCGTGAAAGGTCGTGTCCTGTCACTGTCCCAGCTGCACATGGGATTAGGATGCCTGATGTGGCGGTTCATTCATTCCTACCCGGTGCTTGCCCTGTTCAGCGGTGCTTTGCCATGGCGGTCTTTGCCCTGTTCAGTGGTGCTTTGACATGGCGGTTCTGGACTGTTCAGCGGTGCTTTGCCATGGCGGTCTTTGCCCTGTTCAGCGGTGCTTTGACATGGCGGTTCAGGACTGTTCAGCGGTGCTTTGCCATGGCAGTCTTTGCCCTGTTCAGCGGTGCTTTGACATGGCGGTTTAGGACTGTTCAGCGGTGCTTTGACATGGCGGTCTTTGCCCTGTCCAGCGGTGCTTTGACATGGCGGTTCAGGACTGTTCAGCAGTGCTTTGACATGGCGGTTCTGATAAGGACATTGGTGTGTGGCATGACGTTCTCTACACTGGACATTGGTGTGTGGCATGACGTCTTCTACACTGGACATTGGTGTGTGGCATGACGTTCTTTACACTGGACATTGGTGTGTGGCATGACTTCTTCTACACTGGACATTGGTGTGTGGCATGACGTTCTCTACACTGGACATTGGTGTGTGGCATGACATTTCATCATTGCCCAGCGGGGCTGTGGCAGCCGGGGCCCTCCAGGGCACTGACTCCGGTGGTGGCGGTGGTCTCCTGACCAGTGACGATACTTGTGCCCTCCTGGGCACTGACTCCGGTGGTGGTCTCCTGACCAGTGACGATACTTGGGCCCTCCTGGGCTGTGACTCTGGCCGTGGTCTCTGGACCAGTGACGATACTTGGGCCCTCCTGGGCACTGACTCCAGCGGTGGTCTCCTGACCAGTGACGATACTTGGGCCCTCCTGGGCTGTGACTCTGGCGGTGGTCTCTGGACCAGTGACGATACTTGGGCCCTCCTGGGCACTGACTCCGGCGGTGGTCTCCTGACCAGTGATGAAACTTGGGCCCTCTGGGCTGTGACTCTGGCGGTGGTCTCTGGACCAGTGACGATACTTGGGCCCTCCTGGGCACTGACTCCGGCGGTGGTCTCTGGACCTGTGATGATACTTGTGCCCTCCTGGGCAATGACTCCGGTGGTGGTGGTGGTCTCCTGACGAGTGACGATACTTGGGCCCTCCTGGGCTGTGACTCTGGTGGTGGTCTCCGGACCAGTGACAATACTTGGGCCCTCCTGGGCTGTGCCTCTGGCGGTGGTCCCCGGACCAGTGACGATACTTGGGCCCTCCTGCGCTGTGACTCTGGCGGTGGTCTCTGGACCAGTGACGACGGTGCTGGCGGTTGTGTCTCGACCGCCGGAAATGATGGCGCACTTCTCTGCCGTGACACTCACAAGAGGCTGGGCAGACTTCCTCTGGCCTTTCCCCACATTTGGTAGAGTCACAGCTGACTCTCCAATCCCCTTGGAACCCATGTCAGTTGTTTTCCCACCAGGAGTCTTAACACAGTCCCGTTGTCCACTCTCCAATTTTAGAGCCTTTACAGGGGGTGGGCTGCCAGTGCCTTGGCTCCGGGTCCTACTGCCTGCCCTGGTGGCCGGTGCACTCCACAAACCTTGAACAGGCACCACTGGTATTGGAGGCTTTTTGGCTGAGGCGCTACGACGGGACTGAAGAATTGGAGGGGGGGTGGGGGCAAAAAGGTCAACTTTACAGAGGGACAGTTTCTGACGAACACTGGGATGGGTAGCTGGAGGGGGTCTGGGAGTGGAGGAAGAGGAGGTGGTTGTCGGATGTGTCACTTTAGCTGTTTTGGGTGCAGGTGCAGGTACTGGAGGCTGTCGTGAGGTGGATGGATGTTGGGTGAGTGATTGCCGGCGTTTGTGTACTTTGGGAGGGGGCGTCACAGACACACTGGGAGAGGACACAGGGGACGTGTAAATGGCAGTGGAGGTGGTGAGTGCAGGTGAGCGGCTTGTGGTGCTGGGTGTCCTGGTGCGATTCATGGTGCCTGTAGATGTGGTGCATGCAGGTGTGTGTGTAGACGAGACTGGGAGGGAGGAGGGAGAAGAGGAGGAGGGGGACACAGTGGAGGCAGTGGATGTTGCTGTGTCTGTTTGTGGGTGAGGCTTGCGTGAGTGCCTGTGGTGTGTGTGGTGCCTATGTTTGCTTGAGCTACTTGTGTGTGTTGACTTGTGTGCATGCTGGTCTGTAGGTGTGCTTGGGATGGGCTGGGGTACAGGAGATTGGGTCTGGGTGGAGGAAGTTGGAGGGGGGAGGCTAGACACAGGGACAATGGCTGCCATCAGTGCTGAGGCCAGAGATTGCAGGGTTCGCTGAAGGACAGCCTGACCAGAATGAATGCCCTCCAGGAATGCATTACCGTGTTGCAACTCTCGTTCTACACCCTGGATGGCATTCACAATGGTAGACTGCCCAACAGTGAGTGACCTGAGGAGGTCAATGGCCTCCTCACTGAGGGCAGCACGGGTGACTGGGGCAGGGCCTGAGGTGCCTGGGGCGAAGGTGATGCCCACCCTCCTGGGTGAGCGGGCACGGAGCGAATGCTGAGGGGCTGCTGGGAGGGCAGGGCTGGTAGGGGAGGTGGCGGCTGTACCTGTAGAGGTGGGGGCACAGATGGTGCTGCCACCACAAGGGAGCCCACATCGTCGAACGAGTCTGTGTCGCTGCTTGGTGATCCGGTGGCCGACGTGAAGCTCCCCTCGCCCTCCGTCCCACTGGTGCATTCAGAGTCCGTGGTGTGGCCCTCCATGGCCATGTGGGATGCAGCTCCCTCGTGCTCCGGTGCCACTGTACCTCCGCCTGTTGATGCTGATGTACAAAAGGACAGGGAGAGCCGAAAAAGGGGGCAGACAGAAGAAAGAGAGTTTTAGTGCATGGCATACCGCTACCGTTGGGGGACAAGACAAACGCAGCAGCCCCCTGCATTACGCCGTGCTCCTGCCCTCTGCACATGCAATTTCTGGGATATGGCCTATATGGCAATGGTGGACATCTGCGCACATGGGTGCCACAGGGGCAACTATACCTCGACTTGGCACTCTGCTGAGGTGGGGTAGAGTGCCACATGGCCTACATTACGGAGGCGCCTTGCCCACCTAACTCGCCCTGGCCTAGGGACACCCACAGCCCACCTCCCCCACCCAGACACCTCCACTGCACGCAAAGTCCGCAGAATGAGAGTGTACTCACCCCCTTGTGTCTGCTGTGATGCCCTCAAGCGCCCATCCAACTCCGGGTAGGCCACCGCCAGGATCCGGAACATCAGGGGGGTCATGGTGCGACGGGCACCCCTCCCACGTTGGGAGGCCATCCCCAGCTGAGCCTCCGCCGTCTTCTTGCTGCAGCGGCGAATGTCCTCCCATCTCTTACGGCAGTGGGTGCCCCGTCTCTGGTGGGCTCCAGGGTCCGGACCTCCTTGGCGATGGCACGCCAGATGTCCCTCTTCTGGTGGGCGCTGACCTACGTGACATGCACAAGGGAAGAGGAAAAGTCATTACCAACTGCACCGTCGTTGTGAGTGGCCCCCTCCCTACTCTGGCCATTTGGCCCATTCATTCACATGCATTAATGTTCTATGAACTCTGCCCCCTTCCCTCTTCCAACCAGCCCTCTCCACCCAGGCCTAGCCCATACAACGTGCTCCCTGTGTACTAACCTGTTGGTCTGGAGGACCGTAGAGTTGCGTGTACTGGGGGAGGACCCCGTCTACCAGTTTCTCCAACTCCTGTGCAGTGAAGGCAGGGGCCCTTTCCCCAGACGCAGCAGCCATCGTCGCTTCCAGACCGAGGTCCCAGCAGCACTTGCAGTGTAGGTCCTCTCCTGTCGAAGGTCATGTATCTAGTGATTGAACAGATAGAAAATGGCGGTGACGACCGCGGCGGTGACGTCCTCGGCGGTGCACATCATCACCGCCAGCGCACCTGTTCATTGGCTCCTGGGACCCATAGGGTCCAATGTTAACCAATGCAGCATTGCGCCGCGGTCTACGACCGCCTACCGCGACGGTGTGCAACACCAGCGCAGTTACCCACAGTCCCATTGTCCCACTTTAGAGGTCAGGCAGCCGCCATTTCAGGGGCCCACATGGCTTTATTTACTACTGCGTCACACATAGCTAGGCCTACACTCAACACACATACAGGAAGGGTTTTGTGAGTGGTGTAGTCTTGTGTGTAACTGTGGGTACATACCTGGAGGAATAATGACTGGTTCTTCGCTGTTGTCCTTCGTAGGCACCGTCAGCTGGGACATATGAGAAGATGGCGGAATCGTCCGGTGTACCGACCGCTGGTGGACCTGTTGACAATGGAAGAGAGACATGTCATCGTAACCTATCGGTTTGACCGTGCCACAATCCAGGAACTATGTACCCAGTTGGAGCCAGACCTGATGTCACCAATCCGCCATCCGACTGGAATCCCCCCTGACGTGCAGGTGCTGTCAGTGCTCCATTTCCTTGTAAGTGGCTCTTTTCAGACAACAGTGGCCATGGCATCAGGGATGTCCCAGCCTATGTTTTCCAACGTGTTGTCCAGAGTGTTGTCTGCCCTGCTGAAACACGTAAGGAGATACATCATTTTCCCTCAGGTGGAGGATTTGCCTACAGTGAAAGGTGACTTCTATGCCCTTGGACATATCCCCAACGTCATAGGTGCTATTGATGGGACCCATGTAGCTCTTGTCCCCCCCCCACAGGAGTGAACAGGTGTACAGGAACCGGAAGAGTTATCATTCCATGAATGTACAGATGGTCTGTTTGGCAGACCAGTACATCTCCCAGGTAAATGCTATGTTCCCTGGCTCAGTGCATGACGCCTACATCCTGCGGAATAGCAGCATCCCTGATATGATGGGTCAACTCCAGAGGCACCGTGTATGGTTATTGGGGGCCTCTGGTTACCCCAACCTATCCTGGCTATTGACCCCAGTGAGGAATCCCAGGACCAGGGCAGAGAAACGGTACAAAGAGGCCCATGGGCGGACTAGGAGGGTGATCAAATGCACCTTCGGCCTCCTGAAGGCCAGGTTTAGGTGCCTCCATATGACAGGTGGATCCCTATTCTACTCACCGAAGAAGGTGTGCGACATCATCATCGCCTGCTCCATGCTCCATAATTTGGCTTTGCGACGCCAGGTGCCTTTTCTGCAGGAGGATGATCCAGATGACGGTGTTGTAGCAGCTGTGGAGTCTGTGGAGCCTGTGGACAGTGATGAGGATGAAGCTGAGGAAGAAGACAACGACAACAGGGAGTCAGTCATACAGCAATATTTCCAGTGAGACACAGGTGAGAACATTTTAATTTTTAGCATTACATTAACTTTCACACGTCTACCTCTATCCTGTTACTCGATTTAAATCACTATTTGGTAACTGAGTTGTACCCTTCCATTACGGTTTCACAGGTGTGGTTACCTAGGTTTCAACTGCTTGCATCCTTCAAGGGCTTGTGATGTGTGACATAGGTATGTTAGCTTTACAATGGTAAACCCATTAAGACACTGTCATTGATAATACATTTTTACTAAATCACAGACTGACTCCAGATTGTTTTGTGTTTCAAGGGTGTTTATTGAAGTGCTCAGAAATGGGAGGGGGTTGTAAAATGAGGATGGGTGATGGCGGAGGAATGTCCATGGCAGAGTCCAGTTTATTAGTCTCACAGGTGCACTGCCCATCTGGGCATATGAAGTGGAGCTGGGGCAGTTTAAGTATGGACAGGGTAACAAAGTGGGACAGTGGGAGGACAAACAGGGTGGTGTCATTTCCTGGCGGGGGTCTTGCCATTTTGCTCTGTCCTGTTCCTGGATCTCAGGGACCGCTTGCATGGTGGTTGTCCGTCTGCAGGGGGTGGGGTGCTGGTGTGTTGGTCCTGTGGCGGGGCCTCCTGTCCACTAGCGCCGGCGGAGGTGGTGGGCAGGTCATCGTCCTGGCTAACGTCAGGGGCCCCTTGGAGTGCCACGGTGTCCCTCAAGGTCTGCTGTATGTCCTTCAGCACCGCTACGATGGTGCCCAGGGAGGAGCTGATGGTCCTGAGCTCCTCCCTGAACCCCAAATACAGTTCGTCGTGCAGGCGCGGGGTCTCCTGCAACTTGTCCAGGACCGTCACCATTGTCTCCTGTGAGTGGTGGTTTTCTCCCATGATGGAGGAGAGGGCCTCATGGAGAGTGGGTTCCCTTGGCCTGTCCGCCCCCTGTCGCACAGCAGCCCTCCCAGTCCCCCTGTGTTCCTGTGCCTCCGTCCCCTGGACTGTGTGCCCACTACCACTGCCCCCAGGTCCCTGTTGTTGTTGGGGTGGTGGGTTAGCCTGGGTTCCCTGTAGTGGTGGACACACCAATGATTGACCTGTCCTGGGTAGGGAGGTTTGGGCCCGCTGGGTGGGTGCTGTGCTGGTGTTACCAGAGGGTGGAAGGTCGGTGTTGGGCTGTGCCTGTGCAAGGGGAACCGACTGTCCCGAGGCCCACAATGGTCTGGGCTGGTCATCAGGATCCAGTAGGGCAGAGCTGCTCTCGTCACTGTGGGCCTCTTCTGGGGGTGGAGTGGTGTTGTCTGGACCCTCTGGTGTGGTGACGGTCCTTCGGGTTCCTGCAGGGGCATAAGAGCTAGTTTATTGCATGTGTGTGTGCAATGGTGTGCAATGGGTGGGTGTTTGTGTACCCCGTGCAAGCATTCCTGTGTGTGGGGTTGTGTGGTGATGGTTGGGGGGGTGTACTGGGTATGTGCAGTGGGCATGCTTTAGTGAGGGGTGTCCATGCTTAGTTGTGTCATGCAGGGCTTGGTGTTGGGATGGGTGGTTTGTGATATTAGTACATTAGTGAGGAGTTGTAGTGATAGGGGAGGGGGTGAGGGAGTGGGTGTGTGATAGCATGCAGGTAGGGTGGGAGATATGATAGTTAAGAATTGACTTACCAGTGTCCTATCCTCCACCGACTCCTGCGAGGTCCTCAGGATGCAAGATGGTCAAGACTTATTCCTCCCATGTTGTTAGTTGTGGGGGAGGAGGTGGGGGTCCGCCGCCCGTCCGCTGTACCACGATGTTGTGCCTGGAGACCGTTGAACGCACCTTCCCCCGTAGGTCGTTCCACCTCTTCCTGATGTCCTCCCTATTTCTTGGGTGCTGTCCCATGGTGTTCACCCTGTCCACTATTCTGCACCATAACTCCATCTTCCTGAATATTGATGTGTGTTGTACCTGTGAGTCAAATAGCTGTGGCTCTACCCGGACGATTTCCTCCACCATGATCCTGAGCTCCTCCTCGGAGAAGCGGGGGTGTCTTTGGCGTGACATGGGGTGGTGTGGGTGATGTGTGGGGTGATGTATGTGGTGATGGTTGTGGTGAGTGTAGTGGTGTGCGGTGTTTTGTGCATGGATGTTGTGTGGGTGATGGTGTTGTGTGCCTCTGTGTAGTGGGGTTGTCTATTCTGTGCTCGCTCTCTGTCGCCTTTGTCTCGAATTTTTGGTCGTAGGGGTTTGTGGGTGATGTGGGTGTGTGTTTTATATTGTATTGGGTGTGTGGGTGTGTTGTTTGTATGTGTGTCAGGTGTGTGTATTTGGAATTGTCCAATGTGGTGGTGTTTTGGAGATGTGTGTGTGTATTTTGAGCGCGGCGGTGTGTACCACCAATGGAATACCGTGGTTAAAAGACCGCCGCGTGGATTTGTGGGTAGTAATTGCATGGGCGTGTTTCTGTTGGCGTGGAGGTGGAGGATTTGTTTCCGCCAGTTTATCACTGACCTTTGGTGTGGTGGTCTTGTGTGGGTGTCTGAATTTCGGCGGATTCCAAGATGTGTGTCATAATAGCTGTGGCGGAATGCCGCCGCCACAACGGTGTATTGGCGGTCTTCTGCACGGCGGTAAGCGCCTTTTACCGCCAATGTTGTAATGACCCCCTATGTGTTATGCCTCAGTGAGTGACATGCTAATTCATGGCCCTCCGGATGTAGATCCCGCCAGCTACCCCTGAACCCCAAATCATGCATAACTGCTGTAAGTGAGGTCAACATCAGTGGTTTAGTGCCCGGTCGGGGCAGGTGCCTATCCATTCGGCCATCCAGGATACAATTGTACTCCCCTGCCCATATCATCAGCCCTCAATAACTCTTGTATATGCATAAAGAATAATTTTTCATCTATATTGGGTGCACAAGTGTTAAACCTCTCTAACGTCTAGCATCCCCTGGACCAGTACATAGCATCCCTCTACATCTGCCTCGCGTACGTGTGTCTGAAGGGCACCCCAGGTGCTATCCATTTGGCAACCCCTCTCGCATAAGAGAAATAAGTGGCGGAGTACAGTTGTCCCTTCCATTTTTTTCCCAATCGCTGAACTTCCTCACCCACCCGGTGGGTCTCCTGCGTGTAAGCTATTTGTATCTTATTACAGCGGAGGAATTAATGTACCCTATAATGTTTAGAATAGCCCTTTAAGGCCCAGACATTCCAGGTTAAGATGTTTGTAAGTTCACCCATAATGACCTGTGATCTTCTCTCAGCCCTGAGGGATCATACCACTTCCCTGACCAACTACCCTCCCATTCCCCTCCAAGTATTTGATATATGTATGAATTCATGCATGCACTGTGTGAACACAGCCCCTTCTTAAACCTAGGAGCAGTATTGAACAAGTCAAAACATTCAACACTCCCCTTCTCGGACAGGCAGCATAACAATTGAAAAACCAACCACTACTCATCCATATAGTACCATGCTGTCAGGACCCACAGCCTAACCCCAACCCTTTGAAACATGGCCTACCACTCATAGTGGAGAGAGGCATTCCCTCCCCCATAACATATAGGTGGTTATTACAACTTTGGAGGAAGTGTTAATCCGTCCCCAAAAGTGACGGTAAAGTGACGGATATACCACCAGCCGTATATATGGAACTCGTAATACAGCTGGTGGTATATCCGTCACATTTTGGACGGATTAACACCTCCATCAAAGTTGTAATAACCCATAATTTCCCAATTCCAATTCGAAGCATCCATATCACCACAAGACCTCCCGTCCAATTAGGGAGCTGTGTTCCACCCCTGCAATGTCAGAGCAGGCAAAGAAAGAGAGGACAGAAAAAAAATAAAAGAGAGGAACACATCAGAAACAAGGAGTACACAATACGCCTGGCAATTATGCAATCAAGCACCAGTGCCCAAAACTTCCACCTCCTCTGCATCAGCTGTTTCCATTGACAATTGTCACATCTCGATGTGTCTGCACCATCGTGCCATCTTCCTGAATTTTGACCCTGGTCTGACCCACCCCTCTGCAATATGTATCCTTATAATTGAGCATGCGGGCAATGGTGGCCCTCGGGAGCGCCCCGGGCCAAGTGGGATCAACCAGTGCACGGTGCGCCCTTTCAATCGCAAATATTGGGGACAGTCCAATGGGTTTACACACCTTTTGAATCCAATGCGCTACAAAGGTCTCCGTGGCTGACTCCTCAGCCCGCTCTGGGAACCTGATAAGCCAGATATTATTGCGACGGGACCTGCCCTCCGCGTCCTCCACCCTGTCCTCGAGGGTCCAGGCTCTAGATGTAACCTCTGCCATTTGTTTCCGCAGTACGTCAACCTCCACCCTGAGCTTGGAGATCGAGCCCGCCGTGATTTGCACCCTTTCGGATATCTTCCAGTGGTTCGCCGAAAGGAGATCGACCTCGATTGCCACTGAATCGATCTTCCCCTTGAGGGCCTCCCTGGATCCCTGAATCGCAGCCTACAGTTCAGCTCTCATGGGCTCCATTACAAGGGCATCCAACCCTGCATCAGTCCTGCACCCAGTCAGGCACATCTCCCGCTGCACAGATGAGGTATTGGTTGCGTGTAACTCCATAGTGTTGCCCTGAAGGGGGGCCGATTGTTTGCTTTTACCTATAAGCGGGGTTCCAATAGAAGGAACTCAGAATCCCCTGCGCTGCACGACAGACAATATTTATCAGCAAGATTAGTCACAGGGGTGAGAGGCAACCCCTGCGAGTCCAAGACTTCCTGGCGACCACCAGTTGTCTCCAATCACTTAGTTGCACCCCCTCATCTCTAGTCCAACAATAGGGACACTTCCACCTCCAATAGGGTCCAACAGTGACCCGGGTCCCAACACATCTTCAGGGCCCGGTGTCCCTTCACTATTGCCAGTCATGCTGCGCCACATGAGGACCCTCCAAATCGCAGACACTCACTGTCAGTGGCCACTGCTGGAAGCGCTCCAAGCTCCAGGCCCCGCGGGCCAGTCCCGCCTCAGTTCAGGGACCTTGTCAGTCCCCAGGTCACATCATAATCAGTTTTAACTAAAGAAATGGGACGATAATTTTTACAAAATGTGGGGTCCTTATTATCTTTTGGGTTAGACAAATCATAGCTTCCTGAAAGGTACCATGGGAAGACCATTATTGGTGAAAGAGTTCAGTAAATGCAAATGTTTAGGTAAAAGAGACTTCTCAAAATGATTATAAAATTCAACAGTGAAACCATTACAGGGGATTTTCTTCTGCAAAGTACAGAAACTGCATGAGATATTTTTGACAGTGTGATAACTGATCCAAGTGAGTTCAGATCAATAAGCTGTAAAGGGGGAGAGGTAATGGATTGAAAATATTCAAATAAATGTTACTGTAGTGGATGAGTATTTGAAAAATATAAAGTGGTGTAAACATTAACAAACTCCTGCAGTATATCTTTATCTTTATAAACAATATTCCCTGCTGTATTCCGCAAGGATTCTATTTTAGTTCTGTCTCTCCTGATCTTTAAATAACTGGCAACTAATTTCACCATTTTGTTTTGGCTCCCATTAAATCTTATAACACTGCCTTTTCAGAGATACAAGGAAGCAGTCTTCATAGTTTTTTTTACTTGTTTTGAAATAATTGATTGGTTTGGGATTACATATGTTTTTTCTTGGTTGATACTAATTTTATTATGAAACATGTGGCTGCTGCTTCGAAAAAGTCCCAAATGGATACAACAGAGGAATTAAGTGTACTGCTAAGAGTAAAGAATTAATTGGTAAAGATTTCATATTCAGAAGTGAATTTAGAATCTATAAGAAGTGTGTTATTAAAACGCCATCTGCCTGCATGAGGTGAAAAAGGAACAAGGTTAATATCTGTATATAGTGGTGCATGGTCTGAAATCTAAATTTAGCCTTTTCCTGAGTGAAGAACATTTTGGGTAAGGAACTTTCTGAAAAAGAGATTATTTATCCAGGACTGTGAGCGACGTGGGGGTGAATAAAAAGTGTATTCAGAGAGATCTAGATGAAATAATCTCCAAATTTCAACTAATTAATTATGATGAATTCTAGATTTAAATTGAGAGTGCATCTTGGTATGCACACCCTTAACTTTTGAGTGCCTATCCAGTATGAGAACAAGAATTTGATTACAATCTCCACAAAATATAACATATTCATCGTCACATTGGTGTAATTTATCTGCTATATTGGGCAAAAATGTTTTGTCCACCAAAACCGGACCATATACATTGCAAATAGTTAGTGGTATATTATTTAACAGGAGTTTGACAATAATCCAGTGACCCTCAGAATCAGTTTCCTGTTGAACTGTTGTGAGATGCAACTTTTTATGGCAAAGAATCACTACTCCGTTTTTCTTCCCCAGTGCATGAGAAGCAAACACATTGCCCACCCAACAGTAATAGTAAGTAAGTAGTAACTTCCATCTCAGAAAGGTGTGATTCCTGAAGTAGTGCAACATCTGTTTTTAGTTTGGCTAAATGAGATAACAACCTTTGTTGTTTGATAGGATTGCCTAACCCTTTGATATACCATGTAGTAATCTGGAATGTAGCATTAAAACATTAGTATGTACATATTGTATGCTTACAGTATTATAAAAAATTGAGATGAAAAATAAAAAATGAGGAGAATAAAAAAATTATGAATAAAAGGAGAGAAAGAGGGAAGGACTAAAGGGAAGAAAACAAAAAACATTAAAGAATAATTTAGAACTATAGAAGGAAATGATAAAAAGATGCATAGACCAAAGAGACAGTACAATTCATACAAATGATGACTTGAAGACATACCTACGCGGAGGGTGGCAACACCAGAAGATGACGGCAACAGCCATCAAGGTCCACAGAAAGCAATGACAGCCTCAACTTGGATGAAGTTGTCATATAAAGAGTAAAAGACTGGAATGAGAAATGAGGACAAATACAAATGATAAAAAATAGGTGACTATGTTGAGGTAAATTTGCATTCATAGGAGAAAAAACATTAAAAACTAGTAATAATCTTAAAAATGAGTCTAAATTCAGGAGACTTTTGAAGGGTCCACCTTTTCTCCTCCATGTCGTTGTTAAAATTGTTTAAGTGCAACCGGATCATCAAAAGTAGATGCTTTTTCTTAGTATGTCACCTTGAATAAACATGGATGATCATGGCTCTCAATTATATTTCATAAAATTGCTTGCGGCGATCAGCTGTAGCTTTAGCAACATCTAGAGAAAAATATAGGGGGTCATTCTGACCTCGGCGGTAAAAGGCGCTTACCGCCGGTCAGAAGGCCGCCACAACACCGCCGCGGTCGCGGTAAACCGCCACGGTCATTCTGACCCACAAGACGCAAACCGCCAAAAACCCGACATCAACAAAAGTCCGCCACACCAACGGCCAGCGTTAAACTGGCGAAGACCAAACCTCCACCGTCACGCCAACAGAAAAACGCCCATGCCATTACGACCCACGAATACATGCGGCGGTCTTTCAACCGCGGTATTCCATTGGCGGTACACACCACAGCGCTCAAAATACACATACAGCTCCAAAACACAGCCACATTGGACAATTTGAAATACACACACCTGAGACACATACACACAACACTCCCACACACCCAATTAACTATAAAACACACACCCACATCACCCACAAACCCCTACGAACACAAATCAGAGAAGAAGCCCAGAGAGAGACAGTACAGAATAGAGAACACCATCACACAGAGGCACACTACACCATCACCCACACAACAACCACGCACAAAACACCACACACCACTACACTCACCACACTCATCACCGCAAACACCACCCCACACCTCATCCACACCACCCCATGGCACCCCAAAGACACCCCAGGTTCTCAGACGCAGAACTCAGGGTCATGGTGGAGGAAATAGTCCGGGTAGAGCCCCAGCTTTTCGGGACACAGGTGCAGCACACCACCATTGCCAGGAAGATGGGGCTATGGCAAAGAATAGTGGACAGGGTCAACGCTGTGGGACAGCATCCATGAAATCGGGACGACATCAGGAAGCGGTGGAACGACCTACGGGGGAAGGTGCGTTCCATGGTATCCAGGCACAACATCGCGGTGCAGCGGACTGGCGGCGGACCCCCACCTCAACCCCCAGAATTTACAACATGGGAGGAACAGTTCTTGAACATCCTGCATCCTGAGGGCCTCGCAGGAGTAGGCAGAGGAATGGACTCTGGTAAGTCGAATCTCAACTACTTCATCCCCCCCACCAGCATGCCAAATCATACCCCCACCCTCCCCCCCACCCCCATCACACATCCTCATTGCTAATGTCTCACCATCACAACCCACCCATCCCAACACCAAACCCTGCATGCC
This sequence comes from Pleurodeles waltl, assembly GCF_031143425.1. Classification (NCBI taxonomy): domain Eukaryota; kingdom Metazoa; phylum Chordata; class Amphibia; order Caudata; family Salamandridae; genus Pleurodeles; species Pleurodeles waltl. Next base: position 262,495,686 of record NC_090436.1, on the reverse strand, counting down.
ACCCCAAACCATCGACAGCCTTCACCAAAGCATGCCCACTGCACATACCCATCTCCCCCACAAACCGCCGTCACAACAGCCCCCACAAAGGAACGCCAGCACTGGGTTACACGGGCACCCACCCATTGCACGAAATGGCACACACAGAAGCAATAACCATACTCTTATACCCCTGCAGGACCCGAATGCCACCACACCGCCCAGGAGGGTCCAGAAATGTCCTTCCCATCCCCAGAAGAGGCCCCCAGTGATGACAGCAGCTCTGTCTCCCTGGACCCAGATGACCAGCCCGGCCCATCGGGGACCTCGGGACAGTCGGTTCCCCTCAGACAGCCACAGGCTACAGCAGACCTACCCCCCTCTGGGAACACCAGCACAGCACCCACCCAGCGGGCCCATGCCTCTGTCTCCAGGACATGTCAATCAGCGGTGTGTCCACCACTACAGGGCACCCAGGTTAACCCACCACCCCAACAACAACAGGGACCTGGGGGCAGTGGTAGTGGGCACACGGTCCAGGGGACAGAGGCCCAGGGAAACAGGGGAACTGGGAGGGCTGCTGTGCGACAGGGGGGGGACAGGCCCAGGGAATCCACTCTCCATGAGGCCCTCACCTCCATCATGGGAGCATACCACCACTCCCAGGAGACGATGGCGACGGTCCTGGCCAGGTTCCAGGAGATCCAGGCACTGCAGGAGGAACAGTTTATGCGGTTCAGGGAAGAACTGAGAAACATTAGTTCCGCAATGGGCACCATCGTTGTGGCTCTCAACCAGATTGTCACCACATTGCGGGACCATGTGGCACCACAAAGGGCCCCTGTCACTGGCATGGACCAGGAACAGCCTACCACCTCCGCCGGCGCTAGTGGACAGGAGGCCCCGACACAGCAACAGCCTGCCACCAGAACCCCACCTCCTGCAGAAGAAGAACCACCCCGCAAGCGGGGCCTGAGATCTAGGAAGAAGACAGAGTAGGATGCCAAGACCCCCGCCAGGAAAGGATACCCCCTGATGTCATCCCACTGTCCCACATTGTCACCCTGTCCAACCTTAATCTGCCCCTGCTCCACCTTCCACAGGCATATGGACAATGCACCTGTGAGACTGAGAATCTGGACTCTGCCATGGACATTCCTCCACCATCACCCATCACCGATTTTCAACCATGTCCCACCAATTAGCACTTTAATAAACATACTTATTGCACACAAGTGATCTGGAGTCTGCCTTTTTTTGTTGAAAATATGTATTAGACATAAACGTGCAAAAATGACCAGTTACATTGTGATGACAACATACCACTGTCACACAGCTGTAGTCCATGGGCAAACAAAGCAGAGGTCACGCAGTGGGGCCCACATCTCTGAAATTGGAAGGGAAAGTCACAACTCTGTTAGCATCCACTGGGTGAAAAGGACAGACAGTAGAGAGGCAGGAGACTGTAAGTAAATGTAAAATGCCGGTGTTGATTCTTACCTGTGTGTTATTGAAAATACTGCTGTATCACTGTGTCCCTGTTGTCTGTGTTGTCCTCTTCGTCTTCCTCCTCTTCACTCTCCGCAGGCTCCACAGCTGCTTCAACAACACCATCTGGACCATCCTCCTGCAGAAAAGGCACCTGGCGTCGCAATGCCAGGTTGTGAAGCATACAGCAGGCCACGATGATCTGGCACACCTTCTTTGGTGAGTACATTAGGGATCCACCTGTCATATGCAGGCATCTAAACCTGGCATTCAGGAGGCCGAAGGTTCTTTCTATAATCCTCCTAGTTCGCCCATGGGCCTCATTGTAGCGTTCCTCTGCCCTTGTCCTGGGATTCCTCACTGGGGTCAGTAACCACGACAGGTTGGGGTAACCTGAGTCACCAATTAGCCACACACGGTGTCTCCGTAGTTGTTGCATCACATAAGGGATGCTGCTATTTCGCATGATGTACGCGTCATGCACTGACCCAGGGAACTTGGCATTTACATGGGAGATGTACTGGTCAGCCAAACAGACCACCTGGACATTCATGGAATGATAACTTTTTCTGTTCCTGTACAACTGTTCACTTTCACTGGGGGGTACCAAAGCCACATGTGTCCCATCAATGGCACCAATGATGTTGGGAATATGTCCAAGGGCATAGAAATCACCCTTCACTGTAGGCAAATCCCCCACCTCAGGGAAAACGATGTATCTCCGCATGTGTTTGAGCAGGGCAGACAACACTCTGGACAACACCTTGGAAAACATAGGCTGAGACATCCCTGATGAAATGGCCACTGTTGTTTGAAAGGACCCACTTGCTAAGAAATGGAGTACTGACAGCACCTGCACTAGAGGGGGGATCCCTGTGGGTTGGCGGATGGGTGACATCAGGTCTGCCTCCAGCTGGGAACACAGTTCATGTATAGTGGCTCGGTCAAGCCTGTATGTCAGAATGACATGTCGTTCCTCCATTGTCGACAGGTCCACCAGCGGTCTGTACACGGGAACATTCCTCCATCTCCTCGCAAGTCCCAGCGGACGGTGCCTAGGAAGGACAACAGCGAGCACAGAGTCAATCAACCCACAGGTAAGTTCCCACAGCTTGCACAGTACACGATTCTCTATGCATTGAATGGCTTGTATGAGTGTCGATGCAAGGCCTAGGCATGTGTGACGCAGTAGAAATTAAGCCATGTGGGCCCTTGAAATGGCGGCTGCCTGACCTGTGAAGTGCGACAATGGGATGTGAGGTCAATGCGCTGGCGTGGCACACCATGGCGGTAGGCGGTCGAAGACCGCGGCGCAAAGCCGCATTGGTTAACATTGAACCCTATGCGTTTCAGGAGCCAATGACGAAGTGCGCCGGCGGTCGCGGGACGCACCGCCGCGGTACGCACCGCCGCGGACGTGACCGCCATTTTCTATCTGCTTAATCACTCGAGACCTGATCATCCAGATCATCCACAGGAGAGGACCTATACTGCAAGTGCTGCTGTGACCTCGGTCTGGAAGATACAATGGCTGCTGCGACTGGGGAAAGGGCCCCTGCCTTCACTTCTGAAGAATTGGAGACACTCGTGGATGGGGTCCTCCCCCAGTATGCGCTACTCTACGGTCCTCCAGACCAACAGGTAAGTACACTGGGAGCATGCTTTGGGGGCAATGCCTGTGTTGAGTCGGGTGGATGAAAGATGGTGGGGAGGGGAGCGATTGAGGCATGCATCAAAGGACGGATGAGAGCATGTGCCACATGGCAAGGGTGGGGATGGGGGGCCACTCACATCGAGCATGCAGAAAATCATAATAATGTTTTTTCTCCCCCTGTACATGTCACATAGGTCAGCGCCCATCAGAACATCGACATTTGGCGTGCCATCGCCAAGGACGTCCAGACCCTGGGGGTCCACAACAGACGGGGCACCCACTGCCGCAAGAGGTGGGAGGACATCCGCCGCGGGAGCAGGAAGACCGCAGAGGCTCTGCTGGGGATGGCCTCCCAACGTAGGAGGGGTGCCACTCGTCAATTGACCCCCCTGATGTCTCGGATCCTGGCGGTGGCCTACCCAGATTTGGATGGGCGCGTGAGGACATCACAGCAGACACAAGGGGGTGAGTACCAGCACATTCTGCTATCTTAGCGCGCAGTGGAGGTGTCTGGGTGGGGGAGGAGGGCTGTGGGTATCCCTAGGCCAGGGCGATTTCTGTAGGCTAGGCCCCTCCGTAAGGCATGGCCCTGTGCCCCCGCCCCCACCTCTGTCGGGTGCCAAGTACAGCTATCCATGGCCCTGTGTCACCTATGTGTGCAGTTGTCATCCATAGGCTTGTAGGCCAAGTCCCAATGATTGAGTAGTGTACCCCAAGTGCGCGGCGTAGTGCAGGGGGCTTCTGTGTCTGTCCTCTCCGCCAACTGTGTTGCCAATGGATGCACTCAACATGTCTTCATTTCCCCCCCTTTTTTGCTGCTCTTCCTGTTCATGTGTGCATTAGCATCATCAAGCGGAGGAGAAGTGGCATCGGAGCATGAGGGAGCTGCATCTCACATGGCCCTGGAGGGCCATGCAACCGACTCTGAGTTCACCAGTGAGACGGAGGGCGAGGGGAGCTCCACAACGGGGACACGTGGAGACATCAGCGACACAGACACGTCCTCGGAAGGGAGCTCCCTTGTGGTGGCGGCAACATCCGTGCCCACCGCAACAACAGGTACAGCCGCCACCCAGCGCACCAGCTCCGCCCTCCCAGCAGCCCCTCTGCGATCGCCCGTGCCCGCTCGCACACGAAGGCGGGCATCTCCTTCGCCCCAGGTACCTCAGGCCCTGCCCCAGTTACCCCTGCTGCCCTCAGTGAGGAGGTCATTGACCTCCTCAGGATGCTCATTGTTGGGCAGTCTACCCTTTTGAATGCCATCCAGGGGGTAGAAAGGGAGGTGCGCCGGAGCAATGCATACCTGGAGGGCATTCATTCGGGTCAGGCTGCCCATCAGCGATCGTTCAACGCTCTGGCCTCAGCACTGACGGCAGCCATTGTCCCTGTCTCCTGCCTCCCTCCTCCAACTTCCTCCACCCAGTCCCACTCCCCTGTTCCTCTGCCTATCCCAGACACACCTACAGACCAGCCTGCACACACCTCAACACCCAAGGCCAGCTCATCCAGACATAAGCACCACAAATCACACAAGCATTCACACAAGCAACAGCCACATGCAGACATACCAACAGCCACTGCCTCCTTTGTGTCCCTCTCCTCCTCGTCTCCCTCCTCCCTCCCTGTAACGTCTCCACTCACACTTGCATGCACAACATCATCAGCCACTACGTCCATCACCAGCACACCCACCAGAACACTCCGCACACGTGCAGTCACCACCCCCACTGCCATTTACACATCCCCTGTGTCCTCTCCCAGTGTGTCTGTCACCCCCTCTTCCAAACCACACAAACGCAGGCAGCCACCCACCCAACAGCCATCCACCTCACGACAGCCTCCGTCACAAGCACCTGCACCCAAAGACACCACACTTGACTTTCCTACAACCACATCCTCTTCCTCCACTCCCATACCCACTGCACCTACCCTTCCCACTGCTCCTAAAAAGTTTTTCCTGTCCAAAATTAACCTCTTTCCATCACCTGACCCACCCCCTCCATCTTGTAAGAGTCCAATCAGCACCTCAGACACCACAACCCCTGTACCTACAAGGTCCATAGTACAGGGATATTGGAGTCCACCACCTTCAAGGGCAGCAACATCAGCCAGCAGTAAAGGGACAGCCAGCCCACCCCCTGGGAAGAAAACCAAGAAAGGCAAGGCCCGGCACGAGAGGCCAGAGACGGCAGCCTCCAAAGGCACTACCCTGGCACCGTCAGGATGTGGGGTGCCACCTGGCACATCTACAAAGGGAGGCAAGGGCCACAGAGAATCACGGAAGGATGGCAAGGGCAGCACGGCTGACAAGTCCGGCAGCAGGCGAGCTGCCCAGGAGGGCCCCACCAGCCCCATTCCGGGTGTGAAGGAGGACACCCACGGGCCCGGGACTCCAGCACAGGAGGGCCCCGGAAGCGAGAAGTCGGATGGCGAGTGAACTCCATGTATTGGCCGGATATGGTGCCCTGGAGAGACATGTCAAGAACCGCTGAACAGGGCCCTTCAAGACAAGTACTGCTGAACAGGGCCCTTCAAGACAAGCACCGCTGAACAGGGCCCTTCAAGACAAGCACCGCTGAACAGGGCCCTTCAAGACAAGCACCGCTGAACAGGCCACCGCCGTGTCAAGAACCGCTGAACAGGGCCCTTCAAGACAAGCACCGCTGAACAGGGCCCTTCAAGACAAGCACCGCTGAACAGGCCACTGCCGTGTCAAGAACCGCTGAACAGGGCCCTTCAAGACAAGCACCGCTGAACAGGGCCCTTCAAGACAAGCACCGCTGAACAGGCCACCGCTGTGTCAAGAACCGCTGAACAGGGCCGTTCAAGACAAGCACCGCTCCGCTGGGCCCTTCATCTCAAGCACCGCTCCGCTGGGCCCTTCATCTCAAGCACCGCTCCGCTGGGCCCTTCATCTCAAGCACCGCTCCGCTGGGCACCGCCGTCTCAAGCACCGCTGGCCCATTGGCAGAAGGGGCAGGCCCGGATCTGTGTCGGGCAGGGCTGCACGATGCACTCTGGGCACCATGCCTCCTCCAGTACCAGTGGAGTCTGTAATCCACTTGAGAGACTGTGGCTTTGCACTCCCCAGGATGGCACAGTGGGCAATCCATCCACTGTAGAGACTTGTGAGACTGTGGCTTTGCACTCCCCAGGATGGCACAGTGGGCAATCCACCCACTGTAGAGACTTGTGGGACTGTGGCTTTGCACTCCCCAGGATGGCACAGTGGGCAATCCACCCACTGTAGAGACTTGTGAGACTGTGGCTTTGCACTCCCCAGGATGGCACAGTGGACATGGAGGCCCCTCGTGGATCTGGCGTCGTGGACTCATCTGGCTGAGGTGCCTCCCCTTCCCTTCCCTTCCCTTCCCCCTGAGGTGCCTGTAGTTTTTCTATCTGATGCCCCTGCAGTGTTCTCTCCAATGGCTTCGGGTCTCCTGTGTGGGCTTTGCCCATGTGTTGAGGCCCATCGGCCCACGTACAATGACTGAAACCCAATTTGGACAGGACAATTTACATATGTGTATATAGTTATAGATGTTTGAAAAAAAGTTTTACGTAGCCTTACAATATATTTTGCATTTCATGATCATTTTATTTTGTCTTTGCATTCTTCCGGGGGGTTTGGGGGGTGTCACTCTGGGTTGTTGCTCTGCATTGATGTGTAGATAGTTGTGGGTGAGGGTGGGTGTGTCGCGTATGTGTGTGCCCTTAATCTTTTCTCCTCCCCCCTCCCCTGTGTCGTAGGTGCAGTACTCACCGTTGTCTCCTGCGGCGGCGTTCGTGCTCCTGGTAGAGGAGCAGGTAGACAATAGCTGGTAGGATGTGTAATTCGGGTTCCATGCTGTCCAGATTCCTCGTGGAGTGTGTAGAGGTGAGCGTTTTCCCGTACATAGTCTGTTTCCGCCGTGTTTTTATCGGCGGGGCTCCCGCCCGGAAAAGGTGGCGGATTGGTGAGTTGTGATAGGGTGGGCGGTACATTGTCTCCCGCCTGTCTGTTGGCAGTGACCGCCGCGCTGTTTGTTTGTCCCACCGTGGCGGTCGGAGTGTTAAAGTGGCGGTCTCTGTTGGCGGTTTCCGCCAGGGTCAGAATTCCATTTTTTGCACCGCCTGCCTTTTGACGGGTTGGCCGCCGCTTTAACACCGACCGCCAGGGTTGGAATGACCCCCATAGTCTGTTTTTTTGTTTTTTAGCCTTAATCGCAGACAAGACTTGAAGGAAGTCTGTTTATTGCAGAAAAAATATAATGACTCCTCGTGGATTATTAGAGACCTTGGGACACAATCTGTGTGCCCGTTGTATTTTGAAGGACGTGGTTGATTACAAATCCAGTAGCTTTGGAAGACAGGATTGAAAATAGGTAGCCGTATTGGAGCCCTGTGTGTTTTTAGGAAGACCATATAAGCGTAGATAATTCCTAGGATGTTTATTTTTAAGATTCTAAGGTGGTCATTCTGACCTCGGCGGTAAAAGGCGCTTACCGCCGGTCAGAAATCCTCCATAATTCCGCCGCGGTCGCGGTAATCCGCCACGGTCATTCTGACCCGCAGCAGCCAAACCGCCGAAAATCCGACAGCCACAACAGACCGCCAGACCAGCGGTCGGCGGAAAAGTGGAGGTGACCAAACCTCCACCGTCACGCCAACAGAAATACGCCCATGCCATTCTGACCCACGAATCCACGCGGCGGTCTTTCAAACGCGGTTTTCCATTGGCGGTACACACCGCCGCGGTCAGAATACACACAAACGAACAAAACTCAGCAACATTGGACGATTTGAATTCCACACACCTGATACACATACACACACCACTCCCACACACACAATACAATATAAAACACACACCCACATCACCCACAAACCCCTTCGACCAAAATCCAAAAAGAAGCACTGAGAGACACAGCAGCGATCATAGAACACCATCACACAGAGGCACACTACACCATCACCCACACAATATCCACACACAAAACAACACACACCACCACACTCAACACACCTAACTACACATACTCCACCCCACACATCATACACACCACTCCATGGCACCCCAAAGACACCCCCGCTTCTCAGACGAAGAACTCAGGGTCATGGTGGAGGAAATCGTTCGGGTAGAGCCCCAGCTCTTCGGCACACAGGTCCAATACACCAGCATTGCCCGGAGGACGGAGCTATGGCAGAGGATTGTCGACAGGGTCAACGCTGTGGGACAGCACCCCAGAAATCGGGAAGACATCAGGAAGCGATGGAACGACCTACGGGGGAAGGTGCGTTCCATGGTATCCAGGCACAACATCGCCGTGCAGAAGACTGGCGGAGGACCCCCACCTCAACCCCCACAATTTACAACATGGGAGGAGGAAGTCTTGAACATCCTGCATCCTGACGGCCTCGCAGGAGTCGGCGGAGGAATGGATTCTGGTAAGTTGAAGCTTCAATACTGCTTCCCCCCCACCTGCATGCCAAATCATACCCCAACCCTCACCCCCATCCTCGAACCCCACCCTCACCCCCACCCCCATCCTCACCCCCACCCCCATCCTCACCCCCACCCTCACCCCCACCACCATCCTCACCCCCACCACCATCCTCACCCCCACCCCCAGCACACCTATTCCCGGCCAATGTCTCACCATCACAACCCACACATCCCAAAACCTAGGCCTGCATGCGTCCACTAAGCATGGACACCCATCACCAAAGCATGCCCAATGCATATACACATCCCCCCCACAAGCCACCCTCACCAAAGCCCCCACACACGAATGCCAGCACTTGGGGACACGGGAACCCACAGATACACCCATATGGCACACATTGAAACTATAACCATAGCTCTAAACCCCTGCAGGACCCGACCGCCAACACACCGCCACGGAGGGCCCAGAATTCTCCACACCCCCCACCCAAGAGGCCGTCAGCGATGACAGCAGCTCTGTCGACCTGGACACTGATGACCAGCCCGGACCATCGGGGACCTCTGGACAGTCGGTTCCCCTCAGACAGCCACAGGCCACTACAGACCCAAACCCCTCTGGGAACACCTGCACAGCTCCCACCCAGCGGGCCCATGCCTCTGTCTCCAGGGCGCGTCAATCAGCGGTGTGTCTACCACTACAGGGCACCCAGGATAACCCACCACCCCAACAACAACAGGGACCTGGGGGCAGTGGTAGTGGGCACACCGGCAAGGGGTCAGAGGCCCAGGGAAACAGGGGAACTGGGAGGGCAGCTGTGCGACAGGGGGGGGACGGGCCCAGGGAACCCACTCTCCACGAGGCCCTCACCACCATCATGGGAGCATACAACCACTCCCAGGAGACGATGGCGACGGTACTGGCCAGGTTCCAGGAGATCCAGGTACTGCAGGAGGAACACTATCGGGGGTACAGGGAGGACATCAGAGCCCTCACCTCCACCCTGGTTACCATGGTAGGGCTGCTGCAGGAACTCATCAACACCAGGACGGACACTCAACAACAACAAAGGGCCCCTGCCACTAGCCTGGACCAAGAACAGCCAACCACCTCCGCCGGCGCTAGTGGGCAGGAGGCCCCCGCACAACAGCAGCCCACCAGACCCCCACCTCTTGCAGGAGAAGAACCACCCCGCAAGAGGGCCCTGAGATCTCGCAAGAAGACAGAGTAGGATGTCAAGACCCCTGCCAGCAAAGGATACCACCTGATGTCATCCCACTGTCCCACATTGTCACCCTGTCCATCCTTGAACTGCCCATGCTCCATCTCTCCACAGGCCTATGGACAATGCACCTGTGTGACTGTTATTCTGGACTCTGCCATGGACATTCCTTCACCATAGCCCCCACCCACTTGAAACCACCCATCCCATTTTGAGCACTGAAATAAACACCTATTTTGCACAAAACTATCTGGAGTCTGGCTGTGATTTCAAAATATTGTAATTGACATGACAGTGCAAATATGTCCTTGTACATAGTGAAGTCAACAAACCGCTGCCACAAAGCTGTAGTCCATGGGGAAACGAAGCACAGGACTCGTAGTGGGGACCCCAGATCTGAAATAGGGAGGGAAAAGCCACAACTCAGTCATCATACACTGGGGCAAATAGACAGGCAGCAGAGATGCAGGAGAGTAGTTTACATTTACTAAATTATGTTTGAATTGTTACCTGTGTCCTATTGGAAGTACTGTGCAATGATTCTGTCCCTGTTGTCTGTTTCAGCCCCGTCGTCTTCCTCCTCGTCACTCTCCACAGGTTCCACAGCTGCCACAACACCACCGTCTCGACCATCCTCCTGCAGGAAAGGCACCTGGCTGCGCAAAGCTAGGTTGTGAAGCATGCAGCAGGCCACGATGATGTGAGACACCTTCTTAGGTGAGTACATTAAGGATCCACCTGTCATATGCAGGCACCGAAACCTGGCCTTTAGGAGGCCGAAGGTGCGTTCGATCACCCTCTTAGTACGCCCATGGGCCTCATTGTACCGTTCCTCTGCCCTGGTCCGGGGATTCCTTACTGGGGTCAGTAGCCACGACAGGTTGGGGTACCCAGAGTCCCCCAATAGCCATACACGGTGTCTCTCTAGCTGTTCCATCACGTAAGGGATGCTGCTATTCCTTAGGATGTAGGCGTCATGCACTGACCCAGGGAATTTGGCATTGACATGGGAGATGTACTGGTCAGCCAAACACACCACCTGGATGTTCATAGAATGGTAACTTTTCCTGTTCCTGTACACCTGCTCACTTTCTTGGGGGGGAACCAAAGCCACATGGGTCCCATCAATGGCACCAATGACGTTGGGAATATGTCCAAGGGCATAGAAATCACCCTTCACTGTAGCCAATTCGCCCACCTCAGGGAAAAGGATGTAGCTCCTCATGTATTTCATCAGGGCAGACAACACTCTGGATAACACCTTCGAAAACATGGGCTGAGACATCCCAGAAGCAATTCCCACTGTTGTCTGAAATGACCCACTTGCCAAGAAATGGAGTACTGACAGGACCTGCACCAGAGGGGGAATCCCTGTGGGTTGGCGGATGGGGGACATCAGGTCGGGCTCCAGCTGGGCACACAGTTCATGTATAGTGGCACGGTCAAGCCGGTAGGTCAGGATAATGTGGCGTGCTTCCATTGTCGACAGGTCCACCAGCGGTCTGTACACAGGAGGATTCCTCCTTCTCCTCGCCAAACCCAGCGGACGGTGCCTAGGAAGGACAACATGGAGCACACAGTCAAGCAACCCACAGGTACGTACTCACAGCTTGCACAGTAAACGATTCTCTATGCAGTGAATGGCGTGTATGAGTGGCTATGCAAGGCCTAGGCCTGTGTGACGCAGTTGAAATTGAGCCATGTGGACCCTCGAAATGGCGGCTGCCTGACCTGTGAAGTGTGACAATGGGATGTGAGGTCAATGCGCTGGCGTGGCACACCGTGGCGGTAGGCGGTCGAAGACCGCGGCGCGAAGCCGCATTGGATAACATTGAAGCCTATGGGTATCAGGAGCCAATGGCGAAGTGCACCGGCGGTGGCGGTACGCCCTGCCGCGGTACGCACCGCCGCGGGCGTGACCGCCATTTTCTATCTACTTATTCACTCGCGACTTGAACTTTCACAGGAGAGGACCTATACTGCAAGTGTTGCTGTGACCTCGGTCTGGAAGGGACAATGGCTGCTGCGACTGGGGAAAGGGCCCCTGCCTTCACTGGAGAAGAGTTGGAGAAACTTGTGGATGGGGTCCTCCCCCAGTATGCGCTACTCTACGGTCCTCCAGACCAACAAGTGAGTTTAATTCAATATGGATTTGGGGCCACTGGCTGGCTTGGGGGCCTGGCGGGGGCATGTTGGGCCTGGCGGGGGGCCTGGCGGGGATGGGGGGCATGTTGGGCCTGGCGGGGGGCCTGGCGGGGGGCATGGCGGGGATGGGGGGCATGTTGGGCCTGGCGGGGAGCATGGCGGGGATGGGGGGCATGTTGGGCCTTGCGGGGGGCATGGCGGGGACGGGGGGCATGTTGGGCCTGGCGGGGGGGCATGGCGGGGGGCCTGGCGGGGATGGGGGGCATGTTGGGCCTGGCGGGGGGCCTGGCGGGGGGCATGGCGGGGATGGGGGGCATGTTGGGCCTGGCGGTGGGGCATGGCGGGGGGCCTGGCGGGGATGGGGGGCATGTTGGGCCTGGCGGGGGCCTGGCGGGGATGGGGGGCATGTTGGGCCTGGCGGGGGGCCTGGCGGGGGGCATGGTGGGGATGGGGGGCATGTTGGGCCTGGCGGGGGGCATGGCGAGGGCATGGCGGGGATGGGGGGCATGTTGGGCCTGGCGGGGGGGCATGGCGGGGGGCCTGGCGGGGATGGGGGGCATGTTGGGCCTGGCGGGGGGCCTGGCGGGGGGCATGGCGGGGATGGGGGGCATGTTGGGCCTGGCGGGGGGGCCTGGCGGGGGGCCTGGCGGGGATGGGGGGCATGTTGGGCCTGGCGGGGGGGCCTGGCAGGGGGCCTGGCGGGGATGGGGGGCGTTGGGCCACTGGCAACGAAAATGCAGACAAACTTGAACGTGGTATTTCTCCCTCCCTGTACGTGTCACATAGGTCCGCGCCCATGAGAAGATCGGGATTTGGCGTGCCATCGCCAAGGAAGTCCGGACCCTGGGGGTCCACCAGCGACGGGGCACCCACTGCCGCAAGAGGTGGGAGGACATCCGCTGCGGGACCAAGAAGACCGCCGAGTCTCTGCTGGGGATGGCCTCCCAACGTAGGCGGGGTGCCTGCCGTCAACTGACCCCCCTGATGTTCCGGATCCTGGCGGTGGCCTACCCTGATTTGGATGGGCGCGTGAGGGCAGCACAGCAGACACAAGGGGGTGAGTACAAGCATAATCTACTCTTTTGTCGTGCAGTGGAGGTGTCTGGGTGGGGGAGGAGGGCTGTGGGTCCCCCTAGGCCAGGGCGATATCTGTAGGCTGGGCACCCCCGTAAGCCCCTGTGTCCCCAGCCACCACCCTCAGTAGTGTGCCAGTACAGCCATCCCTGGGCCGTGTCATCCATGGGTGCAGTTGTCAACTCTAGGCGTGTAGGGCATGTTCCATGGAATGCGTAGCGGACCCCAAGTGCGCAACTTAGTGCAGGGGGCATCTGTGTCTGTCATGTCCGCTAACTGTACCGGTGATCCATGTACTCAAAATCTCTTTATTTCTCTCTCCCCCCCCCTTTTTGTTTGTCTGTCTGTGCTTGTGTGCATCAGCATCATCAGGCGGAGGAGAAGTGGCATCGGGGCAGGAGGGAGCTGCATCTCACATGGCCCAGGAGGGCCATGCCACAGAGTCTGACTGGACCAGTGAGACGGAGGGCGAGGGGAGCTCCACAACGGGGACGACTGGAGCCTGCAGCGACACGGACACGTCCTCGGAAGGGAGCTCCCTTGCGGGGGTGGCAACATCCGTGCCCCCCGCCATTACAGGTACAGCCGCCACCCAGCGCACCATCTCCGCCCTCCCAGCAGCCCCTCAGCGTTCGCCCCGTGCCCGCTCTGCCAGGAAGCCGGGCATCTCCTTTGCCCCAGGCACCTCAGGCCCTGCCCCTGTTACCCCCGCTGCCCTCAGTGAGGAGGTCATTGACCTCCTCCGAACGCTCATTGTTGGGCAGTCTACCCTTTTGAATGCCATCCAGGGGGTGGAGAGGGAGGTTCATCGCAGCAATGCGTACCTGGAGGGCATTCATTCGGGTCAGGCTGCCCATCAGCGATCGTTCCAGGCTCTGGCCTCAGCACTGACGGCAGCCATTGTCCCTGTCTCCTGCCTCCCTCTACTAACTCCCTCCTCCCAGTCTCCTGTTCCTCTGCCTGTCCCACCCACACCATCAGACCAGCCTGCACACACCTCAACACCCAAGAGCAGCTCATCCAAACATAAGCACCACAGATCACGCAGACATTCACACAAGCAACATTCCGATGCAGACATGCCAACAGTCACTACCACCTCTGTGACCCCCACCTCCTCGTCTCCCTCCTCCCTCCCTGTGACGTCTACACTCACACCTTCATTCACCTCACCATAAGCCAGTGTTTCCATCACCAGCACACCCTCCAGTACAGTCCGCACACGTGCAGTCACCACCCCCACTGCCATTTACACGTCCCCTGTGTCCTCTCCCACTGTGTCTGTCACCCCCTCTTCCACACCACACAAATGCAGCCACCCACCCACCCAACAGCCATCCACCTCACGACAGCCTATCCCTCCTGCACCTGCACCCAAAGACAGAAAACGTGACTCACCTACAACCACATCCTCTCCCTCCACTCCCATTCCCACTGTACCTACCACTCTCCATTGTCCCAAGAAAATCTTTCTCGCTACTGCTAACTTCTTTCCTGACCCTCCTTCTCGTCGGGGTAAGAAGAGCACCTCAGCCACCACCAGCCCTGCAGCCCCCTTGACAAGGGTGCAGGGGTATTGGAGCCCACCAGCCCGCATGTCTGGATCTTCGCCCAGCAGCAAGGGGACAGGCAGCCCACCCCCTGGGAAGAGGAGCAGAAGGCGGAAGGGCCGCCGCAGGAGCCCGGGTTCTATATCCCCCCAGGACACTAGCCAGCCACCGTCAACAGCCACAGCTCCAAAGGGAGGAAAGGGCCACAGACTCCCGACTAAGGAGGGCAAGGGCAGCAAGGCGGAGAAGTCAGGCAGCTGGCCTGCTGCCCATGGAGGACCCGTCACAGCTGCCCAGGAGGAGCCCACAACCCCCATAGCCGCTGCCCAGGGAGGAACCGTCACAGCTGCCCAGGGAGAGCCCACCACCCCCATAGCCGCTGCCCAGGGAGGAACCGTCACAGCTGCCCAGGGAGAGCCCACCACCCCCATAGCCGCTGCCCAGGGAGGACCCAGCCCAGCTGGCCAGGAGGGCCCCACCACCCACAGCCCAGGTGGGCATTGAAGGAGCACCATCCCCGCTGCCCAGGAGGGCACCACCAGGCAATGAGCAGTTGGCCATAGAATGGCCGCCGTCTCCAGCACCGCTCCGCTGGGGACCGCCGTCTCAAGAACCGCTGAACTGGGCCCTTCAAGGCAAGAACCGCTGAACTGGGCCCTTCAAGGCAAGAACCGCTGAACTGGGCCCCGCCGTCTCCAGCACCGCTCCGCTGGGGACCGCCGTCTCAAGAACCGCTGAACTGGGCCCTTCAAGGCAAGAACCGCTGAACTGGGCCCTTCAAGGCAAGAACCGCTGAACTGGGCCCCGCCATCTCCAGCACCGCTCCGCTGGGGACCGCCGTCTCAAGAACCGCTGAACTGGGCCCTTCAAGGCAAGAACCGCTGAACTGGGCCCTTCAAGGCAAGAACCGCTGAACTGGGCCCCGCCGTCTCAAGAACCGCTGAACTGGGCCCTTCAAGGCAAGAACCGCTGAACTGGGCCCTTTAAGGCAAGAACCGCTGGCCCTTTGGCAGACGTGGCAGGGCAGGATCTGTCTCGGGCAGGGCTGCAGGATGTCCTCTGGCCAACATGCCTCCTCCAGTGGCAGTGGAGTCTGTTATGGACTGTTTGGACTGTGGCTTTGCACTCCCCAGGATGGCCCAGTGGGCAGGCCACCCACTGTATGGACTGTATGGACTGTGGCTTTGCACTCCCCAGGATGGCCCAGTGGGCAGGCCACCCACTGTATGGACTGTATGGACTGTGGCTTTGCTCTCCCCAGGATGGCCCAGTGGGCAGGCCACCCACTGTATGGACTGTGGCTTTGCTCTCCCCAGGATGGCCCAGTGGGCAGGCCACCCACTGTATGGACTGTATGGACTGTGGCTTTGCACTCCCCAGGATGGCCCAGTGGGCAGGCCACCCACTGTATGGACTGTATGGACTGTGGCTTTGCACTCCCCAGGATGGCCCAGTGGGCAGGCCACCCACTGTATGGACTGTATGGACTGTGGCTTTGCTCTCCCCAGGATGGCCCAGTGGGCAGGCCACCCACTGTATGGACTGTATGGACTGTGGCTTTGCTCTCCCCAGGATGGCCCAGTGGGCAGGCCACCCACTGTATGGACTGTATGGACTGTGGCTTTGCACTCCCCAGGATGGCCCAGTGGGCAGGCCACCCACTGTATGGACTGTATGGACTGTGGCTTTGCTCTCCCCAGGATGGGCCAGTGGTCATGGAGTCCCCTCGTGGATCTGGCGTCGTGTACTCAAGTGGCTGAGGTGCCCCCCCCCTTCCCTTCCCCCTGAGGTGCCTGTCCTTTTTTCTTTCTGATGCCCCTGCAGTGTTCTCTCCGTGGAGTTCTTGTCGTGGGACTGGGCCTTGCCCCTTTGCTCAGGACCCCTGTGGTCCACGGACAGTGGTTGGACTACATATAGTAGATGTATATATTTTGTACATAGTTTATTTATTTATTTGTATTACTGCTGTCCATTTTTCAATATATCTGCCCGTTAAAGATCTCTTCTTTTGGTCTTTGCATTATTTCGGAGGGGGGGGTTTGTGGGTTGTGACAGTGATCTGTGGGAATGCATTGATGTGTGTGTTGTAGTGGGTGTGGGTGGGTGGGTGTGTGCCGGTAATCTTTTCCCTCCCCTGTGTCGTAGGTGCAGTACTCACCGATGTCTTCCACGCCGCCGGGCGTGCTCCTGGTACAGGAGCAGTTTTAGGAGTGCGGGGATGACCTGTAACTCGGGTTCCATACTGCCGGAATCTCGCTTGGAGTATGTGGAGGTGAGCGTTTTCCCGTTCGTAGTCTGTTTCCGCCGTGTTTTTATCGGCGGGGCTCCCGCCCCGGAAAAGGTGGCGGATTGGTGGGTCGTTATCGGGTAGGCGGTACATTGTCTCCCGCCGGGCTGTTGGCGGTGACCGCCAGGCTGTTTGTTTGTACCGCCGTGGCGGTCGGAGTGTTGAAGCGGCGGTCTCTGTTGGCGGTAACCGCCAGGGTGAGAATTCCATTTTTTGGACCGCCAGCCTGTCGGCGGTATGGTCGCGGCTTTAACACCGACCGCCAGGGTTGGAATGAGGGCCTAAGTATGCTTCTGGAGTAGTGATATTTCAGATTCCAGGCATCAAATATGTGAAGCTGCTTGATGAAGATTGTCTGTTTTTTGTTCCACCAGCAAAACTGGGAATTCCAAGGAAGACCATATATCATCCAAATGCTGCAAAGCTTTTGTGGTCTCTTCCATAAAAGGTTTTAGTGCATGAATTTCTTCTAAAATCCAATCCATGGAGGTTGATGTAGACTTCACTGGTAGAGGGGCATATTTTTTAGTCTTTTTGTTTGATCCTGTTGGTAGTGTGTTTAATGAGGCCACTTTCTTAATGGTTCCTGAGTGGACTCAGAATTCAGCGGTACCTCATCTTCCATGTTGTCGCAATTAGAATCTGATTCTGACTGAGGAGTAGATGGAGGAATATTAGAAAGCTTAAGATGCCTTATTTTTCCCATAAGCTTCAAGATGAAAATAGAAATTGTTGGCTATCAGTGGGTGCACAAGGATATACAAATAAGAGGAAGCACACTTCAAATCAACGCTGCATCGTAATGACCTTAAACTAGTCATTGGTGTTACCAATCCTAGGAGGCTATGTTAAAAGAAATAATGATTGAAACTGTTTTGAAAGATTAAACAGAGTGATGAAAATAACAATATTTGGTAGAATCCAGTAAAGGTAGCAAATAAAAATAGATGTAGTGAAAGGTTGGTGGCTTTAAAAAAGATATTGCAAGAAAAAAGCAATGAATATAGGAAAAACTGTTAATGAAAAGTCAGTCATATCCTTACAACCATTGAATAAATAGTAGACATCAATTCCAAAAGAAAGGAAAAAATAAAGATGTTCCTTCTTTTAATTCCACATTGAATAGATGAAAACAGTTAATGAAGTGTATGTGTCATATTTATAGAGTAGGACCATTTCAAATGAGACAATTCTGAGGAGAAAAACACGTCTTTCCCCAAATGGCGGATGCGTCTCAACTCATGTGGAAAAATTCCCCGAGACCGGCCACACAAGTGTGTATAAATAGTAAAAGTTGCTCCTGCGACTCACCAATACATCCAGAGGAGACGTGCGTTTGTTTCCTCCAAAAAGGAAATCCTAAGCAGCATTGATGCCTCCTGATGCCTCCTATGTCCGTGGAGCCTCAACGACATGCTGCCATCTCAATTGGTGCCGTAACCACACCCATCTTCCTGACTTTAAAACAACAAAATTCTTTATTAGTCTTTTTATATAATTACAACAATAAGTAAGGCACTGATAAGTTACAGTGCTTACTTCAGCATACAAAACCATCATGATTATGATCACATAACGAAGGATCATATACCAATATGTAGGGGCACATGGTGTGTATACAGACCAATCAGTAAAATCCTCATACGAGGGAGGTATCTTGCCACCTGTAAAGAAATAGTCAAAAACAGTATATATGGGACATCAGAAAAAAAAAAAAAAAGATTTTGGAGTCCGCAAACAGCAACAAAACATCAACAGCATGATCCATATATAAAAAAGAAAAAGTCAACATGGGGAAAGCGTCAAAGGCATTTACATGTAGCCATGGAGGAGTCCGCTCTCCACCCAGTCTATCACCTGGACGTCTTGAAATGGGTCCTCTCTAGCTGGCGGTGGGCGGTCAATCCAAGATCCAGGGAGGTTCCTCAAAACTCACAAACTAGTAGCCACTCTGTGGCCTGTGAGGCCTGAGGAGTCCAGGCCCATGTCAGTGATCATTGAAGGGCATCCACCTTGTTGTACAGATTGAGCATATAAGTTTCCCAGAGGGTGACAACACCCCCACCCCTCCTCACCTGGGAGATCTGGGCTAGAGCATCAGCTTCAGCAGTCGCCCACGTAAGCACGTCTTCAAAATCATGGCTATTGACTGCTCAAAGAGTGCCACAGCAAGATCAGCCAGCCTCAGATAATGCTTAGCGCGTTTCGTATGTTTGGCCGAACATAGCCAGCCAAAAACAAATGCATACTCATGGTGCACCAACCACTCCTCCCTCCAGTCCCACCCTGCCCTAACCTGGCTCACCAAGAAATAAAATGATAAGAACACTTTGTAGTAATGCATCATCTGAGACCGTGCATCAGAATGCACTGCATTCCATGATGTACGGTCGGGACCCCCTCAAGCACTGCCAAAGTATTCCTGATTGCCAGGACTAGGGCGCTGTAAGCCAGAAATTGGCCAGCTCCCATACCATGTTCCTTCTGCAAATCCTGAAAGGAGCACAGGTCCACATCATCATACATGTTGACCATGCAGGCCACCCCAGCCTCCTGCCAGGGTGTCAGGTCATGGGTCCCAT
This sequence comes from Pleurodeles waltl, assembly GCF_031143425.1. Taxonomy (NCBI): domain Eukaryota; kingdom Metazoa; phylum Chordata; class Amphibia; order Caudata; family Salamandridae; genus Pleurodeles; species Pleurodeles waltl. The sequence goes on along the minus strand of NC_090436.1, from coordinate 262,476,282 downwards.
CAGAGACCTCATCCCACGCATACTCCAGAGAGGCAGTTGTGGGTCACAAGGCAGCGAGCAAGGCATTGAGCCATACCATGGTTGAGCATACCTGCTTCAACAGTGTTTTGTGACACGTGTCAGTCTGCTCATTCCCTTGGGTGTGCCACGAGGTGAGAGCAGCCTATTTAAGATTTTCATGCCCCCCCAGTTCCTCCCTGATCAATCTATGCTTACCCATCACATACCCAACCAGCCAACACATAGGCCATTGGAGCTGTGCTACAGAGAAGTAAAGTTTGAGGTCCAGTACTCCCAGGCCCCTGTCCCTTAACAGCCGCTAGAGCGTTTGAATGGATACTCACTTCTTGTTTCATCCTATATTAAATTTGAGAGTAATCTCTATAAATGCTCAAAAAATGTTCAAATGGGGACTACTGGCACTGCTGCAAAGAAGTATAGTAGCAACTGGAGTATTATCATTTTAGCTAAAAAGGCTCTGCCCATAGGTGACGGGGCAGATGCATCCAGAAGCCCAAGGACTGCTGAAGCAAAACAAGTGTTTTCCTGTGGTTCCTGTCAAAGCGATCCTTGTTGCTTTGGTATATGTTGACCCCAAGATATCTGAACATCTCAAACCACTAGGGCAAGCAATTTAGTTCTGGTTCCTCCAATGCTGTGAGGTCCACCCTCCTCACAGGGGAGACTCAGGACTTCCCCTAGTTCACCTGAAGGCCTGTCAGATCTCCAGAAACATCTAAAAGATGGAAAAGAGCTGATAGATCACACTCATGGTTCTGCAGGTAGACAGGGACATTATCCACATATAATGAAACTGCATGCCAGTGCGGCCTGCTGCTATGCACAAGTCTAGGCACTGGGTTTGTAGCAGTGCGGCCAGGGGCTCCATGGCCAACACAAAAATAATGGGGGAGAGGTAGCAACCCTGCTGTGTGCCCTTGCCAATGTTGAATTGTCGCAATATCTAGCAGCCCATGCACACTCCGGCCTGCAGTGCCATATAGAATAACTTACCCAACCCAGGAACTCGAGTCCCATTCCTGATTCTTCTAGGACAAACAGCAAGTATGACCACCCAAGAATGTTGAAAGCTTTCTTGAAGTCCAAGGAAACCACCACTAGGAGCTCCATGGACCCATTAATAATGCCCATAATGTGGCACAAACTGTGAGGATTATAGGATGTGGCTCTGTGAGGCATGAACCTGCATTGATCAGGGTGGACCAGGGTTGGGAGCCTTGGAAGCAATTGATTACCTAGCACATTGCTCAAGATTTGATAGTCAAGGTTCAGCATTGACAGAGGACAATGGGAACTCACCTCCAGGAGCCCCCTCCCGTCTTGGGAAGCACCACAATGAGGGTCTCGCACAGGGAGTCGGGAAGCCTACCCTGTTGGTACAACTCCTGATACACCTGGAGCAACTGGAGTGGGGGGGCGAGAGGAGTCCTGAACATTGCATAATACTCCACCAGAAACCCATCCATTTCTGAGACCTTGTCAGCCATCTGAAGTATTGCTGCCTCTATTTCCTCAAGCTGAAGGGGCAGTTTGAGTTTCTGGAAATGCAGGGGGTTCAGGAGGGGGCAGCTCCAGTGATATAATTCCAGAGGTACTCTGGGAAAAGGCCTGGGGGGAATAGAGCTTTTCATATCACTGAGCAAAGACCTCACACATGTCTGTTTGTAAAGTCACAATATCGCCAGTGGAAGTGCGAATCACTCCATTGTACAGCCCGGGTTATTACTGTCCACGTGCTGCAGAGCCAGTGATGCCTTATAAGCAATGTTGTTGAGACAGCACATTTCTTCCCTACATTGAGCCTGCAGGTGCTGGGGTTAAGGGTGAGCTTCAACTACTGTCATTCCCTTCACTTCAGTGGCATGTAAGCTTGCCACTAAGGTCAATACACTGCAGTGTATGGACGCCATTCACCCCAGGAAGTCTTGATGTAATGTCCCCTCATGACCACCTTCAAGGCATCCCACTTTACCCTCTTGGATCATCAAAACAATGGAACTGATGAGTGCTGCTGACAGTGTCCCTGTAGGTTGCATCCATTAGGGCCTCCATCCACATTTGCCAGGTCAGTATCAGTGCCCTGTCCTTTTCCCAACATTCCCAACAGAAGGCTACCTTAAGTGGGCTGTGGTTCAACAGTGTACAGCCCAAATACTTCAAGTTCAGCATGTGAGGCCAGAACTCTGCTTTGCAGAAGATGTACTATAACCTAAAGTATATCTGGTGTCCCAGAGCATAATAAGAGTATTATGCATTCCCTGGGTGACCCAACTGCTAAACATCATGGAGCTGTGTTGTGGATGTTCAGTGTTGCAAATGTTTGGTCATCTGAAGACCCTTCATCCCTGGAAGGGGAGGCGCCGAGCGATCTGTGTCTGTACAATGCACACAATTACAATCCCCACCCCATATAATAGGGGCCTGAGGAGTCAAGAGTGAGGGTGGTGAAAACATGCATAGAAAATTGCCCTTAACTATGTTGGGTGTGTATAGTGAAATGATTGATAACAAGTGCCCATTCAGTCTGTCTTCTACCAACACGTAGCTGCCATCAGGGTCCACCACTGTCCTGCTCTGCATAAATAGGACCCCCAGAGCAATCCAAATCATAGCTCATCTGGCAAATGTGGAGTGCCAAACACCATTCCACTCCAGCACCTAGTTACCTTATCTATCTCAATTGCAGTAAGGTGCATCACCTGTAGGCAGGCTATGTGGATGTGTCTCAGTCACAGGTACACATATTTTTTATGATGGCGAATAAGAGTCCCCATAACCCTAATGTCCTAAGTTGGTATATTGCATGTGGCAGCCATAGTGTAAGTGATGTATCCCCAAGCTAGAGCATGTCCGTGAGAACACCCACCACATGATCCACAATAACCCTGACTTTGACCCTGCCACCCTGCACAATCCCAACCAATGACATCAAGAAAAACATAACAATAACAGACACACTCTTGGCTTGGATGCCTACAGCCATCGTGCCCAATGCCCCCCATTAAACATCGAATAACAAAACTGTGACCTTAATGCTGAATAGTCCTTGCAGAAGTCTTTGAGGACCAGGAGGTAACTAGTATAAAGCCCAGGGTGACCTCAAATGTCCCAGGCCCAAGTACAGAGCATGATCATCCCAGAGCCTCCCCACTGTCAATAAATACTTTCAGTGGCCCTCCAAGGGACTACTTCCATGCTTACCCTCACCCTTCATGAGAATACATCCTCTACCCTGAGCCTTCCAGCAATGAGAAAGGCATACTTTAGGCTCAAGGTCCGCAGTTGCCCTTTAATTGCTTCAAAAGTGTTGCAACGCCTTTGGACATCTGCTGTATAGACTGGATATGCTGTGATGGTATTCTCACTGTACATGCAGGGGCTCTTCATGTGGAATAGTTTCAGGAAAAATTCTCTTTCTCCGTAATTGATAGGTGAACAAGCACTGGATGTGGCACAGTTCTGGGAGGGGGGCTGGCAGCCGGGGATTGAGTGTACCCTTTCAGGGGTGAAGCACTATGGGATCCGGGTGGCCAGAACCATTTGTGAAAGCCAGTCTTCAAGGAAAAGCTCCATGTTGGGGCCCTGAACCCTCTCAGGGAAGCTCAAGAAATGGATATTATTGTGCTGCGAGCACTCATCCCCATCTTCCACCCTTGTCTCGAGATCTCATACCTCAGTCTGTAGGAGTTTGAGCTGTTCCTGCATCGCCACAGGGATGGCCGCATTGAAGTCAGGGGGGACTCTGTATTATCCACTCTTTCCACGACCTTGGTGTGGTCCACTCACAACAGCCCAGTTTCCATCTGGAGCAACCAAAGTTCGGTCTCCATCGCTGTTTTAGAGTCCTGGACGCCTTGCAGAACTCTGTCAAACATCCCAGTATGTTTTTCAAGGGTGTTTTCCAGTTGGCAAATCAGATCCACTAATGAAGGGGGTGCTGCCAGCATGGTCATGATCATTTTCTGGGTAGGCGAAGGTTTAGTGGCTTTCATTCTGACCCTGCCATCCATGGTGACTGGAGACCGAGAGCAGAGGGGATTGAGCATCCAACTCTAGCAATGGGAACTCTCAGGAGGCAGTCAGGAAGGTGAAGGGAACTCCCATGCACTGTGCAGCACCTAAGCACTGTAAGGGCTTGAATGCTCCCTATCCTGTTCACAACACCAGGGTGATGACGTTTACCAGAGGACATTGAGCAAGGCCAAAGTAGTCAGCGGGGGGGCACTGTCGAAGATCCAGGACGTACCGGTGTGCAAAAGTACAGACCCAGGATATTTAACACTGACGTGGGAGATGTACTTGGCCGCCAGGCACACCATCTGCACATTTATGGAGTGAAAGCTCTTTCGATTTCTGAACACCTGTTTATTTCGCCGGGAGGGGGGGACAAATGCAATATGTGTTCCATCTATTGCCCCAATAATGTTGGGGATATGTCCCATTGCATAGAAATCAGCTTTCACTATGGCCAAATCCTCCACTTGGGGAAAAACGATATAGCTGCATGTGTTTAAGCAGGGTAGACAACACTCTGGTCAGCACATTTGAGAACATTGGCTGAGACATTCCTGTTGCCAAGTCCATTGTCACTTGGAAGGAGCCTGTTGCCAGGAAATGGAGCACTGATAGGACTTGCACTAGAGGGGGGGATCCCGGTGGGGTGACAGATAACAGAGATTAGGTCAGCCTCCAATTGGGCACACAGCTCTGTGATTGTGGCCCTGTCCAGTCTGTAGGTGAGGCTAATGTGCCTGTCCTCCATTGTTGCCAAGTCCACCAGGGGTCTGTACACGGGGATGTCTCCATCTCCTATTGATCTGCAGCGGTTGCAATCTAGGGGGCAAAATGGTGATCATCTGGCCATTATCACTTAATTCTAACCACTACAGTTCAATGCATGTTGTGATTGTAACGTTATTTTGTTGGAGATTTCCAAATGGTGCATTTGTGTACTGTGATGCAGTTAGGATCCATTGCCTGCCCCCCCCTGAAATGGCGCCTGTCTGTCCTGTATGGAGGGACAGATGGATATAAGGTAATTCCACTGACATTGTGCGCAGTTGCGTGAGGCAGTCAAAAACCGCTGTGCAACTCCTCATTGATTAACATTGGCCCCTATGGGTACAGTGGCCAATGGTGATGTACGCTGGCGGTGACGGTATGCTCCGCCGCGGACGTCACCACCTTTTTCTATCTGTTCACCCACTTGCTACCTGACCTTCAACAGGAGAGGACCTACACTGCATGCTATGACCTGTGTCTGGAACTGACCATGGATCATGTGACTGGGGAAAGGGCCCCTGCCTTCACCTCCGCAGAGTTGGAGAGACTGGTGGATGGGGTCCTACCCCATTACCGAATGCTGTTTGGGCCTCCAGACCAACAGGTGAGTACACTGTGAGTACGATGCATGGGGGGTGAATGCATGGAGTGCAGTGTGTGTGAAGGCCTCATGTAGGGGGTGGGTGGTGAATGGGCCCTGGGCAGGTGCAGCATGTATGCTGTGCCATGTCTGTACTACTGGGGATGGGAAGGAGCATGGTGGGCCATGAGTGTAACAGTCAGGACGGTCGGACTAATACCTTTCCCTGTGTACATTTCCCTGCAGGTCAGCGCCCATCAAAAAAAGGGTATGTGGCGTGCCAAGGACGTGCGGACCCTGGGGGTCTACGGCAGGCAGAGCGCCCACTACAGGAAACGGTGGGAGGGCCAGAGATACTGGGCACAGAAGACAGCGGAGGCCCAGCTGGGGATGGCCTCCCAACGAGAAAGGGGTGCCTGTCGAAACCTGACCCCCCCTGATGGGCCGCTTACTGGCAGTGGAGTATCCAGAGCTGGATGGGCGCTTGGGGGCATCACAGCAGCCACAAGGGGGTGAGTACAATGCCCGAATATACAACTTTTGCGTGGTGGGGTGGAATCTGGGTGGGGGGTGTAGGCCTTGTGGGTGCCCCCAGGCCAGGCCTGGTATAGCAGGGTTGGTCCCATGTTGGGCAGGGTTCTGATGTGAAAGTACTCCAACCAAGCTAGTAGGCATCCACTACTGGGCAGGGGTCTGTGAGTCTCAGGTATGCTGCAATTGGCATTAGGAGTCCATATCCATGGCCTGGTGACTAGCATTGTGACTAGTAGTGCATTGCCTAGTGCGTAGAGCTGTTCCCTGTGTGTGAGTGTGTCGTGTACGCCAACGGTGGTGTTGTTGGCACCATTGACCAAGTTTATCCTTTGTGCCCCGCCCTTTTTGTTTTGTCACCCTGTCCTTATGTGCATTAGCATCATCTGGCGAAGGAGCAGAGGCACCGGCGACGGAGGGAGCTGCATCCCACATGACCCAGGAGGCCTAATCCACCGACGGTGAGGGCACCAGTGGGATAGAGGGTGAGGGCAGCACCACAGCGGAGACAGAAGGGGACAGTTCGGACAAAGATTCCTCCTCCGATGGAAGCTCCCTGGTGGTGGCGAACACCTATGTACCCACCCCAGCCACAGGTACAGCCGCCACCCCCTGTACCAGCACTGCCCTCCCAGCAGCCCCTCAGTGAGATTCGCGTGCCCACTCACCCAGTAGGGTGGATATCTCCTTCGCCCCAGGCACATCAGGCCCTGCCCCAGTTAGCACTGCTGCCCGGAGTGAGGTGGATTTTGACCTCCTGCAATTCATCTCTGTTAAGCAGTCAACCATTGTGAATGCCATCCAGGGGCTGGCAGCCCAAATGCACCAGAGAAATGCATTCCTGGAGGGCATTCACACTGGCATGGCGGCCCAACATAGATCAATCCGGGCTCTGGCCTCATCTTCGATGGCAGCCATTGTCCCTGTTTCTAGCCTTCCCCCTCCAACTTCCTCTACCCAATCCAAATCCCCTCAACCCCAACCTATCCCAAGCACACAGTCAGATGAGTATGCACCCAGGACAACACACAAGAGTGGACAAGGCAAACACAAGCAACACACTTCATCTCGCAGGCACTCACACAAACACAATCCAGAATCAGAAATAACAACATCCACTGCTTCCACTGTGGCCCCCTCCTCGTCGTCCACCTCTCTCCCAGTTGAGTCTCCACTCACACCTGCATGCACTACATCCTCAACCACTACCCCCATTACCAGCACACCTACCAGCACACACCCATCACTGGCAGTCACCACACCCACTTCCATGTGCACGTCCCCTGTGTCCACTCTCACTGTGTCTGTGCCCCCTCCTCCCAAAGTACACAAACACAAGCACTCAGACACCCAACCACCATCCACCTCACAACAGCATCCAACCCATGTACCTGCACCTAAACACAACAGACTGACACCTCCTACCACCACTCCCTCTTCCTCCACTCCCAAACCATCTCCCTCTTCCTGCCCCAATGTCCCTAAGAAGCTTTTCCTTGCCAACATTGACCTCTTCCCTACCCCTCCCCCATCCCGTCCCTTACGTCAGGCCAGGACGGTCAAAACCCAGGCAAGCACCTCAGCCACCCAATCCACAGGCACAGTAGTGTCCACAGCTACTCCAGGTGGGAGAGGATCCCAGGCACCAGGCAGCCACACTGAAAGGGTGCCTGCACCAAGTGCTGCAAGGAAAGGCAAGGAGTCACCCCAGCTGCTAAAAGGAAGGGCACAGAGGCACCCCCAGCTGCTGAAAGGAAGGGCAAGGAGGCGCCCCCAGCTGCTAAAAGGAAGGGCAAGGAGGCACCCTCAGCTGCTAAATGGAAGGGCCAGGAGCAATCCCGGGCTGCTGAAAGGAAGGGCAAGTGGCCTGCACCAGCAGGAAGAAAGAACAAGAGGCCTGGTGCTAGGACTCAGTCAGAGCCCCCACCACCAACCATGGTGGTTCAGCCGTCCGAGGCTGCAGGGAAAGGGCTGAAGCCTCCCCCCACCACTGCCAGCACCGCCACCTGCCCCGCCACCAGCACCACTGCCAGCAGCAGCCCCAGTGGGCCGCCGTCCGAGACTGCATGGGATGGGCTGGAGCCTCCCCTCACCATTGCCAGCACCGCCACCTGCACCGCCACCAGCACCACTGCCAGCAGCAGCAGCCCCAGTGGGCAGCCATCTGAGGCTGCAGGGGGTGGGCTGGAGACTCCCCTACCATTGCCACCACCGCCACCTGCACCACCACCAGCAGCAGCAGCCCCAGTGGGCAGCCGTCCGGGGCTGCAGGGGATGGGCTGGAGCCTCCCCCCAACATTGCCAGCAACGCCACTTGCACCACCACCTGCACCACCACCAGCACCACTGCCAGCAGCAGCAGCCCCAGTGGGCAGCCATCCGAGGCTGCAGGGGATTGGCTGGAGCCTCCCCCACCACTACCACCACCGCCACCTGCCCCGCCAACAGTAGCAGCAGCCCCAGTGGACAGCCATCCAAGGCTGCAGGGGATGAGCTGGAGCCTCCCCCCACCACTGCCATCATCGCCACCTGCACCGCCACCAGCAGCAGCAGCCCCAGCGGCCAGCCGTCTGAGGCTTCAGAGGATGGGCTAGAGCCTCATCCCACCACTGCCAGCTCCACCAGCATGACCACCACTTCCACCACTGAGCAGCCGTCACCTCCGGCGGACAGTGTGTAGTCCTGCCTCCAAGGGCTGTTGTGCACCCTGGCCCCAGCAGATCCTGTGAGTCTGACACCCAGGTGTGAGACTGTGACCTTGCACTCCCCAAGATCTGCATCACAGGGCACAATGCCCCCTCCAGAACCAGTGGAGAAGCCATCCACTCACCCCTTCCTCCACAGGAAGAAGCTCGCTGGGCACAATGCCCTCTCCAGAACCAGTGGAGATGCCATCCCCTCATGTCATCTTCCACAGGAAGAAGCTCACTGGGCACAATGCCCCCTCCAGAACCAGTGGAGAAGCCATCCACTCACCCCATCCTCCACAGGAAGAAACTCACTGGTCACAATACCCCCTCCAGAACCAGTGGAGAAGTCATCCACTCACCCAATCCTCCACAGGAAGAAGTTCACTAGGTACAATGCCCTCTCCAGAACCAGTGGAGAAGCCATCCACTCACCCCATCCTCCACAAGAAGAAGCTCACTGGGCACAATGCCCCCTCCAGAACCAGTGGAAGAAGTCACCCACTTGAGAGACTGTGGTCTTGCACTCCCCAGGACCAGGCAGTGGGCAAATCACCCACTTGAGAGACTGTGGACTTGCACTCCCCAGGACCTGGCAGTGGGCAAATGTCCCACTTGAGAGACTGTGGCCTTGCACTGCCCAGGACCAGGCAGTGGGCAAATCACCCACTTGAGAGACTGTGCCTTGCACTCACCAGGACCAAGCACAGGGCATGTTGCCCCTCCAGGACTAGTGGCGCTGTACCATCTTCCAGCTGAGGTGCCCACCCATTCCCCGTCCCCCTTAGGTGCCTGTCTATTTTCGACCTGTAGTGTTCTCTCCTTGTTGTTGCAGGAGTGAGGTGAGGCCTTGGACTTTGTGATGTGGCCCTGTGGCCCACGGACATTGAGGACTGGGCTCTGGCCCTACATTTGTATATATGTATATACCTTTTGAATTTGATGCACGTATTTATAGTAATTTATCTTATTACACTCACTTTAATCAATTTCTTTTGTCCTTGCATTATTCCTGAGGGATACAGGGTGTATATGTAATGTTACTGCATCTGGTTATGTGTTTGGTGCTGGGGGTGGGGGTTTTGCATGTGTGTTACTCTCTTTTTCCTCTCCTCCTCCCCTGTGTGCTAGGCGGCAGTACTCACCGTGGTCGTCTTTGCCTGCGTTGGTGTTCGTAATGGAGCAGAAGGTAAAAGATCATGGGGAACACATGCAACTCGGGCTCCATGGCGGCGTGATTCTTCCCTAAGTCTCCAGCAGTGAGTCGTTTCCAGTCTGTGCAGTGTTTCTGCCAGGCTTTTTATGTCGTTGGTACCACCCCATGAAAGGTGGTGGATTGGTGTCTCATAATTCAGTGGGCGGAAAATTGTCTTCTGCCTGGCTGTAGACGGTTACCGCCGTGGTGCCTGATGATTTCGCCCTGGCGGTCGGTGTGTTAAAGTGGCTCTCTGTCTGAGCGTTTTGCGCCGTGGTCATAATTTCATATTTATTACCACCGGCCTGTTGGTGGTATTACTGGCGCTTTATCACCAACCGCCAGGGTTGTAATGAGGGCCTCAGAGCCTTAAACTGGCTGTGTCTGAAATTTTAACTGTGTGATGGTTCTCCTAGACTCTTTAGACAGTAGGGCTGATTGGATTGCTATAGTGCCTAATTCTGAGGACACGTTTTATAAGTATGAACCATTTTTCTGAGGACAAGTTTTATGAGTATGAACCATTTTTCCACCTTCCTTTTTCTTGTCTGCACACAATTATTGTTTAATGCCTACAGTAGTTATTTGATTTCCGCTGAGTTCCATATCAGGAGAATTGGTAGTTTGAGGTAGTATAAAATTGGGCATTATTACTCTGTTATTCCATGTATTATATTCCAAATGCTCAATAACATACATTTGCAACATATATGAAGGTTATTATTACATTTTTTTAATGAATTAAATAAGTATATATTTCATATATATAATGATAAGTTGATGGAACCTGACTTACTCCAAGACTGGGATAGTAACTTTACAAGTGTCTTAAAGTTTTGTTTGGGGGTGTTTGCTTTAGTATGTCCCTAACTAAACCCAAAACCCTGCCTAAATGTATCTAAACTTCTCAAATTTAGTAGTATTTATTCCCTATGTTCGAGCCACTCCCTTGAACCTCCCATATTTATAGTAAAACCAAATACTTGTACAGAGATCACACTCACCATGGTGGAGATCCCTGCAAAGGTAAGACAGGAAAGGTGGAGATATCCACTCATAAGTTTATGAACAGCATTTTGTTGCACATCAGTAGTAGTACCACACTACTACTTTACATACTGCAAAATGACCTTTGTAAAGAGGCATCACAATTAATATCTTTAGTGCATGATTACTATTTTGACCTTCTGAAACTTGTTATACGAACAATATACCTACACAATACCGTTATGTCTTAACTCTCTAGTTTTAGTGTCATACTGACATTAGTGAAACTAGAACATATATACTATCTGTATGTTGAAAGGTACTCACATCTTTGATGTAGTCTCTCTGGCAGTGAAACTTCTTTCTGCTCTCTGAATACAAATTCACTGGTGCTGATATACATTCAATGTTCTCTTTTCACAAAACTGTTATATAAAAGCATCCATCCGAATTGTATCACTGACCTACATAACCACTTCCTTTTAAACAACCCTCTACCCTAAAGAGCATTCTTTCAATTTTGCCTCGTAAATAGAATCTGATAAAGTTTAACAAATAATATTGTTCCATATTCCTCCAAGGTAACGCAAAATCAGTACTTCAAACTATTGACATGTGTTTCAAAGCATGACTCAAATAGGTAAAGTCCTTCTCTGTGATTAGTATCACTTTCCAAACATGTTTTCTAGGAACGCAAACAAACAACAAATGTTCAGAACTTTCGGGATCAAAGTCAGAGCTGCAGCAAAAAAGTACCTTGATTTCCTAGCAAGGACGCTGTAAATCATGAGGAAATGTATACCCGATGACTTAAGAGGCTTGTTGCCATTTTCAAACAATGTGACAGATTATTTGTCTAATGTGAAGTGCAGTTTGTGTACCGAGCATGATGCATACTACATCCCTCAGAGGCAAAACCATTTTGATAAGCAGTGTTAATCATCCAGGACCAAAATCAGCCTTTTCTTCTCTGGAATAAATGTAGCAGATGTAAGCCTGGAGTGTTGCACTCGCACACCAACTTTTTCAGTGGTAGAGTGCCTAGTCAGGATTCTGGACATAAAAGTCGCTTAATAAATATAGATCAGGAAGATTAAAAACAGGTTCCCATGATCTCTCTTCAGAGATGCACCCCTTCTAATATGCCAAATATTGCAATTGTTTTCCAATAATACTTTCACTAGAATCATGTGTACCTCACAGTCTTTTTCAACATTCGCCTGAGCCCTCACAGGATTTGGAGCAAGGTGTGCATGACCAGAATAGGGATTCGGGAAGCCTGCCTAGAAAACAGCATATATTTTAATTAATAGGGAAATCCAGCTGTGCAATGACTAGATTAATTTAATAGAAAATGGACCAACGCATTTTGGTTGTAGTGGGATTACATTACATTATCACCCATAGTGCACCCACACCCCAAATACTGTTTGGCATTTTGGTCATATCTTTCAGCATGTCCATCTGTATGAGGTTGATAACTAGTAAACAGAATTTCATATCTAATTGGTTAGACAAAAAATACCAAAATGCTGAGGTGAAATGAGTGTCAAGGGCAGGTCTATTGTGCAATTGCTGAAGTCTCTTCTTGGAGGGAAGAAAAGGATGACCACTTTCTGATGTGACCTCTGGCTCCAGGTTGTAAGAGGGAGTCAGGAGGTGCAATGAAAAGTAGAAGTGAGAAAGAAGAAAAAAGGTGTAGCAGTGAAAAAACATTCCACCGTGCCAGACCAATCCAGAGGTCGAGCAGATGAAGGAAAGGAAGATGGAAACAAGGATAACCGATTAATCCGGCGAGCAAGCAACAGGTTAACAAGCGTAATTGAGACATGAGTTATAATTGGTCTGGTTTGCTTTTATAGCCCCAAAGGAGGAAGTGGACCTGTGGAAACATAGGAATTAGTTGCCCCCTATCTTACTATGAGAGAGTGAATTTGGCAAGGATTAAAGGGAAACCCTTTCCCCAGTAAGCAAAACATGGAATAATCATATTCACTTACAGGTTTCAATATTGCCTAGAGTGTTGCTGAGGTGTTCAAGCATCCTATTTTTTACTGCATGATGTTGCTGAGATGCCATTGCCAGAAACTAGGGGCCAGATTTATTGTTTTTTGATGCTCAACTATGCCAACGCAGTTTAGAGTCCAAAAGGTTAGCACTGACTAGCGCCATTTTTTATCTCCACTCAGGTGTCAAATTTATACTTTGCTGCTGGGTGGCACAAAAAAATGTTTAGAGTCATTTTTTCTGACGTTAACCATTGTGCCTTGTTGTAAGGCAAAATTACGTTAACAGAGGAAAAATGACTCTAATCCAGTTTATGACGTGCACCATTTTTGCCCGCAATAACGTCAAACAAAACAGACGCTAACAGAGAAAACAGTGCAAAGGAGCCCCAAAATGGATGTAGGAAGCTGGGAGAGACCCCAGGGAGACCTCATTCAACCAGGAACCAGCCAGGAGGACACAGACAAGACCCAGGGGAGGGAGAAGAAAAATAGGAAGTGTAGTTTCAGTGCAGAGGAGCATGAAATACTGGTGAGAGAGTTGACAGAGCATCAAAATCAACTCTGGCATAACTGCGAGAGAAGGTCCAAGGAAGAAATGGCATGGAACAGGAAGGCAGCACTACGAACTGGAGGTGGGAGTCCAGCACCAGACGAGATGGAGGAGATGTATGCAGTGGCCATCCCGGAGGAAATCGTCACAGGGATACAAGGACAGGACAGCACAGAATACCAGGAAACACCACAAATGCAGGGTAAGTTGCATGGGGGACATATATGCTTCAATGTCAAGTGTGAGCAGTGGGAGACACATAGGACTCACACAATGCATGTCAAAGGAGAGCAGAGGGATACAATGCACATTAAGCAAGTTGCATCATGCCAATGTAAGCTACACATGTACCTATGCCGTGGGAGTACCATGCACCATTGACACATACACAACCTGGACATATTTAGAATATCACGCCTAAATACCTACATGTACAAATGCAGCACATGAGATGGATGGCATGTATAATCACTGTGCCACTAGTTGTGACATCACAATATCCCTTGCATGTAGTCACATCAACACCACTAACACGACCAAGACCTCAGAGACCAGGTAGTCAGTCAACACAATTCCTGGAGTTACTTCATAGTGGTGTTCCTCGCAGTAACGCTTTCCAACTGCCTTGCCTCATTGCCCAAACTCATGTGTGCTGCATCTCATAGCACACAAGTCATTGCAACTGTCCCAACAGTACCCAGGCATGTGCCGGTAGCACCACCACACCACACTTAGACAACACATGAGGCAGCAATCCCTACATCACGCATTCAGGGTGTCCACTGGATGCATGGAACAATTAACTCAATAGGTGCTGGTGGAATAGCAGGCTGGACCGGAATCATTAGTAACATGCCAGACCAACTAAAGTGAAGTTGTGTTTAACCATACACATTGATGCTGAACTGAAATGTGCCACTACAGAAAATATGTATCACAGATAGCAAACAGTAGGTCACAACAGCCACAGGCTGAGCTAACAACTATTTGGACACAACCATGCCAGACACATAGGAATGGGCAAATAAACACACACATACAACACGTGGGGTATGGCTGTCACATGATGGTGGTTAATTTCAAATCAACGGGATGGAGATGGTGCATGGGCAAGCCCAGTGTTGGTAAGCCTGCCAGTGCAGTGTACCCTTTGATCTTGGCAGTATGAGGTAAATGTTGGGATGGTGGCTGGAAATATGTCTGCACATGGTAGCTCTGTGGGGCACTTACTTAAAACATTATTGATGGATCGAATAGACTCAGTGCCAGTTTTGGCCTGCATTGGGTGTAACAGGACACGCTGCACTCAGCCCTGCAAATCAGGCAGTGGAAGGGCAAAGGGCCAAGGTATGGGACACCCTGCACTGCCACATTACCAACAACCATTTCGTGGGAGGTACACTGCCATACAAAGGCTTGAGGAAATGTTGAAACATACCTGGAGGGTAGTGTTGAACATATCACTGGTCTAGTATCACAGGACAGATGTCATAGCCAGTCTGTAAACTGCTGGTAACCTGCCATGTCCAGGTCATTGGACCATGGGGCATTCCACTCACCCCACTGCCACTACCACCTGTGCTGTTGAGAGTGCTATGCAATGTAGCACACAAACGACAACACGAGGAGCCGTCAATGGCAACAAGAGCACAGTGTCCCGACAATGCCATCCCTGGGGTGGTGCAAGGTCTCAGCACAGCATGGGTGTATGTGGAACATGTAAGACTGTGACAGCAAAATGCCAGAATTGATTGTTTCTGAGTGTGAAGGTGTTCCTTCATGCACATAAACAATCATATGTAAATGACAATTTGGCTCTTCAGTGTGTGCAGAATTCTACAGCTCACACAGAAGTGCCAAAGCGCCATTAGTGATTGTTAATGTGCAGGAAGGGACACCTTCACACACATAAATAGTCACACCCCTCAACGCATACATTCTTGCACAATGGTGCAAGGATGCCTGCGATGACGCTGGCAGCTGAATCTTGCACCAGTGCGGGGGACAACACAGGGGTGCCCTGTATTCACTTACATACGGTGCATCCTTGTGTTTCCAAAGTGACGCAGCGTGGCGCTGATTATTTGTGCACAGCACTGTGCTGCACCACATTTACATCAACACAGGCCTAATATGACAATAACCTCAAATATCAAGTCAGATCAACACAACACAGATTTTACACCATCTCATTGTAGAGGATGATGGCTCTCCTGCAGATCTGCCTGTCCTGGAGCACCCTGATGACCTGGATGACCAGCTGGCAACTATCAGCCAAGAGACCCTACAAGAAGTCCTTGTACAAGGAGGAGTATAGAAGTAGCAGACATCCCACAGGCCCCACTTAGCACCCCAATAGTACGAACTGCCAGCACCGACACAGCAGAGGACTCCGAGGACCCAGGCACAAGCTTTGAGAGGATAGTGGTAGGAGTCCAGCGGGAGCTGGTCAAGGGGGTGTGGGTGGGGATGCAAACTATGGTAGCCAGTCTTGAGGGGATGCGGACGTGCATGGTCACAGCAAAAGAACAGAGTGCAGCCAACCGACGAACACACTCCCTAATGCATGGAATCCAGGAGTGTCTGAGGGACATAGCTGCCATGATGGAAAGGCCACAACAACTGCCCTTCCAAACTAACAGCAGCGTGCTTGAGGATGGAATAGACTCCATGCACTGGGAAATGGTCTCCCTCAGGGCAGACATGGCTGCCTACCACAGGGATGTTGCAGCTATACTTAAAAACCAGCAGCTCCTCCTTGTTGCAGTGATGCCATATGTGGTGTCACATATGGCAGCTGCCGGTAATTGGGAGTCCACATCTGCAACCACTGAAGTGTGTGTGGCCCACTTTACCTCCCACCATCAAGGGTAGAGGAGGCACCACACACATCGGGGCATGAAGAGGTGGAACAGATCATCTTCAGCCGTAGGTGTTCCCGGTAGCACCAGCCCATACCACATGGGCATTGGGTTCCTTAGTCCTGAGCTTGACATCATGCAGTGTTAGCACAGTTACAGATATGCACTCTTCCTCAACACACTGTTGACTGCTATTGTCCATAACCTTTAAATTGGCAAATTATGTTCCCCTACACTGAAAGACACTTTACCCAAACATGTCCCATGACATGTCCCTCAACCCTGGACTTGTGTTGTGTCACAATTGGATGGATTCCACAAATGGGGTCACAGACCTGGACATTGTAAATATTTAGCACTATTACACTTGTTAATAAACACCACCTACACAACCAGCATGTATATGTGTGTTGTGACACATCTACTATGCCTAGGATTTGTGATGTGTGTAACATGTCTCAAGTCAGAGTGTCAGTACAAGAGTGCATGAATATGTGGGCACATATCTATACACATGGTACCTATATTTTGAACGTCAATGTTGGACTCATCCCCTACAAGCAATTCACTGAATATGTTTACCAACAACTATTGCTACCATGAGACTGAGAAGAAGAGCACAGAGACAACTAGACACACACACCACTGACCCCCAATACTTCCCTCACACCCTCCACATCACACAACCCAACACATTACCCAACACACCCTCACCAACACACATCAAACAACAACCATGGCACCACAAAGGCACCCCCGTTTCACTGAGGAGGAGTAAAGGGTCATGGTGGAGGAAATCATTAGGGTAAAGCCACAGATCTTTATAGCACAGCTGCAGAAGATATCAATAGCAAGGAAGATGGAGCTATGGAGGAGAAGCGTGTACAGGGTCAATGCCTTGGGACAGCACCCAAGAACAAGGGGAGACATCAGGAAGAGGTGGAACGACCTACAGGCAAAGGTACGTTCCATAGCAGCAAGATACCAGCTCGCCATACAGAGGACCTACGGGGGACCCCCACCTCCTCCCCCATAACTCACAGCATGGGAGGAGTAGGTACTGGCAATACTGCATCCTGAGGGACTCGCCAGAGTTGGCGGAGGACTGGTCACTGGTAAGTCAACTTTTAACAGTTATCACCCCCATACCTCCATGCCATCACAAACCATCACTCCCATCACTCCACCACATCCCACACACTCCACCAACACATCTTACTAATCCCAATGCCAGGCCCTACATGCTATACCAATGCATGGACACCCCTCCCAGCCCTGCATGGACACCCATCACTAAATCATGCACAGCATAGGGAAACTAACAATCCCACAATACACAACATACAAAATCAAAAGCTGACAGGGGAACAACAACCATAGAGTGGAAACTACAGACATACAAATGTCAGACACTTGAAGTATCATACATCATTTACATCCCCACAGCTACCCCAGCCAATGTCACTGCTGAGGAGGTGCCACCACTATCCAGTCCCCCAACAGAAGAGGCCCACAGTGATGACAGTAACTCTGGACTTCGGGATCTGGACGATCAACCTGGCCCATCAGGGACCACAGGACAGCCGGTCACTCAAGCCCACAACAATAAACACCCTTGGATAAAACTCGACTACTAGTATTTCATGTATTGCAAATTTCTATTGATAGAAACAGCTACAACCATTGCAAATGAACTGTAAATAGCATGAGCATAGAATTAATGACCTGTAGCTGGCTGTTGTGATCACATCAGGAGAATGTTGTCATATCACCAACAACTATAAAATAAATATCCATAGGTAACAGTAAGAAAGGGGAAAGAAGTGGGTAATGCCAGCATGCCAATGCCACACAGAATACACCAATACTCATAGAAATGTGAAGTTGCAGTGTCTCACCAGTGTCATTGGAAGTACTGACGTATCACCAATGTTCTATTGTCCACATCCTCATACTCTGCCTCCTCATCCTCACTGTCCTCAGGGTCCACTGCTGCCACAGGGGCATCTCCAGGCTCCTCCTCCTGCAGAAAAGGTACATGGCATCTGAGAGCTAGGTTGTGCAACATGCAGCATGTCACGACTGTGACTGTGAACAACCATGAACACCATCCACTCAGGCTCCCCCACGGACCCATGCCCTCATCACGTGTTCAACAAAGCCAACGCCATCATCGCCCCCAAACTCCGCGAGATCATCAACCTCTCCTTCGACTCCGCCACCTTCCCAGACAGCTGGAAACACGCAGAAATCCAACCCCTCCTCAAGAAACCCAAGGCTGACCCCAACGACCTCAAAAACTTCCGACCGATCTCTCTCCTCCCTTTTCCAGCAAAAGTCATCGAGAAGATCGTCAACACACAGCTCGCCCACTTCCTCGAAGACAACTCCATCCTAGACCCCTCTCAATCCGGTTTCAGACGAAACCACAGCACCAAGACTGCTCTCCTCGCCGCCACAGATGACATCAGAACCCAAATGGACAACGGCGAAACCTCGGCCCTCATCCTCCTCGACCTATCAGCCGCTTTTGACACAGTCTGCCACCGCACCCTACTGACCCGCCTCCATTGAGCCGGCATCCAGGATAAAGCCCTCAACTGGATCTCATCCTTCCTCACCGACAGAACCCAGAGAGTCCGACTCTCCTCTTTCCGCTCCAAAGCCACCAACCTCATCTGCGGCGTCCCCCAAGGATCCTCCCTCAGCCCTACGTTGTTCAACGTCTACATGACCCCCCTCGCCAAACTGGCCCGCCAACATCACCTCAGCATCATCTCCTACGCCGACGACACCCAGCTCGTCCTCTCCCTGACCAAAGACCCACTCACCGCCAAAACCAACCTCCACGAGGGACTAAAAGCCATCGCCGAGTGGATGAACGACAGCCGCCTGAAGCTCAACTCCGACAAGACGGAAGTCCTCATCCTCGGGCGCACCCCTTCGGCCTGGAACGACTCCTGGTGGCCCACCGGTTTCGGACCCCCACCCACCCCAGCCAGCCACGCAAGAAACCTCGGCTTCATCCTGGACTCAGCCCTCACCATGTCCAAACAGGTCAGCGCCGTCTCCTCTTCCTGCTTCAACACCCTTCGAATGCTCCGCAGAATTTTCAAGTGGATCCCAACAGGAACCAGAAAGACGGTGACCCAAGCCCTCGTCAGTAGCAGACTTGACTACGGCAACGCACTCTACACAGGCATCCCAACAAAAGACATCAAACGACTCCAGCGTATCCAAAATGCATCCGCCCGCCTGATCCTTGACATACCCCGCCGATGCCACATCTCCCCTCACCTGAAGGACCTCCACTGGCTCCCCGTGGACAAGAGGATCACCTTTAAACTCCTTACACACGCTCACAAGGCTCTACACAACACCGGACCTACCTACCTCAACTCCAGACTCAACTTTTACGCCCCCACTCGTCAACTCCGCTCTGCCAATCTCGCCCTCGCCATCGTCCCCAGGATCCAGCGCAAGACCGCCGGCGGCAGATCCTTCTCCTTCCTCGCCGCCAAGACCTGGAACTCTCTCCCCACCTCACTGCGCCAGACCCAGGACCTCCTCGCCTTCAGGAAACTCCTCAAGACCTGGCTCTTCGACCGCTAACAGCTCACCCACCCCCCCCCCCCCCCACCAGCGCCTCGAAACCCTGACGGGTACATAGTGCGCTTTACAAATGTTATGATTGATTGATTGATTATCTGGCAGACCTTCTTGGGAGAGTAGCACAGGGATCCACCTGTCAGGTGCAGGCACCTGAACCTGGTCTTCAGAAGGCCAAAGGTCAGTTCAATGATGCTTCTGGTTCACCCATGTGCTTTATTATAACGTTCTTCAGCCCTTGTCCTGGCATTCCTCACAGGGGTCTGCAGCCATGATAGGTTTGGGTAGCCAGAGTCATCTGCAAATATTGAGGGACAAAAGTTAGCCATACGCTATCCTATATGGCCCACCCCATGGGCATACACCAACATATACTGGGTGGGAGCCAGGGCTCACCTATTAGCCACACCCTGTGCCTCTACAGTTGGGATATCACATTTGGGATGCTGCTATTCCTTAGGACAAAAGCATCATGCACTGATCCTGGATACTGGGGGATGTACTGGTCAGCCAGACACACCATCTGCATATTCATAAAGTGGAAACTCTTACAATTCCTATACACCTGTCCATTCTGTCAGGGGGAACTAATGCAATATGTGTTCTGTCAATCACCCCAATTATATTGGGGATATGTCCCATTGCATAAAACCCGGTCTTCACAGTGGCCATATTCTCCACCTGGGGGAAAGCAATGTAGCTGCGCATGTGTTTTTCCAGGGCAGACAAGACTCTTTCTAGCACGATTGAGAACATTGGCTGTGGCATTCCTGCTGCCAAGCACACTGTCACTTAGAAAGAACCAGTTGCCAGGAAATGGAGCACTGATAAAACCTGCACAAGAGGGGGGATCCTGGTAGGATGATGGATAATTGAGATCAGGTCAGGTTCCAACTGGGCACACAGCTCTGTGATTGTGGCCCTGTCCAGTCTATAGGTGAGTATAATGTGCCTGTCCTCCAGTGCAGCCAAGTCCACCAGCAGTCTGTACACGGGGTACGTCTCCATCTCCTATTCATCCACAGCAGTAGGTATGTAAGGGACATCAGAGTGAGTAGGCTGTCACAATTTGAACAACTATACCACAACAGCAGTCCACATCGTGCAAACGGGCTTTGAGACAGTGTGATTTAGAATGTATGTGCCTAATTATCCTGTAACACAGCAATTATCGTTAGGCCTGTTCACCCCCCCTGAAATGGCAACCGCTTGTCCTGTGTGGAGGGACAGGTGGAAGGGAGGTAATTCCGCAGACTTTGTGCACCGTGGCGGTGGGCGGTCGTGACCCGCAGTGCAATTCCTCATTGGTTTATGTTGGGACCAATGGGGTACTGTGGCCAATGGGGATCTATGCCGGCGGTGAGGGTATACACCACTGCGGACGTGACCGCCATTTCCTATTTCAATCCTCACTGGTTTCCTGACCTTCCATAGGAGAGGACCTACACTGCATGTGCTGCTGTGACCTGTGTCTGCAACCCACCACGGCCCATGTGACCTGGGAAAGGGCCCCAGCCTTCACTTCTGAGGAGTTGGAGCGACTGGTGGATGGGGTCCTACCCCAGTACAGACTGCTGTAGGGTCCTCCAGACCAACAGGTGAGTACACTGTGGGCATGATGCATGTGGCATGAATGCATGGAGTTGTGTGTGAAGGCATTGTGTAAGGGTGGATGTCCTCTTGGATGTGTACATGTTGTGCGCTGGGCTATGTGTGTGCCAATGTTGATGGGATCGTGTATGGGGGGCCATTTGTGTGACAGGCTGGACTGTTTGTCTAAAGGTGTTCTCCAGTCTGAATTGCCTCTGCAGGTCAATGCCCATCAAAAGAAGGCAATGTAGCATGCCATCGCCAAGGAGGTGCGGACCCTGGGGTTCTATGGCAGGCGGAGCACCCACTGACGGAAACGGTGGAAGGACCTGAGACGCTGGGCATGGAAGGCCACGGAGGCCCAGCTGGGGATGGCCTCTCAATGAGGAAGGGGTGCCCTTCAGACCCTGACCCCCCTGATGGCCCGCCTACTGGCAGTGGCCTACCCAGAGCTGGATGGGTGCTTGAGGGCATCACAGAAGCCACAAGGGGGTGAGTACAGTGACTATCATTGCAATTTATGGCTGGTGGGGTGGTATCCGGGTTGTGGTTGTGTATCCTTGGGTGCTCCTAGGCCTGGCCAGACATAGCAGCGTAGGGCCTCTGGTGGCTTAGAGTTTGAATGTAAAATACCGCTTACCTAACTTGCTGGTATTAACTTCTGAGTAGGGCTGGGTGGGTCCCAGGTGTGCTGCAGTTGGCGGTGTGTGCCCCTCCTCATGCCTTAGGGACTAGCCATTTCATAGGTAGTGCAATGCATAGTGCGTATGCCTGTTCCTTGTGTGTGAGGGTGCTGTTTGTCATCCTGTCCTTATGTGCATTAGCATCATCTGGCGGAGGAGCAGAGGCACCGGCGATGGAGGGAGCTGCATCCCACAGGACCCTGGAGGAAGAGTTCACCGACGCTGAGGGAACCAGTGGGACGGAGGGCGAGGGGAGCATCACGGCGGAAACTGGAGGGGACAACACAGACTCTGATGGGAGCTCCCTGGTGGTGGCAGACACCTCTGTGACCACCCCAGCTGCAGGTACAGCTGACACCCCCTGTACCAGCACTGCCCTCCCAGTAGCCCCTCAGCGAGTTGCCCGTGCCCGCTAACACAGGAGGATGGCCATCTCCTTCACCCTAGGCACCTCAGTCCCTGCCACAGTTAGCCCTGCTGCCCTGAGTGAGCAAGCTATTGACCCCCTGAGATCCTCCTCTGTAGGGCAGTCAACCAGTTTGAATGCCACCCAGGGGATGGCAGCCCAGATGCAGCAATGCAATGCATTCCTGGAGGGCATTCACTGTGGACTGGCCACCCAACAGAGATTGATTCAATCTCAGACCTCCTCTCTGATGGCAGCCATTGTCCCTGTTTCCACCATCCCACCTCCAACTTCCACTTCCCATTCCCATTCTCCTCAACCCCAACCCATCCCAAGCACACAGTCAGACAAGCATGCACACAAGATAATACCCAAGAGTGGTACAGGCAAACACAAGCACCACACTTCATCCCACAGGCACTCACACAAACACCATTCAGTTGCAGACACGACAACATCAACTGTCTCCATTGTCTCCATTGTCTCCCCTTCCTCCTACTTCTCCACTTCCCACTCAGTTACGTCCACACTCACACCTGCATGCACTACATCAATTTCCACTACCAGCATCATCACCACACCAAGCAGAACACATACCTAACTGGCAGACACCTCCACAACATCCATGCACGCATCCCCTGTGTCCTCTCCCACCATGTCTGTCCCCCACTCCTAAAGGACACAAACACAAGCACTCAGACACCCAACAGCCATCCACCTCACAACAACATACAGCTCATGCACGTGCACCCAAATCCAGCAGACATATGCCTCCGACGACCATTCCTTCATCCTCCACTCCCATTACTCATCCCTCCTCCCACCCCAATGTCCCTAAAAAGCTTTTCCTTGACCAACTTGACTGCTTCGCTTCCCTACCCCTAACCCCATCCTGCACATATGTGGATGGTAGCAAGGACACAGCCCAGCACCTCATCCAAACAGTCCACGGAGACGGTGGTAGCACCACTTACTTGTGGTTGTAGGGCTACCAGAACAACAACACTGACAGGGAAGGAGGCAGCACAACCTGGGATGAAAGGGAAAAGTCCGGGACCAGCTGTGAGGAAGGGGAAGGAGCTTGTACCAGCTGGGAAGAAGGGAAAGGAGCCTGCACTACCAGGCAGAGGGGGAAGAGCCCATCCACCACTGCCAGGAAGGGTAAGGGAGCCACAACCCATGACCAGGAGAAGAAGAGGCACTCTACGCCAGTGGAATCTGTCAGCCAAACACCACCAGCAGATGTCATAGGGCCCCTACCGCCAGCAGTAGATGTTTGCTGCCATCACAGAGTGCAGGGCTGCCCAGGAGCCTCCCACACCCACCACCAGCATGGAGCCATTACAGAGTGCAGGGGCTGCCCAGGAGCCTCACACAACCACCACTAGCATGCAGCCATCACTGCCGGCAGACGCCCTATAGTCCACACTCCAGGGGCTGCTGTGCAGGCTGCTCCCTCCAGAACAAGTGGGCAAGACACCCACTTGAGAGACTGTGGCCTTGCACCCCCCAGGACAAAGCACAGGGCATGTTGCCCCCTCCAGAACCAGTGGGGAGGACACCCACTTGGATAAGGTACCCCCCCTCCCCCTGAGGTACCTGCCTATTTGACAACTGATGCCCCTACAGTGTTCTATCCAGATTAGTGCCGGATTCGAGTTGGGCCTTAGACTGTGCCCTGTGGCCACGTGGTCCCTTTGAACTGTGGTTTGTGCAGTGTCCCTTTCTTATACAAGAGTACATATCTGTTTCATGGCCAAATCAGATAATTTATATTGATGTTGAACTGATTACATTCACTTTCGTAAATTCCTGTTGTCCTTGCATTAATCTGCAGATTTTCGGGGTCAAATTATTTTTGTAATAAAGCTGGTTGTGTGTATGGTTTATGTGTGTCAGGTGTGTGTGGTACGTATGTATGTCACTCTCGTTTTCCTCCCTCCCTCCCTCATGTGCTAGGCAGCTGTACTCACCATCGTCGTCTTTGCCGGCGTTCGTGTTCGTGGTGGAGCATAACATAGAAGATCATTGGGAAAACTTGCAGTTCGGGTAATATGGCAGTGCGGTTCTTCCCTGTATCTCCAATGGTGAGTCCTTTAACTTTTGTGCTCTGTTTCCGCCAGGCTTTTGTTGGCGTTGGTACCGCCCCGGAAAAGGTGTCAGTTTGCAGGGTCTTAATATGGTGGGTGGAACTTTGTCTTTCACCTGGCTGTAGGCGGCTACTGCCGTGGTGACTGTTGTTTCTGCCCTGGCAGTTGAAGTGGTACATTGGCTGTCTATCGGAGATATCACCACCATGGTCATAATTTGGCAGTAGTTACCGCCAGCCTGTTGGCGGTATGACCACCACTTTATCACCCACCGCCAGGGTCATAATGAGGGCCCATAAATCAAACCAAGTTAGATCTGCTTAGTTTTTATACCATGATTGGACAATGCTAAGACAGCATCAAAATAACTTTGATCAGGGCCACTATGCCTCACCATCTGTGTCAAATTTTCTAAACTACATCACCAAAAACTTGCATCTGTTATTGGGAGTATGGGATGCTGTTGGTAACCATAAGGGTTCAGTGTTGATAGGTACACATGCAAGCCTGATCAAAATGACTGTCACCTACACTGTGAGCATCACATCTACCTACAAATGTGTTGTTCCCAACCCCTGTGCCTCAGGGGGGATAGCCATGCAGTTCAACAGCTCAACTGTCCAGGTCATCCACCAATGCATGCCCACTCATACACGGGAGTCAGGGAGTGGACCATATGTTAGGTGATGAAAAAAATGAAGTTGGTATCCATAGGTCTATCACTTTTACATTCATGTGTCCACGTGTAGACACCCATCAATACCTGATCAGCCAATACCATTCCTCACACACTCAGTACCATGTCAGCAATCGATTGGACTTGACCTGCATGCACGCCTATTACATTCCACATAAGTGTCACGCAAGTGGAGTAAAAAATTAGTTACAGCATGCTGGGGGACAATTGGCCACCCAGTCCTACATGTTCATTTCAATTCAGGGATGCACCAATTTGTCTACAAAATGGTGCATCAATGTGTTGTGGGAATGACGGTGTGTTCCTGTGCCATTATTTACACAACAGTGCACATCTATGACACATATGGAGCAACATGTGGCTTGTCATCACCTTGGTTACATAGTGCTGGCCATTGAGCGCCACAAGCCTCACAAGATACAGCTCATCATTTCTAGCATTGGATGCAACACTCATGACTCACTCACACAAAACACTTCAGCACTATACGGAACAGACAAAACCACACTTACTGGATACATCTGGGACTTCAAATCTTGCCACTTCACCTATGGTGTAGGGGGCAGCTCCACCTGAAATATATGAATGGAAAACCATTGTTAGTATCACATCATTGTCACTACTAGTAGACAACATATGGCAGAATGTACTATTTCAGAGGAGTGAGACAATTATCCAGGTTGTGTACAGTGCAACAGACACACCAGTGCAAACTCACAATGAGACTGACACTCAGGTGAGTGAGAGCCATTCTTCTGCCCTCTGTAGTGCTACACCCTGCAACAACCATTTGTGAAAAATCTGTAGAAGATGGAACTCCATGGAATGAGGGGGAGTTGTGTGACAGGGAAATTACACTACCCTTGTGCTATGCAAGACACCGACTGAGGTATACTGGCTTGTCCTGCAAGGCACACAGAGGAACTTCGTGGAGGACAAGCGGATACATTTTGAGTCTGCAATTACCATGCATTGAATAACCCATGACTGATGTGTCACAGTTGGGTGATGGCATCAAATCAAAAGGCTGGTATGCTCCCTTTGTAAACATAATGACAGGAATGATATGTGTGAAAATCTGACAATGTTGCGCTATACATGGATTGTCGTACTTTGTTATCACAATCCACTTACATATGGTATGCTGGCAGTGTCTTGGTTTATCATACATGACACATTGCTGGGGCACAGATGTTACCATGGCCCCTGAAATGTGTCGCTTAGTGATGGATGTGCATGACTCACCTAACATCTGACTTGCATTGGTAAAATGGTAGGATATGTGAAGCTCATGTTTATACAGGCACAGTGACACTTCATTCAGGTTGCATGCAACCTGTCCACAAGCATTGCATGCAGTACACCAGCACATCTGCTACTGTCATTAAAGTGTGGTGAACAGTAATTAGTTTGCCAATGGGGGACTCACCAACAGGGCCACCAATCACCACACCAAGATGGTACAGAATATCCTGCTCCCTGGCCACCAGATCAGCCCAGCCATGCTTGAGCTGGTGGTCGTTGCGACTGCTGTGGTACACCTGCTTCAGTTGGTGGAGTACCTCGCCCCACCGCAGCCGACTCGCCTCTGTACAGTAGCCCTGGATCACATGGACACCCATCTCCAGCATCAATGGGAGGTAGTGGGCTACCAGCCACACAAAGCCTCCCAGCTCCTCCCCCCATTCTGGTCTGCCTCTCCTGCCAGACATTGCACTGGGGTACAGCTTGAAAAGTAAAATGTTGTATTAATAAAAAATAAATAAGGAAAAGAAACTTAACAACCAAAAAATATCTAACCCAACTAACCCACATATACAACTACCCCAGACAGACACCCCACAGCACAGGTACAAGGTAAAATACAGTTGACAAACAAATTCACAGACACTGAGGCACATAACAATCAAAAACAACAGAAAACACAACAGGAAGGACACCCAAAGATACAAAAAAGAGCAAGAAGACACCACCAACTCCAAGACACAGCCACACAGTCAAAAGAAGCACAGACTGTAAAGAGAAAGTGAAAATACTCCCACTGTACCATGTCGGTAAACAGGATATCCTATTACATCACTTCCTGTACCCTTGTGTCACGTTTTCTGTTATGCGTGAATTTGTTTTACTCATCTGATATTTGCGTGAGTTTTTTCTGACGCATTAGTTACGTGCGTCTTTTTATAATGACGCTTTACCTAAATGTGTAAACTTTACAGAAAATCTGCATTGAAATGCATGCGAAGGTGTAAATCACGCCAAGGGTTTGCATATATTTTCAACGCATTTGCATCATTTTTTTTTACTCACTTCCTGGTTGCGTGATTTTGTCATTTGTTAATCGATGCACCCTGTATCAATATTATAATTGAATGGGCAGGGCTGCTGTTTGGCATTTTGTGTATGGCCATATGTGGTAGTCCATTTAACAATGTGAGTTGTGTATGATTGGTCTGTTACCCCAATGTGAGTGTTACAGAATCAACAGCATGCAAATGTGTACACGTCATGCATTTGTATGTATGTGTGACAACAGTGTATCCACATATGTATGGCAGTCAGTACTAAGCAAGAGTCATGGTATGTGAGTGTGAAATGTGTTCACTTATGTTCTGTGTTTTGGTGTCTTACAGAGCATCACATTTCAGATGACATGCACAGCTCAGGCATTGTTGATGATGGCTGATGACTGCAACCTGGCAAGTGTTACCCAACAAATGTCTTCATTTGTTGCTCTTGACTGTATGGATGACTTGTGTGTGTACTACACATATGCTGGACATGTGTACATATTTCTTACATACTGTGATTGACACACTCTGCCTACATTCCAAACATATAATGTATTGAACACAATAGACAGTTGAAATTCATGACATTTTGCATTGCAATAACCATTAATTTGTGGTAGACCTGCAGCCCTAGCTGCATATGTTCTCATCCATTCTGATGTACATTCCATAGATGAGTCCAAACTCTGAGGTCATGTGTACCCTGTGACAGGATTCGGTCCCATGGCAGTGGCAGGAGTGATTTTCCTGGGTGTACAGCACAGGATCCATTTCTCCCATTGTTTGTCATACCTGCCCTAATCTTCTTGAGCATTGTCACCATTGATGTCCAACTCTTGTCACACGTTCTCCATGCAGCCATTGCAACTCTCACACTGAGTTGTGATAGTGCCCTGTTCAAACATTACAGTCTCACCATATTTTCCACTGCCTCATGTGTGGCCCCCTTGTTTACCTCCAATTTGGACATCTTGTTGCTGTATGTGATGAGCTATTGTTGTACAAGTTGGCAATGTGGATTTTATGAATATGTTCTGGTCCATAGACTGTGTCCTTCAGTTGTCACATTCAAGTGATGAGGCTAATTGTGATGTGTTTGATAGTTGCAGTTCACTCTAACGCTTCACATGTGATGTTGTTACAGTACACTTAATATTAGTGCTTGTGGCATGCTCCCTGAGGCTAGACTCATAATCCTAAATTATATGTTTAAGAGATTGAAGACACAAAAGCTGGATTGTGTGAATAAGTTAGGTGTTTATTCACAACATCTACAAGGTGAGGTATGTGTTATTGAGTGAATAAGTTATCAACAATGTGCAGTGTGTGGCATATCCCAGCAGCTGTGTTGTGCTGATCCCCCTCATTTTCTTCTCCACTATCCTCCTCCTCTTCCTCAGGCAGGTCATTTACCTGCTCATATAAGGGGACATTCATCTGCACACATGTTGTGCAGGATGGCACGTCATGATTATCATGCAGACAAAGTGTGGGTCATATAGGAGGCTGCCTCCTGTCATGTCCAGGCACCTGAATCTGGACTTCAGGATGCCAAATGTCCTCGCCACAATAGTCTGTGTCCATCTGATATCCCTCATTATATGCACACTCTGCTGCTGTGCTTGGTTGGGAAATGGGGTCATTATCCATGGCTGTATGCCATAACCCTGATCTGCTGCAAAAGATTAAAGGAGTAATTTGTTGTTCAGGCTTGCAAGAGGTATGTAATGTAGCATGGCAGTTGATATTAGGAGCTGGTTGTGACTCATTTGTATTAATCGTTTTGTGGGAGTTACTACCCTTGTATAATATTTCCTAAGCAGTAGGTTGTTGGACATGACAATCTTGTGTTTGGCTCAAGGACATGGAACATATGGTTAGGATTCCACACTGATAGTCATTATGTATGTCCCATACGTTGTGTAGTGCACCTTTGTATCAGTGTGCTATCACTAAAGAGGACATGACACATCCTCACAACACAATGTGATCAGATGTGGTGGCAACATGGTAGCACTACAGAGCCTGGACATCCCATCCCTTTTGACATGTGTCATTGAAGATGAGGTGTGACACTATGGACTTTTGAAATTGGTTAGTGAGAATGCACTACACGTCCCCAAAATTGTCTGCACTGCCCTTCAACATTTCAACTATGCAAGAATACCCCATGTGTGACATGTTACTTGGCAACCCTTTGTTGTCACCTGTGCCAGATGCGCATGAGCAGCCGTGCACCAACACTACCTAGCCTGTACCAGGGTACTTGGCAAGCTGCTTTGTGGAGGTGGATGTATCTGTGCAGGGCGATACACTGCCCTGTACATATACTTTTTGGATGGCCAATTGGCTCTTTCTGTGTGTGTTGCAGTGTGCAGCATGCATTTGTGCCACACTTAGCTGAAGTCTTAGCAGTCTATTTCCTTTTTGCAACCTGCATGCAGCCCCCCTGGGGTGGTATTAGTTGTTGACACTTACTCAGGTTTTAGGGGACAGCTACATGTGAGTCTGCATCATCATGCTTTGTATCTTGTGATAACAGTCCTGCAGCAAGAAACATTGCACACACCTTCCACATTACATACAGCATGGGAGGGTGGCCAATTTACAATGTGGCTTGAAGTCATTATGAAATGGTCATCTGCCAAGATGTACATAAAGTGCAGGCCATGAACATGGAACTCTGGGCTATTAAATTGTTCCCTTGGTGTTCCTGAGTGGCAGCTAATGTTTGTGTCAGCCATGAGGTGTTCAAGGGTGTGTTTCCCATTGTCACAGGATGATCAACATAACTAGCAGTGTCTCTCCTATCTTCCTAAACATAAATGTGCATTTATTCTATTGACACATGCACAGTACAGGCTCTGGGATGGAGCTCAGCTACATGGCAAATGTGTCCCTTGGTACAGTGCATGTGAGGTCACTGGTGTCCTGTTTTCTTCTTCTGGGTTCCACTATGACACCCATGATCTGCACTGACTGACTGTGTCTCTGCCCCCTGTTAGGCCATTTATTGTAGGCCCAGCTTTTACTGGGTATTTGGCAGAGTGTCAGGGAGATGATGGCATCTAACACCTTTGGCAGGAATGCAGAAAACGACAGCTGTGAGACACCAGTACCAGGGCACCCATTGTTTGGAATGAGCCACTTGCCAGCATGTGCAGGACAGCCAGCAGCTTTGTCATAAGTGGTATGTTGTGTGGGGTCTGCAGGCTGGCTGCAATTTGTGGCTCCATGTGGTGCAGCAGGTGTAGTATGGCTTGCCGATTGAGTCTGTAGGTCCTAATAATGACCAGGTCCCTGAGGCCAAGGAGGGTTGTCCTGGTTCTGAAGACCCTCTCCTGCCTTCTGCTTTGCCTTCGTGGGCTGCGTTGTCATGGTGGTGTGTGCAGGAGTTGTTCCTGTCCTCTGCGCCATCTTTCAAGCTGTATCAGTATCACCTCCATCTTCTCCTGTGGGTTGTAATGTTGCTTCTCTGTCTTCTCCTTTAGTGGTGGTGTGTTTGCCTCATTTTAACGCCTGCCCTGACCCTGAAATTTTGGCGCAAATCAGAGTTAATGTTGTTTTTTAGGTCTACCTCCCACCTGTGCGTCATTTTTGCCCAGGTGGTTAAATAGGGCACTAGGGTTTTGAGTCATTTTTTGGACGGGAACGCATACCTTGCATCTCATTGATGCAAGGAGGTTTCACGCATCCCAAAAAATTACGTTAACACCTACATTTTTGTGCTAGATGTGACTAGCGTCAAAATATAAATATGATGTTGGATTTGCACTGAATTAGCGTAAAAAGAAATGACGCTATTTCAGTGCAAAGCAAGTATAAATATGCTACTAGGTTTGCTTGTAATGCTAAGTGGTAACTGTGCAGCCACTGAGGTAAGAGCTACAATGCAGGATTATCATGGTCACAAGATAAAATGACCAATTTTAGCCAAATTACCCAACAACACCAAATCTGATTCTTAGGTGAATCCAGGGCATAGTGTGCCAAGTATTGGGTAGAACATGTAATGGTCTCAAAGGCCCATACATTTTACATGGGATTTCTTTATCAGAAGTAGAACACATCTGCACATATTGTTCCATAATAGACAGAGTTGATCACCAACAGTATCTCCTAATTATTGCAAATGGTTTGGCTATTCCACAGTGCTCTTCAGTTTTAGCATCATAAAGCCACTTCACATTGGTTTAGTAATCACTCTTACTCCTGTTCACCGTCCTGGATTTTAATCCAGTATTCTTGATCAATATATTGTATTTCTGTACAAGGTTTTCTGAGCAATGATTCCAAATTAATTACAGCTATATGGAGTTACTGTTTGACATCATTGACAGCAGAATTATTGGTAGATAATTCAATAGTTTATTTTTATGTTGATGCTGTCAGAACGCAGTCTCAGACTGTGGACTCTCCAGGATTCGAGCCTTGAGAAATACTTTTCTAGGCTGTTAGGACTTAGCTTCCAAAGACTGAACCAAGGTAGACAGGTGTAATAAACATACACAGGCCTGAAAGCACTGAGAAGGTCCTTTAGGTCTAGACAGTGAATCTCAGGCCTTAGGATTGGCAATTGGTTTTGCATGGACTATTGTATTTGGCAACAGCGGTTGTTGGGTGTTATCAGTTTTCAACACAGTTAGGCCAGTTAGGCAAGGTTCAAACAGTTATTCTGCTTCCCTCTGTTTTCCTCTCTTAACAGTATATTTACAACCCAACCTTCACTGGACTGATGCTCCATTGTCTTTGCTTTCAGTTCTCTGTCTATGTTCTGGTTAGCTGGGAGCTAATTAGAGAGCATCCCTTATTTTATCCAGTCAAGCACCATATTGTGTCTGAGCTTTGGAGCTAATTGTGTGCTTTTTACTGTCAAAATCCAAAAGTTTAGCAAGTCTTTGTGAATTGCGGTGTTGCATTGTCAACAGTTCCTCCACTGTAGCTCTCTCCTTTGTTCCCTCTTTTCACCTGGGTAGTGTTATCTTAAGGGGTGTTAGTCCTGACTCTGAAAGTATGCTATCTCATTGAGAAAGGTGCTTCTCACCTCTTCTTAAAAGCCACAACCAGTCTTGAATTCTGACAGATTTTTTTTAGACAAAGTGCCAGCATTATCATATTTAGGGACTGGTCTGCAATTGATTAAAAAATCAAGATAGGAAAAGGTTCCATCTAAGTGGTCGCGGAGTCAGTGTTCTGGCTGACTTTCAAAACTGCAAATTTCTGAGATCAGCATATACTTTAACCATGTGTTTGATCCTAACTAAAAAAGCCTCCACTCGTCAAAGAGCCGCTGAACAGCCAAAATCTTTTTGTCAGTAATGACATAGTATAGTTCTGTAGGAGAAAACATTTGACAAAAGTAAGTTACTGAATGAACCTGCCCAGTGTTTTGATTCCTCTGAGACAATACACACCCGATGGCATGATAAAAAGAAATCTGTTTCAACAATAAATGTATCCTCTGCAGTGGGTTGTTGCAAAATAGGGGCAGTAGAAAGGCACTAAAAAATTCTTCTTTCAAACAACTGAATGTTTGGCCAGCTTCATAGGTCC
This sequence comes from Pleurodeles waltl, assembly GCF_031143425.1. NCBI lineage: Eukaryota > Metazoa > Chordata > Amphibia > Caudata > Salamandridae > Pleurodeles > Pleurodeles waltl. The sequence continues at coordinate 262,443,160 of NC_090436.1, read as the reverse complement.
ATGGAAATACTACTTCCTCAGGTAGCAATCTGCTGATGGGTATTCCTATTTTAGAAACTGATAATTGCATCTTCTATATAAGTTGTTCACAAAGCCCCAAAAACGTTGGATAGCCTTGACTCTACGTGGTATGGGAAATACAATAATTGTTGGAACTGTCTTCCCATTCTTATTAATAACTTCTGATGTAATTATATAACCCAGGGTCACAACAATGGTATATTTTTAGCAAAAAATTATGATCTCTTAGAAGTCATAAGACTGTTTTGATCTATTGTATGTGTGTTTCTATAGAGTCTCTTTAGATCAGGATATCATCCATATATACTATACAAAAATATCTGAATATCGCCAGCAGCTTATAGAAAAACGTGCAAAAGCAAACAGCTCATTGAAGATCAGGCACACAAAAAAATATCTGAGGCCTTCACTCCAGCCAGGCGTATAAAACACAAATATAATTTAAATTATATCCATGCATTACTTATGATGAAATACAAAATGATTACATAGAATCATACTTCTAAAACATACAACATAAACTTGCTTTCAAAACAATGTGTAAATATAGCTTGCTGAAAAACATTACATTCAACTTTGTTCTTCATTCAGTGCATCATTTATATGAAAACGTCTTTTCACATTATGTAGAAAAATATCTACACTTTCTCATTTATGTTAAGTAGCATAGTAGCACAGCCACGCTACATTCTCTCAACCCTCCCTCTGATGACTTTTAGGGTCATCACAAATCCCTTTTGTTTCTGGAATGAGACTTTCTAAAACATGGTTGTTTTGTACAGTTTTTGCCTTGAATCCTCCAAGCACTTCATATCATCGTAATGTTTACACTGACTATCTTCCAGCTCAACCTTTACTCTGTTTTCTTCTTCTCTTCCAAAAGATTTTGTATCCAACCCACAAAACTATTGCCACTATTGAAATGACCAACAATGGCCTCAACACAAAACCTACAACTCAACTTCCTAAGTTACCAAACCATCTGCACAAAATCCATCTCCAATAGCTTCCCATGCACCAATTGCTTCCAACTCTTTCAAATCCTTTGTCAACCCTGAAATATTCCTTATATACTTCTGCAAATCCTTACTCGTATCTGGAATATACGTACAACATTGTTGAACCTTGAAAATCTGAGAGACTTCACCCTCTCTTGCAAGTAACAAATCTAATATAAGATGATTTTGCAAAAAACATTGATCTTATCGCTAACATCTCTGTGTTTATCAGCAACAATGAATTTGCTGTGCTAGAAACTAACCTATCAACTATCGCAGACAGCTTTCCCATCTTCGATCATTTAAAATCACTCCCACTGGTGGAATCAATGCACCAAAAATAGTTTCCACTATTCTGCAGCACTAGCTCCTCGCTTAGTTCTATGTTTCATCTCCCACACACAATCTGCAAAATGTCCCACATAATAGGTCTTTGGAAATACTATTGCTAGGTATCACGTACCATGCCATCCTTTCGGCAACTTAAAATATTCATACTATTCACAGATAAAATACACTCCAGGGGTCACAGGATTCTTTCAATCCAAAAAGAATTCACTGTTTCCTATGACATCAAAAACATGCTCACAATCACTCTTCCCTATGAACAACAGATCTATATAGCTCAGATCAATACGTTTGCACAATTTCCCATTGTGCTGTCAGCCCATGTTTAAAGCTGGTAAACTCTCTTGAACTTGATATTCTATTTCCTCCATCTTAGTCTGATGTTGTGACCTAAGGTTTTTATCTGTTTTGGATTTGGTTTCTAATTCCTTTCTTCAATCCTCAACAAAATGTAGGAATTTCTTCTCAATCTCAGTTATTGAACAGGTCAACTTGTGTCTGTGTGCATACGGAGTGTCTAATGGTTTCAGTGGAAAGAAATATTTCCCTGCAAGTTCTGCTCCTTCGAAATAAGGATTCTTATTCAAATGCTTAAACAAAGGAACTTCTGGCAACACAAGGTCATAATTTGAGACACAATATTGAAAACTCCCCTCATTGTACAATATACTTAACAACAGACAGCAAGAAATACCGTAGGTTAACAGGATATGATGATATGTGATAACTTCTGGCACAGAAGCAGGTAACTGTGTAGAAATGTAAGAGTGACTTGTGTTCATCATATTAAAGTATTCATATAACAATTTACAATATACATTTGCTGAATAATCTCCTCTACACTCATCTAAGTGTAATGTTTCTCATCTAAGATATAGTTATTATTGTCTTGAGGACTAATAGCTTGAGGGGTAACACTAGAGAATAGCTTCTCTAGAAGACATTTAGGTGAAAATGCTCCTAATAGCAACACTACCAACACTGTTAGAAAACTAAGTGGTCAAGCTTCTAACATGTATCCATGCCTATTGTTCTTATTTGGCTCCAAACGTCTTTTGAATCAGATCCTTTTCCTTTCAAATATGTACAACTGCAACAGCAAGTATTACTTCATTGATTTCACCAATGCAAACAGCACACAGAGTTCAAATGTTCAAAGTTCGTTTAACAGCAATGTATAAATCTTTGTGAGACTTCCCAGCCCTACTCTGTGTTCTTTTAAATGACAACTCTCATTCTTCTTCTACTCGGGCCTAGGTAGTCTTATCAGTTCCGTATCCCAGTCACTGTGAATGTCTTTAACCTCTATACAAACCAAGGTCATCAATGACAATGAGAACTTGATGTGCAGTTCAAACACTACGTTCAGTCCATGACAGTTCATCCGAACCAATATGTTGATCTCAGGATTCCCAAACCTCTTTAAATGTGACTGTGCAATTTGCAAAGTAGGTCCACTCAGGTGAAGAATATTTGCTACTAGGCACTCTTGTTCTCCTTGACCATCTTGTCTTCACTTTTACTCAGGTCTGAACTTTCTGTTTCTTTAGCACTTTTCCCCATGCTTGTCTTCTGGGCCAATGGTCTCCAGCTTCAACTCATTGCCCCCCAGCACTAGTCTCTTCTTCAGGGCTTTGTTTTGAGTCTGACTCATCCACCACAGGACAAAGTTAATTTTTCTGTGTTTTGGGCTCAGTTGTGACAAGACCCCCTTCTGCATGACCAAGTGCTGTTTCAGGCCCAGTTTGGTCCCCGACAGCTTGGCTGACCTGCCTCTGTTGTCTTTCTTGTATCTCTGGCTCTTCTGGGATAAGCACTACCATATTGAGGGAAGACTCAACTCTGTGAGTATGGGAAGTGTGGAACCAGTTGGGGAGTCCTCCACACTTCACAGCAGTTGTGGTAACCAGGATCATCTGGTATGGATACGCCAATAAGGCTCCAGACACATTTTTCTGACATGTTTCTTCACCAGGAGCCAATCGCTGGGATTTAGGTCATGGCAATGCTCTTGATTCAGAGGAGTTGTGGCTGCTTGAAGCTGATGAGACTGAGAATGCACAACATCAGCTAGTCCTTTGCAGTAGTCTACGACCATGCCATCAACATTGTTCACAAGTGCATTTGCAGGAATTGCTGGAAGTTTCATTGCCCTCCCTGTTATGATCTAATGGAGGGGACAGACCAGTCTTTCAATTAGGTACTCTCCAAAGACTCATCAACAGAAGAGCTAAAACATCAGGCCATTTCAATGATGTTGAAGCACACACTTTTGCCAATCTGAATTTCAGCATACCATTCACATGCTCCACAAGACCAGAAGCCTTCATTCTATAGCTGCAATGCAATTACTGTTCCCTCTTCAGTGCTATTAAAAACCTCATTGTTAAAATAAGTACCCCGATCTGATTCCAAAGAGGAAGTTAAACCAAATCTGGGGACAAGTTCCCTCAACAATAGTTTAGCCACAGTGATGCTATAATTTTGCCTAGTTGGATATGCTTGGACCCATTGGGAAAAGATGCATACAGTGACCAAAACATACCTCAATCCATTGCACACAGGCATCAAACAGAAATCCATCTGAATTCTGTTAAAATGCCCTCCTGACCTTCCTATGTGACTGCAATTCTCTTTCCAACATTGTTCTGTTGATGCGCAACACATCTTTGACGCAGTGCTTCAGGTTGAACAAAGTCTGCCTCAATAGTTTCACCATAGCGTCCTGAACAACATGGGCTGGACCATGAAAATACCTAACCATAGGAGGTAACAGACTATTTGCCAACACTAGTCGTCCATCCATTGAAACCCAATTGTCATGATCTCTTTTAAAACAACTTGCTCTGACCCAACTTTGCTGTTCTTCCTCAAACACTTCCTCTCAAAGCCTTCTCATTTTGTCCCAGGTATCAACTTTTGTAGACGAAAGGTTAAAGTTAGTCTCATCCATTCCCTCATTTTTTAAATTCACCATTAAATGTACAAACATTTGTAAGCATAGTATTTGGCAACCTCGTCTGTGTATCTATTGCCCAAAGTCACATGATCATCTCCAGAATGATGATTCTCCAGAATGATGTGCAGGCCACTTAACCACTGCGACTTGTTCAGGCAATTATAATGTGTTGAGGAGGTTCCTTACTTGTTCACCGTTCCAGATCAGAGATCCAAAGGACAACATAAGTCCCCTTTGAGACCACAGTTGTCCAAAGTAAGTCATGGACAGCACCAAAGGCCTACTGACTGTCAGTAAAGATTGTCACTTTCAATTGATCAGAGACACAACATATCCTGCGATCAGTTTAGCAACTTGAGCTAAGAATATTCATTGAAGCCAGGAAGCTTCCACCACTCCAGAAAGAGTACATACAGCATATGCTGCTCTCAGACTTCCTCAATCATCAATCAAACGTGAACAATCAACATGAAGGATATAATCAAAATCAGGCAATGGTTCATCTCGGATGTCTGGTCTTGGCTTGATTCAGTATACCCAGGTGGGACACAACACCACATTAAGACCCTGTTTCTGAGTCGGAATGCAAAAAGGAACTGACTGTCTTTATGCAACAGCATTGAAAAGAAGGCCTGGTACAAGTCAATGACACTGAACCACTCAGCCTCACATGACATCTGAAACAATATTATAGCTGGATTTGGTACCACAGAGGTTTAGGTTTAACAGTGATTTGAACAGGATCCACACCTTTGATCAGTCCAATATCTTGTCCTAAAAAATCCTACACTTCAAGTTTGACAGTCTCTCTCAGGTTTGGGGGCAAATCATTCACTGTTAGTAATACCAGTAACATGCCTCATGATTTATGTTTCATTAGCTTGAAGGCAGCATCCTCATCTTGGGTTTGCAGTTCTATTCCATCTGGAGTACAGAAGCTAACACATTTCATCTGGGAGAGCAAATCTCTTTCCAAGAGATTCACTAGACTGCAATCACATAACATGAACTTGTGTTTCTCCTTAAAAGATCCAATTTTCATCACACTGGGGTAGTTTTTTGGGCTGACATTTGTTTATTCTGTACACCAACAACATGGATCATTTTTCCAGAGAGGGTTAGGTTTGGGACTTCTATTGTTCACAGATTAGAACAGGTAGCACCAGTATCAATCAAAAATGACATGGGTTAAGGCTATGCCAATTACACAGTCTTTCTCCCCTCCCAAGCACCATCGGGCTGACTGATCAGACCATTTCTCTGAAATGAGTCAAACAAGGGAAAGTGTTGAAACATAATATTATCTTGTGTCTGATTTGAATTCAATCTCAAACCCTGACTTTTTCTCGAGGTCCAACATCATTTAGCTGTGGCATTAGAGGTTGAGGTGCTTGCATTATTGGTGCTTGAGGTACATTAAAAGTTGACTCCTGGGTCTTTTTACATGCTGTATCTGGTTGGAATTCTTATTCTGCGAGGGCACAAATCCTACATTTTAAACTTGATTAGCTGGATTTAAATGACATTCCTGCTTCTAATGCCCCATCTTATTGCACAGCTGGCAATGAGTTAATCATTTTAGGCTATTTACATCCTTTCCTGTATCTGGATCGATTGTGGCTTCTCGACCTCTAACTTGCATTGTATTCTGTGGCTTTTGATACACACCTTGCATTGCACCTGCATTGTTTACAGTTATGGGCATCTGGCTAGATCTTTGGGCTGCTTTCATCTGGGCAAGTATCAGCTTTTCCTTCAACGTTTTATGATTCATTTCTATTTTATCATGACAACACTTAGCATACCACAAAATCACATCAATCTACTTTTTTCTGCTAACAAATGCTGCTGAATTATCAGGTTAATTTGTGGCCTCAATCCTGTCACAAACCTTGACACAAAGGCCCTCATTACGACCCTGGGGGTGGGTGCCAAAGTTCCGCCAACCACATTAAGACCCTGCAAACCACCACCTTTTCCACGGCACTACCAACACCAATAAAAGCCTGGTGGAAACAAAGCACAAAAGTGAAAGGACTCACCACTGGAGACACAGAAAAGAACCATGCCGCCATGGAACCAGAACTGCAAGTTTTCCCAATGATCTTCTATGTTATGCTCCACCTGGAACACCAACGCCGACGAAGACGATGACGTTGAGTACAGCCGCCTAGCACACAAAGGAGAGTGGGAGGAAAAAGAGAGTAACACACACACGCACAACACACACCCAACACACACACACAACCAGCTGCACTACAAAAATAATTTGACCCCGAAAACCTGCAGAATAATGCAAGGACAACGGGAATTGATGAAAGTGATTTTAATCAGTTAAACATCAAAATTAATAAGTCAATTTGGCCATGAAACAGATATGCAAACTTGTTTAAAAAAAGGGACATTGCCCAGTCCAAAGTTCAAAGGTCCCACATGGCCACAAGGCACAGTCAAAGGCCCAACTCAAATCCTGAGCACATCCGGATAGAACATTGCATGGGCATCAGTTGGCAAATAGGCCGGCACCTCAGGGGGAGGGTGTGGGGAGGCACCTCAGCTGGATGCGGGAACCAGCCCACTGGTTCTGGAGGGGGCAACATGCCCATTGCTTTGTCCTGGGGAGTGCAAGGCCACAGTCTCTTGAGTGGGTGAGTGGGTAAATATCCCACTGGTTCTAGAGGGGGCAACATGACCATTGCTGTTTGTCCTGGGGAGTGCAAGGCCACAGTCCCTTGAGTGGGGGGCTTGCCCACTGGTTCTGGAGGGGGCAACATGCCCATTGTTCTTTGTCCTAGGGAGTGCAAGGCCACAGTCTCTGGAGTGGGTGACGTGCCCATTGGTTCTGGAGGGGGCAACATGCCCATTGCTCTTTGTCCTGGGGAGTGCAAGGCCACTGTCTCTGGAGTGGGTGAATACCCCACTGGTTCTGGAGGGGGCAACAAGCCCATTGCTCTTTGTCCTGGGGAGTGCAAAGCCACAGTCTCTTGAGTGCGTGAATACCCCACTGGTTCTGGAGGGGGCAACATGCCCATTGCTCTTTGTCCTGGCGAATGCCAGGCCACAGTATCTCGAGTTGGTGAATACCCCACTGGTTCTGGAGGGGGAAACATGTCCATTGCTCTTTGTCCTGGGGAGTACAAGGCCACAGTCTCTCGAGTGGGGGACTTGCCCACTGGTTCTGGAGGGGGCAACATGCCAGTTTCTGTTTGCCCTTGGGAGTGCAAGGCCACAGTTTCTCAAGTAGGTGAATACCCCACTGGTTCTGCAGGGGACAACATGCCTATTGCTCTTTTTCCTGGGGAGTGCAAGGCCACAGTCTCTCGAGTGGGTGAATACCCCACTGGTTCTGGAGGGGGCAGGCCGCACAGTAGCCCCTGGAGGGTGGACTACATGGCGTCCGCCGGCGGTGATGGCTGGATGCTGTTGCTGGTTGTGGGAATCTCCTGGACAGCCCCTGCACTCTGTAATGGCTGCATGCTGGTAGTGGTTGGGGGAAGCTCCTGGACAGCCCCTGCACTCTGTGATGCATGCTAGACATTGTTGGGGGAGGCTCCTGGACAGCCCCTGCACTCTGTGATGGCAGCACATCCACAGCTGGCGGTGGGGGCCCTGTGACAGCTGATAGTGGTGGCAGTGTCTGCCTGACAGCTTACGCTGGCGTGGAGTGCCTCTTGTCCTCCTGGTCACGGGCTGGATATCCCTTGCCCTTCCTGGCAGGGGTTGATGGGGTCTTCCCCTCTCTGCCTGGTGGTTCAGGCTCCTTCCCCTTCTTCACAGCTGGTGCAGGTGGTGCTGGTACGGGGGTGGCGGCTGTATCTGCCCTGTTGGTGGCAGTCACAGTGGTGTCCACCACCACCAGGGAGTTCCTATCGGAGGAGGTTTCAGAGTCTGTGTTGTCCCCTCCAGTCTCCTCTGTGGTTCTCCTCTCGTCCTCCGTCCCACTTGTTCCCTCGGCATCGGTGGACTCTGCCTTCTGGGTCCTGTGTGATGCAGCTCCCTCTGTCACCGGTGCCTCTGCTCCTCTGCCAGATGATGCCAATGCACATAAGGACAGGAGGACAAAACAAGAGAGGGGGAGAGACACAAAGGATACACTGGGTCAATGACTGCACCAACACCACAGTTGATGTACATGGCACCCTCACACACAGGGAACAGGCCTACGCACTATGCATTGCACTACCAGTGAGATGGCTAGTCGCGAAGGCATGAGGAGGGACATACACCACCAACTGCAGCAAACCTGGGACCCATGCAGCTCTGCCCAGAAGTGAATACTAACAAGCTAGGTAAGCAGTATTTTACTTCAAAACCTTAGCCTCCAGAGAACATACGCTGCTATGTCTGGCCTGCCCTAGGGCCACCCAAGGACACACAACCACCACCCGGATACCAACCCACCAGCCGTAATTTGTAAAGGTAGCCACTGTACTCACCCCCTTGTGGCTGCTGTGATGCCCTCAAGTGCCCATCCAGCTCAGGGTAGGCCACCACCAGTATGCGGGCATCAGGCGGTCAGGGTCCGAAGGGCACCCCTTCCTCATTGGGAGGCCATCCCCAGCTGGGCCGCCGCAGTCTTTCATGCCCCGCGTCTCAGGTCCTCCCACCGTTTCTGACTGTGGGTGCTCCGCCTGCCATAGACCCCCAGGGTTTGCAACTCCTTGGCGATGGCATGCCATATTCCCTTCTTTTGATGGGTGCTGACCTGCAGAGGCAATGCAGACAGGAGAACATCATTAGACAAACAGTCCAGCCTGTCACACAAATGGCCCACCACACCCGTTTGCATTGCCATTGGCACACACATAGCCCAGCACACAACATGTACACCACCAAGAGGATATCCACCGACCCCCTTACACGATGCCTTCACATACAACTCCATGCATTCATGCCACATGCATTGTCCCCACAGTATACTCACCTGTCGGTCTGGAGGCCCATACAGCAGTCTGTACTGGGGTAGGACCCCATCCACCAGGTGCTCCAACTCCTCCAAAGTGAAGGGTGGGCCCTTTCTCCGGTCACACGGGCCATGGTAAGCTCCAGACACAGGTCACAGCAGCACATGCAGTGTAGGTCCTCTCCTTTGGAAGGTCAGGAAACAAGTGAGGAATGTGAAATAAAATGGCAGTCAGGTCCACGGCGGTGCATACCGTCACCACTGACGTAGATCCCCATTGGCCACTGTACCCCATAAGGCCCGATATAAACCAATGAGGAATTGCACAGTGGTTCACGACCGCCTAACACCACGATGCACAACGTCGGCGGCATTACCTCACTTCCACGTGTCCCTCCACACACGACAGGCGGTCGCCATTTTGGGGGGGGGGAAACAGGCCTATCGATTATTCCTGCGTCACGGGATATATAGGCACATACTTTTAATTTACACTGTCTCAAAACATGATTGCACGATGTGGACTCCTGTTGTGGTATAGTTGTTCAAAATGTGACAGCCTACTCACTCTTGTGTCCCTCAGACACCTACCGTTGCGGATGAATAGGAGATGGAGACACACCCCGTGTACAGACCCCTGGTGGACTTGGCTACACTGGAAGACAGGCACATTATACTCACCTATAGACTGGACAGGGCCACAATCACAGAGCTGTGTGCCCAGTTGGAACTTGACCTGATCTCAGCTATCGTCTTCCCACTGGGATCTCCCCTCTTGTGCAAGTTCTATCAGTGCTCAATTTCCTGACAACTGGTCCTTTCCAAGTGACAGTGGGCTTGGCAGCAGGAATGTCACAGCCAATGTTCTCAATAGAGTTGGCAAGAGTATTGCCTGCCCTGAAAAAAAACATGTGCAGCTGCATTGATTTTCCCCAGGTGGAGGATTTGGCCACAGTCAAGACAGGGTTTTATGCAATGGGACATATCCCCATTATAATTGGGGTGATTCACGGAACACACATTGTATTTGTCCCCCCCGGCAAAATGAACAGGTGTTCAGGGATCGTAAGAGTTTCCACTCCATGAATGTGCAGATGGTGTGCCTTGCGGACCAGTACATATCCCATGTCAATGCTAAGTATACTGGGTCGGTTCGTGATGCCTTTGTCCTAAGGAATAGCATCATCCCAGATGTGATGGACCAACTACAAAGGCACAGGGTGTGGCTAATAGGTGAGTTCCCACCCAGTATATGTTGTTGTATGCCTATGCTGTTGGCCATATAGGGCATTGCCCCTCAATATTTGCAGGTGACTCTGGTTACCTAAACCTATTGTGGCTGCTGACCCCTGTGAGGAATGCCAGTACAAGGGCAGAAGAATGTTATAATGAGGCACATGGGAGAACTAGAAGGATCATTGAGAGGACCTTTGGCCTCCTGAAGGCCAGGTTCAGTTGCCTCCATCTGACAAGTGGATCCCTGTGCTGCTCACCCAAGAAGGTCTACCAGATAGTAGTGGCATGCTGGATGTTGCACACCCTGGCCCTCAGACGCAATGTACCTCTTCTGCAGGAGGAGGAGACTGGAGATGCCCCTGTGGCAGCAGTGGACCCGGCCGACAGTGAGGATGAGGAGGCAGAGGATCAGGATGTGGACAACAGAACATTTGTGATACGTCAGTACTTCCAATGGCACACAGGTGAGACAGTGCATTTCACATTTCTATGAGTATTGGTGTATTCTGTGTGGCATTGGCATGCTGGCATTAACTACTTATTTCACCTACTTACTGTTACCTATGGATATTCATTTTACAGATGTTGGTGATATGACAACAATGTCCTGATATGATCACAACAGCCAGCAGCAGGTCATTCATTCTATGCGCATACTATGTACAGTTCACGTGCAATGGTTGCAGCTGTTTCAATCAATACAAATTTGCAAAACATGAAATACTAGTAGTTGAGTTTTATCCAAGGGTGTTTATTGTTTTGCTAAAATATAGAGGGGAAAGTGAAATGGAATGGGGTGATGATGGAGGAAAGTCCAGGGTATTGTTCCAGTCTGTTTGTAGCACAGGTGCAGTGTCCATGGGGACATAGGAAAGGGAGCAATGGCAGTTCAAGGTGGACAGAGTGACAGTGTGGGACACAAGGGGGACAATCAGGAGAGTCTAATTTCCTGGCAGTGGTCTTGGCAAGTGTCTCTGGCTTCTGTCTTGTTCACAGGGAACGTATCTGGGGTGGTTCACCTTATGCAGGGGAGGGGTGCTGGTGGCCTGTGGGTCCTGTGGCGGGCATCCTGGCCACTAGCAGCAGCTGAAGTGGAGGGCTGTTCAGATGGCTGGCTAGTGGTAGGGGCCTGATGATGTGCTGTTGCCTCCCTCATGATGTTGGCCATGTCTGCCAGCCCCCCTGCTACGGAGCTCAAGGTGTTGATAATGACCTGCAAGTCCTCCCTGATCCCCTGATACTGTCCCTTCTGCAGCGGCCTTTTCTCCTGCACATTGTCTAGGATCTAGGCCATCGTGTCCTGGGAATGTTGGTAGGCTCCCAGGATCTCAGACAGTGCCTCCTGGAGAGTTGGTTCCCTGCTCCTGTCCTCCCCTGGTGCACAGCAGTCCTCCCAGTTTCTGTGTTGGCCTGTGCCCCTGTCCCCTGAACGGTGTGCCCACTGCCTCTGACCCCAGGTCCCTGATTGTCTTGTGGGCGAGGTGTGGCCTGGGGTCCGTGTACAGGCTGGCACACTACTGATTGACGTGTCCTGGGGACAGAGGTGTTGGTACCCTGGGTGGGTGCTGTGGTGTTGGTTCCTGATGGGGGAGGCTCTGTGGTGGTCTGTGAGTGGGCTTGGGTGTCCAGCTGTCCAGTCGTCCCTGATGGGCCAGGTAGGCCGCCCAGATCCAGAAATCCAGAGTTACTGTCTTCACTGGGGGCCTCTTCTGTTGGGGACTGGATAGTGGTGGCACCTCCTCTCCAGTGACATTGGCTGGGGTACCTGTGGGGATTTAAATTATGTATTATACTTCAAGTGTACGACATTTGCACTTCTGTAGCTTCTCCTCTATGGTTGTTGTAACCCTTCCAGCTTTTGCTTGTGTACGTTGGTGTATTGTGGGATTGTTAGTTTACCTATGCTGTGAATGCTTTAGTGATGAGTGTCCATGCAGGGCTGGGAAGGGTGTCCATGCATCAGTACAGCATGCAGGGCCTGGCACTGGGATTAGTGAGATGTGTTGATGGAGTGTGTGGGATGTGTGGAGTGATGGGAGTGAGGGTGTGTGATGGCATGTAGGTATGGTGGGGGTGATAATTGTTAAAAGTTGACTTATTAGTGTCCAGTCCTCAACCACCTTCTATGAGTCCCTCAGGATGCAGTATTGCCAGTACCTGCTCCTCCCATGCTGTGAGCTGTGGGGGAGGAGATAGTGGTCCACCACGAGTCCTCTGTATGGCGAAGCTGGTGTCTTGCTGCTATGGAACGTACCTTCCCCCGTAGGTCGTTCCACCTCTTCCTGATGTTGTCCCTTGTTCTTGGGTGCTGTCCCACGGCATTGACCATTTCCACGATTCTCTGCCATCGCTCCTTTCGTCCTTGCCATAGATATTTGCTGCACCTGTGCTCCAGAGAGCTGTATCTCAACCCTGACAATTTCATCCACCATGACCCTCAACTCCTCCTCAGTGAAACGGGGGTGCCTTTGTGGTGCCATGGGTGTTGTTTGATGTGTGTTGGTGAGGGTGTGTTGGGTAATATGGTGGGGTGTGTGATGTGGAGTGCGTGAGGGGTGTATGGGTGTATGCGGTGTGTGTGTCTAGTTGTCTCTCTGCTCTCCTTCTAAGTCTCCTGGTGGCAGTTGTTGTATGTAAGAGGTTGTGGGTAATGTGGGTGTGTTATAGAGTGGTGTGGATGTGTGGGTGTGGTGTGTGTCAGGTGTGTATACTTGGTATTTTCCAATGTAGTGTTGTTTTGTATGTGGGTATCCATTGTGAGCGCAGAGGTGTGTACCGCCAATGGTTTACCACCGTTGAACGTCCGCCGTGGTGAATTGTGGGTCATAATGTGATGGGTATTGTTCTGTTGCCGTAGCGGTGTGAGTTTTGGGACCGCCAGTTTATCACTGACCTTTTGTCTGGCAGATTTGCGCATGTGGCAGTATTCTGTCGGATTGGTGTATGTGTCATAATATGGTGAACGGATATTCGCCAGTGAGGCAGTAAGTTGGCGGCTGTTATCACGGCGGTAAGCAGGATTTACTGCCAATGGCATAATGAGGGCCAAAATGTCCTGTGTCCTTTGTTTCTAAAGTCTCCATACCACTGTGCTGTTTGAAAGCCTGCAACAATGTCTCATAGTAAGCATATATTGACGCCTTTGGTTCTTGAGACGTTCGATCAATCTTCACCCAGTCAACATCCTGAGGAGGCACTTTCCCATTCAGGAATGTCATGACCTCCTGATATTTCTTCATAACCAGTAGTGAAGGACCCTTAGTTGTCCCATTTGTAGGCGGTTCCGTTTCAGGCCACCAAACAGCTATCTTACATTCCATCCACAAGTCACTTGGAACAACAATGTAAAACAATGTTTTCAAATCAATCCATAACACCTGACAAATTTCCACAAACCTTTCGACCTGTTTAAACTATTCCACTGGCATTTATTGTAATTTTGGGAAATCATTTGTAAATGATGCAAGGTCGCTTCTATTCTATGGCACATGTACATAGCCCCCACTAGGTACTTCTCTTAGGGGAAAGTTTGTAACACCTCCCTTGCTTCATTGAGAGGTGGTTCACCTGAAGGTTTCTTTGCTTCTTTCTTTTTCACCCATTTGGTGTCCCATTTATCTAACACATTCCATTTCCTGATATTCTGAATTAGTTCTTTAATCGGAGTGTTCAATGCTGGAGTTCTCATTTCAACAATGTCTTTCTCACTGATGCACACTCGATAGCTTCTCTGCAGAGCCTTGGGTCCATATTATACTTTTTTTGCGCCGCATTTGGTAATTTTTTGATGTGCATCCTGACACATCAGTGTTGTATCTGCACTTGCTCCACATGGAGTACCTGTATCCGTTGGAATTAAAGGAACAAACTCCTTACCATCTGGATTATTCAGGACCCTAATCGATCCTCCAAAATTGTTGAGTATAGCCAAATTATACGCATTTCTCCCAGAGCCTTCCAATTTATACATAGGAACTACCAGACCATTAGATACTGGAATGGTAAGGGCATCAACAATACTCACAGTGGTATTAATTGGGACACATCAAATCCTTACTTCTTGGTTCACAAAGCACACTTTAGGGAATAGGTCTAGAAATGGTTCTTGCTAGTGCAGTAGGAAAGGTAATTATGCCACTTCTTCCAGTACCATTGTCTCTACCATCACTTCTAGCTTCATGTTATGGGGGGTGGATGCTCAAATAGTAGCACATCTAGGAGACCATCTCCAGAATCGTCACTGTCTATACATGTCATTGGGTTCTCTTCGTTTCTTTTCTTTCTATTTTCAAATTGTTTTCTGTTCCCCTTTTTTCTTGGTCCTATCTGTGGTTTAAGCTGGATACAGCTTAATCCTTTCTATAATGTCTGTTCTCCACCTCTTCTGCTCAGCATCCCATCTAGCATCTGCATGAGTCTGTATAGCTGTCTTCACTCTGCCCTGATATTTCTCTTTATCCCTCACATGGACAGCTCATTCCCAAGCATTAGGGCCCGTATTTATACTTTTTGATGCTAAACTGTGCTAACGCAGTTTAGCGTCAAAAAGTTTTGCGCCGGCTAACGCCATTCTGAAGCGCCATGCGGGCGCCGTATTTATTGAATGGCGTTAGCCGGCGCTAGCAGACCGGCGCTGCCTGGTGTGCGTGGAAAAAAACCACGTACACCAGGCAGCGCCGGCGTTGGCGAAAATGGCGTTAGGGCGTCTTAAAAATGGTGCAAGTCAGGTTGACGCTAAAAAAACGCCTCCACCCAATTTGCGCCATTTTTAACGACGCCCAGACGCCATTTACATGACTCCTCTTAGTAAAGACAGGAGTCATGCCCCCTTGCCCACTTATGTCCCCTGGGCATGGTCATTGGGCATTGAGGCATGTAGGGGGGCACAAATCAGGCCCCCCTATGCCAAAAAAAAATATAAAATAAATAAAAATTTATACTTACCTGAACTTACCTGAATGTCCCTGGGATGGGTCCCTCCATCCTTGGGTGTCCTCCTGGGGTGGGCAAGGGTGGCAGGGGGGTCCCTGGGGGCATGGGAGGGCAGCTGTGGGCTCATTTTGAGCCCACAGGTCCCTTAACGCCTGCCCTGACCCAGGCGTTAAAAAGAGGCGCAAATGCGGGGTTTTTTGCCCCGCCCACTCCCGGGCGTGATTTTTGCCCGGGAGTATAAATATGACGCATTTGTGTTGCAGTAATTTTTTTGGACGGGAACGCCTACCTTGCATCTCATTAACGCAAGGAAGGCATTCACGCAAAAAAATGACGCTCTTTCCTCATACTTTGGCGCTAGACGCGTCTAACGCCAAAGTATAAATATGGCGTTAGTTTTGCGCCGAATTTGCGTCGAAAAAAACTACGCTAATTCGGCGCAAACGGAGTATAAATATGCCCCTAAGTGCTTCGTACTGTGCAGGTCTAGGAGGCAGTTTCATGTCTGAGTATCCTCCTCAAGTTTTCAATAACTCACAAATTAAATGTGCCATGTTGTGGGAATCTCAATGGACCTTCCTTTTCTGTGATCTTGTACCATTGACCAAGCCAAACATGTGTGAAGCCCTACATTGATCACAATACAATACCCTAGAGTACCTTAGGGAGGTGCCATTTCACCCTCTCCAATGGGGATATGAACATCGCCTCTAAACAAATCATGTACAACTTTAAAGCATTTTATTTTTCACAATTAAATGTCAACAATTACAGTGACATTTCAACTCAAAACAGTGTTGTATCCCCAATCCTTTACCCTGACACAACCTTCAATCACAGCACAGCTCCTGATGATGTTGTCAACCAATAGCAGTACAGTACCACACCAACCAACCTATACCAGCACAACACACTGTGACGTACATCTCGCTCCTTGCTGCAGTTTCTGTCCTTTGCTCCTCTAAAGAATTAACAGTTACAAACAAACAAGAAAGTTTCCCAAAAACTTCTGATGAAACCTCGACCTGCGGGGTATCACCTTGCTCAGTACAGCTTAACTCTGCATATTGAGATCTGCTATACCAATCGTTTTACATTCACACAAAGTAAACCACTATGTTAACTGTGTCATTGACGGCACCCCACAACGAACACAACCTCTGAGCAGACAATAAAATAAGGTGTATTCTACACGTTTTAAACTATTCCAGGATCTGAGGCCATGTCAAACCGGATATTCTCTTCATCTTCTTCATAAATCATCACATTCACACACCACACAAAGCATCTCCACAAGACACCATCCAATGTCACAATCAATGTGACCTAAATGTGAACTAATGCAATGCACAACCCTATTGATACTCAAATTATCGCTACCAATTCTACTATCTTTCATTTCTCCATGAATTTGCCAATTCTTTAGCTCCGGACATGGACACTAGGGTTTGGATTCAGGGATTAACTGTTCTAGATGATGGTTCTAGTTCTCCCCTTTTTGGAAAGAGAACCATCCGTATCGCCTACCATCTGATCCAGCACTGGGTCCTATCTTTAAATCTTGGGTCTGATAAATCTTTTCTTCTCAGTTCAGAGGAGTGAGGAGAACATGTGTTAGACTTGGCATCCTTGGCGTGGTCTCCCCTAACGTTTTGCCTCTGTTTCCCAGGTTGTTGATGTGTGCTGTACTCTGTTTTTGCTGATTTTATTACTCTGGGCACTTTACCAATGCTATCCAGTGCTGAAGTGCAAGTGCTCCTATGTAAAATGTATGTGTAATTGGATTTCCATGACTGGCATATTTAATTTACTGGTAAGTCCCTAGTACAGTGCACTAGAGGTGCCCAGGGCCTGTAAATCAAATGCTACTAGTGCCACCCACATTAGTAGCCTGTAAACATGGCTCAGACCTGCCACTGCAGTGTCTGTGTGTGCAGGTTTAAACAGCCAATTCGACTTGGCAAGTACCCACTTGCCAGGCCTAAAACTTCCCTTTTCTTACATGTAAGACACCCTTAAGGTAGGCCCTAGGTAGCCCAAAGGGCAGGGTGCAGTGTATGTTTAAATGTAGGACATATACTAATGTGTTTTGTATGTCCTGACAGTGAAATACTGCCAAATTCATTTTTCACTGTTGCATGGCCTATCTCTCTCATAGGTTAACATGGTGGCTACCTTTAAATATGATTAAAGTGTAGATTCCCTTTGGGAGCAAATGCACATGTGGAGTTTGGGGTCTCTGAACTCACAATTTAAAAATACATATTTTAGTAAAGTTGGTTTTGAGATTGTGTGTTTGAAAATGCCACTTTTAGAAAGTAGACATTTTGGGCCAGATGTAGCAAACATTTGCGACTCGCAAACGGGCCGAATCGCAATTTGCGACAGTGCAAAATCGGAAATAGGATGCAAAAAGCCCATTTCCGACTCGCAAAAAGCGATGGGACCCGTTTGCGAGTCGCATCCGGTGCGACCCCATTTTGCGACCCGCAAATTGCAAGTCGCAATTTGCGAGTCGCAACCCATATGCAATAGCAACTCGCAAATTGCGACTAGTCGCAAAAAGCCCAGTTTGCATGTCCCATTTACCACTAACTCAGAGCAGGTGGTAACCATTACCAAAGTATAAAAGGGGACCCAGAAGGCATCTGGGTTACTCAAGATGGCGGAGATATACCTGATAGCAGTGAGGAGGAGAGTCTACGCAGCCCAGCAGACGAGAGGAGGGGCCACAGACAGGAGAAGATATATAGAACCAGGCAGACTCTTTTTCAGCAAACTGAAGAGGAGATCTATGACAAATACCGCCTTAGCAGCGCAGCCATTCTAGAATTAATAGATTTACTGAAACCACAGCTAGAACACAAGACTCTGCGTGGCTGCGCCATCCCTACGCATGTGCAAGTACCATGCGCACTGCACCTCTTGGCCTCAGGGAGCTATCAGGGGGTCATTGCCGTGGCAGGTGGGGTATCCCAAAGTGCAGTGTCAAGGTTCCTCAGGGCATTCCTAGATGCCTTAGTCACGCACATGTCTCACTTCATATACTTACAAAGGAATGAGGCAGAAATTAACAGCACCAAGCTGGACTTTTACCGCATTGCCCACTTTCCCCATGTCATAGGGTGTGTAGATGGGACACACATTCAAATATGCCCCCCTGCTAATCTGGAACACATTTTCCGCAACAGGAAGTGTACCCACTCACTCAACATACAGGTTGTTTGTGATGCCCATTATGTCATCCCGGACATCGTAGCTAAGTTTCCTGGCAGTACCCATGACTCATAAATTTTTAGGCATAGTGGGATACATCAACGCCTGGAATGTGGGGAATTTGGAGACGGTTACCTCCTAGGTAGAGCCACAGACACTTGCAGACATACACACAGGTCACTGTGCACGACTATCTGGAGTTCCTAACAGTGTACTTTTGTGCCCAACAGGTGACAGTGCATATGCTCTCAGGCCTTGGATCATGACTCCGTTTTTAACACCCAGAACTGAATCTGAGAGGCAATACAACAGTGCGCATAAGAGGACCAGGAACCTGATCGAGCGCACCTTCGGACTGCTGAAGGCAAGATTCAGATGCCTCCACCGCAGTGGAGGCGCCCTCCAATACACCCCCATTACCGCTTTCAAAATTGTGGTTGCATGCGCCATCCTCCACAACATAGTGTCAAAGCCCAGCTCACCTGAGTTCTTGTTCAGTTCTGATGGAGGTTGAAGACAATCCGACCCCACCCTGAAATTGCTTGTTGCAGCACACTAGTTTTTAAAACAGTGCACTAAGAACAGAAGCTCAAGGGAAGGGGGGAAGTGGATAAACTAAAAAAGAGAGACAACACCGTTCTTGCGTTTCCACTGTTGAAGTGCTGCACAAATCTGCGGCCCTTTCTGACTTCTGTAGAAACTGGTGCCTAATGAAACATAAACAAAGAACAGATAAGTGCAACCTATTCCTAAATGGGTTCCTGACTATCCCTTTATTTATTAGAAATTCTCTTCTAAAAGTACCTCTTGGATCCTGGTCTCTAGTTTCCAGGTTTGGAATGTGTTACTGCTCTGGGATGTGTTTTCTATTACTGTAAAGCTTCTAAAACATTAAACAAATACCGTTATCAGAATTACCAATATCAAACATTCATCATAATATAACTAAAGCCTAAATTCCCAATAGCAGACTCACTTTTCCCATATTTCCAGAATCTTTTATAAACAAACACTGTACTTTTACATCAAAATACAGCATGTAATTTGTGCAAGTCCTTGATTTACTGTTTGCCTTGCTGTCAATGGTTTCCACTGTTCGATTCCCAAAAGTTCCATGAAAAAAAACAATGTCCGCTTCACAAAGTTCCGCAAAATACTCCTGCAACAAAGAGCCTGAATCACAATGCTCGTGGAAGGCACTTCGCCTCAAACTGTCTATACACGAATCCAGAAATTGCCGTCAAAGCTCCCTCAGGTAATAAAAAGTTTTGCACTTACTTGTTGCTGGCAAGAGATACTGATCAGTCTAACCTTGTCTTCTTTCTCTTTTGCAGGTTACTCGTAGGAGAGAGGCTGAGGCAAGGAGGAACCGGAAACCGGAAGAAGGAAGAGCCAGCAGCTGCGCCCATTGAAGTCACAGAAAGTCTGTAAAGAGCAGGATTGCCAACGCCGAGGGATCTGTTCTCAGGTAAGCGGGAGGTAGACGAGCACAAGCACTGGGTGAGGCTCGGGGGATGCCTTTTATAGACAGGGCTGGGTGTGGTTCGAAGAGCTGGGTGTGGTTTGAAGGGCTGGGTGTGGTCCTCACATGCTGCACATGTTCTTGGAAGGTGTGCAGAGCTGGGTGTGGTTTGAAGAGCTGGGTGTGGTCCTCACATGCTGCACATGTTCTTGAAAGGTGTGCAGAGTTTCAGTTATTATGCAAATGAGTTGGATTAACACATGGCCTAGGGAGGAGTGTTTTAAAGAAGCCTTGGTAAAAGCAAGGCCCAATGTGTAAACAAAACAGCACATTAAACAACATACACAGAAGCCTAGGGGGGGGGGAAGGTGAGATAAAAAGAAAGGCTGTCAATAGTAAGTTTAAAAGGGAGCTATTACAGAACCCACTAGTGCAGTGAGAGGGGACATGCTCTTTGCTGTGTACAAACCCTAACAGTTGCCCCCCTCAAAGGCCCTCCTACAGGACGGGGTTTTCCTGGATTTTTTAAATAAAACCGTCTAATCAGCTGTGGGGCATGTACATATGATGCTGGTTCCCATGAATTCTCAGATTCATCATATCCTTTCCATTCTACTAAATAAAACAGACGTCCACTAATTCTTTTTGAGTCTTTTATGCTTTTCACTTCATATTCCAGATTTCCCTTAATTGGTATGGGTGGAGGTGGTGGTTCAGGTCGGTTTTTTGAGTTGTACGGCTTAAGCAAGGACACATGGAATGTAGTATGTACTGGATATTCTTTTGGTAAATCTAATTTTACTGTTACCGGGTTTACTATGGCAGTTATACTAAAGGGTCCAATGAAACGTGGTTGTAGCTTTCGGGATCCCTCTATGTTTAGGTTCTTTGTGGAGAGCCATACCTTGTCACCAATTTTATACATTGGGGCCTCAGACCTGTGTTTGTCTGCTTGTCTTTTCATGCTTTCCTTGTACTTTAATAAATGTTTCCTGGCTTTGTCTTGTATGTCACCTAACCTCGTTAGTCTATCCGTTACTGTAGGCAACAGGGAATCTTCTAACAAAATGGGTATAGCTCTTGGATGATACCCCTTCAAGAAATAGAATGAATGGTGAGCAAAGTAGAGCTGAATGCTCAGTATTATTATAAACAAACTCTGCTACAGGAAGAGCTTCCAACCATTCACTAGAATAATCAGCCAATAAACAACGTAGCGTTTGAAGTAAGGTTTGGTTCAGTCGTTCAGTCTGTCCATCTGTCTCTGGGTGGAAAGCAGTGGATAAGGCCACATCTATTTTCAGTTTTTCACATAATTTTTTCCAAAATCTGGAGTTGAACTGGCTCCCTCGGTCTGACACTACTTTGCTTGGCAAACCATGTAAACGCACAATTTCCCTTATAAAAATATCGGCAAATTCTGCCGCCGTGGGTAATTTCCGTAATGGTACAAAATGTGCCATGTTAGATAAAAAATCCACTATAACCAACACTGTTGTGAAGGATTTTACAGGTGGTAAACCTACAATAAAGTCTATGCTCACAGTGTGCCAAGGTTGTTTGAGTGTTGGCATTGGTATTAACAAGCCGTCAGGAGCCTTATGAGAAGATTTATGTCTTGCACAAATTGGACAGGTAGTGACAAATTGCTTAATGTCCTTTCTTATAGTGTCCCACCAAAAGTGTTTTTGCACATTTTCCAGGGTTTTTACCCAACCAGGATGACCTGCCAACGGTGAGGCGTGATGCCACATTATCACCTGTGTTTGTAATTCAGAGGTGGGCACTAACAGCATGTTGTCGTGATACAATAAACCTCGTTGTATTGTGTTATGGGAATCCTTTAACCAATCCTGAGGTGCTATTTGCATGTGTGCATTATATAGATCTGTGATGAAATCCTTCTGTTGTACTGGTGCCAACAACTTTTGGGGAGGAATAATGGGTTCTCCTATTTTATCTTGTTTCATGTCTGAGGTATGTCCGTATCTAGATAACACATCAGATTGAATTTGTTGTGCACCTGGTCTATAGGTTATAACAAAGTCAAATGTGCTAAAAAAATTTAACCAGCGCATCTGACGTGGTGTTAGTGCTTTAAGTGATCCAAAAAACTGTAGGTTCTTATGGTCAGAAAAGATTGTAACTGGGTACTTGGCGCCCATTAAATGGTGCCTCCATTCTGAAAAGGCTACTTTGATAGCTAGTAGTTCCCTTTCAGCCACAGTGTAATTTTGTTCAGCTGGCAATAACTTTTTGGAATAGAAGGCTATAGGATGTAACTGGCCATCTACTGCATCTCGTTGAGAGAGAACTCCTCCTAAAGCTACTTGTGAAGCATCCGCTTCAACAAAAAAGGGCAAGTCAGGATCAGGATGTTTCAGAATTGGGGCTGAAGTGAACTTTTGTTTTAGGAGTTGAAAGGCGTGTGCCGCCTCATCAGTCCAAAGAAATCGTTGCCCTTTCCGCAACAAGGTAGTTATTGGGGCCGCAATGTCTGCAAAATGTGCAATAAACCTCCTATAAAAATTGGCGAAACCCAGAAATTTCTGAATATCTTTTACAGAGGATGGTTTTGGCCAATCAGCAATAGCACTGATTTTCTTTACATCCATAGTTATTCCTTGAGGTGACAGGCAGTATCCTAAAAAGTCCACCTTATTGACATTAAAAGTACACTTTTCTAACTTAGCAAAAAGATGATTTTCTTTTAACTTTGATAATACTGCACGAACATGTTGGGTATGTTCTTCTGAGTTCTTAGAGTAAATGAGGATGTCGTCTATGTATACTATGACACAAACGTCCAGGAATTCGTGTAGGACCTCATTTATAAAGAACTGAAAGGCCGCAGGGGCATTACATAACCCAAAGGGCATTACTGTGTACTCAAATAAACCAAACTTTGTCTTGAAAGCTGTCTTCCACTCATCCCCCTCTTTTACTCGGACCAGGTGGTAAGCTCCCCGCAGATCTAGTTTAGTGTATACAGTAGAATGTCTTAATTGATCCAACAACACAGGTATTAGAGGAACACAGGTATTAGATATTTATTCTTTATTGTAGCCTTATTTAGTCCTCTATAATCGATACACGCGCGCAGGGATTTATCCAGCTTCGGGATAAAAAAGAGTGGAGATGACACCGGAGATGTGGAATGACGGATGAACCCAGACTGTAGTAGGTCATCTAGGTAGGTTCTTAAGTATTTGGTTTCTTCGTCAGTCAAAGCATATACTCTGTTATTAGGTAAAGGGGCCCCTGGGATAAGATCTATACGGCAGTCATAAGACCGATGTGGGGGCAGCACACTAGTCTTTACTGGATCAAAGACGTCTTTAAAGTCAGAATATTCAGGAGGGAGACTTGGTTCATCTTGTGTAACACTAGCACAGTGTAATACTGTGCTCTGTTCTGTACCTGCTTCTTGATAGCAATTGGTTCTACAGAAAGAGGAATCCAAAGTAACAGTTCTATTCACCCAATCAATTTTTGGGTTATGAGTTGTTAACCAGGGTACCCCGAGAATCAAACCAAAATTAGGAGTATCTATCAGATCAAAGCTAATCACCTCTGTGTGCCCGTTCTGACAGACCATAACAAGTGGACTTGTTTGTTTTGTGATTAATCCAGAGGTCAATTCTGACCCATCCACTGCACATACTGCTTCTGGACAAGGCTTTAGGCACATAGGAAGTCCTAAGATTTCAGCTAACTTATTATCCACAAAATTTCCTGTCGCGCCTGAGTCCAGTAGGACAGGGAGAGAATGCCTCACTTGGGTAGTAACAATTAAAACGACCTGAATTATGAAATGTCTAGGTATGTGCGGTACCCTGAAGGCTGCAGCATTAGAGGTTTGATTAAGATGTTTTCTCGAACAAGTAACCTCTCCCCTTGTCGAGCTTAATCGTTTCCCGATTCAGTTGAGGAGGTGGAGGAAACAGCACCCTTTCGTGGAGTTTTAGGCTTTACTGGACATTCTCTGGCAAAGTGACCTGCCCTGCCACAATATAAACATAATTGAAATTTTCTCCTTCTTTCTTTTTCCTCTGATGTGAGTGGACCTCTGAGTGTCCCTATTTGCATAGGCTCTGGTTCAGGGAGTTTATTATCTGTGTCTTTCTTCTCGTGTCTAATAAAAGTTAACCGTGATTCCAGTTTGTATTTATCTCCCTTTCTTTCTCCTAGTCTATGTTCTAATTTCACAACTAAATCTACAAAGTCCGAATAGTCTTTTGGCAAATCAACGATATGAGCCAGCGCGTCTTTTAACTCGTCTCTCAAACCTTTATAAAAAAATGAGACACGCTTTTCTTCTGGCCACTGTGTCTCGGTGAGTAAACGATTAAAACTAGTGAGATAGGTCAATAAATCCTTGTTACCTTGTTTAAGATTTAAAAGCTCATTATCACTTGCCTGCATGAAAGTGTGTTTTGCAAAAAGGCTGGTCATGGTACGTTTAAATTGATTCCAATTATGGAGGATGGGATCATCTCTATCCACGAAAGGAATTGACCAATTGGCTGCTGTGCCACCCAAATAAGACAAGACGAATGCCACTTTCGTATCATCAGTAGGGAACTGTTGTGGCTTACAAATGAAGTGTAATTGACATTGATTGATAAAAACATGGAATTTGTTACTATCTCCATGAAAACGTTCAGGTGCTGCTAAGGGCACAACATTAGGAACATTAACAGTAACCTTAACTGGGGAAGGCAAAGTGGTATGTTTTGATGGCGCCCCTGTCTCTGAGGAGGTTTTAAACAAAGGCGTAGAAGCTGTGTTCCACTGAGATCCCCTAAATTTATACCTGTTTTAAAGAGGTATTCTCCATCTTTAATCTCTCTATTTCCTCTTGCATATGTTGCAAGATGCCAGACACTGATTCATTATGAGCCAAGTCCTCATTTAGGGCCTGCGCCATATCCGTGACGTCAATGCCCTCTATTTCTTCCCCGGTATTCATCGTCCACCAGAACTGAAATTTTTTAAGGCTTGTGCTTCTGTCAAAGCCCAGCTCACCTGAGTTCTTGTTCAGTTCTGATGGAGGTTGAAGACAATCCGACCCCACCCTGAAACTGCTTGTTCCAGCACACTAGTTTTTAAAACAGTGCACTAAGAACAGAAGCTCAAGGGAAGGGGGGAAGTGGATAAACTAAAAAAGAGAGACAACACCGTTCTTGCGTTTCCACTGTTGAAGTGCTCCACAAATCTGCGGCCCTTTCTGACTTCTGTAGAAACTGGTGCCTAATGAAACATAAACAAAGAACAGATAAGTGCAACCTATTCCTAAATGGGTTCCTGACTATCCCTTTATTTATTAGAAATTCTCTTCTAAAAGTACCTCTTGGATCCTGGTCTCTAGTTTCCAGGTTTGGAATGTGTTACTGCTCTGGGATGTGTTTTCTATTACTGTAAAGCTTCTAAAACATTAAACAAATACCGTTATCAGAATTACCAATATCAAACATTCATCATAATATAACTAAAGCCTAAATTCCCAATAGCAGACTCACTTTTCCCATATTTCCAGAATCTTTTATAAAACAAATACTGTACTTTTACATCAAAATACAGCATGTAATTTGTGCAAGTCCTTGATTTACTGTTTGCCTTGCTGTCAATGGTTTCCACTGTTCGATTCCCAAAAGTTCCATGAAAAAAAACAATGTCCGCTTCACAAAGTTCCGCAAAATACTCCTGCAACAAAGAGCCTGAATCACAATGCTCGTGGAAGGCACTTTGCCTCAAACTGTCTATACACGAATCCAGAAATTGCCGTCAAAGCTCCCTCAGGTAATAAAAAGTTTTGCACTTACTTTTTGCTGGCAAGAGATACTGATCAGTCTAACCTTGTCTTCTTTCTCTTTTGCAGGTTACTCGTAGGAGAGAGGCTGAGGCAAGGAGGAACCGGAAACCGGAAGAAGGAAGAGCCAGCAGCTGCCATTGAAGTCAAAGAAAGTCTGTAAAGAGCAGGAGTGCCAACGCCGAGGGATCTGTTCTCAGGTAAGCGGGAGGTAGACGAGCACAAGCACTGGGTGAGGCTCGGGGGATGCCTTTTATAGACAGGGCTGGGTGTGGTTCGAAGAGCTGGGTGTGGTTTGAAGGGCTGGGTGTGGTCCTCACATGCTGCACATGTTCTTGGAAGGTGTGCAGAGCTGGGTGTGGTTTGAAGAGCTGGGTGTGGTCCTCACATGCTGCACATGTTCTTGAAAGGTGTGCAGAGTTTCAGTTATTATGCAAATGAGTTGGATTAACACATGGCCTAGGGAGGAGTGTTTTAAAGAAGCCTTGGTAAAAGCAAGGCCCAATGTGTAAACAAAACAGCACATTAAACAACATACACAGAAGCCTAGGGGGGGGGGAAGGTGAGATAAAAAGAAAGGCTTTCAATAGTAAGTTTAAAAGGGAGCTATTACAGAACCCACTAGTGCAGTGAGAGGGGACATGCTCTTTGCTGTGTACAAACCCTAACACATAGCCACCCGACGTGGGCTACCTCTCACCCCTGCAGACCCAGATCCTGATGATGAAGAGCAAGAACAACCACATCGCCATCATGGGGATAGGAGTATCGCTAATCAAGGCAGACTGAGACGGGACCACATTGCAACGCAATATTTTGGACGGTACGTGTCAACTCCCACCATACTCACCTATTAACCATAAACTCCATTTGTTAAGTGGAACAAAAATAACTGTTTTATTAATGTCATGAAGAAACAAGAAGCAATTTTGAAGGTAATCGCAATTTGCGACACCTACTCGCTAATTGCGAGTTCGTTTTTTGCACACTCGCAAACAGCGACCTTGCAAACTGCGGACTCGCACACAGCGTTGCGAGTCTGGCTGCGAGTCGCAAAATCGGATCTTTTTTTTCTGGCATTCCAATTTGCGACTCGCATTTTGCGAGTCGCATCAACTCGCAAAATGCGAGTCGCAATTTTTATTTTTGCTACATCTGGCCCTTTCTTGCTTAAACTATTCTGTGTGTCTGCCTGTTTGTGGATTCCCTGTCTGGGTTAGTTTGACAGTTGGGCTGTTTGCACCTCTCGCTAGACACTGACACAAAGGGAGTTGGGGTGTAGCCTGAATATCCTGATGAGCCATCTGTGCTAGGAGGGAGTAGTCACTTACACCTGAAAGGGCTGTGCCTGACCTCACACAATGCAGTCTCCAACCCCTTGGTGTGTGTGTCTGGGGCCTGTCCTGGGCAGGGCAGGATCTCACAAACAAGAAAGACTTTCCTTTCAAGTAGGCGTACTTCAAAGGCCAAAATGGGTATAAGAAGAGCACCCAATCCCCTGAAAAATTAGATCACGTCTGGAAATGAAGAGGAACCTCTGCCTGGAGAAGAGCTGAGGAGAAGTGCTCCCCTGCCTGTGACTGTGCTTTTTAGAGCTATCCTGCAGTTGCTGCTTCTGCCTGTTCAAGGGGACAAAGAGTGGATTTTGTTGTGCATTCCTGCTTGTGAAGAAATCGCCAAGGGCTTGTCCTGAGCTCGCCTCCTGTTGTTGAAGTATCAGGGCCATCAAAGACTTCCCCTGCCAGCACCTGGACTCTCTGCTGAGACTCCTGCCCTGCCAAGTGGTACCCTATCCAGTTCCTGGGCCCTTGAAAGGTGAAGCTGGCAGACCAAGCCTGAAAATCCATGCACAGACCGCTGTGCGGGGAAAATTTCGACGCACCTTCCGAGACACGGTTGAGAAATGAAGCGCCATCAGCTTTCTGGCTGAAATCTATGCTCTACCTGCATCGCGGCTGGAAGATCGACGCACGTGGCTGGAGAAACAACGTGCAACAACCGCTGACGGAGGCTGATAACGTCGCAACCCACCCACTGTGCGGCAGGATTTTCGACGCAAACCTCGCTGGGTGCGGTAAAACAACGCAAAGCCTGCCCTGACCCGAGGTGCCTGCCCGATCGACGCATCGCTCTCCTGCGGAGAAGAAAAATGACCCACGTCGACCCGACTGGAGGAGGAATGACTCACGGTCTCGCTTGCGAGTGAGAAATCGACGCATTGCTGGGCTAAGCCGATGCACACTCACCCGTGCGGTGTTATTTTGACGCAACCCAGGTACTTTTTCACCCTAACAGTGTTAGCATTGTTTTCTAAGGATAAGACTCTTTTTGCTTTTTAATTCATCCCTTCACTTGTGTATGGTGGATTTTTGTCATTTTGGTCTTGTTTTGTTTAGATAAATATTACCTATTTTTCTAAACCTGTGTTGTGTCATTTTGTAGAGTTTTCATTGGGTCACTGTGTGTGTTGGTACAAATACTTTACACCTAGACTTTGAATTAAGCCTGCCTGCTTGTGCCAAGCTACCAAGGGGGTGAGTGGGGGTTAACTGAGAGTGATTCTCCTTTACCCTGACTAGAGTGAGGTTCCTTGCTTAGACAGGGGGTAACCTGACTGCCAACCGAAGACTCCATTTCTAACATCAAATTATTCATAGCATTTACAGTGTAGCTCAGTGAGCCACACACTAAGGCTCATATTTATAATTTTTTTGCCCTGCTTTTGCGACACTTTTTGATGCAAAGGTGGCACAAGCATGCAAAATAGAATTATATTTTGTAAGTTTACGGCCCTTTTCCATCGCAAAATGACACCAATGCGGCGCAAAAAAAGTATAATTATGGGCCTAAGTCTCAGAGACAATCTTACAGTTTCAATGGGCTTTACTACAGACTGAAAGACAAACTTACATAAATAAGTCTCAAAACCATAGTATAGTTATACAAAATCACCAAAGAGGAGTTAAACTGTGGCACAATATTAAACTTTACAAGCATCTGAAAGACAAGTATCTCAATGGCGATAGTGCAGAAAATCAGAAACAAAGACTGATGTTTAAAATCTAAAAACAAATTCTCCTGCATAACCATTAAATCTAAGTTCTTAAATACTCTAATACTAAAGATTTTAGAGAAAAAGTTCAGCAGACAGAACTTCTGTAAACGTTTTAGTTAACCCCTTCGCTGCCAGGCCTTTTCCCCCTCCTGTGCCAGGCCTTTTTTTGCCTATTTGGGGCAGTTCGCGCTTAGGCCCTCATAACTTTTTGTCCACATAAGATAACCAAGCCAAATTTGTGTCCTTTTTTTCCAACATCCTAGGGATTCTAGAGGTACCCAGACTTTGTGGGTTCCCCTGAAGGAGGCCAAGAAATTGGCCAAAATACAGGGAAAATTTTGTTTTTTTCAAAAGAATTGGAAAAAGTGGCTGCAGAAGAAGGATTGTGGTTTTTCCCCTGAAAATGGCATCAACAAAGGGTTTGCGGTGCTAAACTCAGCAGCTTCCCAGCTTTCAGGAACAGGCAGACTTGAATCAGAAAACCCAATTTTTCTACACAATTTGGGCATTTTACTGGGACATTTCCCATTTTTGCAATTTTTTGTGCTTTCAGCCTCCTTCCAGTCAGTGACAGAAATGGGCATGAAACCAATGCTGGATCCCAGAAACCTAAACATTTCTAAAAAGTAGACAAAATTCTGAATTCAGCAAGGGGTCATTTGTGTAGATCCTACAAGGGTTTCCTACAGAAAATAACAACTGAAAAAGAAAAATATTGAAATTGAGGTGAAAAAAACATCAATTTTTCTCTACGTTTTACTCTGTAACTTTTCCCTGCAATGTCAGATTATCGAAAGCAATATACCGTTACGTCTGCTGGACTCCTCTGGTTGCGGGGATATGTAGGGCTTGTAGGTTCATCAAGAACCCGAGGAACCCAGAGCCAATAAATGAGCTGCACCCTGCAGTGCGTTTTCATTCTATACCGGGTATACAGCAATTCATTTGCTGAAATATAAAGAGAAAAAAATTGCTATCAAGAAAACCTTTGTATTTCCAAAAAGGGCACAAGATAAGGTGTTGAGGAGCAGTGGTTACTTGCACATCTCTGAATTCTGGGGTGACCATAATAGCATGAGAATTACAGGGCATTTCTCAAATAGATGTCTTTTTTACACACTCTCCTATATTTGGAAGGAAAAAATGTAGAGAAAGACAAGGGGCAATAACACTTGTTTTGCTAATCTATGTTCCCCCAAGTCTCCCGATAAAAATAATACCTCACTTGTGTGGGTAGGCCTAGCGCCCGCGACAGGAAACGCCCCAAAGCGCAACGTGGACACATCCAAATTTTGGGAAGAAAACAGAGGTGTTTTTTGCGAAGTGCCTACCTGTAGGTTTTGGCCTCTAGCTCAGCCGGCACCTAGGGAAACCTACCACACCTGTGCATTTCTGAAAACTAGAGACCTAGGGGAATCCAAGGAGGGGTGACTTGCGGGGCTCGGACCAGGTTCTGTTACCCAGAATCCTTTGCAAACCTCAAAATTTGGCTAAAAACACACATGTTCCTCACATTTCTGTGGCAGAAAGTTCTGGATTCTGAGAGGAGCCACAAATTTCCTTCCACCCAGCGTTCCCCCAAGTCTCCCGATAAAAATGATACCTCACTTGTGTGGGTAGGCCTAGCGCCCGCGACAGGAAACGCCCCAAAGCGCAACGTGGACACATCCACATTTTTGGAAGAAAACAGAGGTGTTTTTTGCGAAGTGCCTACCTGTAGATTTTGGCCTCTAGCTCAGCCGGCACCAAGGGAAACCTACCAAACCTGTGCATTTCTGAAAACTAGAGACCTAGGGGAATCCAAGGAGGGGTGACTTGCGGGGCTCGGACCAGGTTCTGTTACCCAGAATCCTTTGCAAACCTCAAAATTTGGCTAAAAACACACATGTTCCTCACATTTCTATGGCAGAAAGTTCGGGATTCTGAGAGGAGCCACAAATTTCCTTCCACCCAGCGTTCCCCCAAGTCTCCCGACAAAAATGATACCTCACTTGTGTGGGTAGGCCTAGCGCCCGCGACAGGAAACGCCCCAAAGCGCAACGTGGACACATCCAAATTTTTGGAAGAAAACAGAGGTGTTTTTTGCGAAGTGCCTACCTGTAGATTTTGGCCTCTAGCTCAGCCGGCACCTAGGGAAACCTACCAAACCTGTGCATTTCTGAAAACTAGAGACCTAGGGGAATCCAAGGAGGGGTGACTTGCGGGGCTCGGACCAGGTTCTGTTACCCAGAATCCTTTGCAAACCTCAAAATTTGGCTAAAAAAACACATGTTCCTCACATTTCTGTGGCAGAAAGTTCGGGAATCTGAGAGGAGCCACAAATTTCCTTCCACCCAGCGTTCCCCCAAGTCTCCCGATAAAAATTATACCTCACTTGTGTGGGTATGCCTAGCGCCCGCGACAGGAAACGCCCCAAAGCGCAACGTGGACACATCCACATTTTTGGAAGAAAACAGAGGTGTTTTTTGCAAAGTGCCTACATGTAGATTTTGGCCTCTAGCTCAGCCGGCACCTAGGGAAACCTACCAAACCTGTGCATTTCTGAAAACTAGAGACCTAGGGGAATCCAAGGAGGGGTGACTTGCGGGGCTCGGACCAGGTTCTGTTACCCAGAATCCTTTGCAAACCTCAAAATTTGGCTAAAAAAACACATGTTCCTCACATTTCTGTGGCAGAAAGTTCGGAATCTAAGAGGAGCCACAAATTTCCTTCCACCCAGCGTTCCCCCAAGTCTCCCGATAAAAATGATACCTCACTTGTGTGGGTAGGCCTAGCGCCCGCGACAGGAAACGCCCCAAAGCGCAACGTGGACACATCCAAATTTTTGGAAGAAAACAGAGGTGTTTTTTGCGAAGTGCCTACCTGTAGATTTTGGCCTCTAGCTCAGCCGGCACCAAGGGAAACCTACCATACCTGTGCATTTCTGAAAACTAGAGACCTAGGGGAATCCAAGGAGGGGTGACTTGCGGGGCTCGGACCAGGTTCTGTTACCCAGAATCCTTTGCAAACCTCAAAATTTGGCTAAAAAAACACATGTTCCTCACATTTCTGTGGCAGAAAGTTCGGGAATCTGAGAGGAGGCACAAATTTCCTTCCACCCAGCATTCCCCCAAGTCTAACGATAAAAATGATACCTCACTTGTGTGGGTAGGCCTAGCGCCCGCGACAGGAAGCGCCCCAAAGCGCAACGTGGACACATCCAAATTTTTGGAAGAAAACAGAGGTGTTTTTTGAGAAGTGCCTACCTGTAGATTTTGGCCTCTAGCTCAGCCGGCACCTAGGGAAACCTACCAAACCTGTGCATTTCTGAAAACTAGAGACCTAGGGGAATCCAAGGAGGGTTGACTTGCGGGGCTCGGACCAGGTTCTGTTACCCAGAATCCTTTGCAAACCTCAAAATTTGGCTAAAAAAACACATGTTCCTCACATTTCTGTGGCAGAAAGTTCGGGAATCTGAGAGGAGCCACAAATTTCCTTCCCCCCAGCATTCCCCCAAGTCTCCCGATAAAAATGATACCTCACTTGTGTGGGTAGGCCTAGCGCCCGCGACAGGAAACACCCCAAAGCGCAACATGGACACATCCAAATTTTTGGAAGAAAACAGAGGTGTTTTTTGCGAAGTGCCTACCTGTAGATTTTGGCCTCTAGCTCAGCCGGCACCTAGGGAAACCTACCAAACCTGTGCATTTCTGAAAACTAGAGACCGAGGGAAATCCAAGGAGGGGTGACTTGCGGGGCTCGGACCAGGTTCTGTTACCCAGAATCCTTTGCAAACCTCAAAATATGGCTAAAAAAACACATGTTCCTCACATTTCTGTGGCAGAAAGTTCGGGAATCTGAGAGGAGCCACAAATTTCCTTCCACCCAGCGTTCCCCCAAGTCTCCCGATAAAAAGGATACCTCACTTGTGTGGGTAGGCCTAGCGCCCGCGACAGGAAACGCCCCAAAGCGCAACGTGGACACATCCAAATTTCTGGAAGAAAACAGAGGTGTTTTTTGCGAAGTGCCTACCTGTAGATTTTGGCCTCTAGCTCAGCCGGCAGCTACGGAAACCTACCAAACCTGTGCATTTCTGAAAACTAGAGACCTAGGGGAATCTAAGGAGGGGTGACTTGCGGGGCTCGGACCAGGTTCTGTTACCCAGAATCCTTTGCAAACCTCAAAATTTGGCTAAAAAAATACATGTTCCTCACATTTCTGTGGCAGAAAGTTCGGGAATCTGAGAGGAGCCACAAATTTTCTTCCACCCAGCGTTCCCCCAAGTCTCCCGATAAAAATGATACCTCACTTGTGTGGGTAGGCCTAGCGCCCGCGACAGGAAACGCCCCAAAGCGCAACGTGGACACATCCAAATTTTTGGAAGAAAACAGAGGTGTTTTTTGCGAAGTGCCTACCTGTAGATTTTGGCCTCTAGCTCAGCCGGCAGCTAGGGAAACCTACCAAACCTGTGCATTTCTGAAAACTAGAGACCTAGGGGAATCCAAGGAGGGGTGACTTGTGGGGCTCGGACCAGGTTCTGTAACCCAGAATCCTTTGCAAACCTCAAAATTTGGCTAAAAAAACACATGTTCCTCACATTTCTGTGGCAGAAAGTTCGGGAATCTGAGAGGAGGCACAAATTTCCTTCCACCCAGCATTCCCCCAAGTCTCCCGATAAAAATGATACCTCACTTGTGTGGGTAGGCCTAGCGCCCGCGACAGGAAGCGCCCCAAAGCGCAACGTGGACACATCCAAATTTTTGGAAGAAAACAGAGGTGTTTTTTGCGAAGTGCCTACCTGTAGATTTTGGCCTCTAGCTCAGCCGGCACCTAGGGAAACCTACCAAACCTGTGCATTTCTGAAAACTAGAGACCTAGGGGAATCCAAGGAGGGTTGACTTGCGGGGCTCGGACCAGGTTCTGTTACCCAGAATCCTTTGCAAACCTCAAAATTTGGCTAAAAAAACACATGTTCCTCACATTTCTGTGGCAGAAAGTTCGGGAATCTGAGAGGAGCCACAAATTTCCTTCCCCCCAGCATTCCCCCAAGTCTCCCGATAAAAATGATACCTCACTTGTGTGGGTAGGCCTAGCGCCCGCAACAGGAAACACCCCAAAGCGCAACATGGACACATCCAAATTTTTGGAAGAAAACAGAGGTGTTTTTTGCGAAGTGCCTACCTGTAGATTTTGGCCTCTAGCTCAGCCGGCACCTAGGGAAACCTACCAAACCTGTGCATTTCTGAAAACTAGAGACCGAGGGGAATCCAAGGAGGGTTGACTTGCGGGGCTCGGACCAGGTTCTGTTACCCAGAATCCTTTGCAAACCTCAAAATTTGGCTAAAAAAACACATGTTCCTCACATTTCTGTGGCAGAAAGTTCGGGAATCTGAGAGGAGCCACAAATTTCCTTCCCCCCAGCATTCCCCCAAGTCTCCCGATAAAAATGATACCTCACTTGTGTGGGTAGGCCTAGCGCCCGCAACAGGAAACACCCCAAAGCGCAACATGGACACATCCAAATTTTTGGAAGAAAACAGAGGTGTTTTTTGCGAAGTGCCTACCTGTAGATTTTGGCCTCTAGCTCAGCCGGCACCTAGGGAAACCTACCAAACCTGTGCATTTCTGAAAACTAGAGACCGAGGGAAATCCAAGGAGGGGTGACTTGCGGGGCTCGGACCAGGTTCTGTTACCCAGAATCCTTTGCAAACCTCAAAATATGGCTAAAAAAACACATGTTCCTCACATTTCTGTGGCAGAAAGTTCGGGAATCTGAGAGGAGCCACAAATTTCCTTCCACCCAGCGTTCCCCCAAGTCTCCCGATAAAAAGGATACCTCACTTGTGTGGGTAGGCCTAGCGCCCGCGACAGGAAACGCCCCAAAGCGCAACGTGGACACATCCAAATTTCTGGAAGAAAACAGAGGTGTTTTTTGCGAAGTGCCTACCTGTAGATTTTGGCCTCTAGCTCAGCCGGCAGCTACGGAAACCTACCAAACCTGTGCATTTCTGAAAACTAGAGACCTAGGGGAATCCAAGGAGGGGTGACTTGCGGGGCTCGGACCAGGTTCTGTTACCCAGAATCCTTTGCAAACCTCAAAATTTGGCTAAAAAAACACATGTTCCTCACATTTCTGTGGCAGAAAGTTCGGGAATCTGAGAGGAGCCACAAATTTTCTTCCACCCAGCGTTCCCCCAAGTCTCCCGATAAAAATGATACCTCACTTGTGTGGGTAGGCCTAGCGCCCGCGACAGGAAACGCCCCAAAGCGCAACGTGGACACATCCAAATTTTTGGAAGAAAACAGAGGTGTTTTTTGCGAAGTGCCTACCTGTAGATTTTGGCCTCTAGCTCAGCCGGCAGCTAGGGAAACCTACCAAACCTGTGCATTTCTGAAAACTAGAGACCTAGGGGAATCCAAGGAGGGGTGACTTGCGGGGCTCGGACCAGGTTCTGTTACCCAGAATCCTTTGCAAACCTCAAAATTTGGCTAAAAAAACACATGTTCCTCACATTTCTGTGGCAGAAAGTTCGGGAATCTGAGAGGAGCCACAAATTTCCTTCCACCCAGCGTTCCCCCAAGTCTCCCGATAAAAATTATACCTCACTTGTGTGGGTATGCCTAGCGCCCGCGACAGGAAACGCCCCAAAGCGCAACGTGGACACATCCAAATTTTTGGAAGAAAACAGAGGTGTTTTTTGCAAAGTGCCTACCTGTAGATTTTGGCCTCTAGCTCAGCCGGCACCTAGGGAAACCTACCAAACCTGTGAATTTCTGAAAACTAGAGACCTAGGGGAATCCAAGGAGGGGTGACTTGCGGGGCTCGGACCAGGTTCTGTTACCCAGAATCCTTTGCAAACCTCAAAATTTGGCTAAAAAAACACATGTTCCTCACATTTCTGTGGCAGAAAGTTCGGGAATCTGAGAGGAGCCACAAATTTCCTTCCACCCAGCGTTCCCCCAAGTCTCCCGATAAAAATGATACCTCACTTGTGTGGGTAGGCCTAGCGCCCGCGACAGGAAACGCCCCAAAGCGCAACGTGGACACATCCACATTTTTGGAAGAAAACAGAGGTGTTTTTTGCGAAGTGCCTACCTGTAGATTTTGGCCTCTAGCTCAGCCGGCACCTAGGGAAACCTACCAAACCTGTGCATTTCTGAAAACTAGAGACCTAGGGGAATCCAAGGAGGGGTGACTTGCGGGGCTCGGACCAGGTTCTGTTACCTAGAATCCTTTGCAAACCTCAAAATTTGGCTAAAAAAACACATGTTCCTCACATTTCTGTGGCAGAAAGTTCGGGAATCTGAGAGGAGGCACAAATTTCCTTCCACCCAGCATTCCCCCAAGTCTCCCGATAAAAATGATACCTCACTTGTGTGGGTAGGCCTAGCGCCCGCGACAGGAAACACCTCAAAGCGCAACATGGACACATCCAAATTTTTGGAAGAAAACAGAGGTGTTTTTTGCGAAGTGCCTACCTGTAGATTTTGGCCTCTAGCTCAGCCGGCACCTAGGGAAACCTACCAAACCTGTGCATTTCTGAAAACTAGAGACCGAGGGAAATCCAAGGAGGGGTGACTTGCGGGGCTCGGACCAGGTTCTGTTACCCAGAATCCTTTGCAAACCTCAAAATATGGCTAAAAAAACACATGTTCCTCACATTTCTGTGGCAGAAAGTTCGGGAATCTGAGAGGAGCCACAAATTTCCTTCCACCCAGCGTTCCCCCAAGTCTCCCGATAAAAAGGATACCTCACTTGTGTGGGTAGGCCTAGCGCCCGCGACAGGAAACGCCCCAAAGCGCAACGTGGACACATCCAAATTTCTGGAAGAAAACAGAGGTGTTTTTTGCGAAGTGCCTACCTGTAGATTTTGGCCTCTAGCTCAGCCGGCAGCTACGGAAACCTACCAAACCTGTGCATTTCTGAAAACTAGAGACCTAGGGGAATCCAAGGAGGGGTGACTTGCGGGGCTCGGACCAGGTTCTGTTACCCAGAATCCTTTGCAAACCTCAAAATTTGGCTAAAAAAACACATGTTCCTCATATTTCTGTGGCAGAAAGTTCGGGAATCTGAGAGGAGGCAAAAATTTTCTTCCACCCAGCGTTCCCCCAAGTCTCCCGATAAAAATGATACCTCACTTGTGTGGGTAGGCCTAGCGCCCGCGACAGGAAACGCCCCAAAGCGCAACGTGGACACATCCAAATTTTTGGAAGAAAACAGAGGTGTTTTTTGCGAAGTGCCTACCTGTAGATTTTGGCCTCTAGCTCAGCCGGCAGCTAGGGAAACCTACCAAACCTGTGCATTTCTGAAAACTAGAGACCTAGGGGAATCCAAGGAGGGGTGACTTGTGGGGCTCGGACCAGGTTCTGTAACCCAGAATCCTTTGCAAACTTCAAAATTTGGCTAAAAAAACACATGTTCCTCACATTTCTGTGGCAGAAAGTTCGGGAATCTGAGAGTAGCCACAAATTTTCTTCCACCCAGCGTTCCCCCAAGTCTCCCGATAAAAATGATACCTCACTTGTGTGGGTAGGCCTAGCGCCCGCGACAGGAAACGCCCCAAAGCGCAACGTGGACACATCCAAATTTTGGGAAGAAAACAGAGGTGTTTTTTGCGAAGTGCCTACCTGTAGATTTTGGCCTCTAGCTCAGCCGGCACCTAGGGAAACCTACCAAACCTGTGCATTTCTGAAAACTAGAGGCCTAGGGGAATCCAAGGAGGGGTGACTTGCGGGGCGCGGACCAGGTTCTGTTACCCAGAATCCTTTGCAAACCTCAAAATTTGGCTAAAAAAACACATGTTCCTCACATTTCTGTGGCAGAAAGCTCTGGAATCTGAGAGGAGCCACAAATTTCCTTCCACCCAGCGTTCCCCTAAGTCTCTCAATAAAAATGGTACCTCACTTCTGTGGGTAGGCCTAGCGCCCACGAAAGGAAATGGCCCAAAACACAACGTGGACAGAACATATTTTTTCAGAGAAAACAGAGGTGTTTTTTGCAAAGTGCCTACCTGTGGAGTTTGGCCTCTAGCTCAGCCGGCCCGGGAGGGGGGGGCAGAAATGCCCTAAAATACATTTGACCCCCCCAACTCCCCAAGCCCCCCCCCCTGGCCCTGCCCGGGAACAACCCCTGCCTACGGGGTCGCTCCCCCTGCATGACATTGGCGCCAAAAAACAAATCCCAGGTGCCTAGTGGTTTCTGCCCCCTTGGGGGCAGATTGACCTAAAATCGTCCAATCTGCCCCCAAGGGGGGCAGAAATGGCCTAAATACAATATCCCCCCCAGGGGAGCGACCCTTGCCTGATGGGTCGCTCCCCATCTCGAAAAAAACAAACAAACAAAAAAAAAAAACACAAGAAAAAAATTTGCCCTGGTGCCCTGAGGGTTCTGCCCCCCCCAGGGGCAGAAATGGCCTCAAATAAATTTGCCCCCCCAGCCCCCCCCCGGGAGCGACCCTTGCCTACGGGGTCGCTCCCCCTGCGTGACATTGGCGCCAAAAAACAAATCCCAGGTGCCTAGTGGTTTCTGCCCCCTTGGGGGCAGATTGACCTAAAATCGGCCAATCTGCCCCCAAGGGGGGCAGAAATGGCCTAAATACAATTTGCCCCCCAGGGGAGCGACCCTTGCATGATGCGTCGCTCCCCATCTCGAAAAAAAAAAAAAAACAACAACAAAAAACACAACAAAAAAATTTGCCCTGGTGCCCTGAGGGTTCTGCCACCTCCTTGGGGGCAGTTCGGCCTAATAATAGGCCGATCTGCCCCCAGGGGGGGCAGAAATGGCCTAAAATAAATTTCCCCCCCAGCCCCCGGCCCCCCCCCGGGAGCGACCCTTGCCTACGGGGTCGCTCCCCCTGCGTGACATTGGCGCCAAAAAACAAATCCCAGGTGCCTAGTGGTTTCTGCCCCCTTGGGGGCAGATTGACCTAAAATCGGCCAATCTGCCCCCAAGGGGGGCAGAAATGGCCTAAATACAATTTGCCCCCCAGGGGAGCGACCCTTGCCTGATGGGTCGCTCCCCATCTCGAAAAAAACAAACAAACAAAAAAAAAAAAACACAACAAAAAAATTTGCCCTGGTGCCCTGAGGGTTCTGCCACCTCCTGGGGGCAGTTCGGCCTAATAATAGGCAGAAATGGCCTAAAATAAATTTGACCCCCCCCAGCCCCCACCCCCCCCGGGAGCGACCCTTGCCTACGGGGTCGCTCCCCCTGCGTGACATTGGCGCCACAAAACAAATCCCCGGTGCCTGGTGGTTTCTGCCCCCTTGGGGGCAGATTGACCTAAAATCGGCCAATCTGCCCCCAGGGGGGCAGAAATGGTCTAAATACAATTTGCCCCCCAGGGGAGCGACCCTTGCCTGATGGGTCGCTCCCCATCTCTAAAAAAAGAAACAACAACAAAAAAAAACACAAAAAAATTTGCCCTGGCGCCTAAAGGTTTCTGCCCCCCCTGGGGGCAGATCGGCCTAATAATAGGCCGATCTGCCCCCAGGGGGGGCAGAAATGGCCTAAAATAAATTGCCCTCCCCACCAGGGAGTGACCCTTGCCTAAGGGGTCGCTCCCTTTGCGTGAAATTCACGCAAAGAAAAAACTCCCTGGTGTCTAGTGGTTTCTAACCCCCTTGGGGGCAGATTGGCCTCATCAAAATAGGCCAATCTGCCCCCAAGGGGGGCAGAAATGGCCAAAATATAATTTTCCCCCAAGGGGAGCGACACCAAAAAAAAAAAAGAAACATAAAAAAAAAAAATTCCAAAAAAAAAGGTCCCTGGTGTCTAGAGTTTTCTGCCCCCCCCCTGGGGGCAGATCGGCCTAATAATAGGCCGATCTGCCCCCCCTGAAAATATGCCCCCCCTGGGAGCGACCCTTGCCGAAGGGGTCGCTCCCTTTTGTCAATAACAATAAAAAATTAAAAAATCCCTGGTGTCTAGTGGGGTTTCAAAAGCCGGATTGCAAGCAATCCGGCTTTTTAAACCCTCGGAGAGACTTCAAAGGGAAGGAAATACTTTTCCTTCCCTTTGAAGCCCCTCCGGGCCTCCCCAGTGATTGAAAGAGAAATGCTTTTGCATTTCTCGCGACTAGGGAGGCCCTTGTGACAAATCAGTGCACGCTCGCGCGCTGACGTCACAGGGGGGGGCTGGGGAGGGTCGGGGGTGGAAGGGGAAGGTCTTCCCCTTCCATCCCCGACTTGGGGGGGGTGCACGGGAGGCGCGCTAGCACGCCCCCAAGTTCCCCTGTGCCATGGATGAGATGATCTCGTCCAAGGCACAGGGGAACTGTAGCCTTGGACGAGATCATCTCGTCTAAGGCACAGAAGAGGTTAAAAGAGGTGCAGTGGCATGAAGCAACATGAGAAATTAAGTCTAATGGTTATGTCTCAGCAGGGCTTGCTCTCAGCAAAGGACAAAGAAATTGCACTAGCTGAACCACACTTAAATCTCAATCCTTCCAGAAGCTTACAACATTGCAAAAAACTCCTTACTGATAAACACT
Organism: Pleurodeles waltl; assembly: GCF_031143425.1. Classification (NCBI taxonomy): domain Eukaryota; kingdom Metazoa; phylum Chordata; class Amphibia; order Caudata; family Salamandridae; genus Pleurodeles; species Pleurodeles waltl. The sequence continues at coordinate 262,402,747 of NC_090436.1, read as the reverse complement.
CTTTAAATTAAAATTAATTGACTTTCTGAAACTTTCTGAAGCCTTCTGCATTGACCTTTTGCACCCTCACACTCTCAGGAATTTCAGAAAAGTTACAACCATCATCACAGGTTACTCCTTTCTTCTTTGTGGTACTTCTTGCAGGTCTTCTTCTCTCTAGAGCATAATGGGGTTGTCAATAATTCAGTTTTGTATCCTGACACCTGCAGCTTGTAGAAAACATGCAAAAGCAAACTGCACATTGAAGATTAGGTACAGAAAAAATATGTGAGGCCTTTACTCCAGCCAGGCTAATAAAACACAAATATACTTTCAGTTTCAAAAAAATTCAATGCATTACATTTGATGAAATACAAAATTATTATATAGAATAATATTTCTAAAACATCTAATAGATAGTAAATGTAGGCTGTTGTCAGATTTGCCACAGTGCCCAACATTCCTACACAGGACCCTAACTATGACAGCTGAATTACCACACCTACCTGTACAAAACAAAGTTAATATAGTCACCTTGAGTGGTGGGTACACTGGATGGTGGATGCATAGGCAAGTAGATGTGTTGTAGCTGCCAATGTGACAGCTCAGTTGTAAACATGTGATGAAGATGTCAAGAGAGGGATTTGGAGGCAGGTCGGAATCCCTAGGCCAACACACAATTTTCATTGTACACTCATGGGAAGACCCTGAGACACAAGCATATGACACATTAAGTAAGGGAGTAACCAAATATTTTTTTAAAACAATGAAACTGAACTAATAAAAATGAAGAAAACCTATCCTAACCTAACCTATCCTAACTATACTTAACCAACAACTAACCCTAACTACCCTATGCTAAACTAACCTAACACATTTAACAACACACTTTAAATATTGGCCCCCCACCCCATTTATGTTACGAGACACATGCAGGACAACATATACTAAACTACACATATACTTTTTTGGTATTTGTTTATACATATATATATTTTTCAAACACAATTATGCCCCAGCATTACCCCCCACCCACCGGCACAAAGTAACATGTAAAAAGTAGAAAACCCACTCCCCAAACTCACTTATCCTAATTAAACTACAAACTTACTCTAACCTAACACTAACCCTGTAAAACCCGCTATAAAACATTAATATAAATGAGGAGGGAGGGGGCATAACTGGAGGTGTGAGTTCCATAGCCAACCACATCTTTGCCCTCTCGAAGTTTTTTTTGATGTACTTCAGTCTTTTGGTATTTGCCACCACCTCCTTCTCCAACCTGTCTAACCTTTTCAAAACTTGTGTCACGTCCCTCTGCAGATCTTGGATCATTTTCTGGTCCATTGCAGTAGGTGGTGTAGGTTGTGGAACTGATGTGGAAGGTGTTGCAGCTGGGGCTGTAGTTGTGGTGGCTATGCCCCCCTGCTTGGTCTCCTCTGTGTGGCCACTGCCAGTGGGGCACCCCCTTGGCTAAATGCCAGCCATTCCCCAGTTGATCTCTCTGTGCAATAGTAGCGTGTCATCCTCCGGAACCCAGATTCCACTGCCTGGATATGTCTGTAGTGAACTGCCCTCTTCTGGAATGCTCACAGTTCCTCATTGTTCATGTTGGGAGCTGTTAAATTAAGGCAGGCAACCATCAGTGTCAGCATTGTGTGGAGTATGTACAGATTATTGGCTTACACTCTACATCTAATTTCACATGCACTCCAACTCACATTCCGGAAAAGACAATGGCCCTGATAAATGCAATGACAACGCTGCCTTAGCATCATTTCATTGACACCAAAGCAATGCACAAGAAGATTAGGAACCAATGTAATGATGCAAAGACAGCGTAAACTTCATATAGATCAGGCCCAAATTTCCTCATAATCTGTGTCAAATTTCAATCATACATCACCAATAACTTGAATATGTTTTGGGAGGATGGGATGCAGTTGGTAACCATAAGGGTTTAGTGCTGATAGGTACACATGCACGCCTGATCAATATGATTGCCACCTACACTGTGAGCATTGCATCTACCTACAAATTTGCTATTCCTCTCCCCCTGTGCCTAAGGGGGGATGGCCATGCAATTCATCATCTCAATTTTTGTGGTCATCCACCAAGGCATGCCCACATATACATGGAGTCAGGAAGTGGACCATATATCAGGAAGGCTTCCAAATAGGAAGCTGATATCCATAGGTCTACCACATCTGCATTCATGTGTCTAGGTGTAGACACCCATCAATACCTGATGTGCCAATACAATACAATACACACCCATATCCATGCCAGCACACGTCTGGCCTTGACCTGCATGCACACCTATTACATTCCACATAAGTGTTACGCACATGGAGTGCAAAATATGGAGTGCAATTTTCCAGCCAGTCCTCCATATTCATTAAAATACGGGGATGCACCAAATAGGGTTCAGAATGGTGCATACCTGTGTTGTGAGAATGATGGAGTGCCCCAGTGCCAATATCCTCATAGCATTGCACTTCTTAGTCACATATGGCCCTACATTTGGCTTCTCATCACCTTGTTTATGCTGCCCATTGAGCCCCATGAGACTCACAAGATATGACCCTCTGCTTGTGCACGGGGAACCTTTAAATGGGACACAATGTCACCATCCAGCCTACTTTAATTTCTGATCATGTGGCAGCTCATCACATCTAGCATTGTGTGGAACACACATGCCTCACTCACACCCTGGATTACTTCAGAGGACACACATTATCACACTTACTGGATACATTTGGGTCCTCGAGTCTTGCCACTTTGCCGATGGTGTAGCTGGCAGATCCACCTGTAAGATATGAATGGAAAACCATGCTTAGTATCATATCACTGTCACTACTAGTGGACAACAAAATATAGTGTGTACTATTTTAGAGGAGTGAGCTAGTTATCCTGGTGTAAAACGGTGCAACAGACACACCACTACAAACTCACAATGACACTGACAATCAGCTAAGTGAGAGCCACACATCTGCACACTTACACTGGGCCTGAGACTCATGTAGTCCTACACCCTGCAATAACCATATGTGGGCAATCTACAGAAGATGGAACTCCATGGTTTGAGGGGGAGACTACCCTGGTGTTTTGCAAGTCAATAGACTCAGGTCTTCAAGCTTGTCCTGCAAGGCACCCAGAGGCACTTTGTGATGGACAATTATTAGTCTGCAATGATCATGTGTTGAGTAATCTATGACGGATGTGGCAAAATTGTCTGATGGTATCAAATGCCCCATTTACATTTCCCCCTAAGGTGGGTAAGCCCCCTTTGCTAACATAATGGCAGGGATCATGTGTATGAAATGATGACAATGTAGTGCTATACATGTATTGCCCTACTTTGTTGACACAATCCAGGTAAATATGGTAGGCTGGTGTTGTCTTGGTGTATCATACCTGACACTATCCTGGGGCACAGGTGCCGCCATGACCTCTGAAATGTGTGACATAGTGATGGTTGTGCATGACTCACCAGACATCTGGCCTGCATTGGTATGATTGTAGGACATGTAAACGCCATGTCTAGATTGGCGCAGTTACACTTAATTCTGGTTGCATACAACCTGTCCACAAGCATTGCATGCAGCACTCAAACACATCTGCTACTGTCATTCAAGAGCGGTGAACAGTAAATAGTATGCCAATGGGAGACTCACCAACAGGGCCACCGATCTCCATACCGAGATGATCAAGCAGATCCTGCTCCCTGGCCACCATATCTGCCCAGTGATGCTTCAGCCGGTTCTCATTCCTGGTGCTCCGAAATACCTTCATCGCGTGGTGGAGCACCTCCCCCCACCGCAGCTGCCTCGCATCAGTCAGGTAACCTTGTATTACCCGGCTCCCCATCTCCAACTTCAATGGCAGGTAGTGGACTACCAGCCACACAAAGCCACCCAACTCCTCCTCTCCCATCCTGGTCAACCTCCCCCTACCAGACATATTATTACAGTACAGGTTGACCACAAGGATTTAAGTACAAAAATAAAATGAATATAAAGGAAACTTAAGCCCAATAACTAATCCCAACTATGCCAACTTAACAACTATCCCGGATAAACACCCCACAGTACAATTATACACAAAAAACACACACATTTACAAACTCTGGGACAAAGTACAGACAATAATTGAAAAAACACGACAGGAGGGACATGACTAGACAAAATACACAGGGAAATCACACCACCAACTCCAGAACACAACCCACAGTCAAAAGAGGCACAGACTGTAAAGAGAAAGTGAAAGTACACCCACTGTACCATGCTTGTAAACAGGATATCGTATTACATCACTTCCTGTCCCCATGCATCACATTTTCTCTTATGCGTGTATTTATTTGACGCATATGATATTTGCGTGGGTATTTTAGACACATGATATACGTGCGTTGTTTTTATTGACGGATTACCTTTCTACATCTAATTCACTGAAAATAAGCATCGAGAAGAGTGCGAAGGTGGAATTCACGCTAAAGGCCCATGTCTCATATACTTTGGATGTGAGGAATGTTTTAGACGCATTTGCGACAATTTTTTTGGGCTCAATTCCTGCATGTTTTTGTTCCATTGTCTATGGATGCACCCTGTATCATGATACAAATGACATGGGCTGTGCTGCAGTGTGGCATATTGTGTATGGCCACATGTGGTAGTTCATGCAACAATGTGATGGGGGTGTGATTGGTATGTTACGCCAATGTGTGTGTTGCAGAGTCAAAAGCACGCAAATAGTTGCACATCGTGCATATGTATGCATGTGTGACAACAGTGTATCCACATATGTATGGCAGTCAGTACAATGCAATAGTTCTGGTTTGTGATTGTTAATTGTGTTTACTTATGTGATGTGTGAAGTTGTCTTACAGAACACAATATTTAGACGACATACACAGCTCAGGCATTGTTAATGATGGCTGAACAAGGCTAATTAGGAAAATGTTGCACAACAACTGTCTCCGTATGTAGATTTGGAGTTTATGGTGACTTGTGTGTGGCCTACTCATATGTTTGACATGTGTACATCTTTGGTACATACTGTACTGTGTATAATGCAGTCTGTGTACATTCCACCCACAAATGTTTGTTTAAACTCATTACATTTAGCAATGGTTGTGGGTTTTGTGTGGTGGACCTGCAGCCCTAGCTGCATATGCCCTCATCCATACTGATGTGCATTCCACAGACGTGTCCATGCAAAGTGTGAGGGCTTGTGTACCCTGTGTCAGGATTGGGCCCTGTGGCAGTGGCAGGACTGATTACCATGGATGTACTGCACAGGCCTTCCATTGCTTTTCAGACCTTGGTTAATCATGGTGACGATTGCTACCAATTATATACCCTCCTTGTCACACATGCTCCATGCATCCATTGCAACTCTCACACTGAGCTGTGACAGTGTCCTGCTCCAATATTACTGTCATTCTAATTTTGAATATCCACTAACTCATGTGTGGGCCCCTTGCTTACCTCCTATTTGGACATGTTATAGTTGTGTGTGATGAGCTATTGATGAGCAAGTTGGCAATGTGGATGTAATTCATATGTTGTGGTCCATAGATTGTGTCCCTCAATCGTCACATTCAAGTGATGAGGCTGTTTGTGATGTGTGTGATGGTAGCAGTACCATCTTACGCCACATATGTGATTTTGCAACAGTACTTTTCAGATTAGTATTTGTAACATGCTCCCTGAAGTTAGACTCACAATCCTAAGGTATATTTTGTAGAGATTGAACAGCAAAAAGCAGGATTGTTTGAATAAGTGAGGTGTTTATTTACAAAATGTACAAGGTGAATTAAGTGATTTTTGAGTGAAGAAAGTATCAACTATGTACTGTCTGCGATGTATCCCAGCAGCTGTGTTGTGCTGTTCTCCCTCATTTTTTTCACCACCATCCTCCTCCTTCTCCTCAGGCAGGTCATCAACCTGCTCATACAAGGGGACGTTCATCCGCACACATATGTTGTGCAGGATAGCACATGTCATTATGATCTTGCAGACAATGTGTGGGGCAAATAGGAGGCTGCCTCCTGTGATGTCCAGGCACCTGAATCTTGACTTCAGGATGCCAAATGTCCTCTCCACGATATTCTGTGTCTTCCGATGTCCCTCCTTATATGCACACTCTGCTGCTGTGCTTGGGTTGGCAAATGGGGTCATAATCCATCGCTGTGTGCCATAACCCTGATCCCTGCAAAAGATTAAAGGAGTCAGTTGTTGTTCAGGCTTGCAACAGGTTTGTCATGTAGCATGGAAGTTGATATTTTGAGTTGGTTGTGACTCATATATGTTTGTGGTATGTTGTGAGCTCCTGGCCTTGTGTAAGGTCTTCTCAGCACTATGTTGTTGGACAAGACAATCTTGAGTTTGGCTCAAGGACCTGGGGCATATGATTTGGATTTCTAACTGATGGTCAGTATGTATGTACCATGTGCTGTGTAGTGCACATTTGTATCAGTGTGCTATCACTAGAGGAGACATGACACATCCCAATAACACAATGGAGTCAGATGTGGTGACAACATGATAGCACTACAGACCCTGGATATTCCATCAATTTTGACATGTGTCATTACAGATGATGTGCAACACTTAGGCCCATTGAAATGAGTCAGTGACAATGCACAACACATCTCCAACATTGGCAGCACTGTCCGGGGCCTGAGCACGTCCCCAAAATGTCCACCACTAAACAGCTCCAAAGCTCCGATAGATATACCACAGAGCCTGAGAGAGTCCAAATGGGGGGAAAGGGGATTAGGTAGGGAACAGTTGGGAAGGAGACCTGTAGGAAGCAAGAGGTTAAACAACACATTATCAAGATATAACCACATCGACTTTCAATAGACTATGGTTCTAAAAGTTCTTATACTGTAATCATGGATAACCTAAGAATGACCATAACTAGACCTAAAAAAATCTAGGTACCTGGAAAAAGCAAGAATGGGTTAACACAATGTTTCATATGAGCTTTTCAGGAAATATCACATACTGTCTAGAATACAAGAACCTTCATCAATAATGTTTCAGAATAAACATTGCATTTTTACATGAGGACAAAGGCTATCCGAACATTCCCTGGAACCAACAGGAACTGTATGAGGAACTTAATATGCACAAAGAATGTCGCACTTTGAATTAAGCGTTTCAAAGAAATCCAAAAGCTCAGGATAAATGTGTGCACCTGAACAAACACGGCACACCAAAGTTTTCAATGTCATGAAATGATTGCGCACACTGTTGCCGATCTGAATGCCAAGGTTTACATGTTGGAAATGAATTGCGTACTCTGCCAATTCGAACAAGAACATGCAAATGCCATGAAATCACACTCACGCACACAGAGAGTTTCACAACTAGGCCCAAAACTCGAATGTCTTTGAGAACGGGGGTCAGGGGTCCAGCCCGAACTCCACCTTACCGCCCTGCTCAAGGATCACCAATATAATGAGGGCAGGCCTGGAATATCAAGGTAGGCCTCTGGAACAGGAGCTCAGGAAGTTGCTGCTGCTCTGCACCGGGACCTCTGAATAGTGAGCACGTGGAGCTGGGCTGGCTCCCTTATATAGAGTCAAGCCCAGCCCACAAACCACACCCAGTCATGCTGCAGTGAAAGCTTCTAGAAGGTCCTAGAAAGGGACCACACCCTAACACACTCAGTAAGCCTGCAACAATACTTTGCAAATGAACAGTTATTGCAAACATCATTAATAGTGTTTTTCAAGATTAATCTCTGCAATGCAAGAGGTTCACATACTGCATATAAACACAATACATGAATAATACTCTTGCATAAAGACTGGGTTTTTGCAATTTTTTTTGGCCAGTAGAGCGCGCACTGTCCTGATGTTGACAGTCCTGAAACATTTTGCTTATGCAAGAATTCCCCATGCATGACATGTAACTAGGCAACCCTTTGTTGTCCCCTGCACCAGTATCTAATATGCAGCAGTGAACCTACACTACCAACCTTGCACCAGGGTACTTGGCCAGCTGCTTTGCGGAGGTGCATGTATCTGTGCAGAAATGACACCACCCTATACATATGCTGTTTGGATGGACAATTGTCTCTTTCTGTGTGTGCAGCAGTATGCAGCATGCATTGGTGGCACATTCATCTGAGTTCAAAGCACAGTCTACTTCCTTATTGCAACCTGCAAACAGCAACCCTGGGGTGGTGTTTGATGTTCGCACTGCCTCAGGTTTTAGGTGGCACCTACATCTGAGTCAGCATCATCATGCAATGTATCTTGTGGTGACATACCTGCAGCAAGACACATTGCATGGCCCTTCCATGCTACATACTGCATGGGAGGGGGGCCAATTTACAATGTGGCTTCAAGTCACAAAAAAGTAGTCATCTGCTGAGTTGTACATACAGTGCAGGCCAAGACACGCCACTAGAGGTTTTACATTGGTCCCTTAGTGATCCTGAGTGGCAGCTAATGTTTGTGGGAGCCATCAGGTGTCCAGGGGTGTGTATCCCATTGTTTTAGGATGATCAACATAACTACCAGTGTCTCTCCTATCTTCCAACACATGATTCAGCATTTATACCATCAACACATGCACAGTGTAGGCTATGGGATGGAGCTCAGCTACTTAGCAAATGTGTCCCTTGGCACAGTGATGTCCTGTATTCTCCTACAGGATCCCACCATGGCATCCATGATCTGCAAGGTCGAACAGTCATTCTGCCCCATGGTGGGCCATTTATTGTTTATAGTACTGACATGATGGTGTTGTGGGTCAGTAAGTGGTGCATGTGAGTTGGCACTACAGTAGGTGTGGTCCCACTTATCACAAATCTGGCACATGGTATGTGATGGGTATTGATTTTGTATTCCTATGGGTGTGAGCCAATGCGTCAGGCAGAGGTCTATGCACGCTACAAGTAAGTCAGGTATGTGTTGATAAGATGTTGTTGATATTGGCAGCAGTTGTCTGGCAATGATGTTTGTTCTGGCAGTGACTTGCACGGCATGATTTGAGGGATCTGTGCCTATGTGAGACTTAAGTAACATGAGCATTGTGTATGCCATTAACATGGCTGTGCTAGTCTTTGTTTAGTGTACTGTGTGTGAAGTGTAAGTAGTAGGCAACCTGTGGGCACTTATAGTGGTCTGTGTAGGTTTTCTGTTAGCAAAGGGTACATATCTGCTCCTGTCCTTCACATGGTGTGCCTGTCAAGTTGTGAGTGTGTTACGTACATGTTGGTGTATGTGTTTGTGGTGTGCACTGATTGTGCTGTACTACAGCATGGAGCATATATGTTGTTAGCTGCACATCTGTGTTACCCTGGCCATGTGTTAATGTAGTGGTGTATGTCTTGTGTGTCCTATGAGGTGGGTGTGTTGTGTGGCTATTGCTAAGTTTGTTGACTTACCCACAAGTAGGCCATTTCCATGTTGTCCATCCTGGAATTGTTCATTTATCCTGATGTGCCAGAGTATGAAGGCGTCATGGACAGTCCCAGGATACTTGACCAAAATGTTTATGAATGGTCCCAGTTGGTCCACTATGCCCTGCACATTAATGGAATGCGTGTGCTTGCGATTCTGGTATAAGTGCTCTGTTGCTGAAAGTGGTACGAGCCGTACATGGGTGCAGTCAATTGCAACGAGCACATACGGGAAGCCATAGGTTTGGTAGAACCCCTGTTTCATCTCCTGCTGCATTTGCTGGGTGTTGTGGAAGGTGATGTGGCAGGATGTTGGGGAGATTATAGCATCTAACACCTTTGGTAGGAATGCAGAGAATGACGGCTGTAAGACACCAGCAACCAGGGCACCAGTTGTTTGGAATTAGCCACTTGCTAGCATGCACAGGACAGCTAGCAGCTTTGTCACAGGTGGTATATTGTGTGGGATCTGCAGGCTAGCTGTGATTAGTGGCTCAATGTGGTGCAGGAGGTATAGTAAGTATGGATTTCTGGTTCAGTTTACAGGTCCTTATGATGTCCTGGTGGCTGAGACCAAGGAGGGTTGTCCTGGTTCTGAAGACCCTCTCCTACCATCTGCATTGCCTTTGTGGGCTGCGTTGTGATGGTGGTGATTGCTGTAGTTGTTGCTGTCCTCTGCGTCGTCTTGCAAACTGGATAATTAGTACCTCCATCTTCTCCTGTTGGTTGGTAATGTTGCTTCTGTGTGTTTTCCTTAAGTAGTGATGAGTTTGCCTCATTTTAATGCCTGCCCTGACCCAGGCGTTAAAACTTGATGCAAAATGGAGTTAACGTAATTGTTTGGGTCCGCCTCCGACCCATGCATCTTTTTTGCCCGAGTGGATAAAAATGGCGCTAGGGGGTTAGAGTTATTTTTTGGACTGGAACGCCTACCTTGCATCTCATTGATGCAAGGAAGTTTCACGCATCCACAAAATGATGTTAACACCAATATTTTGATGCTAGATGGGTCTACGGTCAAAATATAAATATGGCGGTAACGTTGCGCTGAATTAGCATTAAAAAAGAATGACGCTAATGCAGTGCAAACAGAGTATAAATATGCCCCTTAAGATCTCATTTATGGGGATTTGGTGTAGGGCAGTGGTGCAAGTCACCTTGCTACTCTGCACTACGTCAAAGTGAAAGGTGAGGAATGCATCCTATTTATCCAAGCATTTCTGTACCTTCCCTAAGTGCTGGTGCTGTTTCGGCAGCCTAGCGCCAACGTAGTCACCCGTGCACCATAATGTTATGGTGCCTGTGTTGTCATCAGGATTGTTTAAGAGCAGGAAAGGGCACCTTTCTGCATAGAAATAGTCCATAGAAGTGTTTTCCTCTTTCCATGTCTGCGGCATGAAAGAGACAATAACTAGGAGAAATAAAGATTTTTCTCCTCAATAAGCCTGCCCTGGGGAGGTGTAAATTTTTTGACGCACTCCCAATTCTTCAAGTCCTTGTAAATCTGTGATTGTGTCAAAACCCATGGGAGTTGTATAGGAACATCCTATGCAACTCCCATGGAACATCTCCAATGCAAAGAGTAAGGCAACACAACGATTTGCACTGCGTTGCCTTACTCAAGATTTATGAGGTCACCATGCAATATGGCTTTGTGTGGCTTCATAAATCTGACTCAGAGCCTTGTGTCACAAATGCACCACTTTGTATGGTGCAAACATGACACAAGGCTCTCATAAATATGCCCCTTAGTGTGTGTGTGTTTGGAATATTGTGTCTGTGCACCTTCTACAGCCTGAAAGGTAAGCCAGAATCATTGTACTTGTTTTGTGATCCAAAGAGGCCATCTTGACCTTTTTGACTCAAGTGGATGTGGAGCTGCAGTCAAGGCCTAGTTCAAGGGAGATGGTGGATGTTATATCTAGGTACAGTACAGCATAATTATTATTGCAACAATGAAGTGAACACCCACATAGCTAATTTCAAAGTTTATAAATATATTTTCAGTAAGAAAAGGAAACTAAAATAAAAAGTACTCATATCAAAATAAAAATAGTAATGAAAAATAATTAAAAATAATAGTAATGAAAAAGTGGCTGTTACTGGAAGGGCCACAGAAGTCTGTGCTCAGTAATGTGCCCTACGTAGGTACAATGTTAATTCTCACCCAATGCAGAGGTGTAGCCTTTGAACACGCACTAGTGACATACTATGAAGGCAGGTCCATGGACAAAGACAACCTTTTGAGATGTGCCCCCTTGTACTACTGTAAATCATGAATTTAGCTTCTAAATCTTGAAATTCATGTGTTTAAAGATGTACATTTGATTGTGAATGTGCATCTGGTTAAGTCTTGGGATTCTGCATTTTAAAACTGCACAATAAATATGTGGAGCGTATCATGTGAATAATATAACATGATACATTGGGGGTCATTCTGACCTCGGCGGTAAAAGGCCCTTACCGCCGGTCAGAAGTCCGCCATTCTACCGCCGCAGCCGCGGTAAACCGCCACGGTCATTCTGACCAGCAACTGTGAAACCGCCAACAATCCGACATCCAAGGAAGGCCGCCGCATCAGCGGGCCGCGGAAAACTGGAGATGACCAAACCTCCACCGTCACGCCAACACAAACACGCCCATGCCATTCTGACCCACGAATCCACGCGGCGGTCTTTCAACCGCGGTATTCCATTGGCGGTACACACCGCCGCGCTCAAAATACACACACAGCTCCAAAACACAGCCACATTGGACAATTTGAAATACGCACACCTGAGACACATACAAACAACACTCCCACACATCCAATCAACTATAAAACACACACCCACATCACCCACAAACCCCCACTAGTTGGAAATCGGAGCGAAGGCGATACAGACAGAGATAGAGAGAGCGAGCACAGCAATAGAAAACCCCAACACACACAGGAACCCCACTTCATCACCCACACCACATCTACGCACACATCACCACATATCACCACGCACATCACCACAAACACCACCCCACACCTCATCCACACCACCCCATGGCACCCCAAAGACACCCAAGGTTTTCTGACCAAGAACTCCGGGTCATGGTGGAGGAAATTATGAGGGTTGAGCCCCAGCTCTTCGGCACACAGGTGCAGCACACCACCATAGCAAGGAAGGCTGAGCTATGGCAAAGGATCGTAGACAGGGTCAACGCTGTGGGATAGCATCCCAGAAATCGGGAAGATATCAGAAAGCGATGGAACGACCTACGGGGGAAGGTGCGCTTGATGATCTCCAGGCACAACATCGCTGTGCAGAAGACTGGCGGCGGAACCCCACCCACTCCACCCCAATTCACAGCATGGGAGCAAGAGGTGGTAAACATCCTGCATCCTGATGGCCTCGCTGGAGTAGGCGGAGGAATGGACTCTGGTAAGTCGAATCTCAACTACTTCACCCCCCCCAACCACCAGCATGCCAACCCCCCCCCCCTCATCCCCAATCCCAACCCCCCAGCACACAACCTCCCTGCCAATGTCTCACCAGCACAACCCACCCTAAACAACACCAACCCCTGAATGCCAACACAAACCATAGACAGCCACCACCAAAGCATGACCATTGCACATACCCATACACCCCCCCCCCCCACCACCCTCACAATACCTCCCACAAGGGAATGCCAGCACTGGGGGACAAGGGCACTCAAAATGCACGCCATGGCACACACAGAAACAATAACCATACTCCTTTACCCCTGCAGGGCCCGAACGCCAACACACCGCCACGGAGGGTCCAGATTTGTCCATCCCACCCCCAGAACAGGCCCCCAGCGAGGACAGCAGCTCTGTCGACCTAGAACCTGACGACCAGCCCGGACCATCGGGGACCTCTGGACAGTCGGTTCCCCACACACAGACACAGGCCACAGCAGACCCAAACCCCTCTGGGAACACCAGCACAGCTCCCACCCAGCGGGCCCATGCCTCTGTCTCGTGGACGCGTCAATCAGCGGTGTGTCCGCCACTACAGGGCACCCAGGCTGACCCAACACCCCAACAACAACAGGAACCTGGGGGATGTGGTAGTGGGCACACCGTCCAGGGAACAGAGGCCCGGGGAAACAGGGCAACTGGGAGGGCTGCTGTGCGACAGGGGGGGGAGGACAGGCCCAGGGAACCGACTCTCCAAGAGGCCCTCACCACCATCATGGGAGCATACCATCACTCCCAGGAGACGATGGCGACGGTACTGGCCAGGTTCACCGAGATCCAGGCACAGCAGGAGGAACGGTACATGGGGTTCAGCAATGAACTCAGGAACATCGCTACCGCTATGGGGACCATAGTCCAGGCCCTCAACCGGATAGAAACCACATTGCGGGACCATGTGGCACAGCAAAGGGCCCCTGTCACTAGCCAGGAACAGCCTACCACCTCCGCCGGCGCTAGTGGTCAGGAGGCCCCCACAGAACGATGGGCCACCAGAACCCCACCTCCTGCTGAAGAACAACCACCCCGCAAGAGGAACCTGAGATCTCAAAGGAAGACAGAGTAGGATGCCAAGACCCCCGCCAGCCTAATATCCCCCCGGATGTCATTCCACTGTCCCACAGTGTCACCCTGTCCAACCTTGAACTGCCCCTGCTCCATCCTTCCACAGGCATATGGACAATGCACCTGTGCGACCGAGAACTGGACTCTGCCATGGACATAACTCCACCCTCACCCATCACCGTTTTAATATCATGTACCAATATCTAGCACTAAAAATAAATCACTCATTGCACTGAAATCATTCAGGAGTCAGCCTGTATTATTTACAAATGTATAACACATTACTGATCAATAATGTTCTGTTATTTTTGTGATGACAACATACCAGTGTCAATAAGCATTAGTCCATGGGCTAACCAAGCAGAAGTCACGCAGTGGGTCATACAGCACTGAAAAGGGAAGGGAAAATCAAACATCAGTTTAAAGGAACTGGGGGGAAATACACAAAGTAAAGATGCAGGGGGCTTTCAGTAAATGTTAAATGGCGTGGGTGATTCTTACCTGTGTGCTACTGAAAATACTGTTGGATAACTCTGTCCCTGTTGTCTGGGTCGTCCTCTTCGTCTTCCTCCTCTTCACTCTCCGCAGGCTCCACAGCTCATTCAACAACACCATCTGGACCATCCTCCTGCAGGAAAGGCACCTGACGTCGCAATGCCAGATTGTGAAGCATACAGCAGGCCACGATGATCTGGCACACCTTCTTTGGTGAGTACATCAGGGATCCCCCTGTCATATGCAGGCACCTAAACCTGGCCTTCAGGAGGCCAAAGGTTCTTTCTATGATCCTCCTAGTTCGCCCATGGGCCTCATTGTACCGTTCCTCTGCCCTGGTCCGGGGATTCCTCACTGGGGTCAATAGCCAAGGCAGGTTGGGGTAACCAGAGTCACCAATTAGCCACACACGGTGTCTCTGTAGCTGTTCCATCACATAAGGGATGCTGCTATTCCGCATCACATACGCGTCATGCACTGACCCAGGGAACTTGGCATTCACATGGGAGATGGACTGGTCAGCCAAACAGACCACCTGGACGTTCATCGAATGGTAACTTTTCCTGTTTCTGTACACCTGCTCATCGTCTTTTGGGGGTACTAAAGCCACATGGGTCCCATCAATGGCACCAATTATGTTGGGGATATGTCCAAGGGCAAAAAAATCACCCTTCACAGTGGCCAAATCAACCTCCTCAGGGAATACAATGTAGCTCCGCATGTGTTTCATCAGGGCAGATAACACTCTAGACAAGATTTTTGAAAACATAGGCTGAGACATTCCAGATGACATGGCCACTGTTGTCTGGAATGAGCCACTTGCCAAAAAATGGAGGACTGACAGAACCTGCACTAGAGGGGGAATTCCTGTGGGTTGGCGGATGGGGGACATCAGGGCTGGCTCCACCTAGGCACACAGTTCATGTATAGTGGCTCGGTCAAGTCGGTATCGTAGTATGATATGGCGTTCTTCCATTGTCGACAGGTCCACCAGCGGTCGGTACACGCGAGGATTCATCCGTCTCCTCGCAAGTCCCAGCGGACGGTGCCTAGGAAGGACAACATGGAGCACAGAGTCAAGCAAATCACAGGTACGTTCACCACAGCATGCATAGCACACGATTATCTATGTATTGAAAGGCGTGTATGTGTGGCAATGCAAGGCCTAGGCCTGTGTGACGCAGTACAAATTATGCCATGTGGGCCCTTGAAATGGCGGCTGTCTGACCTGTGAAGTGGGACAATGGGATGTGAGGTCAATGCGCTGGCGTGGCACACCGTGGTGGTAGGCGGTCGAAGACCGCTATACGAAGCCGCATTGGCTAACATTGAAGCCTATGGGTTTCAGGAGCCAATGACGAGGTGCGCCGGCGGTCGCGGTACGCACCGCCGCGGTACGCACCGCCGCGGGCGTGACCGCCATTTTCTATCTGCTTAATCACTCGAGACCTGATCATCCACAGGAGAGGACCTATACTGCAAGTGCTGCTGTGACCTCGGTCTGGAAGTGACAATGGCTGCTGCGACTGGGGAAAGGGCCCCTGCCTTCACGTCTGAGGAGTTGGAGAAACTTGTGGATGGGGTCCTCCCCCAGTATGCGTTACTCTACGGTCCTCCAGACCAACAGGTAAGTACACTGGGTGCACATTGAATGGGCTATGCCTGTGTGGAGTGGGGTGGATGTAAGTTGGTGGGGTGGGGGGCGAATGAGGAGTGCAACGCACGACAGATGAGAGCATGTGCCAAATGGCAAGGTTGGGGAGGGGGGGCCAATCGCATCTAACATGCAGAAAATTGATGAATTTTTTCTTCCCACCCTGTACATGTCAAATAGGTCAGCGCCCATCAGAAAGTGGACATTTGGCGTTCCATCGCCAAGGAAGTCCGGGCCCTGGGGGTCCACACAAGACGGGGCACCCACTGCCGCAAGAGGTGGGAGGACATCCGCCGCGGGACCAGGAAGACCGCCGAGTCACTGCTGGGGATGGCCTCCCAACCTAGGAGGGGTGCCAGTCGTACCCTGACCACCCTGATGTCCCGGATCTTGGCGGTGGCCTACCCTGATTTGGATGGGCGCTTGAGGACATCACAGCAGACACAAGGGGGTGAGTATCAGCACATTCTGCTATCTCTCTGCGCAGTGGAGGCGTCTGGGTGGGGGAGGAGGGTTGTGGGTGACATTAGGCCAGGGCGCTTTCTGTAGTGTATTCCTCTCCTTTAGGCATGGCCCTGTGCTCCCGGCCCCCACCTCTGTAGGGTGACAAGTACAGCTATCGATGGTCCAGCATCACACATGTGCGCCTTTGTCGTCTCTAGACCTGTTGTCCTAGTCAGAAGTACTGAGTAGTGTACCCCGAATGCGCGGCTTAGTGCATGAGGCTCCTGTGTCTGTCCTCTCCGCCAACGGTGTTGACATTGCATGCACTCAACCTGGTCTTCGTTTTTCTCCCCCCACCCTTCTTCTTCATCTTCTTGTGCATGTGTGCATTAGCATCATCAGGCGGAGGAGAATTGGCATCGGAGCACGAGGGAGCTGCAAGTCACAAGGCCCCGGTGGGACCAGGAACAGACACCGAGGGCACCAGTGATCCGGAGGGCGAGGGGAGCACCACAACGGGGACCGGTGGTGACACCAGCGACACGTCCTCGGATGGGAGCTCCCTAGCGGTGGCGGCAACATCCGGGCCCCCGCCTCTCCAGGTACAGCTGCCACCCAGCGCACCAGCCCCGCCCTCCCAGCAGCCCCTCAGCCTACGCTCCGTGCCCGCTCGCCCAGGAAGGCGGGCGTCTCCTTCGCCCCAGGCACCTCAGCCCCTGCCCCTGTTACCCCTGCTGCCCTCAGTGAGGAGGTCATTGACCTCCTTCAGACCATCATTGTTGGGCAGACTACCCTTTTTGAATGCCATCCAGGGGGTATAAAGGGAGGTGCATCGGAGCAATGCCTACCTGGAGGGCATTTATTCGGGTCAGGCTGCCCATCAACGATCGTTCAATGCTCTGGCCTTAGCACTGACGGCAGCCATTGTCCCTGTTTCCAGCCTCCCTCTTCTGACTGCCTCCACCCTGTCTCTGTCTCCTGTTCCTCAGCCTATCCCATCCACACCATCAGACCAGCCTGCACACACCTCAACACCCAAGGGCAGCTCATCCAGACACAAGCACCACAGAACCCACAAGCATTCACGCAAGCAACACCCAGATGCAGACATTCCAACAGTCACTACCACCTCTGTGTCCCCCTCCTCCTCGTCTCCCTCCTCCCTCCCTGTGATGTCTACACTCACACCTGCATGCACACCACCATCAGCCAGTGCTTCCATCACCAGCACACCCTCCAGTCCAGTCCGCACACGTGCAGTCACCACCCCCACTACCATTTACACGTCCCCTGTGTCCTCTCCCACTGTGTCTGTCACCCCCTCTTCCAAGACACACAAACGCAGGCAGACACCCACCCAACAGCCATCCACCTCACGACAGCCTCCAGCACAAGCACCTGCACCCAAAGACAGCACACCTGACTCTCCTACAACCACATCCTCTTCCTCCACTCCCATCACCACTTCTCCTACCTTTCACCTTGGTCCTAAGAAAGTTTTCCTTGCTAATCTTGACCTCTTTCCCTCCACTGACTCACCCCCTCCATCTGCAAAGAGTCCCAAGAGCACCTCAGCCACCACCAGCCCAGCTTCGAGTGTCACTGTGGTGCATGGGTTCTGGAGCCCACCCTTTGCCAGCAGTGACACTTCAATCAGCAGCAAGGGGACAGCCAGCCCCCCACCAGGCAAGAGGACCAGGAAGCTAAAGGGCCGCCGTGAGAGGACTGACACGGCTGCCCCCAAGGAGCAAAGTTCGCCCACTTCACCAGCCACAACATCTAGGGGAGGCAAGGGCCCGAGAGCCCCATCTAAGGAGCGAAAGGGCAGCAGGGCGGAGAAGTCAGCCAGCAGGAGCGCAGAGCAGGAGGGGCCCACAAGCCCCATCCCGGGTATTAGGAAGAACACCAAAGGGCCCAGGACTCCGTCACCGAAGGGTCCAGCAACAGCACGGTCGGAGGGCGACTGAGCAGGGAGTCCAGGCCAGGTCTGGCTCCCTTGACCTACTGGACGAGCACCGCTGAAGAGGGCCCCGCAGTGCAGAAGAGCACCGCTGAACAGGGCCCCGCCGTGCAGAAGAGCACCGCTGAACAGGGCCCCGCCGTGCAGAAGAGCACCGCTGAACAGGGCCCCGCCGTGCAGAAGAGCACCGCTGAACAGGGCCCCGCCGTGCAGAACAGCACCGCTGAACAGGGCCCCGCCGTGCAGAAGAGCACCGCTGAAGAGGGCCCCGCCGTGCAGAAGAGCACCGCTGAACAGGGCCCCGCCGTGCAGAAGAGCACCGCTGAACAGGGCCCCGCCGTGCAGAAGAGCACCGCTGAACAGGGCCCCGCCGTGCAGAAGAGCACCGCTGAACAGGGCCCCGCCGTGCAGAAGAGCACCGCTGAACAGGGCCCTGCCGTGCAGAAGAGCACCGCTGAAGAGGGCCCCGCCGTGCAGAAGAGCACCGCTGAAAAGGGCCCCGCGTGCAGAAGAGCACTGCTGAACAGGGCCCCGCCGTGCAGAGGAGCACCGCTGAAGAAGGCCCCGCCGTCTCAAGCACCGCTCCGCTGGGCCCTTCCTGTCAAGCACCGCTCCGCTGGGCCCCGCCGTCTCAAGCACCGCTCCGCTGGGCCCCGCCGTCTCAAGCACCGCTCCGCAGGGCCCCGCCGTCTCAAGCACCGCTCCGCTGGGCCCTTCCTGTCAAGCACCGCTCCGCTGGGCCCCGCCGTCTCAAGCACCGCTCTGCTGGGCCCTTCCTGTCAAGCACCGCTCCGCTGGACCCCGCCGTCTCAAGCACCGCTCCGCTGGGCCCTTCCTGTCAAGCACCGCTCCGCTGGGCCCCGCCGTCTCAAGCACCACTCCGCTGGGCCCCGCCGTCTCAAGCACCGCTCCGCTGGGCCCTTCCTGTCAAGCACCGCTCCGCTGGGCCCCACCGTCTCAAGCACCGCTCCGCTGGGCCTTTCCTGTCAAGCACCGCTCCGCTGGGCCCCGCCGTCTCAAGCACCGCTCCGCTGGGCCCTTCCTGTCAAGCACCGCTCCGCTGGGCCCTTCCTGTCAAGCACCGCTCCGCTGGGCCCTTCCTGTCAAGCACCGCTCCGCTGGGCCCCGCCGTCTCAAGCACCGCTCCGCTGGGCCCTTCCTGTCAAGCACCGCTCCGCTGGGCCCTTCCTGTCAAGCACCGCTCCGCTGGGCCCCGCCCTCTCAAGCACCGCTCCGCTGGGCCCTTACTGTCAAGCACCGCTCCGCTGGGCCCCGCCGTCTCAAGCACCGCTCCGCTGGGCCCTTCCTGTCAAGCACCGCTCCGCTGGTCCCCGCCGTCTCAAGCACCGCTCCGCTGGGCCCTTCCTGTCAAGCACCGCTCCGCTGGGCCCCGCCGTCTCAAGCACCACTGGCACAATGACAGTGCCGGATCTGTCTCGAGCTACTGTTCACGGTTCACTGTGCCCACCATGCCTCCTCCTTGACCGGTGGAGACTGTTATCCACCTGATGGACTGTGGCTTTGCACTCCCCAGGATGGCAGAGTGGGCAAGCCACCCACTGTAGAGACTTGAGAGACTGTGGCTTTGCACTCCCCAGGATGGCACAGTGGGCATGGTGGCCCCTTCGTGGATCTGGCGTCGTGGACTCATGTGGCTGTGGTGCCCCCCCCCTTCCCTTCCCCCTGAGGTGCCTGTAGTTTTTTCATCAGATGCCCCTGCAGTGTTCTCTCCAAAGGACTCAGGTCTCCTGTGTGGGCTTTGCCCTTGTGTTGATACACTTTGTCCCACGGACACTTGGAATATCGTTAGATGTGCAGGACTTATTGCCTCGGTTTATCGTATGCACTGGATATTGAATTGATTTTTTTGAATTGTTATTGCTATTTGACCGTGACTTATCAGTGGTTTTTATTTACCATAAATTTCGAGTCACAATTTAATTATGTCCTTGCTTTTTTTACGGGGGTTTGGGTGGTGTCACTGTGACTTGTTGCTCTGCATTGGTGTGTACATGGTTTGGGGGGGTGGGTGTATCGCGTATGTGTGTGCACGTAACCTTTCGTCCTCCCCCCTCCCCTGTGTCGTAGGTGCAGTACTCACCGTTGTCGTCTGCGCCGGCGTTCGTACTCGTGGTAGGTGAGCAGGTAGACGAGAGCAGGTAGGATGTTTAATTCGGGTTACATGCTGTCCTCCTTCTTCGTGGAGTGCGTAGAGGTGCGCATTTTCCCGTTCGTAGTCTGTTTCCGCCGTGTTTTTATCGGCGGTGCTCCCGCCCCGGAAAAGGTGGCGGATTGGCCGGTCATAATAGTGTGGGCGGTACATTGTCTGCCGCCTGTCTGTTGTCGGTGACCGCCACGGTGTTTGTCGGTCCCGCCGTGGCGGTCGGAGTGTTAATGTGGCGGGCTGTGCTGGCGGTTCCCGCCAGGGTCAGAATTCCATTTTTTGGACCGCCGGCCTGTTGGCGGGTTGGCCGCCGCTTTATCACCGACCGCCAGGGTTAGAATCACCCCCATTGTCTTTAACTGTTACAGAACAGAACAGGATCTTCATTTTGTGCATGAAATTCAAATCAGATAGTGGCAAGCTGTGAAGTGTGCAAAATAGTGAAGTAAATCTGTCGGCGTATGTGATGCAACTAACACTGGGGGGACCAGATTAACTAAGGGTTTTGCCCTTAACTTGGATTTACTAGGCCACGCCCACCTTGTGTGGCTCTGTGTGGTTTAGTAAATCTGAGGTAATACAAGGCACCACATTTTGCTGTCTTGAAATTCTTTGCAGCAGGGAGCCTTTCTAGGGGTGCAATGTGGATGTTCCCATGCATCCAGCCATGGGTATCGGTGCATTCCCAGACTTACAAAGAGTTGTAAACCTGGGAATACATCAAAATGGTACTCCTTCCAGACCGACATGTAAAGACAAGAAATTACTTTATTTCTGCTTGTTTTTTTCTTTTTCTACGTGATGCTTTCCGCATCAAACATAGAAAAAGGAAAATGCTTCTAAGGATTGTTTTTGTGCTGGAATGAGTCCCTAACACAGGCATCTTCGCACCATGGTGGCACTAGGCAGCAGTGCACTAGCTCAAAGAGGCAGCTGAAATGTGCCAAATGCTTGTAAATATGGCACATTTCGGATGTCTCCCTTTAATCTGCCCCTGGATGAACTGGATATTCGGCATGCAATGCACATATTGGCTTAAATATTAATTGGTTGGGAGAAAACTCAAACACCTTAGCACACACACGGTGAATGCAGTTTTAAAGTGCAGATTCGACTTTGTAATATAGCCCGAATGACAAGCCTGAAATGCCCCTTTCATTACAAGATAGGCCATAGGTAGCTCTTAGGGCAGGGTGCATTATAATTAAAATGTTGGATAAGTACTTTTAAGATTTACATGTCCGAGCAGTGAAAAACTCATCAATTCGTTTTTCACTACTTCTCCCACAGGATAACTTTTGGTAGCCTTATTAAATTATTTGATTGGCCACATGTAAATATTTTATGTTTGATATCTTGGTAAATAAAAATCCTCTTCAATGGTAAAGTCGGTTTTTAAATTTCAGTTTTGCAAATGCTACTTTCAGAAAGTTGGCATTTTCCTGCCCTAACCATTTGGTGCTGCAGTTTGCTCATGGGTCACAAGACTGGGTGTAGTTGGCAGTTAGACTTTGCTTATTCCTCCCAGGTAGCCGCACAATAGAGGGATTAAGTGTGCCTGGAAGTCCATCAAATGGAAGAAAGCAAGAGGAGCTGGGCACAGCCCCACCTGCAACTGAATAGGCTGTGGTCTACCTTCACCCAAAGGACTTGTTACCCCTGTGATGTTGATGCAGCGAGCCTGGAGCCATGGCAAAGAAGCCAGAAAACTTCCAGCATTTCGAAGGGATAAATAGTGGGTCTGAGATACAAAAATAGAACCCTCAGACCCACTATTCAGTTCACTTTCTGGACCTGCAGCAAGACTGCTATGCACTCCACAAGACTGCTTTTCAGCACTTGAAAGGACTGCTTTGCTGCCTAAAGCTTCCCTTGAACCTTTAGAGCCTATCCTGCTGCTTGACCCCTGTTTCATCACTTAAACCTAAGACTACCAGGGCAACTCAAAGGACTAGTTGGCTGGGCTCTTGATCAGAGCCTCAGGGACAAATAAGCCTAAATCCATCTTGAGCCTGCATCTGGGCCCAGACTCAGTGAGTCCTAACCCCCCAAGTGGTGCCCCTCCACTCCTGGACCCCTGGTGGTGGAGCTAAAAAAAAGGCCAGATAGTCAAAATCCAAAACTTGGGTCTTGGAAAATCTTTGGCTAAAAACCGCTCTGAGAATCGAAAGGAGACCAGGAACAACCTGCTCGTCTAGCTGTCCAAGATGCATCGCCTGTCAGCCTGACATCTTGGCAGCTCCTGCTACATTCGTATTGCACAGCAGCAAATGCTCTTCAGCAGTCCCTTGGCAAAAGGGTATCTAGCCTCCTGTAACACTCTCCGGCTACAGCCTCCAGCTTTGTCCCACTGGAGATTTGCGACTTCCACAAAAAAGTGACTAAGTCCGAACGTAGAAACCTTTACCACAGCTTCACCCAGCGAACCCCCGATGATGACGCTTCCTCCTTGGACACCGTCTACACTTTTGCCCCACTGAACTATACCTTCACAGAACACTTTTCTTTGAAATTTCTTCTAAGTCCAAAGGAAAGCACCCGCCAGGCCAAATCGCCTTCTTGTAACCGACTCTTGCTCCATCGTGGTCGGCCATATTTTTTTACTTTTACCTAGTCGCACACAACTAAATATCTGTGGTTGGTGCTTTAATCTTGCAGATGGTATTTTTTACCTTAAACTTAAAAAAATGTACAACTCCAGTTGTACTGATTAGACTTTTGTTGTTTTGGTATCAAATCATTTATTAATATTTACTCTACTTTTCTAAATTGTTATGGGATTTTTCTTGTGTTGCAATTTCTATTTATTACTGCGTACATGCTGCATAAATACTTTACACATCGCGTCTCAGTTAAGCCTGATTGCTTTTGTGCCAGGCTACCAAATGGTTAAGCACAGGTTAATTTGGTACCTTTTCTGGTTCACCCTGATAGGTGTTGTGGCTATTTCTTGAACAGGGATCTTCCCAACCCCCAATTCAAACAACAGCCCAGTTTCTCACACTGTGGGCAACAAATATTTTGAGTTCAAAAGGTAAAGCCCCATGGTCCTTCACAAATGGCCAAGAAAGTGCTGGAAAAAGAGACCCTCTTCACCCAATGAAAACATGAACTATCGTATGAGTTTAGAAAAAAATGAGTGCTTTTCTTTTTTGAAGAGGAAAGTGAAAACATCAATTTTTCACTTTGAAGATTGAAAAGTAAACATAAGTTAAAAAGTTCCTAACGCCCAATTGTTTCCACACATTTTTGCAGACCAGCATTCTTACCTGTTTTGTGAATTAGCAAAATGGTTGTAGTTTCCTCAATTACATTATCTAACCTTGCACTTGCTACATCCTATGGTACTCCACTAGGTAGACTCACACTGTCTTAGTTTAAGAGTAAGCTAAGCTGCCACCCTCCTTCCATTGCTCTACTCTCTGCAGAGGGTTAAAGAGAGATCCACAATACATTTACAATACAAACATTCCCTAAAGCTTTCCCCATCGGAGCAGGAGGAAGGAGCACAAAAGCACTCTCTCCACTCCAATGGAGAAAAGTCCCCAAAAGCCCACCCCACATTTCAGGGAGTCTCCCATTTCCAAAGAGGCCTTCCTGAACGATACAACAGTGGGATCTGTTCAGTGTCTTGTTCTATGTTGTATAAATAAATGTTCCCTCTCTGAACACTGTGTCGTCTCGTCTGCACTAATTTGGATATACAAGGAAATGTATCTTGCTGTGATACTAAATATGTGAAAACACAATCATACAAGATATTGGGGGTCATTACAACATTGGCGGTAAAAGGCGCTTACCGGAGTGCAGAAGACCGACAATACACCGCCGCTGCCGCGGAATTCCGCCACAGCAATTATGACACACATCTCGGAATCCGCCGAAATTCAGACACCCACACAAGTCCGCCACACCAAATGTCAGTGTTAAACTGGCGAAAACAAAACCTCCACCTCCACGCCAACAGAAACACGCCCATGCTATTACGACCCACGAATCCACGCGGCGGTCTTTCAAACGCGGTATTCCATTGGCGGTACACACCGCCGCGCTCAAAATACACACACATCTCCAAAACACCGCCACATTGGACAATTCCAAATACACACACCTGATACACATACAAACACACACCCAAATCACCCACAAACCCCTACGACCAAAACTGATTGAGAAAGGCCAGAGAGAGAGCACAGAATAAACAACCCCACCACACAGAGGCACACAACACCATCACCCACACAACATCCACGCACCAAACACCACACACCACTACACATCCCCACACACATCAACACTGACACCGCCCTACACATCACCCGCACCACTCCATGTCACGCCAAAGACACCCCCGGTTTTCCGAGTAGGAGCTCCGGGTGATGGTGGAGGAAATCCTACGGGTAGAGCCACAGCTATTTGGCTCACAGGTGCAGCACACATCCATAGCCAGGAAGATGGAGCTATGGCGCAGAATAGTGGACAGGGTCAACGCTGTGGGACAGCATCCAAGAAATCGGGAGGACATCAGGAAGAGGTGGAACGACCTACGGGGGAAGGTGCGTTCAGCGGTCTCCAGGCACAACATCGCGGTTCAGCGGACTGGCGGCGGACCCCCACCTCCTCCCCCACAACTAACAACATGGGAGGAGCAAGTCTTGACCATCATGCATCCAGAGGGCCTCGGAGGAGTCGGTGGAGGAATGGACACTGGTAAGTCAAATCTTAACTATCATATCCCCCACCCTACCTGCATGCTATCACCCCCCCCACACCCTCACCCCCTCCCCTATCACTCCAACTCCTCAATAATGTACCAATAACACAAACCACCCATCTCAACACCAAGCCCTGCATGACACTACAAAGCATGGTCACCCCTCACTAAAGCATGCCCACTGCACATACCCAGAACACCCCCCCAACCATCATCACACAAGCCCCCACACAGGAATGCTTGCACTGGTGTACACGGTGAGCCACCCATTGCACACCATGACACACACACATGCAATAATCATGCTCTTATGCCCCTGCAGGATCACGAAGGATCGTCACCACACCGGAGGGTCCAGACAACCCCACTACGCCCACAGAAGAGGCCCACAGTGACGATAGCAGTTCTGCCCTACTGGATCCTGATGGCCAGCCCGGACCATTGTGGGCCTCGGGACTGTCGGTTCCCCTTCCACAGGCACAGCCCAACACTGACCTTCCACCCTCTGGTAACACCAGCACAGCACCCACCCAGCGGGCCCATACCTTCGTACCCAGGACAGGTCAATCAGCGGTGTGTCCGTCACTACAGGGAACCCAGGATAACCCACCACTCCAACAACAACAGAGACCTGGGGGCAGTGGTAGTGGGCACACGGTCCAGGGGACGGAGGCACAGGAACACAGGGGAACTGGGAGGGCTGCTGTGCGACAGGGGGCGGACAGGCCAAGGGAACCCACTCTCCACGAGGCCCTATCCTCCATCATGGGAGCATACCACCACTCCCAGGAGACGATGGCGACGGTCCTGGACAAGTTTCAGGAGACCCAGCGCCTGCAGGAGGAACAGTATTTGGGGTTCATGGAGGAGCTCAGGACCATCAGCTCCGCCCTGGGCACCATCGTAGGGGTGCTGAAGGACATACAGCAGACCTTGAGGGACACAGTGGGACTCCAAGGGACCCCTGACACTAGCCTGGACGATGAACTTCCCACCACCTCTGCTGGCGCTAGTGGACAGGACGCCCCGCCACAGGACAATCACACCAGCACCCCACCCCACCCCCTGCAGACGGACAACCACCACGCAAGCGGTCCCTGAAATCCAGGAACAGGACAGAGCAAGATGGCAAGGCCCCCGCCAAGAAATGAGACCACCCTGATTGTCCTCCCACTGTCCCACTTTGTTACCCTGTCCATACTTAAACTGCCCCAGCTCCACTTTCTTTGCCCATATGGGCATTGCACCTGTGTGACCAATGGACTGGACTCTGCCATGGACATTCCTCCACCGTCCCCCATCACCATAATACAACCCCCCTCCATTTTTTAGCACTTAAATAAACACCCTTGAACCACAAAACAATCTGGTGTCAGTCTGTGATTTGGTAAAATGTATTATCAATGACAGTGTCAAAATGTGTTTCTAGTTGTGAAGCCAACATACCTATGTAACACATCACAAGTCCTTGAAGGATGCAAGCAGATGACACACGTTGGTAACCACACCTGTGAAACTGTAATGGAAAGGTACAACTCAGTTACCAAATACTGCTATGAAATTACACACAGGATAGAGGAAGACGTGTGAAAGTGAATGTAATGGTAAAAATGAAAATGTTCTCACCTGTGTGTCACTGGAAATATTGCTGTAAGACTGACTCCCTGCTGTCGATGTCTTCTTCCTCAGCTTCCTCCTCATCACTGTCCACAGCCTCCACAGCTGCCACTACACCGTCATCTGGACCATCATCCTGCAGAAAAGGCACCTGGCGTCGCAAAGCAAGATTGTGAAGCATCAAGCAGGCGATGATGATCTGGCACACCTTCTTCGGTGAGTAGAATAGGGAACGACCTGTCATGTGGAAGCACCTGAATCTGGCCTTCAGGAGGCCGAAGGTCCGTTCGATCACCCTCCTAGTCTGCCCATGGTCCTCATTGTAGCGTTCCTCTGCCCTGGTCCTTGGATTCCTCACTGGGGTCAATAGCCAGGACACGTTGGGGTAACCAGAGTCCCCTAATATTCACACACGGTGCCTCTGGAGTTCACCCATCATATAAGGGATGCTGCTATTCCGCAGGATGTAGGCGTCATGCACTGAGCCAGGGAACATAGCATTTACCTGAGAGATGTACTGGTCTGCCAAACATACCATCTGTACATTCATCGAATGATAACTCTTCCGGTTCCTGTACACCTGTTCACTCCTGTGGGGGGGGACCAGAGCTACATGGGTCCCATCAATAGCACCTATGATGTTGGGGATATGTCCAAGGGCATAGAAGTCACCTTTCACTGTAGCCAAATCTTCCACTTCAGGGAAAATTATGTATCTCCTTACGTGTTTCAGCCGGGCAGCCAACACTCTGGACAACATGTTGGAAAACATAGGCTGGGACATCCCAGATGCCATGGCCACTGTTGTCTGAAAAGACCCACTTGCAAGGAAATGGAGCACTGACAGCACCTGCACGTCAGGAGGGATTCCAGTGGGATGGCGGATTGGTGACATCAGGTCTGGCTCCAACTGGGTACACAGTTCCTGGATTGTGGCACGGTCAAACCTGTAGGTGACGATTAAATGTCACTCCTCCATTGTCAACAGGTCCACCAGCGGTTGGTACGCCGGAGGATTCCGCCATCTTCTCAATTGTCCCAGCTGACGGTGCCTAGGAAGGACAACAGTGACCACAGAGTCAACTATTTTCCAGGTATGTACCCACAGATACACAGAACACGACACCAAACACAAAACCCTTCCTGTATGTTTGTTGAGTGTAGGCCTAGCTATGTGTGATGCAGAGGTAAATGAAGCCATGTGGGCCCCTGAAATGGCGGCTGCCTGACCTCTAAACTGGGACAATGGGAATGTGAGGTAACTGCGCTGGCGTTGCACACCGTCGCTGTAGGCGGTCGTAGACCGCGGGGCATTGATGCATTGGTTAACATTGGACCCTATGGGTCCCTGGAGCCAATGAACAAGTGCGCCGGCCGTTGATGATACGCACCGCCCTGGACGTCACCGCCGCGGACGTCAAAGCCATTTTCTATCTGTTCAATCACTCGATACCTGATCTTCGACAGGAGAGGACCTACACTGCAAGTGCTGCTGTGACCTCGGTCTGGAAGCGACGATGGCTGCTGCGTCTGGGGAAAGGGCCCCTGCCTTCACTGCTCAGGAGTTGGAGAAACTAGTAGACGGGGTCCTTCCCCAGTACACGCTACTCTACGGTCCTCCAGACCAACAGGTAAGTACACAGGGAGCACGTTGTATGGGCTAGGCATGAGTGGAGAGGGCTCGTTGTGAGAGGGAAGGGGGCAGAGTTCAGGGAACATGAATGAATGTGAATGCATGTGCCACATGGCAAGGGTAGGGAGGGGGGACACTCACATCGACGGTGCAGTTGGTAATGACTTCTCTTCTTCCCTTGTGCATGTCATGTAGGTCAGCGCCCACCAGAAGAAGGACATTTAGCATGCCATCACCAAGGAAGTCCGGACCCTGGGGGTCCACCAGAGACGGGGCACCCACTGCCGTAAAAGATGGGAGGACATTCACCACTGGAGCAAGAAGACGGCAGAGGCTCAGCTGGGGATGGCCTCCCAACGTGGGAAGGGTGCCCGTCGCACCATGAACCCCCTGATGTTCCGGATCCTGGCGGTGGCCTACCCTGAGTTGGATGGGCGCTTGAGGGCATCACAGCAGACACAAGGGGGTGAGTACAACCTCATTCTGGGTACTTGGCGCGCAGTTGAGGGGCTGGCTGGGGGAGGAGGGCTGTGGGTGTACCTAGGCCAAGCAGAAATACGTAGGCTAGGCCCCTCCGTAATGCAGGGCATGTGGCACTCCACCCCACCTCAGTAGTGGGCCAAGTACAGGTATAGATGCCCCTGTGGCATCCATGTGTGCAGATGTCCACCATAGGCATGTAGGCCATATCCCAGGATTTGCTTCTGTAGAGGCCAAGAGCACGGCGTAGTGCAGGGGGCTGCTGTGTCTGTATTGTCTGTCAACGGTAGCGGTAAGCCATGCACTCAACCTGTCTTTCTTCTGTTGTCCCCTCCCCCTTTTTCTGCTCTCCCTGTTCTTTTGTGCATCAGCATCATCAGGCGGAGGTACAGTGGCACCGAGGCACGAGGGAGCTGCATCCCGCATGGCCATGGAGGGCCACACAACGGACTCAGAATGCACCAGTGGGATGGAGGGCGAGGGGAGCTACACGTCGGTCACCGGATCATCAACCAGCGACACGGACTCGTCCGCCAATGGGAGCTCCCTTGTGGTGGCAGCACCATCTGTGCACCCCACTTCTACATGTACAGCCGCCACCTCCCCTACCAGCACCGCCCTCCCAGCAGCCCCTCAGCATTTGCCCGTGCCCGCTCACCCAGGAGGGTGGGCATCACCTTCGCCCCAGGCACCTCAGGCCCTGCCCCAGTCACCCCTGCTGCCCTCAGTGAGGAGGCCATTGACCTCCTCAGGTCACTCACTGTTGGGCAGTCTACCATTGTGAATTGCATCCAGGGTGTAGAAAGGGAGTTGCAACACACTAATTCATTCCTGGAGGGCATTCATTCTGGTCAGGCTGCCCAACATCTAACCCTGCAATCTCTGGCCTCAGCACTGATGGCAGCCATTGTCCCTGTCTCTAGCCTCCCCCTTCCAACTTCCTCCACCCAGACCCAATCCCCTATACCCCAGCCTGTCCCAAGTACACCATCAGACAAGCATGCATACACCTCAACACCCAAAAGTAGCTCAGGCAAACATAGGCACCACACAACCCACAGGCACTCACACAAGCATCACACACATCCAGACACAGCAACATCCACTGCCTCCACTGTGTCCCCCTCCTCGTCGTCTCCCTCCTCCCTTCCAGTCTTGTCTACACTCTCACCTGCATGCACTACATCTACAGGCACCAAGACTCGCACCAGAACACCCAGCACCACACCCCGCTCACCTGCACTCACCACCCCCACTCCCATTTACACGTCCCCTGTATCCTCTTCCAGTGTGTCGGTGATGCCCCCTCCCAAACTACACAAACGCGGGCACCCACACACCCAACATCCATCCACCTCACAACAGCCTCCAGTACCTGCACCTGCACCTAAAACACCTAAAGTGACACCTCCTACAACCACATCCTCTTCCTCCACTCCCAGACCCCCTCCAGCTACCCATCCCAGTGTTCGTCAGAAACTGTCCCTCTGCAAAGTTGACCTTTTTGCCCCCACCCCCACCCCTCCAATTCATCAGTCCCGTCATAGCGCCTCAGCCAAAAAGCCTCCAGTACCATTGGTGCGTGTTACAGGTGTGTGGAGTGCACCGGCCACCAGGGCAGGTAGTGTGACACGAAGCCAAGGCACTGCCAGTCCACCCCCTGTAAAGCATCTGAAGTTGGAAAGTGGCCGACGGGACCAGGTGAAGACTCCTGGAGGCAGAATAACTCACAGGGGTCCCAGGGGGATTGCAGAGTCAGCTGTGACTCCTCCAAAGGTGGGGAAGGGCCAGAAGAAGTCTGCACAGCCTGGTGTGAGCATCACGGCGGAGAAGGGCGGCATTCTTCCCAGCGGCCTGGACGCCAGCACCGTCGTCACTGGTCAGTGCCCAGGAGGGCACAAGTATCGTCACTGGTCAGGAGACCACCGCCAGAGTCATTGCCCAGGAGGGCACAAGTATCGTCACTGGTCAGGAGACCACCACCAGAGTCATTGCCCAGGAGGGCCCCGGCAGCCACAGCCCCGCTGGGCAATGAGGGAACATCATGCCACACACCAATGCACAGGTTAGAGACCGCCATGGCAAAGCACCGCTGAACAGGCCATGCACCGCTGAACAGGACAAGCACCGCTGAACAGTCCAGAGACCGGCATGGCAAAGCACCGCTGAACAGGGCATGCACCGCTGAACAGGGCAAACACCGCTGAACAGTCCAGAGACCGGCATGGCAAAGCACCGCTGAACAGGGCATGCACCGCTGAACAGGGCAAGCACCGCTGAACAGTCCAGAGACCGGCATGGCAAAGCACTGCTGAACAGGCCATGCACCGCTGAACAGGGCAAGCACCGCTGAAGCATACAGAGACCACCATGGCAAAGCACCGCTGAACAGGGCATGCACCGCTGAACAGGGCAAGCACCTCTGAACAGACCAGGGACCGCCATGGCAAAGCACCGCTGAACAGGGCATGCACCGCTGAACAGGCCATGCACCGCTGAGCAGGGCAGGCACCGCTGAAAAAGGAAAAGACTGCCACATCAAGCATCGTTATCCCATGTGCAGCTGGGACAGTGACGGGACAGGAACTGTCACGGGGAGACTAATCCAGTCTAGGCATCATTCCCCCTCCAGAACCAGTGGAGAGATCCATCCACTCCGTCTGTCCTTCACAGGATGAAGCACTCTGGGCACCAGTCCCCCTCCAGAACCAGTGGAGGCTGTTATGTACTTGAGAGACTGTGGCTTTGCACTCCCCAGGATATGGCAGTGGGCAACCCACCCACTGTAGAGACTTGTGAGACTGTGGCTTTGCACTCCCCAGGATTGAAGAGTGTGCAACCCACCCACTGGAGAGACTTGTGAGACTGTGGCTTTGCCCTCCCCAGGATTGAACAGTGGGCAACCCACCCACTGGAGAGACTTGTGAGACTGTGGCTTTGCACTCCCCAGGATTGAACAGTGGGCAACCCACCCACTGGAGAGACTTGTGAGACTGTGACTTTGCACTCCCTAGGATACATCAATGGGCATGGAGCCCCGTCGTGGATGTGGCGTGGTGCTGTAATCCGGCTGAGGTGCCCCCCTTCCCTTCCCCCTGAGGTGCCTGTTGTATTTCTCTCTGATGCCCCGGCAGTGTTCTCTCCGTTTGTGGACAGGTATCTTGTGTGGGCCTCGCCCATGCATTTTTGGCCTAGTGGTGCATGGACATTGATATGTGCATATCTGCACTACTTCTCGTAATGTATATACCTTTGTATGAGTTTATATATATCTGTATATATTTGACACATGTATTTTGATGCATTACAATGTTTGAACTGATTTCGTTTTGTCTTTGCATTTTTCCGGGGGTTTGTGGGTTGTGACTGTGATGATTGGAAATGCATTGGTGTTTGTGTTGTAATGTGCGAGGGTTGGGGTGGGGGTGGTGCGTGTGTGTCCCCCTAACTTTTGCCTCCCCTATGTCATAGGTGCAGTACTCGCTGTTGTCTTCGCCGCCACCGGCGCTGGTCTTCGTAGATGAGTAAGAATACAAGGGTAGGTAGGATTTGTAATTCCGGCTCCATGGTGTCCTCCTTCCGCGTGGGATGTGTTAAGGTGATCGTTTTCCCATTGCAAAAGCTGTTTCCGCCGTGTTTTTATCCACGGTGAATCTGCCGGTGGCGGATTGGTGGGTTGTGATACTGTGGGCGGTACATTGTCTTCCACCTGTCTGTTGGTGGTGACTGCCACGCTGCTTGTCTGTACCGCCGTGGCGGTCGGAGTGTTAAAGTGGCTGTCTTTGTTGGCGGTTTCCGCCACAGTCATAATTCCCTTTTTTTTGGTCCGCCGGCCTGTTTGCGGTATTACCGCACCTTTAACACCGTCCGCCAGGGTTGTAATGACCACCATTGTGTCTTGCAAACTTTTTCAATAACATTGGGTATGATACAAGTTAGTAATTGAGTTTTCACACTTTCAAACAAAAAGTATAAGTGTTGGTGAATGAGTATAGATGTATATAGAGAATATAGAGTATATATGAGAATATTTGGTTTGGCTTATTACTTTAGGGAATTTAGGCAGTATTGCCCAGCATGTTTGCCTTAGTTTCAACGATAGATATGCTCACTCAGATTAAGAAATGGCACCTGGGAAGTCATACTTGGACACCTCCAACTTTCATCATAAATTGGAAGGAGTTGGATTCAGCACAGTAAATGCACTGGAGGCGCATGAAAGCCATGTTTTCTTGAGCTAAAGTAACTAGGGATTGAAGGCATTCGTATGGGTTCACTTGACAAGTATACAGGATTAGTGAGGACAGATACATGCATGGGTAATCAAAGCTTAGGGTAGGTGTGCTTTCGCACAGCTATTGCATAGGTAAAAGGCAGGTAGTAAAGCTAGTACAGATACAAATGCTATCACTTCATCTTAACCTATGAATTCACATCCATTCGCGCCACACTCACCCCGATAATGAACTCCTCCCTCACTCAATTAAGCAGATGACTCCAAACCATACAGAATGCAGCAGGCCGGCTCCTCCCTCAACATCCAAACAAGCACACACCCAGCACCTAGAACAGCTCCACTGACTCCCAATCCTAATTTAAAACTCCTGAAAACACATTCAAAGTCCTACACAGCACTACTCCAGCATACCTCAATACCACTTTAGATTTCAGAAACCTTCCAGATGCATTTGCTCAGTATTGGCAGCACCAGAGCAAGGCGAATAGACTCCTAAATGACTCCAAAAGGGTGGAATGATCTGCCTCTACATAGGAGATGCGCTGTGTCTAAAATGAGTGCATTCTGCACAAAGCTTAACACTGGGCTCCTCGATTAGATTATTTCATGGATCAAGCCTGACGGTTCTTGCATTGGCGACAATGCGTTTGAGAAAATATTCATACCATTACAGAGAACTCAGCACCCAACACAACACATGTGTGGAAAATGTATGTCCTGCTTGCCCTGTTCATCCTCCGTCAGAACTTAGTAGATGTGAAGTTTGCTGTGTGATAGGTACATTATGGGACATATGCTGCATTCTCATGGACTACCCTGTGTGACAAAAACTATTGTTCTTCATAGTTTATGACATTCTCTTTAGGGAACATTGACAGTGTTCTCCAGCACGTTTGCCTTAGTTTTAAAGGTATATATGCGCACTCAGTTTGAGGAATGATACCTCAGAGGCATACTCGGACACCCCCAACTTGCATCCACAAACTGAAAGGAGTTGGATTTACAACAATGAATGCGCTAAAGATGCCTGTAAGACATGTCTTCCTGAACCTCATGTGGTTTAGTAAAGGATCACAAGGCATGCATTCAGTAATGTTCAGAATAAAGATGATTACTTGACTTGTGATAAAAATGTAGCTCAACTGAATCCGTCCTGTGGCATATGAATGTGATGGGCCCTTGCATCGCAGCGGTATGTTCATGGAAGGGCACTGATCTGTTGGATTGGTCCTGTGGCCAGCGGTATGAAACTCTTGTGTGTGGTCAGTGGATGGCGTGTGAATGGACCATAACATTGTGCTTTGAAGGTACCATTTCTGTAGGTGCCAAAAACAACCAGTGTAAGTGGTGGATTAACTTTAAAAAATGTGTACCAGATTTATATCTGTGGTGGTAAGGATACTCTGTTGCAATGGCAGAGATTCTGTGGAGTTCCACAAGTGGTGGGATTTTGGGACGTCACACTGCTTGTGCTTTTTTTTTAGCACCAGGAGTTTGACCTGCACTGTAAAATCAGCACAAATGGCATCACGGGACACTCCAGAGGGCTCTCCTCCTTGCTGCTCCTCTAGTAGATGTTCTAATTGAGCAGCAACATTCGCAACATGAGTGGCAGCTTTCTCAACATGGTCGGTAGAGTCCCGCTGCAACCTCTTGTGTTGAGATATTGTATTGGAAGGCGTTCTAGTGCCTGTAAATTGTGCTAGCGTCTGCAAATTATCACTCGCTAACTTAACATTAGTGAGCTGCATGTGAGAAAAACTCCTCCATGTGGCAGATGGTAGAGTTTACGCTCCAAGCGGAATTCAAAGTGTGTAAAACTCTACAAACTCCACCGGAAGAACATACGTTTTTGCCACCCCTTTATATATGTGACCAGAGCATTGGTGTAACCATTGGGAAGACTTCTCCTTCAGTGGCATGGTTGAATCCCTTCCATGTCCTGACTGAGTAAGGACCATCTGCAGAGGACCTCTATGTCTGCCCACCACATTTAAATGTGTAGACATAGAGGTCAGTTTTCATTGCCTCTCACCACCTGACCACTGACGAATTCCCCCTTTGCTATGAAAGCTAACTTCCATGGTTGATGGGGCACCTTTTTCATAAAGAAAATCCAACTTTAGGATTTTGTATTTAAAAAGGAAAAAAATCAATTGATAAACTGCAGTGTCTTGTTTATGGAATAGTGCATTGCAGCGGCTACTGCCCATTTTTTTTTTAATTGACCGCCAGCTTGGCAGTCATTTCGAAATTTGGCGGGTGGAGTAGTCTCAGCATGGCAGATGTTAAGTCCTTCACCAGAGGAATGGAGTCTTCTTTATCTTCCAAAATGGAAAGATGGCCCTTACTAAGAACTACTTGTTTCTTTTTTCCCAATTGTGACTTCATGTGGATTTTGGACATTAGCTCAGCCTGTAAGGCTGTAGGCAAACCTCCACATTTTTAAAACCAAGACAACAAGAGGAATCTAGGGATGCAGATAGTGCTTGACTCTCACCCGGAAATATACCAAGAATCCCTTGCACACGTCAAACTTTGGTAAGAAACACACATTTTCATCACATTTCTGTGATGTAAAAACATGGAATTTGCAAGGAGCCATAGGTTTTTCTACCATCCTGAATTCCTAAACACCTTCCAATAAGAAAGGTACCCCACTTGTGGGGGTGGTCCGAGAGAATTTGACAGAAAAGGCCCTAAATAGCTAAGTTGAGAGATAAGCACTAGGCATTGGTGCTGTATTAGGGGCACAATGTGGTGCCACACATGAAAACCTACAAACCACAGACATTTTTTAAAACTTCACAACCAAGAGAGCCCAGAGTGGTGTCCCTTGCATGGAGCCCATGAGGTTTTCGTACCCACAATGCTCTACAAAACTCAAACTCTGACTGAAATCAAAATTTTTCTTCCATTTCTGTGATGGAAACTTTCAGAATCTACAAGAGTTCACAAAATTCCTACCACAGTGCAATAACCCAACATGTGCCACTAAAAAACACTGCCCCACTTGTGTAGCTGTGCCTAGTGTCCACTACAGGAATGATTCAAACCAGGGTCAACAGGCGCCCTTGCCAAACCTTGGTTTGATCCATTTCTTTCAAGGCCCTATGCCTAGCCGCACAACTAAGGTGTCTTTTTATCGGGAGACTTGGTGGGGAATGTCAGGTGGATGGAAGTTTGCAGCTCACTGCACATTCAAGAGCTTTCCATCACAGAAATGTGCAGAAAATGTGTTTTTTAGTCACAGTTTGAGGTTTGCAAGGGATTCTGAGTAAAAAAATCTGTTGAACGCCATGCTATTCAGCCCACCTGAACACCCCTAGGTGTCTAGTTTTTTCAAGCATGTACAGCTTGATTAGGTTTCCCTAGGAGCCAGCTGAGCTAGGGACCAAAATCTACAGCTAGCCAGGGTGTGAAAAAAGGTCAGTTTTCAGTGGAAAAATGTAATGCATCCATGTTGCATTTTGGGCCTTTCCTGTTATGGACACTAGGCCTACCCACACAAGTAAGGTACCATTTTTATTTGGAGATTGAGGGAAATGCTAGGTTGATGGAAGTTTGTAGTTACCCCCAGATTCTAGAATTTTCAATCACAGAATTGTGAGAAAGATATTTTTTAGTCAAAGTTTTAGGTTTGTGAGGAATTCTAGGTCAAAAATCCTTTAAGAAAAGGGGCCCTGCACCCAGTGCAGGGTCACTTTTCTTGCACCTTTTGGCGCCATGTGTGCGCCATTTTTAAAATACTACTCACCATGGCACAGGCAAGGGTGCAATGTGTCAAAATGTTTTATGCTATTGAGTACTGTTCAGGGTTTGCGCCAAAATCTTGTACATAGGGGCCCACTGTAACCAATGGTGTGCCCCCTTTTAACGTTTGGTCTAAGTAAGCGCAATTAAATCTTTTAAATTTCTTTGTGCCATTTTTTCACACCCTGACAGGAGCATGCCCCCCTTGCATACATTATGCCGGGTGCAGGCATAATGTGGCGAAATGGGCTACAAAGTGGCGTAATGTATGCAACACTTTTATCTAGAGCACCTTTTTCCTATTTCTCTGAAAAAAACACAAAATTGGGTTATATTTGGCTATTTTATCAGTCCCCTCTAGGGAAATCCACAAACCCTGAGTACTTTTGGAATACTCAGGATGTTGGAAAAGAAGGATGAAAATTCCGCATGGATACCTTACATGGAAAAAGAATTACAGAGTCGTAAGCACAATCTTTCCCCAAATAGCCAAAAAAGGGCTCAGTTAAGCGGGGCTGTGGGGACAGTGGAGTTGGCGGAAAGGCCCAGAAGCTAATGGGTTAAATACCAATATGACAAACAGTTAGGAGCGCACCTGCCTGACATCCCAGCAATTAATCTGCCCCATTGCATCATGGTAGATGTAGTATCTTCAAAAAACGAACTCCATTAATTTTTAAATATTTCACCTTTAAGTAGGTACAGCCTTTACTGTGCATCTCTGGACACATGTGTTTCTGGGTTAGTCCCTTCTTCAGCAGAGAACATATTTGCGGGGTGCTGGGAATGCTGCCATAAATCACCCGGTTTCAGTACCTCTTCCCTGGCCTGCTGGTGCCTGCTCCAGAGCTCGTCAGCCCAATAGCTCAAGGGAGCCTTTAAAGTCACAAACAGTTAGGAGCGCACCTGCCTGACATCCCAGCAATTAATCTGCCCCATTGCATCATGGTAGATGTAGTATCTTCAAAAAACGAACTCCATTAATTTTTAAATATTTCACCTTTAAGTAGGTACAGCCTTTACTGTGCATCTCTGGACACATGTGTTTCTGGGTTAGTCCCTTCTTCAGCAGAGAACATATTTGCGGGGTGCTGGGAATGCTGCCATAAATCACCCGGTTTCAGTACCTCTTCCCTGGCCTGCTGGTGCCTGCTCCAGAGCTCGTCAGCCCAATAGCTCAAGGGAGCCTTTAAAGTCACAAACAGTTAGGAGCGCACCTGCCTGACATCCCAGCAATTAATCTGCCCCATTGCATCATGGTAGATGTAGTATCTTCAAAAAACGAACTCCATTAATTTTTAAATATTTCACCTTTAAGTAGGTACAGCCTTTACTGTGCATCTCTGGACACATGTGTTTCTGGGTTAGTCCCTTCTTCAGCAGAGAACATATTTGCGGGGTGCTGGGAATGCTGCCATAAATCACCCGGTTTCAGTACCTCTTCCCTGGCCTGCTGGTGCCTGCTCCAGAGCTCGTCAGCCCAATAGCTCAAGGGAGCCTTTAAAGTCACAAACAGTTAGGAGCGCACCTGCCTGACATCCCAGCAATTAATCTGCCCCATTGCATCATGGTAGATGTAGTATCTTCAAAAAACGAACTCCATTAATTTTTAAATATTTCACCTTTAAGTAGGTACAGCCTTTACTGTGCATCTCTGGACACATGTGTTTCTGGGTTAGTCCCTTCTTCAGCAGAGAACATATTTGCGGGGTGCTGGGAATGCTGCCATAAATCACCCGGTTTCAGTACCTCTTCCCTGGCCTGCTGGTGCCTGCTCCAGAGCTCGTCAGCCCAATAGCTCAAGGGAGCCTTTAAAGTCACAAACAGTTAGGAGCGCACCTGCCTGACATCCCAGCAATTAATCTGCCCCATTGCATCATGGTAGATGTAGTATCTTCAAAAAACGAACTCCATTAATTTTTAAATATTTCACCTTTAAGTAGGTACAGCCTTTACTGTGCATCTCTGGACACATGTGTTTCTGGGTTAGTCCCTTCTTCAGCAGAGAACATATTTGCGGGGTGCTGGGAATGCTGCCATAAATCACCCGGTTTCAGTACCTCTTCCCTGGCCTGCTGGTGCCTGCTCCAGAGCTCGTCAGCCCAATAGCTCAAGGGAGCCTTTAAAGTCACAAACAGTTAGGAGCGCACCTGCCTGACATCCCAGCAATTAATCTGCCCCATTGCATCATGGTAGATGTAGTATCTTCAAAAAACGAACTCCATTAATTTTTAAATATTTCACCTTTAAGTAGGTACAGCCTTTACTGTGCATCTCTGGACACATGTGTTTCTGGGTTAGTCCCTTCTTCAGCAGAGAACATATTTGCGGGGTGCTGGGAATGCTGCCATAAATCACCCGGTTTCAGTACCTCTTCCCTGGCCTGCTGGTGCCTGCTCCAGAGCTCGTCAGCCCAATAGCTCAAGGGAGCCTTTAAAGTCACAAACAGTTAGGAGCGCACCTGCCTGACATCCCAGCAATTAATCTGCCCCATTGCATCATGGTAGATGTAGTATCTTCAAAAAACGAACTCCATTAATTTTTAAATATTTCACCTTTAAGTAGGTACAGCCTTTACTGTGCATCTCTGGACACATGTGTTTCTGGGTTAGTCCCTTCTTCAGCAGAGAACATATTTGCGGGGTGCTGGGAATGCTGCCATAAATCACCCGGTTTCAGTACCTCTTCCCTGGCCTGCTGGTGCCTGCTCCAGAGCTCGTCAGCCCAATAGCTCAAGGGAGCCTTTAAAGTCACAAACAGTTAGGAGCGCACCTGCCTGACATCCCAGCAATTAATCTGCCCCATTGCATCATGGTAGATGTAGTATCTTCAAAAAACGAACTCCATTAATTTTTAAATATTTCACCTTTAAGTAGGTACAGCCTTTACTGTGCATCTCTGGACACATGTGTTTCTGGGTTAGTCCCTTCTTCAGCAGAGAACATATTTGCGGGGTGCTGGGAATGCTGCCATAAATCACCCGGTTTCAGTACCTCTTCCCTGGCCTGCTGGTGCCTGCTCCAGAGCTCGTCAGCCCAATACCTCAAGGGAGCCTTTAAAGTCACAAACAGTTAGGAGCGCACCTGCCTGACATCCCAGCAATTAATCTGCCCCATTGCATCATGGTAGATGTAGTATCTTCAAAAAACGAACTCCATTAATTTTTAAATATTTCACCTTTAAGTAGGTACAGCCTTTACTGTGCATCTCTGGACACATGTGTTTCTGGGTTAGTCCCTTCTTCAGCAGAGAACATATTTGCGGGGTGCTGGGAATGCTGCCATAAATCACCCGGTTTCAGTACCTCTTCCCTGGCCTGCTGGTGCCTGCTCCAGAGCTCGTCAGCCCAATAGCTCAAGGGAGCCTTTAAAGTCACAAACAGTTAGGAGCGCACCTGCCTGACATCCCAGCAATTAATCTGCCCCATTGCATCATGGTAGATGTAGTATCTTCAAAAAACGAACTCCATTAATTTTTAAATATTTCACCTTTAAGTAGGTACAGCCTTTACTGTGCATCTCTGGACACATGTGTTTCTGGGTTAGTCCCTTCTTCAGCAGAGAACATATTTGCGGGGTGCTGGGAATGCTGCCATAAATCACCCGGTTTCAGTACCTCTTCCCTGGCCTGCTGGTGCCTGCTCCAGAGCTCGTCAGCCCAATAGCTCAAGGGAGCCTTTAAAGTCACAAACAGTTAGGAGCGCACCTGCCTGACATCCCAGCAATTAATCTGCCCCATTGCATCATGGTAGATGTAGTATCTTCAAAAAACGAACTCCATTAATTTTTAAATATTTCACCTTTAAGTAGGTACAGCCTTTACTGTGCATCTCTGGACACATGTGTTTCTGGGTTAGTCCCTTCTTCAGCAGAGAACATATTTGCGGGGTGCTGGGAATGCTGCCATAAATCACCCGGTTTCAGTACCTCTTCCCTGGCCTGCTGGTGCCTGCTCCAGAGCTCGTCAGCCCAATAGCTCAAGGGAGCCTTTAAAGTCACAAACAGTTAGGAGCGCACCTGCCTGACATCCCAGCAATTAATCTGCCCCATTGCATCATGGTAGATGTAGTATCTTCAAAAAACGAACTCCATTAATTTTTAAATATTTCACCTTTAAGTAGGTACAGCCTTTACTGTGCATCTCTGGACACATGTGTTTCTGGGTTAGTCCCTTCTTCAGCAGAGAACATATTTGCGGGGTGCTGGGAATGCTGCCATAAATCACCCGGTTTCAGTACCTCTTCCCTGGCCTGCTGGTGCCTGCTCCAGAGCTCGTCAGCCCAATAGCTCAAGGGAGCCTTTAAAGTCACAAACAGTTAGGAGCGCACCTGCCTGACATCCCAGCAATTAATCTGCCCCATTGCATCATGGTAGATGTAGTATCTTCAAAAAACGAACTCCATTAATTTTTAAATATTTCACCTTTAAGTAGGTACAGCCTTTACTGTGCATCTCTGGACACATGTGTTTCTGGGTTAGTCCCTTCTTCAGCAGAGAACATATTTGCGGGGTGCTGGGAATGCTGCCATAAATCACCCGGTTTCAGTACCTCTTCCCTGGCCTGCTGGTGCCTGCTCCAGAGCTCGTCAGCCCAATAGCTCAAGGGAGCCTTTAAAGTCACAAACAGTTAGGAGCGCACCTGCCTGACATCCCAGCAATTAATCTGCCCCATTGCATCATGGTAGATGTAGTATCTTCAAAAAACGAACTCCATTAATTTTTAAATATTTCACCTTTAAGTAGGTACAGCCTTTACTGTGCATCTCTGGACACATGTGTTTCTGGGTTAGTCCCTTCTTCAGCAGAGAACATATTTGCGGGGTGCTGGGAATGCTGCCATAAATCACCCGGTTTCAGTACCTCTTCCCTGGCCTGCTGGTGCCTGCTCCAGAGCTCGTCAGCCCAATAGCTCAAGGGAGCCTTTAAAGTCACAAACAGTTAGGAGCGCACCTGCCTGACATCCCAGCAATTAATCTGCCCCATTGCATCATGGTAGATGTAGTATCTTCAAAAAACGAACTCCATTAATTTTTAAATATTTCACCTTTAAGTAGGTACAGCCTTTACTGTGCATCTCTGGACACATGTGTTTCTGGGTTAGTCCCTTCTTCAGCAGAGAACATATTTGCGGGGTGCTGGGAATGCTGCCATAAATCACCCGGTTTCAGTACCTCTTCCCTGGCCTGCTGGTGCCTGCTCCAGAGCTCGTCAGCCCAATAGCTCAAGGGAGCCTTTAAAGTCACAAACAGTTAGGAGCGCACCTGCCTGACATCCCAGCAATTAATCTGCCCCATTGCATCATGGTAGATGTAGTATCTTCAAAAAACGAACTCCATTAATTTTTAAATATTTCACCTTTAAGTAGGTACAGCCTTTACTGTGCATCTCTGGACACATGTGTTTCTGGGTTAGTCCCTTCTTCAGCAGAGAACATATTTGCGGGGTGCTGGGAATGCTGCCATAAATCACCCGGTTTCAGTACCTCTTCCCTGGCCTGCTGGTGCCTGCTCCAGAGCTCGTCAGCCCAATAGCTCAAGGGAGCCTTTAAAGTCACAAACAGTTAGGAGCGCACCTGCCTGACATCCCAGCAATTAATCTGCCCCATTGCATCATGGTAGATGTAGTATCTTCAAAAAACGAACTCCATTAATTTTTAAATATTTCACCTTTAAGTAGGTACAGCCTTTACTGTGCATCTCTGGACACATGTGTTTCTGGGTTAGTCCCTTCTTCAGCAGAGAACATATTTGCGGGGTGCTGGGAATGCTGCCATAAATCACCCGGTTTCAGTACCTCTTCCCTGGCCTGCTGGTGCCTGCTCCAGAGCTCGTCAGCCCAATAGCTCAAGGGAGCCTTTAAAGTCACAAACAGTTAGGAGCGCACCTGCCTGACATCCCAGCAATTAATCTGCCCCATTGCATCATGGTAGATGTAGTATCTTCAAAAAACGAACTCCATTAATTTTTAAATATTTCACCTTTAAGTAGGTACAGCCTTTACTGTGCATCTCTGGACACATGTGTTTCTGGGTTAGTCCCTTCTTCAGCAGAGAACATATTTGCGGGGTGCTGGGAATGCTGCCATAAATCACCCGGTTTCAGTACCTCTTCCCTGGCCTGCTGGTGCCTGCTCCAGAGCTCGTCAGCCCAATAGCTCAAGGGAGCCTTTAAAGTCACAAACAGTTAGGAGCGCACCTGCCTGACATCCCAGCAATTAATCTGCCCCATTGCATCATGGTAGATGTAGTATCTTCAAAAAACGAACTCCATTAATTTTTAAATATTTCACCTTTAAGTAGGTACAGCCTTTACTGTGCATCTCTGGACACATGTGTTTCTGGGTTAGTCCCTTCTTCAGCAGAGAACATATTTGCGGGGTGCTGGGAATGCTGCCATAAATCACCCGGTTTCAGTACCTCTTCCCTGGCCTGCTGGTGCCTGCTCCAGAGCTCGTCAGCCCAATAGCTCAAGGGAGCCTTTAAAGTCACAAACAGTTAGGAGCGCACCTGCCTGACATCCCAGCAATTAATCTGCCCCATTGCATCATGGTAGATGTAGTATCTTCAAAAAACGAACTCCATTAATTTTTAAATATTTCACCTTTAAGTAGGTACAGCCTTTACTGTGCATCTCTGGACACATGTGTTTCTGGGTTAGTCCCTTCTTCAGCAGAGAACATATTTGCGGGGTGCTGGGAATGCTGCCATAAATCACCCGGTTTCAGTACCTCTTCCCTGGCCTGCTGGTGCCTGCTCCAGAGCTCGTCAGCCCAATAGCTCAAGGGAGCCTTTAAAGTCACAAACAGTTAGGAGCGCACCTGCCTGACATCCCAGCAATTAATCTGCCCCATTGCATCATGGTAGATGTAGTATCTTCAAAA
Organism: Pleurodeles waltl; assembly: GCF_031143425.1. NCBI lineage: Eukaryota > Metazoa > Chordata > Amphibia > Caudata > Salamandridae > Pleurodeles > Pleurodeles waltl. The sequence goes on along the minus strand of NC_090436.1, from coordinate 262,358,779 downwards.
AACGAACTCCATTAATTTTTAAATATTTCACCTTTAAGTAGGTACAGCCTTTACTGTGCATCTCTGGACACATGTGTTTCTGGGTTAGTCCCTTCTTCAGCAGAGAACATATTTGCGGGGTGCTGGGAATGCTGCCATAAATCACCCGGTTTCAGTACCTCTTCCCTGGCCTGCTGGTGCCTGCTCCAGAGCTCGTCAGCCCAATAGCTCAAGGGAGCCTTTAAAGTCACAAACAGTTAGGAGCGCACCTGCCTGACATCCCAGCAATTAATCTGCCCCATTGCATCATGGTAGATGTAGTATCTTCAAAAAACGAACTCCATTAATTTTTAAATATTTCACCTTTAAGTAGGTACAGCCTTTACTGTGCATCTCTGGACACATGTGTTTCTGGGTTAGTCCCTTCTTCAGCAGAGAACATATTTGCGGGGTGCTGGGAATGCTGCCATAAATCACCCGGTTTCAGTACCTCTTCCCTGGCCTGCTGGTGCCTGCTCCAGAGCTCGTCAGCCCAATAGCTCAAGGGAGCCTTTAAAGTCACAAACAGTTAGGAGCGCACCTGCCTGACATCCCAGCAATTAATCTGCCCCATTGCATCATGGTAGATGTAGTATCTTCAAAAAACGAACTCCATTAATTTTTAAATATTTCACCTTTAAGTAGGTACAGCCTTTACTGTGCATCTCTGGACACATGTGTTTCTGGGTTAGTCCCTTCTTCAGCAGAGAACATATTTGCGGGGTGCTGGGAATGCTGCCATAAATCACCCGGTTTCAGTACCTCTTCCCTGGCCTGCTGGTGCCTGCTCCAGAGCTCGTCAGCCCAATAGCTCAAGGGAGCCTTTAAAGTCACAAACAGTTAGGAGCGCACCTGCCTGACATCCCAGCAATTAATCTGCCCCATTGCATCATGGTAGATGTAGTATCTTCAAAAAACGAACTCCATTAATTTTTAAATATTTCACCTTTAAGTAGGTACAGCCTTTACTGTGCATCTCTGGACACATGTGTTTCTGGGTTAGTCCCTTCTTCAGCAGAGAACATATTTGCGGGGTGCTGGGAATGCTGCCATAAATCACCCGGTTTCAGTACCTCTTCCCTGGCCTGCTGGTGCCTGCTCCAGAGCTCGTCAGCCCAATAGCTCAAGGGAGCCTTTAAAGTCACAAACAGTTAGGAGCGCACCTGCCTGACATCCCAGCAATTAATCTGCCCCATTGCATCATGGTAGATGTAGTATCTTCAAAAAACGAACTCCATTAATTTTTAAATATTTCACCTTTAAGTAGGTACAGCCTTTACTGTGCATCTCTGGACACATGTGTTTCTGGGTTAGTCCCTTCTTCAGCAGAGAACATATTTGTGGGGTGCTGGGAATGCTGCCATAAATCACCCGGTTTCAGTACCTCTTTCCTGGCATGCTGGTGCCTGCTCCAGAGCTCGTCAGCCCAGTTGAAGATACTACATCTACCATGATGCAATGGGGCAGATTAATTGCTGGGATGTCAGGCAGGTGCGCTCCTAACTGTTTGTGACTTTAAAGGCTCCCTTGAGCTATTGGGCTGACGAGCTCTGGAGCAGGCACCAGCATGCCAGGAAAGAGGTACTGAAACCGGGTGATTTATGGCAGCATTCCCAGCACCCCGCAAATATGTTCTCTGCTGAAGAAGGGACTAACCCAGAAACACATGTGTCCAGAGATGCACAGTAAAGGCTGTACCTACTTAAAGGTGAAATATTTAAAAATTAATGGAGTTCGTTTTTTGAAGATACTACATCTACCATGATGCAATGGGGCAGATTAATTGCTGGGATGTCAGGCAGGTGCGCTCCTAACTGTTTGTGACTTTAAAGGCTCCCTTGAGCTACTGGGCTGACGAGCTCTGGAGCAGGCACCAGCATGCCAGGAAAGAGGTACTGAAACCGGGTGATTTATGGCAGCATTCCCAGCACCCCACAAATATGTTCTCTGCTGAAGAAGGGACTAACCCAGAAACACATGTGTCCAGAGATGCACAGTAAAGGCTGTACCTACTTAAAGGTGAAATATTTAAAAATTAATGGAGTTCGTTTTTTGAAGATACTACATCTACCATGATGCAATGGGGCAGATTAATTGCTGGGATGTCAGGCAGGTGCGCTCCTAACTGTTTGTGACTTTAAAGGCTCCCTTGAGCTACTGGGCTGACGAGCTCTGGAGCAGGCACCAGCATGCCAGGAAAGAGGTACTGAAACCGGGTGATTTATGGCAGCATTCCCAGCACCCCACAAATATGTTCTCTGCTGAAGAAGGGACTAACCCAGAAACACATGTGTCCAGAGATGCACAGTAAAGGCTGTACCTACTTAAAGGTGAAATATTTAAAAATTAATGGAGTTCGTTTTTTGAAGATACTACATCTACCATGATGCAATGGGGCAGATTAATTGCTGGGATGTCAGGCAGGTGCGCTCCTAACTGTTTGTGACTTTAAAGGCTCCCTTGAGCTACTGGGCTGACGAGCTCTGGAGCAGGCACCAGCATGCCAGGAAAGAGGTACTGAAACCGGGTGATTTATGGCAGCATTCCCAGCACCCCACAAATATGTTCTCTGCTGAAGAAGGGACTAACCCAGAAACACATGTGTCCAGAGATGCACAGTAAAGGCTGTACCTACTTAAAGGTGAAATATTTAAAAATTAATGGAGTTCGTTTTTTGAAGATACTACATCTACCATGATGCAATGGGGCAGATTAATTGCTGGGATGTCAGGCAGGTGCGCTCCTAACTGTTTGTGACTTTAAAGGCTCCCTTGAGCTACTGGGCTGACGAGCTCTGGAGCAGGCACCAGCATGCCAGGAAAGAGGTACTGAAACCGGGTGATTTATGGCAGCATTCCCAGCACCCCACAAATATGTTCTCTGCTGAAGAAGGGACTAACCCAGAAACACATGTGTCCAGAGATGCACAGTAAAGGCTGTACCTACTTAAAGGTGAAATATTTAAAAATTAATGGAGTTCGTTTTTTGAAGATACTACATCTACCATGATGCAATGGGGCAGATTAATTGCTGGGATGTCAGGCAGGTGCGCTCCTAACTGTTTGTGACTTTAAAGGCTCCCTTGAGCTACTGGGCTGACGAGCTCTGGAGCAGGCACCAGCATGCCAGGAAAGAGGTACTGAAACCGGGTGATTTATGGCAGCATTCCCAGCACCCCACAAATATGTTCTCTGCTGAAGAAGGGACTAACCCAGAAACACATGTGTCCAGAGATGCACAGTAAAGGCTGTACCTACTTAAAGGTGAAATATTTAAAAATTAATGGAGTTCGTTTTTTGAAGATACTACATCTACCATGATGCAATGGGGCAGATTAATTGCTGGGATGTCAGGCAGGTGCGCTCCTAACTGTTTGTGACTTTAAAGGCTCCCTTGAGCTACTGGGCTGACGAGCTCTGGAGCAGGCACCAGCATGCCAGGAAAGAGGTACTGAAACCGGGTGATTTATGGCAGCATTCCCAGCACCCCACAAATATGTTCTCTGCTGAAGAAGGGACTAACCCAGAAACACATGTGTCCAGAGATGCACAGTAAAGGCTGTACCTACTTAAAGGTGAAATATTTAAAAATTAATGGAGTTCGTTTTTTGAAGATACTACATCTACCATGATGCAATGGGGCAGATTAATTGCTGGGATGTCAGGCAGGTGCGCTCCTAACTGTTTGTGACTTTAAAGGCTCCCTTGAGCTACTGGGCTGACGAGCTCTGGAGCAGGCACCAGCATGCCAGGAAAGAGGTACTGAAACCGGGTGATTTATGGCAGCATTCCCAGCACCCCACAAATATGTTCTCTGCTGAAGAAGGGACTAACCCAGAAACACATGTGTCCAGAGATGCACAGTAAAGGCTGTACCTACTTAAAGGTGAAATATTTAAAAATTAATGGAGTTCGTTTTTTGAAGATACTACATCTACCATGATGCAATGGGGCAGATTAATTGCTGGGATGTCAGGCAGGTGCGCTCCTAACTGTTTGTGACTTTAAAGGCTCCCTTGAGCTACTGGGCTGACGAGCTCTGGAGCAGGCACCAGCATGCCAGGAAAGAGGTACTGAAACCGGGTGATTTATGGCAGCATTCCCAGCACCCCACAAATATGTTCTCTGCTGAAGAAGGGACTAACCCAGAAACACATGTGTCCAGAGATGCACAGTAAAGGCTGTACCTACTTAAAGGTGAAATATTTAAAAATTAATGGAGTTCGTTTTTTGAAGATACTACATCTACCATGATGCAATGGGGCAGATTAATTGCTGGGATGTCAGGCAGGTGCGCTCCTAACTGTTTGTGACTTTAAAGGCTCCCTTGAGCTACTGGGCTGACGAGCTCTGGAGCAGGCACCAGCATGCCAGGAAAGAGGTACTGAAACCGGGTGATTTATGGCAGCATTCCCAGCACCCCACAAATATGTTCTCTGCTGAAGAAGGGACTAACCCAGAAACACATGTGTCCAGAGATGCACAGTAAAGGCTGTACCTACTTAAAGGTGAAATATTTAAAAATTAATGGAGTTCGTTTTTTGAAGATACTACATCTACCATGATGCAATGGGGCAGATTAATTGCTGGGATGTCAGGCAGGTGCGCTCCTAACTGTTTGTGACTTTAAAGGCTCCCTTGAGCTACTGGGCTGACGAGCTCTGGAGCAGGCACCAGCATGCCAGGAAAGAGGTACTGAAACCGGGTGATTTATGGCAGCATTCCCAGCACCCCACAAATATGTTCTCTGCTGAAGAAAGGACTAACCCAGAAACACATGTGTCCAGAGATGCACAGTAAAGGCTGTACCTACTTAAAGGTGAAATATTTAAAAATTAATGGAGTTCGTTTTTTGAAGATACTACATCTACCATGATGCAATGGGGCAGATTAATTGCTGGGATGTCAGGCAGGTGCGCTCCTAACTGTTTGTGACTTTAAAGGCTCCCTTGAGCTACTGGGCTGACGAGCTCTGGAGCAGGCACCAGCATGCCAGGAAAGAGGTACTGAAACCGGGTGATTTATGGCAGCATTCCCAGCACCCCACAAATATGTTCTCTGCTGAAGAAGGGACTAACCCAGAAACACATGTGTCCAGAGATGCACAGTAAAGGCTGTACCTACTTAAAGGTGAAATATTTAAAAATTAATGGAGTTCGTTTTTTGAAGATACTACATCTACCATGATGCAATGGGGCAGATTAATTGCTGGGATGTCAGGCAGGTGCGCTCCTAACTGTTTGTGACTTTAAAGGCTCCCTTGAGCTACTGGGCTGACGAGCTCTGGAGCAGGCACCAGCATGCCAGGAAAGAGGTACTGAAACCGGGTGATTTATGGCAGCATTCCCAGCACCCCACAAATATGTTCTCTGCTGAAGAAGGGACTAACCCAGAAACACATGTGTCCAGAGATGCACAGTAAAGGCTGTACCTACTTAAAGGTGAAATATTTAAAAATTAATGGAGTTCGTTTTTTGAAGATACTACATCTACCATGATGCAATGGGGCAGATTAATTGCTGGGATGTCAGGCAGGTGCGCTCCTAACTGTTTGTGACTTTAAAGGCTCCCTTGAGCTACTGGGCTGACGAGCTCTGGAGCAGGCACCAGCATGCCAGGAAAGAGGTACTGAAACCGGGTGATTTATGGCAGCATTCCCAGCACCCCACAAATATGTTCTCTGCTGAAGAAGGGACTAACCCAGAAACACATGTGTCCAGAGATGCACAGTAAAGGCTGTACCTACTTAAAGGTGAAATATTTAAAAATTAATGGAGTTCGTTTTTTGAAGATACTACATCTACCATGATGCAATGGGGCAGATTAATTGCTGGGATGTCAGGCAGGTGCGCTCCTAACTGTTTGTGACTTTAAAGGCTCCCTTGAGCTACTGGGCTGACGAGCTCTGGAGCAGGCACCAGCATGCCAGGAAAGAGGTACTGAAACCGGGTGATTTATGGCAGCATTCCCAGCACCCCACAAATATGTTCTCTGCTGAAGAAGGGACTAACCCAGAAACACATGTGTCCAGAGATGCACAGTAAAGGCTGTACCTACTTAAAGGTGAAATATTTAAAAATTAATGGAGTTCGTTTTTTGAAGATACTACATCTACCATGATGCAATGGGGCAGATTAATTGCTGGGATGTCAGGCAGGTGCGCTCCTAACTGTTTGTGACTTTAAAGGCTCCCTTGAGCTACTGGGCTGACGAGCTCTGGAGCAGGCACCAGCATGCCAGGAAAGAGGTACTGAAACCGGGTGATTTATGGCAGCATTCCCAGCACCCCACAAATATGTTCTCTGCTGAAGAAGGGACTAACCCAGAAACACATGTGTCCAGAGATGCACAGTAAAGGCTGTACCTACTTAAAGGTGAAATATTTAAAAATTAATGGAGTTCGTTTTTTGAAGATACTACATCTACCATGATGCAATGGGGCAGATTAATTGCTGGGATGTCAGGCAGGTGCGCTCCTAACTGTTTGTGACTTTAAAGGCTCCCTTGAGCTACTGGGCTGACGAGCTCTGGAGCAGGCACCAGCATGCCAGGAAAGAGGTACTGAAACCGGGTGATTTATGGCAGCATTCCCAGCACCCCACAAATATGTTCTCTGCTGAAGAAGGGACTAACCCAGAAACACATGTGTCCAGAGATGCACAGTAAAGGCTGTACCTACTTAAAGGTGAAATATTTAAAAATTAATGGAGTTCGTTTTTTGAAGATACTACATCTACCATGATGCAATGGGGCAGATTAATTGCTGGGATGTCAGGCAGGTGCGCTCCTAACTGTTTGTGACTTTAAAGGCTCCCTTGAGCTACTGGGCTGACGAGCTCTGGAGCAGGCACCAGCATGCCAGGAAAGAGGTACTGAAACCGGGTGATTTATGGCAGCATTCCCAGCACCCCACAAATATGTTCTCTGCTGAAGAAGGGACTAACCCAGAAACACATGTGTCCAGAGATGCACAGTAAAGGCTGTACCTACTTAAAGGTGAAATATTTAAAAATTAATGGAGTTCGTTTTTTGAAGATACTACATCTACCATGATGCAATGGGGCAGATTAATTGCTGGGATGTCAGGCAGGTGCGCTCCTAACTGTTTGTGACTTTAAAGGCTCCCTTGAGCTACTGGGCTGACGAGCTCTGGAGCAGGCACCAGCATGCCAGGAAAGAGGTACTGAAACCGGGTGATTTATGGCAGCATTCCCAGCACCCCACAAATATGTTCTCTGCTGAAGAAGGGACTAACCCAGAAACACATGTGTCCAGAGATGCACAGTAAAGGCTGTACCTACTTAAAGGTGAAATATTTAAAAATTAATGGAGTTCGTTTTTTGAAGATACTACATCTACCATGATGCAATGGGGCAGATTAATTGCTGGGATGTCAGGCAGGTGCGCTCCTAACTGTTTGTGACTTTAAAGGCTCCCTTGAGCTACTGGGCTGACGAGCTCTGGAGCAGGCACCAGCATGCCAGGAAAGAGGTACTGAAACCGGGTGATTTATGGCAGCATTCCCAGCACCCCACAAATATGTTCTCTGCTGAAGAAGGGACTAACCCAGAAACACATGTGTCCAGAGATGCACAGTAAAGGCTGTACCTACTTAAAGGTGAAATATTTAAAAATTAATGGAGTTCGTTTTTTGAAGATACTACATCTACCGTGATGCAATGGGGCAGATTAATTGCTGGGATGTCAGGCAGGTGCGCTCCTAACTGTTTGTGACTTTAAAGGCTCCCTTGAGCTACTGGGCTGACGAGCTCTGGAGCAGGCACCAGCATGCCAGGAAAGAGGTACTGAAACCGGGTGATTTATGGCAGCATTCCCAGCACCCCACAAATATGTTCTCTGCTGAAGAAGGGACTAACCCAGAAACACATGTGTCCAGAGATGCACAGTAAAGGCTGTACCTACTTAAAGGTGAAATATTTAAAAATTAATGGAGTTCGTTTTTTGAAGATACTACATCTACCATGATGCAATGGGGCAGATTAATTGCTGGGATGTCAGGCAGGTGCGCTCCTAACTGTTTGTGACTTTAAAGGCTCCCTTGAGCTACTGGGCTGACGAGCTCTGGAGCAGGCACCAGCATGCCAGGAAAGAGGTACTGAAACCGGGTGATTTATGGCAGCATTCCCAGCACCCCACAAATATGTTCTCTGCTGAAGAAGGGACTAACCCAGAAACACATGTGTCCAGAGATGCACAGTAAAGGCTGTACCTACTTAAAGGTGAAATATTTAAAAATTAATGGAGTTCGTTTTTTGAAGATACTACATCTACCATGATGCAATGGGGCAGATTAATTGCTGGGATGTCAGGCAGGTGCGCTCCTAACTGTTTGTGACTTTAAAGGCTCCCTTGAGCTACTGGCTGACGAGCTCTGGAGCAGGCACCAGCATGCCAGGAAAGAGGTACTGAAACCGGGTGATTTATGGCAGCATTCCCAGCACCCCACAAATATGTTCTCTGCTGAAGAAGGGACTAACCCAGAAACACATGTGTCCAGAGATGCACAGTAAAGGCTGTACCTACTTAAAGGTGAAATATTTAAAAATTAATGGAGTTCGTTTTTTGAAGATACTACATCTACCATGATGCAATGGGGCAGATTAATTGCTGGGATGTCAGGCAGGTGCGCTCCTAACTGTTTGTGACTTTAAAGGCTCCCTTGAGCTACTGGGCTGACGAGCTCTGGAGCAGGCACCAGCATGCCAGGAAAGAGGTACTGAAACCGGGTGATTTATGGCAGCATTCCCAGCACCCCACAAATATGTTCTCTGCTGAAGAAGGGACTAACCCAGAAACACATGTGTCCAGAGATGCACAGTAAAGGCTGTACCTACTTAAAGGTGAAATATTTAAAAATTAATGGAGTTCGTTTTTTGAAGATACTACATCTACCATGATGCAATGGGGCAGATTAATTGCTGGGATGTCAGGCAGGTGCGCTCCTAACTGTTTGTGACTTTAAAGGCTCCCTTGAGCTACTGGGCTGACGAGCTCTGGAGCAGGCACCAGCATGCCAGGAAAGAGGTACTGAAACCGGGTGATTTATGGCAGCATTCCCAGCACCCCACAAATATGTTCTCTGCTGAAGAAGGGACTAACCCAGAAACACATGTGTCCAGAGATGCACAGTAAAGGCTGTACCTACTTAAAGGTGAAATATTTAAAAATTAATGGAGTTCGTTTTTTGAAGATACTACATCTACCATGATGCAATGGGGCAGATTAATTGCTGGGATGTCAGGCAGGTGCGCTCCTAACTGTTTGTGACTTTAAAGGCTCCCTTGAGCTACTGGGCTGACGAGCTCTGGAGCAGGCACCAGCATGCCAGGAAAGAGGTACTGAAACCGGGTGATTTATGGCAGCATTCCCAGCACCCCACAAATATGTTCTCTGCTGAAGAAGGGACTAACCCAGAAACACATGTGTCCAGAGATGCACAGTAAAGGCTGTACCTACTTAAAGGTGAAATATTTAAAAATTAATGGAGTTCGTTTTTTGAAGATACTACATCTACCATGATGCAATGGGGCAGATTAATTGCTGGGATGTCAGGCAGGTGCGCTCCTAACTGTTTGTGACTTTAAAGGCTCCCTTGAGCTACTGGGCTGACGAGCTCTGGAGCAGGCACCAGCATGCCAGGAAAGAGGTACTGAAACCGGGTGATTTATGGCAGCATTCCCAGCACCCCACAAATATGTTCTCTGCTGAAGAAGGGACTAACCCAGAAACACATGTGTCCAGAGATGCACAGTAAAGGCTGTACCTACTTAAAGGTGAAATATTTAAAAATTAATGGAGTTCGTTTTTTGAAGATACTACATCTACCATGATGCAATGGGGCAGATTAATTGCTGGGATGTCAGGCAGGTGCGCTCCTAACTGTTTGTGACTTTAAAGGCTCCCTTGAGCTACTGGGCTGACGAGCTCTGGAGCAGGCACCAGCATGCCAGGAAAGAGGTACTGAAACCGGGTGATTTATGGCAGCATTCCCAGCACCCCACAAATATGTTCTCTGCTGAAGAAGGGACTAACCCAGAAACACATGTGTCCAGAGATGCACAGTAAAGGCTGTACCTACTTAAAGGTGAAATATTTAAAAATTAATGGAGTTCGTTTTTTGAAGATACTACATCTACCATGATGCAATGGGGCAGATTAATTGCTGGGATGTCAGGCAGGTGCGCTCCTAACTGTTTGTGACTTTAAAGGCTCCCTTGAGCTACTGGGCTGACGAGCTCTGGAGCAGGCACCAGCATGCCAGGAAAGAGGTACTGAAACCGGGTGATTTATGGCAGCATTCCCAGCACCCCACAAATATGTTCTCTGCTGAAGAAGGGACTAACCCAGAAACACATGTGTCCAGAGATGCACAGTAAAGGCTGTACCTACTTAAAGGTGAAATATTTAAAAATTAATGGAGTTCGTTTTTTGAAGATACTACATCTACCATGATGCAATGGGGCAGATTAATTGCTGGGATGTCAGGCAGGTGCGCTCCTAACTGTTTGTGACTTTAAAGGCTCCCTTGAGCTACTGGGCTGACGAGCTCTGGAGCAGGCACCAGCATGCCAGGAAAGAGGTACTGAAACCGGGTGATTTATGGCAGCATTCCCAGCACCCCACAAATATGTTCTCTGCTGAAGAAGGGACTAACCCAGAAACACATGTGTCCAGAGATGCACAGTAAAGGCTGTACCTACTTAAAGGTGAAATATTTAAAAATTAATGGAGTTCGTTTTTTGAAGATACTACATCTACCATGATGCAATGGGGCAGATTAATTGCTGGGATGTCAGGCAGGTGCGCTCCTAACTGTTTGTGACTTTAAAGGCTCCCTTGAGCTACTGGGCTGACGAGCTCTGGAGCAGGCACCAGCATGCCAGGAAAGAGGTACTGAAACCGGGTGATTTATGGCAGCATTCCCAGCACCCCACAAATATGTTCTCTGCTGAAGAAGGGACTAACCCAGAAACACATGTGTCCAGAGATGCACAGTAAAGGCTGTACCTACTTAAAGGTGAAATATTTAAAAATTAATGGAGTTCGTTTTTTGAAGATACTACATCTACCATGATGCAATGGGGCAGATTAATTGCTGGGATGTCAGGCAGGTGCGCTCCTAACTGTTTGTGACTTTAAAGGCTCCCTTGAGCTACTGGGCTGACGAGCTCTGGAGCAGGCACCAGCATGCCAGGAAAGAGGTACTGAAACCGGGTGATTTATGGCAGCATTCCCAGCACCCCACAAATATGTTCTCTGCTGAAGAAGGGACTAACCCAGAAACACATGTGTCCAGAGATGCACAGTAAAGGCTGTACCTACTTAAAGGTGAAATATTTAAAAATTAATGGAGTTCGTTTTTTGAAGATACTACATCTACCATGATGCAATGGGGCAGATTAATTGCTGGGATGTCAGGCAGGTGCGCTCCTAACTGTTTGTAAATACCAATATGACTTGTTTGTCAATAACAAAGGTAGGTGGGTCTTAACTAACTATGTAACCGAGAGATTGTCAGGTACTTATGCATCACTCATGTGTTAATTACTCAGATATGGGTTAGACAATTCAAAGATATTTTTGTTTCATTCTAATTAATAGTAAAAAAAAACTATTTTTCATGCAAGCAACCCCTTCTTATAGCCATCTACTGACTGTAGATTTGATTAGTGCACTTTTTCCGACTGAAACTTAGTTATGTCGAGTCCATCTAGGTGTTCCCACAGATTTAGTAAACATATTTCATAACCTTCCTGAATGCTACAACAATATGCATTTTTCCTAGTGTTCAGAACCTTCGCACTGCATACCCCCACCAACTTCTCTTCCATGCCCTGTTTTTACATCTATGCCATTTAAACCCCTAATTCGTCATACGTACTTCAAATTGGACAGCCGGGGCCTTCCTCTGGTTCTCTTCAGAATCATTGTTTGGCTCTGTTCGGAACCAAAGGCACAAGTCAAGTGGCATCTAAGAAACAAGAAGTAGCCCATGTAACACGAGGGTGAAACAAGACCTTATCATGGCCGCTCTATTATTCAACTTTCATACCAATGATATATATAGTACAGATTTGATTAAAGGATCAACCAGATCAAGATTTTGTGCTTGGATTACGTGATCCTTCTTCGAAGTAGAATCCCAGCTCAGAGTAATGGGAAATTATTGCATCAAAAACAACCTACAAATCAATCCAACAAAATCAAAAGTCATGGACTGGGGACCCAGAAAAAAGATGACATTAAGCTATCCATTTGAAGTTGGAAAACCCATTAAGAACAGCAAATACTTTCATATATTGTGCTGCAACAATGAGTGATTCAGTTCTGTGAAAAAGCCATCTCAAAGACATAATTTCCAGGACCACAGAGGGGATAGCACAGTTCACAAAATGATGCAGCATCAGGTCCATGGATCCTCAAAAGAGTGGTGTGAACAAAAAGACAGGGTTTACCATGCCGGCCTCAGATACCTGGGGTGCGTTAGGTGATCTGTCACGAAGAAGATTGTGTGATCAAACAACCCCGTTATAGAGCTATCTGCGAAAAGAGCTGGCAAACGTTAACATGGGATATCTTTTAGATCAATTCCTCAACAAAAATGGAGGAAGTGAGAAGACATAATGGGCCAGATTTACGATGCCTTATCGTCACCGGAGCATCACATTCAGTGACTCTCTGGTGGTGCTTTTCACTGCACCATATTTACAAGCAGGCATTCAGCCACTTTTTGTGGATTAATGGCTCCTTGTAAATATGGGCCCCTCCATCACAATTTTCTGCATCAGAGGAGCGTGCAATGAATGTTTTTGAGGCTGCCCCAGATTTACAAGAAATCGTAAATCTGAGAGAGTGCACAAATCTAACGTCACCCTAGGAGTTGTGATAGCATGGCACAACGAAGAGGAATACTTTTATTCCTCCTCGTTTTTTGTTCTTTCTATCTGTGCTACGTTATACAGCACACAGAAATAGCAAAAGGCTATGAATGATTGTGTATGTGCAGGAAGGTGACCCTTCCTGCACATAAAGGATCTTTCGAAAATAACACTTTGGGACTTCTATGTGTGCTGCATTTTGCAGCACACATTCAAGGGCCAAATTGCCATTGTAGATTGTTTATGTGCAGAAAGGGACACCATCCTGCACATAAACAATCTATCCCCTCACTATGGTGCAATGATGCCTGCTTTGGCGCAGACAGCTTAATTCAGTGCCGGCACAGGGGAAAACACAGGGGTGCGCCATATTCCTGTAAATATGGTGCATCCCAGCATTTCAAAAGTGGTGTGGCGCTGCTATTTGTTGTGCAGCACTGTGCTGCGCCACTTTTTTTGTAAATCCGAACCAATGTGTGTTCACTCACCTTCCCAAGGCTAAGCAGTAGTTACTTTCAAAAAGAGAAACACACGGTCTTGGTTACGTCTCTCTTAGACTTATTCCTGGTAGGCATGCATCCTAATTTTTAAAAGGACTCTTACCTACTAGGTTCTTAATAGCATTCTCATCATTGACCCCTAGTGTGTCTGGATGGGCTCGACCTTGAACATACAGGGGCATTGAGTGGGAGAGATATTATTGTAAAATTGATATTGGTCATATCTGTTACCTCTCAAACTCTAACAAAAACCAAATCAAAACACTAATCATACAGCATTCACATGAAAGAAGAGCTCAAAAAAGCAATTAGTGCTAGAATTTCTAAGAAAAGTATATCCTGTCCCAAAAAGTTTTTCACTCACATAGAGGTCTATCAGTCTCTCAAAGGACATCTTCCTATGACAAAAGAGACTTCTTCTGGTGGCTTCCAGCAACATAATTTTCCTCACTGCACATCTGACCATGATACGCCAACCTAGGTCCTCAGCTTGTCCATGTTTTGGCTATCAGTTGGAATCCCTAATTCACTTTCTGCTCTAATGAAGATCACACCACAAAGCTTGTAAAAGAACTGTAACACCCCTTGGGAGGAAATCTGGTCTGCGTTGAACCCAATCAACAGCAATCTATCTCTTGGCAAAAGACTTGGAGGGACCCATTCTGCACATTGGTGGTTTTCTTGAGGAGTGGTAGCTCACTCAGAATCATAAACTAAAATTAACAAACATCTGCTAAAAACAAACATAAGCCAAGGACAAAGCTGTGCCGACACCCCACCGCTTCTTAAACCAACAGACTCAACCAATAGGTTTTTCTTAAATATCACATTTTTTGAGCTCTGACGCCCCTCTCCACTTCTCACTCTTCTCCCGTCCTTATCTTCCTCTATTGTTCTCTCATTTTTACCATCCTTTTGCTTCATCTAGGTGAAAGACTGATATAGACAAGCATTTGTAATGCAATAGGTCTTGCATTTGCTTGAGTTAGACCTATTGGCGCTGTAAATTAATAACTAGACATTTCTTGCCACATAAATTGGTCAACCTTCCCTCATAATTTGGACTTTTACTGACACTTAATCCAAATTGACCTGCATATAACTATAGCACTTCCATTTACATTCTTCCTCTATCTGCAGCAAAAAATGAAAATGTTGCCATTTTGCATCCTAATTTAAATCTGCCATGCTTGTTCAAATAGAATACCACTTTCACCACCCCAACATCAGAGTTGCTGGCTGTCTAACACAATTACCCCCCAAAAATGACACAAAACACCCACTGAGGAGTAACAAGAGAAATAAACTAAAAGGGTCTCTCAAACATATCAAGAGTGTTCAAACAGTCAGAGTGTAATAAGGATGTTAAGTTAGCCTGAATCATGGTCATAACTGCCTGAAGGAGAGATTAATGAAACATATACAATTATGACATAAACCCAATAGAAACCTTTTTTCAGAAATAAACCTTTGGCATCAGACTGCAACTATAAACTAAGCACTGCAAGCTGAAGGGGTTAAAAATGGTTGTACATATATAAAAAATTCCCAAGATGGCTTTAAAATAATGGTGCTTTAGTATCCACATTGAACAGAAACAGACATGCATTGCAAAGAAAAGCTTTAGCCACCTGCTTGTGATTATTTACAAATTAAGCACTGCAAGAGTGAGGTAAAGGGGTTAAAAGTGGTTGGACATATATAAAAAAAATGTCTGAGATGGCTTTAGAATTATGGTGCCTCACTATTCACATTGAACTGCAACAGCCGTGCATTGGAAAGGAAAGCTTTAGGCACCGCCACTTGATTATTCACAAATTAAGCACTGCGGGCTAAAGGGGTTAGATGTGGCAGTACATATATTAAAAATGCCTGAGATGGCTTTATGATAACACTGCTTCAATATTCACATTGAACTGCAGCAGCAGCTCGTTGCACAGGGAAGTTGTATGCACCTGCACATGATTTTTTTCAAATTATGCACTGCAAGATTGAACTCAATGGGTTAAAAGTGGCTGTACATATATTAAAAATGCCTGAGATGGCTTTAGAATACTGTGCCTTAGTATTCACATTGAACTGCAACAATTGCGTGTTCCAAAGGAAAGCTTTAAGCACCAGCATGTGATTATTTACAAATTAAGAACTGCGCTAAAGGGGTTAAAAGTGCCTGTAAATATATTAAAAATGGCTGAGATGGCTTTAGAATAACAGTGCCTCAGTATTCACATTGAACTGTTGCAACAGTGAGTTGCAAAGGAAAGATTTAGGCACCAGCACTTGGTTGTTTACACAATAAGCACTGCGAGCTAAAGGGGTTAAAAGTGGCTGTACATATATTAAAAATGCACGAGTTGGCTTTAGAATAATGCTGCCTCTGTATTCACATTGAACTGCAGCAACCACGATTTGCAAAGGAAAGCTTTAGGCACCAGCACTTGGTTGTTTACACACTAAGCACTGCGAGCTAAAGGGATTAAAAGTGGCTGTACATATATTAAAAATGCCTGAGATTACTTTAGAATAATGGTGCCTCAGTATTCACATTGAACTGCAACAACCACGCTTTGCACAGGAAAACTTTATGCATTGCACATGATTATTTACAAATTAAGCACTGCAAGAGTAAGATAATGGGGTTAAAAATATCTGTACATATATTAAAAATTCCCGAGGTGGTTTTAGAATAACGGTACCTTAGTACTCATATTTAACTGCAAATGATGTGCGTTGCAAAGGAAAGGAAAGCTTTGGGCACTGGCACATGAATATTTACAAATTAAGCACTCTGCTAAAGGGCTTAAAAGTGGCTGTACATATATTAAAAATGCCCGAGATGGCTTTAGAATAATAGTGCCTTGGTATTTATATTGAACTGCAACAACCGTGCATTGCAAAGGAAAGCTTTAGGCAGCTGCATGAGATTATTTACAAATTAAGCACTGCTCTAAAAGGGTTAAAGGAGGCCCGAGATCGCTTTAGTATAATGGTGCCTAAGTATTCACATTGAACTGCAACAGCCATATGATGCAAAGGAAAGCTTTAGGCACCGGCATGTGATTGTTTACTTATTAAGCACTGCAAGCTAAAGGGGTTGGACGTGGCTGTACATATATTAAAAATACCCGAGATGGCTTTAAAATAATGGAACCTCAGTATTCACATTGAACTGCAAAAGTCGCACATTGTAAAGGAAAGGAAAACTTTAAGCACTGGCATGTGATTATTTACAAATTAAGCACCACGCTAAAGAGGTGAACGGTGGCTGTACATATATATTTAAAATGCCACAGATGGCTTTAGAATAATGGTGCCTCAGTATTCACATTGAACTGCAAAAGTCGCACATTGTAAAGGAAAGGAAAGCTTTAGGCACCGGCGTGTGATTATTTACAAATTAAGCACCCCGCTAAAGAGGTTAACAGTGGCTGTACATATATATTTAAAATGCCACAGATGGCTTTAGAATAATGGTCCCTCAGTATTCACATTGAACTGCAATAGCCGCGCATTACAAACAAAAGCTTTAGATACCGGCATGTGATTATTTACAAATTAAGCTCTACTGTCACATTTTATGGACATGGATTAAGATTAAAAAAAGCAAATCCTACGATTAATTGTAATAATTTGAATTATAATAAAAATATAATCAATTAACACAGGGGAAATCTTTTAAACTAGAACTGAATTAATTGGATTTATTTTGCGTAAATGTGCTAATTCAAAGATAGCTGTTGAAACAATCTATACCATACCAGTATGACAAAATTACTCACCAACTGGAAAACTAACTATTGTGCCACAAAATGCCAGCCCAACAGACGATAAAGTGCTATAATATAGCAACACTTTCTTATGCGTACAAAACCAATCTCACTGCTACATTATAGCGATTTATTACAGTTGCCACAATATAACAGCATATATATAGTTTGATGTCACGTTCCGCATAAAGGTATTTTTAAAAGCAACCTTTTAAGTGTTTATCTGCTTATTTTGTCACCATGCAGCTCCAATTACCATATAAACATACAAAAAAAATGTTGTTTAACATTTATCTAAACTCCACCATAACATGTAGCGCTATATTACTTGTGCTACCACCTGGACAAAACCAGTGAGTGCAAAACATGGACTAGTACATTTCAAAAGTAACCTCAAAAGAAAGCGCTGCTACATTATTGCGCTTTATTACAGTTGCTATATGTTATATTATAATTTTGTAGCGTGCAACTGTAATAAAGCGCTATAATATAGCAGCACTTTCTTTTGAGATTGTCTTTGGAACATGTACTCGTTTATGCTGTGCACATATGTTGTTGTATAAAAACTGTGGTTTTATTCCAGGTGGCAACACAAGTGAAAAGCACATAAAGCGCTATAATGTAGCAGAGCTTTCTTTTGTGTACAAAGACAATCACAAAAGAAAGCGCTGCTACATTATAGCGCTTTATTACAGTTGCTACATTATAACATTATATTTTTTTTACGTCTAATTCTGCGTAAATTTATCTTTAAAAGCAACTTTTTGTGCTTCTCTGCTTATTTTGTCACTACACAGCTCAGTACACACAAAAAGTTGTTTTTTAAAACACATTTACACACAACTGCGACATAAACATACAACCGTGACATAAACAAAAAAACAAACACGAGCAAAGATACATGAGCAATCATTTTCTTTTTAAAATGCATTTACGTTCACCTGTGACAGAAACAACAAAAACCAGGAATAAACAATGGAAGTAAACTGGTCAGCATGCAAATAGCTCCACTACTGCTGAGCACGATCGTGCTGTGTAGGGGATAAAAAGAAAAAGTAATCCAGAAACCATGCTGAAAACATGGGGCTGCGTATGTTTTCAGTAGTTGGCCAGTGCTCTAAAGGAGGGAAAAACACCGGAAAAGGAATGTCGTTTGCATGCCTTTCACAAGGGAAATCAAGAGGATTTTAAAAGGCAAGTTCGCAAACGAATGGAAGTGATGGGCGTGGTTAAAACCCCACATAGATACCAGCACGTTAGCAGCGTGCTGTTGTGCTCAACCTAAAAAATATGCTCTGACCCCAAAAAAATGATTACTTGTGCCTCACTAGCAGCCACCAGCACAAATTAAGCAGTGCATATAGATACTGCTTCTGAAGCACTCTATAATGCTCTATGATTACTTAAAGTCTGCTTACTCCCCTGAGTCTTTCTTTGGCCCTTATTACTTGGATTTTGCACTCTACTCCAGCAGGGGATGAATGGATGAGTCAATTGTTGAAAATGTTTCACACCGCACGATTTCAACTGGAAACTAACTTCTAACAAGTGAAGTTGAAATGTAACGTCTATCATTGATAATGTTGTTAATAATAACATCATCACAGTTTCTCATTTATTTCTTTGCTAACTCTTCTGTGAGACATTATCTATTCTAATGCAGTGAAATGTGCATTCAGTCGAAAGCAATGTGTTCTGCAGGCAACAGGGTAGCTTTGCTGTTTTAGATAATGTTCAATCAGTGTGTTCGAACATATGGTAGGAACTAATGCTAATTGCTATCAGATTCTTGGTTTACGGAGAGACCACCAAAGTCCCACATCATCTATGGGCCTCCCTCTGAATAAAGGAGAACATGTTAAAAAGACATCGGTAGCCCATCAATAGAAGATATTTATGTTTTAAATTTTTTAACTGAACCAGCAGTGTCACAATTTGATATAAATGCTTACATACTGTACAGCAGATTTGAAACGACTGTTTCTATCTTTGCAACTGTTTTTTTTTATTTTTTATTATTTAGTATGGCTTCAAATTGAAAGATTGCCATTGCAGATAATTAAAAAAATTATTATTATTTAGGAAAGCTGCATGATGCAGGTCATAGGTACGTGTGAGTTAGAATTTCTAACATATTTGCATCTGGTAAAAATGTGAAAGCCTAGCTCTGTGGCTATGAAGCCTAATGCTTTGTGTGGTGATGGTATCCTGACTTTTCATCAGGTTTATATATTTAAATTATAATGCCCTGGCGTCCCAGGTTCTTCACTTATCCCCACCTGTTTGTAGACTCTATTTTGATTGCTTTAACTTGTTTCCTTTTGCAAGTGCATCTATTGTTGCATGCTGCAGAATTGATCTGGGGTAATTCCCTTTTCAAATATCCTTTCCCCAGCTGCTGTTCAGACATAGCCTTTGTGTAGAGTTATGTCCTTACAGCAGGGTCGTCTCCAGTTTGGAGCACTCTTAACAGAGGCGCAAAGAGGTGTGAGTTTTCTGCACTTTACTTTCATCAACATGATGTGTGAATAAGGAAGGCAAAATGCTGGGCCTTACAAGGGTCACCTTTACCTTGAACAAAACAATCTGCAGTCTGACCCCTCACCCAACCATTTTCCACAGGGAAGTGCTTCAGGAAGTCCAATTAGCAGCTCCTTGTTAACAAAGGCTTCATTAAATGTCAAAGGGGGGCCAGTCATCATCCTCTTTACCTCATTATCTGGATCTCCACCCTCCAGCCACATAAAGCAGTCGATACACTTCCACTATCTGGGGAAGGCTTCTTATCCTTATCACCACAATGTGCCATGCCAAAGCAGGGGCATCCAAATGGATCTCACTTTGCTTTTGTAATAAAATACTGCTTCCTTGGAGCACAGTTTAAAGTTATAATATTTTCACCTAGCTGATCAGTTGACCTGCTGTAGAGGTGGTATCCTAGAAGAGTACAGACTGTTCACATGATTATAGCGTCTATCAAAACTACCTAATATAGCACTATCTCATGCACAAATGTGCCTTTCTACAGTTTTGCATCTTCATGCTGTCTCACAAAGCATCCTTAATTCTCTCAAAACCCTACATGAAACACTGACCTTTACTTAAAGCTACTAATTGTAGCCTTCCTGTTTTCCTTCCAATAGCCCTCTCCTTTCCTTACATCCACTTCATGCTTCCTCTGACAACCTGTGCATGTTCGCCGTAATATTTGTTATGTATTTTTCTAAACATTTCACAGCTCACTTCAAAGATCATAACCTGTCCTTATTTTAAAGTCATACCTCTGCAATCCAATAATTTTCACTATCCTCTGTCTCATCTAATAATCCTACAAACCATCTACATGAGCTAAAATACCCCTCCTGCCCCACACTAAGGACCACGCCTAAATCCTATTAAATTAATCTACCACAAAGAAGCTACAGTAAATACATGGAATGGTCAGCGTGAGCGCACACAACTAATACCAATAACCAGCAATAACCAATGGATTAAACTAACCACTAAATTGAGGTTTCGGAGCAGAGTGCCGCCCCATGCAGAGTGGCTAATTGCCTCATTAGGGGTAGCATGTGCTATACATATGCAATTACAATCAACATAGCAATATTATATGGAAAATTGACCCAATTTATTCGGTGAAGGGTAGCCCTGGAAAACAATTTAAATGTAATTCATTTACAGCCACTCATGATTCTCCAAGGAGGAGTCTTGGTGATGAGTGGTTCAGAGACAGGTTGATCACGCAAATTTACATCTAAAACTTGATTTCATATGTAAACTTTTGTAAGCCAGTAAGATTGCTTGAAACTCCGTGATTGATGTGGATGTCATCTTGAAATGAGTAGAGTCCAGATCTCCTTCACCATACATTCCGAAATTGCAAATCTCTAAGAAAAATTAGAACCCAATCAGAATCAAAACATGGCTCTTATAGATTTTGGGGCGTTGGTGGTCATTAGAACAATCTCGACCTCCCACCCACCCCCAAATGATGGAGGCAGCTGGCACAATATTGATAGAAAACTCAGTTTAAATTCAGTCTATCTATACAAACTGCTATCGCAGTTGAATGCATACTGTCTAATGAAAACATGCTGGCATTCAGTAGGTGAATGAACAAAAATAATTTTTATTTTTATTTTGTTGCATTCACTGCATTTTGAGAGACAAATGTTAAGTGTCGGGCTATGTCTTCTGACATATTGCTGCTTTTCTTTCAATGTGGAGATGTTGTTTACTTGTCTTTCTCTGACTGCAAAGTGAGAGGATATTTTAAGTAAACTATGTGACAATCGTGCTGGGTACAGGCACGAACACTAGACGTATGAGGCAGGGGAGGCACAAATTATGTGGCAATGGTGCCTAAATTATATGGCAAGTATGCGGCTAAATGCAGCACAATTTGTAATAGTAGTACTTCCATTATCATTCTTGCACACTATAGCACTGTCAGGGCAATTGTTTCACTTCATTACTACCAGTAATCCAAATACAGCAATAAGAAACTGAAAGGTGACCATCGACCTTTGCAAAGGTCATTCCACATTTGTTTTATTAAAATTGGCAGATTATTCAGCAGATGATGGATTATGTGACAAATACGTCAAGTTCAGAATTATGTGGAAAAGCCATAGAATCGCATAATTTCAGTGGCACAGCGTACCTGTAAATGAACTATGCAAATATTTCAACATATATCAACAATTATGAAAGTGAAAATGAAGCACATTTTGTATTGTAAATCTGAATGTGATGGACACAAAATTTTAAGGGATTAAAAACAAATCTATGTAATGCACAAATGACAAATATTGTATTCTGTTGTATTGCAGCATTTGTATTGTGCATACTACTCCTATGTGTGGCACTGAAGCGCTTACTCACATGGGCAGAAAACTATGCCATATAGGGTGGTTGTGACTGTAAGGGTGTTATCTTTATTTTATGGTCATATGTAGGAAGTGTCTCCATGTAATGATGACCACTGAGATGCAGTTATCATGTTATGGGATGCAGCAGTGTGGTGGATGATGAGGTGTGAGAGGCACATACATAGCTTATGTGTTTTCATTATTCTGACAGTGTTGAGCAGCTCTGCAGGACTATTTTGGTATTTTTCATGATTCTGATTAGCTGGTTACTGCTCTTGATTATCCAATCAGAAAGTGTGTGTATAGTTTTGGGCCTGAACTGGCATGGCTGGAGGGGGAGAAAAGAGGGGATATCTGCTGAGATTTGAATTGTTTCTATCATCCCATATCTGAGTGTCATTGTGAGATGTAGAGAAGTAGCCATAGTGTATAGAGATTTGGGACCTGCAGTGTCAGACTAGATTAAAGTCTTCTGACTTTCCCACACTGTGTGACAGATCTCTTCTGTTACTCCAAACATGTTAATTTAGTGATGGCTGGTTTATTAGCTGCACAATACTGGTGATGGACAACCCTTAGAACAGACACATCTTATGTGCATGTAAATGGTGTAAGTGAAAGTTGGATGGAGACCGCTGAGTGTTGAGGTAATAGTATTAGTGTGGGCTAGAAATTTTACATGTGAAATTATATCACTTTATATTACCCTGGTGAACCAGAGGCAAGCCCTCCTTAACTTACCTGTCTATCGAAAGCAGGTTGTTGGTTGTGTTGCTTCCGATCGGTGGATTGTAAGCTGAAGATTTAGCTTGAAGGTCTGACTGTCCTTCCAGGTACTATTGCCAGAATGTGTGAGAGGGATAGCTGTCTGGGAAATAGCCACATATTCAACTGTCTTCTGAAGTGTTTATACTCCTGGATGTTTCAAAAGTTGACTGGTAGTGAGTTCCAGAGCTCGGTGGCTTGTACTGAGAAATTGGTCCAGACTCCTTAGGATTTCTTATGGTAATGTGGTATGATAATAGGTGATGCAAGCCTAGAGCGCAGTGTTCCATTTTGGTTGCATTGCTTGAATTTAGTTTGTAGGTATAGCAATCCTTTTCCTTGGAAGCTCTGCGAACAATTCAAAGTGTCTTGAACATTGCCCATCTTGCTATAACCAGTGGAGTGATTGTAAGACTGGAGTCATGTGTTTTCTTGTTTGAATGTGGAGAAGAATTCTTGATGCAGCATGCATGAGTGGTATTTTTTGTATGATGAATGCCGGTGTGCCAAGCTATAGGCTGTTGGCATAGTTAAGATTGGAGATCATCAGTGTGAGGGTAGCTTGCAGTTTCTGTTGGCATCCAAGGTAGGAGAGGATGGGACATAGGCCCTAATTACAACCCTGGCGGTAAAGTCTGCTGACCACCGTGCCGACGGCCGCCAACATACGGTGTCTGCGGCGGAAATACGCTACGGGTATTATGACCCACACAGAGAAATCCTCCACAATACAGACACCCACATAAGTCCGCCACACCAAAGGTCAGTGATAAACTGGTGGTAACAAAACCCAACAATAATACTCCAACAATAATACTCCCACACTATCACGACCCATGAATCAATGTGGTGGTCATTCAACCGCGGAAAACCATTGGCGGTACACACCGCCGCGCTCAAAATACACACATACTTACAAAACACAACCACATGGGACAATTCAAAATACACACACCTGACACACATACACACACCACACCCACACACTCACACCACTATAAAACACCCACCCACATTACCCACAACCCCTTACAACAAAAAATGTGAAGAAGCAAAGAGAGAGAAAAGCAAAGACACACCAGCATCCACATGGTACACAACATCATCACTCATACACCATCCACGCAAAAAACACCACACACCCCAAAACATCACCCCACATATCACATATCACCTCACACATCACTCACACCACATCATGGCACCTCAAAGACACCCCAGGATTTCTGAGGAGGAGCTCAGGGTCATGGTGGAGGAAATAATCCGGGTAGAGCCACAGCTATTAGGATCACAGGTGCAGCAGACATCCATTGCTAGGAAGATGGAGCTATGGCGGAGAATTGTCGACAGGGTCAACGCAGTGGGACAGCATCCAAGAAAATGGGATGACATCAGGAAGAGGTGGAATGGCCTACAGGAGAAGGTATGTTCTGTGGTATCCAGACACCAGGTAGCCATACAGAGGACTGGCAATGGACCCCCACCTCCTCCCCCACAACTGACAACATGGGAGGAGCAAGTCTTAGCAATTATGCATCCTGAGGGCCTCTCTGGAGTAGCAGGAGGACTGGACTCTGGTAAGGCAAATCATTACTAATATATCCCCCACCCTACCTGCATGCCATCACAAACTCCTACCCCCACCCTCACACCCATCACCCCGCCACCTCACATATAGCCCACTATCACAACCCACACATCCCAATACCAAGCACTGCATGTTACATCAATAAATGGACACCCATCACAGACCTGCATGGACACCCATCACCAAATCATGTCCAAGGGAGAGACTCACACAGGACACACAATCACCACTCACACAAGGGCCAAGGCGATATTGCTAGCACAGTAATAGAGGGAAACACACCCATTGCACAAGATGGCACACACAGATAAAATAGAATGCATTTACACCCCAATGGGAACCTCTACCCAACGTCACCGGACAGGAGGTACCAGCCATATCCAGTCCCCCCACAGGAGAGGCCCACAGCAATGACAGCAGCTCTGCACGCCTGGATCAAGATGACCAGCCCGGCCCATCAGGGGCCTCAGGACAGTCGGTTCCCCTGCCACAGTTCCAAGCCACCACTGAACCTCCCCCCTCAGGAAATACCACCACAGCACCCACCCAGCGGGCCCAAGCCACTGTCCCCAGAACACGTCAATCAGCAGTGTGTCCACCACTACACGGACCCCAGGCAAACCTACTAA
Source organism: Pleurodeles waltl (assembly GCF_031143425.1). NCBI lineage: Eukaryota > Metazoa > Chordata > Amphibia > Caudata > Salamandridae > Pleurodeles > Pleurodeles waltl. Next base: position 262,333,740 of record NC_090436.1, on the reverse strand, counting down.
CCCAAGCAAATCAGGGACCTGGGGTCAGTGGGCACATGGTTCAGGGGACAGAGGCAAAGGACAACAGGGAAGCTGGGACTACTGCTGTGTGATTGGGGGAGGACAGGCCAGGGAACCCACTCTCCACGAGGGACTCTCAAACATCATGGAAGCATACCACCGTTCCCAGGAGACCATGGGCACGGTACTGGCCAAGTTTCAGGAGACCCAGCGGCTGCAGGAGGGACAGTACCTGGGGATCAGGGAGGACTTGAAGTCCATTAACACCACCCTGGCCACCATTGCAGGGGTGCTGGCAGACATGGCCAAGACCATGAGGGAGACAGTGGCATACCACCGGGCCCCTGACACCAGCCCAACTGATGAACAGCCTTCCACGTCTGCTGGCACTAGTGGACAGGAGGCCCCGTCACAGGACCAACAGGCCACCACCACCCCACTCCCTGCAGAAGGAGAACCACCTCTCAAACGGTCCCTGCGATCCAGGCAGAAGCCCGAGAACATTTCCAAGACCCCCACCAGGAAATAAGACTCTCCTGATTGTCACCCTTCTGCCCCACTCTGTTATCCTGTCCACCTTGAACTGCTATTGCTCCCCTTCCGATGCCCCCTTGGACAATGCACCTGTGATACCAAGAGACTGGACTCTACCCTGGACTTTCCTCCACCATCACCCCAGCCCCTTCCACATACCTCTATACACATTAGCCCATAAATAAACACCCTTGAATCACAAACCAATCTGGAGTCAGTCTGTTATTTCACAAATGTATAATTACAACATCATCCACAAATATCAATGTAAATGTTAATTGCTCATACCAATGTATGACAGTTGTTGGGTAGCAGTAAATATAGCAGAAGGCAGAATGAGGTACCCAGATCTGTGAAATAGAAAGCCAAAGTGAAATGTCAGTGTCCATAGACAGAGGTTAAGAGGCTGACTTATACAATGTCCTACAGTCAGCTGAGACTACTGCTTGCGATTGGGGGAGGACAGGCCCAGCAGCACCCCACTCCCTGCAGAAGGAGAACCACCTCTCAAACAGTCCCTGCGATCCAGGCAGAAGCCAGAGAACATTGCCAAGACCCTCACCAGGAAATAGGACTCTCCTGATTTTCAAACTTCTGCCCCACTCTGTTATTCTGTCCACCTTGAACTGCTATTGCTCCCCTTCCCATGCCCCCATGGACAATGCACCTGTGATACCAAGGGACTGGACTTTACCCTGGACTTTCCTCCACCATCACCCCAGCCCCTTCCACATTAGCCCATAAATATACACCTTGAATCACAAACCAATCTGGAGTCAGTCTGTTCTTTTACAAATGTATAATTACAACATCATCCACAAATATCAATGTAAACGTTAATTTGCTCATACCAATGTATGACAGTTGTTGGGTATCAGTAAATATAGCAGAAGGCAGAATGAGGTACCCAGATCTGTGAAATGGAAAGCCAAAGTGAAATGTCAGTGTCCATAGACAGAGGTTAAGAGGCTGACTTATACAATGTCCTACAGTAGTCAGATATGAGATGAGCAGTGCCAGTCTCTTACCTGTGTGTCACTGGAAGTACTTGGCATTCACATGAGAGATGTACTGATCTGCCAAACACACCATCTGCACATTCATAGTATGGTAGCTTTTTCGATTTCTGTACACTTATTCATTTCTGCGAGGGGGACAAATGCCACATGCGTACCATCAATGGCACCAATGATGTTGGGGATATGTCCCAGGGCATAAAAGTCAGCTTTCACTGTGGGCAAATCCTCCACCTGGGGGAAACCGATGTAGCTGCGCACATGTTTCAGCAGGACTGACAACACTCTGGTCAACATGTTAGAAAACATTGGCTGAGACATCCATGATGCCATGGCCACTGTAGTTTAAAAGGAGACACTTGCCAGGAAATGGAGCACTGACAGGACCTGCACTAGAGGGGTATTCCTGTGGGATGGCGGATAGCTAACATCAGGTCTGGCTCCAGTTGTGCAGATTGTGAGACGATCAAGTCTGTAGGTAATAATGATGTGTCTGTCTTCCATTGTCGACAGGTCCACCAGGGGTCTGTACACCGGAGGATGATGCCATCTTATCATCTGACCCAGCAGGTGTGCCCTATGGAGGAGAATGGTGAGCAGAGGGTCATGTACCACATAGGTTGCACAAGTGTATTTTCAGTTATGTGAGTAAATCCGTGTGTGGCGTTGTTTGTCCGTATATCTGCCAAAATGTGCTGTGACGCAGTTAGGTGCCATGCCATGTGCCCCCCTGAAATGGTGGCTGCCTGACCTGTAAGGAGGGACAAGGGGAAATGAGGTAACTGCGCTGGCGTTGTTCAGCGTCGCGGTAGGCGGTCGAAGACCACTGCGCAATTTAGCATTGGTTATCATTGGGCCCTACGGGTGCCAGGAGCCAATGACGATGTACGCCAGCGGTGATGGTACGCACCACCGCAGACGTGACCACCATTTTCTATCTGCTCAATCACTTGATACCTGACCTTCAACAGGAGAGGACCTACACTGCAAGTGCTGCTGTGACCTCAGTCTGGAAGCAATAATGGCTCATGTGCCTTTGAAAAGGGCCGGAGGAGTTGGCCAAACTGGTGGATGGGGTCCTCCCCAGTACACGCTACTCTACGGTCCTCAAGACAAACAGGTGAGTACACTGTGAGCATGATGCGTGTGCAATGCCTGTTTGGAGTGGTGTGGATGGAAGATACATGTGGGGGGGGGGGCTGAGGCCTGCATGTGAGGATGGTGAGTGTATGTGTGTCAGGGCATGGGTGGGAACTGGTGGGCAATGAGTATGACAGCCCAGACGGGAGAGTAATTTCCTTTCATCCTGTACCTTTCCTCTAGATCAGTGCCCACCAGAAGAAGGGTATTTGGCGTGCCATCACCAAGGAAGTGCAGACCCTGGGGGTCTATCATAGACGGAGCACCCACTGCCGCAAGAGATGGGAGAACCTGCACCGCTGGAGCAAGAAGACGGCGGAGGCCCAGCTGGGGCTGGTCTCCCAAAGTAGAAGGGGTGCCCATCGAACCATGACCCCCTGATGTTCCGGATCCTGGCGGTGGCATTTCCAGAGTTGGATGGGTACTTGAGGGCATCACAGCAGCCACAAGGGGTGAGTACAGTGTCATTCAGCTGACTCTGCGCACATTATGAAGTGTCTTGGTGGGGGATGTGGCCTGTGGGTTCCCCTAGGCCAGCGCGAACTTGGTAGGATAGGTCTCTTGTTTGGCAGGCTCTGAGACACTCCAACCCCAATAGTGTTAGTGGGCACCTACAACTAGTCAGGCTCCTGTGGGTTCCAGGTGTGTAGCAAATGGTGTTAGGCATATTACCCCATGGGCAGGTGATTTTCCTACTAACTGCTAGTGCATGGCCTAGTGCACAGGGCTGCTCCCTGTGTGTTGTGTCCGCCAACGGTAGTGGTGTTGCTGGCATTGACCATGTGTCTCCTCTGTCTTTCCCCCCTTCTTGTTTTGTCACCCTGTCCTTGTGTGCATTAGCATCATCTGGCAGAGGAGCAGAGGCACCGGCGACGGAAGGAGCTGCATCTCACATGGCCTATGAGGGTGAATCTACGGAGTCTGAAGGCACCAGTGGGACAGAGGGTGAGGGGAGCTCCACGGTTGGGACAGGAGGGAACACCAGCAACACTGACTCCTCCTCTGATGGGAGCTCCCTTGTGGTGGGAGCACCTCTGTGCCCACCCCAACAACAGGTACAGCCGCCACAACCCCTACCCGCACTGCCCTCCCAGTAGCCCCTCAGTGTGTTTCCCGTGCCTGCTCACCCAGGAGGATGGGCATCTCCTTCGCCCCAGGCACCTCAGGTCCTGCCCCAGTCAGCGCTGCTGCCCTCAGTGAGGAGGCTATTGACCTCCTGAGATCCCTCACTGTTGGGCAGTCAACCATTCTGAATGCCATCCAGGGTGTCGAGAGGCATTTGCAGCAAACAAATGCTTACCTGGAGGGCATTCATTCTGGCGTGGCGGTCCAGCAGAGAGGATTTCAGGCTCTGACCTCAGCACTGATGGCAGCCATTGTCCCTCTGTCCAGCCTCCCCCCTCCAAATTCCACTACCCCGACCCAATCCCCTTTACCTCAGCCTATCCCAAGCACACCATCAGACCAGCATGCACACACATCAACACACAAAAGTGGCTCAGGAAAACATAAGCACCACACATCCCACAGGCACTCACAAAAGCACCTTACCCATGCAGACACACCAACATCCACTCTGTCCCCCTCCTCCATGTCCTCCACCTCCCTCCCAGTCTCGTCTCCACTTACACCTGCATGCAATACATCCTCAGCCACTACCTCCATCACCAGCACGCCCATCACTACACACCGCTCAAGTGCAATCACCACCCCACTACCATTCACACATCCCCTGTGTCCTCTCCCAGTGTGTCTGTAAACCCTCCTCCCAAAGTTCACAAACGCAGGCACACACCCACTCAACAGCCATCCACCTCACAACAGCCTCCAACCCATGCACCTTCACCCAAACTCAGCAGACGTACACCTCCTACAACCACTACCTCTTCCTCCACTCCCAAACCCCCTCCATCTTCCCATCCCAGTGTGTCAAAAAAACTTTTCCTAGCTAACTTGAACCTCTTCCCTACACTTCCCTCCCATCCTTCCCCTAGGGCCAGGATGTCTAGATCCCAGCCCAGAACCTCAGCCACCAAATCTGCATCGGCTGTGGTCCCTGCTACTCTAGTACGGTCTAAGGGGGGCACCCGTCAGAGCTGACAGTGTGCCACCGACAGAAAAGAAGGACCACCCTATTTCATCACCTCCAAAGGTCTAAAAGGGGCTGGCTTCCAGCAGGGGACAGTCACACCAGCCACCCAGCAAAGCTGCGCACAAACACTGAGTGGACAGTGCCAAGGTCCCTGCAGTGACTGTCAAGATGGGGAAGGGCCACAAGCCAAAGGGCACATCACCTCTGGGCACGATGTCACCTGGTGAGGAGCTGGTGACCACCAAATCAGCAGGGATGTCTGCCACATGCAACACAATCACCACCGCAGCTCCGACCGCCACCTGCCCTGCCACCTGCTCTGCCCGCTGCCACAACGTCAGTCTGCAGCATCCTCCCCAAGGACCATCCATCCCAGGCTGCCGGAGACAGTATGGTGTTTCCATCCACCGCAACAGTCACTTGCACCACGGCCAGCAGTGGCAGCATCTCCGCGGCAGCACCGCCACGTGCACAGCCGATGTCACTCTGTCAGACGTCAGCCCCATCCCCAGTGTGCAGCTGTCAGAGTCTGCAGGTGACGTCCTGGACCCTGAATATGCCACTTGAGACACCACCTCCAGCACTGACATGAACCTGCAATTGGCAGCCTAAGTCGCCGCAGGATGGAGTGTGGGTCTGCCTCCATGGAGTATCATGCTATCTGTTCTAGGTACATCGCGTGGCTGAGACACCCCAGAAGTCAATTGCCACAACCCAGGTGCAGCATCACTGGGCACAAAGCCCCCTCCAGAACCAGTGGAGAAAAGCATCCACTAACACAGTCCTTGGCAGGATGAAGCACTCTGGGCACAAAGCCCCCTCCAAAACCAGTGGAGAAGCCATCCACTTGGAGACAGTGGCCTTGCATTCCCCAGGACCAAGCAGTGGGCAACCCACCCACTAGAGAGACTTGAGAGACTGTGACTTTGTACTCCTCAGGAACAAGCAGTGGGCAACTCACCCACTGGAGAGACTTGAGAGACTGTGGCTTTGAACTCCCCAGGACCAAGCAGTGGGCAACCCACCCACTTGAGAGACTTGAGAGAATGTAGCTTTGCACTCCCCAGGACCAAGCAGTGGGTAACCCACCCACTAGAGAGACTTGAGAGACTGTGGCTTTGCACTCCCCAGGATCATGCAGTGGGCATGGAGCCCCCTCGAGGAGCAGTGGCAACATACCATCATCCGGCTGAGGTGCACCACCTCCCCACAGTCAGTGTTCTCTCCGTTTTGAGGCAGGGGTCATGTGTGGGCTTCCCCCATGTTTTTTGGGACCACTTGTCCACGGACATTTCATGGGACAGTGTACGGACTTGTGTACTTGCTGTAAATATTTGTGTATACTGATTATTTGCTGTTCTCTTGGGCTATCTGATTGTTTGAATATTACACTTGTAAAACTCATTTCGTTTTGTCCTTGTATTCTTCCAGGGGGTGATGGGGTGTATCTGTGATGTTATTGGACATGTGTGTTGTTGTGGGTGGTGGTGTTGCGTTTTGCGTGTGTGTGTGTCACTCTCTTTTCCCTCCTCCCCTGTGTGCTAGGTGCAGTACTCACCGTCATCGTCACCGCCGCCTTCTATCCACTTTGTGGTGTATTAATAGATACAGCAACATGGGCAGGACCTGTATCTCGGGCTCCATGGTGTCCTGATTCTTCGTTGAGTGTTGAGTGGTTTCATTTCTGTGTACTGTTTCTGCCGTGCTTTTGATGGCGTCGGTACCGCCCCGGAAAAGCTGGCGGATTGGTGCCTTGTAATAGTGTGGGTAGTACATTGTCTTCCGCCTGTCTGTTGGCAGTGACCGCTGTGGTGTTTGTTGCTACCACTGTGGCAGTCCGAGTGTTAAAGTGGCTGTCTGTGTTGGCGGTTTCCGCAATGGTCGTCATTCCATTTTTTTAACCGCCGGCCTATTAGCGGTATTACCGCCACTTTAACATCGACCGCCAGGGTTTTAATGAGGGCCATATTGTTTTCATTGTGTAGAAGGCACTCCGTTTGACATTATTAACATGTGGTATGAAATAGAAATCTGAATCTATGGTTGTCACTAAGTTTCTGACACCTCTTGATATTGTTGAGGGGGCCTCATGTTCGGTAGGCCATATGGTCGTAGGCTGATATTTTTACCATTGCTCGCAGGTTATAAACTCTGTCTTTGTGGTATTTAGCATTAGGTGGATATTCATCATCTGTGTGTTTATAGCCCGAAGGCAGTCCTCAAGTTTTAAATTGTAGAGGACCTGCTGACCATCCATTTTTAAATGTAAAACGATTTGGGTGTCATCCATATAGTTGTAACAAGTGAGGTTGAATCATTTAATCAGGTTTAATAATGGGTTAGGTGGATGTTGAAAAATAGAGGGGATTTGATGAACCCTGAGGGAGACTGCACTGTTGTGTGTGAGAAGCTGATGTAAAAGTTGGTATCAGCAACAATTTGCAGATACAGCTGATAGGCCAATAATTAAAGGGGGCATTAGCTGAACTCTCTCATCACATTGCACATATGGTACATCACTCAAACATTTGTAGTGCAAAAAGATTGTACCACTGTACAGGACATTGGGCCATGTTGTTCATGAGCCAACAACTTTCATGATATTTCCTATTCCTGATACATAAGTAGGTGTCATTACCCAAAGCTACCAGCCATTCAGATGCAGTTCAATCAGGAAACTTCAAATTCCAATATGGCACAGTGGTTTGATTAGCCTATTGTGCTGGGGTAGAGTCATCACAAGTCAGGTGCAACTTACATTTGACTGACCTTGCTCCAGCCTACACTGGCATGTTGTGAAATATAACCTAGTGATATAGAGATCTTTATTTTGTTTGCAGGATCCAGGTAGTTTGTTAGGATAATGCACCCAGTACCCTAACTTGCAGTAGTGTCATCTGAAATGACCCAATATACCCCGTCATGTCACAAAAGGCTGCCGTAATAGAATATTTAGCTTTCAAAAAATGTTTTAAGATCTAGATAACCCTTCCAGTCAACACTATTATAATCTTTAGAACCTAATATTGTGGAAATCACAATCAATGATTCCGAAACTGAAAGCATTTGTTATATAATTAACCTCTCTAGACATTGCAGCTGAAGATCGAATAATATTTCCTGATTTTTATATATTGTAATTTAAGATCTGTATAGTACGAATCTGCTTTTTGAAATGTATTGATACCTTTGAAATTTTGCTTTATATTGATCTAATTTTTGGTCATAGAAAAATAAATTGCTGTTATGGGGCTGTGTGTAATAAAGTACTGATCTACCAGTTGACTCTACTGCTAAATTCTTAGGTCTGATGAATCTTTTTTCCCAGTTTTGCAGGATGAGGAGAACAGCATCAAATTATTCAACTTTGATTACAGTGTACCACAACAGCCACACATTCAATCAAGGAGACCAACTTAAAGTTTAAAAAGGCTTAATTACAGACTCAAAGTCAAACTTATATAAATTCATCCAAAACCATGGTATAAATGAAAGAATCACCAAAGGTGTATTAAAGTGTTGCACAACATTTAATGTTACCAACATGTGCAGAATCAATATTTGAATAGCGACAATGCAGAAAATAAGGAAAAGTGTGTGATGCTTTAAAGTTCTCCTGCCTAACCACTGAATCTAGATCCCTAACTAGTCCAAAAACTAAAGAGATTTCAGAGAAAAGCATCAGCCCATAGAAACTTTAGTAGAGATTCTGTTGAGAGATGTGAGTAGCGTGAGGTTTGTACCTCGATTGTGTTCGCTCCAGTCAAGAGGTAAAGTGAATCAGTGTCTGTAAACATCACTTGCATCTTGAATTTTCCAGGGGCTGACATCATCATCAAAACCCTTCTTTGAAAAACGAAGTTATAAATCGCACATCTAATTGACAATGAAATTCTCTAGGGTCACTCACGTACTAAGGAATTTCAGAGGGGAGTTAATCTGCCAACCCAGGCTATTCCTTTCACCTTTGGTAACAGTCTTCTAAGGCCCCTTCATCTCCTTTCAACAATAGCCCCTTATTTTCCAGAGACTCGTACCATCACACCTGCAGCTTAAGAAAGTATGCAATAAAGCAAGCTTCATATTGAAAGTTGCAAAAACTTGGGCCTTCACTCTGGCCAAGCCAACATAGAAATGAATGCACATTTTATTTAAATTACTTTCCACATGTTTCTCATAATGAATGTAAAATGGTTATGAAAATAACATTTGTAAAGTACTACAACATAAACATATTTGCAAAATGATGAATAAATGTAGTTTACATGAAACATTCTACTCATACATGCACTTCACTTGTATGCATTTCAGTGCACTGCATTTATGTGAAAACCATTTACAAGTTACATAAGTAGTTGTGTTGTGCTCTGAGATCTTTATTTGTCTTGAATCAGGATTCTAATTCCCTCTTTTCAACAAATTCCAAAAATTCCTTTCTATCTCAGTGATGGAACAGGTCAGATTGTGGGGGTGATTCTCACCCTGGCGGGCGGCGGAGGCCGCCCGCCAGAGTTCCCCCCTCCAAAATACCGCTCCGCGGTCGAAAGACCGCTGAGGGTATTTTGGGTTTTGCACTGGGCTGGCGGGCGACCGCCAAAAGGCCGCCCGCCAGCCCAGTGCAAAACACCTTCCCACGAGGACGCCGGCTCAGAATTGAGCCGGCGGAGTGGGAAGGTGCGACGGGTGCAGTGGCACCCGTCGCGTATTTCAGTGTCTGCAAAGCAGACACTGAAATACAAAGTGGGGCCCTCTTACGGGGGCCCCTGCAGTGCCCATGCCATTGGCATGGGCACTGCAGGGGCCCCCAGGGGCCCCACGACAACCCATACCGCCATCCTGTTCCTGGCGGGCGAACCGCCAGGAACAGGATGGCGGTATGGGCTGTCAGAATCCCCATGGCGGCGCAGCGAGCTGCGCCACCATAGAGGATTCTTAAGGGCAGCGGAAAACCGGCGGGAGACCGCCGGTTTTCCACTTCTGACCGCGGCAAAACCGCCGCGGTCAGAATGCCCTGCGGGGCACCACCAGCCTGTTGGCGGTGCTCCCGCCAACCCTGGACCGCCGGGGTCAGAATGACCCCCAGTGTCTGTGTGCATATGCAGTGTCTAAAGGTTTCAGTGAAACAAACTATTTCCCTGCTAATTCTGCACCCTTAAACTAAGGGTTCTTGTTCAGATGCTTAAATAAAGGGACTTCTGTCTACGCTAGGTCATAATTGGAAAAATAGTATTGAAAACTTCCCTCATTGTAAAACATGCTAAAGAAAAGACTGCAAGAAATACCATGTGTCAATGGAATATGATGTTATGTGTTAGAAATAGGGTCTTTGGTTGGCAGTCAGGTTAACCACCCGTCCAAGCAGGGACCCTCTCTCTAGTCAGGGTAAAGGAGAATCACCCTCAGTTAACCTCTGCTAACCCCCTTGGTAGCTTGGCACGAGCAGGCAGGCTTAACTTAAGAAGCAATGTATAAAGTATTTGTACCAACACACACATCATCCATAGAAAACAGAGACAATACTTTTAATTCACAAAAGAACCTGGATAGCGTCAAAATAAAGCCGCACAGGAGAGTGTGTGTCGAAAAAGGCCAGCGATGCGTTGATTTCTCACTCGGAAGCGAGGCCGTGTGCCATTCCTCCTCTGGTCTGGTCAGTGCGCGCTGTTTCCTCTCTCCCGCAAGGGAGCAATTCATCGATCCGGACAAACACCTTGGGTCTGGGCAGGCTTTGCACTGATTTCCCACGGCCAGCGATGTTGCACTGAAAATCCAGTCGCATGGTATCACAAAACTGTGCTGAGTGGGGCTTGTATCGTTATCAGCCTCTGTTAGCGGGTGTTGTGTGCCGTTTCTCCAGCCATGTTGTGTCCATTTTCCAGCTGCGATGCAGGTGGAGCGTTGATTTCAGCCGCAAAGCCAGGCGGCACATCGTTTATAAGCCGCGTCTCAAAGGGCGTGTCGAATATTTCCCCGCACGGTGGTCTGTGCATGGATTTTCAGTTCTTGTCTGCCAACTTCACCTTTCAAGGGCCCAGGAACTGGGGAGGGCACCACTTGGCATGGCAGTAGTTTCAGCAGAGAATCCAGGTGCTGGCAGCTGAAGTCTTTGATGGCCCTGAGACTTCAACAACAGGAGGGAAGTTCAGTTCAAGCCCTTGAAGATTCTTCTCAAGCAGGAATGCGCAACACAGTCCAATCTTTGCCCCTTTCACAGGCAGAAGCAGCAACCGCAGGATCGCCCAAAAAAACACAGTCACAGGCAGGGGCAACACTTCTCCTCAGCTCTTCAGCTTTTCTCCTTGGCAGAGGTTCACCTTGATTCCAGAAGTGATCTAATTTTCAGGGGTTTTGGGTCCTCTTCTTATACTCCTTCCTGCATTTGAAGTAGGCCTACTTCAAAGGAAAGTCTCTCTTGTTTGTAAGATCCTGCCTTGCCCAGGCCAGGCCCCAGACACACAACAGGGGGTTGTTGGAGACTGCATTGTGTGAGGGCAGGCACAGACCTTTCAGGTGTAAATGACCACTCCTCTCCTCCAACTTAGCACAGATGGCTCATCAAGATACGCAGGCTACACCCCAGCTCCTTTGTGTCACTGTCTAGAGAGAGGTGCAAACAGCCCAACTGTCAAACTGACCCATGCAGGGAATCCACAAACAGACATGGTTTAAGCAAGAAAATGAGTACTTTCTAAAGTGTCATTTTCTAACACACAATCCAAAAACCTACTTCACTAAAAGATGTATTTTTAAATTGTGAGCTCACAGACCCTAAATGCTCTATTTCTATCTGCTCCCTGAGGGAAACTGCACTTTAATAATATTTAAAGGCAGCCCCCATGTTAACCTATGATAGAAATATTTCACGGTTCGGACATGTAAAACACATAAGTACACGTCCCACCTTTAACATACACTACACCCTGCCCATGGAGCTACCTAGGGCCAGCATTTATAAAAAGGGAAGGTTTAGGTCTGGCAAGTGACTACATCTGTGAAGTCAAATTGGCAGTTTAAAACTGCACACACAGGCACTGCAGTGACAGGTCTGAGGCATGTTTACAGATGTACTTATGTGGGTGGCACAACCAGTTCTGCAGGTCCAATAGTAGCATTTGATTCACAGGCCCCGGGCAATTCTAGTGCACTGTACTAGGGACTTACTAGTGAATCAAATATGCCAATCACGGAAAGCCAATTAGACATAAACTTTACATAGGAGCACTTGCACTTTAGCACTGAATAGCAGTGGTAAAGTGCCCAGAGTATCAAAAACAGCAAAAAACAGAGTCAAGCATACATCAACAACCTGGGAAACAGTGGCAAAAAGTTAGGGAGACCATGCCACGGATGCCAAGTCTAACAATATGTAATACCTGTAATATGTAATACCTTCTAAAACAGAAGTAGGTTACTGTGTACAAATATAGCAGTCTCATCATTCATCATATGAATATACTCATAAAGTATACTAAAATATACATTTACTGAATAATCTCCTCCAGGGGTTCATCAAAGTGTAATATTTTCTTATCTAACATATAAAGCTTATTGTCTCTAGTGCCAAGAGATTGTAGGAAAAGACTAGGAAATGACTTCTTTTCTACAGAAGGTGAAGGGGAAAATGTTCCTATTAACAACACTATTAACATCACAAGGGAAATAAGCAATAAAGTACCTATTATTATATATATAAATAAATATGTTTTTGTTAATTTTATTAGTGTGGACAAAAAATTTAGTTCAACTGTTCAAAGTTCATTGAACAATACATGTATAAATCTTCATGAGACTTTTCTAGCCCTACTCCACGTTCTTCTAAATGACCACCTGCTTCTACTTGAGCCTAGGTATTCTTCTCAATTCCCTATTCCAGTCAATGTAAATGTCTCTAATGCCTATGCAAACCAAGTTCATCAATGTCAATGAAAAGTTAAGCTCTAGCTCAACCACACTGTTTAGTTCATGAGGGTTCAGCTGAACCTGTATGTTGATCCCAATATTCCCAGAACTCTTTAAAAGTGTAATTTGCAAAGTGAGTCCACTCAAGTGAAGAATACCTACGACTAGGCACCCTTGTTCTTTTTGACGTTCACACTGCAACACCTTCATCTTCACTTTCTCTTAAGTCAAAGTTCTCAGTCTCTTCAGAAATCGTCGGTGGAACATTTTCTTTAGGCAAACTCCTTTTCTCCCTTTCTTGTCTGCTGGGCGATCAGTCCCTAGCTTCCACTTGCTTTCTTCCAGCACTAGATCCTTTGTCAGGGTCTGATTCTAAGTTTGACTTGTTCACCACACGACAAGACTCAGTTGTTTCTGCTTCAGTTTCGCTTTTAGCTTGCTCAAGAACCCCTTCTGACTGATCAAGTGCTGCTTCTGGCTCAGTTCGGCCCCCATCAGCTTGACTAACCTGATCCTGTCTCCTTTCTCTCACAACAGGTTCTTCTCAAACAAGTGTTGTGACATCAAGGAGACATTCAACTCTGTGAGTAAGGGGAGCATGAATCCATTTGGGGAGACCTCCATAATTCACGGCAGTCGTTGTGACCAGGATCACCAGGCATGGCCCATGCCAATGGGATTCCAGACATGTCTTCCTGACATGTTTCTTCACCAAGACCCAATCACCGGGACTGCGATCATGGCATTGTTTGTGATGGAGAGGAGCTGTGACTTCTCTGACCTGATGAGACACACAACGCTCCATATCAGCTAGTCCTTCACAGTAATCTAGGGCCATCTCATGTGTACTATTCACATGTGCATTCGCAGGAATCTCAGACAGTCTCATCTCCATTCCCATAGTTATTTTGGTGGGGGAACAGTCCAGTCATTCGATCAAGTATATTCCAAAGACTCATCAACACAACACAAGATTCAAAGCTTCAGGCCATTTCAAAGAAGTTGAAGCACACACGTTTACCAATCTGGATTTCAGTGTGCCATTCACCTGCTCCATAAGACCTGAAGCCTCAGGTTAATAGCTGCAATGTTATAATTGTTCCATTTGCAGTGCTGTACATGACAATTTTAGGACCTCATTGTTAAAATGAGTTCTGTGATCTTGAGTTCCCTCAACAGCAGTTTAGCTACAGTGAGGCTATTGTTCCTTCTAGCTGGATATGCCTCAGCCAAATGGGAAAGGATACACACTAGGACTAAAATGTGGTTCAGCTTATTGCACACAGGCATTTCAATAAAGTCTAACTGTATCCTGTTAAAATGCCCTCTTAACCTTACTATATGACTCAAGGCAACTGCAGTTCTCTTCCCAGCATTGTTCTGTTGACACACAATGTATCTATGACACAACGCTTCAGCCATCGATCTGAATTTGGGATTGAACCAAGTCTGTTAGAAAAGTCTCACCATAGCGTCCCTACCAATATGAGCTGTAGCATGGAAATGTTTAGATGGAAGGTAACAGACTATTTGGCAACATTGATCTAGTATCCATCGAACCCAGATGCTATCGTCTCTTTTGACACAACCTGCTCTGACCCAACTTTGCTTTTCCTCCTCAGACTCTACCGCTTGAAGTATTTTATTCATCTCAAGTATCAGCTGTTGTCAACAAAAGGTTAAAGTTAGTCCCATCCATTTCCTCATTTGTAAATTCACCATTACATGTACAAACATTAGGAGCACAGTACCTTGCACCTCATCAATGTATTTATTGCCCAAAGTTACATGATAATCTCCACAATGATGTGAAGGGCACTTGACCACAGCAACTTGCTCAGGCAATTGCAATGCATCAAGAAGGTTTATCAATTGTTCGCCATTCTGGATTGGTGATCCAGAGGACATCATAAACACCCTCCGGGACCACAAATATCCAAAGTCATGAATGACATCAAAGCCGTACTGACTATCGGTAAAGATTGTCACCTTCAGTTGATCAGAAATAAAACATGCTCTAGTAAGAACAATCAATTCAGCCACTTGGGCAGAAAATATTCCTTGAAGCCAGGAATCTTCAACAACTCCAGACAGATTGCAAACAGCATAGGCTGCTTTCAGACATCCTCCGTTGTCTCTCAAACATGAACCATCAACATAAGGACAACATCATATTCAGGTAATGGTTCATCTTGTATGTCAGGTCTCGGTTTGGTGCATAGCTCAGTTAGATTGAGACTATCATGGTCCCCTTCAATACTCCTTTGACCCAATATTGGCAATAGAGTAGAGGAATTCAAAACACCACAAAGTTTGACAGTTATGTTTTCTGCAGCCAAAATAACCTGCTCATACTTAGTGAGCCAACTGCTTGTGAGGTGTTGAGTCCTGGTCCTAGCCAACAACAATTCTACAGAGTAGGGGAACACACACAGTTAATGGGTGACCCATAGCAATATTCTCGCACCCCCTATGCCACTTTAATGCAACCAGGCAGCGCAGAAATAACAGGATCTAACGTGGTGGAAAAATAAGCCACAGGTCTCTTCGCATATCCATGCTTTTGTGTTTGTACTGACAGAGCAATGCCCTCCCTCTCACTGTGGAAAAGTGCAAAAGATTTGTTATAATCCAGCATCCCAGAGCTAAGGCACAACAGAGACATTCTCTTAGCTCTAGAAACGAGACAAGAAAATCTTTATCTCATGTTACCAGATGGGGCACATCCTTGTGTGGCAGCCTTTGTAAAGGCTCAGCCACCAGGGAAAAGTTGGGTATCCACTGTCTACGGTAGCCCTCCATTCCCAAGAACATTCTGACTTCTCTCTGTGTAGTTGATGGGCTCATTCTCAGTATAGCTGAAAGACTCTCTTTTGACACTTTTCTCACACTTTTCTCAATGTGATGTCCAAGATATTGGACATCTTTTTGATAATATTCTAACTTTTCTGGGGTTACTTTATGTCCATTCTAAGCCAGGTGGTTCAGTAATGCAATGATATCCTGCCTACAAGCTTCATGAGCATTCAACCCCACCATTAGGTTGTCAATATACAGGATTAGGGTTGAGGCCCTCATTATGACCCTGGTGGTAAATCCTGCTTACCGCAATGGTGACGGCCGCCAACATACCACTACGGTGGTGAATATCCATCCCCCATATTATGACACACACACACCAATGCGACAGAATACAGCCACATACACAAATCCGCCAACCCAAAGGTCAGTGATAAAGTGGTATAACCAACACCCATACTGTTACGCCAACAGAACAATGCCCACCACATTGTGACCCACAAACCACCATGGTGGACATCGAACAGGTACTGCCAGGAGATTGACACGGACAGCACAGAGACAACTAGACACACACACACCACATACACCCATACATCCCTCATGAACCCCACATCACACACCCCACCATATTACTCAACACACTCTCACCAACACACACCACACAACACCCATGTCCCCAAAAAGGCACCCCCCTTTCACTGATGAAGAGTTAAGGGTCATGGTGGAGGAAATTGTCAGGGTAGAGCTACAGGTGTTTGGTGCACAGGTACAGCAAATATCCATTGCCAGGAAGATGGAGCTATGGCAGAGAATCGTGGACATGGTGAGCGCCATGGGAGAGCATCCAAGAACAAGGGATGACATCACAAAGAGGTGGAATGACCTATGGGGGAAGGTACGTTCCGTGGCAGCAAAGCACCAACTCATCATCCAGAAGACTGGTGGTGGACCCCTACCTCCTCCTCCACAGCTGAGAGCATGGGGGGAGCAAATCTTGGCAATACTGCATCATGAGGGACTCAGTGGAGTTGCCGGAGGACTGGACACTGGTGAGTCAATATTTACTACTTATCACCCCCTATACCTGCATGCCATCACAACCTCTCTCCCTCACTCCCATCAGTCCACTCCATCCCACGCACTGAACTTGCACAAATGACTAACCCCAATGCCAAATCCTGCATGCCATTCCAATGCATGGACAGCCCTCACAGCCCTGCATGGACACCAATCACAAAAGCATACACATCACAGGGAAACTAACAATCCCACAATACATCACAATCCCACAATACATCACCATACATAAACAAAGGTGGCAGGGCAACAGCCACAATAGAGGGGAAGCCAGGGGTGTGAAATATGTCACACACATCAATTATAATATATCACTTATATCCCCACAGGTGTCTCAGTCAATGTCAACGGTGAGGAGGTGCCACGACTATCCAGTCCCCCAACAGAAGATGCCCCCAATGATGACAGTAACTCTGGACTTCAGGATCAGGACCAACAACCTGGCCCATCAGGGACCACTGAACAGTCAGTCACCCTTGCCCACTCACAGTCCACCACAGAGCCTCCCCCATCAGGGAGGACTTGCAGGCCATCAACACCACCTTGATCTCCATAGCAGGGATGCTGGCAGACATGGCCAACATCCCGAGGGAAGGAACAGCACAACAGTGGCCCCTACCACTAGCCAGTCCATTGACCAGCCCTCCACTTCCGCTGCAGCTAGTGGGCAGGAGGCCTCGAAACAGGACCCACAGGCCACCAGCACCCTTCCCCCTGCAAACATTCCCTGTGACCAAGACAGAAGCCAGAGACACTTGCCAAGACCACCGCCAGGAAATTAGACTCTCCTGATTGTCCCCCTTGTGTCCCACCCTGTCACCTTGTCCACTTTTAACTGCTTTTGCTCCCCTTCCTATGGCCCCTTGGACACTGGATCTGTGCTACAAACAGACTGGGAAAATACCCTGGACTTTCCTCTACTCTCAACCCATTCCATTACACTTTTCATACAATAATGTGCACTACAATAAACACGCTTGAACACAACTTGACTACTAGTATTTTATGTGTTGAAAATGTGCATTTATGGAAACAGTCACATCTAGTGCAAATGATCTGAACACTGTGAGAGCATAGAAATAATGACCTGTAGCTGTCTGTAGTCATCATGACAGGACACTGTTCTCATATCACCAACATCTGTAAAATAGCAACCCATAGGTGACAGTAAGTTGAGATGCAATAGAAGTTAATGTCATCATGCTACAGACACACTGCAAACATCAATAGTCAGAGGAATGTTCAGTTGCACTGTCTCACCTGTGTTTCATTGGAAGTATTGACATATTACTAATGTTCAGTTGTCCTCATCCTCATCCTCTGTCTCCTCATCCTGACTGTCCTCAGGGTCCACTGCTGCCACAGGGCATCTCCAGTCTCCTCCTCCTGCAGAAAAGGTACATGCCGTCTGAGGGCCAGGTTGTGCAACATGCAACATGCCACTACTATCTGGCAGACCTTCCCGGGTGAGTAGCACAGGGATCCACATGTCAGATGGAGGCACTTGAACCTGGCCTTCAGGAGACCAAAGGTCCTCTTGATGATCCTTCTGGTTCGCCAATGTACCCCATTAAAACGTTCCTCAGCCCCTGTACTGGCATTCCACTCAGGGGCCAGCAGCCGCAATAGGTTTGGGTAGCCAGAGTTACCTGCCAGTATTGAGGGACAACATTTAGCCTCACACAATGCTATGGGGATGACACCTGAAGGCATACACTAACATACAGTGGGTGAGGACCATGGCTCACCTATTAACCACACCCTGTGCCTCTGTAGTTGGGCCATCACATTTGGGATGCTGCTATTCCTCAGGACATAGGTGTCATGCACCAACCCAGGACACTTAGCAGTGACGTGGGAGATGTACGGGTCTGCCAGGCACACCATTTGCACATTCAGTGAGTAGAAACTCTTTTGATTCCTGAATGCCTGTTCATTCTGGCGGGGGAAGACTAACGCAATATGTGTTCCGTCAATTGCCACGACAATATTGGGGATATGTCCCATTCCATAGAATCCGGCCTTCACAGTGGCCAGATCTTCCACCTGGGGAAAAGCTATGTAGTTGCACATGTGTTTCACCAGGGCAGACACAACTCTTGCCAGCACGATTGAGAACATTGGCTGTGACATTCCAGCTGCCCAGCCCACTGCCACTTGGAAAGAAGCATTTTCCAGGAAATGGAGCACTGATAGCACTTGCACAAGAGGGGGATCCCAGTCGGATGATGGATGGCAGATATCAGGTTAGGCTCCAGTTGGGCACACAGCTCTATGATTGTGGTCCTGTCCAGTCTATAGGTGAGTATAATGTGCCAGTCGTCCAGTGTAGCCAAGTCCACAAGGGGTCTGTACACGCTGGTTTGTCTCCTCCTCCTATTCATCCACAGCAGTAGGGATCTAAGGGACACAAGAGTGAGTAGGCTGTCAAAATTTCAACAATGGAACCCCAACCTCAGTGTACATAGTGCACATATGTGATGGGTCAGTGGTAATGGCGAGGTATGTGCTAATCTAGGCTGTGATGCAGTTAAGGTGGCTATGACCATTGTCTGCCACCATGAAATGGTGTCCACCTGTCCTGCAAGTAGGGACAGATGGAAGTGAGTTAACTCCGCTGGCGTGGGTGTCGTGGCGGAAGGCGGTTTTACACCGTCATGCAATTCCTCATTGGATAGTATGGGTCTCTATAGTGTACAGTGGCCAATGGGGATCTGCGGAGACGGCGACAGTGTATACCGCCACAGACGTGACTGCCATTTTCTATCTGATTCCTCACTTGTTTCCTGACCTTCAACAAGAGAACACCTACACAACGTGTGCTGCTGTGACCTGTGTCTGGAATCTACCATGGCCCATGTGACTGGGGAAAGGGCCCCTGCCTTCACTTCGGAGGAGTTGTATCATTTGGTGGACGGGGTTCTACCCCAGTACGGACTGCTGCATGGGCCTCCAGACCAACAGAGTACACCTTGGGGACAATGCATGTGGGAAGGATGCATGGAGATGTGTGTACAAGCTGGGTGTCATCGGGGAGGAGTGTCTTGTGGTGGTGTACATGGTTTGCGCCAGCCGATGTGTGTGCCAATGCTGATGGAAACGGGAATTTTGGGCCACAGGCTGGATTGTATGTGTAATGGTGTCCTCCTGTCTGTATAACCTCTGCAGGTCAGTGCCCATCAAAAGAAGGGATTATGGTGTGTCATCGCCAAGGACGTGCGGACCCTGGCGGTCTATGGCAGGTGGAGCGACCACTATCGGAAACGGTGGGAGGACCTGAGACGCTGGCCATGGAAGACTAGGGACGCCCAGCTGGGGATAGCCTCCCAACGAGGAAGGGGTGCCCATCGGAAGTTGACCCCCCTGATGGCCTGCATACTGGCGGTGGCCTACCAAGAGCTGAATGGGCACTTGAGGGCATCACAGCAGCCACAAGGAGGTGAGTACATTAGGCATTACTACAATAATTGGCAGGTGGCATGGGATCCAGGTGGTGGGTGTGAGTTAGTCGGTGCTCCTAATGCCAGGCCAGACATCACAGCGTGCTCTAGCTCAAGGGTAATGGGTGCATGGCAAATACAAGTAACCTAGCTTGTTGGCATTCCATGTCAGTCAGGGCTTTGTGTGTCCCAGGAGGGGTGCAGTTGGCAGTGTGTGGCCCTCATCCTTCAGTGGCATTTAACCAAATCACTGGCAGTGCAATGCATAGTGCTCAAGCCTGATCCCTGTGTGTGACGGTGCTGTGTATGCCAACTGGTGCAGTAATTGACCCAGTGTTTCCTTTCTCACTCTCCCCAACTTTTTTATTCTGTCATCCTGTCCATGTGTGCATAAGCATCATCTGGCAGAGGAGCAGGGGCACCAGCGATAGAGGGAGTTGCATCCCACAGGACCCTGAAGGAAGAGTCCACTGACGCCGAGGGAACCAATGGGATGGAAGGCGAGGGGAGCACCACGGCGGAGACAGGAGACGACAACACAGACTCAGATACCTCCTCTGATGGAAGATCCCTGGTGGTGGCGGACACATCTGTGACCACCCCAGCTGCAGGTACAGCCGCCACTCCCTATACCACCATTGCCCTCCCAGTAGCTCCTCAGTGAGTTGCGCGTGCCCGCTCACCCAGGCCGGGAGGGCATCTCCTTCACCCCAGGCACCTCAGGCCTGCCCAAATGAGCCCTGCTGCCCTGATGGAGGAGACTATTGACCCCCTGAGATCCATATCTGTAGCGCAGTCAAACATTGTGAATGCCATCCAGGGGCTGGAATCCCAGATGCAGCAATGCAATGCATTTCTGGAGGGCATTCACAGTGGATTGGCGGCCCAACAGAGATCGATTCAGGCTCTTGCCTCCTGTCTGATGGCAGCCTTTGTCCCTGTTATTACCGTCCCCCCTCCAACTACCACATCCCAGTCTCCTCAACTCCAACCCATCCCATGCACACATACAGATGAGTATGCACACAGGAAAACACCCAAGAGTGGCACTGTCAAACACAGGCACCACTCTTCATCCCACAAACACTCCCGCAAACACCAGACATTTGCAGACACAACCACATCCACTGCCACCACTGTCTCCCCTCCTTCTCCACCTCCCTCACAGTCACGTCCACACTCACACCTGCATGCACTGCACACACACCTCACTAGCCGACACCACCACAACATCCACGCATGCGTCCCCTGTGTCCTCTCCCACCTTGCTGTCTGTCCCCCCTCCTAAAGGACACAAACACAAGCACACAGACAACCAACAGCCATCCACCTCACACACACACTGCCCAGGCACCTGTACCCAAGTCCAGCAGACATACACATCCAGCAACCACTCCCTAAACCTCCACTCCCATCCGTCCTCCCTCATCCCACCCCACCATCCCTAAGAAGCTTTTCCTTGCCCAACTTGACCTCTTCCCCCCCCCTCATCCCCGTCCTCCCCGTAAGACTCAGCTCAGCACCTCAGCCAAACAGTCCAGGCGGGCAGTTTTGGCACCACCTAGTCGTGGTGGGAAGTCAGTGAAGGATCCCACACCTCCTGCCATGAAGGGGAATGAGCCTGTACCTCCTGCCATGAAGGGGAAGAAGACCTTGACCCTGTCAGGAAGGTTAAGGAGCCGGCACATCCTGCCATGCCCCTGCAAAGAAGGGTAAGGATCCATCGCCTCCTGCCATAAAGGGGAAGATGCCCTCAACACCTGTAAGGAAGGGTAAGGATCCAATGCCTTCTGCCATGAAGGGGGAGAAGCTCTCAACTCCAGCGGAGGCTGTCAGGGTGACGCCACCACCAGTGGTCACGGGGCCCTCACCACCAGCTGAGGAAGTGCAGCCCTCACCTCCAGCAGAGGCTTCTGAGGAGGCACCTCCACCTGCCAACACAGTGTAGCCCTCACCTCCAGCAGAGGCTGTCAGGGTGACACCGCCACTGCCACCACCAGTGGTCACAGGGCCCTCACCGCCAGCTGAGGAAGTGCAATCCCTCACCTCCAGCAGAGGCTGTCCAGGAGGTACCTCCACCTGCCAACACAGTGCAGCTCTCAACTCCAGCAGAGGCTGCCCAGGAGGTATCTCCACCTGCCAGCACAGTGCAGCTCTCACCTCCAGATGACACAGTGCAGCCATCACCACCAGCAGAAGCCATGTAGGCCACCCTCCAGGGACTGGTGTACAAGGCGTCCCATCCAGAATTAGTGGGCAAGTCACCCACCCCAAAGACTGTGGCCTTGCAATCCCCAGCAGAGAAAACTTGGCATGGAGCCCCCTCCGGAAGCAGTGGGCAAGTCACCAACTCCAGAGACTGTGGCCATGCACTCCACCGCAGATAAAACTTGGCATGGAGACACCTCCGGAAGCAGTGGACAAGTCACCAACTCCAGAGACTGTGGCCTTGCACTCCCCAGCAGAGAAAAATGGGCATGGAGCCCCCTCCAGAACCAGTGAGCTTGTTCTCGTATTTGGCTAAGGTTCCCCCCATCCCTCTGAGGTGCCTTCCCATTTGCAAACTGATGTCCCTGCAGAGTTCTATCCTGATAAAGTCAGGATTTGAGTTGGGCCTTGGACTGTGCCCTGTGGCCATGGGGGCCCTTAGTACTTTTGTATGGGCATTGGCCCTTTTTGTACATTTGAACATATCTATTTTTCGTACAATTGGTTCTTTTGGCAGCTGTTTGCAATCAATACATTATTTTTACTGCATTCTTGTTGTCCTTGCGTTATTATGCCATTTATTATGTGTCATTGTTTTTCGTCTGCAGCTGGTTGTGTGTTGACTGTGTGTCATGTGTGTGTGTGTCACTCTCATTTTCCTCTCTCCCTCCCTTGTGTGCTAGGTGGCTGTACTCACTATAGTCCTCTTTGTCGGCTTGTTGTTCCAGGTGGAGCATGATGTAGAATATCATTGGAAAGACTTGCAGTTCCAGCTCCATGGTGGCGTTGTTCTTCCCTGTGTCTCCGATTGTGAGTCTTTGCTCTTCTGTGATGTGTTTCTGCCAGGTTTTTAATTACGTTGGTACCGCCCCGGAATTTTTTATTTAGAATCTGGTTGAAAATAGAAGGACTCTCAGTCTACCCATGTGTGACTCATCATCAGGCCAAACCCCCATTTCTGAACCGAAATGCGAAGAGGTAGTGACTATCCTCATGAAGCGGTATTAAAAAGAAGGCTAGACTCAAATTAATGATAGTGAACCACTCAACCTCACATGAAATCTGAAGCAATATCACAGCTGGATTTGGTACCATGGGGCAACAAGGAACAACAATATTGTCTATTTGTCAAAGATCTTATACAATTCTGTATTTGCCATTCTGTTTCTGCAACCTATTATGGGAAAGTTACAAAGACTGCCCAGTGCTTCTCTTAGGATTCCCAGTGCTATCATCAACTCAATTACAGGAGTTATTCCAGCAATTGTTTCAGGAGTAAGATTATATTGTAGTATCAGGAATTCATCATTTGCTTTGACAGAAATTCAGACAGGTTAATTATAATTAAGTCCTATATCCTGTCCTAAAAAAATCCCACACTTCATGTTTGAGTGCCCCTCTCAAATCTAGCGGTAAATCATCAACAGTCAACAAAGTCAGCAAAGTACAATGTGATTCATTTCTGATTAACTTAAAGATGGCATCCTCATCTTGTGTTTGTATTTCAAGTACTGTTGGGGTACAAAAGATAACCCAATTCAACTTGGAAAGCAAATCTCTTCCCAAGAGAGTCACTGGACTAGTGTCACATATTATGAACTTAAGTTTATCCTCAAAGGACCCTATTTTCAAGGTAACTGGAGCAGTTTCTTCAGTCAACATCTGCTTATTCTCCAGACCAACAACTTGAACTGTTTTCCCTAAGAGGGGTAGGTTGGAACTTCTACTGTTCTCTGAGTAGAACGGATAGCACCAGCATCAACCAAGAATTACACAAGACAGCCATCCACCTCACTATCCTAGAATGGTCTGCTCTAGTCCACCTCCATGGCTGCGCTTTCTCCCTCCTCAGGCACTGTCAAAGTGACTGATCTGAGTCATTTCCTTCATATGATTCAAACAATGGAAACTGTTGGAAAGGGTTATTATCTTGTATCACATTCACATTCATCCTTGAACCCTGATTCATATTCTGTCTTAGCCCAACAGCACTCTAATGTGGCAATGGAGGTTATGGTTGAGATACATTAAAATGTTGACTCCTGGGTCTTTGTATCCCCTGAATCCGACTGGGATTATTATTCTGTGAGGGTACAAATCCTGCATTTTGGAACTGATTAGCTAGATTTAAACTACATTACAGCTTAAAATGTCCCATTTTATTGACATTGTGACAAGGGTTTGGCCTTTTCAAGCTATTAACATCCATTCCTGTAATGGGATCAATAGGAACAACTCATCTGCCTGCCTGCATGGTATTTTCTGTCAGTTGATATACACCTTGCATTCTACTCACATTTCTCACAACTTGCAGTATCTGGCTATGTCTTTGAACTGCTTTCATTTGAGCGAGCATCTGGTTTTTCTTATGCTTTTTTGGGTTCATCTCAATCTCATCATGGCAGTATTTGGAGTACCGCAAAATCTTATCAATTTACTTATTCTGCCAACTAATCAAATGTTGCTGGATCATCATGCTGATTTCTGCCCTCAACCCTGTCACAAACTTTGACACAAAATGTCCTGTATCCATAGCCTCTAATATCTCCATACCACTGTACTGTTTGAATGCCTGTAACAACGTTTCATATTGAGCATGGATCGACCTTTTTGACTCTTGAGTCGAATTTTAACCCTATTAACATCTTACAGAGGCATTTTCTCCCTCAAAAATGTCATAACCTGTTGATACTTTTCATCACTATTGGTGAAGGACCCTTTGTTATTGGATTGCTATTTGGTTCTGCCTGAGGCTACTGGACAGCTACCTCGCATTGCGTACACAAATCACTCGAAACAACGATGTTGAATAATATATTCAAATCAATCCACAACACCTGTAGTATTTTCACAAATCTTTCAAACTGCCTGAACCACTCCACTAGCATCCCTGTTAATTTGGGGAAAACATTGGTAAATGATACAAGATCACTTCTGCTCCATGGCACACGTACATAACCGTTACCAGGCACTTCTCACAAGATAAAGGTTGTGATACTTTCCGCTGCTTCATCTGGAAGTGGTTCACCTGGAGGTTTCTTTACCTCCTTTCTCACCCACTTAGTCTCCCACGTGTCTAACTCATTCTATTTCCTGACATTATAAATTAATTCCTTAATCTGAATTTTTAAACCTGGAGTTCTCAAGTCAGCAAAGTATTTTTCACTAAAACACAATTGATAGCTCTTCCGTAAGGCTTTAGTTTTATTTAGGTCTACTTCATACTTTTGAGCCAATTCTGCAAATTTATTGTGAACTTGACCCACTTGCTTTGTGATATCCCTGCACATAAATGCGAGCGGATATTCATGATAAGTCTCTAATTGTTCCAACTCACGATTTCCAACAATAATTGCATCCAATTCTACTGTAGGCTTTGCTATATCCAAAATTCTTCGTTTTGGTGTTGATGGAATTGTTCCCTGACTCACTTCTGTACTCGCACTCTCTCTAGATGGAGTACCTTCATTAAAATATTTCACCCAATCATCTATCTTCACACTAATGGAATGAGTCAACACAGGAATTTTAGGTATAGTGTAATTTTCTTGGACACCAATTCTCAAATTTAAAGGTGGTTCCCATATGGGATTTGGATGGGTGGGCATGGTATTTCTCAAATTTAAAGGAGGCTCCCATGCAAGAGTTATATGGGTAGGTACTTTCTGATAAGTACCTATTGGCGTGCACCCTGACAGGTTCAAAGTTGTGTCTGCACTTGCTCCACATGGGATAATAACTTGTGTTGGAACCAAATGGAAAAACTCCCTAACATCCAAACTATTTAGAAAGCCACCCGTCTCCCAACAGTATCAGACACAGTCAGGAAGTGTTTTTCCTGGAGCCTTTTGATTTACATATAGGAACTACCTGACCAATAGTAACTGGAACTGTAAGAGCATCAACGGTGCTCACAGTAGGATCAACTGGGACACACTCTCTCAAACCCTCACTTCTTGGTTCACAGGCATGTTAGCTGGAATGGCTCCCACAGGACCAGGAGTCATCTTAGATGGGGCAGTGGTGAACATAATCGGGCCATTACCACCAGTACCCTGATTTCCACTCTTGTTTCTTGTCTCATTACATGGAGGTGGATGTTCAGATAGTAACACATCCTAAAGACTATCTCCAGAGTCATCATCACTGTCTACACTCATGTCATCATTTTGATTCTTCTCTTTCTGCTTTCTAATAATTTTCCTTTCCCCCCTCTCCCTCAATCATATCAGTGGTCAAAGTTGGATACAATCTAACTCCTTCTATCATATCTGTTGTCCATCTCTTTTGCTCAGCATCCCACCAAGGATCCACATAAGAATGTGTAGCATGCGTAGCAAACACCAGGGTAACAGTCTTTGCCCTACCCTTGTGTTTCTTCTTCTCTCTGGCATGAGCAGAATGTGCTCAAGCATTAAGTGCTTTATACTGTATGGGTCAAGGAGGTGGTTTAATTCCATACAACACTCACATTTTCAATAATTCACAAATTAAATGTGCCATATTGTGGGAATCTCAATGGACCTTCCGTTTCTGTGATCTTGTACCATTGACCAAGCCAACCAAGAGTGGAGCCGTACATTAATCACCATATAGTGACCTGGGGTATCTTTCGTAGGTGTTCCTTTGCCCTCTTTACTGGGAATATGAACATCACCTCTAAACAAATCTTGCATAACTTTTAAACACTTAGGGGGTGATTCTCATCCTGGCGGGCGGCGGAGGCCGCCCGCCAGAGTTCCCCCCTCCAAAATACCGCTCCGTGGTCGCAAGACCGCTGAGGGTATTTGGGGTTTTGCACTTGGCTGGCAGGCGACCGCCAAAAGGCCGCCCGCCAGCCCAGTGCAAAACAGCCTTCCCACTAGGACGCCGGCTCAGAATTGAGCCGGCGGAGTGGGAAGGTGCGACGGGTGCAGTGGCACCCATCGCGTATTTCAGTGTCTGCAAAGCAGACACTGAAATACAAAAGTGGGGCCCTCTTACGGGGGCCCCTGCAGTGCCCATGCCATTGGCATGGGCACTGCAGGGGCCCCCAGGGGCCCCACGACACCCCATACCGCCATCCTGTTCCTGGCGGCAGAGCCGCCAGGAACAGGATGGAGGTATGGGGTGTCAGAATCCCCATGGCAGCGCAGCGAGCTGCGCCGCCATGGAGGATTCTACAGGGCAGCGGAAAACCGGCGGGAGACCGCCGGTTTTCCCTTTCTGACCGCGGCTGAACCGCCGCGGTCAGAATGCCATGCGGGGCACCGCCAGCTTGTTGGCGGTGCTCCCGCCAACCCTGGCCCCGGCGGTCCATGACCGCCAGGGTCAGAATGACCCCCTTAATTTTTCTTAATCAAAGTCAACAATTATCACAAAACTTTGTATCAGTTCAAAACAGCACTGTATCCACAATCCCTTGTTCTGCTACAACCACCAGTCGCAGCGCGACTCCTTCTGACTTTGTCAACCAATAACAATGAGGCACCACACCAACCAACCTATACCAGCATGGCGCACAGTGACACAGCTCTATCTCCTCGCAGCAGTTCCCCTCCTTTACAATCTGCACGCACAGTCTCTCCATAAGATCACACATGTATAACAAATACAATACAATAACTTTTTCCTGCTCAACTAAAGAATGAATAGTTTTCAAACACTGCGAATGAGACCTCGACCTACAGGGTCTCATCCATATCAGTATAGCTTCACTCTGCGCATTAAGCTCCACTATACCAATCACCTCACTTTCACTGAAATCAAGGCCATATATCAACTGTGCCATTGATGACCTCTCAAAACAAACAGCCTTTTAACAGACAATTTAGTGTGGTGTCTTCTGCACCTTTTAAAACTATCCCGGGATTTTAGGTCCCGTTGGACCCGATAACCACTTCAACTTCTTTATAAATCACTACACTCAGACAACATGCAAAACATTGCCACAAAACACCATCCAACTTCACAACCACTGCAAACTAAATATGAACTGCTGCAATTCACAACCCTATTAATACTCATACCTCCGCTGCCAATATGATTCTCTTCCAGGTCACTTTGATTTCGCCGATCCTCCCACTCTGGACATGGGCACTAGAGGCTGGACTCTGGGACTAACTACTCTAGGTTACGTTTCCCTTTCTCCTCACTTTGGAAAGAGAACCATCCTTGTCACTAGCATCTGATCCGGTGGTTGAAATTACACCTAAATTCTTAGGTCTGATTAGTCTTTTTTTTTCCCAGTTCCGAGAAGTAAGGAGATGCACATCAAATATTGGTCTTTGATTACAGTGTAATCCAGTGGGCCACACATTCAATCCTGGAGACCAACTTGCCCCTCGTTCGCGGTTAGCAACAACCTTTCCACGGCAACCCAATGGGGCGGGTCCGGCTCTTTGGACAGGGCGTGTGACAACTGGGACAGGTGCAGTGCTAGTGAATAGTGCTCCACCGACGGGAGCCCCATACCCCTATGGGATAGACGGGCTATGAGTTTAGCAGGCGATAGGCGTGGCCGCAAGGAAACCCAAACGAACGCTCTGATGAGTATATCTATATTTTGTAGTGTGCGAGGGGGCACCTGCAGGTGGAGAAGTCCCAGAATGTAAGTAAAGCAGGGAATCGTTACCATCCTGATCGCCTGTACTCGTCCTCACATCGAAAGCCTAATTGATTCCATTTTGCGAAGTCAAGCTTCATCCGTGCGATGAGAGGCTCAATGTTGTCTGCCACCATGTGCACCAGTCCCGGATTAACTACCACCCCAGATATTTAAGGTGGTTCGGTGTCCATCGGAATGTGAAGCCTAGGAGGGCCCCTTTCGTAGTCATCCACGAGAGGGGGAGCGCCTCACTTTTGTACCAGTTGATGCGATAGCCAGAGAGGGTTGCAAACCCATCTATGATCTTCAGCAACACTGGGATGGATCGTTCTAGATCCGTGAGAGTTTATAGGACATCATCGGCATATAAGTATATTTTAGAAGTGCCTTCTGGCAGTGGGAGGCCTATTATGGAAGGAGAGGATTGGATAGCGGCAGCGAGGGGTTACATGGCTAGCAGGAACAACAAGGGCGAGAGGGGGCAACCCTGTCGCCGTACCTCTGCAGATAGGGAAAGGATCTGAGAGGTAACCTCCACAATTAATACAATAGCCACACCATGGATATGAATCCATTTCCCAGACCGAATCTCTCCAATGTCGCAAACAGGTATGGCCACTCTATGCGATCGAACACCTTATCAGCATCCAAGGACAGGGCTAGCGCCGCCTCCGGTAAGTCCCTCAATATCCATAGGGTATGGCAGAGGGTGCGCAAGTGGTTCCTGGAGGTGCGGCCTGGAACGAACCCCACTTGCGTGCGGTAGATCAGGGACAGTATAACTTTGCGTAGTCTGTTTGCTAGGATGCTTGCTAGTATTTTGATGTCATCGTTTAGAAGGGATATAGGTCGGTAACTGCCACACAGCAGGGGGTCCTTGCCGGGTTTAGGTATAATGGCTATCGTGGCTTTGTTGGAAATGGCCCCCAGGGCCTGCATCGAGCAGGCTTCATTCAAGGCTGCGAGTAGGATGTCGGTCGCCTCTTTCCCTGCCCATTTATAAAATTACGCTGGAAATCCATCCTCCCCGGGTGATTTATGGTATGGAAGGTCTGAGATAACCCTTTCTATTTCCTGATTGCTTATTGCCCCTTCCAAGAGGCCGCGTCCTTCTTCTGACAAGGAGGGTAGGTCAAGTCCCTCCAAAAAGGCTGTGATCTGGGCGGGGCTGGACGTTGTCTCTGGAGTATAGAGGTGTCTATAGAAGGTTGCAAATTAATTTGCAATTGCTTGTGGGTGTGTTAATATTTCTCCAGAGGAGGCACGGATGGCCGGGATAGCGAGAGCAGCTGTCCTCTGACGAAGCTGGGCTGCCAGTAGTCGCCGTGCCTTCTTGCCCTGTTCGTAGTGTCTGCCTTGCAGCCTCTGAAGGGCATACTCGGCCTGGGAAATATATAGCTCATTGAGGGCCATTTGGGCACGCTCTAGGTTTCGGCGGCCTGCAAGAGAGGGCTGCTCAGTGTATTGTCTAGTGAGTCGACGAGTCGCTTGTCATTCCTTTCTGTCTTTGTTCGTCAGCGCTGCGTCTTTCATTAACTGTCGCCGTATCGCTGCCTTGGCTGCGGCCCACATGATTTGACTAGAATCAACAGTGCCTAGGTTGTCTTGGGCGTAAGTGGTTGCGTGGTCTTGTAACTGTAACTTTCCCTGGGGAGAACGATAGTGGTGGACTGCAAGTCTCCAGGGTTTACAGCCCGGGGATACAAGAATTAGTCGGATGTCTACGCTGACTGGGGAGTGGTCCGAGAGGCCACTCTCTAGTATACTACCATCCTGAGTATGAGCCACTAGGTTGTGGGATAAGAGAAAATAGTCAAGGCAGGATTGAGTACCGTGTGCTGGTGAAAGAAATGTAAATTCCCTGTTTGCCGGGTGTGTGAGTCTCCAGTGGTCCACCAGGCCGTTTTCAAACAGTATATCGGTGTGTAGGGCTCTGCCTGTGATGTTGCTTATGTCCAGGGGTCCCGTTCTGTCCAGTACTTCATCTCTAACTA
The DNA here is from genome assembly GCF_031143425.1 of Pleurodeles waltl. Taxonomy (NCBI): domain Eukaryota; kingdom Metazoa; phylum Chordata; class Amphibia; order Caudata; family Salamandridae; genus Pleurodeles; species Pleurodeles waltl. Next base: position 262,302,952 of record NC_090436.1, on the reverse strand, counting down.
GGTTCCAATCACCCCCTATTGCATCTGGGGATGCTCCTATCTCAGTCAAGAGTCGGTTGAGTTGTAGGAAAAAGAGGCGTTTCGGGCCCGTTGGTGCATAACCAGAGCCCACGCATAGTGAGGCGCCGCCTATCTTTAATTTAGCAAATATGTAACGACCCTCAGGGTCCGTCCATGATTTAATAACTGGGTGGGACAGGGTTTTTCGAAGCAATAGTACCACCCCGCATTTCCTTGGGGTGTTTTCCGTATTGGCTGAGGTTGGATTACTGCTAGACAGGACTGTGCCCACCCAGTCGCGGCGCATTTTTCAGATTCTGGTTTATCTATGTGCGTCTCTTGCAATAGGGCAATATCAGCATGTTTAGAGTTGAGATAGGATAGGATTTTTTCCCGCTTTATGAAGTGGGTAAGGTCATTTACGTTCCATGATATAATTCGTAGAGGCACTGTTGGTGGTGAGTTTGGGTTAGACATCCCTGTGCCTAATGGACACCTACCTAGGTGGGGGGAAAAAGAGGAAGGGAGAGGGGTTGTAGGGGTTTGACGTGACTCTTGAAACGAGGAGGGAGGGTAGGTAAAGGGAAAGGTAGGGGTAGGTTAGTGGGAGAGATGGAGAGGAAGGGAAGAGGGGTAAATGTGTGAACAAGAAGCAAGTGAACAAGACTAAGAGAAAGAGTAGAGATAAGAGGCAGGAGAGAGGAATAAAGAATAAAAAAGAGGAGAAGAAAATTAAAAATGGGGACAAAGGTCCCGGCGTTCACAAACTGTTACCTGCGGGTCTAGAACCCAGGCCTATTGAGCTCAGGTGCCCGACCAGTGGGCCCCAGGCCGAGGGGGGCGATGCCACACGGTGCCCCAGTCCCCCCCCGGTCCGTCTCCCCCCGCTGCATGCGGATCTATACGACTTATGTGGAGAGGGCTGTATGTATATTGTATGTGGATCTTGTGGTGACCCATGTCGGGAAGTCCAATGACCCAGGGTCAGGCGACGCAGTACCGCAAGGAGAAGCGAGGATGTGGGGGAGGGTGGGAGAGAGGAGGGGAAGGACGGGAACAAGGGGCATGGATAAGGTGCTGGGTGGACCTGCAAGGGTTTTGTGAGGTTCGATCAACGTCTGGGTCGCGCCTAAGCAAATATAGCAAAAGTTCCCATGTGTAGTGGAGTTTCTATTTTTGATTTTGGATTTTTGATGGGGAGGGATGGGACGGGGTGGGTGGAGTGCAGTGGGGAAGCGGGGGGGTGGTGCGCCGCTGCCATGTGCTGGCCTGCTACAATTATACGATTCCGCCGGTAACAGGGCAATCATCAACAATCATGAAAAGCAATCCAAAATAGGACAGAATATTAACAGGTGGTCTGAGGAAGTGCCTAATTTTTTGCTTTTAGACAGAAAAGTAAATGCAGTGAGCGGGGGCCGCGTTGCTAGAGACAACCAGATTGTTCGATGTCTAGAAAGAGGGATTAGAAGCACGAGAAATATGCGGGCATACATGGTTATTGATGGTTAGGACAGAATTGCAACGAGATTACAACTGTATATCTGCTAGTTCACAAAATCAAGTACTCATCACTCCGGGTCGTCCTCTCCGCCACTGGGTCCCTTTGGCGCATCCAGGGCGGTCCGTGGGCAGCAGCAGCAGGCGCCCTTCAGAGTCCGATGCTACCTTATACTCAGGTGGGGGCCGCCGTGGGCTTTAAAGGGGAGCTAGATTTGTCTCTGTCCGATGTCTGCGTATATATCGCCACAGCCTGGAGTACCTGGCCCCTGTCATCATAGGTTTTTGTAAGTCTGTCCAGATCTCTTCCTCTGGTTTGGGGATCAGTGATGAATCTTCCCTCAAATCGGGTGCTGGTTCCATATGGCCAGTTCCTGCGGGTAAGTGGAATGTGTCCAGAGGGGTCTGTGGTGTAATTTCCATGGTGTGGGACTGATCGTGGAGCCCATCTAAAAACGCTCTCAGATCCTCCGGGTCGTAGAAGTTCCGTGATTCCCCGATCTTGGTGATCCACATCCTGGCTGGTTCGAACAGGCTGAATTTCACGTCCAAATGTCGGAGGCGAGTACGGAGGGCTAGGAAGGCTTTCCTTCGTTCGGCAGTCTCTTTGGAAAAATCTGCTGAAAGACGGATTTCCAAGGCGCCCAATCTGAATGGGCCGTGCATTCTGGCTGCCTGTAGCAGTTGGCGAGCCTACATGTGTCGCAGCAAGCAGACTATCATAGGATGGGGGCGGCCGCTCCCCTTTTGTCTCTTGGGGCCCAGCCTGTGAGCCCTTTGGAATTCTAGAGGGGGGTCGAACGTTATCTCCGTTAGTTTGGGTAGCGTTTCCCATAGTTAGGAGAACAGGTCTGTGCCCTCGATGCCCTCCGGAAATCCAACGAGGCGGACGTTGTTCCTGCGGTTCCTGTCTTCCAAGTCGATCAGTTTGCTACAAAGGTGCAGGAGTTCTTGATCTCTGTCGGTCCAGGAGGCTACCTGCATTTCTACTGTAGCCACTTGCTGATCGAGCCCGGAGATCTGCGACTGGAAGCCCGCTTTGTCCAGGCGCATAGATCTTGTCTCTGCTGTCAGTGCTACCATGGCACTGTCCATGCCCTCCAGTTTACGACTCACAGACGATATCTCTTGCAGTATTCGGTCCATTGTCATACCTCGTGTGTCATCTGCCATGCTGCTACAGGGGGAAGCGAGGGGGACCTCCGCAGAAGGGTGTTTCTGTTAGTGCAGGGCTTTAGATAAGAGTAGTTGGTGGACTGGCTTACCCAGATCAGGGATCTGAGGGGTATCAGCCCTTGTCTCTGCAGGGGAAAATAGTGGAAAAAGGAACAGAGGGGGGCGGATAGAACAGGAGACAGGTTGTCGCCAGCTTCGGGTGCGTATTTTACTGATGCACAAAAGGGGTTCGAGAAAAAGGCCTCCAGTCTCTCGGGTAGCTCAGGGGTCCAGGTGCTGCTGTTGTCTCAGGCGATCCTCCTGTCCTCCAGAGGGAAAGAGAGGGTCCGCACAGTTGACAAGTGGCTGTTGGTGTTTGGCATGGGGGCACAAGAAGGGCCCATCATTGACAACGGCGACATTCCTCCCCCACCTAGAGGTCGTAGCGTGCCTTGGATCCCTGACAGGGAAGAGAAGAGGAGGGAGGTGGGTGGGCTCCTCGGTCCCTGCTCCAGGTTGGTTAAGAGGGTGAGGGTCCACCTAGACCGTTTTGGCGTCTCCGTCGTGCCCTCCAGAGCATGAACTCACCGCTTTCCGAGCGAGGGGGGGGTGAATTGAAAGTAGTCAGAGCAAGTCTGCAGCCCCCGCCGTCCCTGGTGTCAGTTTAGTAGTCCACCTTGGCAGGGTGAAAGTGAGGTGAGTCTCCCAGGTGGGATCTTCCCGATGCTACAGTCCACGGTCGTGTTCGTCACATAGCCCTCGTTGTAGGGGGATGGTAGCAGCTGGCTTGTGGATGCAGGTTGGGGCCGGTGTGGGCTACAGCGAAGCCCCCGTTGGCCTGGAGGCAACAGCCCACATCTGGGTCCTCAAAAGGAGGCACTGAGGACCAAGTTCTTCTGCCCAGGTGGGGTGAGGGGTCCTCGTCCCTCCTGCTGCCTCCCGCAGGTCGCCGCGCCCCCCCAGTCCTCCCCAAGCCTCCGAGCGAGGGAAGAGGGGGAGAGCAATGAGGTTGAGTGAGCGGGGGAGGATCTGGGGAACCACCTTCACTGGATCCTGCCGCAGGCGTCTGCGCCATCGCTTGAGTCTCCTGAGCGCTCGGGGAGGAGGGCGCGTCACACAACCCTCACCCGGTCCACCGCTCGGCGCCGGCCCTCGTCGCCTGGGAGAGCGATGTCCAGAGGGGGCTTACTGAGCGCCCCAGGCACCGCCGTTCCCGGTCAGCGGCCCGCCGTCTTGCTGAGCCCGGGACCTAGGGGGCCATTGTTACTCGTGGCCAGACCACGCCCCCCCCAACTTGAAGTTTAAAAGGGCTTTATTAGAGATCCAAAGTCAAACTTACATAAATGAGTCTCAAAACCATGGTATTAGTGTAAAGAATCACAAAAGGAGAATGTGTAGAACCATTATTTCAATAGCGACAACCGGAAAATAAGGAAATACTTATGATGCTTTAAATCTAAGATCAAGTTCTTCTGCTCGACAATTGAATCTCAAATCCTAACTCTTCTAAATACTAATGGAATTTCAGAGAAAAGCGTCAGCACCACAGAAACCTCAGGAGAGATTTTGCTGAGTGATGTGAGTAGCGTAAAACCACCTGGAGAAATAAAGTGTGACTTACATGAGTCTGCTTCAGTCAAGAGGCAAAGAGAATCAGCGGCTGTAACTGACTGAACATCATTTAAATCTTGAATCTTCCAGGGGCTGACATCATGGTCAAAACCCTTCTTTGAAAAACAAAGTTATAAATTGCATATTAAATTGACAATTGCATTTTTTAAAGTTGCTTCCATTCGACCTTGGATCATTCTCATAGTAAGATGTTTCATAGGGGAGTTCAGCTGCCAACACAAGATACTCATTCTGTCCATGGTAACATGTCTTCTCAGGCCCTCTTATCTCCTCACAACAATAGGGCCCTTATTAACCAGAGGCTCATACCATTGCACCTTCAGCTTAAGAAAATATGCAATAAAACAAGCTTCATTTTGAAGGTTAAAAACACACAAAGAAACTTGGGCCTTCACTCCGACAAAGCTAACATAGACATGAATGCACATTTGATTTAAATGACTTTCCACATGTTTCTCATAATGAATATAAAATGGTTCTGGAAATAACATTTCTAAAATAATCTAACATAAACATACTTGCAAAATGATGAATAAGTGTGGTTACATGAAATAGTATACTCATACGTGCACTCTACTTTACACATGTTAGATAAGTAGTTAATTACTGCTTTAATTTACATTCTAAAATATAATAACATCCAAATTATGTTCTGTCAGTACTAAATGCCTTATTCTTGGTGAACATTTGGGGTAGTGTTTTATTGGGAAAAAAGTGGTAACACTAGGTGACAGGAATTTTATGAATCCTCACAAATTTCTGAATTTTCCTTCACAGAACTATGAAGAAATATATGATTTACCCAAAGTTCGGTATTTGCAGGGCATTCTGAGTAAGAAATGTTACTGGATCCATGGAAGCCACACCACCCCAGACAATGCTAGGTGCCTTGTTTTCAGAAATGTTTGGGTGTGGCAGGTTTACCTAAGTGCTGAACAAGCCATGCCTTAAATACCTCAGCCACCCACATTGCCAGAATCGGTCAATTTGCAAGCTAAAGTTGTTGATGTTCCTGTGTGTCTTACGGGGCTGAGGGAGCATTTCCCTTCATGGTTGATAAACGAGTCGCACAGGTGGGACACTATTGTTATGAGGATAAGTGTAGGAATGCTGCATGGTAGGACATTTGTGGATCTCACAGATTCCATATGCGTGGTCTACTTTCACTTTTGCATCACTGTGTAACATGAGTGCTCATAGCATGATGTGCAATGCAGAAAAAACAGAAATAAAACTCTGGACTCACGTGAGGCATTCCCCTCACTTCCTGGCTTTGGTTCTGGAAAATACCATCTTTCTTGTGTTTTTACTGCAGTCACTTTCTTTTCCACTACCTTGGACCACCCCAGTGGAAGTCCACAGCACTGTGAAGGTAGTGTGGTCGACATCAACGAGTCATCTTCTACCCTAACACAGTTAAAGCCCACCTAATCTATGCAGCTTGATGTCTTGTGCAACACAAACTAATAACAAGCTGCAGAGATATGATGGCCACATTACACTAGCTTCTTTGTCCCATCATCGCACAAGCTCCAGGAGGCCCGCAGGATGGTAGGCGTCTGGGATTAGGGAACGGCGAAAACCACAGTTGTCAAAGAAAGATGGCAGGTGCTGCTAATAGCCAACAGAAAGTTTGATTTGCATTCCTGGTATATGGAGAAGAGGGCTTGCGAGAGAATAAAAGATATTGAAAAGAACAAAGAAAATAGAAAAGAAGATATTGATAAGAGGTTCTAGAAAAGGAGAGAAGATTGAGAGAAAGAAAGAAGAGTAAAGAGAACAAGCACAAGCGAGGTGGAGCAGGAGAGACAGGCATGGGAAGACAGATGCAGCAGCAACCAGAAGGAGGTAGTGGGGAAAAGGCTAGGAGGGGCAGTTGGGACAGAGATTTGGAGATGGATCGAGAATAGAGAAAGTAAATGAGAGCCTAAAGGAGCACTCCTAGCTCATCTTCTATTCTTTTCTTGTGCTGTCCTAGTTTTCAAATGAGGGAAACTAATAGTTATAGTTAAACATATTTTTACCAGGTTGATTCCTCCCAGATAATTTCAAAACTGCTCTATTATTTTATCTGATGAAAGAACATTTGCATTTCTCTTCCTATTTTTGTGCTCAGATATTTTTAATATCTGCTATGTACAGATTTTTTATGTCGCCCAGGCCTGTATTTCACAAAACAGACACATTTTTGCATATTCTCGTGCTTTTCCATTGTAAATTGCATTAACAGGAATGCCTACTAATGGTTCATAAATCTAGAATAATAAAAAGTCACAGGCAAAAAAATGTGCACATTCCAAAAACATGTACTTATGTAAAAATGTGCTTCAATACACAGGCGATAAATGCAAAATATAAACGACACTGCATTGATGCAAAACATACCTTCAAATTAACAGGCCTGTGTGCCTTAGTGTGATGAGTGAGGATGACACATGTTTTCATTGGTGAAGAATTTCACAGGTGTCTCCAATCACTGCATCATCACACATGAAGATTCTGACTAACTTTATCAGAAAGGTCAGCACAACACAACTTCATGCTATTTCCAAGGCAAATTCACTCCTGTGGGACTGTCAGATCTGTTCCCAGCCTCATTAGATTTTGCACTCCTGCTTCCTTGCCCTGCTGAGGACTTTTGAACTCCATTCCAGAGACAGGTAAAACATTTCACAAAGACAAACCTGGTTCCCGTGTCTGACTTACTCTTCATTGCGGCCGCCCTTTACTATCGGCTTTGTCACAGTCAAGTGCAACCAGATGACTGTGGTTTTTCGTCCTATTATGAACCCTAAACTTTAAGTGTTCATAACTCAGATTCTATTCATTGATTGTTGTTGTTTTTGTGTCATTTAGTATATGAAAATAATATTTCCTTCTAAATTGGCTTGGGGGTACTTCTTGTGTTGTGTTATCACTTTATTTATGTCTGAGTGCTGTCCTGTTTCTAGCCTGACTGCTTTTGTGGCAGGGAACTAGATGGTTAAGCACAGGTTTATTTAGTGACTTTTTTAGTTCACTTTGACAAGGACTGTAATTATTATTTTGTAGTGGGTTTTCATCTCCTTAACTAATACTCAATTTCTTACATATACACACATCTTTATAGGGTGAGTTATATATCACATATACATGGCATAATGCACACCACATGACCTGCAGTGAGAGGAAAATGTTATCTTTTTATTTCAAAGATGTTAAATGCACAACATATAATATAGCAATTGTCGTTCTTCGCCAGTCACTAAATGGTAATGGTCCTCGGATATAACTTCAGCCATGACTGCCTTTTAAATACTGTAATATGCTAAACAAAATACAGGAACACAACACTTATACCCCTGCATCTTGCACTGCCCAACTGCCACAAACCCCAATGGGATATACCTGCCAATCAGGAAAGTCAACTTGCTATCCCAGGACAGACAGGACAATCTGCCTCTGAGTACTAATCCCTTACTGAGCCAGAAGGCAGGCAGAGGCCCAGCAACGAAAAGAGGCACTGTGATTCTTTCGACAATCAACACTACTCGCCTCTTACCTCGAGCCAGAGGGATCTACCAAGCGCCCAGGAAAGAGCAAGTATCTTGGAACATTGAATGGATACAGATCAATCCAGCCTGCTGGCATCAATCAATACCACTTTGACAACTGCAATAAATGCGCTCACCTGGCAATCGGATAAGCTTGAAATGCAATTAGACCTCATATTTGCATTAGGCAAATCCATTAACAAACTTGAATCGAAATTCACAGCTTTGGAACAAAGAGGGTTAAGCATTGACTCTGCAGCACTGAGCAATACTGCATCAACAAGTGCATGCGCCTGCATGCCGATTGTGGATAAATTATCATCCCTACCAGAAGTTCTGTCTTCCATGGCCACTGATGGAAAACAGCTCTGCAAAGCTCCAGCATCGTCAGGCCATTAGCGCTAGACACAGCACAAGCTAATTCTATAAATCAGGCTCTAACAAAAGCATCAACTGAAGCATCAACTCAAGAGGTGCAAACATCCAAAACTACCATCTCACCCCTGGCCCCGGTACCCTGGCAGGATAATCATCCTAATCAGCCCAACTTTCCAACTGCAAGGGACAACTTACAAACTGACGAGACCCACACCTTGCAAAACCTCTTTTGCTGCCCCAAAGCAGCACAGAAGCAGAGATATATAGAAACACAGACACACCTAATGATCGACGAGAGTGTTATCGAAGAGAACGAAAAAGAGACTAAAAAAGGCAAAGCATAAAACAAATACGGCCTCATTACAGGCAGAGCAAAACACGGAAAGCAGAACAGCATTGCAAGATGGCCCAAGCATACACCCTATTTTCAAGAGCAGGAAGACCAACCAAACAAATCTGAAGCATGACGAGGACAGACAGCCGGCAGAAAACCAGACCATATAGCCACTGAATTGGAGCTGTAAATAAAACAACGGCAGAACAAGTACAACAATAATCAAGCATGACGACCAGTTACCCTCGACTGGACCCACACTCTACTTCAAAATCATGAACTCCCCTTCGCCCGATTCCTTGAACACTGCCATTTTACTTCATAAACCCAAAGCGCAAAGCTCTTACAACTCATCACAATCCGATACAATATGAAGTACTCTGGGAGAACCAAAAGCTAGCGGATGAGAGACCCAGGGAATAAATGTTCCAACGAATAGCGCACTCTCTGCTGAACTAGCTCTTACACCCCATTACTGCTTAGAAGGGAGTCATGAAATCCCGAATAGCTCGAAACTACTGAGGCTATTCAAGGCATTGCCAGAAGAGTATAAGGTGCTACCCGAATACAACAATCATCGGGAATCAACTATAATAACTCTAAGCCCCCAGTCACTGGCTGATCGGATATTGGCATACAAGCTGGCCCTGGAGGAATGGGACATAAAAGTAGAGATGTCTGGCCAGAGTAAATACTCTACCCCATTCAAAAACAAATCCAGTGAACTACAGCAGCAAAATAACATTACCAATAGTATTCTAAAAGGGACAGGCTACTATGAACCTATCTAACTCCAACGAGCCGCATTAGAAAAGTATTTCAAGCCTTAGGAACCAAAACCAGCATCAACAGGAGCTCCATGATCTCCCCACTTAACAACCAGAAATATACCTAACAACGAAAAACACCGTAGGGACGCTGCATCGCCAGCTGACACTTGTCTCGTGGAAAGTGGCAGGCCTGACTACACTACTGAAGCATGACAGAGCACAACTGCTCCTAAAAAAAGCTGACATAATATGCCTACGAGAAGCATGGCTAATCTCGCCTATGGAAATCCCGGGCTTTCAAAAAATTCAAAAAGTTGCAATAAGAAGAAATATATTCTGCAGACCGTCGTACTGCCTTTCGATATATTTGAATGTCAATCTTGACTTCATTGTCAGAGTGGCACCCACACAAAATGAAATGCTACATGTAATTAGGCTGGAAACGTCAACACCAAAACACCAAAAGCTAAAATCCCTCATAGTTAATCTTTTTTTTAATAAGTTTGGTCAAGCCAGAGCAGAAAACATGTCTCACTAGTAGACACTCTGGATGGAATACTCTGTGAATACATTGGTTACAACATTATAATCTGCGTAGACTTTAACCTTAGGTTCCTGGGAGAGAGGTCAACCGCTGAACAACCAGTATGTATGGCTACTCAACATTGCCATAATTCCTTAGCAAACATAGCCTTTGTTCCTTTCAGTACTCTAAAAATACAAGTTTTCATACACAGTCATTCCCAAAAACTTTTCATGGCGAAAGCACTTTGGATTATTTCTTCGCCACGGAGGAGATCATTAAATGCCTAGTCTCTTTTGAAATCTTACAAATAAACGCTAGTGATCATCTTCCACTCATAGCAAACATCAAATTGGATACAAGAAGCATAGAAACACAAAAGGTAATAGGAATCTCATGAGGAATCACAACTAATCAGGTGGATAAAATGGGGACCAGTGGCAACGCAGCTCATGGATGAAACTAAACGGCCCCACTATGCTGACAACGGCAGGCGATACACTTTGTGCTAACTGGTCAGATGTCAGCGACAACCTCTTGCAACAAGCCGGATCACTTAGTCTCTCACAACAGAGCTCCAATAAACCTTTCCCTCAACATCCCATAATAGAAAGCAAACGGAGACTTGATAGACACAACACAACAAAACTAGGAACGCTGTAGAGAAAATGGCGCTAGCCATAAAACTTTGGGTACACGTTAAAGAACACAAGCAGCTGATTTGGTTGTTAAAACAGGTGAAAATCCTTCGACTGGGGCAAACATGGATCTTGATCCGACGTTCTTGGAGCCCTCCCCGGATACACCGGCTGGGAGGTCTCGTCCATTTCCTACGTTCGGGCTTAGCCTCTTTTTTGGAGATTTTCTTCACCAGGACGAACCTGCAAGTCAGGCCGGGTTGCGGTTGAGGCAAGCCGGCTAGAGTTGCCACGGCGGGTTTGTCCCTCTATGGAGCTTTTTTCCAAAAGTTCTCTTAAGTCCTCCAAACTTCTAGATCTTCTTCCAGATGTTCCTTTGAGGTTCTTTAGGGGTCCAAAGCTCACCCCATGGTTCCAGAAGCTCTGAGATTATCCTTGGGGATGTGGACTACAACTCCCAGAATGCACCTGGCGCAAACTCCTTTTTGGCCACTGGACAGTGGTCAGCTGGTTGGTTTCTTCAGGAGTTGGTGCAGGAGACTCTGGTTAGCAATTTTTCACCTGTAGCAAACAGGGAGTTCCTCCGTGAACCAGTTGAAGCCAGGCAAAGTCCTTCTTGTGGTGAAGCCCAAGTGTGCAGCTGGTGCAGTCCTTCAGAGTGCAGGGTCCAGGTGCAGGCCAGGGGTCCAGCAGGGCAGTCCTTCTTCTCCTGTAGTTCTTCCTTGTTGGAATCTGATGGGGATCTGAGGTGTGGGTGCAGATCTGCCAGTTTTATCCTTGCTCCCGGGTGCAAAACAGGGGGGTCCTGGTTCTCCAATAAGGGGCAGGGTCCTTCCCCCTGTGATGACCACTTCCTGGGAAGTGTGGCAAAAATCAATCCCAGGGAGCAAAATTCCTCAAAAATCCATCATGGCTGAAAGTGATTTTTGGAGGTTACATCTGGCTGAGCCCACCCACTGATGTGGCTAAAAATCCTAAACACGCCCCTCCCCTGCCCTCTCCTAATCTAATCAAGGGGGCACCTAATTGTCTGGGTTTTCAGGATGTGGGGGTGTTGCTGGGTTGCTCCAAAAGTCCTTCTCTGCCTTTGAAGAACAGTTTGGCAGCCCTCCTCCTTCCTGCCTCACCATCTGCTGAGGGGACATCTCCTCCCACAGGCACATCTCTTTGTGTGGAGCCAGGCCACTTCACACCTCATCAAGGCAACCTGGCCAGGCTGCCAGAGGCTGGCCAATCAGAGCACAGCAGCAAAAACAATGAAGGGCTGAAATTGGCAACTTTCGAGGTAAAGTTTAAAACTCTTTACCTGAACAAGTTATATTAAATCCAACAACTGTAAGTTGTAGGATTTATTATAACAATTAATTTGATACCAAACGTCTTGTATCTGTTACTTAAGGGGACTTTAAACATTAAAATAATGTCTCCCCATTCTAGCCTACGGAGGCCATTCACTACAATGGGGGGAAAACAAATTTAGCTGTTTTACCTCACCAGGTCTCATAAAACTATTTTTATGAGGTCCTTGCTTATAGTTACATGACACCCAGCCCTAGGGGCACATAGGGCACACCTTAGGGGTGACTTATATGTAAAAATAAGGTAGTTTAATACTTTGGAACTACTTTTAATTCCAAAGTCGAATTTGCATATAACTTTAATTTAAAAGCAGCCAGCAAGGCAGGCCTGCCTTTAAAATGACACTGGGCATCTCAGCAGTGCACCTATGGGGGAGCTACCTATGCTGGGGTCCTTAAACCTCCATGACCTACCATATACTAGGAACTTATAGGTAGGTTAACTTTGCCAATTATAATTAGCCTAATTTGCATATCCACTTTACACAGAGCACTGGCCCTGGGACTGGTAAGCAGTACCCAGGGCACAGCCAAGAGTCAGTAACCACCAGCACCTGTCCAAAAAGTGTGGAGGTGACCAGGGCAAAAAGGAAGACTTTCCTACAGAGCAACCTTTGAATCAACGTAATAAATGAAGCAGAATGGATAAAACATGTCAAGAAACTGTACACAGACAACCCACCACTTTCTGAACATCAACTGGTTAAATCCAGTACATATAATACCCCTCTGGCTATCATCTATCATCCTGCAAAACATGAGATCATCGGGGGACCCCGGTCTAAATGGCATCCCTGCACAAATCTTCAAAGAAGACAAAGAGCTTTGGTCCCCAGTTCTGTCGGCACTCTACTGCTCTTGCCTGGAATAAGAAGAAATACCCCCAGCCTGGAAAGGCTCCATACTGCATCCAATTTTTAAAAAGGGGGACAGACATGACCCAGCCAACTATTGTCTTATTGCCCTATTGGACATTGAAACAGGCCTCCAGTCTCTCTGGTAGCTCAGGGGTCCAGGTGCTGCTGTTGTCTCAGGCGATCCTCCTGTCCTCCAGAGGGAAAGAGAGGGTCCGCACAGTTGACAAGTGGCTGTTGGTGTTTGGCATGGGGGCACAAGAAGGGCCCATCATTGACAACGGCCACATTCTTCCCCCACCTAGAGGTCGTAGCGTGCCTTGGATCCCTGACAGGGAAGAGAAGAGGAGGGAGGTGGGTGGGCTCCTCGGTCCCTGCTCCAGGTTGGTTAAGAGGGTGAGGGTCCACCTAGACCGTTTTGGCGTCTCCGTCGTGCCCTCCAGAGCATGAACTCACCGCTTTCCGAGCGAGGGGGGGGTGAATTGAAAGTAGTCAGAGCAAGTCTGCAGCCCCCGCCGTCCCTGGTGTCAGTTTAGTAGTCCACCTTGGCAGGGTGAAAGTGAGGTGAGTCTCCCAGGTGGGATCTTCCCGATGCTACAGTCCACGGTCGTGTTCGTCACATAGCCCTCGTTGTAGGGGGATGGTAGCAGCTGGCTTGTGGATGCAGGTTGGGGCCGGTGTGGGCTACAGCGAAGCCCCCGTTGGCCTGGAGGCAACAGCCCACATCTGGATCCTCAAAAGGAGGCACTGAGGACCAAGTTCTTCTGCCCAGGTGGGGTGAGGGGTCCTCGTCCCTCCTGCTGCCTCCCGCAGGTCGCCGCGCCCCCCCAGTCCTCCCCAAGCCTCCGAGCGAGGGAAGAGGGGGAGAGCAATGAGGTTGAGTGAGCGGGGGGAGGATCTGGGGAACCACCTTCACTGGATCCTGCCGCAGGCGTCTGCGCCATCGCTTGAGTCTCCTGAGCGCTCGGGGAGGAGGGCGCGTCACACAACCCTGCCCCGGTCCACCGCTCGGCGCCAGCCCTCGTCGCCTGGGAGAGCGATGTCCAGAGGGGGCTTACTGAGCGCCCCAGGCATCGCCGTTCCCGGTCAGCGGCCCGCCGTCTTGCTGAGCCCGGGACCTAGGGGGCCATCGTTACTCGTGGCCAGACCACGCCCCCCCCAACTTGAAGTTTAAAAGGGCTTTATTAGAGATCCAAAGTCAAACTTACATAAATGAGTCTCAAAACCATGGTATTAGTGTAAAGAATCACAAAAGGAGAATGTGTAGAACCATTATTTCAATAGCGACAACCGGAAAATAAGGAAATACTTATGATGCTTTAAATCTAAGATCAAGTTCTTCTGCTCGACAATTGAATCTCAAATCCTAACTCTTCTAAATACTAATGGAATTTCAGAGAAAAGCGTCAGCACCACAGAAACCTCAGGAGAGATTTTGCTGAGTGATGTGAGTAGCGTAAAACCACCTGGAGAAATAAAGTGTGACTTACATGAGTCTGCTTCAGTCAAGAGGCAAAGAGAATCAGCGGCTGTAACTGACTGAACATCATTTAAATCTTGAATCTTCCAGGGGCTGACATCATGGTCAAAACCCTTCTTTGAAAAACAAAGTTATAAATCGCATATTTAATTGACAATTGCATTTTTTAAAGTTGCTTCCATTCGACCTTGGATCATTCTCATAGTAAGATGTTTCATAGGGGAGTTCAGCTGCCAACACAAGATACTCATTCTGTCCATGGTAACATGTCTTCTCAGGCCCTCTTATCTCCTCACAACAATAGGGCCCTTATTAACCAGAGGCTCATACCATTGCACCTTCAGCTTAAGAAAATATGCAATAAAACAAGCTTCATTTTGAAGGTTAAAAACACACAAAGAAACTTGGGCCTTCACTCCGACAAAGCTAACATAGACATGAATGCACATTTGATTTAAATGACTTTCCACATGTTTCTCATAATGAATATAAAATGGTTCTGGAAATAACATTTCTAAAATAATCTAACATAAACATACTTGCAAAATGATGAATAAGTGTGGTTACATGAAATAGTATACTCATACGTGCACTCTACTTTACACATGTTAGATAAGTAGTTAATTACTGCTTTAATTTACATTCTAAAATATAATAACATCCAAATTATGTTCTGTCAGTACTAAATGCCTTATACTTGGTGAACATTTGGGGTAGTGTTTTATTGGGAAAAAAGTGGTAACACTAGGTGACAGGAATTTTATGAATCCTCACAAATTTCTGAATTTTCCTTCACAGAACTATGAAGAAATATATGATTTACCCAAAGTTCGGTATTTGCAGGGCATTCTGAGTAAGAAATGTTACTGGATCCATGGAAGCCACACCACCCCAGACAATGCTAGGTGCCTTGTTTTCAGAAATGTTTGGGTGTGGCAGGTTTACCTAAGTGCTGAACAAGCCATGCCTTAAATACCTCAGCCACCCACATTGCCAGAATCGGTCAATTTGCAAGCTAAAGTTGTTGATGTTCCTGTGTGTCTTACGGGGCTGAGGGAGCATTACCCTTCATGGTTGATAAACGAGTCGCACAGGTGGGACACTATTGTTATGAGGATAAGTGTAGGAATGCTGCATGGTAGGACATTTGTGGATCTCACAGATTCCATATGCGTGGTCTACTTTCACTTTTGCATCACTGTGTAACATGAGTGCTCATAGCATGATGTGCAATGCAGAAAAAACAGAAATAAAACTCTGGACTCATGTGAGGCATTCCCCTCACTTCCTGGCTTTGGTTCTGGAAAATACCATGTTTCTTGTGTTTTTACTGCAGTCACTTTCTTTTCCACTACCTTGGACCACCCCAGTGGAAGTCCACAGCACTGTGAAGGTAGTGTGGTCGACATCAACGAGTCATCTTCTACCCTAACACAGTTAAAGCCCACCTAATCTATGCAGCTTGATGTCTTGTGCAACACAAACTCATAACAAGCTGCAGAGATATGATGGCCACATTACACTAGCTTCTTTGTCCCATCATCGCACAAGCTCCAGGAGGCCCCCAGGATGGTAGGCGTCTGGGATTAGGGAACGGCGAAAACCACAGTTGTCAAAGAAAGATGGCAGGTGCTGCTAATAGCCAACAGAAAGTTTGATTTGCATTCCTGGTATATGGAGAAGAGGGCTTGCGAGAGAATAAAAGATATTGAAAAGAACAAAGAAAATAGAAAAGAAGATATTGACAAGAGGTTCTAGAAAAGGAGAGAAGATTGAGAGAAAGAAAGAAGAGTAAAGAGAACAAGCACAAGCGAGGTGGAGCAGGAGAGACAGGCATGGGAAGACAGATGCAGCAGCAACCAGAAGGAGGTAGTGGGGAAAAGGCTAGGAGGGGCAGTTGGGACAGAGATTTGGAGATGGATCGAGAATAGAGAAAGTAAATGAGAGCCTAAAGGAGCACTCCTAGCTCATCTTCTATTCTTTTCTTGTGCTGTCCTAGTTTTCAAATGAGGGAAACTAATAGCTATAGTTAAACATATTTTTACCAGGTTGATTCCTCCCAGATAATTTCAAAACTGCTCTATTATTTTATCTGATGAAACAACATTTGCATTTCTCTTCCTATTTTTGTGCTCAGATATTTTTAATATCTGCTATGTACAGATTTTTTATGTCGCCCAGGCCTGTATTTCACAAAACAGACAAATTTTTGCATATTCTCGTGCTTTTCCATTGTAAATTGCATTAACAGGAATGCCTACTAATGGTTCATAAATCTAGAATAATAAAAAGTCACAGGCAAAAAAATGTGCACATTCCAAAAACATGTACTTATGTAAAAATGTGCTTCAATACACAGGCGATAAATGCAAAATATAAACGACACTGCATTGATGCAAAACATACCTTCAAATTAACAGGCCTGTGTGCCTTAGTGTGATGAGTGAGGATGACACATGTTTTCATTGGTGAAGAATTTCACAGGTGTCTCCAATCACTGCATCATCACACATGAAGATTCTGACTAACTTTATCAGAAAGGTCAGCACAACACAACTTCATGCTATTTCCAAGGCAAATTCACTCCTGTGGGACTGTCAGATCTGTTCCCAGCCTCATTAGATTTTGCACTCCTGCTTCCTTGCCCTGCTGAGGACTTTTGAACTCCATTCCAGAGACTGGTAAAACATTTCACAAAGACAAACCTGGTTCCCGTGTCTGACTTACTCTTCATTGCGGCCGCCCTTTACTATCGGCTTTGTCACAGTCAAGTGCAACCAGATGACTGTGGTTTTTCGTCCTATTATGAACCCTAAACTTTAAGTGTTCATAACTCAGATTCTATTCATTGGATTGTTGTTGTTTTTGTGTCATTTAGTATATGAAAATAATATTTCCTTCTAAATTGGCTTGGGGGTACTTCTTGTGTTGTGTTATCACTTTATTTATGTCTGAGTGCTGTCCTGTTTCTAGCCTGACTGCTTTTGTGGCAGGGAACTAGATGGTTAAGCACAGGTTTATTTAGTGACTTTTTTAGTTCACTTTGACAAGGACTGTAATTATTATTTTGTAGTGGGTTTTCATCTCCTTAACTAATACTCAATTTCTTACATATACACACATCTTTATAGGGTGAGTTATATATCACATATACATGGCATAATGCACACCACATGACCTGCAGTGAGAGGAAAATGTTATCTTTTTATTTCAAAGATGTTAAATGCACAACATATAATATAGCAATTGTCGTTCTTCGCCAGGCACTAAATGGTAATGGTCCTCGGATATAACTTCAGCCATGACTGCCTTTTAAATACTGTAATATGCTAAACAAAATACAGGAACACAACACTTATACCCCTGCATCTTGCACTGCCCAACTGCCACAAACCCCAATGGGATATACCTGCCAATCAGGAAAGTCAACTTGCTATCCCAGGACAGACAGGACAATCTGCCTCTGAGTACTAATCCCTTACTGAGCCAGAAGGCAGGCAGAGGCCCAGCAACGAAAAGAGGCACTGTGATTCTTTCGACAATCAACACTACTCGCCTCTTACCTCGAGCCAGAGGGATCTACCAAGTGCCCAGGAAAGAGCAAGTATCTTGGAACATTGAATGGATACAGATCAATCCAGCCTGCTGGCATCAATCAATACCACTTTGACAACTGCAATAAATGCGCTCACCTGGCAATCGGATAAGCTTGAAATGCAATTAGACCTCATATTTGCATTAGGCAAATCCATTAACAAACTTGAATCGAAATTCACAGCTTTGGAACAAAGAGGGTTAAGCATTGACTCTGCAGCACTGAGCAATACTGCATCAACAAGTGCATGCGCCTGCATGCCGATTGTGGATAAATTATCATCCCTACCAGAAGTTCTGTCTTCCATGGCCACTGATGGAAAACAGCTCTGCAAAGCTCCAGCATCGTCAGGCCATTAGCGCTAGACACAGCACAAGCTAATTCTATAAATCAGGCTCTAACAAAAGCATCAACTGAAGCATCAACTCAAGAGGTGCAAACATCCAAAACTACCATCTCACCCCTGGCCCCGGTACCCTGGCAGGATAATCATCCTAATCAGCCCAACTTTCCAACTGCAAGGGACAACTTACAAACTGACGAGACCCACACCTTGCAAAACCTCTTTTGCTGCCCCAAAGCAGCACAGAAGCAGAGATATATAGAAACACAGACACACCTAATGATCGACGAGAGTGTTATCGAAGAGAACGAAAAAGAGACTAAAAAAGGCAAAGCATAAAACAAATACGTCCTCATTACAGGCAGAGCAAAACACGGAAAGCAGAACAGCATTGCAAGATGGCCCAAGCATACACCCTATTTTCAAGAGCAGGAAGACCAACCAAACAAATCTGAAGCATGACGAGGACAGACAGCCGGCAGAAAACCAGACCATATAGCCACTGAATTGGAGCTGTAAATAAAACAACGGCAGAACAAGTACAACAATAATCAAGCATGACGACCAGTTACCCTCGACTGGACCCACACTCTACTTCAAAATCATGAACTCCCCTTCGCCCGATTCCTTGAACACTGCCATTTTACTTCATAAACCCAAAGCGCAAAGCTCTTACAACTCATCACAATCCGATACAATATGAAGTACTCTGGGAGAACCAAAAGCTAGCGGATGAGAGACCCAGGGAATAAATGTTCCAACGAATAGCGCACTCTCTGCTGAACTAGCTCTTACACCCCATTACTGCTTAGAAGGGAGTCATGAAATCCCGAATAGCTCGAAACTACTGAGGCTATTCAAGGCATTGCCAGAAGAGTTTAAGGTGCTACCCGAATACAACAATCATCGGGAATCAACTATAATAACTTTAAGCCCCCAGTCACTGGCTGATCGGATATTGGCATACAAGCTGGCCCTGGAGGAATGGGACATAAAAGTAGAGATGTCTGGCCAGAGTAAATACTCTACCCCATTCAAAAACAAATCCAGTGAACTACAGCAGCAAAATAACATTACCAATAGTATTCTAAAAGGGACAGGCTACTTTGAACCTATCTAACTCCAACGAGCCGCATTAGAAAAGTATTTCAAGCCTTAGGAACCAAAACCAGCATCAACAGGAGCTCCATGATCTCCCCACTTAACAACCAGAAATATACCTAACAACGAAAAACACCGTAGGGACGCTGCATCGCCAGCTGACACTTGTCTCGTGGAAAGTGGCAGGCCTGACTACACTACTGAAGCATGACAGAGCACAACTGCTCCTAAAAAAAGCTGACATAATATGCCTACGAGAAGCATGGCTAATCTCGCCTATGGAAATCCCGGGCTTTCAAAAAATTCAAAAAGTTGCAATAAGAAGAAATATATTCTGCAGACCGTCGTACTGCCTTTCGATATATTTGAATGTCAATCTTGACTTCATTGTCAGAGTGGCACCCACACAAAATGAAATGCTACATGTAATTAGGCTGGAAACGTCAACACCAAAACACCAAAAGCTAAAATCCCTCATAGTTAATCTTTTTTTTAATAAGTTTGGTCAAGCCAGAGCAGAAAACATGTCTCACTAGTAGACACTCTGGATGGAATACTCTGTGAATACATTGGTTACAACATTATAATCTGCGTAGACTTTAACCTTAGGTTCCTGGGAGAGAGATCAACCGCTGAACAACCAGTATGTATGGCTACTCAACATTGCCATAATTCCTTAGCAAACATAGCCTTTGTTCCTTTCAGCACTCTAAAAATACAAGTTTTCATACACAGTCATTCCCAAAAACGTTTCATGGCGAAAGCACTTTGGATTATTTCTTCGCCACGGAGGAGATCATTAAATGCCTAGTCTCTTTTGAAATCTTACAAATAAACGCTAGTGATCATCTTCCACTCATAGCAAACATCAAATTGGATACAAGAAGCATAGAAACACAAAAGGTAATAGGAATCTCATGAGGAATCACAACTAATCAGGTGGATAAAATGGGGACCAGTGGCAACGCAGCTCATGGATGAAACTAAACGGCCCCACTATGCTGACAACGGCAGGCGATACACTTTGTGCTAACTGGTCAGATGTCAGCGACAACCTCTTGCAACAAGCCGGATCACTTAGTCTCTCACAACAGAGCTCCAATAAACCTTTCCCTCAACATCCCATAATAGAAAGCAAACGGAGACTTGATAGACACAACACAACAAAACTAGGAACGCTGTAGAGAAAATGGCGCTAGCCATAAAACTTTGGGTACACGTTAAAGAACACAAGCAGCTGATTTGGTGTTAAAACAGGTGAAAATCCTTCGACTGGGGCAAACATGGATCTTGATCCGACGTTCTTGGAGCCCTCCCCGGATACACCGGCTGGGAGGTCTCGTCCATTTCCTACGTTCGGGCTTAGCCTCTTTTTTGGAGATTTTCTTCACCAGGACGAACCTGCAAGTCAGGCCGGGTTGCGGTTGAGGCAAGCCGGCTAGAGTTGCCACGGCGGGTTTGTCCCTCTATGGAGCTTTTTTCCCAAAGTTCTCTTAAGTCCTCCAAACTTCTAGATCTTCTTCCAGATGTTCCTTTGAGGTTCTTTAGGGGTCCAAAGCTCACCCCATGGTTCCAGAAGCTCTGAGATTATCCTTGGGGATGTGGACTACAACTCCCAGAATGCACCTGGCGCAAACTCCTTTTTGGCCACTGGACAGTGGTCAGCTGGTGGGTTTCTTCAGGAGTTGGTGCAGGGGACTCTGGTTAGCAATTTTTCACCTGTAGCAAACAGGGAGTTCCTCCGTGAACCAGTTGAAGCCAGGCAAAGTCCTCCTTGTGGTGAAGCCCAAGTGTGCAGCTGGTGCAGTCCTTCAGAGTGCAGGGTCCAGGTGCAGGCCAGGGGTCCAGCAGGGCAGTCCTTCTTCTCCTGTAGTTCTTCCTTGTTGGAATCTGATGGGGATCTGAGGTGTGGGTGCAGATCTGCCAGTTTTATCCTTGCTCCCGGGTGCAAAACAGGGGGGTCCTGGTTCTCCAATAAGGGGCAGGGTCCTTCCCCCTGTGATGACCACTTCCTGGGAAGTGTGGCAAAAATCAATCCCAGGGAGCAAAATTCCTCAAAAATCCATCATGGCTGAAAGTGATTTTTGGAGGTTACATCTGGCTGAGCCCACCCACTGATGTGGCTAAAAATCCTAAACACACCCCTCCCCTGCCCTCTCCTAATCTAATCAAGGGGGCACCTAATTGTCTGGGTTTGCAGGATGTGGGGGTGTTGCTGGGTTGCTCCAAAAGTCCTTCTCTGCCTTTGAAGAACAGTTTGGCAGCCCTCCTCCTTCCTGCCTCACCATCTGCTGAGGGGACATCTCCTCCCACAGGCACATCTCTTTGTGTGGAGCCAGGCCACTTCACACCTCATCAAGGCAACCTGGCCAGGCTGCCAGAGGCTGGCCAATCAGAGCACAGCAGCAAAAACAATGCAGGGCTGAAATTGGCAACTTTCGAGGTAAAGTTTAAAACTCTTTACCTGAACAAGTTATATTAAATCCAACAACTGTAAGTTGTGGGATTTATTATAACAATTAATTTGATACCAAACGTCTTGTATCTGTTACTTAAGGGGACTTTAAACATTAAAATAATGTCTCCCCATTCTAGCCTACGGAGGCCATTCACTACAATGGGGGGAAAACAAATTTAGCTGTTTTACCTCACCAGGTCTCATAAAACTATTTTTATGAGGTCCTTGCTTATAGTTACATGACACCCAGCCCTAGGGGCACATAGGGCACACCTTAGGGGTGACTTATATGTAAAAATAAGGTAGTTTAATACTTTGGAACTACTTTTAATTCCAAAGTCGAATTTGCATATAACTTTAATTTAAAAGCAGCCAGCAAGGCAGGCCTGCCTTTAAAATGACACTGGGCATCTCAGCAGTGCACCTATGGGGGAGCTACCTATGCTGGGGTCCTTAAACCTCCATGACCTACCATATACTAGGAACTTATAGGTAGGTTAACTTTGCCAATTATAATTAGCCTAATTTGCATATCCACTTTACACAGAGCACTGGCCCTGGGACTGGTAAGCAGTACCCAGGGCACAGCCAAGAGTCAGTAACCACCAGCACCTGTCCAAAAAGTGTGGAGGTGACCAGGGCAAAAAGGAAGACTTTCCTACAGAGCAACCTTTGAATCAACGTAATAAATGAAGCAGAATGGATAAAACATGTCAAGAAACTGTACACAGACAACCCACCACTTTCTGAACATCAACTGGTTAAATCCAGTACATATAATACCCCTCTGGCTATCATCTATCATCCTGCAAAACATGAGATCATCGGGGGACCCTGGTCTAAATGGCATCCCTGCACAAATCTTCAAAGAAGACAAAGAGCTTTGGTCCCCAGTTCTGTCGGCACTCTACTGCTCTTGCCTGGAATAAGAAGAAATACCCCCAGCCTGGAAAGGCTCCATACTGCATCCAATTTTTAAAAAGGGGGACAGACATGACCCAGCCAACTATTGTCTTATTGCCCTATTGGACATTGAAGCAAAAGGCTTTACCTCTGTCCTCCTGGATAAATTACAAAACTTGGCAGAGGACACTAGGGTAGTACCTCTTTGCCAAACTGGCTTTGGGGCAAAATCTGCGAACATAGATAACATAGTGTCTCTCTCATTTCTGATACACAAGGCAACTACTAAAAATACCCCTCCACTATTTGCTTGCTTTGTGGACTGTTCTACAGCCTTCGACACAGTGGATCGGAACCTGCTATGGATAAAGCTCCAAAAGTGGGGAGTTCCAAGCAAGGTACTAAGGGTAATAATTCTACTTTACTCATCAACCTGGGTAAGAGTTAAGCTATTGAGTTCTGCCATTAGCAAGAAGATCCCCACCACTAGCGGGTTAAAACAAGGGTGCGTGCTGGCGCCTCTGCTATTTAATCTTTACACAGCAGACATGTCACAAGCACTAAAATATGCAAACCTGATCCCACCAAAAATAGTGAACCTCAGACTCACCCTTCTGCAATATGCGGATGACATTGGTTTGTTGGATCACTCAAAAACTGGCCTACAAAAAGCGCTTACTGCTTTGCATGGCTATAATACTGCAAACAAAATTACAGCAAATTCCTCAGAACTAAAGTAATATTTTTCAGTGGGCCATTGAAACACCAGCACCTCCACTGGAAAATGGGGCCACTCAACATGTGCAGCACAGTCACCTATAATTACCTGGCTGTCTGGCTATGACAAACCGAAAACCCAAAGTTCATCTCCATCACCTGAAGGCAAAATCTGACTTCATAATAAATAGACTATGCCAGCTAAACAAAATCATGGAAAGTCCGACCGCCAGATTAATTCTCTAAGTACTGAAAGCTTCTTTCCTACCATCATTAAATTATGGGCTTGAGGCCTACTAAGGCCATCTCACCATGCTGATAGAAAAGCTTCAAGTGAAAATCTATAAAAGAATATTCAAACTCCCACAATATCTAAGGAGTCATCAGATAAGGCTTTCCTGAAGTACTACCATAAATTAATCATGGCACCGACTAATACTCTGAATTCAGTTCTTCGCCACCTCTTTGAAATAAAGACAAGCCATGGTCACAATACTTAACCACAGCACTAACTTGCCTACAAATCAATCAAGCAGCATTGACAAAACTGACAGTTACAAATATCCATCAAGGCGATCCTGAAAGACAGATAAGAATTTGTTCCTGTGCATGTGACTTGGGAAAATTGAGCAACACTGTACTGCAAAGAGCAGTGGCAGCATAAAAGTGGCACAGAGCATCTGGCACCCCATCCCTAACTAGCTTGCACAATCCGGAAGGCCCTAGGGCACATAGGGAACACCTTAGGGGTGACTTCTATGTAAAAATAAGGTAGTTTAATACTTTGGAACTACTTTTAATTCCAAAGTCGAATTTGCATATAACTTTAATTTGAAAGCAGCCAGCAAGGCAAGGATGCCTTTAAAATGACACTGGGCATCTCAGCAGTGCACCTATGGGGACGCTACCTATGCTGGGGCCCCTAAACCTCCATGACCTACCATATACTAGGGACTTATAGGTAGGTTAACTTTGCCAATTATAATTAGACTAATTTGCATATCCACTTTACACAGAGCACTGGCCCTGGGACTGGTAAGCAGTACCCAGGGCACAGCCAAGAGTCAGTAACCACCAGCACCTGTCCATAATGTTTGGGGGTGACCAGGGCAAAAAGGAAGACTTTCCTACAGAGCGACCTTCGAATTAACGTAATAAATGAAGCAGAATGGATAAAACATGTCAAGAAACTGTACACAGACAACCCACCAGTTTCTGAACATCAACTTGTTAAATCCAGTACATATGATACCCCTCTGGCTATCATCTATCATCCTGCGAAACATGAGATCATCGGGGGACCCCGGTCTAAATGGCATCCCTGCACAAATCTTCAAAGAAGACAAAGAGCTTTGGTCCCCAGTTCTGTCGGCACTCTACTGCTCTTGCCTGGAATAAGAAGAAATACCCCCAGCCTGTAAAGGTTCCATACTGCATCAGATTTTTAAAAAGGGGGACAGACATGACCCAGCCAACTATTGTCTTATTGCCCTATTGGACATTGAAGCAAAAGGCTTTACCTCTGTCCTCCTGGATAAATTACAAAACTTGGCAGAGGACACTAGGGTAGTACCTCTCTGCCAAACTGGCTTTGGGGCAAAATCTGCGAAGATAGATAACATAATGTCTCTCTCATTTCTGATACACGAGGCAACCACTAAAAATACCCCTCCACTATTTGCTTGCTTTGTGGACTGTTCTGCAGCCTTCGACACAGTGGATCGGAACCTGCTATGGAAAAAGCTCCAAAAGTGGGGAGTTCCAAGCAAGGTACTAAGGGTAATAATTCTACTTTACTCATCAACCTGGGTAAGAGTTAAGCTATTGAGTTCTGCCATTAGCAAGAAGATCCCCACCTCTAGCGGGTTTAAACAAGGGTGCGTGCTGGCACCTCTGCTATTTAATCTTTACACAGCAGACATGTCACAAGCACTAAAATTTGCAAACCTGTTTCCACCAAAAATTCGGATCCTCAGACTCACCCTTCTGCAATATGCGGATGACATTGGTTTGTTGGATCACTCAAAAACTGGCCTACAAAAAGCACTTACTGCTTTGCATGGTTATAATACTGCAAACAAAATTACAGCAAATTCCTCAGAACTAAAGTAATATTTTTTGGTGGGCCATTGAAACACCAGCACCTCCACTGGAAAATGGGGCCACTCAACATGTGCAGCACAGTCACCTATAATTACCTGGCTGTCTGGCTATTGGCAAACGGAAAACCCAAAGTTCATCTCCATCACCTGAAGGCAAAACCTTACTTCATAATAACTAGACTATACCAACTAAACAAAATCATGGAAAGTCCGACAGCCAGATTAATTCTCTAAGTACTGAAAGCTTCTTTCCTACCAGGATTAAATTATGTGCATGAGGCCTACTAAGGCCATCTCACCATGCTGATAGAAAAGCTTCAAGTGAAAATCTATAAAAGAATATTCAAACTCCCACAATATCTAAGGAGCAATCAGATAAGGCTGGAATTTGGACTGGAAGGCAAAGCTGGGCACATATGGGGGCTTTCCTGAAGTACTACCATAAATTAATCATGGCACCGACTAATACTCTGAATTCAGTTCTTCGCCACCTCTTTGAAATAAAGACAAACCATGGTCACAATACTTAACCACAGCACTAACTTGCCTACAAATCAATCAAGCAGCATTGACAAAACTGACACAGTCACAAATATCCATCAAGGCGATCCTGAAAAGACAGATAAGAATTTGTTCCTGTGCATGTGACTTGGGAAAATTGAGCAACACTGTAGTGCATAGAGCAGTGGCAGCATAAAAGTGGCACAGAGCATCTGGCACCCCATCCCTAACTAGCTTGCACAATCCGGAAGGCCTACGTGACACAACTTGTTTTTGCCAGACTGCTTGGCCTGAAAATAAAGGAACTGAATCAAAAATGGCGCTCTCTCACCAGTAAACTGTTGCAGACTCTGGCTATAAAATAGAGACATTCATACATCTACTATGCTGCTGCTCGGTACTGTTGAACAAACAACGCACTTTACTAAGACCTCTCTTCCTTCGCTATGGCATAAGATCCTGCGCCGAGAACTTCAGTATTCACTGTAAAAGACCCTGTAAACCTGGCCAAATTTGGGAAATTCATTTCGCAACTGCAAACAAAATTAAATGAAAAATGCTTGTCTAACTGAGTCAATGTTTAACTATTTAACAGTTACAAATTAATGTCTTATTTTATAAGTACGACGCCAGAAACACACCAAGTTCTGGTATCTTTTGCTGCACCTCTTATTTCTCTCTAATTTTAATGGGTTCCAATTTTAACGATTTTACCAATTAAGAATTGTCAATACTATTTAACAGTGGCGCACTATTCGCATTATTAGCTGACATCTGTAACTTACCATATTATGGCCCTCATTAGGGCCTTGGTGGTAGAAACCGCCTACCGCCACAGCGATGGCCGCCACAAGACCAGCTGACTGCTATATTATGACCGTAACCGGAATTCTGCCAGAAGGCTGGCGGAATTCCGGCTACGGTCATGGTGGCGGATGGAGGGAAGGTGACACTGTTGCCAGTTGCAGCGCCACGCCAGTAGGCAGCCACAGACCGTATCATGATCCATGATATGGCCTGGCAATGTTCTGCTGGTGTACGCTGTTGCTGGCAGCAGTGCCACGTCCCGTCTCCTGCCGGAGGACCCCCTGCAAGCAGGTAAGTCTGGTGCTCCGACAGGGGTGGGGGTCGGGGGTGTTGTGTGCATGTGTGGCGGTGTGGGTGTATGTTTCTGTGTGCGTGCATGAGGGTGTGGGGCGTGTGGAATGCGTGTTTGCATGAATGGATGTGAGTGTGCGTGTATGTTGTATTGTGTGAATCAGTGTGTGCTTGTATGTATGTCAGTGTGTGTGGATGTGTGTGTGCATGGATGTATGCATGCATGGCTGAATGTGGGTATGAGTTTGTATGCATGTGTATGTCTGTGCATGTAGGTGTGTGTATGTCGGGGGTCAGGGGTGGGAGGGGGAGGGCGGGGGAGGACTCTGGGGAGGGGTAAGGGGAGTGGTAGGGGGGCGGGGAAACACCTATCAGTGCCAGAGGTGGAACTCCCTGGCACTGATCATGCCTACCTCCATGGTTTTCATGGTGGTACGAAAGCCACGAAAACCATGGTGGTGGGCATGGTCATATTACCGTGGGCGGCCTAGTGATGGCAGCCGGACTGGAGACTATAGTCTCTGTCGGTGTGGTACATTGGGGGTTTGGCTTTTGCCGAACCGCCAATGTCATAATATGGCGGTATGTACCGCCAGCCTGTTGGCGGTACTACCACCACTATTACACCGACTGCCGGGGTCATGATGACCCCCCCATGTGTCTTTTGCAAAGATTTTAAGTAATCACGCAATAAAGTCTTGATCTACTAATACTGTAATATAATTACGAACGCATTCCGACAAGATCAGTGCCCTTGAGCCAGTTCACCAGAGACATTGATGCACTTGGCAGCGATAAAAATGACCCACATATGCAATCCCTGCCCTTTAATGGCTACGTTTGTACTAAAGCTAAGACAAAAAACTTTATTATCTGTCTGAGATAAACTGCCGGCAGAAAACTAACATTTTCTTGCTCGTATTTTTTTGCAGAGAAACAGTGCTTAATTTGAGCCCATGGCTTCCGTTGAGGGCTGCCACCACTTATTTTTCATGGCCAGCACTTATTTTTCTGCCTCAAGCATTTAATGGGAGCAAAAGACACACATGGGCTCGAAGACGAGAAAAAACGAAAAACCTTCACAAAGGGATGAAGCAGAACGCTGCAAGAGTGAGATGAAGGGGCAGGGATTGGCAATGGATTAAAGAGGTCCGAGATGGCTTCAGGATTAATTGCAGCACGCCGCATGTTTCATAGGAGAGCTTTGAGGACCAGCAGGTTTAAGCACTGAGTGAATACCTGAAGGTAGAATCTTCTCTGACAATTTCGCCTTAGTGTTTACAATAAATATCATCAGCCACAGTTTTCGGAAGCTTCTGTACCCCATTTTCTGTGAAGCTAGGGAACATCACAAAACTGAGAATGATTCAAACTAATTAACTCTGTGGCCAGGGCAGGTTTGCTTAAAAATATCCTCAGTATTATGTGTGCTTACCCGGCCTGCAATAATAAATTCGGTTTTATAATTTATTTTTTTATCTTAATCTTGATAGAAAACTATTAAAGCAAGAAAACATGAAGACAATCAGCCCATTTGAAGTCTGATCTCTTTCATTTTAAGCTTTTTCTTGACAGCATCGTTGTCATAAGCATATTGTTACCAATTTTATAATAGTACTTACAGTGGGGCTTTGGCTAAATACACCGGAGAACATTTCTCTCTTACCTCTTGCCATTGGCTATTTGGTTCATTATTTCACCTTTTAAAATGTGCTTCCATTGGAATGTGTGAATTATGAATTTGCATTATAAAAGTACACACCACCATCGTACTGGTTACCATACAAATTTCTTTATCTCCTCTATCCATTTCATAAGGAAAGCTGTCCTTTTAGTCAAGCAGAGCTTTCTTTCGTGTGATGAACAGCATCTGTGCATGCAATGCATGAAAACATAATTTGTGAATAACTTTATTTACATATGTTAGCACATTAAAGTAAGATATATTTGTTTGGCCAATGCTTCTTTACTCCTGTGGTTGTGTTTGTGTCAGAAACTAGATGAATTTTGTTGATGTAGCATGCATTTTTGGTGGTTATTCAAATTTTATGTTTATTAAAGGTAAGATTAATGAAGACATGTATAAAGGATTTACTGTCAAGAAAACCTACACAATGAATTTCAAATTAAGATTTCAGACGATAAAGAATGCCGCAGTCATACTCATCCTTGACATTGCTCAATGAACCCACATCACACCACATCTCAGGTCCCTCCACTGGCTCCCCATGCAAAGAGGGTCATTTTCAAGCTGCTGACTCACACACACAAAGCTCTAGACAACAAAGGACCCGTCTATGTTAACCACACCTAAATATACACAACCACTCAAGAAGACTACTCTCTGCCTCCCTATTACTTGCCCACACTCCATGTATCCACTGAAGCAGAAGTGAAGGGTGTGCCTTCTCCCACATAGCAAGAAAAACATAGAGCAGCCTTCCCACTAATTTCTGAATCATCACCTCTCATCCGGAATACCGAAGAGCCCTCAAGACCTGGCTATTCAAATGAGCCACTAAGACCTACAAGCACCTGATGCCGTTGAGGGTGATTAGTTGAGCTTTACAAATCCTGTTTGATTGCAGGGGCTCCATACATAAAACTGTCATGTGGGGTGCGGTTGGTGCTGCATGTGCAATTGAGGTCAAACTCCCACCCCACCTGCCCCCCCTTATATCTATAAAGCAGAAAGCCTTTCTCACTGCATATAAAGGCCAATAATGTGATAGGCAATGCAGCACCCCATCCCCATCTTCATCATTGTATTGCCTTGTGAAGTGGAACTGATGAGGACAAGAGCAGTGAAGCCTGACTGGTGCAGATTAAGGCAGAGGACAAGTAATGAGGGCACCCATTGCCCTGCGGACAGGTGAAATAGTGGCAAGGAAGGTGGTGCAGGACATCTACAGAGAAATACTCGCCCTGTAAAGCTGAAGGCCGCACGCCATGGTAATGGTAAAGTGCAGGACAGGATGGAGTGAATGTGGTATTTGTAAAAGCAGCGTTGGGCAAGGGCGAAAATAATAGCTGAGAGCGCACCTCAGACAGACATCTCATTCTGTGGGTGGTGCTGACCACGTGTGACCCCCTACTGAGTCTACCCCTACAAGGATCGGGAAATGAGCAGCGACTCGACTGTGGGTAAAATCCCGGGTCAGGAGCCCTATGACACTCCGAGGCTGGGCCACAAGGGAGGAGCAGGGCCTTGAGCGCACAAGATGAGCACTGAAAGTGCCCAAGGCTCTGGGATGTGCACACCTGGCCGCTCTACACCTTTCGTGACAACATCCACCACTGAGGACAAGCTAGGGAAAATACTTGGGTATATAGCAGCCACCAGGCAGGAACTTAGCAACAAGAAGGATGCTGTAGCAATTGAACTGGGACTGCTTAAAGCTGATCAATAAAAGCTGAAGGGCAGGGTCAAACAGGTGGAGAATGAGGTGGGAGACCTCCGTCCAACTGTCCAGGAGCCGAGGGTCATGTGCGTTCACATGCCTCTTGGGTTCGAGAATTGGAATCTAAAGCTGAGGACGCCGAGGGACAATCCCATCTGAATAATATCTGAATCCTGGAATTCCCGGTGGGAGGAGACCCCATGATGTTGGCTGAGGCAACAAGTGACATCCGAGCATCTATCAGAGACCTTTCTGGTGGAGCGAGCTCATAGAGTGACAGCACAGTGTCCTCCACCGGGGTCTCTTTAAGATCTGTCATAGTTTGCATATTGAATTACAGAGATAGAGAGGCTCTCCTGTGGACAACACAGGCAACATACTCTCTCCCGTTTGACGATGCCAGGATCCACATTTTCCCAGTCTACACTCTCCCAGCACAACGCCACAGGGCCTCCTTTTTGGGCATCAAGCATAAGTTGCAACAGGCTGGCTTCTGTTACTCGCTTCTGTTCCCGGCTAAGTTGAAGGTGATAGCAGGCAACAAGACCTTCTTCTTAACAGAGCCGATGTATGCTTGGGACTCAGTGGAGCAGCGTCGATACGAGGCCATGTCGCCACCAGGCAGTTGGTGATAGGGTTCATGCCATTGCCCGAAGGCTGCAGACCTAGGAACTCCTTCACCAGAACAGGCCAGAGCAGAATGTGTGCAGACGGTGGCCACAGTTATTAATATTTGGACAGACAGGTGCTCGGAGCCAGGCTTTTCTCCAGATAAAGAAGACAGTATAACCTCGAATCCATTGCCTAATGTCACGCCTCAAACAGCGGACGAGCATCTATGATACTGTGGCTGGAGGGTCGAAAGCATTTTGGAGAGGTGGCACTATACTCAGAGTCTGCAGCTGAAGGTGGTGGCCTATGAGAAATTGTGAGAGGTGGTTGTTTGACAGAAACGGGGTCCTCTGGTGCATGACACATTCAAGTTCTGATTTTTAGTTGACTCCTAGATGCAGTTGGAGCCTACGACTGCCAGTGTGGGAGTGACCCATCAATGAGTTATAATGTTTATTGTTTGGGCGCTCCAGGTTCCAAGATTGCCCTGGGTTGGGAGTTCAAGTTGTATAATTGTTTCAAAAATGTTATGCACAAACTACTTTTCCTTACAGGTCAGACTCAGGTACTGGGAGTTGGGGTGGTGATGTACAAACTCAGGGCCAGCTAACTCTATGGGCTTATTTTAAAATGTATACAGAATGGCTAAGTACAAATTCATGAAGTGGAATGTCTGAGGAATGGGCTCCATTAGAAAGAGACATCCCGTGCAGCAGTATCTACGGAAGAGGGAGGTATAAATCACTTTCTTACAAGAAACATATTTGATGAAAGGGAAAGAGGAACTCTTGCAGAGATTTTGTACAGGATATTGCTATTGTACTACATACATTGCATGAGGGGTCGTGGTATAGATCTGCCCTGGAGTTCCCTTCCAAATGTTGAGGATAGATGCTGATCCTGACAGTGGAGATGTGCTGGTGGAGGGGCTTCTAGATGGGGAAGCAGTGTTACTAGGTAGCATATATGTCCCTAACATTGCACAACCCTCCTTTTTCTCTCGATTAACCACTGTATTAACGTAATGGGCTCATATACCATGGATACTGGGGGGCAACTTTAATTGCATAATTGACCTATGGGTTGACCTATCACACCTCCCACTACTTTGCTTACCAGTCGAGACGGCAGCAATGCTTTTTTCTCAGTGGCTTTGACATTGGCCCTTGTTAGACAGTTGGAGATCTTTATATCCAACTGAGATAGACTACTCATACTACTCAGTAGTGCATGATTTACACATTTGGCTGGACAGAATCCTGTGTGATCCGATGACTCAACTCCAGGTGATGGAGGTGGAGTACATGGGTAAGACATTTTCTGACCACATTCCATTGCAGATGCAGCTAGAGTGGGGTGCTGCTAGACCACCGGTTCCCACCTGGGGACTGCAGCTGGCCATATTTGAGGATCAGGCACTACTTGCCGAGACAGATGAAACACTAATGCACTACTTTGCTGAGAACTGAGAAACATCTACCTCCAAGCTCATGGACTGGGAGGGAATGAAGGTTGTGTTAAGGGGTAATTTTATCCGTGCAGTAGTGGGATCTAGGGCAACCATACACAAGGATCTGATGCAGGTAGAGCCTCTCTGAAGCCTCTGGAGACCGCTGCTAAGGACAATCATACCAAGCTAGCAGATCTGAATAAGGCATTGGTTACGCACACATGCCTGGTGGGGCAGCAGCGGTGTGTCTACTTTAGGTCATATCAGACGAAGATGCACGCTGAGGGCGATAAGCATGGACATCTGTTGGCTTGGCTAATATGTAGCACAGACCTCTCCACCTCCATCGTGAAGATTCGTATATTGCCGACAGGGTTCACCTTGCAGCAAGCCCAGATACATGCACACTGTACAATCCCTTACACTTGCCCCGACATGAAAACATACAAGAATTCTTAGCTGGGGTGAAACTCCCAGTATTATCGCCAAAGAGAAAGAAGATCTTAATATCTCCCTCACATTAGAAGGGGTTAAGGAAGCAACAAGGGGATCAGCCACTTAAACAAAATGCCAGGCTTAGACGGGATTCCTATCGAATTCTATAAGACATACGAGCGTCACCTTGGCCCCAGACTCCTGGAATTATACCAATCGGTGATGGAAGATGGCAGTCTACCACAGAGCATGCAGGACTCCCTCCTGGTATTTCTCCTGAAGCCAGGTAATGATCCAGATGATCCAGGAGGAACTGGCCTCATATCACCCACTGTGCATGTTGGGGTTGGATTACAAGATCCTAAGCAAGGTCCTAGCAGGCCACTTGTGTAGACACATGAGAAGGCTGGTGCACCCAGACTAAAATGGGTTCATACTCAGGAGGTCCACCACACTAAATATTTGCTGGCTGTACAGGGTGATGGAACTGGCCCCAGACTGATGGCCATTTGCAGCATGCCTGGTATTAGATCTGGAAAAGGCATTTGATATGCTGGAATGGGACCACCTTTTTGCAACATTGATGAAGTTCGGGTTAGAGGGGAGGCTCCAAGCGATAATCCGTCTACTTTATGTGAACCCGCTAGCGAGGGTCAAGATTGACAGATCAAGCGTGGGACCCGGAAAGGGTGTCCGCTCTCTCCGCTTCTATTCGTTGTTGCCATGGAGCCACTGGCACAGAAGCTGCGCCAGCTCAGGGATGGATGGGGCATTTCGATAAATGGGGAGATGCATGTTGTCTCGCTGTATGCTGATGACATTCTGATTTACGTTTGTGATGTTAGAGTAGGACTTGAGCCTATACGGATGAACCTTGGAGATTTCTATGAGGCATCAGAGCTATGGGCACCTTGGGCTAAATCCTATTTGTTCCTGTTACATCCGCATTGTCGTCCACAGGACCTCATTATAAAGGGTCCCGGGTTAAGATGGGAACCTCATACATTCAGGTATCTAGGCATTAATGTATGTCACGACAGGCTAGATCTTCTAGATGGCAATTTCACGAAGGCAGTAACGTTACTGAGGCCTCAGATGGCCTTCTGGAGTACACTCCAGCTCACAGTCCAGGGCATGGTGGCACTTGCAGAAATGGTGATACTCCCTTGTCTGTTATACTTCTTCCAAAACCCTTCCAGTCAACATCCTCAGATCCACTGTTCATGCTCTACACTCTTCTCTGGGTTCCTTTATTTGGAACAAGGGCCACCGTCGAGTAGCGCCTTAGAAGCTACAACTCCCTACTGAAAAAGGGAGGTTAGGTGCCCCTAATTTTGAATATTATTATCTGGCCGCACAATTGGAGTAGCTCACATATTGGCTGGAGGGTCGTCATATCAAGGAGTTGTCTCCTCTGGACCTAGGAAGGGTCCGGGTGGGGCTGAGAAGTGCACTCTGGACTCGAGCGCACCCTTCGCCTGGGGCGAATGGTCTATTGAAAATTTTGTTTATTAGTTCTCACCATAGCCTGAAGCAATGCCACTTTAGTCCCCAGCTATTCCTTTGTAGTCGATTTCTGGTTACACTATTATGTTGGGAAAGGCAGGAATGCATGCATAGATGGAGGTGGGAGTGGACACATTAGGCATGCTATTCTGGGACTGTTCGCTACCGTCTTACAAGCACCTTCGAGAAGCATTTTACTTGCCTGTGGGGCACTTCCTGGTGAACACTCATCTCTTGGCGGGAATGGTGTATCTCCGGGGCATCATAGACACAGATCCAGACTCACACCCAATAATCCATCTATAATACACCATGGGTGAAGGGCGTAAATTGAAAACATGGCTCACCCAGACATTTGCACGAGCTGTGCAGGATCCGCTTGCTTTGACTCTTAGGGAATAGGAGGACAACCTGGGAAGGGAGACTGCTATGAAGGATTGGGTAAAGATCACTTAGTACCCTCGACGGGTGTCTGGGAATGCAAAGTTCCAGGATATCCAACATACTATTTTGCACAGGGCATATCTCACACCTTGCTCACACCTGCCTCTCTCTCCTGAATTTGGCTCCCTGTCCAAATGCTCACGATGTCAACAATCAGAAGCGGGTATCAGGCACATGTTTTGGACCTTGCCGGTTGTGGAGGTTTACTGGACCTGGATAATAGCTGAAATAGAACGAGCATTGGATCACACAGCCCTGCACATGATGGAAGGGGCACTGTTGGGCCTCATTCACAGACCAGTAGCTACTAAACCCACTAATAGGTTCTTACATCTGGCACTGCTTCTAACCTGCAGGCTCTTCACAATGCACTGGAAATCACCAACATTACCAAGCACTGCACACTGGCGGGCAGTAGCACCTAAATCTGGTCAGGAGGAGGCAGTGGCCCTATGGCGGGAAGAGATAAGGCATATCCCATAGCCACAGCCTGTGAAACATTGCTCAACAACTTATACTCTCACCCAGAAACATCTAATAACTTGCAGGAGGATGTATGAGACCCGCTCTATACCTCCTCTCCCAAACCCCCTTTTCCATTGTAGCCTCACTCCTTTCCACTTTCCATCTCATACACTCCACGTCATAGACAGAATATACTTTCTTCAACCTGTGAGTGTAGCTCGATGGAACCTACTGCACTGTCTATACATTGACCCTAGAGATCAGACCTGCCCAGAATGAGTACACTAATATTAGGGGGACGAAGTAGGTATGTCGCAAGTTGGTTTTATGTGTGGAAGCGATATTTTTATGTGGTATAACACAATGATTATCCTGTCAATGTAACTGGAGATTCATATGATATGACAGAGAAGAACAACCAAATTATATTACAGATTATGGGGGTCATTCCAATGTTGGCGGGCGGCGGAGGCCGCCCGCCAGAATTCCCCCCTCCGAAATACCGCGCCGCGGTCAAAAGACCGCGGCGGGTATTACAAGTTTTCCCCTGGGCTGGCGGGCGGTTGCTGAAAAACCGCCAGCCCAGGGGAAAACGACCTTCCCACGAGGATGCCGGCTCGTAATCGAGCCGGCGGAGTGGGAAGGTGCGACGGGTGCAGTGGCACCCGTCGCGTATTTCAGTGTCACTTTCCTTTCTAAGGAGCGGGTAGAGCTCAATTCTAGTGTAGGCCGCTCCATTCTTCTTTTACAGCATTTTAAATTTTAGTGGGCTTTCTTCCACCCCCCTCCCAGTGGAGGCAGATTGGAGCAAACCTCCAATCTGACTCCGATGGGGGCAGCAAGACTATTGCACCCTTTTTGGGATGGGGCATGGCCATGCCCATGTTAGGCAGCCCCTAGCCTTACTTATTTTAATAATTAACTCTTCCCAGGAGTCTAGTTGGCTTTCTTCTCCCCTGGGCAGATTGAGGCACAGACCCTAATCTGCCACCTCTGGAGGGGCAGAAAGACTGTTGTGCCCTTCTTTTAGATAGAGAGATGCCATGCCCATGGTAGGTAGCCTCCACAGCTGTAGTATTCTGCAGCATACATAGAAAGAGTAACGCCATTTATGATTGTTTATGTGCAGGACGGTGTCCCTTCCTGCACATAAAAAATCGTTAAATAATGATGATTTGCATTCTGCAGCACACCTAGAAGTAACAAAACACCATTATTGATTGTTTATGTGTAGGAAGGGACACCTTGGAGAAGCAGCAGGAACACGCAGACCACAAAGCCTTCACAACTGCCGTCACCATGAACCACCACCTCATCAGAACAGTAAGGCAATCGGCCATTCAGGAACACATTAATGCCAAAGCACACAACAGCAAAGAACTTTTCACCATGATCAAAGAATTCACTAAACTCAACACGGACACACCAGACATCCCCCCTTCCCAAGACCTCTGTGACAACCTTGCCACTTTTTTCCCCGGTAACATCCAAGACATCTATGATGGACTCACAACCCAAGAATCACCCACCCTGCCCACAGCCACCACACCCAAAGACTCCAGCCCCCAGCTGACCCTGCTCCAATGGATCCCCCTCACCTCAGAAGACACACTCAGAAACATGAAATCAATCCACTCCGGGGCACCATCTAACCCTTGCCCCCACCACCTCTTCTACCGAGCCAGCACCACTATCGCCCCCAAACTGTACCATCTACTGCTCCATTGAGTCCTCCACCTTCCCAGTAGACTGGAAACACGTGGAGATCAACCCTCTACTGAAGAAGCCCTCCGCTGACATGAAGGACATGAAAAACTACAGACCCACCTCACTGCTCTCCTTCCCACCCAAATTCATTGAGAAGGCCATCAACGTCCAGCTCACTGACTTCCTCAAGACCATCCACATCCTGGACCCCTCCCAATCCAGATTCATGAGCAACCATAGAACCAAGAACTCACTTCTTGCAGCAATGGATGACATCAACACCCTCCTCGATCGAGGCGAAACAGCAGCCCTCATCCTCTTGGACCTCTCAGTCGCTTTCAACACTGTCTCCCACACCGCCCTCTTCACCAGACTGTACGACGCTGGCATCCACGGCAAAGCCCTCAAGTGGATCTGCTCCTTCCTCACCGGCGGAACCCAGAGAGTCAGGCTCCCACCATTCACCTTGAATCCAAAGGAGTCCAGCTGCGGAGTCCCCCAGGGCTCCTCTCTGAGCCCAACCCTCTTTAATATCTACATGACCCTGCTCAGCAACATTGTCAGAAACCATGGTCTCAACAACGTCTCCTACTCCAATGACACCCAGCTGATCCTCTCCCTCACCGACGAAGAGAAACTTCCATAACAGAATGAAGGCAGTCACCACCTGGATGAAAGACAGCTGCCTCAAGCTCAACTCTAACAAGACTGAGGTCCTCATCCTGAGCTCTACCCCCTCCACTTGGGACAACTCCTGGTGGCTGGCAGCTCTCGGGGTCCCCTCTCACATCCACCGACCACGCATGCAACCTCGGCATCATCCTTGATTACTCGCTCTCAATGGACCACCAAGTCAATGCATTCTCATCCTTGTGCATCCACATTCTCCACCTGCTCTGAAAGATCATCAAATAGATCCCCATTGAGACAAGAAGAACAGTCACCCAAGCACTCCTTAGCAGCAAGCTTGACTACGGCAACACACTGTATGCCAGCACCACCAATAAACTACAATCAAGACTCCAGAGAATCCAGAACGCCATGACCAGATTTATCTTGGACATCCCTGAAACAACCACAATACCACCCACCTGAGAGACCTCCACTGGCTCCTGGTCAACAAAAGAGTCACCTTCAGACTCCTCACACACACATACAAGGCCCTACACAACATTGGCCCTGCCTACCTCAACCACTGCCTCTCATTTGACACACCCTCCAGACAATTCTGCTCCATCCAGCTGGCCCTCACCTCCACCCCAAGGATCCACAAGAACTCGGCTGGAGGAAGATCCTTCTCATACCTCACACTGCAGACCTGGAAAATGCTTCCTCTCCACCTCAGGCAATCCCCCTCACTGATGCAGTTCAAGAAGGACCTCAAGACCTGGCCCTTCAATTGATCTGCCACCTCCTCCCTCAGTGCCTTGAGATCCTCAGGGTGATAAGCTGCACTCTATAAGTACCATGATTGATTGATTCCTGTACATAAACAATCAAAGGTGCCTTCTTTGGCACCAGGCAGCTAATTTTAGCACAAGCGCTAGGGGAAACATAGGGCATACCTTATTTTCCTAAACACATTGCATCCCTGCATTTCTGAAGTGATGCAGCGCTGCCAATTTTTGCCCAGCACCAGGCTGCGCCACTTTTTTTTGTAAATGAGGCCCCAAGTCTGTTGGCACTGAGGGAAAAAAGACATGTGACATGGGGGATTTATAATAGACAAATAATGATCAGTGGTACAGGAATATGTAAGATTTCAATTATTCAGTATATAGTTTGACATAATATGGACCTTGCACCTGACAAAGTATATTATATTTTACAGACAGTAGTGGATAGGTATTCAAGATACAAAAGGGAACCAGCTGACTTAAGCCCATACTTATGGCAATTGGCATAGGGCAGCGCCACAAGTCTTCTTGCTGAGCTACCCTAGGCCAATGTGGAAGGGCAGGAAAGCACAGTATTTATGAAATAGTGTATTCCTGTCTTTTCCTCCTGCACTGGAGAACAATTGGGTGCCTAGTGCCAGCGAAGGCACCCTTGAACCATGGTGCAAGTGTGCCTACATTGCATTAAGGGTTGGTTTTGTGCAAGGAGGGACACCTTCCTGCACAAAAACAATCTTATGAGGTGTTTTCCTCCTTTCATGTTTGCTGGAGAACGCAGCACACATGAAAAGAGGAGATAACAAAGAGAAATGAAAATAATTCTCCTTGTTATAGCTGCTCTGGGGAGGCGTAAGGTTTTGGCACTGCCCCAGTTTTACATTGTTAAGTAAATTTGAAGCAGCATCAAAATCCATGGGTATTATGTGGGAAAACCCACTGCAACGCTCTTGCAGTGACTTGCAAAGCTTTTTCTTACTCCATATCTATGAGGCCATGCCTTTGCATGGCCTCATAGATATGGTTGAGAGGCTTGTGCCCCCGGAGCATCAAAAAAAGTGACACTTCAGCAGTGCAAGCCTCCCATAAATATGCCCTTAATGTTTAGATTTTGGTAATGCTCTACAAATCAAAGGTGTTAATCAGCTGCATAGAAATGCATGGGGGACTTAATAGACATTTTGTTGAGATCTCAACCAGGTCCTATATCTTGTACTAGATGAACAGGCCAAAAAAAATGAGAGCAGCCAGTAAGTTTGCAGTTCTGTGATGTGGCTTAGAGTTTAGCAAATGAGTTATTCTATGACTCTGAGAGTGAGCCGATAAAGAATGCAAAGAGTACAAAAGCACAAACCTGTCTCACAGAGTCCGTTGACTTTCTGAAAAAGACAAAGCATAATAATGACAGACCATCTTAAAGGAGATCTATCAGAACAGGACACATTGTAAAAATTTAGAGCATGAATAATATTATCTGATAGGGTAAATCCCTCCCACAAGACAGGGAAAGAATTGGATTGTGAAATAAATAGATTCTGAAATAAAGAATATGGGAAACAATAGAATAATGAAGGGGGGGGGGGGAAATTGTGAGTAGGTAGTATGATCACTGAATGGGATTGTGACTGTCACCTTGATTAATGGAAAATTGGTGAGATACGAAAACTTAAAAGGATCTAAAAAAGATAATGTTGAACCAGAAGTCTTCGTGTGGCATTCCCCCAAACGTTTTGCTTTCACCTCTCCTGTTTCCTGAAATTATTTTTGTTGGTTTTAGACTTCTGTACACATTATCACTGGTTTTCTCTTCTTCAAATATGGAAACTTTATACAACACCCAATTGACAGATTTAATCTATGTGTAGGTTCCTATTATATGGTACTACCAGTATGCAGCATCTGTAAATTAAATGCTGCTACTGGGCAGCAGCACTCATTGTGAGACCTACTAAAGTAGCACTTTAAAACATGTTCCAGGCCTACCACCATAGCCTGTGTGTGCAGTTTTAAACTGCCCTTTTGACATGGTAGAATAACATTTTGCCAAGCCCAAACCTTCCTTTTTAATACTTCTGAGTCACCCCTAAGGTAGGACCCAAACGCTCACAGGGCAGGGTGCATAGCATTTGAAAAGTAGCACATGTGCTCTTGCGGTAGGATGTTTCCCTCAAATTACTCATAATAATGCAAGGAAGAGTAACTGCATCATTATCAATAATTTTGCATGAAAGAATTATACAGAATTACTGAAATTACTCTTATTACTCTGAATTAATCAAAATTCTACCCAGGCCTATTTAAAATCCTTTTTAGTGGTAATTTTAATTTTAAGACACAATTCTGAAAATGCCACTTTTAAAAGTTGCCATTTTCTGGTCCCAACCAACTGTGCCCTTCTGCTAGTGTTGTAACTCACATAACTGCAGATGGCTCTGCTGTTGGTGTTTGTATATGGCTTCCAGACAGTAAGTCAAAGGGAATTTAGGTGTAGACAGGATGGGCCATCCTACTAGGATTGCTGGGGAGGGGTTGTATCCAGCCTCACTTAGACTTCAAAGATAAAGCACAGACAAGGAACCTGGCACTAGGCCTGCCATGCATTTTTCACCCCAGATAGTTTGATGCTTTGACCAGGAGAAGGGGAGGAACTTTCTAGAACCAGTATTGGGGGTAGGACAGGGAGTCCACCCACCACACAAATCTTGGCACCAGCCATAAATATTAGATCTCCAGAGTCACTCATCTGAACACTCCTGGACCTGTGAACGGCTGCTCTCTTGCCAGAGAACTAGCTGCTGATGGAAGGACTGCCTTGCAGTCTGAAGAAGGAAGATTTTACCTACATGTTTTGTTCCCAGGCTATGCAGAACGATTGCAAGGGTCATTTGACTGACCTCCTTTGTAAGTTATATGGCACAATAAGCTTCATAGGTTTCCTTGAAACTGCTTAGCTGACCAGCTGCAGCTTGATTTGCATAGATAAGTCTGAGCCCTGCTGCTATCCACAGCCCATGCTGAAACGAGGCAGCTTGAGTGCTACATATATACTTTACACACTGCCTCTAAGTTAACCCTGGCTGCTTTTGTGCCAAGCCTCTGAAGGTTAAAGCACAGGTTAATTTAGTGACTTTGGGGATTCACCTGAGTGGGGTTGTTGGACATGGCATCCTCAGGGTGATCTATCCCCAGACAATTTGCCCTTACCTTGCCTCCTGTTTTGTTGCTGCATCTTTTTGTTGTTCCTAGGACTCTGAGCACTTTACCACTACTGATCGTTGCTAAAGTGCATGTGCTTCTCCCCTTAAAAACATGGTAACATTGGTGTATCCACAATTGGTATATTAAGTTTCCATGTAAATCCCTTGTAGAGTGATATATCCTATACTTAGGGCCTGTAAAATAAATGCCACTGGTGGGCCTGCAGCACTAATTGTGTCACCCACTCAAGTAGCTCTGTAAACATGTCAAAGGCCTGCCACTGCAGAGCCTGTGTGTGCAGTCTAACTGACACCCTGACTTGGCATTTAAAAGCTCTGCCAAGCCTTAATCTCCCCTTTCCTTACATCTAAATCATCGTAAGGCAGGCCATGGGGCAGAGTGCCATGTAAGTATAAAACAGGACATGTACTTTTAAGTTCTCATGTCCTGGTAATAAAAAAACGCCCCAAAGTCGTTTTTCATTACTGTGAGGACTGCCCCTCTAATAGGCCAGCATTGGGAAATCATTATATTACCTTTAATCTGTAATTCCCGATCTGAGAGGAGTAGCTGCATCATGTTTCATACCATTGGAAAAGTAATAATAAACACTCTCTCCTGGTAAGGTCGGATTTATTATTAATATTTTAGAAAGGCCACTTTTAGAAAGTCAGGACTTCCCTGCACACACTGTTCTGTGTGCCTACAGCCTATCTCCAATACACTGTTGACTTAGTTAGGTGACACCCTACATTTGGGCATTCCCTTCAGACACCCACAACACAGGATACTACACTGCATCTGTATGCATCTGCATACTGATGGGTCTTCCTGGGCAGGAGATTGGGAAGGGCTCACACTTTCACCGCAGAGGGGTAGTGTCTGGAGTCCACACAATGGGGCTGATTACCTCACACTGGTAGTCTGGAGCTGAGGCTAATCTGAAAGGGGTACATGTGCACTCCACAAGAACTCTTTCATAGTCACGCCTCACAACAAAGGCACTTTTTGATATAAACATTAGGCCCATGATCCACTCAAGTCAGTACACTTCTGGACTCAAGACACGCTGCTGGAATAAGGACTGACTGCTCTCAGGAACTGCTGCCCTGCTTGGTTGCACCTCTCTTCTGCCTGCTGATCTCTGCCCAGCAACCCGAGACTCAATCTCCAAGCCCAGAGTGACTCATAAAAGTCTTGCTTTCCCCTCACCACTCATCTCACAACTTTTTGACTTCCCTAAAGGTGCTTCTGCCAAGCTTTGCCACTCTTATCACAACAACTTCACCCAAGTGGATCCTGCCTGGCTTTGCTGCTCTCATTGCAACAACTGCATGCAAGTGACTTCTGACCTGCGTTACCACTCTCATTGCACAAACTTCACCCGAGCGGCTCTTGTCTTGCTTTGCCACTCTCATCACATCGACTTCTCACCCAAGTGGCTTCTGCCCTGCTTCGCCTCTCACACTGCATTAACTTCACCCAAGTGGCTCCTGTATTGCTTCGATGCTCTCATCGCAGCAACCTCACCAGAGCAGCTTCAACCCTTCTACTCCATTCCCGTCTCTTCAGCTTTATTCGAGTAGCCTCTGCTCCGTGCTTTCTGCTCTCCCTTCTTCAACTTCACTCGAGAACACAGCACAGCTCAGCTGCTCGCACCTCATCAAATTGAACCCGGGTGGCTCTGGCCCTGTCTGGTAGGAGCACAACCATGGACATTGGACATCCATGCCGAGGAGTCCCTGGCACCATTTTTTTGTCCTATTACTCTTTCCTTGCACATTTATCAGACTACTTTCAGTCTTCAAATCTAAATACCTCTGTATCTTATTGAACCTAAAAATTATCTAGATGAACAAGTTTTATTTTTCTAAATATCTGTATGAAGTCTCTCTGTGGTGTACCTCGTATAATTATTGTGTGTGTGTAGCACAAGTACTTTACACATTGCCGCCTAAGTTTGGCCTACCTGCTTCCCGCCAAGCTACCAGAGGGCGAGCACAGGCTAATTTATGACTTGTCACTGACTTGACCTGACCTAGAGGTTTGGTCCCTACTTGGACAGGGTGCTTACTTCTGCAAACTAGAGACATGGTTTCTAACAGGGGCTTCCGCCTCCAATAACCAGTAACTCAATTTCTTACAAATAAGACATTTTGTTACATAATGAATAATTATAGATGTATTGGAACTAATGAATGAACAACAATTACGGTGCTTGCTAAAGCTAGGGACCTGCAAGATACATGAATGTGAATTAATGTATGAGCACGTTACAAACCTTAAGTGACTTGGCATGTGATGGAACTAATCAGAGAGAGGGAAATTGACCTGCTTAAGTTGAAGGAAGCAATTTCCCAGGAACAAAAGGAACCAGGATGAGTCTATTCTACTCACTTCAGCAGATATCACTAACTGATCCTGGGGGATTTTATGATCTTTGGTATCAAATGCTGCATAGTGGTCTAGGGACAGTGATAGCGGGACATAGAAGGCAGAAGCTCACAAATTTTGCATTGCAGATAAAAATAACTTTTGAAGGAAGCCATGCTCTCCACTGTGTCTTTTTCCCACAATGGTCAGAAAACAGAGCAAGGAGGCAGGGGCAGCTCCTTTGCAGTGACGGAGGGCCGTTGCCTCCCGGGTGAGCACGCAGATGAAAAATAAAACAATAGATTGCTTTAAATGAGGAAATTTGGGAGCTTCATAATAAATAAGTCTCCCAAGATGGCCACCAGAGAAAAAAGAGCCCGAATGTGGCACAAATATCACCCACATGTAGCCAAAGCATAGCCAAATGACATGACAGAAGTATGCAAAACACTTAGGCCCATGTTTATACTTTTTTAGCCGGCTACACTACACCCTACCCTTGTCAGTAGAAAGTGGTTTAAGTCTAAACTAAAAAATGCCCAATGCTAAAATATAATGAAAACCCTAACAAATGTCAACAAGTCAAGAGGACAGCAAAGCATATTAATCCTAAATTTTAAAAATGAGCATGCGGCAAAATGTCGAATTCAAATCATAATGTCAATTTAAAATAAATCCAATTCAAACAGTGGTCATGGAAAGCAGGAGAGTCTCCACTTCGGCAGATGACAAAACAAGAAAATCCACGCCAAAGACTACCAAGGAGCAGGTGTGTTCCAAAGCCCCAGTGTCAACCAAGGCGGAATCCCGTGTAGAGCCTGTCAACGAGTCAAT
Source organism: Pleurodeles waltl (assembly GCF_031143425.1). Classification (NCBI taxonomy): domain Eukaryota; kingdom Metazoa; phylum Chordata; class Amphibia; order Caudata; family Salamandridae; genus Pleurodeles; species Pleurodeles waltl. The sequence continues at coordinate 262,258,160 of NC_090436.1, read as the reverse complement.
ATCAACTTCCTCCGGAAGAGTATCTCGTAAGTAGCCTCTGGAAGCAAACGCAGCCACAGCACAAATGTCTGGTAATGAGCCCTCATCGGGAACATCAACAGATCAGCATCAATCACTGGGGGGCGTTGCTCTAAGAGACAGACGTCTAGTGCATGTTCAAAAGAGCACCAACGGCACCGAAACACGGGCAGCACACAATCCAAAACCGGTCGGAATGACAGAGACCAGTCACACTCCAAATATTCCAGGAGTGTTGTTCCAAAGTGCTGCGTCATGCGTTCACGACACAGCTGCGCTGATGGGAGCGCCCTCATTTGTCCTTGTTGCGGCGGGACAGCCATTGCGAAAAAACAACAGCAATAGTAAAATGCCGGCTAATAATGCCAAAGTTATTGGAAATCCCCCAAAAATGCTTCTGAAAATTGAATGAATAGCCGAAGGTATTATTTCAAATATGGAAGAGAAGGTGTGAATGAAACCTACACCAACGGCTTTGAAAAAATCTGCTAATCCAGCTGTGCTGGACGCATTAAATATACGTCCCACGAGTTCACCAAAGTGGCTCGGAACGTTGGTATTTAACAGGGACTGTATTTCCGCCGATGACCTTGCCACCTGAAGCGCATAGGTCTCGCATGCAGATGTAAGCCCACATGCTTCTGAAACAATAAAGCCTTTAGTCTACTTAACTTGTCGAAATTCACCTTGGAAGTAGCAATGTGAGGCCAAATATCTGCTACCTCCCTTAATTTAGTGGGGGGAAACAACACACTCCCGCAGCAAATAATGACCTTAGTGACCGAAACAACGTAAACTATTCTGGCCCGCATGCCGCAACAGTCTTCACTATTGAGGAGGACGTAGCTGCCGTTTGAAAGCACCTGGAATGTGCGTTTAATCAAGGGGACTGGAACTCCCTTCAGATAGCAAGCCAAGTTCACAACAGAGGCATTACACGCCCCATGCAAGGACAGCTGCTTGCAAATCATCGAATGGCTGACTGAAGTCTCGCATTCACTACCGCTAAGAAAGACCTCTTTCATGCCATTTACGCATTTGTACAAGAAGGGAAGCTCCCACACCTCATGGATGTAAATATCTCCCAACTTTTCATATCTGCCTGCCAGAACACGTTTCAAACAAGAAGTGAATTGTAACGTAGAAATAGGCAGATTAATAACCCTGTGTATTAACCACTCTGCAGAGGGGATCTCGGCCACGGTAAAAGGCAATCTTTCTAACTTTTCAATATTGAGCATGACATAAGTCGTCTCCTTCTTAGCCATTAGTTGTTGTTGTCGCGTTAAATTAAAGGAAAAAAATATTTCCCTGGCACGGATATGCTGCCACGGAAGGCGATCCCGCCTTCAACGTCTGAAGCGTCCAACCCAACTGCATATTGGACCTGGTCTGACTTTGTCCATGATATAAAGAAGACATATCAGATCGTATAATGTCTATAGCACAAGAAACAATGTTGTTAATTGTATATATCCGGTCGGACAAGGTGTGAATTCCATTATCCACAAAAGCTAATGCCTTTTTCAAATTTTCCTGATCTATCTGCCTTAACCGGCCTGCAGCCTCTTGTTGGGAAAGTTTCCATATTTCATTGTATACCTCATACAAGAAACGTTTCCTACGTGGCATCTTCGGGCCTGACAGAAAATCTTGTAAATCAATGTTATTAGACAGGAGAGTGAGATGTGTCTTAACTGCATCTAGCGAGGATGATTTTAACCATTGCTGGCACAATTTTCCCACACTATGGGGGTTATTACAACTTTGGAGGAGGTGTTAATCCGTCCCAAAAGTGACGGTAAAGTGACGGATATACCACCAGCCGTATTACGAGTCCATTATATCCTATGGAACTCGTAATACGGCTGGTGGTATATCCGTCACATTTGGGACGGATTAACACCTCCTCCAAAGTTGTAATAACCCCCTATATGTAGTCATTATTTCAGCATGTTCTGATGATATGTAGTGAGGGTCTGACCTACTTGTCCGGAAACCCCCCTAGGAGGTGACAAAACATTTCATTTAAAAAGATCATTTGAACGGGAATGAGACATGCTCTAAACAATGTTTCTTTACCCTTGGTTTGCCAATTGTTTTGTTCCCCAAACACTTTTCATATCAACATTTTTTGACCAATATTCATAACCTTCAATTGACAATCGGGAAACAAAGGAATCCGAATATATGAATTTCGTGTTGGTCAACAACATTTGTTTATCTTTAGTCGGGGTTAATCTAAAATAATATGACTTGGCATTCTTTTGATGATGCCCTGAAAAAAACATAAATTTATCAAAATAAGTTTTGGAACTCCCTTGCAGGGGAGTCTGGCAATGTTCCCATTGCGTATAGTCAAATATTGTTTTGGACTGTATCAATAGAATAAAGGTAATGACAACCCCAACCCAAAGAAAAAATGCTACCATAGTCAATAAAAGCCACTGATAGTTCCATGGAAAAACAAAATACGTATCTTTAAGCCAACATATCAGCTTACGTGGACCTGACAGATCAGGAGTCGAAGAGGCAAACGAGTCCGATAGACCATCGTTGTTGTGAGCAAAGTAACCAGAGGCAGTTCGTGCAAGTTGGTGTTTCTCGCGGTGGTACACTGTAGATAGCACCATCCGTCACGTCAGTATTCATGGTGACTTGATCAAATGTTTCTAAGTTAGTCGTTGTCAGTGGAACTAATGCGAGATCATCATCCACCCTCCCCAAGCTCGGAGAGGCAAGAGTGTTGGTATAGATAACTTGAAGCGGAACGTCTTCTCCAGTAGTAAGAGGGATTCGGGAACTACTGGACGTTCCTCTTGGTCGGCTGTGTAGAATCGGCCACATGTTGTAACTTGACATTGTCAATAGAAACAAAACGATTTTCTTTGGCACCTGGCAACGGTGGTAGAATAACAGTTCTCGTTCCGTGTATACCCAATACAGGGACTGGTGCACGATAAGAAGGGCCAAATTATTTTTTCACTGCAACCTTTTCACGCACAAGATCCCCAAACCTAGGAATCCAGCTGGTAGGTGTTACTGGTGTATCCTTAAATCCTGTGGAGGCGGCACTTTTAGAAGAGTTTTCTTCACCGAACTGCTGTAATTCCTGTAAAACAGTGACACGATCATTTATGTCAAAAGGTATTTCCGCCGCCTCCACACTAGGACCATCAAGATCCGGAACAAACATTCATTTTCCGAACAGGCACTCATATGAAGTACGACCCCCCAGGGACCTTCTAGGCAGGTTATTTAGTGCGCTCTGAACTCCATACAGGTGGGTTAGCCAACTACGACCTGTACATAAGACTCTGGCTGTTAAGGATCGCTTTAAATCACGGTTTAATCACTCCATGACAGAATTTCCCTCGGGATGAAATGGAGACGAGTACTGGAGCTGGACCCCCAATGAAGCCATGGTGTCCCTGAATGCCCTTGAGGCAAAAGCAGGGCCCTGGTCCGAATGGAACGCCACAACTGCATATGTACCGACAAGGACTCGCAAATCTTTAATAACAGTCCAAGCGTCAGCCGAGCATTGTGGCCACACCCACACAAATCTGGAGCAAGAATAAACAGCGACTAGGATATATTTATATGCACTATCCGGTGTTAGTGGACCACAATGATCCAAGTACACACATTGTAATGGTCTATTAGATATTAAGAGGGGTGTCTGCGGCGGGCGCTTAGCTGTTGAAACTTTAATTTGTTGGCAGATGTCACAACAAAGGACATACTGCTTGGACTCTTTATAGAGACCAGGCCACCAATAGCGGGCCTGTAATAGCGAAATTGTAGCTGCCACGCCAGCATGTGTAGATGCCACTCCCTCATGTGCTGCTTTAATCAATTGTGGTCTTACATCTTTATTGGGGATGTCACGTACGCCTACACCTGGAATCTTAACTTCAGCATTCAGCATTTATTAGGACATCCCTTAGGATAAGGCGTGCCATCAACCGTAGCTTTTATGGCAGCCATAATGTCTGTGTCTGGTTTGGAACTTGAACGAGTCACTGCAGCTACAGTGGCAACTGTCACTGCTGACTTTGCAGCTTCATCAGCCAAAGTATTTCCAGCAACGTGTATTCCAAAGCACTGGTGTCCAAGTGTATGCACAACATGGACTTTGGGTAGCGTCTCTTTCAGATCTGCTACCTTCCCCCACAGTAGCCTGTGTTTTATGGTGTTGCCTTTCGAATCTCTGAACCCATTCATGCACCAGTTATGTAGGTATTCATTAAAAGACTGGATGCAATAATACGAATCACAAACAATCAGTGTGAACTGCGTCGGATCCGTATGTTCCAGTGCCATCAGCAGAGCTTTTAACTCAGCCAATTGTGCTGTACAATCCCCTAAGGTCTGCGTATAGGTATGTTGCGGGCAGAATTTCTCCCCCTCCATAAATCCGCTCACTACCGCACATGCAGCAGAATATTGGTGTTTTGTTCCAATCGCTGGTTGCGCAGAGCCATCGGTGTACATGACTACTTGATGTTGATCAATGGGCATCGTGTCAGCGGGAACTGGATATTCAACTTCATATTGCAGCAATTCCTGAGTTTTTAACTTTGGGTCAAAGATGTAGTCTACATCAGTGGCTGTTAAAGACGTAGCCCATTGTATCCATCGCAGGAGAAGTGATTTTGAGTTCGGAATGCTAGCTTTTGTAACAGCCTCGAGGGCCGGAATAGGAGAGACGACAATAATGCGTTTCCCCTGGGCAAGAGGTCTTTCTTTAATAACAGACATCTGTACAACAGTGAAAATTTTCTCAGTGGGTGCAAATCGTTGTTCAGCAGCAGAATACAAGTGCGTCTTGTATCCTATCTGGACTGTCTCACCCTCATTAAATGTGACATAATTAAACCCAATGGCTAAGCTATTACCCTGATCACCAAATGCGTCTTATTGTCCTGTGTGTGTAAATGTTTCGCTGCTAGCAAATCTGCCTGTAACTGCCGAAGAGTATGTGTATGTTCAATTGTCCAGAATGTGCTTGAAAAATCAGGACGTATCAATTCATATAAAGGTTTTATACGTGTAGCATAATCAGGAATGTATGTTCTGCCAAAATTTAGAAAGCCCAACAACGATTGGGGTTTCTTAATCGTATTTGGTGGTTGCAATTGTGCACACTTTTCTATTGGCATGGGCACGGCAGGGGCCCCCAGGGGCCCCACGACCCCCCCTACCGCCATCCTGTTCATGGCGGCTTTCCCGCCATGAACAGGAGGGTGGTAGGGGGGGTCGGAATCCTCATGGCTGCGGAGCGCGCTCCGCAGCCATGGAGGATTCACACGAGCAGCGGAAAGTCGGCGGGAGACCGCTGACTTTCCGCTTCTGACCGCGGCTGAACCGCCGCGGTCAGAATGCTCGTTGGAGCACCGCCAGCCTGTTGGCGGTGCTCCCGTGGTCGGTGGCCCCAATGACCCTCTATGTCTCCATATCACTCTAATGTTTGAAATTGTACTTGTGTACCTTAATAAAAATGGTTTAAAAAAAATAAAGCATGGAGGTGCTTATACTACTTATACTGCAGCTAGGAGCAGTGAGAAGACCACTACCACCACCCCCACCCCCACCACCACCATGGAGTCAGCGTAGGAAAAGGAAGCATGTGTACCACCAGAGAACTACCCTCATTGGACTCGGGGGGGGGGGAGGTCATCACTTACTACAGGCTCAGGAGGGACTCCATCATACAGTTCCCAAACCTCATTGCACCAAGGCTGCAGACATCACAGTGGTGCACCAACATCCCTCCACAGGTGAAGCTGATACCAAGCAATGCAATGTTTTGAAAAATGCTGTGCTGCAATACTGTGTGCAAGGAAGGGCTTCCATGTCAGTCGTCTGTGTGTCCACATGTAACTCCCATGGTCATGAGGCATGTCTTGTATCCAATTGCCCTCCCTAGGTCATGTGTGCCATGGAAATTTAACTTCAGTCATCCTAAAAAATCATGCTGCCTATGTGTGCTGCATTCTGTGGCACACATGCATACATTATCAGGCCTACAAGGGTACCAGTTGTGCAGGAAGGAAGCCCCTCATGCACAAAGTATATCTCACTGGAAATGGAGCCACATATTCGCCATGTCACAATTGTGGCTGGCTTGCTGCTATGCAGCCTATTTTGTGCCAGTGCAGCCTGAAAACTACTCAGACTGTGCTCTATGGCTGAATCTAGGTACTACACTGTCCCTATTTAGCGAGGCATTGCAGTGCTTTCAACTTACCAGTTGCACTGTACAGTGGAAGATTCCTATATGTCTGTGCCCTGGTTTCCTGTCAGCATAGTGGACACAATGCACTGCTGTGTTTAGACATGGATGTCACACATTGACATGCACTCACTAATACATCCATGGTAGTAGGTACTGAACAACATTGACTACTACTGTCACATCCAAATCTGTGTGAATGAATGGGACCACATCATCTGCACCGGGACAATGTTTTAAACCAATACACATAGAAGGCTGGAAATTCCAAGAGTAGTCCCAATCCAAAACCAAAAGAGAAGTGTGAATGAAGTGTCTCCTCAACAGTGTACTCACTCTCCATATCAGTTAACAATCACCATGTTCATGCTATTGACAAGAAAGAGTCTTTCACATAGTGAGTGTATCACAGGCCAGTAGATCTGTATGTGAAGTACAGTATCAGTATTGCTAAAAAAAGAACAGGCATGTATGCCATCCAATTTCAGTGCAGGCCTCATACTCATGAAAATGTGGATGAGTCATACGGTACACATAAAAGACATTTACTTGCATGTAGATCCATCAACCATCATGATTATTGATTATTTTCCATTTCTTTTTTTTCAGCTGACCAAGGATATGGTCTGCAGCCATGGGTCATGACCCCATTTGCACATCCCCAGACTGAGGCCAAGCAGAACTACAGCAATGCACTTTGCAGGACCAGAGGTATAGTGGAGCAGACTTTTGGAGTCCTTAAGTCCTGCTTCCCTTGCCTTGACATGTCCGGGGGAGATTGCTATAGGCTCCTCATGGTATGTGAAATCATCCTTGTGTGTTGCATATTGCACAACCTATGTTTGCAGACCCATGTCCCATGGGATTAGGGCCATGAGGACCATGAAGGCAACGCTGAAAATGAGGATGAAGATGAGGACCAAGGCCAAACTATACCCATAATTTTGGGCACCCAGCACAGAAATATTATCGTACAACAATTTTTCACGGATGAATGACATTGTTTTTTGGACACTATTTATTGTTTTCAAGATTGTACAAACATGTCAATAATCTAATGAACACTACCTTTGTGTAAGCAATCTCATTTCACAGTCACTGTAAACATCAAGAAACTCACATTTCACCTAATAATTTTTGTTCCATCAAGGTTTATAGCTAGGTGTTACAAACACTGTGTATGTCAAGAACATGTGCCATACGCATGGGCTTTGGGAAGTCTTATGCTAAACCAAGCTACCAATGTGGCACAGTGTGGACGTGTTGTGAGTATGTATGATGCTGCAGTGTACTGTTTGTCAGGCAGCCTACCAAAACCCAAAGGGAGTGTAAATGTAAAAGTGTGCAATGACTGTGTATGTATTGTACATCTCACCATTTGTAGTGTATCATACATATGAAGGACAGTATAGTGAGATTTTATGAGAACTGTGACCAGAGGCACAGATGATGTGCATGGCCACACTGCTCAACAAATACAGGCTTTCATTACAACTTTGGCGGTCTTGCAAAAAGACAGCCAAAGCCGCAGGTGCCACAATACCGCCAGTACTGGCGGTATTGGTGGCACCCTATTTTGACATTTCTGCTGGCCCAGCGGAAAAGTCACATCAACATTGCGGAACACAGCCAGCCTGTTGCTGGTGTTTCCACCAGTGTTCCACTGGCTGCCAGGGACAGAATGACCCCCATAGTCACCTTATGCTACATCAATGTTTGCAAGCACCAGGAAAACTCAATGTGGCATCTTACATTGCACATATAAATGTGGATTCCTTAACTGTACTGGTGAAGAATTTGCTACCTAGGCCTAGTGCTGGCACACTTAATCCACTAGGCGAGGATGCAACTGTAATCTGCATGGATGTATGTGCGCGTGTTAGTGTGTCTCACCCAGATACAAACAACGTTGTCAGTCCCAGAGCTCCATCTATGTATCTATGTGTGTTGGTATAAACAGAACACAAAGAGATAGGAAATAAATTAATTGATTTGAAGTGATGACTAGATGTCAGATGACTTCAGCCAAAGTGGCATGATCTGATGCATTCCAGGTTATGGTGGCATAAGGTGTAATTAAATGGCCAGATGACCATCTTGTGTGAAAGCCTATCCACATTATAAGTTCACTCAACGCCTCACTATTGAAAAATATTGTGATGCATGCTAATTGGAAACATATACCTCCTTGGAATAATCACACTTGTTTTGGCTACCCAAGCCGTCCTTGTGATCACCCAAATATGGGTGAATAATTAAGGCAAACTTTAATATGCAGGTGCAATGTGCATGTGCCACACATAATGTTCTCGATTCAAGTCTGAACACCAGATGTGTGTGTTCCACAACATGGTATGGTGGTTGTTGATTATTTGTGTATGGTAAATGTTTTTTTCACTTATCAACATGTATCAGATAGGCCTAGCCACATGTATTACATATCTAGCCAGTCAATCTGTCCCCCAGATGCCACATACTCTCTAGACTGGCTGAACCAGCCACTGAATGTAATTCCCTGATTAGGTAATGCATCCATAACACAGCTTAGGTTAGCAGCTGTTAGAAATGGGGTTTCTGGTTGGCTAGGGTATGCACCTAAGCCAGGCAGAACCCAAAAGTTGATCAAGTATGTTACACACCAAAGATAACCCGTGCTCACCCCCTGTTAGCTAGTCACAGTGCAGTAAGGCTTATCTCCAGAGGTCATGTGGAAAGCACTTGCACAATACTCTCAGACCAGTGACACAAGAAATACACCACAAAAGTGGCTCCACGTGGAAGGTACAAAAATAGGTTTCTTATATTGTAAACATTTCTCATTGACAACATGGATAATAAGTCATGTGCATAAGATCCCAATCCTGTGCATATGACACTCATCACAATGACAAGACAAGGACTCAACTAGTATACATTATGCACCCAGTCAACATGAATCATAATTACGGTGCAGATTAGGCTGTTAATGAAGTAGGATTTGTGATCTTGGTCATCAGAGGACCCAGAATGACACAAATCAGAGTTACTGTGTATATGCCAACACCAAAACATTGCTCAGCTTAATTAATCAGGCAAGCTACAAAGCAACAAGCATTGGATAATGAATCCAAGCTGCGTGACTGAAAAACTTGGATGGCCAAATTATAGGGACCATATAATACAAGCAAGCAGTGCAAGTGCGCTTAGTGAGGCACACAATTCCCCATGTACAATTATGGGAAGTATTGCCACCTGCCCTCCGACTAAACCAGATACGTAAGGGTTCTGGAAAACCTGTAAACCCAGCCTATTACAAAGATTATGGTAATCCCTCTGTGAAAGGGAGTGCTGCCACAATCCTCATTGCGGGGCAGCCCCTAGTCGAGGCTGATATAGGAGCAGGGAACCCTAGTATGAAACCCTCCTGGATCCCTTTAAGCCTCTTTCCGCTGAAACTGCCACAGCAAGATCATAGGTCTAAGTACAGCAATTCCATTCAATGCCTAGAATCACCATTGGCATTTAAGTACTTGTGCTGCTACCTGAATCATTACGGCAGCTTCCTTGATCTCAAAGGATAAATACGACTTCCACTAAGGTAGTATGGCCTGACTATGCAACTTCCCCGATGCCCTAGTACACATCCGAGAGTAGCGGGGAGAGGGAACTGGTACTCATGAGCTCCAAATTCACTAAAAGCAGGGGTTAAGGGCCACCACCCATGTTCCGCCTTTAATGCAGTGTGACTGCAGGTTGGGTCCATCCCTCTCTGGGTCAGGCCTGATCATTTTGTGTTTTTTTCTTCTTCCCTTGGAGGCGCAAACAGGGTCGTGGGTCCAGGATGGCCAGAAAGTATGGCCCTGACACAAGCCTTCTCTAGGGATGGCGGTGTGGGCAAGAGCACCTGCACTGGCAATGCTTTGGCTTAATACCAGGTGGACCACCACTGGAAAGAGAGCTGTCAAACCGCCCTTGTTAAGTCGCAGCGCGGGGACAGTACAGGAGCTCACAGGGGGGTCCCTAAGGATGGTAGCACAGGAACAACCACCCACCCTACTGCTTCCTGTGGTGAGTACTCCTCACAGCACACCACATGCTCACTCTGTCTGAGGGGCAGTAAAGAGCTGAAGGGTTCTTCCCATGCAGGTTTGCAGATGGTGCCAAGGGCAGAAAACAGCGCTAGCTGCACACTGTTGAAATAATGATGAAAAGATGGCTAGGTTGGCCGGACTAAGGGGTCCATGACCAATTCTGGGCAGTCCAGGCCCAGGAGAGCACTGTGGGGCATAAAGGGGCAAGCAGACCAGCACATCTGGGCCACTGATGGTGGCTCCTCCAAACAGTCCTGCTGTGCCCAGGGTCCCATAGTCAAGGTACAGCTGCCAGCATGGCAACAAGCACAAAGGTAATCCAGTGAGTCCTTTATGCCACTCAGCAGACAACAGACAGCAGGCAGCAGGCCAACAGCAGAAGAGCAGTCCAGATGAGCCCCTTCTGCAGCCCAGCAGTCTTTCAGTCAGGGGTTCAGTCCCAGTTCCAAAAGTGCTCTAAAAATAATGGGTTCAGCGCCCATGTACTTATACTCAAAAAATGTATTTGTTCAAGCTGTAACTTCAAAGGAACCCTTTCAAGTAAAGCACAACCATGCTTTCAACCCACCTCTATCTTCAGACATCAGTGGGGGTCATCTGCCTACTGTGTGAGGGCAGGACACAGCCTATTTTCTTTTGTCCTCATATTTCTTAAAGTACCTCCATTATGGTCTGACCCAGTCTGTATTCCAAACCCAGTTAGTCAAGACCGGGGTAATCCACACCCAGAAGACCAGTATCATGAGGGAGGAATTACTGTGCACCGCCCCTCATTTGAAATATTCATTGGACAACAGCCTGAAGAGCTGATGCTCGGAGAAAGCCAGTTCACCCAAGGTTGCCATACTTCTTTAACATTTTTAGTGCCAGATCTACCAAGGTCCAATTTACAAATTTTTATTGCAGCATTCACCCAATCCCACCGAGTTGGAGGAGTAGAAGATATCCAGTATCTACAGATCTCCTGCCTGGCCAAGATAATTAAATAAAATAACAAATTCTTATGAGCACTTGAAACATTTTGTAATTCTAAAGTATGACCAAAAAAAACTAAAACAGAAGAAGCCTCCAATGGGGTCTGTAACACAGTAGATAGGACCTCAAAAACCTCCCTCCAAAAATTTGAAATCTGAGGACACAGCATCAACATAAGAATTTCATCCGCCCCCTCTAGCCCACACTTTTTACAAGCTGCCTGGACATTTTTATTTAATTTATTTAATCTTTTTGGAGTATAGTATGCCTTATGTAGAACAAACAAATGATTCTTCCTAAGAACGGCGGATTTAACCACCCTATAAAGACGCTGCCAGGATCCTGCCCATAGTGTATGAATCTCCTCCTTACTTGCCATTTCGTCCCATAGAGAACTGGGCAGATTCTGTTTGTCATCTAGACTATTCGTGAATATTCTATAATAGACAGAGACTTCCTTCTTACATAGCTGAGTCTTGTGTAATAGCTCCTATAACTCATTAGTCTCTTTGTCCGTTATTCGTAGAGATCTTGCCCATGCTTGTGATTGATGATATTTGAATCTAGACATTGAACACTGTTTCTCAGAGATAAAGGTTCCCCAGGGTTTCAACACTCCATCCTGTAATACTTCTTCCCATTCAATAATACCTGCCTCCTTCAAAGGACGAATTAAAGCATCTTTTTAGACAGTCCGGGGTCCCAGGCGAATTCCAGATAGGGGTGTGAATACTGTAATTTGATAACCTTGTGATTTTCCTTATTCTGACCCACAAAAAAGCAGCCGCTCATAATGCCTTCAGCCTTACTCTTTTGTAAAAGCTTGGGTGACCGAATTTGTACAAAAATTTCCGTTCCACTTTTCCTTCACCATTTAACATAACCTTCTTCTTGGGGGAGACCTCCTCTTCTATTAGTACATCTTTAACATTCTTTAACTGGAATGCCCATGCATATACCTGAATATCCGGGAGGGCAATCCCTCCCTTAACATAGCTCCTACGAAGTTTCTTCCTGGCAATCCTGAATCCCTTATGTCTATTTTTGATTGCAAATCTTGTATCTTTTTTTCCTCAAATTCCAACGGAATCATATTAAACAGAAAAGTAATTTTCGGGAGAATAAGCATCTTTACTAAATTCACCCTCCCGTATAAAGTTAAAGGAAGATGTACCCAGCTTAATGAAAGTTTATTGATCTGTTGCATTAAATACTTCAAGTTTACTGACGGCGTCTTCGCCAAATTCTGCAGTATCTTAACTCCAAGGTATTTTATCTCCCCTTTTATTAGTTTGTGGTGAACTTTCATATTCCATGTTATTATTTCCGACTTTGACATATTAACCAGGTATCCTGATACCTTACAAAAGTTTCGTGTTATCACCTCCAGTCTGTCTAATCTCAAGGGAAGGTCTGCTGTTTAGATCATAATGTCATCAGCGTACAAGGATACTTTTTTCTCCCATCCCATTTAGGAAAAAAAGGATTTATCAAAGTGTCACTTTATAATGCGAGCAAGCGGTTCTATATACAAATCAAAAAGCAGCAGCGAGAGAGGGCATCCCTGTCTAGTCCCTCTAGTGATTGAGAAGGGAAGAGTTAAATTCCCATTTATCAAGGCTCTTGCTGATGGGTTAGAATAAATATTTTTTAAGGCCCCCAAAAACCTTAGTCCAAAATTGAAGTGTGCAAAAAAGTAGTTTTAATAATTCCAATTGACTCGGTCAAACACCTTGGTAGCTTCCAGGGTGATAACAGCCAAAGGGAGGTCAAATACCGTTGCCATATCGATCGCCCCTATTAATTCATGGGAATTGGTGCATATACCTGTTTTTTAGAAACCTCTTCTGGCCCTCATGAATCAACGGTGCAATACTGTTCCCTAGTCTGCTGGCAAGAATACTAGTGAATATTTTATAATCATTATTCAGTAAAGAGATTGGCCTATATGATTCGCAAAGCAAGGGGTCTTTCCCAGATTTTAATATAACGGTAATTATATTCCAAGACATTGGCAAGCGGGATTCTCCTCTCCAGATTGAGTTAAAAAGGTCTTTGAGGAATGGGGTTAACATTCTACATAAGTTTACATACATTTCCGCAGGTAAGCCATCAGGGCCTGCAGACTTCCCTTTTTTGTTTTTGCGATGGCCTGTGCTATTTCCCCTTCTAAAAAGTCCTCCTCCAAAAGACACTGCCCTTCCTCCTCAAGCTTTCCTATCATTAGTTCTTCTACATTTGGCATCCTATCTTCAGCTACTTCTGATAAATCCTCTTTATATAGAACTTTAAAAAAAGCCTAAACTGCTCTTTGAATCTCTAGAGGACCCGATACAATCACCCCTGTGGTAGGGTCTCTTATCTCTGAAATCTGGTATCTAGTGAGATCACATTTTGTTTTCCATGTCAGTAGTTCTCCCACCCCTTCCCCATATTCGAAATTTGCTAATTTACTTGCTTCCCATCTTTCCTTTACTTGCGTTTCTATTACTGCTCCAAAAGCCACCCGCTTGGACACCAATTCTAACATGATTGTGTCTTCATTTCTCCCTTCCAACTGTGCCTCAACCAGTTTTTTTTTCAGGCTCTCTAAGTATTTCTCAATATTCTTAATATCCGACCTGTATTCCCTATTCCTCTGAGCAGAGATAGTGATCAGGTACCTCCAATAAAAGCTTTATAAGAATCCCACACCACTTAAGGAGAAGCAGACTTCAAATTATCTTCAAAGAACCACTTAGTTTCACTAGACAGGCATTCCATCACTTCAATATTGCTTAAGAGAGAGCAGTTTAGCGTCCACCTCTTTGCCGGCCGTGGTCCTATTTCCTTCAAAATCAGCATCACTGCAGCATGATCAGATAAATGAGCTGAAATATGTTGGACATCCACCACGGATGCCTTGAGAATCTTAGTCAGTAAAAAATAATCTATCCTGGAATAATGTATGTACTTTTTATTATGGAGAGTAAAGCTGTGAGAGCGACCGTGTACACCTCTCCAGATATCAATCAGAGCATAATGCTCCATTATTACTTTAATGTATGCCAGGGATTTTTGACATCCACATGCTTTACTACCAGTGGATTTGTCCAGGGCATAATTTAGCACCACATTAAAATCTCTCGCTTTATAATTGGATGCTGAGACTCCAAAAGTGCATTGCATACTTCTTGTAATGAAGTTGTGTCATCTATATTAGGGCCATAATAGGATACTAAAGTATAAATAGCCTGATTAATCTTAACATCTGCCATAACCCATCTACCTTTTGTATCCAACTTGGAACACATAATCAAGGCATGGGCAGCACTTTTCACCAAAATAATTACCCCCTTCGATGCAAAGTGTTATTAGAACAGATCATTTGCTTAACCAAGGTAAATGGTTTAAAGATCTCCTGTGCTTCTGCGGATGTCAGGTGAGACTCTTGTATCAATACAATTTGTACTGGGAAGTCCTTTATATATTGTAAGATACGATTTCTTCTTAGCCTTACTCTCAACCAGTTCACATTCCATGAAAGAATCTGAAGATTACCAGCTCCCATCTCTGTTATATGGTTTCCAAAAGTTACAAACTTCCAAATAGACATTATTACAGGGCAGGCCATCTTGCAATGAGGATCACATTTTCCAAACTCCCAAAACCCCTCCCCCCCTGCTAGAACCCCTCCCTCCACCTTCACGGCTCCCTCCCCAACCCCTTTCCCCTCTCCTCCCTGTGGAACACACCCCCATCTTCTTGGCTGTTAAGCCATTTTGGTGCTGCTTGGACCCTTCCACCTATTTTCAGAAAAACCCAATGTGAAGGAGCAAGAATAACAAAAATAAATAAAAAACTGAGCTTAAAGTCCAGTTTGAATTTAGCTGCCTTGAATTTCTCCAGGAGAGAATCTGCCTCATGGACATCCCGTAGATTGTACATTCGATTTTCTCTCATCACTCATAAGGTAGCTGGGAATTTTAATTTGACCGTGGCCCCCAGCTTCCTAAACTCCTCCAACCTCCTACCGAGCTCCCATTGTCAGTTAGAAGTCGCCCGAGATACATCGGATCTTATTTCGAAGGAGTGGCCTCTTGCTTCTAGTGTTCCCATTTTCAAGGCTCTAGATAGAATTTTTTCCTTAATCACATAAGTAGGAAAATTCACCAGTATCCTCCTGGGCTTGGCCGCGTTTGGTCATTTTCGAAAGGCTCCCTATGGACCCTCTATATGTTCTGAATTAACACATCCTCAGGCCCCTCCCATACCCCCCTTTGTTTCAGGAGATCAACTACCAACATTTTAATATTATCTCATCCAGCCCCTTCCGGAACAGTCATTATTTTAATGTTGTTCCTTCTAGTGTTGTTTTCTAGGATTTCCAACCGTTCAGCTTTCTGATTTCCCATAGTTTTCAATACTTCAATTTCACTGGTATTCTTGTCCACAGCTTCATTAAGTTGAATAACTTGTTTTTCCAGAATCTGAGTTTGTTGAGTTAATAAATCCATCTTGGTCGCCAGTGCTTCACATACCTCTTGAATCCCCTTCTGATTCGTCTGTGATACTAGGAAGCCCTGCCTCACTTCATTAGATAAAGAGTGCAATAGGGATTCTAGAGATGGTGGCTGAGCAGGCACTATGTTCGTCTCCACCAGCAACTCCTGCTTAGATTCCAGTAGATCCTCTGTTGTCTTCTCTAAAGTGATATTCTTTTGTTGTAAAGGAATATCGCCTCCTATGTTGAGAGAGTCCTGCCCCTGTGTCGAAATGCGTAGGTCTGGTACTCCTCCCTCCTTTACACTTAGAGGGAGCGTAAATGAAGGCGAGAGACTAGACAGATCTACTTGCTCTCCCTCCACACACTCCTTTCCTAGAGTCTCGTTTAACATTATACCTGAAAGAGCAGAGGAGGAGGATGTATCGGGGTGGCCATAGTGGTAGCAGAGATCTTGGCCTTCAAATATGCCCTTAATGAAGGGGTTATTCTCAGTTGGAGAAGGGAGAGGACTGCCTTTTTCTCCCTGCACTTTTCTTCTTTTGCTGCAGATGAGTTGCCTCCTTCCTCAAGATGGGAAAAACAACAATGTCCTCTGCTACATTTACCGTGTCTCTATCTACTTGAGGCCTTTTACAACGAGGACCCCCCCTTTGAATTATCCACCTCCTCTGAATTTATACTCCCCCCCTCCCAGTACCTGATTTGTGCCATTTATAGATCTGGAAGCTCCCAGTGCCTGGGGAAGAAGAAATGAGTCCTTCCCTTTCCTGTGGGACAGTGACTCTTTAAACGTGCCATCTATGCCGCCTCGCCGTCTTGTGCTGCCTCTGCCTGCCTCACCCCGGTCGCGCCTCTCAGCACGACCCTGGAGGTGAGGGCATGAACTCTTCTAACTTCGAGAGCGGCATGCTCCCAGTTGCCGCCGCTCTCCATCTCCTCCATTCCTGCTTTTCGCGGAGCCTGCTGCGCGGTGGCACATCGCCGGTCAGGTAAGAAACTCCCCCGTCTCAAAAAAGTGTGAAACGCACCAATTGCTGAGACTCAGTGGCAGCGCCACTTAGACAATTCACAGTGGAACATTCCTCACGTGCGTACCGGACTGATACGTGATGAGATACAATGCATTTGGGCAGCGGATGCTTACTAACGCATAGTTCAGTGAAATGCCTTGTAATAAACTCCCCCCTAATAAGGATACGGGGTACGGAGGGAGTGCATGTTCTTGTTCCCATCTTTATAAATGAAATAGGCTGTCTATCACCATTAGGACATGTCGCATATAAAAGTATATGTCCTACCTTACATGCACAGCACCCTGCCCATAGAACTATCTAGGGCCTACCTTAGTGGTGTCTTAGGTGTAAAAAAAGGGAGTTTAGGCCTTAGCAATTATGTTGAATTACCAGGTAAATGTGGCAGTAAACTGCACATGCAGGCACTGCAGTGGCAGGCCTAAGACACGTTTGAAAAACTACTTCTGTGGGTGGCGCAATCAGCGATGCAACCCACTAGTAGCATTCAATTTACAGGTCCTGGGTATATGATATCTCACTTTAAAAGGACCTTACAGGTACATTAAATAAGCCAAACAGGTGTAAGCCAATTATACCAATTTGTTAGGGGAGAGAGCTCATGCGCTTTAGCACTGTTTAGCAGTGGCAAAGTGCCCAGAGTCTTAATACTAATAAAAAAAGGGTCAGAAAAATAGGAGGACAAAGGCAAAAGTTTGGGGACAACCCTGCAGAAATGGCCATTTCCACCCCAATGGAGACAGATATTGACATATTTACTAGAGACCTGTGCAGCAGGTGGCTCACCACTTATGTACCTCAAGTGGCACAAGTCCCTCAACCAATTCGATGATGCCACACTAAGTCACTTTGTGTGGCCTATCATGGTCTCACAGACATGGAGTAAGTCAAGGCACTGCAATTTTCTGGCTTGGTTTACTCTGCGCCAAGGGGGCATTCCAAGGGACTTGTGGGGGGTCCCTGGTAGCACCCATGGATATTTAGCCTGACTCAGATTTACTTAATGATGTAAACCTGATGCCATGGCAAAAGCTTATGCCTCCCCCGAGCAGATGTAACAGGGCGTAATAGTTTTATAATACCTCATTTCTATTTTGTTCCATCTGTGCTGCATTATGCAGTGCACATAGAAAGAGTAGCACACCTCGTGTGATTGCATATTGTGCAGGAAGGGCCCCCTACCTTCCCACCTACAATCCTGTATCCACCACAGACACCATGGTGTAAGGGTGCCTGTGTTGGTGAAATGTAGCAAATTCTGTGCTGACAAAGGGGGCGAAGGACAGGAATTGACAGAAGTTCATAACAATGTATCTTTCCTGCCACTTTCACATTCTTCAGCAGAATGCAGCACAGCAAGAAGACGTGCAGCATAGTTCTCCACAAATTAACTGTTCAAATTGGCTAGAATAAGTCACAGAAGTTTGCCCATTACCATGTATTTGAATGTGTATAACATTTGCATACAGCAGCTATATCTTTTGAGTAATGAAAGAACAACTCAGCTAGCCATGCTCACCCCAGCATGATAATAACAGAAATACATAAATCTAATGTTAACCTCTCAAAAACACACAGGGGCATATTTATACTCCGTTTGCGCTGAATTAGCGTCGTTTTTTTCGACGCAAATTCGGCGCAAAACTAACGCCTTATTTATACTTTGGCGCTAGACGCGTCTAGCGCCAAAGTATGAGTAAAGAGCGTCATTTTTTTGCGTGAACGCCTTCCTTGCGTTAATGAGATGCAAGGTAGGCGTTCCCGTCCAAAAAAATGACTGCGACGCAAATGCGTCGTATTTATACTCCCGGGCAAAAATCACACCCGGGAGTTGGCGGGGCAGAAAACCCCGCATTTGCGCCACTTTTTAACGCCTGGGTCAGGGCAGGCGTTAAGGGACCTGTGGGCTCAAAATGAGCCCACAGCTGCCCTCCCATGCCCCCAGGGACCCCCCCTGCCACCCTTCCCCACCCCAGGAGGACACCCAAGGATGGAGGGACCCACCCCAGGGACATTCAGGTAAGTTCAGGTAAGTATAAATATTTTTTTTTTATATATTTTTTTGTGGCATAGGGGGGCCTGATTTGTGCCCCCCTACATGCCTCAATGCCCAATGACCATGCCCAGGGGACATAAGTCCCCTGGGCATGGCCATTGGGCAAGGGGGCATGACTCCTGTCTTTACTAAGACAGGAGTCATGTAAATGGCGTCTGGGCGTCGTTAAAAATGGCGCAAATCGGGTGGAGGCGATTTTTTGCGTCAACCTGACTTGCACCATTTTTAAGACGCCCTAGCGCCATTTTTCCCTACGCCGGCGCTGCCTGGTGTACGTGTTTTTTTTCCACGCACACCAGGCAGCGCCGGTCTGCTTGCGCCGGCTAACGCCATTCAATAAATACGGCGCCCGCATGGCGCTTCAGAATGGCGTTAGCCGGCGCAAACTTTTTTGACGCTAAACTGCGTTAGCGCAGTTTAGCGTCAAAAAGTATAAATACGGGCCACAGTATGTCACACAGTTTCACATTGCTACATTGTGTGCCCCACATTTTTACATCACTAATGCAATCCATCACATATATGTGCACTGTCAACATACACATGCAACACATTCTAAGTCATCAATCATGTCATCTCAGAAAATTACAGTCAAAACACTGATGTCTGGAAGTATGTCCATGCATTGCACAATACTCTACACTGTAAAACACACATTTGGCCAATTGTGTCAACTTAAACAGATGCATTAGCCCAATGTCTGATGCATTGCACCCATCACATTATCTGGAAGAAACACATCCACACCAATGCGTCACAAAACAGAATTGTGCATTGACATGCTTTGTGTGTGAATTATGCATTGCCTATTTTCCATGGATGCGTCTAAAAAACACACATTTGGTCAAAACATGACACACCCACCTAGGGAATTATGGAATGGCTCTGCCATGCTGCAAACAAGGAAGTGTGAAGTTACTTTCACTTTCCCCTACAGCCCTTTTGTCTGTGCTGGCTATTGGAGG
Organism: Pleurodeles waltl; assembly: GCF_031143425.1. Classification (NCBI taxonomy): domain Eukaryota; kingdom Metazoa; phylum Chordata; class Amphibia; order Caudata; family Salamandridae; genus Pleurodeles; species Pleurodeles waltl. The sequence continues at coordinate 262,238,321 of NC_090436.1, read as the reverse complement.
TGTTTGCTAGTTGCTGAAGAGTTTGGTTCTGTTTCTTGGTCTTGTTGGTGCCTGTGCTAAAGTTTGTTTTTTATTTTGCATTTGTATTATGCATTTTCTTCACTGTATGGTTGCGTGTTTGTCATTTAAGGGATTTGTATTATTAGGGGTAGGGAGCTTAGGTAGATTTTATTGTTATTTAAGAGTGAATTGTTTGTGGAGGAATATGTCTTGGAGGGGCAGGTTGAAGAATATGTCTGAGCAGGAGTTTGTTGACTTACTGTGGCTCCTTATTCACTACCTACCCAACATGATTGCCACTGGTGGCCGGGGAGCCAGGGGTACCTGACTCAGGAATGGAAGTAGCATTGGGAGAAGGTTCAGCAGCACATGGTCAGTATCTTCATAATCAACAGAACACTGCATTAGCTGAAGCATCGATGGGCAGATGTGGTCAACCGGAAGGCTGACCTCATTGATCATCTTGGCATTGAAGTGGGAGACGATGTTTGCAAGTACATATATGCCGAGAGCTTGTAGATGAGTCTCCTTTGCTAATATCTGTTATTGCTTTCATGACTCCAAGGGTCACATATGTTTTATGGCTAGAATGTCATGTTGCAGCCTAACTCTGTTAAGAAAAAGATGCATGCCACAGACGCATGTTAACACCGGCCTAGAACTCCTCCATCCAGACCATACAGTGCATGCCAACACCAGAGGTGCTTGTGAACCCACCACCACTGTGCAGGTAGTGTTGTCACTAGGCATGTCAGGTCATTCCTGACTCAAAAATGAGTGTGTCAAACTCAATGTATGTTACAGGGCAGTACACCCACATGTAATCACGCAAAACATGTATGTGAACTTTGTCCATACTCTGTGATGCTTGACTTTCCCAATATGATCTGTGAACCCTTCAACCTGCTTTACTGATGAGTATCACTAAGCCTTGGCATCTGTGCCATATACTACAAGTTCAATGTGTAGAATCACATAGCCATTTGTCAACATACTGTGCTTCTTATGTACACAGTGTATGTGTTCTACATTAACAGTGTAATGTATCATGTTATGTCTTGTAGGTGGACCAGCACCCTACACTACAGCCGAGGTGAACACATTCAAGGATCTGGATCCTACCAGTGAGTATCACCTGAATGTTTTCTGTGTTGTGTGAGGATTGTGTGTAATGTGATCCTCATCCTGGGACCCTCAGCCTCGGATGACTCCTTGTGGCCCTCAACACTTGGCAGCCCCCCCACCCCTACAGACAAGGACACAACTGCGGCATCGTTCTTGACTCATCGCTCACCATGACAAGACAGGTCAACTCTGTCACCTCCACCTGTTTACAGACCCTCCGACTTCTAGGGAAGATCTTCAGATGGATCCCAAATGACTGCCACAAAACTGTGACACGTGCCCTGATCACAAGCATACTTAACTACAGCAACGCCCTCCATGCCGGAACCACCAAGAAGAAACTCAGCAAGCTACAACAAATCCAGAACACCTATGCCAGACTCCTTCTGAACGTGCCCTGCTGAGAGCACATCACAGGACACCTGGGAGATCTCCACTGGCTTTCCGTTGAGAAGAGGATCAACTTCAAGCTCCTCGTGCACGCCTACAGGGCCCTACTCAACCTTGGACCAACTACCTCAACCACTGCATCACCTTTCAGTCCCCTCTATTCCCAGCAGTCGCTCACCACCATACCCCGCATTAAGAAGTCTTTGGCTGGAGGAAGATCGTTCACCTACCTTGCAGCAAAATGTTGGAAAAACTTACCTCTCCACCTCAGACAGTCACCATCGCTACTTCAATTCAAGAATTAACTTAAGACCTGGCTCTTCGCCTGAACCCTGGGGACACACCCCACAGCGCCTTGTGACCCTACATATGAGTAGCATGCTCTAAAAAAGACTGATTGATTGATTAATTAATGTTGGATAGTGGTTTCAATGCCCTATTCAAGGGAAATTCTCATTCCATTGAAACATTTTGTTCCATACATGTTACATCACAAATGAATTCAGACAAAGTTGCATGTGCACTAGATAGGGACTAATGTCAATGTGCATGTATTGCCAATCAATGCAGGCCTGCATTATAGATATGGTAACAGAGGAGCAACGAGTAAAATGCCTCTGTTTTTTTAAGTATATATATCACTAAGTATCTTAGTGAGCATGGCTTTGGATGGTTCAACTTCAGTCTGCTTGTCAGATGCACACAGTTACTGTAATTGTCCACATTGTATTCTATGTACACTTTGTATGGGAAGTCCAGACAGGATGTGAGGATTCACACTTCAGTGCAGCTAGAATAGGTATGGATAGATGGCGCCAGATCTCAGCATTGCACACATGGTAATGCCGTTAAAGGCCTCACTCATGCTGCATTATGCCCCATTTTCCATATGTGGCACACACTCATACCTTTGTGCTGTTTTGTTACCAAAAGGCCAATATGTGCAAGACCAAAGGCATGTCTGCATGGTGTTGTCAGAATATAGTCCATTACATAGTCCGCCAACAGGTGGTGTTACCTATAGCTGCTCTCCAAAAAACTGTCACACTTGATAAAGGTTTGGCAAACACCTACAAGGTATAGCACAAGATACTTGTGCATATGAGATCTACAGCATGCATGCCCACACCCATCACATAGATATGCTGAGAGGTGATGTGCATCAAGGTGACATTACTTGCTGACATGTATGGACAGACACTAGCCTATGTGCTTGCAGCGCTGCCCAAGGGGATTACGAGTCCCCTTCCCGCCAGCCTTTCCATGGCAGTAGGAACCGCCATGGAAAGGCTGGCGGGAAGGGGAGTCGCGGGTCCCATGGGGGCCCCTGCACTGCTCATGCCTTTGGCATGGACAGTGCAGGGGCCCTCTTGCACAGCCCTACACTGCTTTTCACTGTCTGTACAGCAGACAGTGAAAAGTGTGACGGGTGCAACAGCACCCGTCGCACAGCCACAACACCGCCGGCTCCATTTGGAGCTGGCTCCCATGTTGCAGCCCACATCCCCGCTGGGCTGGCGGGTGGAAACTCTGTTTCCGGCCCAGCGAGGATGTCGAAATGGGCAGTGCAGCGGTTCAACCTTGGCGGGCGGCGACCTTGATGTCCTTCCCCAGGTTTTTTTTTACATGTGGCTATGTTATAGTGGTTTTACAGTATAGTTTATGATGGGTTTTAGTGTAGACAGTGGTTAGTTTAGTTTTAGTAATTTTTACATTTTTAGGTGTGGTTTGTTATTAGGTGGGTATATGGGTGGGTAGGTTATTTAGTCGATGGGGGTTGACATGTAGGATATGTGTTTGAAAACTATATGAAATACAAAATACAAATATATATATATATATATATATATATATATATATATAAATATGTATATATATATTTAGCTTTCTGTGTTTAGATAGTTTGTATATAGGTGTAGTTTATGTTGTTATTGTGCACAACTGTGTATTAAGGGTTGTGGGGTTGATGTTTCACATGTCTGTTTTGTTATATGTGTAGAGTAGGGTGCATTAAGCTAAGGTAGTCTTAGATAGCTTTTAGGATAAGGTAGTGTAGTTTAGGTAGCATAGTTAGTTTAGGTGTAGTGTAGTTTAGATAAGTAAGGTAGTGTAGTTGAGGTAGTTTTAGGTTTGATAATTTTTATATATTCATTAAATAGCAATCTTTTCTACATACAAGTCTGCTTTGTGGTTTACTGTATAGAAGTTGTCAGATCTGGTTAGCTTGTGATAAGTATATGCAGTAGGATTTCCAGTCAGTGTTTGTGGACAGGTATGACTAGGTGAAACACCTTTGGAGAGGAACCTGTCAAGTTTGTCATGGATTCAATTAATGGCTCTTCAAACATAGTTGAGCACTATAACTGGCATTTTCACTGTGAAAGGATACACTGACCAAAAAAGGTATTCACCTATGGTTGCACTGTGTTTGTAAGTCATGTGACATGCATTGAAGGGATGATTATGTCAAACCATTGTCACTAATCAAGGATATTTTGGGTCACAGGCTAATGTCAGCCACAATCACCCCAGCACCATTTTGTTGTCATAGCTGTGTTGTTTGCTGGCTACTAGCCATGGAGCTGGTCCCCGCCTGTGCTGTAACCTCATTCACCCTTGAGAACTAGTTTATATGAACATAGGGTGAGAAAAACTATTTAGCTTGGCCTGTGTAGATTTATCCAAAGCTGTATGACACACTTTTTTCAGCTATTACTTATTGTCTTTAGGATCTGGACATCCACCATGGTCTACTTAGTGCAATCATCAACAGACATACAACACACAAGTTGAATTCAGTGCATTTACTTACATGTCTAAAACTGTAGGTTCACAGTCACAGGTATTTCAGCAACAACCCCAACATTGCTATAGTGCTATAGGATGTCCAGGCAGAGTCCACAGGAGAGACATGTCATGGGACATTTTTAGGAGAGGAGTATCCAGTGAGGAGAAGATCCAAATTGCCATTAAAGAAGTGAGGCCACATTGGCAGTCCACAAATGGATAAGATCAACAGGTGGGCAATGACAACCTAGACAGTGCCAGATGGCAAGTGTGATAGCATGTTACTCAAAACAGGTCCAATGCTAAACTGACCAGGTGGCACAGACAAATGTTACTGGTAATTTCTCTGCCTGAAAGTGGGGAAATCCACTTCTTCCTCCTCTGATTGTGTTGTGCCTCCCCTGAGGGTAGTGGTGTTTGTTCATGGGGCATCTGAGACACACACACATCAGGGGCTGAAGAAGTGCCTCTCGTCAGCAGCAGCATTTACCAGTGCCAACAAGGAAGGCAGCACAGCCCTGAGAAGGGCCTGCTGGCTTGTCAGCAAAGAAACAACGTCACAGTTGAAGGCACCCCTAGTTGTAATGTAATAATCCTGCTTCTGCTCCATGGATTCTAGTATGTTACGTATGGCCCCCAGCTGGGTGGCAACCTCACTGGTGTCCCATTAGCAAGACTGTTGTTGTTGCCTCTACCTCTTGACACCAGCAATGTCAGCCATGGACTGTTCCAATCTCTGGAGTGTAGGTGCCTCTAATTGCACTTGAGATCTCCTTATAGGGACTTCCCAGCAGCAGCAGTTGTGTGACACAAACACAGTGATGCATGTGGATATCTCTGGCTACCTTGCAGTACACATGCCCTTTCTGACCCATTGCTAAGCAATGTGTCTATTGAAACACAGTAACAGTTCAATGTGCTCAGCCATACTTACATTTATGAGCACTACCAGTGGGCAACCTGTCTCACACACCATCTATTGTTTTATAAAACACCCAGCTCAATTTTTTATGCATCACCACCCCAGAGATATGTAACATACCAGGATTGACGGTGTTGGCTATAATGGCAGGCTACATCTGTGTGCTACACCCCACACATCATGGCATCTGTGTGCAATGTAGTTTAATACTGGTGACTAAGGATCATATTTACAATCTGCATGCACTACCACTGCAACACTTATGGAGACACCCAATGACAGAAATAGCAAACCCAATTGTGTGAGGCCACAAAAATGCTATTTGCATGCCATTGGATGGCCTCGTAGATACTGATTTAGTCAAGGCATGGTCAAATGGCTGGGTGGCCTCAGTCTGCATCAGAGGGTCATTACATGTGTGTTGAGGTGGATTTTCCAACATAAAACCCAATGCTTTGGACTCATTCCCAGATTTCATAAACAGGTACAACTGGACATGAGTACAAACACATATGCCTAACCAGGGCAGGCCTACAAAGGAAAATTACATTTATTTCTACTCCGTTCTGAATTTTTTCATGTGTGCTGTATTTTGCTGCACAGTTGGGAAGGGGTAAATGCCACGATGTACTGTTATTGTCCCTTCCTGCACAAAGACATTCCTGCATGCATTGCAGGCACCCTTGCAACATGTTGCACGTGTGCCAGCCTTGACGCTAGGCAGACATTAGGGTGGCAGCATGGGTGGGTGGAACAGGACTGCTCAGTTTTATGAACTTACATAACATTTGGGCCCTTCTGACACATAGTTTTGACACATTCTTGTAAGTCTGGGAATGAGTCAAAACCCATGGGTATTGTGTGTGGACTCCCGTCTCAACACCCAGGGTATGCCTTTGATGCTGTGTGAGGCAATGCACGGACTTACAGTGTTTTGCAGTGTGTTGCCATCCACCATATCCATGAGGCCAATGAAAGGCACGCCATGTGACCTTGCATGGCATTGTAGTTATGGATCTGCATTATTTGTCGCTGGTGAGTCACAAAAAGTGATGCACCAGCAGTGTAAGCTCCTCGTAAATATGCCCCCAGATCCTTTGCCTGGTATCTGTGGGACTGGACACTGATGTTATTCATTACACAAAAATCCCAAGGTCCCAAAGGTGAAGCTGGACTGGTGCAGCACTAAACACATGGATTGGACAAACATGATGGCTGTGGACACGGCTGTGTGACGTGGGTGTTTTTCTTAAGTTACATTTCTCAGATGTGTGACCTGACATGTGGCCTTTGCATTCTTTTCTCTTACACTCAGCACTGTAAAGTTGAGAAAGGTAGCATGCTGCACTACAAAACCTAACATATTTGGTGTTACAACTTGTCTTGTTGTTCCTCATGGGCTACACTGTACTGTGCTTCCACTCCTGCCACTAACTTGTCTAAGAGGACTGATGCCACCTGCATCCTCCAAGGGTGTCAGATTCTCCTGGACCTCAGGTTCTCCTCCTCTAGTGCGCATGACTGCCTTCAAGTTGCTGGCTAGTTTCTCCTTCGTCCTGAGATGTAGTCATTCCAATGCTTCTGCAATCTGTCACAGTACTATTGATTTGTCCTACACTGTAGATTTTATCCACTATGGACTTCCATATGACCTCTTTCTTCCCTAATTGTAAATTAGCGGTGACAAAGATTTGATGTGCATGCTTTATCACCTCTGTTACTAGTATATTGTTCTCCTCCTCACTGATAGTCACCTTCTTCTTCACCTAGGAGTCTTCCTGGACAGTCTGGCTGGTGCTGGATTTGTTGGGACTATTACCCTGGCTGCTGCCACCTGCTCTATGTTTTAGGTTTCTCCTGCACAGCACTTGTGCTGTGCTTGTGTAATCTATTGCATTCAATATAAATCTTAAAAGGGGCTTACATCCCAACCCATTCCTTTTTATTGGTTCCTGTGCTTGCCACTTACTTTTCCTCTGTTTCTATTGGCTGTAGCATACTGTTTCCTGTTGTTCCTCGTGTGTTTGCTCTTATCAGTGTCCCAAGGCCCAAGTACTGTTTTCATATGCTTTTGAGGAACTATTTTTAATGTTTTGCCTGCCCAGTGCTTGCGCTCCCTGTGCTGAATTTTTCTTTCAGCAGGGCTGCCATGCCCTATCATGTCTGAAATTGCAGGATTTACTTGCTTTAACTACACAGAGTCCCCAGCTGCACTGTAAAACACTGTATAGAAGCACACTGGCACTTCTCCATTAATTTCATGTGGGTGGGTCATTCACATTTGGAACATGTATGGAAACGGGCTTCTTGAAACTCTCATAACCCCGCTAAAAAGGGCACAAGTGTTCCTGTTGCTGATTGCTTAGATGCACATGATTACTGATGTGGTTTTGGTGGCATTTTTTAATTCCTACATTGCTGGTGATATTGTATGATTTATATGTTTACCCGCAAACCTCTACTAAACAGTGACTAATTAGTTTTTTTTTGTGCCTCCCATGCCATGGTGAAATTACCATATTCCGTGTTGTAGGCACCGGGTATTCCTGCGGCCTACCATTTATTGCTGTATTTATCTCCAAGGGGCTCATCATACCACCAATACCCTATAGCACAGAATAGGAGTGTAGGTGTGCTGCACCCTATGTTCTTATGGAGAAATATTGTGGTTTATGTGTGGCCTCCCAATAAGATCACTTTACTTATCCTAATGTGATGATTCATGTGCATGTTCATGACCTGCTGCATTTCCTGCCCTGATGTAGCATTGTGAAACTCTTGCATTGTCAGGATAATGAGTGCTGTTGCAACATGAGACTGTGGTTTTACATCTGCAGACACGGAAGCATTTCTGCATTCTGTCTGGTTTTTGTCTCTGCAAGAGCTACAGACTCCTGGTGTTGTCCACCTTCTCACACCGTCTCTGCCTCCTGGATTTGGTCTTCCAGTGTGAGAAAATATGTTTTTCTAGGTATCGTCCTACCCTGCAACCAAACAAGTGGTTAGACAACAATGAGCTAGATCGGTAAAATAGTCATAAGAAGCAATCATTTGCCAGTTGCATGCAGCATAACAAACAAAAGTAAAATACATAACAAAATATAGTTATGCTCTTGGATTTAGTTTTACATAGATAGGTTATTGAAGACTGCAAAGCAGCTTCTGACTCTGTAGTCGTTAAGATTAAGACAAGTAAATCATGTCTTAAGATACAATTATCCATCACAGTCTTTATGAAAAATCTGAGGAAACCAACAAAACTATCAGTTAGTACAAAGAGTTTTTGACACAGACCAACGTAACTAAGTTACAGAGAGATTTGAAAAAGTGTTCATTTGAAGGAGTATTCCCTTATTCCAAAAAGGACTACCAGCCCACAATGAATGTAAATCTGGTGAATCATAAGGAAACGGTTCTTGGAGAGAAGACATGGCAACCGATTCAGATTGGAGTGATGATGAAGTAAACAAACCAAGATCAATACCCCAAAATAGAGGTTGGTCAGATGACAGAAACCAAACCACTACAGACAAGTAAATTATCATCTACAGTTCTTTGGATGGCACCCCACCCTGGGATATGGACAAACACCATCATCACCACCTAACTTTGATGGGTACTCAAACAGGAATCCTTTTTTAGTAAGAGGAAAGGGAAGAGAAAGAGAAAAGAGAATGAAAATGAACGTGCACTAGGGAGATCAAGAACCAGAGAAGGTGGCACAACAAACCTCACAACCAGGCACGAGCATAGATTGAACACAATCATTAATTTAAGCAATATGGTGCTTTCTTCCGCACAAAAACAAGTTTTGGAGAAAGGATTGGGATTTACACCCAAATCTTCAGACTATACATAAAGATGGCCAAATTTTTTTCCAAGATCAGACAAGGAGCTTATTTTTTGGACCAAGGTCGGCCCTCAGACAAGAACTGCGTCAACATCGGATTACAGAACAAACCCACTTTTACACCTCCAGCAGCGACCATGCCTTCTGAGCTGCTAGCCTTTGAAAGAGCAGTCACCAGGGAAATTGACATACTGCAACATTACAAAACAAGGACGTATCAAAGTTTGACTAGACAGGAACAAAAGGCATTGTAATAATTAAAAGATTCACATAATATTGTCATCAAGCCAGCTGACAAAGGGGGTGCAACTGTTATTTTATCAGCAGATATGTACAGAACTGAGTTCTTGTGACTATTGAATGACCAGAGAAATCATAAGATACTAGTGAAGGATCTTACTAGGGACATCATGGAATAAATATATTGCTTGATAAATAATGCATTGGAACAGGACTGGATTACAGCTCAGGAGGAAGAATTCCTGTAAAAAACAACCAAGAGTCACATACTTCTAAATCCTCCATAAGGTCCATAGAGGGAGAACTCTGCCCCAGGCAGACCCATTGTGTAGGGGGCTAGGATCTGTATTGAACTGATATCTATGTTTACAAACTTCTTTTTTAATTTACTATTGAGAAAAATAGCAACATATCCTAAAGACACTAAGGAAATGTTTGTACTACTTGAGGGCATAGTATTCCATCCCCAGTTGGAGATTCTGGCACCATTGACGTGGAGTCTTTTTATACAAGTATCTCCCAGGGGAAATTCCTTAGGGTGCTAAGGTCACTACTTGAGCATGAGGCATGGGAATTCATTACCCCTCAAGATTTTGCATTGGATTGTGCCCATATGGCTTTGACATGGAATTATTTTCAATATGAGAGAAAGTTCTGCCTCCAAACCCAAGCGACTAAGATGGGCAGTGCTTTTGCATCAAGCATAGCCTGCCTCTGCGTACATCATTTTGAGACGATGTGTATCTTTAGTACTGACAACCCATACAGAACACACACAGGTATGTGGAAAAGATATATCGACAACATCTTTATAATCTGAAGGGGAGATGAAGTAACCTTGATGTAATTTCAGCATTGGATAAAGAATCTTATTATATGTTTTCAAATCTACTGTGGCTTTTAGCTGAAGTGAGTGATCTTTTCTTTTCCTAAGAATCAATGCTTAGAACAACACGCTTTTTTGGGGTATTTTTTTGTAATGTATTTTTATTAAAGTGTTTGCCGAAAAACATATAAGCAACAGACACAAGATGTCACATAATACAGCACAAGGCAGTCACTGAACCAAATAGCACCAAAACATCACTATATCATATTCAGATAGAGAACAATGAAACTACACATATCCACAACCTATTTTCTAATATACAAGTAGGGGGTCTAAAAATAGGAAAAGGGATAAGTAAGGCCAATCATTCTGAAGAGTCATGTTCTAGAATATTGAGGTAATCACTGAAAGGCTTCCATTAGAACAACACGCTTAAATGTGAGGTTTTCTATCAGCAGAAAGATCGGAATTATCTCTTAAGGTTCAACAGCTTTCACCTATGTGCACTGAGAGAAAATCTTCCTTTCAGTCAGTTCCTACGTCTGAGGAAATGTACTAGGAATTTAGACTTTCAAAAACATGCAGACAAACTGTGGGAAAATGGCAGAAGAAGATGTATCCAAAGAAATATATTGATCAAGCCAGAAGAAGGGTGCAGAGCGCTCCAAGAGAAATGAAATGTTGTTACAAAACAACCCCAAAAAAGACACAAATAAGCTGATATGTGTAACTACTTATGATGCCTTACCTAATATAATTAAGAAAGTGGTAAATACGAATATGGAAGATACTTTGATGTATACAAAATTTGCATCCCCCCTTTTTGCATTCAGGAGAAACAGGTGTATAAAAGATCTGGTGTTCCATTCAAGATCAAAATCAAAAAATAAAAGAAATTCATCATTCATGAGTTATGGAATATTCCCAAAACCGCAGGTCATTACCCATGTGGGGATTGCAATGCATGTGATCTCTCATTGAGGTGTAAAGAGGTTGACTTGGGCTTAAAGACCCCCTGGATTCTGAATGCACACACCAACTGCAAAACAAGCAATGTAGTATACAGTTGTACCTCCCCTTGCAATATGAGATACATAGGAATGACTACCATGAGAGTCAGAGTAATGATTAATGAATATCGTAGTACCATTAGATGTGGCAGGGACAACACAAAGTTAACAGATATTTTTGGGAGACGGGTCACTCTGAGAATAACTTTAGATGGTTGACCTTGCGGAATGGGATTGGTGAAGTGCACGCAAATACTAGAGAAATAATTACTCTATGAATAACAGTGGGTTTACCGATTAAGCACGGACCTTGTAGGCCTCAACAATGATAAACCTTGGATTCAATTGAAATATTAAAGATACTTGATAAACAGTCAGGTATATCACATGTATTTTTGTGCCCATTCACTGAGTTATCATAATTCTCCGAGTACCTATATTTTCAAGCAATAAATGAATGTATGATATTTTTTTCTGGGTGCCGAAAAATCACATATAGCACATTGTTATGGTCATTCCCCAGCAAGCATTAAAGCACTCAAGGGGCAATATGTACGAACACATTTTCCCATAGACACAGAATGGGTAAAACCCTTTGATACATCTGGCCCTAGGTTCCTTACTTCCATCATATTTAAGAGTGGCAGTGTTCTTAATTTACTTGAAAATCATTCATGCACTGCACACGCTCACATTGAAACGCAAGCCAGTGCTCGCTTTCAACATGACCATTACATTTAGTAGTGGCGATTATCTTAAATTAATATGAGAAACATTCATGCATTGCAAGCACCCACAATGAAACACAACGAAGTGTGTGGGTTTTCAACATGGTGGCAGATTTCTTAAATTAATATGAGAAACATTCATGCATTGCACACACCCATAATGAAAAACAAGGAGGTGCCAGCTTTCGATGTGGTTGACTTCCATCACTTTTAAGAATGGTGGTTTTCTTAAACTAATGAGAGGAGCACTCATGCTCAGAATATGAGGAGCATTCATGGACTCACAATAAAGCAAAAGAAAGTATCAGCTTTTAACTTGGCTGCAAAAATTCACTCGCATATCGACTGATGCAGTCTAGTCATTTTGGTGTGGCTGGCATGTGATCACAATCACACGACTTCGGCCGCCAGCATTTAAAATGGCTGCCGGCACACCTATCCTCTCCTGACGCAGCCAAAGGAGAGGAGCATAGATGCATCAGAGATACTACACCCTTGGAGTAGTGAGTAGTTAGGGGTGTCCTAACCTGCTTTGGCTTTTCCGAGGGATGTCACCCAATTAAAAGTATGAGCTAAGGGATATGACTTTTGGCACTCGAAGCAGCCTATGCTTATATATAGCATCTATGTGCTACTTCACGGGAAGCCACCCAGTTCAACTACGAACAAAGGAATATGTCATGATATCTCCAATAGCTAATGAACCACATGTTGTTTCTCCATTTTGTCTATGATACTGTAAGATTTTACCTTTTTGCAGGAGTGAAATGGACACGTTGTAGTTCATTGCTTCCCTGTGAATCAAGCAGACCAGTAAGATGGTCAAGCCTGTCCCACCGGGATGAAGGGACAAAGCTTGATGAAGCAGAATCCAGACTCCTGCCAGACGACATTGTGGTTGTTCATCCAGCTTCTCCGAAATAAAAGACATGATTTTGGTGCTAAAACATTCATAAATATGGCCTTTATTACGATGCGCCCCACCTTTGCATACCTAATATCCCTTCCCCCTAGCTCCTTGGGTGTTCCCTTTGGATGCATTAGTTATTCGCTCTGCCTATGGAACAAAACTCAACACCGTTAATTCACAAGGCTTTTACAAGAACCGTGCTTCAATACGTATGAGTAAGGCAGTATCGCCAAACACCTACCTAGATAGACTAGGCTCTGGATTCTAGGAGGCCGAATGCTGTCTTAACGATGACCATTTGAAAAAAGTGCCACAAGATTCACACAATAGCAATATACTAATAGTTGGTTTAAATTAAGTTTCTCTCATAAGTATGTATCGGAGTTCAATAGTTCATCAAACTTAATCCCATGCTGAGTTATAAATCACAGTTCACCAGCTGATATTATCAGTGTTTATCAGTTCAATACATGCAGTGTTTTGAATCACAGTTCGTCAGCTGATGTTATCAATATTCATCAGTTCAAGACAGTACAGTGTTTTAAATCACAGTTCATTCTTAATATAAAGACATTACCCAATTGAAGAGATTACTTCTGTAATGTGTTGTTTCTTTCGTTTTGCAGGTCACCCAAAGGATGGCAAACGAGTGTGGAGAGGAAAAGGGAAACCAGACGAACCGATATCTGAGGAGGCACCCATCATCATTATGAGGGATGGAGACTGCTAAGTGCTCAGGACAAGGAGAAAACGGAAGCAGAGGGCTCCAACAGGGGCAACAACAAGCGTCAATACGGGCGCCAATGGAGAACACCAGTAAGTTCTGGGAGCACGCACGGACAATGAGCAAGCGAGCCGGTGCAGCACATAACCATACAACTTCACCCCCTTAAAGGGACAGCTTACTCGGGACGCTGTGCAGGTGGCAGGCCTGACAGATACTTATTTGTGGGCCACGCCATTCATGTCATCGGGCGGCAATGGGGATCTGCACAGATTATAATCAACACTTGGATAATGTATCGCATTTACAACAGTGAGGGTCCCCTTCCCACAGACATTTGGCATACAGCACATACTTATGTCATACACGATACAGACATGAGTCAAAGAGAACTGAGATTAAGGGCCAAATGTACCAACACATTTTCCCATAGACACAGAATGGGCAAAACCCTTTGCTACATCTGGCCCTAAGAATCACAGACACATACTATTCCTTTAGATTTAAATAGTGAAGAGTACGTGATATAAATGTAGATATAACTCAGGTACAATTGAATGGGTCTCACTCCCAAGGAATAGAAGAGATTGGATAATAACCTATTGAGTTGTCAGCTGATCAAAGAACCAACATTCAGACATTGGTATACGCCATTCGACATGCCCTAGGTCAGAGGAATGCAAGAACTGATGGACGTGATCAGCTATTCTTTTATTTATCGTTCCTTTTTTTTTTTAAACGGAGTTTGACAATAGGGAAGCGCCTGCCCCTTCAGAGCCGATGAGGCCAGTAGGGACCTAAAATTAAGTAAGAAGTGAATACACCAATCTATCGACATTCACATTTTCTACCCCTAGAGTTGTTCTCTGGTTGGAAGATGGGATATATGTAGTGTGACTTGCAGTGGAAATGGGTTCTCAGATTTGTACACCAGTGTGTGTATGCTGTTAACACGTGTGAGATCGTTTGTTCACAGAACTGTCATACTTTAATGACTATGTTTAAATGTTTATGAAGTCTTCTCTTGAACGTCTTTTTTTCAAATGTCGTACAGGTCAACATGGACTGCGGGTAGGAAAGCTGTATGCCTCATTACTTTTTTTTATTCCCCTCCACTTAGTCGTGGGTAGGCAGTGAGGTCTAGGTGCCCAGAAGAAGGTGAAGCAACCCATAGGGCACGTAGGAATCGGCCGAAACACACTGGCATAGGCATACTAGAGATGCTGGAACCATTGCATTCCTAGAGAGCATCCATTTGTTAATGTTGACGGCATGAGTTCCCATGAATAAATTATTTAGGTAAGCCCATGAACATTTTTTAACTCATTAACTGGACCTCCGGTACTTGCCTAGGAGCTCTAAATATATAAGAGCTCCTAGGTAATGGTTGAGCCTACCTCAGTGGTTGTTACCCACTCGGGTGAGAGAAAATGCTGATTGGTGGGTGTGACGTTTTCTTTTAATATTTTATATATTCCTAACAAGTATGATATTCTAGTATAGATGGTATTATGCATGACTCTATTGGCTGTTGCAACGTTGGTGTAGATAAGTAAACTTTCATGCCAAACGGAAAGAGTCCTATTACGAATCCCTACAAAAATGAAACTTGAGCGAGTTTGCATCTTAAACAGTGGTGTTGCTTTAGGATAAGGGAAAGAAAGCAAGACGTTTAACTAGGTAATGAAGGTTAAATCAGGTAATTTCTTAACATTTTGTAAATATGTAACAGGTGGTTGTTCCATCGCCAGGTGGGGTAAGTGATCATGGGATTCCTACAAAGATCCAAAAAGCTATAAGTTTATCACTCACTATTACATGATTAGAATCCAAAAGGTTAATAACAGACCCTTTTTTACCCAAAATGGTAAAGGCATGCAGAGTCTTTGTCATAAGGTGGGACCTCTCACCTAGACTAAAGTGCAAGTAGAGGTACCCTCACACATAGCTCACTATTGTCACAGCATGTATCACATGGATCCTTTTCATAAGGAAGAATCCACCCATACACGTAATGAGGATAGATCGCTAAACAATATGGATGTTGATTACAGATGACCAGCAGGATCCACAGATGCTACTTTTATCTTGCCACTTGGTACATTTGTCATCACTCCTCAAGTTTCAAAGCCCAATGTTTACTTACTGTATTGTCCAACGCTTCCATTTCTCATGGACCCTCAGCAACAAACAGGAGGCTTTTGTGAGGTAAGCGGTGGAACTAGCAGTCAGCTCTATGAGTTTGTGGCATTTTGCTGAATGGACCTCTGTCCATGAAGCATCGACTTCTTGTACCCATATGGTGACACCCAAGTTCTCTAAAGCGGCTACAAAGAGATATTCCTATGCTCTATTTAGCTTTTATGTAAACCAATTGGAGACACACATAGGTTCTCCACCCTTCAATGTCACCGCAGGATGCAGTACTCACTTTCCTTGGAATGATTCTTTGAAAAACACGAAAGACTCTGTTGCCAGCATCCAAACCTGATCACTCTTTGCAAGAATGTAGGAGGCTGGCCTGGCTTATAGTGGGTACCTGATGGCACTTACACCTTGTGCCAGGTCCAGTTATCCCTTATTAGGAGATGAGTAGTGTTCTAGCAGCCTAGGCTGATAGAGGTAGCTATAGCCGAGCAGCTTAGGCTGAACTAGGAGACATGCAAAGCTCCTACTATAACACTTATATCATATAGTGCCAGCATCCAAACCTGATCACTCTTTGCAAGAATGTAGGAGGCTGGCCTGGCTTATAGTGGGTACCTGATGGCACTTACACCTTGTGCCAGGTCCAGTTATCCCTTATTAGGAGATGAGTAGTGTTCTAGCAGCTTAGGTTGATAGAGGTAGCTATAGCTGAGCAGCTTAGGCTGAAGTAGGAGACATGCAAAGCTCCTACTATAACACTTATATCATATAGCACTATATCATAAGAATCACAATACTCAAAGTTACTAAAAATAAGGGTACTTTATTTTAGTGACAATGTGTCAAAAATATCTCAGAGGATATACTCACTTAGGAGCTAAGTAAAATACACGAAATATACACACAAATAAAAATCAGGAAAGTAAACAGTTAGAAAAATAGTGCACACACTGTAGAATACATTAGGATGCAATAGGCCTAGGGGCAACACAAACCATATACTAAGAAAGTGGCATGCGAACCACTTAGGAACCCCAGACCTAGTGTAGTGTGTAGGGGGTCGCTGGCAGAGAAAGAAAACACTAAGGGTGTCCAAGATACCCCACCCCAAGACCCTGAAAAGTAGGAGTAAAGTGACCCTACTTCCCCAGAAAGAGACTAAAGTTGGATAGGAGAATCTGCAAAGACCACAACAGACTGCAAAAGCACTGAAGACAGATTCCTGGACCTGGGGACCTGTAAAGGAAGGGTACCAAGTCCAAGAGTCACCCTGGATGAAGGTGCAAAATGGCTGCCTCTGGGAGGCTGAAGATTCTGCAACATGGGAAGGTGCCAGGAACTCTTCCTTTGTACAGAAGATGTCCCATGGTGTGCTGGAGGACACAGAGCTGTTTCTTTGAAGAAAGACTGCAAACAAGCCTTGCTAGCTGCAAAGGTCATGGTTGAAGAAAAAAGGTGCTGTCCGGGCCCAGGAAGGACCAGGAGGTCGCCACTTGGAAGAGGAGACAGAGAGGGCCCTCAGCAATACAGAGAGCCCATACGGAAGAAGGCAGCACCCACGGAGGTACTTGAACATGGGTTCAAGAAAACTGAGCATGGCAGTCATCTCAATACTACAAAAGAGGGTCCCACAAAGCCGGTGGTCAACTCAGCTGTGCAGGATGGAGTGCTGGGGACCTGGGCTGTGCTGTGCATGAAGGATTCCTTGCAAACGTCCACAGAAGCCCTACAGCTGCAGTTCATGCAGTACACAGGATTACTGTCTGGCGAGGGGAGGCAAAAACGTACCTCCTCCAAATTTGGACAGATGGACCACTGGACTGTCGGGGTCACTTGGATCCAGTACCTGTGTTCTAGGGACCACGCTCGTCACGATGAGAGGGGACCCAGAGGACCAGTGAAGCTGAAGTTTGGTGCCCGTGTTAGCAGGGTGAGGATTCCGTCGGCCCACTGGCTTCCATTGCAGGGTGAAGGTAGACAGCCCCCAGAGCATGTACCACCAGGAAACGGTCGAGAAAGCTGGCAGGATTAGGCGCTACAATGTCACTGGTAGTCTTCTTGCTACTTTGTTGCAGTTTTGCTGGCGTCCTGGAGCAGTCAGCGGTCGATCCTTGGCAGAAGTCAAAGAGGGAGATGCAGAGGAACTCTGGTGAGCTCTCGCAAATCGTTATTTGAGGAAAAGCCCACAGGAGAGACCCTAAATAGTCCTCAGAGGCCTCCATTGTGCCCTCACACCTCTGGATTCAAGATGGCCGAGGTCTGGGACACACTGGAGGAGCTCTGGGCTCCACACCTGGGGTGGTGATGGAAAGGGAAGTGGTCACTCTCCTTTCCTTTGTCCAGTTTCACGCCAGAGCAGGGCTGGGGGTTCCCTGAACTGGTGTAGACTGGTTTATGCAAGGAGGGCACCGTCTGTGCATGGCATGGGAGGACAATTCCATGATCTCAGACATCTTACATGGCCATATTTGGAGTTACCATTGTTAAGCTACATATAGGTATTGACCTATATGTAGTGCACACGTGTAATGGTGTCCCCGCACTCTCAAAGTCCACGGAAATCGCCCTGAACTATGTGGTGGCACCTTGGCTAGTGCCAGGGTGTCCTCACACTTAGTAACTTTACACCTAACCTTCACCAAGTGAGGGTTAGACATATAGGTGACTTATAAGTTACTTAAGTGCAGTGTAAAATGGCTGTGAAATAACGTGGACGTTATTTCACTCAGGCTGCAGTGGCAGTTCTGTGTAAGAATTGTCTGACCTCCCTATGGGTGTCAAAAGAAATGCTGCAGCCCATAGGGATCTCCTGGAACCTCAATACCCTGGGTACCTAGGTACCATATACCAGGGAATTATAAGGGTGTTCCAGTGTGCCAATTAGAATTGGTGAAAATGGTCACTAGCCTATAGTGACTATTTTAAAGGCAGAGAGAGCATAAGCACTGAGGTTCTGGTTAGCAGAGCCTCAGTGACACAGTTAGGCACTACACACGACACACATACAGGCCACAAACTATGAGCACTGGGGTCCTGCCTAGCAGGATCCCAGTGAGACAGGAAAAAACAAACTGACATACAAGTAAAAATGGGGGTAACATGCCAGGCAAGATGGTACTTTCCTACAGTATGTTGCCAGTTACATGACACACCGTCCCCACTCCTCCTCACACACTTTTAGGCATTGGATAAATTGTTTGTCGACCTTATCTAAAATATTCTCTGCCTAGCATATTAGGTCAAACTAGGTCGATGCCTCAAATAATGACATGCTACAGTGCTTCTGTTTCTAACCCTCCCGACCAAATGGCAAAGGAGCCTGCGGCTGGAATTAAATTTCAAAGACAAGTCACCAAATTGGCTTTTTGTCCACCAAACAAACAAAAGCACTCTAGGACAAACACACACAGCTTTAAGCCAATTAGAGCGATCTGTACAATTCCCAAATGAAACGACGCCGCTTCCATTTTGTTCGGCAATCCTCCCTTAGAAACTGAAAAATCCTTTGTTTACCCTAATGCTGTTAACAGTTAAACCAGGCTGTTATCTAAACAAAGGTCCAGTTAATCTTGCTGGAGTATGGAAAACACGGATTTAATTGGCAGTTTTATCAGTTAACCCGGACACTTGTCCACAGAGTTCATCTGATATGTTGTATGCGAAACACCTCGGGGACCTCAAAAACAGGTCGAAGCGTCTCCATGACAAGCTGATGGGACTTTTGTGGGAGGGAAAATTTACATTCTAAATGCTTACAAAGGAATCTGATACAAATCCGAGAGGAATTTCCAAGCCTAAACAATCTAGAACGGAACGGATGTTCTCTTGTTCTGCGGAAACATCACATTTTCAACTGTACATTCAAAAAATGTTCGAACAACATGCGAACTGAGTAAAAACATGCTCCATAAGACAGGACACTGTCTTCAAAAGGAATGGGTTCCTCAAGACGTGTTTCCAGAAGGAGTTACACATATGTATGCAAGTAAATTCCCAGTAAAATTCTCAGTATGAAAATTGCATTGCACCTAGCGCTTAATGCCAACGTGCGTTCCTTTGATCATCCCCTAACTTCATTGCCAACGCATGGGTATGCATTTGATGTCACCATTTGAATTTGTCAAAAACACTTTTCTTGTATATTCCCTTTTAAACATCTCACTTAGCATATGTAAACAGGGGACCAGATTTAGAAGGCCCAAGCGCCTCTTTGTGCCACACTAGTGTCATTTTTTTATGCTAATGTGCCGTTAAGGAGGCCATTCTCCTTTGCTATATTTACAAAGTGGCGCAATATGTGCATTGTGCCGCTTTGTAACCCCTTGCACTACATTATGCCTGCGCCAGGCATAATGGATGCAAGAGGGCCGTTCCCACCCAGGGAGGCCAAAAACCATGGCACAATGAAATTTGAAACATTTCACTGCTCCATTTTTAGTATCATTTTTAATGCCTGCCTAAGGCAGGTGTTAAAATGACATGCCCATTATTTTCAATGGGCCTCCCTTTACTTTGCAGGGTTAGTGCCACAATCAGTGGCACCACAATTAGTGGTGCTAATCCTACAAAGTACACATGAGCTTCAAAAATCTTTACCGCTCTTGTCCTAATGTGTGTCATGGTGCGCCATATTGTAAATACAGCACTCACATGGTGTTGTTAGGTGACGCAGGGGTGCGCAAGAAAAGTGGCTCATCAAAGCTGATGCGCCACTTTCTTGTAAATATGGCCAGTGTCCCTTGTGGAATCCACAGCTAAATTTCCAAGTCTCACAAAGCCTATTTTACCTCTAACCCATTCATATTTTCCCTGTTTCAGTTGATCCACTCTTTGGTTTATTCCTCTTATTACACCACTCCACTGCAGAGACAACCATTATAATTTAGGTAGGTGTAGTTTACTCGTGAAGTTGTTCAGGACTGAGCACAATTAACTATTAAGTTCATGTGTAACTAGCATGTAACTTAACAACGGTGTATTTATAGGAGTTCTATCAGGGCTTTATACTTCAGCTGTTTGCTCTTCCACTGAACATGGCTCTTATTTTTCCTCAAACACAGATGCAATTAGTCAATTAGGCTTCATTTGGCCTGCTTACAATCCCTCCACCAGGCTCCCTTGAGACAGCTCCCTGTTATTGTTGGCTACAGTTTATTTATACTGATAACTGTATGAGAGTTCAGCTCCACTGTTTCCAGATCCTATAAGAGGATGAATCTCCTGTTTGTGAGATTATTCTTTTTTTTCACTTTTAACTTGCTGCACCTTTGGATACCCTCCCAATTATCTGCTCTCCGAACAGTGCAACATGAATCATCAATCGATTTCCATTTTTTTCATCTTTTTTCCAAATCATGTAGAGCTATAGAAGCCAACTCACAATAGCATGTATGAGTTCATAAAAGAGTACTACATACTTTTACGCGATTGTGTGAATTTACCCAAAACATCTAAAATGGGAACAAATAGGAATATTTAGGGAATGTGCATATACAGTTAGTATAGTTAGTAATACAATGAACAGTGCATAGTTAGTACTTTTACCAATAGTTGGATGCTTGGGCCAATTCAGTATGGAGTTTCTAAAAGAGTACTCCTGTAGTACTCCATTTGGTACTCATGAATGCTCTCATGAATCTGCACTCATGTACTTTCAAGCACTTAAAACTAACAATAGTAGCTACTCACATTATGGCCCCTCATTATGACATTGGCAGTAATGGTCCTGCCACGCCGTCGATGGCAGTTGGAGCGCCGCGAAGCCGGCAGTGCAGACCACCATATTACGACGACAACAGTCAACCCACTGAAACAAAGCCAGTTTGCCAACAGTACTCTAGTGCGACCAGACCGCCACCGACGGCGGTTGCCACTCCAAGGCTGGCTTTAGCCACTGCACCGCCCACCCTATTACGACACTGCAGACCGCCACGATTACTCGGGCGGGACGTCTGCCACCCAAAGCCTGGCTGAAACAGCAAGCAGAAAAGGACCCACTCATCTCCAGGGACACAAATGACTCAGCGGAAGCCATGGGACGCCACCTTAAAATTTTTCCAGCGCTCTTCCTCGCCTTCCTCCTTTATGACAGCCATCGATGACACCATCGGTGAGTACACCTGCAGAGCACACAAGGGAGGAAGGGGAAAGTGACACACCCCCACACAACATACACATCATGCACAGACTCCAACGCATACACACGCTCATACACACAGCACAACACCCATACCAAGACACACACACAAAACAAAGCCATGCCAAACAGACGTCACATACACACACCCTGGATCACAACAACACAACCACACCAATAGCACCAACAAGCAGAGACACACAAACCAATACAAAGACACAACACTACATACAATGCCCAAATACAAGACAGAACAGTTAATCTGAATGAACAAATGCCTAGTTATGCACATTGTACAGCACATGATAGATGTGCCTGTCAAAAGGCCCTAACTTGACTCGTGACAGCCTTATGGCCTCCACAAGGTAGCGGCATCAATGGGGCACGCAGGCAGCTCAAGCATCTGGGGGTGGGGGTTTTCGAGGGGGGTTCCATGGGCTTTGATTTGGGAGGGGGCTCCTTTGGCATTGGTCTGGGAGGGGGTGGGGGTTTCAGCTTTGCTCTGGGAGGAGGGGAAGAGGCTTTGGATCCATGTTTTGGGGCAGGTTTTTTGGGGGGGCAGGGGAAGGCTTTTTTGTGGGTGGAAGGGCAGCAGAGGTAGAAGGGGGTCATGGGAGGACTTGGAGTTGGAGGGACTTGACTTGGGGAGGCACCCGTGACAGCGAGGTGCAACGCAGGTTGGGACAGGTCAAGGCGAGAAAGGAAAAGCTTCTTAGGACAAGGGGATGGGTTGGGAAACTGGTTTGGGAGTGGAGGTCGAAGGAGTGATAGTAGGACTTGTAGATGTGCTGGTTATGGGTGCAAATGTATGCAGAGTATGTATGTGTGAGGTGGAGGAATTGTGAGTGTCTGAGTGCAGGCGTATATGTGTTTTGGGAGGAGGGGGAAGGGAGGCTGGGAAAGGACAGACAGGTCGTGTGGATGTATGTTGGGGTGGTGTCTGCATGTAAGGTGGTTGTGCTGCATGTGTCAGTGATGGTGGATGTTGTGAGTGCAGATGTGGTGCATGGGATGCATGTACGAGTGTCTCCTGTTGTGGTGAGTGAGTGCAAAGTGGTGATAGGAACTGGGAATGAGGATGCAGTGCTGGCAGGTGTGAGTAGTGATGTGACTTTAAGGGAGGAGGTGCTAGGAAGACAGGAGAGGTAGTGGCTGATGTTGTGTGAGTGCTTGTCTGTATGTGTGGCTTGGCTGGGAGAGTGCTTTGGGATGGTGCACAGGTAGCAGGAGGGAAGTACTAGGACGGAAGTACTAGGGACACTGGCTGCTGTCAATGAAGGGGCCAGAGCCTGTAATGATCCCTGTAGTCGAGTCAAGGCACTGTGAATGCCCTGCAGGTAGGCACTAGTCTGCTGCATCTGGGATGCCAGGCCCTGGATGGCATTCAAAATGGTTGACTGCCCTACAGAGATATTCGTCAAACGGTCAATAGCCTCAGTATTGAGGGCAGCAGGGCTGACAGGGGCGGGCAGAGGTACCTGTGGCAAAGGAGATGCCCACCCTTTTGGGTGAGCAGGCACGGGCAACTGGGTGGGGTGCTACTGGGAGGGCGGTGCTGGTAAGGAGGTGGTGGATGAGGATGGTGCTGGGATGGTCTCAGAATGTGCCGCCATCGCCAGGGAGCTTCGATCAGAGGAGGAATCAGTATCAGTGGTATCTGCTCCAGTCTCCCCTGTGGTGCTCACCTCACCCTCCAACCCACTGGTCCCTTCGGCTTCGGTGTTCTCTGCTTCCTGGGTCCTATGGGCTGCAGCCTCCCCACTAACCTGTGCCCCTTCTTCTTCACCTGAACATGCTAATACACACAAGGATAGGATAGTACAAATAGGAGGGGAGGCGGAGAAAAAGATGGGAGCATAGGTCAATACCAATCCACATTACACATTTGTACATTCCAACAACATGACTCATTGAACATTCCTGAATGCATTTTCCACAACATCAATAGACATTTCGCCACACCCACTGTGCATACACTCTGATGTGCATACACAATCATGGAACCTCTACAATTACACTAAGATACTACTTTACACTGTAGGGGCTCTTGTATACAGGATGCTCACCTATCATAGCTACTTATGTTCACAGCACAACTGTATCCTACCTACATTAACTGTCATAACTACAGTAGACATCCTTAATCCCATGGCTAGGACACCATTTCCAGTCTAAAGCAAACTGTACAGGAAATGTACTCTGTGACTCACCCCCTTGTGGCTGCCGTGTTGCCATCAAGCGCCAATCCAACTCTGGGTAGGTCACCGCCAGTAATCAGGCCATCAGGGGGGTCAAGGTCCGACGAGCACCCCTTCCTCATTGGAAGGCAATCCCCAACTAGGCCTCTGTGGTTTTACGGGCACAGTGTCTCAGGCCCTCCCACATCTTCCTGCAGTGGGTGCTTCACTGGATATGGATTGCACTTCCTTGCCGATGGATTTCCACAAGGTTTTTTTTCTGATGGGCACTGACCTGCATGACAGACACAGAAGGAAAGGCACATTAATGTAGACCCACCAACCTATGACATTCACAGGCCTGCTAATAGTACTCATATCAGCATCATACACAACTTCACACTTCCACAACACTCCTAGCAGTCATATTCGTAGGTACACCCTCCACTGGAACATCCTGCATACACATACTGACACACTTAAATACCCATTTAGCAACTAATAAAAACATAATGCGACCTACCTGCTGTTCTGGAGCCCCATACAGGTTTGTGTACAGGGGTAGGACCCCATCCACAAGTTTCTCCAGTTCTTCTGATGTGAAGGCGGGGCCCTATCCCCTGTAACACCTGCCTATCATGGCTTCCAGGAACACTACACAGCAGCACACTCAGCAGAGGTCTTGATGGCTGGAGAGTCAGGAGTCAAGTGAGATACACTGTAGAAAACGGTGGTCACGGCTGCAGCGATCTGCACTATCACCGCCGGAGGTAATCGTCATAGGTCCCTGTATGCCATAGATGTCAATGTTAACCAAAGAGAAGTTTCACCGAGGTTCCGACCGCCTACCGCAAATGATGGCATACACTGGAGAAATGAGCTCACTGACATTAGTCCCCTGCGTGCAGGACAGGCAGCAGTCGTTTTCCACTGCAACTGTTTGGAATACATAACTTTATAGCATCACTACTCATTCAATCATGGACATGTGATGAGTTATGCCCTGGGACTGTATAAATTACAATCAGGGAGTATAAACTTGGAGTGTGCACAGATTCAGAAAAGGACATTATGACAGTTTGGGAATAAACTTTCATATTGATGGTGAATGTACACTAGCAGTGACAGACAAGCATCTTATTGACGTCATCCACTAAAAATCCCAGATGTATGTGAAACTAACATGAGAATTTCAACAGCTCGGCACATTGAAGTCTGCTTTTCAGGTAACAAGTGATAGCAGATGTGACGTTGATTCTCCATTTGTGACCCTGCAATAGGATGCATGAAGTGTAATTATTTTCACACTTGTGTTGTATGCCATGTGTAGATACCGACCACTGTGGAGGGTGAGGCATGCACCTGTGTACCAGACCCTGGTTAACTTGGCAACGATGGAAGTATGCCACATCATCTCCCACTATCGACTGAACTGTGCTACAATCAGGGAGCTGTGTACCCAGTTGGAGTCTGATCTGCTGCCAGCTATTCGACAACCTATGGCCATTTCTCCAACTGTGCAGGTGCTATACGTCCTCCACTTCTTGGCCACTGGCCCATTCCAGGGGATATTGGAAATGGCAACAGGCATGTCTCAACCTATGTTCAGAAATGTGTAGAGGAATGGGTTGTCCGCCTTAGTCAAACATATGGACAGCTACATTCAATTTCCCAATCCTGTAGATTTGGCCAGTGTGAAGGCTGGTTTCTATGCAATGGGACATATCCCTCATGTGATTGGGGCCATAGATGGCACCCACATTGCATTAATACCACCCAGGGTATTACCGTAGGAGCTTTCACTCCATTAATGTGCAGATGGTCTGCTTAGCTGACCAGTACATCTCCCACGTGACTGCAAGGTTTCCAGGGTCTGTCCATGATTCATACATCCTCAGGAATAGCAGTGTCCCACGTTTAAGGGCGCCTCTAAAAAGAGTGAGGGCCTACCTCATTGGTGAGTATGATGAGTGTATGTATAATTACAGTTACCCCAGCCTTCCTACTCAATCTGTATGTGACAGTGTGGATTGTAAATGTTAGTTTACCACATCCAGAGGTGATTCAGGTTATGCCAATCCCTCCTGGCTACTGACACTGGTGAGGAATCCAAGGACCAGGGCTGAAGAACAGTACAATGAGGCTCATGAGAGGACAAGAAGGGTGAACAAAAGTACATTTGGTCTGTTGAAGGCAAGGTTCAGATGTCTGCATATCTCTGGGTGTTACCTGCAGTACTTACCATGGTAGGTGTGTCAGATTGTGGTGGCCTGATGCATACTCCACCATCTGGCACTAAGGAGGAATATCCCATTGTTGGAGGAGGCAGGATTAGGGGACAATCCGGTGGCCGAGGAGGGAGGAAATATGAATGACAAAGATGGAGATGAGGCATATGTAGGCAAATCTCATCCAGTAGTACTTGAGCTAAGTTTCTGGTAGGTACTTCTCTACATTTAACATGTCACATGTTGGAGTACAGATTGGGTGTACTTCCTTAGCCATTCCTGATATGAGTAGGTGCTGATCCCATTTCGGTATCTGATGAGTATATACAAGAATGGTCTGATAAGTAGGTCAACAGTCCCACTGTGTTGTTATCTAGTTCATCTGTCTGTGTTGCATATACTTCAGACATCCTATCTACTTCTTCACACGTCTGTGACTTCTACATTCTGGTATCACATGTCCATTGCCATAGTTTGCTGCTTCATATGACTTCAAGTGATGTAAATACTTGGCATCCAAGGATGTGAGCTATGTAGTACAACTGCAATGAGTGTCTATTACTCAGGTCATTACTGTTGAATGCAATGATTATCTTGTCTCATAGTTCCTGGACAGGGTTGTGGCCATGTGTGCAATAGCATTGGATTGTCTATCAATGTGTAAAACCTACAGTGTAAATCATTTAACCATCATGATGTGCAAGAGCATACTGTTGGCAACAGTGAAATTAATATGTGATGTACATTATGAGCCATCAATTGCAGATGTACTGTGGATGATGTTTCACTACTCTTCCCACTCTGCTACCTGAAGACCCAGGGATGTTTTGACACTGACTTTGCTACAGGGAACTGGATGACAGGATGATACATACATCTTCATTGTGTTTTAAGCCCCAATGTCTGTGACATGTCACACATTTGTTGTACTATTACAATGAGTAAACACATAACACCATAACTTGTGTGTAAGTGTATTTATTGTGTTTACAAAGGGTGTATAGGCTTCAAAGCAGTGGGACCATTGTGTTCAAATCCATCAGTCTGTAAGGCCAAGCAGTTGGTAGCACAGGTCCAGTATCCATGTGTCATTTGGAAATCGGGCTGTTGCAGTAGAGAGTCAACAAGGTGTCTCAGTGGCACGCAAGAGAGACCGTTCTGAAGAGGCTCATTTCCTGGCAGTGGAGTTGGTCTTGGCTTCAGTCCCTGCAGGATGTCTGGCTCTGCAACCACGTTTGCGTAGGCGTTCCTCAGCAATAGGGGTGGCTCAATAGTGGCTTGTGAGTCCTCAGGTTTGACCACTATCCCACTAGCTGCAGCAGATGTTGAGGGCTGGTCAGTAGGTTGGCTAGTGGAAGGGGCCAGGTGGTGGGTGGAGGACTCATGCAGGACTGTGATGAGCTCCTGCGTCAAGCCTTTCACGGAGGCCATGGTGGCATTGAAGGAATGCCACTTCTGCATGGACTGTTTGTAGTACTCCCTCTGCAGACTCAGGGTTTCCCCCAACAGTTCTGATATCTGACCCATCTTGTCCTGGGATAGGTTGTATGCTCCAAGGACTTGTGCTATAGCCTCGTGAGCAGGTGGCTCTCTGGGTTGCACTGCTTTGTGACCCCTAGGGGTCCTCCCACTGATCCTAGCCACCTGTTCTTGTGTCTCCGGCATGGTGTCCCACTTACACCAGGACCTTCATTGTCTTGTGTGGTGGGTGCTGACTCAGGTCCCTGTACAAGTGGGCACACTCTGGATTGAGGTGTACGGGAGACACTGGTGTGGGGGCATTGGATGACAGGTGTTGTGGTGGCAGAGATTGTGGGGGCTCTATGGTGTCCTTGGTGAGGCTGGTAGAGGTGGACTTCCCAGAGAGCCCAGATGGGCCAGGTAGGTCTCCCAATTCTAGACATCCTGTGTTGCTGTTATCACTGGGGTCTTTATCAGGTGGGAAAGTGGTTGTAGGTGGCACTGGTTGTCTGACGACATTCTCGACCTGTGGATGACAGGGATTATTATTCACATCTGCCTGATGTACTTTACAGTGGCTGTGAAGTGAGTGCTATGTGTCATGCCTCAGTACTCAGTTGTAGTTATGTGAGGGGAATGTGCATTGTTATGTGGCTAAAGGGTGATGCATTGGTGGAAGTCGTAGTGCTTCATACTGTAAATGCATTGGGTGCATTTGGGAGTGTAGACTTTGTGATTGGTGTTAGTGGGGTAGGGTGGGCATGCAGGGGATGGGGATGCATGCATTACAGGTATACTTCATACAAGGGGATTATAGGTGACTTACCAGTTTGCAGGATTGCCAAGACCTTTTCCTCCCATGATGTGATCTCCAGGGGCGGGGGGGGGGGCACCACCAGTCTTCATGACGGTGATTTGGTGTCTGGACACCATGGATCGGACCGTCCCCCTCAAGTCGTTCCACCTCTTCCGTATGTCGTCCTTTGTGGGTGGGTGGCTTCCCACTGAGTTCACCTTGTCGATGATCTGCCACCAGAACTCCATCTTCTGTGCCATTGACGTTTGCTGGACTCATGCCCTGAACAGCTGTGGCACTAAATTTGTTGGTATATGGTGAGTGTGATGTGTGAGTGAGTGTAAAATATATTAAGTGAAGTGTGATGCATGAGAGGTGTCTGTGATGTCTGTGTGCAGTGCGATCTTCAGAGTGTTTGTGCAAAGTATGTCAGTTGTCTGTCGTAGCAAGGGGTTGTGGGTTGTGTGTGTTTCAGGAGTGGGGTTTTCGAATTGGCCTATGTGGTATTGTGTTGTAGGGGAGGTTCCATTTCGGCTGCCGTTATCCCAACTGCTAATTAATTACTACCACGCTATGGCCGCTGTGCTGATTTGTGGGTCATATTGAGGGGTGCGGTGGTGGGATCACCATCTCTGCCGCTGTCATTCGGACTGACGGTGTCAGATTTGTGGCTGCGTTCTGGTAATTTTGTTTTTGTGTGTCGTAATTGGGCGGGCAGGTTACTACCGCCACTGCAGCTTTTGGTGGCCTCCAGCACTCCGGTCTTCGGGAAAGACCGACGATGTCATAATGAGGGCCAAAATGTTTCATATGCAGTTGTTGTAGAAGTAAAATGATCAATCATTGCCAAAATAGATAAATGTTTACTTATCACATTTATATCATTGTATTCAAATCAAACTTTCTTGATCTACAACTTCAGTTTTTCATATTCAAAAACATCTGCAGAAAGATTGTGTTAAAGTGTATTTTCAATCGGGGGGATAGCAGAGTAACACAAGTATTAGTGTCACTATTCTTCTTAGGTCCAGTAACATCTTCAGTAACTAAACGTGAGTTCAACCCCTAGTAGCTACGGCACAGAACAGACAGCCTTAACTTAAAAAAAGGTGTAAAACATTTAGAAGTACAGTTAACAAAGTGTTGACATGAGGGGGAGACAAACTGGTATACCATCTGGAGGTCTTCTACCTGCGGTTGGATGCTTTCCAGGGGATGCTGTATGGTACCTCCAACCCCTAACTGCCTTCCAGACATGACAGTGATGGTAGTCAGAACATGATGCACAGCTATGCACTTCACAGGTTGCGACAGGAAGCTCCCACAACTGACCCCTCAATAGGAGGAATTATTGCTGCACTCGATTGCGAGTAATTCCGGCACTAGGACAGAATTGGTATCACCACATTGCGAGATAGTTGTCAGGGTGGCCACCTCTACTTATTCAAAGATCATGAACAGCACTTCTCTCTGTCCCGCACGCAATTCCACAATACCCGCACCTCAATCATGTCCTCTCCTGACACATACCGGCCCTGGATGGTCTGCCCAACTACAGCCCACTCAAGTAGTCTTGGATATGGTGCAATATCTCAGTTATGCTGCATATTGGTGCATAATGCATTGGAGGTGTTCTCGCATGTTAGACAGAGGTGAAAAGGGTGGGTAGGCTTCATAAAGGATGTGGACCGACAAGATGCCTGGATAGCTCCCAGCAAACTTGTCTCCTCCAGCCTGTGGCTGGTCATGTTACACTATCTCTATGTGGCATACTTTACACCTAGGAGCCTCTGTTAGGCCAGGAGACTGCCTGCATTGACTTGCTTCTGATGTACCCAGAGGTAGATTTCTTCCACATAATATGGGTCTGTCCCTGAATCATAGGCATTTGGCGGGGCATTAAGCAAAAGCTGCTCCATGATGTGAACAGAGTGTTTGAACTTACCCTGAGGGCGGGCCTCCTGGGGTTACTGGGAATTGTCAAACAGGGCAATGTACACAACAACTGCTCACAATGGCAGAGTGGGGGAGAGGGGTGGATTGGCATGCTAAGCAAGAGCCACCCATATACCACGCCAAGGGTGGCCCACAGAGACACACTAAAATCTTGGGCTGCTGGTGGTCTTACTACGTATTGGAGAACACTGACTGAGTTACATGTGGTGGTGGGGTGAATGGGAAGTCTGTCAATGCAACTGAAATGTTACATTTGATACAGTATGTATCAACTACTAATGAGAAAACTAATAAAATTGGTTTATCAAAAAAAACATTTATAAGTACAAAACAGTTACAAAATAAAAAACACAACACAATAAACTTCTCACTCCATTTTATGAAAATGGAGAATACCTAAACAAACTGAATGACATGAAAATGACTAAGGTCAAATAAGGAAAACTAGAGCTACGATTTTATTTTTTTTTTTTAAATGAAAATAGCACAACAAAGCATTAATTACTGACCACGGCCATCTTGTTGTGCCTGAGCAGGACCTTGTCATGATTTAAGGCCTATTGCAATGGAGCACAGGTCATATACAGAAACCAGAGACATCCCATTTAGAAGATTAACCTTCTGACTTAGTAAAAAATCCTTCTCAGGGCAAGGCAGAAGGCTGTGGCTGAAAAATCTCCACAAAGCCAACAATCTGTTGGGCGAAGTACTGGTTGAAGCTGTTGACTTTTGGCACAAGAGCTTTGAGCGGGAGAAATGACAATTTCTCATCCAGTGAAGATTCCTTGACATCAGAATACTTTTGGTACCTTCGCTTGGTAAAGATTTCTACATTTGGATTTAATTCCTTTTGTGAAGCTCATGTCCCTCAAGTGAGGTACAGCTGTCAGCTATAGCTAAACATGGCTACATGAGCCTGAATAGCCTCCCTGTAATGTCCTGCCGAACTGGAGGTGCTGCTGTGGAAAAGGGGAAGCAACCTGAATCTTTAGCCGAGCGGTAAAGCACCTTCATCAGATTGACTGGGCAGATTTGTCTCAGTTCACTGGAGGTCATCAGAACCAAGACTATTTTAAGTCCCAGGTTGTTCAGGATGTTAGGAGGAGTACAGTTGCGCACAATCAAGGGTCCCAGGACCTCAGGAACAGCACTAAGGGGTCAAGACTCATTTCAGCAGTAACTATCAGCCAGGTAGGCCAGGAAGGCACATGTGGAAAGAGTCAACTGGGCTCTTCAGCAAACACGGCTTCTTGCAGCTTGTAATGCCCCTGTAGCCAAATGAAACTTGGAGTCCACTTCTTTGTCCTAGATAGAAGCGGGAACACATTCAGCCTTCCAGGTTTCCTCACACATCTCACCATAAGGTGCAATCCTTCTTCTGTTGTCCACAGGTCCAGAAGTGTGAAGAGGGTGCCCAGGGGTGGCACATTTATGTCTTGCACTAGCCGGCAGGTATGGGTGACTCCTGACCTCTACCTAACCAATAAGAAAAAGGTTCCCAAAGGCAACCTTAGCCTCTTGTGCAGCAGTTCCAGTGTACCTTCCTGCAAACAATCCCACAGAGCCCCTTTTTAAATAAATCCAGCATGGCAGAACCTTTCCTCCCTTGTACAGAGTTCCTGTGTTCACCCTAGAGGAGTAGCCGTGGAAATAAGCAACTGAATTATATCTCTTTAGCATGGAAGTGACAACAATAAATCCTGATCCGGATTTTTGTGACATTTAAGGTGACTTACCTTTTCAGAAACCACTTCAAAGACAAGTCAATAAATTATTTTCCAAGGTCCGATGGCTCTGTCAGCACTCATTAGACCCAAGGATGCCTGAAAGTAGTAGACAGCCTTGTCTACCTGCCATTCTGCTAGGTAAGGTCTAAAGGGTATGGTGGTGGCTCATCCTGTGCACAGGGTTTTCCCCCTTCATATATAGATTACTTATTTATGTTTTGGAAAAAGGCTTAACACACACCTTCCAGTTAAGTGAAGAATGTGGGTTCCAACTTACTGCTGCCAGATGTCTTCCTTCCAGTCCTCTATCAAGGACTTCCATAGAGCATGCTGAATTGGCTATTGGCTGTGAATCAGAGATACAGCATCACAAAAACTACAAATCAAAAATCATTAAATGAAAGATTATCCCTTCTAACCTTGGTCTCCAGTCAATTACCTCAGTACATATAACACAAATCCAACCAGTTCCACTTTTACCAAATCTTTCTAATCTACTTCATGGTGAATGTGAATTGGTTATCCTAGATATCGATTGGGAGTAGTAGATAGAGAAGACTACTTTAAAACATTAACATTAAAAATACATTTTTCTACTAGTTGAGGTTTTCTTAATGAAATTCCTCAAATCAGATTATAAACTCAAATTTTATACACTGCAAAATAGGTAATATATCCACATGTATATTGAATGACTATATGCGCCTGAAAAACACTTTGGGCCAGATGTATGAAAAAGGCCTTTTGCGAATCGGAAATATCGATTTTTAAGAAATCGCTATTTCTGATTAGCAAAATGCAATGTATCACATTTGCGATTCGGTAATAGCGATTTCTTAAAAATCGCAAATGTTATTACCGAATCGCAAATTGTGATACAGCCCCCATTCACATCTATGGGCTGTCGGCCCATATTTGCGAATATTTTGCATGTCCCAAATTGTGAATTCCTAACTGGAATTCGCAATTTTGGGAAATGCAAAGTCCAGGGTACTGGGGGCCTAAGGCCCCCTCTGCTGCACCCCAAAACATTTGTTTTCAACATGTAAGGTGCACACATACCAAAAGGGCATGTGTCCTTTACATGTACATTTTTAAATGCATTTTTAAAATTTGCACATGGTTATCACCAAGTTCAACTTGGTGGTAATAGCGATTCCTTAATGCCCAATTCGTATTAAGGAATTGCTTCTTACATGTGCTTTAGAAATCGCAAATAAGGAATCCTTATTTGCGATTTCTTATTTCGAGAGTCGCATTTGCGACTCTCTAAACAGGGTCGCAATTTTAAGGAATCGCTATTTTAGCGATTCCTTAAAATTGCATTCAGAATGCCTTTGATACATTCTGAAATGGCTTTTTGCATTCGCAAACGGGCATTCGCACCGTTTGCAAATGCAAAAAGCTTTGATACATCTGGCCCTTTGTGAATGAAGTTCTTAACTACTGATTCACAAACAAATAATACAAATACATATACTTCTTTAGGTTTCCTCCTATGATTGGAGTAGATATACATTTGTGTAGAATTCTTACAGGGCTTCAGGAGTAGTTCTCAGAAGCTGAAATAGTCTCTTGAAAATCTTTTGTGAATTCCATTTTCCAATTAAAAAAATGTACACATGTATACTTGTGCATTCTAAAATAACCAAGTGTAAATGCAGTTGATAACTTTTTCTTCTCCACAGTGAAAATATTTCTGCCATGAAGAATTCCATACTTCTGCAGGTCCATCTATTTTGGGTGTGCTCGCTGGCATTCACACCCTGCAAAGGACATAACTCCTGGCCTTGAAAGGAGTACATCTCTAATCATTTATTGATAAGAAAACTGTGCAAGGAGAGGGTGCGAGTTATAGTTGCCATAGGACGTGAGTCAGAGTTACTTGAAATAACTCTAACTATAGCTGCTGAATTTCTATGGTTTTGTATGAGTAAATTCAGAAACTAACTATAAAGTCCCTGTAACCTTTGATTTTCTCAGTAAATATAGATACAGATATATATCAAGGAGGCAAGCTTCCAATTGCAGAAGGAAAGGACACGCCCTCCTGATGAAGATGAATCCAGTGAGGTTTATTTAAGGCAATGCACACAATGTGATTCAACAATACATGTGTCTTATTCACGAGTGACTAGTGGTTAGTGAAAACCAACAGGAATAAGGTGAATTGATACAATAACATAAACAAAGGACTGCGGAGCAGTGATAGCAGTCAGTGCCATATCGTAGTGATGATTTGAAACACACAGACATTGCAAAATTATGTCCATGTAAAAAATATATACAAGTGTGTTGTCAGCTGGAATAATGAACCAGGAAAAAATATATCTAAAGGGTTACACATTATTTACACCAAAATGGAAAAACAGTATTGTCACCACATTAATATCTCATTGCTAGTTTAAAAAACAACATGGGACCAGCACACACAGAAAAATCACTGTGAAAAAATGGTCAATGGTAGCTTCACACCAAACAGTACAGATGACTTTGGTGACATGTTAAATTTATATATATATATATATATATATATATATATATATATATCCAAAAAGAAAAGGGGGCCCCCCGACTTATCGAGGCTCAGTTTGTGGTGGTCTTGATGTGGGATCGGGAATCCCATAAAATATTTGTGAATTGTTCTCACCCAATCGGAAAGAAATTCAAGACACCAGTCGGACAGTTTCAAAGTATATTAAAGGAAGTGAAAATGTACTTCCTCCCAACGCGTTTCAGCCGTAGCCTTGTTCACGGATGGGGGTATGTTGCACACAACAAATATAAATACCATTTACAAATACACAAACATAAACAAAGGACTCATACCACAGTGCTTATATGTATCAACCTGAAAACATAAGTGCCATCTTGTAAAGGAATATGAAACAACATGCCTCTAGTAGGATACCATAAATATATGCAGTTTTTTACCGTCCAATTGTCGGTTTATATAACATATTTATATCAACACAATAATTTATAAATGTATGACAATATATTGCAAATTACATATTCAATACTTAAGCAGGTAGCCTTCTATTGCACATTAATATATCACATTAATTTAATACCTTTATCAAGATAAAGTGCTATACATCTAAAGAACCCCAAGAAAAAATTATAATTAAAATATCCAATAGAGATTTGTAGAAAATCTCTAACCTCTGATCATAGAAGCTCGAAAAATCAAATACAATAATCAATTAGCTGCCAAGGTGAGTGTTCATCTCTTCACTCAAATTCAACCCATTCGGAAATAGAGTCATAAATTTGATAATATATTTTGATTCGAGAACACGTAACATTCTCTGTCTGTCTCCACCTCGTACATTGAGTTTAATTTGATCACAGACCAAATATGAAAGTTGTTTTTCATCACCTTGATGTACTTCATGAAAATGTCGTGCCACCGGATAATTACGATCAAAATTATGAATGGCTCTCACATGTTCTAACATTCTCTTTTTTGCTTTATGAATCGTACTTCCCACATATATCTTATCACAAGGGCATCGTAAACAATACACACAAAAATCAGTATTGCATTTAAAAAATCCCTTTATGATATGCTTTTGGCCAGCACCCCATGTTACAGTTTTGCAGTCTTTACTATGTCTACAAGCCTTGCACTGGTGACAGCAAAAAAACCCTGAGATATCAGATCTCTCATTCTCAAATTTGGTGCTGCTCAGCACCATATTGGGACTGAGATTATCTCTAAGCGACCTACCCTTCCGGAAAGTTAATGCCGGCTATTGCACACAAAATCCTGTAGATCTGGATCTGTCTGAAGGATGTGCCAGCTCCTAGTAAGTGCTCGCCTCAAATTAAATGTTTGATTGGAGTAGGTCATGATACACCTGATCTTTTCATTGGTAGTGGTACGTTGGTGCATACGATACAGTAATTCTGACCTTGTGGTACCCTCAACCTTCCTTACAGCCTGCCTGATAATACTGGCACTATATCCCCTTTCGTTAAACCTTGAACACATAATCTTGCACTCTTGCTGATATTTTTCATCGGTACTACATATTCGTCTTGCTCTTATGAGTTCCCCATATGGTATACTCCTGATCAAGTTAGGGGGATGAGCACTCTTAGCATTCAACAGGCTATTCCCTGCTGTTGTTTTCCTATAAAGCCTGGTGTGTACCAGGTTATTTTCAACATTTAGTTCAACATCTAAAAACTGAATAGATGTACTACTGTGCTGTTCACTAAGTTTCAGATTGCACTGATTGTTATTCAAAGTTGTCACAAAGCTAAGTGCCGAATCTACATCACCTTTCCAGATGATAAAAATATCATCTATATACCGGCACCACAACACTACATTGTCCTCGTAGTTGGTTATGTTAGAGGATACTTGCTCCTCCCACCAGCCCATAAATAGATTTGCATAGCTGGGGGCAAAGCATGTACCCATCGCGGTTCCCTGGGTCTGCTTATATATTTGACCATCAAATAGAAAAAAGTTGTTTGTGAGGCAGTACCAAATCATGTCGCAGATCATTTCAGTATGCATAAGATATGATAAAGATCTAGCTCTTAAGTAATGTCTAACTGCTTGAAGACCTAGTTCGTGTTGGATGCAGGTATAAAGGCTGGTGACATCTAGGGTCAAAAATAGAAAATCATCTTCCCAGCCCAAACCATCCATCATTCTTACAAATTGTGTTGTATCCTTGACATAAGAGGGTAAGCACTCAACAAAGGGTCTAAGGTAGAAATCTATATATTGCGAAGTATTTTCCAGTAATGAATCCATTGCTGACACAATCGGTCTACCCGGTGGATTTTGTTTGTCTTTATGCACTTTGGGCAAGAGGTATAGTACTGGAATTCTAGGGTGATCACATTTCCAAAAAAGGTATTCATCCCACTCCAATAAACCCTTGTCCCTCCAATCAACCAGTTTTTCATGATATTTGAAGCTAGACATTTTTAACTCTGCCCGGTTGGCATAGACATAGCATTTACAGTCACTCATCTGGTGTATTCCTTCCCCTAAGTATTGCGTCTTGTTTAAGATGACAACATTACCCCCTTTATCGGATTCACGGATGACAATATCAGGATCCTTGCTCAGACTTTGCAGAGCTATTTTTTGTTTTTTAGTAAGATTATCATACTTGCCATTTCTAGAACCAAATCTATTTGTTTTAAATTGATTGATCATATCTTTTTCAAAAACTTGAATGGCTTCACTTTGAACAGCTGGCAGAAAAATTGATTTCGGTCTAAAGGAACTGGGGCATGACAGCTCAGTTTCAATACCCAAATTCAATAGACTTACAAAAGGATCATCATGTGCAATAGTATCGTCATCCAACACAGATAGTGTGTGTAATAAATCAACATCCGAAATACATAATTTGCTGATATTATTAGTTTTTTCCACACTTTTATCTGTCATTACTTTATTTTTATACAATTTTTTTAGTTTTAACTTTCGTGTAAAGTGAAAAAGATCAATCCAGGTCTGTACATAGTCAAAGTTGTTGGTAGAACAGAAAGATAAGCCCAAGGCTAGGAGATTTTCTTCTTCATTGTTCAATATTCTATTGGACAGATTGACCACCGTCATTGTTGAACTCTGCGTGCTCTTGTGGTCATTGCCGTTGTCGTGAGAACTTCTTTTCTTTCTTCTTGCCTTCGCTGCACGGTTCCTCTTCCTCTGCCTCTCTGTCCTCGTCCCCTGCCTCTGGGCTGAAAATCTTTTCTCTGTTCTGTCCTTCCTTGATTTAGGAGACGAAACTGTTTACGTGTTCTTGAATCAAAATATATTATCAAATTTATGACTCTATTTCCGAATGGGTTGAATTTGAGTGAAGAGATGAACACTCACCTTGGCAGCTAATTGATTATTGTATTGGATTTTTCGAGCTTCTATGATCAGAGGTTAGAGATTTTCTACAAATCTCTATTGGATATTTTAATTATAATTTTTTCTTGGGGTTCTTTAGATGTATAGCACTTTATCTTGATAAAGGTATTAAATTAATGTGATATATTAATGTGCAATAGAAGGCTACCTCCTTAAGTATTGCATATGCAATTTGCAATATGTTGTCATACATTTATAAATTATTGTGTTGATATAAATATGTTATATAAACCGACAATTAGACAGTAAAGAAACTGCATATATTTATGGTATCCTACTAGAGGAGGCATGTTATTTCATATTCCTTTACAAAATGGCACTTATGTTTTCAGGTTGATACATATAAGCACTGTGGTATGAGTCCTTTGTTTATGTCTGTGTATTTGTAAATGCTATTTATATTTGTTGTGTGCAATATACCCCCATCCGTGAACAAGGCTACGGCTGAAACGCGTTGGGAGGAAGAACATTTTCACTTTCTTTAATATACTTTGAAACTGTCCGACTGGTGTCTTGAATTTCTTTCCGATTGGGGGAGAATAATTCACAAATATATATCTATATATATATATATATATATATATCTATATATCTATGTAAATCAAAGATTAGCAGTGCACTCCATTAGGGGAAATTAAATCTTGTGTTTATTTCATTTCAAAACTGAAAACAAAAAAACGAATAACGCGTTTCGACCGTCTGGTCTTTTTCGAGTTCAAAGAACCCTGTTACTATTGCAAATCCTGTTTATAGTGACATTCAATGCTAATTGCAATGCATGTTGGGAATTGTGGTTCTGAAACAATAAATCTTACATCACAACATTAAACAAAATAAAAGTAATCTGATAAATCTCACTACATTCCAAATGAGGGTATAAATCAATTCTAATCAAGCAACATTTTTCATCCTAAATGAATGTTTAAAAGAGGGCAACTTATTGTTAACTGCATATGTCAATGTGCCTACTGTTTTGATTTAAATTAAATTAAACTAGACATTATTACCGCTCTACTGATAATAAAGCTAGATTTTAAACTAGGAGACCTATACAGAAACATTAATTTCTTGGTGTATCAAAAATTATTATTGTATAACTCCAAAGGAGACAAAGAATATCTGTATGAAAAAAATAAGCATAAGCATATTGGTTACAAATATATCAATTCAGCCATAGAATGTGTAACATATACAAAAGAGCCACGCCTAATGATTTCAAAAGAATATATATGTCAACTTAAATAGTAATTGGCTCTTATTGGTATCTGCAAAGGCGGTCAAACGAATATATATACTCAGGGGTTTAATTCCACATTAACGCTAGATGTTATAGACAATAATATAAGACTGGATCTACGAATGGACATAGATTTCTTCATCATTGTTCATCCCAAAGGGGGCCCTTGTTTTCATCTGTATTATAAATCTGGATTAGAGTCGCCTTAACTTTTTGACTCTGTCACCTCCTCTCTCATGTTCTGGGATATGATCAATACCATAATATCTCAGGGTTCTCCAATCATTTTGCGTGTGCGTTTGTAAGTGTCTATCAATCAAAGGCATTTGTATAGCGCACTGCTCACCCGGAGGGTCTCAAGGCGCTGGGGGGGGGGGGAACGCTACTGCTCGAACAGCCAGGTCTTGAGTTGCTTCCTGAAGGCGAGATGGTCTTGCGTTGTCCGGAGGTGGATGGGGAGGGAGTTCCATGTCTTGGCTGCCAGGTAGGAGAAGGATCTTCCTCCGGCGGTGGCTCTGCGGATGCGGGGGACGGTGGCGAGAGCGAGGCTGGCGGAGCGGAGCTGGCGGGTGGGCTTGTGGAAGGTCAGGCGGCTGTTGAGGAACTTGGGGCCCAGGTCGTGGAGGGCCTTGTGTGCGTGGGTGAGGAGTCGGAACGTGATTCTTTTGTTGACTGGGAGCCAGTGCAGGTCTCTCAGGTGTTCGGAAATGTGGCTGTGTCGGGGGATGTCCAGGATGAGTCGTGCTGAGGCGTTCTGGATCCGTTGGAGTTTCTTCTGGAGTTTGGCGGCGGTGCCGGCGTAGAGGGCGTTCCCGTAGTCCAGCCGACTGGTGACGAGGGCCTGGGTGACCGTCTTCCTGGTCTCGGTGGGGATCCACCGGAAGATCTTTCGAAGCATGCGCAGGGTGTTGAAGCATGAAGATGAGACGGCGTTGACTTGTCTGGTCATCGAGAGGGAGGAGTCCAGGATGAAGCCTAGGTTGCGAGCGTGGTCCGTTGGCTTGGGGGTGGCTCCCAGGGCGGGGGGCCACCAGGAGTCGTCCCAGGCGGATGGTGATGATCCCAGGATGAGGACCTCCGTCTTGTCTGAGTTCAGTTTCAGGCGGCTGTTCTTCATCCATTCGGCGACGTCTTTCATCCCTTCGTGTAGGCTGGCTCTGGCGGCGTCCGGGTCGCTGGTGAGGGAGAGGATCAGCTGGGTGTCGTCGGCGTAGGTGATGATCTTGAGGTTGTGTTGACGTGCGATGGTTGCGAGGGGGCTCATATAGACGTTGAAGAGGGTGGGGCTGAGCGATGACCCTTGTGGAACTCCGCAGATGACTTCGGTGGCCGCTGACCGGAACGGGGGGAGGCGGACTCTCTGGGTTCTTCCGGCGAGGAATGAGGTGATCCACTCCAGGGCCTTCTCCTGGATGCCGGTGTTGTTCAGGCGCTGTACCAGGGTGCGGTGGCAGACAGTGTCGAACGCTGCGGAGAGGTCCAGGAGGATGAGGGCCGCAGTTTCCCCATTGTCCATTAGGGATCTGATGTCGTCTGTGGCTGCGATGAGGGCGGTCTCCGTGCTGTGGTTGGCTCGGAAGCCGGATTGCGAGTGGTCGAGGGATCCGTTGGTCTCGAGGAAGGCGGCTAGCTGTCTGTCTGTTGCATATGTGTAATCCTTATGAGTGATTGCTCTAATATGTTCCAAAATTCTCTGTAGTTTTCAAAAGAACTGCAGCATGTGTAATTAACAGGGTTCTGCTATCCTCTGTTGAATTGAAACCAGAAGACCACGCCTCACAGTGTTTATAGAGCTGTTTGTGGTATGTACTTTTAGTTTTAGTTAGTGTCCACTGATCTGTGACATCCTTTTGAGATTACACGGTCTGTGTGGAGACTAAAAACTTGCTATTTCTTTCCTTAAGAGCACAAATCATATTCACAAGTACATCATCAACTCGGGGATCATTAGGTGACTTTACTCAGGTTATTCAGGAAATTGTACTATAACCAAATTAAAGGGTGTAAGGGAATTTTAAAGGTTAGTTACAAACCCTTGCTGCTTTTTTACACCTCTCCCTTCCAGCAGTTCCTATCCCACACATATTTTCCCTCACCTGGCTACTCCAGTAGTCTGTGCCATTATGGAATACAGACTTGGTGGTGCCTAGAGGTGGACTTCTGTGTCATCGAGCAAGCTCCAAGTAATTTTGAAGGTGTCTTGAGAGACTGCTGGGTGGTGGGATTGTTGTTGATCTGGGTAGATTCAGGAACTTTTCCTCACAGAAATGTGAGAAAAATCTATGATTGAAGTTAATATTCATAGCAAGTAGGACAATACTTAATTTGTAACACAAATGAATACCAAGACCCTCTTCAGGAGGCCACTGCAGCTTGCACGAACCATTGCCTTTGCCAGCATTGCCAATGACTGTACCAACACAACTACTATCCATCACACTCCTACAATTGTAACAATTCAGATTATTGCAGGGCCCCAAAGCTATAGGAATAGCTTGGGTGCAGGTATTAGTCGTTTTTCATACATAATAAATTAGTAAACAACTGCTGTTGTCTCACTCCAATCAGACAAACAGCACCACCATGTGGCGGGCTCTCATAAGTGCTGTCAATTAACTGCTGGTGCAAAACACCAGAAACCACATACTCAAATTAAGCACTGATGTAGGGCATTCTGGCGAAGAACATATATTGGAATCCACACGAGTAGCACTATCTTGGACTCCCTTCTGTGTCTAGTTTTCAGAAATACCTCTGGTTGGTAGGCTTCCATGGGAGCTGACTAAGGGGGTCATTATGACTTCGGCGGATGGTTTACACCGTTCAACGAAGTCCCGACGGGCAGGTTGTCTGCTAGTGTGGCTACCTCCCCACAGGCTCTATTACGAGTTTCCTGCTGGGTCAGCGGGCTGAAACAGAGTTTCTGCTCACTGGCCTAGCAGGAAGTGTTCTACAGCATTGCTGTAGCGCGTAGGTTTCACCGGCACCCGTCACGATGTTCACTGTCTACAAAGCAGACAGTAAACATGGCGACGGGACTGGCCATGGAGGCCGCTGCACTGCCCATGCCATCTCTGCCAGCTGTTTCATGGCGGTGCTACTGACATGAAACCGCTGGTGGAGAGGGGAGTCATAATCCCCAGGCAGCGCTGTTTGCAGCGCTGCCCTGGCGGATTAGGACCGCCAGCACTGCCAGCAGCGCCAGTTTTTCCTACTCAGTAAAGTGGCGCTGCTGGCAGTCCGACTGCGGTGCTTCTGCGCGGTCGGAATGTGTTGTTTTGCCACATTGGCCGCAGTACGACTACCACTATGACCCTTGTGGTCTTAAGCTACCTACAAAGCCAGCATAAGTGTATTTGTTATTGGGTGGTACAATTTTTATCAAGGGAAGCACAGGAGTGTTTGGCAGAAATGTTGTCGACTTCCTCAGATTCCATAAGTTCCCCTACAGAAATTTCAGAACAATTTATGATTTTTGCAGAAGTTAGATGTTAATAAACATTCTGGGTAAAAAAAAGACATTGGGATCAATACAAATCACACTTCCCTGGACCCTCCTTGGAGTACAGATTTCGGAAATATCTGAAGTTCGTAGGTTTTCCAAAATCCATCCCAAATACGGGAGAAATTCACATTGCCCAAGAATCAGTAAATTTCACATTAAAATCTTGATGTTTCCATGATTTCGTGTTTTTTTTTTTTTTCAACAATGTTTTATTAAACATTTTCTGGTTTAGTAGTAAAGGGAAAAGTCATAGTATTGTATTCAGATCGAAGGAACAGATAGTATATTCAAGACCAGCGATTTCAATATCTGTTACAATACACAGGTTACATTTTGTATGACAGAGATAGTTAACGGAGAATGTTATACAGCCATATTTCAGTCTGGGTCGTCAATCCTGCAATTTCATAAGTACTTCCTATCCTAAACTACGGAAAGGGTAAAGGGGAAAGCATAAGTCAGCATGGTCTGAAATAAAACAAAAACAGCTAGTTTATAAACCTGCATGCATTTGGGAAGGCACCCTCTGTGGGACTTAAATTATGCCAAAAACAACTGCCTAAATAATCTATGCTATCGAATTATTTTCCTTCTCCAGTGAAATCTAGTAAGTAATTTCCCTTTCTGAAGGTGTATGACAGTTCATCATTACATTTTGTTAACCATTATTTGTCGGTGTGGGGGTGTATGTGTTTCCAGTGATGTAAGAAACTAACAAACCGTAGGAACTGTTAGTGATGTCGCTGGCCATCTCCGATAAGGTGAGGTGTTACCAAACATGCTTGATAGGGAATGTACTAGTGGTAATTTCATGCATGGTTGAAAGTGTACAGAACTGCAAGTGGTTAACAAATTCCAAACGACACTCCAGGAG
The DNA here is from genome assembly GCF_031143425.1 of Pleurodeles waltl. Classification (NCBI taxonomy): domain Eukaryota; kingdom Metazoa; phylum Chordata; class Amphibia; order Caudata; family Salamandridae; genus Pleurodeles; species Pleurodeles waltl. The sequence continues at coordinate 262,194,668 of NC_090436.1, read as the reverse complement.
ATCGTAATGTTTCTGCAATTTCATATGTGATTTAGTGTATCTTCTCAATGTTCATGTCTTCAGCAGTGTATGTTTTGACCCATGCCAGCTTTAACCAGACGGGGAGGTGTCCAGTACCAGTCATGCATTGTTTTATAGTATGTGAACTTTAATTGAGATTCGTGAAGCCCTCTATCAAGTGATTCCTAAACAGTTGACCATTCTTCTATTGGGTAATCAGTCACGAGGGGTTTCTGCCACCTTTCACATGTATACTGGTATGTATATTAGTAGCCTGGCACAGCAGTGACACCTTCTTTATGCCGATGCAAGGGCTGCACCCCCCCTACTTATCCCCTTATTAAGCGTATTTAAAAACTATGCTCATATAGCTGCGCATTTGAATGATCACAGTAAGCATGTAAAAGCAATAATTCACTCACTTTGATAGAATGTTGTTGCTCATGCACATGTGCAAATATGAACAGGCTGACGGCAATCAATCAGCAGGTGCCAGGGTGATGATCTCACAGCCCAGAGGTCTGTGAGATCATGAGTCCAGCAAAGTCATTACATGTGGTGCTGAATTCCACCCTCTCGATGAAGTGTCTGTAGATTTAGCCCCAGTCACTTCATGCTGAAGCCCTATAGCACCAGGCTCCACACATCCATCAGTGCCTGGAGCCATGACAGTACACTCTTTCACAACTCATCACATAGTGGCATGTGGCCAGAAAGACTTGCTGACTCACACCACCCTGTGATGAGACATGAAAGGGTGGTGTTAGAGGTTGCTTGCCAGAAAGTGACTGCTGGAACCTGTGAACTGTATTAGCACTTGTACTGTAGAAACAGAGTGTAGGATCCCGTTCACCGCTTCCAGCACAGACTGGACACTGAACGTTGCAAAAGAGCATGCATTGTGCAGCACAGCCCTTCCACTTTCAGTTTGCTGAGTCCAGTGCACTTGCTCTAGGAGCCCTGAAGAAGATAGGCAGAGGGAGAAATTAAAAACACATTCCTTCTAGAGTGCCTTCAACCTGAGAGAAATGTAAATGGGTGCCTGCACATCTCAAAGAAATGTAAATGTGTGCAATCGGTTAGTCAGCAAAAATGGCTGCCCAAGTCAGTATGGGCTTTCACTGACATAGGGCCTGATTTAGAACTCGGCTGACGAGTTACTACGTCACAACTGTGACTGATACTCCGTCCACCGAAATCTAAATCCCATTCTATCATACGGATTTAGATTTTGGCAAACGGGATAACCATTGTGACAGAGTAACCTATCCGCTGAGTTTTGAACCAGTCCCTTAGTTACTTCAAGCTTCATGGTGACAAAGGTTTATTGTTTTTGAAAGGCAATGTATAAGTTTTGCTCGCTTAGTTCTGGAGTGTGTTTCCCTTAGAGAAATCTTTAGAAAAAAAGGCTTAAACTTGAACAATCTTATTGGGCATTAGTAAACATATACATTTCAAAAGCACTTATTTTATCCTAAACACTAAGGGCCTGATTTAGATCTCAACAGGGGAAAATACTCTTTCACAAACATGATGGATATCCCATCTGCCCTATTATGATCCCATTATATTCTGTGGGGATCGTTATTTGGCGGAGAGGATATCCATCATGCTTGTGACATTGTATTGTTTCTGCTGAGATCTAAATCAGGCCCTTAATATCTTTAAATATTTTGTAACAGCCTTATACTGTGTATAGTACAATATCTAAATATGCAGTTGCATAGTCACAGTTCTTTCCATCATAGGCTGTGACCTCATTGCACTATCAATGCGTGCACCTATTCCCCACTTTGCCAACCAGTTCTATTACTGTCTAATTACACACAGCGATCTGCAATGATACCATTAACCTGTTATAATGTGCATTTCACACTGATTACTATCATTTGCGTATATTTTTCACAAAAGGTGGGTGCATTGCGTTTCATGTGTGTTTAGCTCGAGGTCAAAGGCCCAAAAAAATGTATTCTTTTTAGCCACAATCTAGGACTGAATATAGGCAACCTAGCAAGTACATTTGCACTCAGTCTGAGGCTTCTTTGGAGGTGTCATCATGTTGATTAAAGAAAATGAGCTGAAAAATGCCCCATTTGCCTCCCCCCATTTAAAAAAAAAAAATCTCACGGGAACCCCCCCCCCCTTGAACTCCGCTTAGGACATTAGTGCTCAGTTACTGCAATTGTTTGCCCTGCCACATTGATTGTTTTGTCAAATGTGCCAGCGCTTCCAAATTTTTCCTGCCACCCTCGAGTGTAATTGATGATTGTAGACTTGTTATTCGAATACTGTAAAGGCTAGTTCCTCCTTGAAGACATGCCCCCGTATTTCAAGGTATGCGCGTACTGGAGAACTGTTTTGTTTTCAGCATCGTGACAATTCTATGTTCTAAGTGTCGATAGCGCCAGTCCTGTCTGTGAGTGATTCCAAATTTTAGTTTTAAGTCCTAAAAAGGAACAATAATGACATTAGTAATGCTATAATCTAGGATCAGGATTCCTTTACCTGGCCATTTCCTTCATGTTCCCATAATGCCATATTGGGGTGCCCAGTCGTACAAGTGAATCTATTTTCAAGGCTCTTTGTGCTGAGAGCCAAGTGGCTAATAGAGAGTGTCATTCGATCCACTTCTCTGGGTTGCAGTGGAGTTGCCACATGGATGTCCAGCAATCCAAAATAGCATAGGAGAGCTGCAGTCTCAAAGCGGTGCCAGGTCGGGGATAGGTTAATGTTTACTATGGGAGTTACTTATGATACATGTTGGGCTCTATAGTCAGTTGTGCTTTGGGTGTGTGTACTAAATATTAGGGGTGGGCGGAAGTTTTAATTCTGGCATTGGAATTGGAGTCATTTAGTAATTCCGCCGTTCGGACTGCAGATTTAAATCGGCATTGTAATGGTTTTAAACAGGGCTGGAAGAGGGAGCAGTCCCTCTATGGTTAAAAACCACTGCAGGTTTAATCTACAGTGGTTTTTAAACATAGAGGGGCTGCTCCTTCTTCCAGTCTGTGAAGTACCACAGCAGTGCAATGCACGCCTCTCTGTGCCCTTACATAAAAATGTATTGGCACTTAGGAGTATGCACTGCAGTGCACAACCCTCGTTGCCCTTACATAAGTATGTAAGGATACGGAGGGGTGTTTGTTGAGCTCTAGTGTAGTGCATACCCCTTGGTACCCTTACGTATGTAAGTGCACCAAAAGGTATGGATCCACCTAAATGTCTATCCCTGCATGCCATACCCACTGAAAGCACATCCCTCCCAGCTCTGCATGCACACTCACCAGAAATGCATGGGCAGCATGTAGAGCTACCAATTCCACAATCCCTGATCATACACTACCAAAGGTGGGAGGACAACACCAATATCATTGGGAAAGGTAGAAATGTGGAATATGTGACAGACAATTACCCTAACAAATCACTTACATCCCCACAGGTGCCCTAGCCGGTGTCAGCAGCGAGGGGGTGACACAGCAACCCAGTCCCCCACCAGAAGATGCCCTCAGTGATGACAGCAACTCTGGAGGTCTTGATCTGGATGAACTCCCTGTCCAATCTGGGACCACTGGTCAGTCGTCTAATACATACTGCAGCCAGTCAACCACAGGCCCCCCCCTCAGACTCATGCACCACAGCAGCCAGCCAACTCCCCCAAATATCTGTCCCCAGGACACGTCAATCAGTAGTGGGCCAACCTGTACAGGGACCCGAGTTGACACCACACAGGTAAGACGATGAAGGTCCTGGTGTAAGTGGGAGTGGGCATACCATTCAGGGGACACAGGCACAGGGGGCCAGGGACAGTTGGAGGACAGATGTGCACCAGATCGAGGCAAGGCCCAGGGAACTGACTGCCTAGGAAGCACTAACAACTTCCTAGGGGCATACCAACAACCCCAGGACAGGATAGGTCGGGTGATCAACATCATGCAGGAGAACCAGCGGCTGCAGGGGGAACACCACCAGGAGGACATGCAACAATTGCAGGCCTTGACTACCACCATGGCCTCCATTCCAGGGGTGCTGAGTGACATGGTGAACATCATGCATGAGTACACAACACACCAGCGGGCCCCTTCCACTAGCCAGTGTACTGACCAGCACTCCACTTCTGCTGCAGCTAGTGGACAGGAGGCCCTGCCACAGGACTCACAGGCCACCAGCAACCCTCCCCCTGCAGAAGGTGAACCACCCGCAAACATTCCCTGCAACCCAGACAGACACCAGAGACAGTTGCCAAGACCACTGCCAGGAAATGAGCCCCTGCAGAATGTCCCTCTGCTGTTCCACTGTGTCATCTTGGTCACTTTGGACTGCCATTGCTCCTCCTCCTATGGCCTCCATGGACACTGTACCTGTGCTACAAACTGACCGGGCCACTGCACTTGACTTTTCCCAGCCATCAGCTCACTCTATTGCACTTTCCATTGGTTTTTTTTATTCAAATAAATACCCTTGAACACAACTTAGTAATAGTGCTTTATCAGAAAGAAATGTGCAATGTATTGAACTGAATTGAACTGCATTATCCTGTGCAAATGTCCTGTAATGTGTGAATCCATCCAACAAATGTGTCTCAGAAGTCTGTAGTCATCATATCAGTACACTGTTGTAAGCACACCAACACCTGCAATAAGGGAAGGCATAGGTGACAGTCAGTTGTGATGCAAAGTTAGAGACTGGCACAACACAACAGCCACACAGCACTTTACTAAAATGGAGACACGTATAGATCAACAGTCTTACCTGAATGTCATTGGAAGTACTGTTGAATGATATGTGTCCTGTTGTCCACATCCTCCTCTTCTTCCTCCTCCTTACTGTCCTCAGTGTCTACTGCTGCCACAACTACAATGTCACCCCCTCCTCCTGCAGATTGGGCACATGGCGTCTGAGGGCCAAATTGTGTAGCATGTAGCAGACCACCACAATCTTGTAGACCTTCTCAGGGGAGTAGCATATGAATCCACCTGTTAAATGAAGGCCCATTACCAGGTGGGCCTGGCTTTCAGGAGACTAAAAGAGCATTCCACAATCCTCCTTGTACACCCATGTGCATCATTGTACCAATGTTTAGTCCTTGTTCTCCAATTCTTAACAGGGGTCAACAGCCAGGACAGGTTTGGGTAGCCAGAGTCACCTGGAAGAAGTGAGGGATACACATTAGCCATGCACAATGGCATGGGGTATGACTCCAGTAGGCATACACTGACATACATTGGATGGGGACTCAAGCTCACCTATGAGCCACACTCTGTGTCTCTTTAGTTGTGTCATCACCTGTGGGATGCTGCTATTCTGCAAGACATAGGCATCAAGATCCAGGATATTTGGCAGTGATATTGGAGATGTACTGGTCAGAAATGCACACCATCTGGACATTGAGAGAGTGGAAACTCTCCCTATTCCTGTACACCTGCTCATTTGCCCTGGAAGGGACCAAGGCAATATGGGTCCCGTCACTGGCTCCAATTACATGTGGTATGTGTCCCATTGCATAGAATCCAGCCTTCACCGTGGGCAAATCATCAACATGGAGGAATGCGATGTAGCTGCTCATGTGTTTGAGCAAGGCAGCCAAAACCTTTTCAAGCACAATCGAGAACAATGGCTGTGACATTCCTGCAGCCAAGCCCACAATCACCTGGAAAGAACTAGTTGCCAGGAAATGAAGCACTGTCAGTACCTGCACAAGAGGGAGAATTACTGTGGTGCTACGAATAGCAGGTATCAGATCAGGCTTCAGTTGTGCACACTGCTCTGTGATTGTGGCCCTGTCCAGATGATAGGTGAGTATGATGTGCAGGTCCTCCAGTGTAGCTAAGTCTACAAGGGGTCTGTACACTGGTGCTTGCCTCGTCCTCCTACTCCTCCTCAGTGGTTGGTATCTAAGTGAGCCAAAAGTAAAATGGGTGTGACAACAGGACCTATGGACACACAACATCATAGTACACATACCATGTGTGTATGTAGGACACTAGAATTGACTAGGTGTGTATGTCGACGCCAATGATGCACATATAAATTCAAAATATGAGTAATAGTAGTAGGAAATGGCGACCGCCCTTCCTGTATGCAGGGACAGGTGGAAGTGACCTCACTCTGCCTTCATGAGGCGTCATGGCGGAAGGCGGTCAGCAATGTCGTGCTATTCCTCATTGGCTAACATGGGGCTCTATTGAGTACAGAAACCAATGATGATCAACACCGGCGGTGATGGTGTTTACCGCCGCGGACGTGACTGCCATTTTCTTTCTATCACTTCACTTGATTCCTGACTTTCCACTCAACAACATCTCCACTGCGTGTGCTGCTGTGACCTGTGTCTACAACCTGCCATGGCCCGTGCTACAGGGAAAAGGTCCCCAGCCTTCATGTCGAAGGAGTTGGAGAAGCTTGTGGATGGGGTCCTACCCCTGTATGGTCAGTTGTATGGGCAGTTGTATGGGCCTCCAAACCTGCAGGTCAGTACATCATCGGTATGTTTGATGCAATTGGGCTGCATGTAGATATATTTTTTTAGTGTGCTAGCATTTTGTCATTTCGGGGGGTATGGCTGCAGGCCATGTGAACGCAGAGGTATGGGTCATGTGTGTGCTTGATGGGGGGCAAATGCAGTATGTAAGCCATTTGTGTGACAGGCTGGATTGTACGGCTCATGGTGTCCTTCTGTCTGTGTTTCCTCTGCAGGTCAGCGCCCATCAGAAGAAGGGGTTGTGGCGTGCCATCGCCAAGGATGTGCAGACCCTAGGGGTCCATAGCCGGTGGAGCACCCACTGCAGGAAATGGTGGGAGGACCTGAGACGCTGGCCCCGGAAGACTGCAGAGGCTGACTGTGTGGTATTTTGTAGATGTTGCCTGTCATGGGGTTTGAGTGCAAGGTTCTAGTCAGTGGATGCCCCAATATGCCGGTTTAGCCATTCCTGCGTGGTTCTGCTTAGCTATGTAGGGTGGTATGCATTTTTGGTATTGCTAGGTAGCTTGCATACCATGGCAGATAGGACTTAGTTGGTCTCTGTAGGTGTGCAGATGGTAGTGTTTGGGTTCCTTCCTACTGTAGTTCCTAGGCAATGGTTTGTCACTGTGGTCCCTACTGTGCAATGTAAGTCCCAGGGGGTGATTGTGATGTGTGCTGTTGGTGCTGTGATTGAACCTGTGCTCCCTTTTTTCTCCCCCCTCTCTGCTTTTGTCATCCTGTCCATGTGTGCATTAGCATCATCTGGTGAAGGAGCAGGGGCACCGTTGAGTGGGGGAGCTACAGCCCACGGAACCAGGAGGCAGAGTCGACTGACGCCAAGGGTACCAGTGGTTTTGAGGGCGAGGGGAGCACCACGGGGCAGACTGGAGCAATGACTACAGACTCTGATTCCTCCTCTGATGAAAGTTCCCTGGTGGTGGCGTACCCCTCTGGGACCACCCCAGCTACCTCATCTTCCACCACCCCCCATACCAACACTGCCCTCCCAGTAGCCCCCACCCAGTTGCCTATACCTGCTCACCCAGGAGGGCGGGCACCTCCTTGGCCCCAGGCACCTCAAGCCCTGCCCCAGCCAGCCCTGCTGCCCTCACTGAGTAGGCTATTGACCTCCAGAGATCCATCTCTGTAGCGCAGTCAACCATAGTGAATGCCATACATGGGCTGGCATCCCAGATGCAACAGTGCAATGCCTACCTGGAGGGCATTCACGGTGGCTTGGCTGCCCAACAGAGATGACTTCAGGCTCTGGCCTCCTATTTGATGGCAGCCAGTGTCCCTGGCTCTTCCGTCCCCCCTCCAACTTTCTGTTCCCAGTCACAAAGGCCTCTCCCCAACCTATCCCACACACACAATAAGACAAGCATGCACCCAAAACAATAGACAGGACTTGCACAGGCAAGCGCAGGCATCGAACTTCACTCAACAAGCACAAATACAGCCAATACACAGAAGTACATACAACAGCCACTGCCTCTACTGTCTCCCCTCCTCCCTCACAGTCACATCAACACTCACACATGCATTTACTGCATCAAGAGTCCAAGATCCTGCCACCTGTATGCCTTGTCCACAGTCACCACAACAGCAGACAAGCAGACATGCATCCCTCAGACCATATGTGCAGTCACCACCACCACCATCACCACCTCATGCAGCACACCCACCTCACTTGCAGACACCACCACAACATACATCCACATGTCTTGTTTGTCCTCTCCCACCCTGTCTGCCCCCTCCAAAGACACATAAACGCTCCTACTCAGACCCCCAACAGCCATCCACCTCACACACGCACACTGTCAATGAACATGCACCCAAGTCCAGCACACCTCCTCCTCCTACAACCGCTCCCTCTACCTCCACTCCCATTCTTCCTCCCACACCCCACCACACTGGTCTAAAGAAGCTTTTCCTTTCCTTGACCTCTTCCCTACCCTATCCCCCCATCCTGCCCGTAAGAGGAAAGTTCCCCCAGCCCACTACATCCAGCTCCCATTTGACTCCTGTTCCTCCCCCTAAAAGTTCTCCTGCTACTAAGGGGAACAAGAGTGGCACTCCAGCCCCTCATCCCCAATCCACTCCTCTGCCCCCTACCAAGAAGGGCAAGGACCCACCCCCTCCCAAACCCAAGCCCAAGGACCCTAACCCAAGAAAACCCCACCCACCGCTTTCCCTGAGCTGCCTGTCTGCCATCTCCATGATGCCCCTGCCCAATGGAGTGCCTAAGCTGTCAGGAGTCAAGTTGGGCTTTGGACGTTATCCTGTGACCATTAATAACTTTGGACTGGCCAATGGTCCTTTCTGTACATATATATATTTATATTTATCTCTATTTATAATAGAGTTCGCTGTTACCACCTAATTACAGTGGATGGACAACAGGTATTTGTCTTGACTTTCTTTGCTCCTGGGTTATGTTGCTGTTGATTTACTCTGCAGATTGTTTTGGGTGAAGCATGAGTATTTGGTGTGTATTGTGCATGTGTATTTGTCACTGTCTCCTTCCTCCCTTGTGTGCTAGACGGCTGTACTCACTGTTGTCGTCTTCATCAGTGGTGGTGCTCCTGGATGGCCATCATGTGGTACAGCATTGGGAAGACTTCCAGTTCGGGATCCATGGCGGCGGAGGACTCCTCTGTGTCCCTGGGGGTGAGTGTCTCCTTTTATACGATGTGTTTCCGCCAGGCTTTTGATGGCTTTGCTAATGCCCCAGAAATCCTGGAGGTCTGCTATGTCATAATATGTTGGGTGGATCCGTGTCTTCCAGTAACCTGTAGGTGGCTACTGCCGTGGTCTGTGGCCGTACCTCACTGGAGGTTGGGGTGGTATATTGGCTGTATATGGGAGGGATTACCACCATGGTCATAATTTGGCGGTCTTTACAGCCAGCCTGGTGACAGTACTACTGCCCTCACAGGCGGGGTGATCGCCTGACCGCCAATGTCATAATGAGGGCCATATTGTTCTAGCACCCTGAAGAGGGAATCCCACTCCACTCATTCAAAGACTTTCTCTGCATGTTGGGGGAGTGCCACTGTTGGACATCAGGAATATTCATAGAACCAAAGAAGATGTAAAAGAACATGAATATGACGTCTGGAGTTCCTGCCAGGTACAAATTCCACCTGCAATTCATGTATTAGATATGTAACATTTTTCTTAGTCTGGCCCTTGCTATCTTCACCAAAATCTTCACATCTGTTTCATTAGTTAAATTGATTGATAGTACAATTTCTATGGTCTTTGTTCAGTTTGTGGATCATGATTATTATTTATTTGTGGGAGAATGGATGAAATGTGTTGTTGTTTTCTACTGCCTGAAATACTGCATGCAGGATCTTTGTTGCATAAGCCAAAACCAAAAGTACAAACTTTCCAGAATATCAATTTTCACCTGGGGAAATAATATTGGTTAAGTCAAATACTAACACTTCTACTTCTTCTAAAGTAATTTTTCCTTTCAGTAATTTCCTACTTGTGTCTGAAAGTCCTGGTATTCTCTTAGAGTCGCTTTACCTGTCATCCACAATGTAAGTGATGAAACTTCTAAGACCTAAATGTCTGCAGTGAGTTGCCTAATAAGGGTGTGGAGTTGCATTTTTGTCTTCTAATAGTCTAAATTTGTATAGGTTCATGGGTCATACTTGCAGTGGTGCTACAATTTGACCAATGTCTGACTCCAGATGAATAGGAGTATGATCATACATGCCAGCATCCCTAATTTCATATCTTAGACTTTCATCTAACATGTTGCCTAATATCTTAGAGTAATCCATCCTGGAGATGGAGCTGTGTGCACAAATGACAAAAAGGTATATTCCCTGACCTTTTGGTGTAATAGTGTGATTTAATGTGCATAGCTCATGCTCTCTTTAACTTGTGCTGAGCTGCACCATGTAACTTGCACTATGTTCACTTTTGAGCTTTGTAATGATTGTATTTGCACATGCATGCAGAGAACAGCAGGCAAGGATTCCAGCTGACTGTATCAGTTGTTCCTGGGATCCTGGCTGGCCAGTCGCTGCCTGTCGTGAATGAAGACTTACACCTTAGTCACCATTATCATTTTGGACAGCCTCTTCTCCAGCGATTTGATATGAATACTGGCCAAGCTCTTGCTGAGGTGCCCTCCTGAACTGCGATTGCCTCATTGCGACGCCTTTCTGATCTACAGTGCACTGCATCATTCGTCGACCTGCGTTTCTTGTGCTGTGGTTCCACCTCAATTTTGGAAACTTCAGCTGACCTCCCAAGAAACTCTGGTTGCTACATCATGCCACTAGGCGGCCCCAAGATTTCAGCAGAGCGTCGCACAGCGTTATTGTCTGTGATGTGACACACAGCGGCCATTTGCATTGGGTTTTTATTGTTACATTCAACCCAACTCACAGTGCAGCGCACAACGGGAATTCAATTCACTCTTTTCGTTTCTACCCATTGTATTCATGCCTCAGGCAGCACTGCTATCATTGTTGTTTCTGCTCCTACAAGCAACTCCAAGTCAGTTTTAATGTGATGTTCTTCGAATTAACACTCATTTTACTACTATGACTTTTCAAATGAAAGCTTGAGGTGTAATCTATTATTTTATTAGCAGTTTGGGTCTACTTTACGTATTACTTGTTGTCCATTATAGCTACAGCACTGCACATTACACAACCTCCTCCCTTTTTAGAGCAACCTAGTAAGTCTGCTATAAAATGGGCTTAAATTATTTTGTTTATTTGAGAATCATCTGGTGGCTATTGATGCAGGCAATTAAAGTCCTGAGCACAAATTTGTACTCTTGTATGGTAGTTTAGGCCTAACTGCTCAGGAATTCTTTGACATCCTGCCACCCATTTCAGCTTCTCACGGTCAATCTGGGAATGATTGTTGGAACATATATAGTGAAACAATTCAGAGGTTGCAAAAACTATTTGCAGAGTGACCCAGCATCAGGTTGGAGAGACACATTTTTGCTAAACGTAAACAACTTGTGGAAGAACATGTTGAGGAGTATGTGGCTGCTCTTAGAATTTTGTCAGCCACATGTGAGTTTGATCTGAATCCGGATACACACATTTGTGACAAGTTTGTGTTCAATTGTGCTTCAAAAAAGATTCAGGAGCGATTACTCAGTTGCTGTAATCTTACTGTCAATTTGGTTTTGGACCTGGCTATAAGTATCGAGAGATCTCTACTATCATCTAAAGTTTTACATACAGAGTCTACAGTAAATATTGTCTTCATTATTCTAGATCAAGAAACTGATTCTCTGTGCTTGGTAAACACAAATGGAAAGTCACAAACACAGAAAAGAAATACAAAGAGAATTCCAGCAGATACAGATCAAAGAGTCATATGACTAACTTGGCTGGTTGTCCTGCGGTGGGCAAATGTAGTCTAACTTGCAAAAGGTTAGGACACTTTCAGGTTGTGTGTAGGAGTGATAAAGTTCCTATTCGCATCAGCAGTGAGGATGTAGGACTCGATTCTTGCACTGATTCCTTGAGTAATGCTTGAGTAATGTATTTCTGTTAGCAAAAGTGTAAATTGTCCCATTTATGATGCAATTATTGATAATGTTTTGTTGCTGGTTATGGCAGACTGCTGCTCACCAATCAGAATCCTTTGAGACACTACGTTTGGTAGCAAATGAAGCAAAAACATATTACTCATTCCCCCAGATATTTGCCCTCAAGTATTTAGTGAGATGCCCATTGAAATATTAGGCTTTTTTCTTGGTAAAATGCAGTGCTTGGGCAGCTAAAACCTCAAGGTGTTTGTAGCTATCAATGGTAAGAATATCATTGGTTGGCAAAATCTTGATAAAATGGGATTATACCTGATTCCTGGTTTAAGAACTCCTGTGGTTGTGGGCAACATGTGTGTGACCTCAATTTGTAGTTGGGAGGATCAAGTTGAGGCAAATCTGACCAAGCACAAATAGCTGTTCGCCGAAAAGGTGGGGCCTGTCAAGGGCTTTGTCCATATCATCAGACTCAACCCCCATGCACAGCCGTTTTATTCACAAGGTACAACAGGTTCCTTTGTCTTTCAGGGAAGAACTCAAACAAATGCTGAAAGATATATGTACTCAAGGCATTAGAGAACCTGTCAAATCACCTCAGAGGGTGGCACTGATTGTGGCAGCATGCAAGATATCAGGTGAAATTTGGTTGTGTGCCGACCTGCGTGATTTGAATTCTATTTTTTGGTAGACTCTCACCCCCTACCCAGAGTACAAGAATTGTTAGCTAATTTTAGCTAATTTCGGCAAGGTAAAATGGTTTTCCATCATTGATTCAAGATCATCCTACCACCAGATTGCCTTGGACAAGGAGTCACAGGAGCTAATGACTTTTGTCAGGGCTTTGGCGGCCTACAAATACCTGAGTCTACCATTTGGGCTGGTATCAGCAGCCAGCATCTTCCAAATCCTCTTCGGAGTCCTGTCAGTCGACCTCAAAGGAGTACAAGCCGACCAGGATGATATACTGGTCTTTGCAAATTCACTGGAAGGACACAATTTCATATTGGACAAAGTGCTCTCCATTCTATGCACAGAGGGATGTCTGTCAGTAAGAATAAATGTAAGTTTGCCACAAAAGAGGTGGGATATTTGGGACATACTATTTCCGATTCAGGCATCAACCCAAATTTTGGTTGGTAAAGGCCATGAAGGAGGCAAATGAATCTGCTGACCTTGATGCTTTACAATCATTTTTAGGTCTCATAGAGTATAATGCACAGCTTGTGTCAGGGTATATGCCCTAACAGTAGATTCTTTAAGATCCTTGTTGAGTAAAGGACAGGAATTCACTAGTTCTGAGTAAATATAAATTGCATTTGAAAAAGTCAAAGACCTAATCATGAAGGTACCAACCCTTAGTGCATTTATTGAAGATCATACTTCAGTAGTTACTGTGGATGCTTGTCTCCAAGGACTAAGGGAGGTCTTGAGCCAAAATGTTGGTGGAAAGGAACAATCTTGCATTTGTTTCAAGGTCCCTCAGGAAATTTGAGAAACAATACAGCACAATTGAACGCAAAGCCCTAGATTGCATTTGGGCAGTACAGAAGTTTGATGATATTGAGTTAGTTGCTTATGTTGATGCTGTTCACGCTATACAAGAAGGCAAATCCACATTTAATGTTGATGAATGTACAAATACATGTCACGGAGATTACATTTTTAAACAAGTCAGCTCATAAATAACACAAGGTTGGCCTGAAATCAGATGCTGGCAAGGAGATTTAAGGACTTACGCATAGGTTGATAGTGAGCTGTCAATGGTCAATGGATAGATCTTGAGAGGTGACTTGCATGCTCCTCTTTCCAAGGTACACAATTTCATCATTTCCATAGCACACCAGGGGCATTTAGGTTCTACCAAGATGTGCATACTACTTCCAGGTGACTCCGGATATCGAATCCTGTCTTGGCTGTTGACCTCTATGAGGAATCTGAGAACAGGGGCAGAAAATCAGTACAATGAAGGACATGGCCATACCAGGAGGATTGTTGAACACACATCTGGTCTTCTGAAAGCCAGGTTCCGGTGCCTCTATTTAACAGGTGGATCACAATGCTGTGCCCCTAAGAAGGTCTACTAGATAGAGGTGGCTTGATGCATGCTGCACAATTTGCCCCTCAGATGCCATGTGCCCTACCTACCCAAGGAGGGGGGAGACAATGCGCCTGTGGCAGCAGAGGACACTGAAGACAGTGATGAGGAGAAGGAGGATGTGGACAACAGGATACATATCATACAGCAGTACTTCCAATGGCACTCAGGTAAGACTGTAATTCTGTTCATCTCTCCATTTCAGTTAAGTGCTGTGTGACAGCTGTGTTGTGCCATTCACTACCATTACATTTCAATTAACTGTCACTTATGACTTCCCTTTTTGCAGATGTTAATATGGTCACGACTGTGTACTGATGTGATGACTACAGACTGCTTATACACATTTGTTGGATGGATGCACACCTTACAGGACATTTGCACGGGATAATACAGTCAAATACACTGCAGATTTATGTATGATAAAGGACAGATACTCCAGCTGTGTTCAAGATTGTTTATTGAAGTGACAAAAAGGAAGGGATAGTGCAATAGAGTGGGGTGATGGTGGACGAAAACTTCAGTGTAGGGACCCAGTTGGTTGTAGCACAAGTCCAGTGTCCATGGGGCCATAGAAAAAGGAGCAATGGCAGTCCAAAGTGAAAAGGTGACTTAGTGGCACACAAGGGAGACATTCTGGAGGGTCTTGGCAACAATCTCTGGTGTCTGTCTGTGTCACAGGGAACGTTTGTGGGGTGGTTCACCTTCTTCAGGGGAAGGGCTGCTGGTGCCTGTGGGCCTCCAGTCCATCTGTCCACTAGCTGCAGCAGATGTTGATGGCTGGAGAGTGGACTGGGTAGTGGAAGTGGGCAGCTGGTGTGCTCTATTCTCCCACATGGTGTTGGCAATATCATCCATCACCCCTACAATGGAGGCCATGTTGGCATTGAAGCCCTGCAACTGCTACATGACCTCCTAGTGGTGTACCCCCTGCAGCCGCTGGTTCTCCTACATGATAGTGATCACCTGGCCCATCCTGTCCTGAGGTTTTAGGGATGCCCCCAGGACATGGGTAGGTGCCTCCTGGGCAGTCAGTTTCCTGGCACACAGCTGACCTCCCACTGTCCCTAGTCCCCTGTGCCTGTGTCCCCTGAATGGTCTGCCCACTCCCACCTACACCAGGACCTTGTAAGTCTTGCCTGTGTAATGTTGACTCGGGCCCCTCTACATGTGTGCACACTATTGATCAGACAGGAGTCTGGGGATGGTGACTGGCTGTTGTGGTGATGGAGTCAGAGGGGGCTGCCCTGTGGTGGACTGGGTGTGGGATGTGGAAGCTGACTGACCTGTGGTCCCAGATCGGCCAGGGAGTTCATCCAGCTTGGGACATCCAGAGTTGCTGTCATCACTGAGGGCATCTTCTGGTGGAGGACTGGGTTGCTGTGACACTTGCTTGCCGCTGACATTGGCTGGGGCACCTGATTGCTAGGGTCATTGTCTGTCACATATTCCGTATTTCTGGCTTTCCCTATGGGTTTGGTGTTGTTGTCCCACCTTTAGTTAGTGTATGGTGATGGATTGTGGGGTTGGTAGTGTTACATGCTGTCCATGCATTGCTGTTGTGTGTGCATGAAGAGCTGGTAGGGTTGTGCCTGCAGTGGGTAGGGCACGCAGGGGTACACAATTGAGGGTAGTCAGTGGGGTGTTGCACTGTATGGAATGGAGTGGGGTGTAAGGAGTCAGGGTGAGGGGGTGACATGCCATGCAGGTATCGGTGGAGGTAGGTTAGTAATGGTGACTTACCAGTGTCCAGCCCTCCAGTGACTCCTGTGAGGCCCTCAGGATGCAGGATTGCCAAGACTTGCTCCTCCCATGCTGTCAACAGTTGGGGAGAAGGTGGGACCCACCACCAGTCCTCACAAAGCCGACCTGATGCCTTGATGCAGTGGAACGCACCATCCTCTGTAGGTCGTTCCCCCTCTTTCTAATGTCATCCCTTGTGTGTGGATATTGTCCCACCGAGTTCATCCTGTCCACAATCCTCCACCATAGCTCTACTTCCTGGCAATGGAGATCTGCTGGACATGTGCACCAAACAGCTGTAGCTCTGCCCAGACGATTTCTTTCATCATCACCCGCAACTCCTCATCAGTAAAACGGGGGTGCTTTTGTGGGGACATGCCTATTGCCTGGTAAGTGTGTTGTGCAGAGGGTGTTCGGTGTTGAGGTAGGGTATGTGGTGTGTGATGCGTGACGGGTGTATAGGTAGGTGTGTGTGGGCAGTTCTCTGAGGGTTTGGCCTGGCAAGGTGTAGCAGTCTTTTCATGTTTGCAAAGGATTGTAAGTTATGTGGAGGTGTGTTTTATAGTGCTGTTGGTGGGTGTGTAGGGTGTGTGTATATGTGTCAGGTGTGGGTTTTTTGATATGGCCAATGTTGGCTTCTAGTGGTGTTGGGTGCCCTATCCGCCGCAGTGGTGTGCACCACCAATGGCTGGCCGCCGTTGATTGTCAGCTGTGGTGATTCATAGGTCATAATTTGGAGGGCGATGTGTATTGCTGGCGCAGCGGGGAGGGTGGTGGTCTGACAGTTTTTCGCCTTCATTAGGTCTGGCGGACTTGTGTTTCGGGCCGGTTCCTGTTGTTTTTGTGTTTGTGTGTCATAATCTGGCGGGCAGATTGCCACCTCTGTGGCGGTTTGTTGGTGGTCGTCACCACAGCGTTCTTTGAATAAAGCCGCCAATGTCATAATGAGGGCCTCTGTACCTGCTCTGTCCACAATTTCTGTCAAAGGTCATCGGGTAAAAAGGTCTAGTAACACAATAATATTCTCCTGTGCATCCCCCACTGATCCCATCATATCTACTGCTACTGATTCCCAGGGATGTTTGGGTACGCATCATGGACTCATAGGGGGTCTTAGAGTTCGTACAATTTGTCAGTAAAAACACACTTATGGAATTCCCTAACATATCTCTCCACTGCAGAATCCACACCAGCCCACCCGAAATGTTTTTTTACAGCAGACTTTGTCCTTACTCCCCATAATGTCCTTCATGACAAAGATGTATTATATATTTTCTTATCCCTTTCAGGGGAACAATTCTATCCCCTCATAAAAAAAATTCATTATCCTTGGAAAATTCAAATCAGACCTCCCAAAATGGTCTCACCTCTCTGCCAAATTAGTTTTTGCTGGACCAGCCATTCTGAATAAAGTTGGCTACTTCTGACAAAACAAATCCCTTCTGGCATTCTGCATTCTACTGTTCTTTCTTTTTTGCAGGTGATCCACAATCATGGACTAGTGCTAAATAAAATTCATCCCATGCAGTAACCACACATTCTTTTAAAGGAGCAGGTAAACGAGATAAGCAATCAGCAACAATATCTTCCTTCCCTGGTACATAAACAACTCTGTAAATATAATATTGCATTCTCATGGATAGTCTGGCCAGTTTTGTGAACTTCTGTGGTTACCAATTTCACCAAAGGCCTGTGGTCACACTATATGATTAAGGGTTTTCCCTATATGAATGCTCTAAAATGGTCCAATGCTCGTGGAATTTCATGGAGTTCCGCATGCAGGCAGAGTAGGACTCAGCCACCTATTTCTTCTGACTACGGACGAGCAAAAGAAAAAACAAATCAATAAAGTAAATATTCAGATGTATACCGGTGTTTGTTATCTCTACTGCTAAGGTAATAGAAGAAAAAGAAATAAACAAAAACTGGTTGAAATAAACTTGTTATGGGTGCTTCTCAGGTGCTTGGCTGCTGGGCCCTTATGGTGGCTAGATGAGAACTTGTTTGCTAATATTTGAGAACATTATTGTTGGGTCAGGCAGGAGATCATTAGCAGATGGCCAGTTGATGCCTGCGTGAGGAGGACGAAAGGGGAGAAGGCAGGTCTATTCAAGGGAGGGGGCCGGGCGCACACTGCTCAGCAGTGAAGCTCCTTCCTCTGTCGGTGGCTAGCTGCTGTGCTTGCCTCTAACTGTCCGGAGGAGCACTTATTGTTCTGGCTGCACACACTGAGGAGGAGAGATGCATTCACCCCCCCAAAGGAGCCCAGAGGTGAGCGCTGGGAGCCACAGGGGGGCTACCTAGGAGCAGTACAGGCAGTTCCTCCTCCTTCGGCTTCACTATGTACTCTGGGCTGGAAATCAAGACTTGCTCTATAGAGTAGATCCTAGTACTGCTTGTATCACAGGTAGGGAGCAGAGATCAGCTGATAAAACCTGGGTTAGGGGGTGTGCGGTGTATTGGAGTTGGGTGAAGCCGGGAGATGAGCGTTGGGAGCCACAGGGAGGCTACCTGGGAGCAGTACAGCCGGTTCCTCCTCCTCCGGCTTCACTATGTACTCTGGGCTGGAAATCAAGACTTGCTCAATACAGTAGATCCTAGTACTGCTTGCATCACAGGTAGGGAGCAGAGAGCAGCTGATAAAACCTGGGTTAGGGGGTGTGCGGTGTATTGGAGTTGGGTGAAGCTGGGAGCTCCAAACTCCAGGTGGGGTAGAGGCAAGAGGGAGTCCAGCCTTCCCAACTACCATTCCCAGGAGACCCGCAGCTGTCCCATCTGTGTGTTTGCTTTCTGTGAACCCTCCTATAAATAGACTCCCCAAGACAAGGCTCCCATACCTCTGCAGTGTGTGGCCCTTGCCCCTCCTCTCTGGTGGATGCTGCTCCCTTTCTCAGCAGCTTCACTGTCTCTGTGGCATGTGCTGTAGGTGACGAGCGTGCCAGTGAACTCCTTTCCGCAAACATTAGGCAGAGTTTTTTGCCAAACTCCATGCTCCAAGAGGAGCGTGGAGTAGCAAAAACTCTGAGAACTGCACCATGCGGAGCATAGTTTGCCCCACCCCTAATTATCATGTCTCAACTTGTTTTCCAGGTCTGTATGCTTATCATGAAGCCAATTGTCCTGTTCCTAGTCCTTGAAGTTATCATGGGTTGTTTCCAGAGAGTTGACGAGTCTCTCTGTTTAAGATAGACATCTTTGGAATTTAACACTGTCTGTTCACATTTAACTTAAGTCTGATGATATGTTCACTAGTTAATTCTCAAAGGTGTTTACAGTGTGTCTCATCTCTGTGATCTCCTTAAAGATAGTTTCAAGCATTGTTTTCATCACCTGACTCTGGTGCTCAGTTTTTCTTATTTCCTTTGACCTCTTCAGTGAAGAGGAAGTGCTTTGATATTCTCTCAGCCGTCATATTAAGTGATTGGCTTTGTACTTATACCGCTCTCTTGCCTCCTGATCTTGTGGTGGTATTAAATGACTCCAGTATCACATCACTCACTTCAATGGTAAAGGGTAAATTATATGGCTTCTGTATCATTCAAACACTCATTGCCTACTCCTCAAAAGCTTTGAGCAAAGCTAGGGGTGGGCGTCAAACTCCGCTCCACTGGTGGATTTCTCTGAGTTTTTGCTACTCCCTGCTCTGCCTGGAGCATCGAGTTTGGCGAAAAAACTCTTCCTACCATCGGCAGAACGGAGTTTACTGGCATGCTCACACTAAGGACCAATGAAGAATGCCCAAGAACTGTAGAACTGAGCATTCTAGTTGTCAAAGAACAGCCGTTTCTCACAGAAGAGGTTTCAAAATATAAGGGTCATGTCCAGACTAAAGAGTTCATACGAGAGAGAAAGAGTGGGCGGAAGAACACCAGCACTAGCAACCTTCCTTCGTAAGAAGGAGGACAGCGAAGTCCAACTTGTCCGTGCTGAAGTATCAGAGGGACTGGAAGCACACCAGGCGGGTTTCACAATGCCACGGGAGGAATTCATTCGGGAACTGACTTCAGCGGCTCTACTCTAGATCCATTGGGGATTCATTATTGATGATGCAAGGCTGCTGAATGAAGACCAATTGACTCAATGCTAAATTCCACAGGTTCGGGTATCCGACAACTCAGTCTTTTGTCAGTCACTATGTGTGTGACTGGAGCCATAGTGACTGGTTAGACGTATTCCTAGTGATGTAACAATGACATCGAAAGCCAAGGCATTCTTAATCCTAGCTGGAACTGAGATCACACCACAAGCTTGCCTCAGTCTCGACATGCCTGTGCCCCGGCTCCTCTCCCTGCCACTCACTTATTACAAGGAGTGAAAAACATGCAAAAGTGAGCAGGAAAAGACACAGTAATCTGCCAAATAAATGGATAACTATTAGGAAACGCCTGCAGCTCATGCCACCGGAGACATCTGCATTCAGGTTGCACACAGGATACACAGTAAAAGCTAAATTTCAAGTTTCTCTCATGAACCGATTTGTGCATTAATAGCCCACAATGCCGCTGGGACTCCATATCCCTGCACCGGGGAGGCTGTGGCTGACAAGGAACATTCTGGAACACAACGAGAACACAGGTCCACTGTGATCCTGTTTCCAGGCAAAGTTGGTGTTATGCAAGTATCATTCGTTCACTCTAACAATTTTCGGAATCTACAACCATTAGTAATTTCACACATGAACACTGTTATACTTTTCATCCTTGGTGTTGTCTCCCCTAACTTTTTGCGTCTGTTTCCCATGTTGTTGATGTGTGCTGGACTCTGATTTTGCTGTTTTGTTACTCTGGGCAATTTACCACTGCTAACCAGTGTTAAAGTGCAAGTGCTCCTATACAAAATGTGTATGTAATTGGCTTATCCATGATTGGCATATTTTATTTATTAGTAAGTCCCTAGTACAGTGCACTAGAGGTGCATAGGGCCTGTAAATCAAATGCTACTAGTGGACCTTCAGCACTGGTTGTGCCACCCACATAAGTAGCCCTGTAATCATGTCTCAGACCTGCCACTGCAGTGTCTGTGTGT
Organism: Pleurodeles waltl; assembly: GCF_031143425.1. Taxonomy (NCBI): domain Eukaryota; kingdom Metazoa; phylum Chordata; class Amphibia; order Caudata; family Salamandridae; genus Pleurodeles; species Pleurodeles waltl. The sequence continues at coordinate 262,173,809 of NC_090436.1, read as the reverse complement.
GCAGTTCTTAACTGTAAATTCGACTTGGCAAGTGTACCCACTTGCCAGGCCTAAACCTTCCCTTTTCTTATATTTAAGGCACTCCTAAGGTAGGCCCTAGGTCACCCAAAGCGCACGGTGCAGTGTATGGTTAAGGTAGGACATATAGGCCATCACAACAACCCTGGTGGTCGGTGATAAAGTGACGGTAATATCGGCAACAGGCCGGCAGAAACAAAATAGAATTTTGACCACTGCGGAAACTGCCAACACAGACAGCCACTTTAACACTCTGACCGCCATGGCGGTAGCAACAAACACCACGGCGGTAATCGCCAACAGCCAGGCAGAAGACAATGTTCCGCCCACAGCATTACAACAGGCCTATCTGCCAGCTTTTCCTGGGCGGTACCAACGCATCAAAAGCACGGCAGAAACAGTACTCTGAAGGGAAATGACTCACCTCTTGACACTCAAGGAAGAACCACGACACCATGGAGCCCGAACTGCAAATTTTTCCAATGCTATTGTACCTTCTCATACACCAGGAACACGAACACCGGCGAAGACGACCACGGTGAGTACTGCACCTAGCACACAAGCGAGGGGGGTGGAAAAAGAGAGTGACACATACACGCAACACACAATACCACCACACCCACCCTCACCCACAACACCATACATGCAAACAGGTGCAACATCATTACATATACACCCCGTAGCCCTCAGGAATAACGCAAGGACAAAAGGAATTGATTGAAATTAGTGTAATAGTACATTTTCTGATAAATACGTACTTAAATCAATAAACAGTATGTACAATACATACAAAAGGAGTGAAAATGCCCACTCCAAAATGTCCGTGGCCCACGGGGCCATAACACATAGGCCAAGGCCACACTTGACTCCTGCCTCAATATGGGGAGAACACTGCAGGGGCATCAGGTTGAAAAAACACAGGCACCTCAGGGGGACGGGGAATGCTCAATGTTTGGCCGTCATGCCAGAGTGAATGCCCTTCAGGTATGCATTTGTTTGTTGGAAATGCCCTGCTAGACCCTGGATGGCATTTAGTATGGTTGACTGCCAACCAGAAACGGATCTCAGGAGGTCAATAGCCTCCTCACTGAGGGCAGCAGGGCTGACTGGGGCAGGGCCTGAGGGGCCTGGGGTGAAGGAGATGCCCACCCTCCTGGGTGAGCGGGCACGGGAAACTCACTGAGGGGCTGCTGGGAGGGCTGTGCTGGTATGTGAGGTGGCGGCTGTACCTGTAATTGGGGTGGGCACAGAGGTGTCCGCCACTGCCAGGGAGCTCCATCAGAGAAGGTGTCGCTGTCGGTACTGTCCCCTTATGTCTCCGTCGTGGTGCTCCCCTCCATCCCACTGGTGCCCTCACCATCAGGGGATTCGGCCTCCAGGCCCTTGTAGGATGCAGCTCCCTCTGTCGCCAGTGCCCCTACTCCTCCGCCGGATGATGCTAATGCACACAAGGACAGGGTGACAAAACAAAAAAGGGGGCAGAGACAGAGGATACACTTAGTCAATGCCAGCAACAACACTACCTTTGGCGTACACAACTCACAGGGAACAGCCCTATGAACTAGGCCATGCACTACTAGTTACAATGCTAGTCACCAGGCCATGGGTACAATGCCTAACGCCATTAGCTGTACACCTGAAACCCACAGGATCCTGCCCAGTAGTAGATGTCCACTAACATTATTGGGGTTGGACTGCATCTGATCTTGATGTAGCATATGGTATCTTATTCTTATAATTGTATTTATCTGTGCTTGTTTGTTTCTTCCTTAGTTCATATCTTTCCTTACTCATTGTTTATATTCAAGTGTCTTAGTTCCATACTGTTGGGCAAACAGAATCTATCTTTGGGGGGGTTCTGGATTCTTGGGAGGCATTGCTATTCTGACCTTCAGCCTGATCAGATGTGTATACCTACAATAAACATCATACTTGGATTACCAACACTTTACGTGTGAAGGATTCATCTTTTCCTCTTCCCCATTCTACATTTTTGGTACCAGGAGTGGGGTGAGGGTTTCGTGTTGAAAGAAAAAAAAAACTACGGAGCAGTTTTTAAGTTGACACGGAGTCAACTGGTCCACCAACTAGCATATGCATAATGGCAGTGAAATTTGGCTCATCGCGATCGTCAGCACCTTACACGTAAAGTTGGCGCAGCGTTTCATTTTAATATGCCTTGTTTTGATTCTGGCGTTTATCTTACTTGTTTTGAAGCCAGGCGTGAGGATTGTTTCTTTACGATTCACCAGCGCATGAGTCACGAGCCTCAACAGTTTGCCTCGCTCTGTGCAACGTCTTGTAGCGTCTGTCGTCACACGCCTGTTTGGTTGAATACGTAACGGCATTGCCTTGGAAACGGAGACACCTACATGCAACTCAACGCTTCCGAGCACTTGGAAGTGGTCACCTAGGAGACGCAACGCGCACAGAAACAGGCACAGAAACGCGCGTAGGATTTAAGTTACAATTTTTCAGCAACAAGCCCTCGTTTAAGACGCGCGTTTTGTTACATCGTCCAGTGTCTAAGGGTGGAAAAAATTGTTTCGAACATCATTTAAAAAAAAAAAATAGAATACTTTCATATTTAAAGCGACCCCTCCAACGAGAACATTAGTGTTCCTTCAACAGGAATTTTAGCGGAGAAAGTGTTCTTGGCTTTAGGAATTTGGGACTGAATTCTTTTACAAGGCATCTTGGCTCCACCTTCAACTTGTTTGTCATCGTATTTATGGCATCTAGTAATCTAGTAGTACAACCTCCACCTTTCTTAACAAAAAGTGGAAACCCGGACATTAAATGGAGAGAATGGATAAGGATTTTTGAAAATTCTTTGGTTGCAATTGATGCTAATGACTTTCCTCCCACCAGGAAGTTGGCCCTCCTATTTAATCATCTAGGTGTGGCCGGGCAGCGTGTTTTTGATAATTTACCTATCATTCCTCCACCAAATGAAAGTAGTGGTGACACTACAATATGGAATGTTTATATTGAAGCGAAAGAAAGAATTGGGAAGCAGTTCTCGGATGAATATAATGTTTTATTAGAAAGGTTCAATTTCGCAATGTGCAAGCAGTCTATGGATGAGACAGTGGATGAATTTGTAGCTAATTTGCGTGTGCTGGCTACGAGATGTGATTTTGGTTCTCATGTAGACATGCATATTAGAGACCAGTTTGTGTTCCACTGTTATTCAAAAAAAATACAAGAACGGTTATTAGCGTGTCGCAATCCTTCCTTAGAGGAAACATTAGACATAGCTAAAGCTGTTGAGAGATCCATTGTTACCTCTAAAGTAGCATCCGGACACACAGAGAATGTAGGGGTTGATCAGCTAATAGAAGCATCTAAGGTTAACTATATTAAGGAGAGAACTACAACATTTAATAAGAACACACTACTGTGTTTCCACTGTGGGTCATGCAATCACTTAAGCAACAACCAGTCGTGCCCAGCATTGGGCAAGAAATGCTTAAAATGTCAGAAAATTGGTCATTTTCAAGTTGTTTGCAGGCAATCTAACCATTCTTTCAAACCTAGTGGCAATAGCATGAAAGTAAAAGTTAACAATGTGTACTCTAAAGGTGAACAGTCGGAGGATGGAGTAGACGACTGTGCGACTAACCTATCTAATGTTGTTCTGACAGTGGATATTGCCACTGTTAGAAACATCAAGGGACCCATCTGTCAGGCAGTTATTGACTTAGTTGAAATTTCTGTCATAGCTGACTCTGGTTCACCTGTCACTATTATTGCAGATGTCACTTACCGCAGATATTGGCCCACTACGAAAGTATTGAATGATGCCGACATTAGTCCCAAAGCTTTTGGAGATCATGACATTGTGCTCTTAGGGTATTTTTTTGTCCTCTCTATCTATTTTAGGTAGGAGCACAATGACCAAGATATACGTGGCAGTGGATGGTAGAGATATCATAGGATGGAAAGATCTTGCGAAGCTGGGCAATAGTATTACGTCCCGGCTTTGACAATCCCATAGTTTTAGGAGAAATGCCTCTAGAAGTGTCAGAAATCAGTTTACCTGTTACCAACATCTCAGAGTCTTTTACAATGAAATACCCTGAGGTGTTTGCTGATGTAATTGGAGTTGTCAAGGGTTTTGAACATTGTATCAGGCTTAAGGATGGAGCTGTTCCCGTTTCACATAAGGTAAGAGCTATTCCTATCTCTGTGAAAGGGCAACTCAAAGATCTCTTGGAGAAACTGGTCAAAGATGGCATTATAACCCCCACAGACTCCTCTGAGTGGGTTTCGCCCATTGTTCTCACTAAGAAGAGGAATGGGGATTTGAGGTTATGCGTGGATTTAAGATCATTGAATAAAAATATAATCGTTGACTGTCATCCTTTCCTCGTATACAAGAGATGATTGCTAGTTTAGGCACCTCAAAACTTTTCTCCACTATTGATTTACACTCTGCATATCATCAGATTGCTCTTAGTTTAGATTCTCAAGAGCTCACTACTTTTGTGACTCCTTTTGGAGCATATAAATATCTTAGACTTCCTTTTGGACTAGCCTCAGCGGCGAGTGTTTTTCAAAAATTAATGGATTCCTTGTTTGGCGATTTTGAGAACGTATGTGCCTTTCAGGATGACATTTTGATTCACACTAAAGACATGAAAGAACATACTATTATTTTAGACATAGTGTTCTCTATACTCAAAGATTGTGGTATCACGATCAAGAAGGAGAAGTGTACATTTTTGGTCCAGAATGTGAATACTTGGGACATTCTATTTCTTCTGACGGCATTAAGCCCAAACAGGGAAACCTGGAAGCTATCACAAATGCGCCTTGCCCATCGAACAAAGATAAGCTACGCTCATTTCTAGGTCTTTGTGAATACTATTCAAGGTTCGTTGATGGTTACGCAATGATAGTACAACCCCTAAGAAATCTGTTGAAGAAAGGCAATAAGTTTGAATGGGGTGAGCAAGTGATGGCAGCATTTAATGCCATAAAAAAACTAGTATTGTCTGCTACGGCCTTGAAGCCGTTTATGCCCTCAGCTAAATCCTTTGTAGCGGTGGATGCTAGTATGAAAGGTTTGGGGGCGGTTTTTGGCCAATGGGTGGATAGACGAGAACACACTATCGCATTTGCGTCAAGATCCCTCTCAGAAACTGAGATCAACTACAGCACTATTGAGAGAGAGGCTCTAGCCTGCATCTGGGCAGTATATAAGTTTAAGACCTATATTTGGGGTATGGCCTGTACACTGTACACGGATCACAAGCCACTTGTATTCCTAATGGATGGGAATGGCTTAGGTAAAGCCTCTTCTAGATTAGTAAGACTGTTGTCTAAGTTGCAAGAGTTCAACCTAGATGTAAGATACCTTCCTGGAGGGAAAAATGTTAGGGCGGATTGCCTCTCCAGATTGCCTTTACCCCTGTCTGATACTGAGCATGAGGACACGGAGTGTGTGATTGGTGCTTTAGAGGTGGTTTCAGCTTCCGAAGGTTTGTTTTCTGAGCAGGATTGGATTTCTGCGATGTCAAGAGATTCTATTTTGTCAGAAGTGATGTTTCATGTTACTCATGGTTGGCCAAAAAATCTGAAATTCAGTGGGGAACTTAACACCTATCGCCAACTAGCTGCTGAATTGTCTTGTGAGAACGGTGTGTGTATGAGAGGCGCTGTTTGCATTCCTCCTTACGATTTGAGGCCTTTGCTTATAAAGGCTGCTCATGAGGGGCATTTAGGTATTTCAGCTACCTGTAGAAGGTTAAAGGAAAAGTACTGGTGGCCATGTCTTGACAAACAAGTATCTGATTTTGTGGACCAGTGCACCTTTTGTGTGGTGTCTGATAAGCATTGGAAGTGCCATAATAAACCCTTGCACAATATTCCTTTGCCCAATGGTGCTTGGGAAAGTATTGCTATAGATTTTTCAGGTCCTTTCAACCTTCTGCCTAGAAATATGAGGCACATGATTGTTGCCATTGATTATTTCTCAAAATGGATATACTACACTTTTGTGGAACATGCTGACACAGAATCTGTTATATCATTTTTATCATCTCTATTTTTTTTGGAAGGCCCACCACCCAACATTGTTACCGACAATGGCGTACAATTCATCTTCAGCAAAATAGAAAACTTCTTGCTCAAATTTAACATAAAACATTCATGTGTGGCTTTGTACAGTCCAACTTCTAATGGACTTGTGGAGAGAGCTAATCGGATTCTTAAAGAGGGCATTCAAACAGCCATTGCAACCAACTGCAATGTGAAAGAATTTTTAAATGAGAAATTATGGGCATATTTGAATACACTGCATTCCACCACAGGTTTTTCGCCTTTTGTGTTACTCAGAGGGAGGGAATCTAGATCTAAATTAACACCTTCATGGATGGCCTCCTTTCACAAGGGTGTGGATGTTGATCTTAAAGAACTGAAACAGAGAGTTTCTGAGAAACAATTTGTTCAGAAGCGTGATTATGATTCTCGGAAAAATGTGAGTGAGGTGATGGTTAGTGTATGGTTAGTGTGAATAACTGGGTATTGATTAAGAAACCGTGTAGGGTACCCAAAGAAGCATCAAAATATTCATTACCTGTTAAAGTTTTAAGAGTTTCGAAATCTGCTGTGTTGCTGGAAGGTAAGGGGTGGTGGAACAAAAACTCCATTGTTCCGATTTCCTCTTCCCAAGCTGACATTTTCAAACAGGTCTATGCTGGACGTGAAGATGATACCAGTTCAAGCGCTGCATTCATCAACAGTCCTACTAATACTGAGGACAGGATGTCTAATTACACACAAAATGATTCCAGCTACCAAGCACATATTTCTTGTCATAATCTGTAGAGAGAGGATGTTCCTGGTTCTTCCTCATCGTTGTGTCCAGCTCCTGAATCACTGCAATCATGTCATAGACTGGTTAAACTCCCTTCAAAATACAATGATTATCTTTTAAATTAAAGTATAGTATGTATGGTATCTTATTCTTATAATTGTATTTACCTGTGCTTCATTGTCTTCCTTTTGATTTGTGGAGGGGGAAGATGATGTAGCATATGGTATCTTATTCTTATTATTGTATTTATCTGTGCTTGTTTGTTTCTTCCTTAGTTCCTATATTTCCTTACTCATTGTTTATATTCAAGTGTCTTAGTTCCATACTGTTGGGCAAACAGAATCTATCTTTGAGGGGTTCTGGATTCTTGGGAGGCATTGATATTATGACCTTCAGCCTGATCAGATGTGTATGCCTGCCGTGGCCCTACAATAAACATCATACTTGGATTACCAACACTTTACGTGTGAAGGATTCATCTTTTCATCTTCCCCATTCTACACTTGCCCATCATTGAACCTACCCTGCCATGTTCGCCCTGGCCTAGAGACACCCACAGCCCACACCCCCCACCCAGGGAATACCTTAACCCACGCAAAGTCATGATTCTGAATCTGTACTCACCCCCTTTGGCTGCTGTGATGCCTTCAAGGGCCCATCCAACTCTGGAGAGGCCACGGCCAGGATGCGGAACATCAGGGGGGGTCAGGGTACGATGGGCACCCCTTCCTCGTTTGAAGGCCAGTCCCTGCTGGGCCTCCACCGCCTTCCTAGCCCAGCAGCGCAGGTCCTCCCACCATTTGTGGCAGTGGGTGCTCCACCTGTCAAAGTCCCCCAGGGTCCGCACCTCCTTGGCAATGGCACGCCAAATACCCTTTTTCTGATGGCCGCTGACCCACAGAAAAAATACAGCAGAAAAGGTATTAGTAGCACCGTCCAGACTGTTATATTCATGGACCACCATATCCCCCAATCCCCTTATGCACATACATTGACCACCATACATGCAGCACTCTGGCCAGGACCGCTCAGATCCCCCCTACACGAGGCTTATACACACAGCACTCCATACATTCATGTCCCACGCACATGCTCACAGTGTACTCACTTGTTTGTCTGGAGGACCATAGAGGAAAGGGTACTGGGGTACGACCCCATCCACCAGTCTCTCCAACTCCTCCGAAGTTAAGGCAGGGACCCTTCCCCCAGACACTCGAACCATTGTCGCTTCCAGACACAGGTCATAGCAGCACTTGCAGTGTAGGTCCTCTCCTGTTGAAGGTCAGGTAGCAAGTGAGTGAACAGATAGAAAATGGCTGTCATGTCCGTGGCGGTGCGTACCGTCACTGCCAGCGTACATCGCCATTGGCTCCTGGAACCCATAGGCCCAAATGATAACCAATGCGTGTTGCACGGCGGTCGGCGACCGCCGACCACAACAGCCCGCAACACCAGCGGAATTACCTCATTTTCACTTGTTCCTCCTCACAGGTCAGGCAGCCGCCATTTCAGGGGGGCACAGGCTATGGCACCTAACTGCGTCACAGCAGACATTGGCACATCAACCGACTTACAAGTTTACATACTGTTTCTGTAAAGCAAACATTGCATATTAATCTGAGAATATGTTTGAATATGACCTTCTGCTCACTGTTTTTCACCCTAGAGTTCAACCACTGAGCATGAATCGGAGATGGAGACTTCCCCCCGTGTACAGACCCCTGGTTGACCTGGCGACAATGGAGGACAGGCACATTATCCTAACCTACAGACTTGATAGGGCCACAATCCAAGAGCTGTGTGCCCAATTGGAGCCAGACCTGATTTCAGCTATCCGCCACCCCACAGATATCCTCCCTCTAGTGCAGGTCCTGTCAGTGCTCCATTTCCTGGCAAGTGGTTCCTTTCAAGCGACAGTGGCCATGGCATCAGGGATGTCACAGCCTATGTTCTCAAACTTGCTGACCAGAGTGTTGTCTGCCCTGATGAAACACATGCGCAGCTACATCGTTTTCCCCCAGGATGAGAATTTGGCCACTGTGAAGGCTGACTTCTATGCACTGGAACATATCCCCAACATCATTGGTGCCATTGATGGTACACATATTGCAATTACCCCCCTCCCCCCAAAGAAATGAACAGGTGTTCAGAAATAGAAACAGCTTTCATTCCCTGAATGTGCCGATGGTGTGTTTGGAGGACCAGTACATCTCCCATGTCAATGCAAAGTATCCTGGCTCTGTGCATGATGCCTTTATCTTTAGGAATAGCAGCATCCCATATGTAATGTCTCAACTCCAGAGGCACCAGGTGTGTCCAATAGGTGAGCCCATGGTCCCACCCAGTTGATGTAGGAATATGGGTGTGGGTTAGGCCCTAAGGTTGAGTGTGTGACTAACAGGTATTCCTTGATATTTACAGGTGACTCTGGTTACCCCAACCTCTCATGGCTACTGACCCCAGTGAGGAATGCCAGGACAAGGGCAGAGGAACGTTACAATGAGGCGCATGGGCGAACAAGGAGGATCATTGAGCACACCTTTGGCCTCCTGAAGGCCAGATTCCAATGCCTCCATCTGACAGGTGGATCCCTGTACTACTCACCCAAGAAGGTGTGCCAGATCATCGTTGCATGTTGCATGTTGCATGTTGCATAACCTGGCCTTGAAACGCCAAGTGCCTTTTCGGCAGGAGGATGAGCCTGTTGATGGTCATGTGGCAGCGGTGGAACCTGTGGACAGTGACGAAGAGGCGGCAGAGGAAGAGGATGTGGACAACAGAACTACACTAATTCAACAGTACTTCCAGTGGCACACAGGTAAGACACTGTAGCCTCACCTTCCATTACAGTTTTGCATTGGAAATTGAACATGGCAGCCTGATTTCCCTATTTCTATGGCCACTTATTGTACCCTTTGGCATCTCTATTTTCAGATATCTGTGCCCCACTCTGGCTCCTAGTGTGTTTACTGCTGCCCACTACTGGTCATACCTATGTAGATATTACAGTACATTTGAATTGCAATGTTTACAGCTTGTTAAACTAATACGTATTTCAAACAATTGACAGAATCCATACTTGTAATAGTTCCAAGGGTGTTTATTTCAGTGCTGTAAAGTAAATGGGGATGTGCAATGGGCTGGGTTGATGATGGAGGAAGGTCCAGGATAGAGTTCAGTCTATTTGGATCGCAGGTGCATTGTCCAAGGGGGCATAGGAAGTGGAGCAATGTCATTTCAAGGTGGACAGGGAGACAGAGTGGGACACAAGGGTGACATTCAGGGGAGTCTTATTTCCTGGCGGGGTCTTGGCAATGTTCTCTGCCTGGATTGCAGGGACCGTTTGCAGGGTGGTTCTCCTACTGCAGGGGGTGGGATGTTAGTGGCCTGTTGTTCCTGTGGCGGGTCCTCCTGTCCACTAGCGTCATCAGATGTGGAAGGCTGTTCATCAGTGTGGCTAGTGTCAGGGGCCCGTTGGTGTGCCACTGCCTCACTCATGGTGTTGGCCATGTCTGCCTGCACCCCTGCAATGGTGACCAGGGTGGTGTGGAGGTCCTCCCTGATCCCCAGGTACTGTCCATCCTGCAGCTGCTGGGTCTCCCGCAACTTGGCCAGGATATGGCCCATGGTCTCCTGGGAATGGTGGCATGCTCCCAGGATGCTGGTGAGTGCCTCGTGGAGAGTCGGTTCCCTGGGCCTGTCCTCCCCCTGTCGCACAGCAGTCCTCCCTGCTTCCCTGTTGTCCTGTGCCTCTGTCCTGTGAACTGTGTGCCCACTGCCACTGACCCCAGGTCCATGATCATCCTGTGTTTGTGGGGTTGCCTGGGGTCCCTGTAGTGGTGGACACACTGCTGATTGATGTGTCCTGGGGACAGAGGTATGGGCCCGCGGGTGGGTGCTGTGGTGGTGTTTCCTGAGGGGGGAGGCTCTGTGGTGGGCTGGGAATGTGGCTGGGTAACCGACTGTCCAGAGGTCCCTGATGGGCCAGGTTGGTCATCGTGATCTAGGCGTGCAGAGCTGCTGTCATCACTGTGGGCCTCTTCTGGAGGGGGGGACTGGATGTGGCTGGCACCTCCTCTCCGGTGACATTAAGTGGGGGTCCTGTGGGGATGGAAATGCAGTGTTATTGTTTCTGCATGTACATGGGTATGTTTCCCTCTATGGTTGTTATTACCAAAGCAGCTTTGGGTTGTGTGAGTTGTGATTTGGTTAGCTAAGTGATTGTCACTAGTGTGCATGCTGTGATGATGGGTGTCCATGCAGGTCTGTGATGGGGGTCCATGCATTGGTGTTGCATGCAGGGCTTGGTATTGGGATGGGTGAGTTGTGATGGTGGGGTATATGTGAGGTGGTGGAGTGAAGGGGGTGAGGGTAGGGGTAGGTGTTTGTGATGGCATGCCGGTAGGTTGGGGGATATAGTAGTAAAGATTTGACTTACTAGAGTCCAGTTCTCCTGCTACGCCTGCCAGGCCCTCAGGATGCATGATCGCCAACACTTGCTCCTCCCAGGTTGTTAGTTGTGGGGAGGAGGTGGGGGTCCACCGCCAGTCCTCTGTACTGCTATCTGGTGTCTTGCAACCACGGACCGCACCTTCCCCTGTAGGTCGTTCCACCTCTTCCTGATGTCATCCCTTGTTCTGGGGTGCAGTCCCACAGCGTTGACCCTGTCCACGACTCTCTGCCATAGCTCCATCTTCCTAGCAATGGACGCCTTCTGCACCTGTGATCCAAAGAGCTGTGGCTCTGCCCGGATGATTTCCTCATCCATTACCCTTAGCTCCTCCTTCGAGAATCTGGTGTGTCTTTGTGCTGCCATGGGTGTGGTGTGAGTGGTGTGTGTGAGGGTGTGTGGGGTGATGTGTTGGGGTGTGTGCTGTAAGGTGTATGGGTGATGGTGTTTTGTGGCTCAGATTCAATGGGTGCTCCCGGCTTGTCTCTCTCTCACTTGCCAAAGTCTTTGGGTCATACAGGGTTGTGGGTAGTGTGTGTGTGTGTCTTTTATAGTGGTGTGTGGTGTGTGTATGTGTGTCAGGTGTGTTTATTTTGAATTATCCAATGTGGTGTTGTTTTGTATGTGTGTGTGTATTTTGAGCGCCGCGGTCTGTACTGCCAATGGTTTACCGTGGTTAAATGACCGCCATGGTGATTCATGGGTCACGATGCTGTGGACGTATTTCTGTTGGCGTAACCGTGTGGGATTTGGTACCGCCAGTTTATCACTGACCTTTGGGCTGGAGGACTTGTGTGTATGTCTGTATAGGAGCGGATTTCTATGTGTGGATCATAATACCCGCAGCGGTATACTGCCGCGGTCGCGGTATGTTGGCAGCAGTCAGCATGACTTACCGCCAATGTCGTAATGAGGGCCATAGTGTGTTTTATATGTCCTAAGAGTGGAATATTGCTAAATTCGTTTTTCACTGTTGCAAGGCCTGTCCCTGTCATAGGTTAACATGGGGGCTACCTTTGAATATGATTATAGTGTAGATTCCCTTTGGGAGCGGATAGACATATGGAGTTTGGGGTCTCTGAGCTCACAATTTAAAAATACATCTTTTAGTAAAGTTTATTTTAAGATTGTGTGTTTGAAAATGCCACTTTTAGAAAGTGAGCATTTTCTTGCTTAAACTATTTCTGTGAATTTGCCTGTTTGTGGATTCCCTGTCTGGGTCAGTTTGACAGTTGGGATACTTGCACCTCTCACTAGGCAGTGACACAAAGGGAGCTGGGGTTAGTCTGCATGAGCCATCTGTGCTTGGAGGGAGGGGAGGAGTGGTCACTCACACCTGAAAGAGCCATGCCTGTCCTCACACAGTGCAGTCTCCAACCCCCTGGTGAGTGTCTGGGGCCTGGCCTGGGCAAGGAAGGATTTCACATTCAAGAGAGACTTTGCTTTGAAGTAGGCTTACTTCAAAGGAGAAATTGGGTACAGGAAGGGCACCCAAAACCACAGACTTTAGAACACTTCTGGAAACCAAGAGGAACCTCTGCCTGGAGAAGAGCTGAAGAGCTGAGGAAGAAGAGCTGCCCTGCCTGTGACTGTGATTTGTGGAGCTATCCTGCAGTTGCTGCTTCTGCCAGAGTAAGAGGGCAAAGACTGGACTTTGTGTGCCTTCCATCTTGTAAAGATCTCCAAGGGCTTGATTTGGAGCTTGCCTAAGAGGAAGAAATCCATGCACAGAACGCGGTGCATGGAAAAGATCGACACAACTCTGTTCTGCGGTTGAAAAACCGACGCGCGCCAGCTTTGCGGCTGAAAATCGACGCTCGTCTGCAACACAACCGAAGAATCGACAAACGGAGTTGGAGAAAAGACGTGCAGCATCACTGACGAGGGACTGGTGAGATTGCAACCCACGCTGCGTGGTTTTCGGATCATCGTGCAGCTGTTTTTCCGATGGGCATGTAAGAACAATGCAAGGCCTGTCCGGACCCGAAAGTGCTGACCGGATCAACGTATCGATCTCCTTTGGAGAGAAGAAACGACGCGCCCAACCGAACGAAAAGAGAAACGATGCAAGGTTTCACTCATGACTGAAATCGATACATCGCAAGCCCTTTTTGATGCACACTCGCCCGTGCTGAGTTATTTTTGACGCACCCAAGGTATATTTTCACACTAAGAGTGTTAGGGTGTGTTTAAAATTACATGAAGACTCTTTTTGCTTTTTAATTGATAACTTGACTTGTGTATTGTGGATTTTATGTTGTTTTGGTCTTGTTTTGTTTAGATAAATATTTTCTAGTTTTCTAAACCTGTGCTGTGTCATTTTGTAGGTTTTTCATTAAGTTACTGTGGGGGTCATTCTAACAGACAGTGAAAATCATGCTGGGGCCCTGTTAGGGGGCCCCTGCACTGCCCATGCCAGTGGCATGGGCAGTGCAGGGGCCCCCAGGGGCCCCACGACACCCGTTCCCGCCATCCTGTTCCTGGCGGTCAAAACCGCCAGAAACAGGCTGGCGGGAAGGGGGTCAGAATCCCCATGGTGGCGCTGCTTTACCGCCGCGGTCAGAATGGGCAATGAAGCACCGCCAGCCTGTTGGCGGTGCTTCCGCTGCCCGCGGCCCTGGCGGTCTAGGACCGCCAGGGTCGGAATGAGGCCCCGTGTGTGTTGGTACAAATACTTTACACCTAGCACTACTGCTCGTGCCAAGCTACCAAGCGGGTAAGCAGAGGTTAGCTGAGGGTGATTCTCTTTTACCCTGACTATAGTGAGGGTCCTTGCTTGAACAGGGGATAACCTGACTGCCAACCAAAGAGTTAATTTCTAACAAACACCAACAGGAATTTTAGATTAGGGGTGGCTGAACTCTGCCCAGCCCTAATCAAAGCATGCTGTACAGTATGTTAAAGGGGGCTATCTACCCCGCTAATTAGGTAATTAGGTAAGGTACACAGGAGTTGACAGCGTCTCCTCTTGGCGACTCATATATATTCAGAATGGCATACCATTTGATACTAGTCTGTGTTTAGAGGGTTATGGTGGCCCAATGATAGCCTGGTCTTTTTTGGATGTTATATGACAGCTATAAATTTGCCAGTATTATATGGGGTCCTATGAGGGAATTTCACTCACTCAGTTTCAGATGACCTTCACCTCTGAAGGTTCCACTAATGGCAGTGTGTTGTGGCATAGTATATATTTTCTCACTCCACTTCAGGCTGTAACTACTGCCTTAACACAGAGTGCTACAAGTGTTCATCACTTAATAGGATATTATCTGCATGTCACAGAAATCCAATGCCAGCATGGGTTGCCACTGTTCTAATAACAGGAGATAGAGTGATAATCCCACTGTGGAAGGACTGAGATGCACAGAACATTTCCGTTGACTGCTGAATTCACTTTACCTTTAACCTCTTAGCTGCTGGGCCTTCCCCCCCCCCCCCCCCCCCTAGTGCTGAGCCCTTTTTTGGCTATTTGGGGTGGTTCACGCTTAGGTCTACATAACTTTTTGTCCACATAAACTATCCATGCCAAATTTGTGTTCTTTTTTTCCAACATCCTAGGGATTCTAATGGTACCCAGAGTTTGTGGTTTCTCCTGGAGGAGACCAAGAAATTTGCCAAAATACAGTGAAAATTTAGTTTTTTCCAAACAAATTGGAAAAAAGGGCTGCCGAAGAAGGCTTGTGGTTTTTTCCCTGAAAATGCCATCAACAAAGGGTTTCTGGTGCTGAAGTCACCATCTTCCCCCCTTTCAGGAACGGGCAGACTTGAATCAGAAAACCACTTTTTTCAACACAAATTTGGCATTTTACTGGGACATACCCTATTTTTACTATTTTTTGTGCTTTCAGCCTCCTTCCAGTTAGTGACAGGAATGGGTGTGAAACCAATGCTAGATCCTGGAAAACTAAACATTTCTGAAAACTAGACAAAATTCTGAATTCAGCAAGGGGTCATTTGTGTAGATCCTACAAGGTTTTCCTACAGAAAATAACAGCTGAAATAAAAACATATTGAAATTGAGCTGAAAACAACAGCCATTTTTCTTTATGTTTTACTCTGTAACTTTTTCCTGCAATGTCAGATTTTTTAAAGCAATATACCGTTATGTCTGCTGGACTCTTCTGTTTGCGGGGATATTAAGGGCCTGTAGGTTCATCCCTAGGTACCCAGAGCCAATAAATGAGCTGCACCCTGCAGTTGGTTTTCATTCTATACTGGGTATACAGCAATTCGTTTGCTGAAATATGAAGAGTGAAAAATAGGTATCAAGAAAACCTTTGCATTTCCAAAATTAGCTCAAGATAAGGTTTTGAGGAGCAGTGGTTATTTGCACATCTCTGAATTCCGGGGTGCCCATACTAGCAAGCGAATTTCAGGGCATTTCTCAAATACACGTCTTTTTTACACACTCTCTTATATTTGGAAGGAAAAAATGTAGAGAAAGATAAGGGGCAATAACACTTGTTTTGTTATTCTATGTTTCCCTCAGTCTCCCGATAAAAATGATACCTCACTTCTGTGGGTAGGCCTAGCGCCAGCGATAGGAAATGCCCCCAAAACACAATGTGGACACATCACATTTTTTGACAGAAAACAGAGATGTTTTTTGCAAAGTGTCTACCTGTAGATTTTAGCCTCTAGCTCAGCTGGCACCAAGGGAAACCTACAATACCTGTGCATTTTTTAAAACTATAGACCTAGGGGAATCTAAGATGGGGTGACTTGTGGGGCTCTGACCAGGTTCTGTTACCCAGAATCCTTTGCAAACCTCAAAATTTGGCCCAAAAAACACATTTTCCTCATATTTCGGTGACAGAAAGTTCTGGAATCTGAGAGGATCCACAAATTTCCTTCCACCCAGTGTTCCCCCAAGTCTCCCTATAGAAAAGATACCTCACTTGTGTGGGTAGGTTTAGCGCCCGTGAAAAGGAAATGCCCCAAAACACAACGTGGACACATCACATTTTTTGACAGAAAACAGAGGTGTTTTTTGCAAAGTGCCTACCTGTAGATTTTGGCCCCTAGCTCATCCGGCACCTACGGAAACCTACCAAACCTGTGCAATTTTGAAAACTAGAGACCTAGGGGAATCCAAGATGGGGGTGACTTGTGGGGGTCTGGCCAGCTTCTGTTACCCAGAATCCTCTCCAAACCTCAAAATTTGGCTAAGAAAACACATTTTCCTCACACTAAGGTGACAGGAAGTTCTGGACTCTGAGAGGAGCCACAAATTTCCTTCCACCCAGCGTTCCCCGAAGTCTCCTGATAAAAATGATACCTCACTTGTGTGGGTATGTCTAGAGTCCGTGACAGGAGATGCCCCAAAACACAACGTGGACACATCACATTATTTGACAGAAAACAGAGGTGTTTTTGGAAAGTGCCTACCTGTAGACTTTGGCCTTTAGCTCAGCCGGCACCTAGGGAAACCTACCAAACCTGTGCATTTTTGAAAACTAGAGACCTAGGGGAATCCGAGATGGGGTGACTTGTGGGGCTCTGGCTAGCTTCTGTTACCCAGAATCCTCTGCAAACCTCAAAATTTGGCTAAGAAAACATGTTTTCCTCACATTCCGATGACAGAAAGTTCTAGAATCTGAGAGGAGCCACAAATTTCCTTTCACCCTGCGTTCCCCCAAGTCTCCCGATAAAAATGATACCACACTTGTGTGGGTAGGCCTAGCGCCCATGAAAAGGAAATGCCCCAAAACACAACGTGGACACATCACATTTTTTGACAGAAAACAGAGGTGTTTTTTGCAAAGTGCCTACCTGCAGATTTTGGCCACTAGCTCAGCCAGCACCAAGGGAAACCTACAATACCTGTGCATTTTTGAAAACTAGAAACCTAGGGGAATCCAAGATGGGGTGACTTGTGGGGCTCTGACCAGGTTCTGTTACCCAGAATCCTTTGCAAACCTCAAAATTTGGCTAAAAAAACACATTTTCCTCATATTTTGGTGACAGAAAGTTCTGGAATCTGAGAGGAGCCACAAATTTCCTTCCACCCAGCGTTCCCCCATGTCTCCCTATAAAAATGATACCTCACTTGTGTGGGTAGGTCTAGCGCCCGTGAAAAGGAAATGCCCCAAAACACAACGTAGACACATCACATTTTTTGACAGAAAACAGAGGTGTTTTTTGCAAAGTGCCTACCTGTAGATCTTGGCCCCTAGCTCAGCCGGCACCTACGGAAACCTACCAAACCTGTGCATTTTTGAAAACTAGAGACCTAGGGGAATCCAAGATGGGGGTGACTTGTGGGGGTCTGGCCAGCTTCTGTTACCCAGAATCATCTCCAAACCTCAAAATTTGGCTAAGAAAACACGTTTTCCTCACATTGAGGTGACAGAAAGTTCTGGACTCTGAGAGTAGCCACAAATTTCCTTTCACCCAGCGTTCCCCCAAGTCTCCCGATAAAAATGATACCTCACTTGTGTGGGTACGCCTAGCGCCCGTGACAGGAAATGCCCCAAAACACAACGTGGACACATCCCATTTTTCTACAGAAAACAGAGGTGTTTTTTGCAAAGTGCCTACCTGTAGATTTTGGCCTCTAGCTCAGCCGGCACCAAGGGAAACCTACAATACCTGTGCATTTTTGAAAACTAGAGACCTAGGGGAATCTAAGATGGGGTGACTTGTGGGGCTCTGACCAGGTTCTGTTACCCAGAATCCTTTGCAAACCTCAAAATTTGGCCCAAAAAACACATTTTCCTCATATTTCGGTGACAGAAAGTTCTGGAATCTGAGAGGAGCCGCAAATTTCCTTCCACCCAGTGTTCCCCCAAATCTCCCTATAGAAAAGATACCTCACTTGTGTGAGTAGGTCTAGTGCCCGTGAAAAGGAAATGCCCCAAAACACAACGTGGACACATCACATTTTTTGACAGAAAACAGTGGTGTTTTTTGCAAAGTGCCTACCTGTAGATTTTGGCCCCTAGCTCAGCCGGCACCTACGGAAACCTACCAAACCTGTGCATTTTTGAAAACTAGTGACCTAGGGGAATCCAAGAAGGGGGTGACTTGTGGGGGTCTGGCCAGCTTCTGTTACCCAGAATCCTCTCCAAACCTCAAAATTTGGCTAAGAAAACACGTTTTCCTCACATTAAGGTGACAGAAAGTTCTGGACTCTGAGAGGAGCCACAAATTTCCTTCCACCCAGCGTTCCCCCAAGTCTCCTGATAAAAATGATACCTCACTTGTGTGGGTATGTCCGTGACAGGAAATGCCCCAAAACACAACGTGGACACATCACATTATTTGACAGAAAACAGAGGTGTTTTTTGGAAAGTGCCTACCTGTAGATTTTGGCCTTTAGCTCAACCGGCACCTAGGGAAACCTACCAAACCTGTGCATTTTTGAAAACTAGAGACCTAGGGGAATCCAAGATGGGGTGACTTGTGGGGTCTGGCCAGCTTCTGTTACCCAGAATCCTCTGCAAACCTCACAATTTGGCAAAGAAAACACGTTTTCCTCACATTTCGATGACAGAAAGTTCTAGAATCTGAGAGGAGCCACAAATTTCCTTTCACCCAGCGTTCCCCCAAGTCTCCCAATAAAAATGATACCACACTTGTGTGGGTAGGCCTAGCGCCCATGAAAAGGAAATGCCCCAAAACACAACGTGGACACATCACATTTTTTGACAGAAAACAGAGGTGTTTTTTGCAAAGTGCCTACCTGCAGATTTTGGCCTCTAGCTCAGCCAGCACCAAGGGAAACCTACACTACCTGTGCATTTTTGAACACTAGAAACCTAGGGGAATCCAAGATGGGGTGACTTGTGGGGCTCTGACCAGGTTCTGTTACCCAGAATCCTTTGCAAACCTCAAAATTTGGATAAAAAAATAAATTTTCCTCATATTTTGGTGACAGAAAGTTCTGGAATCTGAGAGGAGCCACAAATTTCCTTCCACCCAGCATTCCCCCATGTCTCCCTATAAAAATGATACCTCACTTGTGTGGGTAGGTCTAGCGCCCGTGAAAAGGAAATGCCCCAAAACACAACGTAGACACATCACATTTTCTGACAGAAAACAGAGGTGTTTTTTGCTAAGTGCCTACCTGTAGATCTTGGCCCCTAGCTCAGCCGGCACCTACGGAAACCTACCAAACGTGTGCATTTTTTAAAACTAGAGACCTAGGGGAATCCAAGATGGGGGTGACTTGTGGGGGTATGGCCAGCTTCTGTTACCCAGAATCCTCTCCAAACCTCAAAATTTGGCTAAGAAAACACGTTTTCCTCACATTGAGGTGACAGAAAGTTCTGGACTCTGAGAGGAGCCACAAATTTCCTTCCACCCAGCGTTCCACCAAGTCTACCAATAAAAATGATACCTCACTTGTGTGGGTAGGCCTAGCGCCCGTGACAGGAAATGCCCCAAAACACAACGTGGACACATCACATTTTTTGACGGAAAACAGAGGTGTTTTTTGGAAAGTGCCTACCTGTAGATTTTGGCCTTTAGCTCAGCCGGCCCCTAGGGAAACCTACCAAACCTGTACATTTTTGAAAACTAGTGACCTAGGGGAATCCAAGATGGGGTGACTTGTGGGGCTCTGACCAGGTTCTGTTACCCAGAATCCTTTGCAAACCTCAAAATTTGGCTAAAAAACACATTTTACTCACATTCCAGAAAGTTCTGGAATCTGAGAGTAGCCACAAATTTCCTTTCATCCAGCGTTCCCCCAAGTCTCCCGATAAAAATGATACCTCACTTGTGTGGGTACGCCTAGCGCCCGTGACAGGAAATGCCCCAAAACACAACGTGGACACATCCCATTTTTCTACAGAAAACAGAGGTGTTTTTTGCAAAGTGCCTACCTGTAGATTTTGGCCCCTAGCTCAGCCGGCACCTAGGGAAACCTACCAAACCTGTGCATTTTTTAAAACTAGAGACCTAGGGCAATCCAAGAAGGGGTGACTTGTGGGGCTCTGACCAGGTTCTGTTACCCAGAATGCTTTGCAAACTTCAAAATGTGGCTAAAATAACAAGTTTTCCTCACATTTCGGTGACAGAAAGTTCTGGAATATGAGAGAAGCCACACATTTGCTTCCCCCCAGCGTTCCCCAAGTCTCCCGATAAAAATGATACCTCACTTGTGTGGGTAGGCCTAGCGCCCGTGAAAAGGAAATGCCCCAAAACACAACGTGGACACATCACATTTTTTTACAGAAAACAGAGGTGTTGTTTGCAAAGTGCCTACCTGTAGATTTTGGCCCCTATCTCAGCCGGCACCTACGGAAACCTTCCAAACCTGTGCATTTTTGAAAACTAGAGACCTAGGGGAATCCAAGATGGGGGTGACTTGTGGGGGTCTGGCCAGCTTCTGTTACCCAGAATCCTCTCCAAACCTCAAAATTTGGCTAAGAAAACACGTTTTCCTCACATTAAGGTGACAGAAAGTTCTGGACTCTGAGAGGAGCCACAAATTTCCTTCCACCCGGCGTTCCCCCAAGTCTCCCGATAAAAATGATACCTCACTTGTGTGGGTAGGCCTAGCGCCTGTGAAAAGGAAATGCCCCAAAACACAACGTGGACACATCACATTTTTTGACAGAAAACAGAGGTGTTTTTTGCAAAGTGCCTACCTGTAGATTTTGCCCCCTAGCTCAGCCGGCACCTACAGAAACCTACCAAACCTGTGCATTTTTGAAAACTAGAGACCTAGGGGAATCCTAGATGGGGTGACTTGTGGGGCTCTGGCCAGCTTCTGTTACCCAGAATCCTCTGCAAACCTCAAAATTTGGCTAAGAAAACACATTTTCCTCACATTTCGATGACAGAAAGTTCTAGAATCTGAGAGGAGCCACGAATTTCCTTTCACCCTGCGTTCCCACAAGTCTCCTGATAAAAATGATACCTCACTTGTGTGGATAGGCCTAGCGCCCGTGACAGGAAATGCCCCAAAACACAACGTGGACACATCCCATTTTTCTACAGAAAACAGAGGTGTTTTTTGCAAAGTGCCTATCTGTAGATTTTGGCCTCTAGCTCAGCCGGCACCAAGGGAAACCTACAATACCTGTGCATTTTTGAAAACTAGAGACCTAGGGGAATCTAAGATGGGGTGACTTGTGGGGCTCTGACCAGGTTCTGTTACCCAGAATCCTTTGCAAACCTCAAAATTTGGCCCAAAAAACACATTTTCCTCATATTTCGGTGACAGAAAGTTCTGGAATCTGAGAGGAGCCACAAATTTCCTTCCACCCAGTGTTCCCCCAAGTCTCCCTATAGAAAAGATACCTCACTTGTGTGGGTAGGTCTAGCGCCCGTGAAAAGGAAATGCCCCAAAACACAACGTGGACACATCACATTTTTTGACAGAAAACAGAGGTGTTTTTTGCAAAGTGCCTACCTGTAGATTTTGGCCCCTAGCTCAGCCGGCACCTACGGAAACCTACCAAACCTGTGCATTTTTGAAAACTAGAGACCTAGGGGAATCCAAGATGGGGGTGACTTGTGGGGGTCTGGCCAACTTCTGTTACCCAGAATCCTCTCCACACCTCAAAATTTGGCTAAGAAAACACGTTTTCCTCACATTAAGGTGACAGAAAGTTCTGGACTCTGAGAGGAGCCACAAATTTCCTTCCACCCAGCGTTCCCCCAAGTCTCCTGATAAAAATGATACCTCACTTGTGTGGGTATGTCTATCGTCCGTGACAGGAAATGCCCTAAAACACAACGTGGACACATCACATTATTTGACAGAAAACAGAGGTGTTTTTTGGAAAGTGCCTACCTGTAGATTTTGGCCTTTAGCTCAGCCGGCACCTAGGGAAACCTACCAAACCTGTGCATTTTTTAAAACTAGAGACCTAGGGGAATCCAAGATGGGGTGTCTTGTGGTGCTCTGGCCAGCTTCTGTTACCCAGAATCCTCTGCAAACCTCAAAATTTGGCTAAGAAAACACGTTTTCCTCACATTTCGATGACAGAAAGTTCTAGAATCTGAGAGGAGCCACAAATTTCATTTCACCCTGCGTTCCCCCAAGTCTCCCGATAAAAATGATACCTCACTTGTGTGGGTAGGCCTAGCGCCCGTGAAAAGGAAATGCCCCAAAACACAACGTGGACACATCACATTTTTTGACAGAAAACAGAGGTGTTTTTTGCAAAGTGCCTACCTGCAGATTTTGGCCACTAGCTCAGCCAGCACCAAGGGAAACCTACAATACCTGTGCATTTTTGAAAACTAGAAACCTAGGGGAATCCAAGATGGGGTGACTTGTGGGGCTCTGACCAGGTTCTGTTACCCAGAATCCTTTGCAAACCTCAAAATTTGGCTAAAAAAACACATTTTCCTCATATTTCGGTGACAGAAAGTTCTGGAATCTGAGAGGAGCCACAAATTTCCTTCCACCCAGCGTTCCCCCATGTCTCCCTATAAAAATGATACCTCACTTGTGTGGGTAGGTCTAGCGCCCGTGAAAAGGAAATGCCCCAAAACACAACGTAGACACATCACATTTTTTGACAGAAAACAGGGGTGTTTTTTGCAAAGTGCCTACCTGTAGATCTTGGCCCCTAGCTCAGCCGGCACCTTCGGAAACCTACCAAACCTGTGCATTTTTGAAAACTAGAGACCTAGGGGAATCCAAGATGGGGGTGACTTGTGGGGGTCTGGCCAGCTTCTGTTACCCAGAATCCTCTCCAAACCTCAAAATTTGGCTAAGAAAGCACGTTTTCCTCACATTGAGGTGACAGAAAGTTCTGGACTCTGAGAGGAGCCACAAATTTCCTTCCACCCAGCGTTCCCCCAAGTCTACCGATAAAAATGATACCTCACTTGTGTGGGTAGGCCTAGCGCCCGTGACAGGAAATGCCCCAAAACACAACGTGGACACATCACATTTTTTGAAAGAAAACAGAGGTGTTTTTTGGAAAGTGCCTACCTGTAGATTTTGGCCTTTAGCTCAGCCGGCACATAGGGAAACCTACCAAACCTGTGTATTTTTGAAAACTAGAGACCTAGGGGAATCCAAGATGGGGTGACTTGTGGGGCTCTGACCAGGTTCTGTTACCCAGAATCCTTTTCAAACCTCAAAATTTGGCTAAAAAACACATTTTACTCACATTCCAGAAAGTTCTGGAATCTGAGAGTAGCCACAAATTTCCTTTCACCCAGCGTTCCCCCAAGTCTCCCGATAAAAATGATACCTCACTTATGTGGGTACGCCTAGCGCCCGTGACAGGAAATGCCCCAAAACACAACGTGGACACATCCCATTTTTCTACAGAAAACAGAGGTGTTTTTTGCAAAGTGCCTACCTGTAGATTTTGGCCTCTAGCTCAGCCGGCACCCAGGGAAACCTACAATACCTGTGCATTTTTGAAAACTAGAGACCTAGGGGAATCTAAGATGGGGTGACTTGTGGGGCTCTGACCAGGTTCTGTTACCTAGAATCCTTTGCAAACCTCAAAATTTGGCCCAAAAAACACATTTTCCTCATATTTCGGTGACAGAAAGTTCTGGAATCTGAGAGGAGCCACAAATTTCCTTCCACCCAGTGTTCCCCCAAGTCTTCCTATAGAAAAGATACCTCTCTTGTGTGGGTAGGTCTAGCGCCCGTGAAAAGGAAATGCCCCAAAACACAACGTGGACACATCACATTTTTTGACAGAAAACAGAGGTGTTTTTTGCAAAGTGCCTACCTGTAGATGTTGGCCCCTAGCTCAGCCGGCACCTACGGAAACCTACCAAATCTGTGCATTTTTTAAAACTAGAGACCTAGGGGAATCCAAGATGGGGGTGACTTGTGGGGGTCTGGCCAGCTTCTGTTACCCAGAATCCTCTCCAAACCTCAAAATTTGGCTAAGAAAACACGTTTTCCTCACATTAAGGTGACAGAAAGTTCTGGACTCTGAGAGGAGCCACAAATTTCCTTCCACCCAGCGTTCCCCCAAGTCTCCTGATAAAAATGATACCTCACGTGTGTGGGTATGTCTAGCGTCCGTGACAGGAAATGCCCCAAAACACAATGTGGACACATCACATTATTTGACAGAAAACAGAGGTGTTTTTTGGAAAGTGCCTACCTGTAGATTTTGGCCTTTAGCTCAGCCGGCACCTAGGGAAACCTACCAAACCTGTGCATTTTTTAAAACTAGAGACCCAGGGGAATCCAAGATGGGGTGACTTGTGGGGCTCTGGCCAGCTTCTGTTACCCAGAATCCTCTGCAAACCTCAAAATTTGGCTAAGAAAACACGTTTTCCTCACATTTCGATGACAGAAAGTTCTAGAATCTGAGAGGAGCCACAAATTTCCTTTCATCCAGCGTTCCCCCAAGTCTCCCAATAAAAATGATACCTCACTTGTATGGGTAGGCCTAGCGCCCATGAAAAGGAAATGCCCCAAAAGACAACGTGGACACATCACATTTTTTGACAGAAAACAGAGGTGTTTTTTGCAAAGTGCCTACCTGCAGATTTTGGCCTCTAGCTCAGCCAGCACCAAGGGAAACCTACTCTACCTGTGCATTTTTTAACACTAGAAACCTAGGGGAATCCAAGATGGGGTGACTTGTGGGGCTCTGACCAGGTTCTGTTACCCAGAATCCTTTGCAAGCCTCAAAATTTGGCTAAAGAAACACATTATCCTCATATTTCGGTGACAGAAAGTTCTGGAATCTGAGAGGAGCCACAAATTTCCTTCCACCCAGCGTTCCCCCATGTCTCCCTATAAAAATGATACCTCACTTGTGTGGGTAGGTCTAGCGCCCGTGAAAAGGAAATGCCCCAAAACACAACGTAGACACATCACATTTTTTGACAGAAAAAAGAGGTGTTTTTTGCAATGTGCCTACCTGTAGATCTTGGCCCCTAGCTCAGCCGGCACCTTTGGAAACCTACCAAACCTGTGCATTTTTGAAAACTAGAGACCTAGGGGAATCCAAGATGGGGGTGACTTGTGGGGGTCTGGCCAGCTTCTGTTACCCAGAATCCTCTCCAAACTTCAAAATTTGGCTAAGAAAACACGTTTTCCTCTCATTGAGGTGACAGAAAGTTCTGGACTCTGAGAGGAGCCACAAATTTCCTTCCACCCAGCGTTCCCCCAAGTCTACCGATAAAAATGATACCTCACTTGTGTGGGTAGGCCTAGCGCCCGTGACAGGAAATGCCCCAAAACACAACGTGGACACATCACATTTTTTGACAGAAAACAGAGGTGTTTTTTGGAAAGTGCCTACCTGTAGATTTTGGCCTTTAGCTCAGCCGGCACATAGGGAAACCTACCAAACCTGTGCATTTTTGAAAACTAGAGACCTAGGGGAATCCAAGATGGGGTGACTTGTGGGGCTCTGACCAGGTTCTGTTACCCAGAATCCTTTGCAAACCTCAAAATTTGGCTAAAAAACACATCTTACTCACATTCCAGAAAGTTCTGGAATCTGAGAGTAGCCACAAATGTATTTCACCCAGCGTTCCCCCAAGTCTCCCGATAAAAATGATACCTCACTTGTGTGGGTACGCCTAGCGCCCGTGACAGGAAATGCCCCAAAACACAACGTGGACACATCCCATTTTTCTACAGAAAACAGAGGTGTTTTTTGCAAAGTGCCTACCTGTAGATTTTGGCCCCTAGCTCAGCCGGCACCTACGGAAACCTACCAAACCTGTGCATTTTTGAAAACTAGAGACCTAGGGGAATCCAAGATGGGAGTGACTCGTGGGGGTCTGGCCAGCTTCTGTTACCCAGAATCCTCTCCAAACCTCAAAATTTGGCTAAGAAAACACGTTTTCCTCACATTGAGGTGACAGAAAGTTCTGGACTCTGAGAGGAGCCACAAATTTCCTTCCACCCAGCGTTCCCCCAAGTCTACCGATAAAAATGATACCTCACTTGTGTGGGTAGGCCTAGCGCCCGTGACAGGAAATGCCCCAAAACACAACGTGGACACATCACATTTTTTGACAGAAAACAGAGGTGTTTTTTGGAAAGTGCCTACCTGTAGATTTTGGCCTTTAGCTCAGCCGGCACATAGGGAAACCTACCAAACCTGTGCATTTTTGAAAAATAGAGACCTAGGGGAATCCAAGATGGGGTGACTTGTGGGGCTCTGACCAGGTTCTGTTACCCAGAATCCTTTGCAAACCTCAAAATTTGGCTAAAAAACACATCTTACTCACATTCCAGAAAGTTCTGGAATCTGAGAGTAGCCACAAATTTCCTTTCACCCAGCGTTCCCCCAAGTCTCCCGATAAAAATGATACCTCACTTGTGTGGGTACGCCTAGCGCCCGTGACAGGAAATGCCCCAAAACACAACGTGGACACATCCCATTTTTCTACAGAAAACAGAGGTGTTTTTTGCAAAGTGCCTACCTGCAGATTTTGGCCCCTAGCTCAGCCGGCACCTACGGAAACCTACCAAACCTGTGCATTTTTGAAAACTAGAGACCTAGGGGAATCTAAGATGGGGTGACCTGTGGGGCTCTGACCAGGTTCTGTTACCCAGAATCCTTTTCAAACCTCAAAATTTGGCTAAAAAACACATTTTACTCACATTCCAGAAAGTTCTGGAATCTGAGAGTAGCCACAAATTTCCTTTCACCCAGCGTTCCCCCAAGTCTCCCGATAAAAATGATACCTCACTTGTGTGGGTACGCCTAGCGCCCGTGACAGGAAATGCCCCAAAACACAACGTGGACACATCCCATTTTTCTACAGAAAACAGAGGTGTTTTTTGCAAAGTGCCTACCTGTAGATTTTGGCCCCTAGCTCAGCCGGCACCTACGGAAACCTACCAAACCTGTGCATTTTTGAAAACTAGAGACCTAGGGGAATCTAAGATGGGGTGACCTGTGGGGCTCTGACCAGGTTCTGTTACCCAGAATCCTTTGCAAACCTCAAAATTTGGCCCAAAAAACACATTTTCCTTATGTTTCAGTGACAGAAAGTTCTGGACTCTGAGAGGAGCCACAAATTTCCTTCCACCCAGCGTTCCCCCAAGTCTCCTGATAAAAATGATACCTCACTTGTGTGGGTATGTCTAGCGTCCGTGACAGGAAATGCCCCAAAACACAACGTGGACACATCACATTATTTGACAGAAAACAGAGGTGTTTTTTGGAAAGTGCCTACCTGTAGATTTTGGCCTTTAGCTCAGCCGGCACCTAGGGAAACCTACCAAACCTGTGCATTTTTTTAAACTAGAGACCTAGGGGAATCCAAGATGGGGTGACTTGTGGGGCTCTGGCCAGCTTCTGTTACCCAGAATCCTCTGCAAACCTCAAACTTTGGCTAAGAAAACACATTTTCCTCACATTTCGATGACAGAAAGTTCTAGAATCTGAGAGGAGCCACATATTTCCTTTCACCCAGCGTTCCCCCAAGTCTCCCAATAAAAATGATACCTCACTTGTGTGGGTAGGCCTAGCGCCCATGAAAAGGAAATGCCCCAAAACACAACGTGGACACATCACATTATTTGACAGAAAACAGGTGTTTTTTGGAAAATGCCTTCCTGTAGATTTTGGCCTTTAGCTCAGCAGGTACCTAGGGAAACCTACCAAACCTGTGCATTTTTTAAAACTAGAGACCTAGGGGAATCTAAGATGGGGTGACTTGTGGGGCTCTGACCAGGTTCTGTTACCCAGAATCCTTTGCAAACCTCAAAATTTGGCTAAAAAAACAAATTTTCCTCATATTTCGGTGACAGAAAGTTCTGGAATCTGAGAGGAGCCACAAATTTCCTTCCACCCAGCGTTCCCCCAAGTCTCCCTATAAAAATGACACCTCACTTGTGTGGGTAGGTCTAGCGCCCGTGAAAAGGAAATGCCCCAAAACACAACGTGGACACATCACATTTTTTGACAGAAAACAGAGGTGTTTTTTGCAAAGTGCCTATCTGTAGATTTTGGCCCCTATCTCAGCCGGCACCTACGGAAACCTACCAAACCTGTGCATTTTTTAAAACTAGAGACCTAGGGGAATCCAAGATGGGGGTGACTTGTGGGGGTCTGGCCAGCTTCTGTTACCAAGAATCCTCTCCAAACCTCAAAATTTGGCTAAGAAAACACATTTTCCTCACATTAAGGTGACAGAAAGATCTGGACTCTGAGAGGAGCCACAAATTTCCTTCCACCCGGCGTTCTACCAAGTGTCCCGATAAAAATGATACCTCACTTGTGTGGGTAGGCCTAGCGCCTGTGAAAAGGAAATGCCCCAAAACACAATGTGGACACATCACATTTTTTGACAGAAAACAGAGGTGTTTTTTGCAAAGTGCCTACCTGTAGATTTTGCCCCCTAGCTCAGCCGGCACCTACGGAAACCTACCAAAGCTGTGCATTTTTGAAAACAAGAGACCTAGGGGAATCCAAGATGGGGTGACTTGTGGGGCTCTGGCCAGCTTCTGTTACCCAGAATCCTCTGCAAACCTCAAAATTTGGCTAAGAAAACACGTTTTCCTCACATTTCGATGACAGAAAGTTCTGGAATCTGAGAGGAGCCACAAATTTCCTTCCACCCAGCGTTCCCCCAAGTCTCCCTATAAAAATGATACCTCACTTGTGTGGGTACGCCTAGCGCCCGTGACAGGAAATGCCCCCAAAACACAACGTGGACACATCCCATTTTTCTACAGAAAACAGAGGTGTTTTTTGGAAAGTGCCTACCTGTAGATTTTGGCCTTTAGCTCAGCCGGCACCTAGGGAAACCTACCAAACCTGTGCATTTTTGAAAACTAGAGACCTAGGGGAATCCAAGATGGGGTGACTTGTGGGGCTCTGGCCAGCTTCTGTTACCCAGAATCCTCTGCAAACCTCAAAATTTGGCTAAGAAAGCACGTTTTCCTCACATTTCGATGACAGAAAGTTCTAGAATCTGAGAGGAGCCACAAATTTCCTTTCATCCAGCGTTCCCCCAAGTCTCCCAATAAAAATTATACCTCACTTGTGTGGGTAGGCCTAGCGCCCATGAAAAGGAAATGCCCCAAAACACAACTTGGACACATCACATTTTTTGACAGAAAACAGAGGTGTTTTTTGCAAAGTGCCTACCTGCAGATTTTGGCCTCTAGCTCAGCCAGCACCAAGGGAAACCTACACTACCTGTGCATTTTTTAACACTAGAAACCTAGGGGAATCCAAGATGGGGTGACTTGTGGGGCTCTGACCAGGTTCTGTTACCCAGAATCCTTTGCAAACCTCAAAATTTGGCTAAAAAAAACAAATTTTCCTCATATTTCGGTGACAGAAAGTTCTGGAATCTGAGAGGAGCCACACATTTCCTTCCACCCAGCGTTCCCCCATGTCTCCCTATAAAAATGATACCTCACTTGTGTGGGTAGGTCTAGCGCCCGTGAAAAGGAAATGCCCCAAAACACAACATAGACACATCACATTTTTTGACCGAAAACAGAGGTGTTTTTTGCAAAGTGCCTACCTGTAGATCTTGGCCCCTAGCTCAGCCGGCACCTTCGGAAACCTACCAAACCTGTGCATTTTTGAAAACTAGAGACCTAGGGGAATCCAAGATGGGGGTGACTTGTGGGGGTCTGGCCAGCTTCTGTTTCCCAGAATCCTCTCCAAACCTCAAAATTTGGCTAAGAAAACACGTTTTCCTCACATTGAGGTGACAGAAAGTTCTGGACTATGAGAGGAGCCACACATTTCCTTCCACCCAGCGTTCCCCCAAGTCTACCGATAAAAATGATACCTCACTTGTGTGGGTAGGCCTAGCGCCCGTGACAGGAAATGCCCCAAAACACAACGTGGACACATCACATTTTTTGACAGAAAACAGAGGTGTTTTTTGGAAAGTGCCTACCTGTAGATTTTGGCCTTTAGCTCAGCCGGCACATAGGGAAACCTACCAAACCTGTGCATTTTTGAAAACTAGAGACCGAGGGGAATCCAAGATGGGGTGACTTGTGGGGCTCTGACCAGGTTCTGTTACCCAGAATCCTTTGCAAACCTCAAAATTTGGCTAAAAAACACATCTTACTCACATTCCAGAAAGTTCTGTAATCTGAGAGTAGCCACAAATTTCCTTTCACCCAGCGTTTCCCCAAGTCTCCCGATAAAAATGATACCTCACTTGTGTGGGTACGCCTAGCGCCCGTGACAGGAAATGCCCCAAAACACAACGTGGACACATACCATTTTTCTACAGAAAACAGAGGTGTTTTTTGCAAAGTGCCTACCTGTAGATTTTGGCCCCTAGCTCAGCCGGCACCTACGGAAACCTACCAAACCTGTGCATTTTTGAAAACTAGAGACCTAGGGGAATCTAAGATGGGGTGACCTGTGGGGCTCTGACCAGGTTCTGTTACACAGAATCCTTTTCAAACCTCAAAATTTGGCTAAAAAACACATTTTACTCACATTCCAGAAATTTCTGGAATCTGAGAGTAGCCACAAATTTCCTTTCACCCAGCGTTCCCCCAAGTCTCCCGATAAAAATGATACCTCACTTGTGTGGGTACGCCTAGCGCCCGTGACAGGAAATGCCCCAAAACACAACGTGGACACATCCCATTTTTCTACAGAAAACAGAGGTGTTTTTTGCAAAGTGCCTACCTGTAGATTTTGGCCCCTAGCTCAGCCGGCACCTACGGAAACCTACCAAACCTGTGCATTTTTGAAAACTAGAGACCTAGGGGAATCTAAGATGGGGTGACCTGTGGGGCTCTGACCAGGTTCTGCTACCCAGAATCCTTTGCAAACCTCAAAATTTGGCCCAAAAAACACATTTTCCTCATATTTCGGTGACAGAAAGTGCTGGACTCTGAGAGGAGCCACAAATTTCCTTCCACCCAGCGTTCCCCCAAGTCTCCTGATAAAAATGATACCTCACTTGTGTGGGTATGTCTAGCGTCCGTGACAGGAAATGCCCCAAAACACAACGTGGACACATCACATTATTTGACAGAAAACAGAGGTGTTTTTTGGAAAGTGCCTACCTGTAGATTTTGGCCTTTAGCTCATCCGGCACCTAGGGAAACCTACCAAAGCTGTGCATTTTTTTAAACTAGAGACCTAGGGGAATCCAAGATGGGGTGACTTGTGGG
This sequence comes from Pleurodeles waltl, assembly GCF_031143425.1. NCBI lineage: Eukaryota > Metazoa > Chordata > Amphibia > Caudata > Salamandridae > Pleurodeles > Pleurodeles waltl. The sequence goes on along the minus strand of NC_090436.1, from coordinate 262,142,495 downwards.
GCTCTGGCCAGCTTCTGTTACCCAGAATCCTCTGCAAACCTCAAACTTTGGCTAAGAAAACACGTTTTCCTCACATTTCGATGACAGAAAGTTCTAGAATCTGAGAGGAGCCACAAATTTCTTTTCACCCAGCGTTCCCCCAAGTCTCCCAATAAAAATGATACCTCACTTGTGTGGGTAGGCCTAGCGCCCATGAAAAGGAAATGCCCCAAAACACAACGTGGACACATCACATTATTTGACAGAAAACAGAGGTGTTTTTTGGAAAGTGCCTACCTGTAGATTTTGGCCTTTAGCTCAGCCGGTACCTAGGGAAACCTACCAAACCTGTGCATTTTTTAAAACTAGAGACCTAGGGGAATCCAAGATGGGGTGACTTGTGGGGCTCTGGCTAGGTTCTGTTACCCAGAATCCTTTGCAAACCTCAAAATTTGGCTAAAAAAACACATTTTCCTCATATTTCGGTGACAGAAAGTTCTGGAATCTGAGAGGAGCCACAAATTTCCTTCCACCCAGCGTTCCCCCATGTCTCCCTATAAAAATGATACCTCACTTGAGTGGGTAGGTCTAGCGCCCGTGAAAAGGAAATGCCCCAAAACACAACGTAGACACATCACATTTTTTGACAGAAAACAGAGGTGTTTTTTGCAAAGTGCCTACCTGTAGATCTTGGCCCCTAGCTCAGCCGGCACCTTCGGAAACCTACCAAACCTGTGCATTTTTGAAAACTAGAGACCTAGGGGAATCCAAGATGGGGTGACTTGTGGGGCTCTGGCCAGCTTCTGTTACCCAGAATCCTCTGCAAACCTCAAACTTTGGCTAAGAAAACACGTTTTCCTCACATTTCGATGACAGAAAGTTCTAGAATCTGAGAGGAGCCACAAATTTCCTTCCACCCAGCGTTCCCCCAAGTCTCCCTATAAAAATTATACCTCACTTGTGTGGGTAGGTCTAGCGCCCGTGAAAAGGAAATGCCCCAAAACACAACGTGGACACATCACATTTTTTGACAGAAAACAGAGGTGTTTTTTGCAAAGTGCCTACCTGTAGATTTTGGCCCCTATCTCAGCCGGCACCTACGGAAACCTACCAAACCTGTGCATTTTTGAAAACTAGAGACCTAGGGGAATCCAAGATGGGTGTGACTTGTGGGGGTCTGGCCAGCTTCTGTTACCCAGAATCCTCTCCAAACCTCAAAATTTGGCTAAGAAAACACATTTTCCTCACATTAAGGAGACAGAAAGATCTGGACTCTGAGAGGAGCCACAAATTTCCTTCCACCCGGCATTCTACCAAGTTTCCCGATAAAAATGTTACCTCACTTGTGTGGGTAGGCCTAGCGCCTGTGAAAAGGAAATGCCCCAAAACACAATGTGGACACATCACATTTTTTGACAGAAAACAGAGGTGTTTTTTGCAAAGTGCCTACCTGCAGATTTTGGCCACTAGCTCAGCCAGCACCAAGGGAAACCTACAATACCTGTGCATTTTTGAAAACTAGAAACCTAGGGGAATCCAAGATGGGGTGACTTGTGTGGCTCTGACCAGGTTCTGTTACCCAGAATCCTTTGCAAACCTCAAAATTTGGCTAAAAAAACACATTTTCCTCATATTTCGGTGACAGAAAGTTCTGGAATCTGAGAGGAGCCACAAATTTCCTTCCACCCAGCGTTCCCCCATGTCTCCCTATAAAAATGATACCTCACTTGTGTGGGTAGGTCTAGCGCCCGTGAAAAGGAAATGCCCCAAAACACAACGTAGACACATCACATTTTTTGACAGAAAACAGAGGTGTTTTTTGCAAAGTGCCTACCTGTAGATCTTGGCCCCTAGCTCAGCCGGCACCTTCGGAAACCTACCAAACCTGTGCATTTTTGAAAACTAGAGACCTAGGGGAATCCAAGATGGGGGTGACTTGTGGGGGTCTGGCCAGCTTCTGTTACCCAGAATCCTCTCCAAACCTCAAAATTTGGCTAAGAAAACACGTTTTCCTCACATTGAGGTGACAGAAAGTTCTGGACTCTGGAGGAGCCACAAATTTCCTTCCACCCAGCGTTCCCCCAAGTCTACCGATAAAAATGATACCTCACTTGTGTGGGTAGGCCTAGCGTCCGTGACAGGAAATGCCCCAAAACACAACGTGGACACATCACATTTTTTGACAGAAAACAGAGGTGTTTTTTGGAAAGTGCCTACCTGTAGATTTTGGCCTTTAGCTCAGCCGGCACATAGGAAAACCTACCAAACCTGTGCATTTTTGAAAACTAGAGTCCTAGTGGAATCCAAGAAGGGGTGACTTGTGGGGCTCTGACCAGGTTCTGTTACCCAGAATCCTTTGCAAACCTCAAAATTTGGCTAAAAAACACATTTTACTCACATTCCAGAAAGTTCTGGAATCTGAGAGTAGCCACAAATTTCCTTTCACCCAGCGTTCCCCCAAGTCTCCCGATAAAAATGATACCTCACTTGTGTGGGTACGCCTAGCGCCCGTGACAGGAAATGCCCCAAAACACAACGTGGACACATCCCATTTTTCTACAGAAAACAGAGGTGTTTTTTGCAAAGTGCCTACCTGTAGATTTTGGCCTCTAGCTCAGCCGGCACCAAGGGAAACCTACAATACCTGTGCATTTTTGAAAACTAGAGACCTAGGGGAATCCAAGATGGGGTGACTTGTGGGGCTCTGACCAGGTTCTGTTACCCAGAATCCTTTTCAAACCTCAAAATTTGGCTAAAAAAAACATTTTACTCACATTCCAGAAAGTTCTGGAATCTGAGAGTAGCCACAAATTTCCTTTCACCCAGCGTTCCCCCAAGTCTCCCGATAAAAATGATACCTCACTTGTGTGGGTACGCCTAGCGCCCGTGACAGGAAATGCCCCAAAACACAACGTGGACACATCCCATTTTTCTACAGAAAACAGAGGTGTTTTTTGCAAAGTGCCTACCTGTAGATTTTGGCCTCTAGCTCAGCCGGCACCAAGGGAAACCTACAATACCTGTGCATTTTTGAAAACTAGAGACCTAGGGGAATCTAAGAGGGGGTGACTTGTGGGGCTCTGACCAGGTTCTGTTACCTAGAATCCTTTGCAAACCTCAAAATGTGGCTAAAAAACACATTTTCCTCATATTTCGGTGACAGAAAGTTCTGGAATCTGAGAGGAGCCACAAATTTCCTTCCACCCAGTGTTCCCCCAAGTCTCCCAATAGAAAAGATACCTCACTTGTGTGGGTAGGTCTAGCGCCCGTGAAAAGGAAATGCCCCAAAACACAACGTGGACACATCACATTTTTTGACAGAAAACAGAGGTGTTTTTTGCAAAGTGCCTACCTGTAGATTTTGGCCCCTAGCTCAGCCGGCACCTATGGAAACCTACCAAATCTGTGAATTTTTTAAAACTAGAGACCTAAGGGAATCCAAGATGGGGGTGACTTGTGGGGGTCTGGCCAGCTTCTGTTACCCAGAATCCTCTCCAAACCTCAAAATTTGGCTAAGAAAACACGTTTTCCTCACATTAAGGTGACAGAAAGTTCTGGACTCTGAGAGGAGCCACAAATTTCCTTCCACCCAGCGTTCCCCCAAGTCTCCTGATAAAAATGATACCTCACTTGTGTGGGTATGTCTAGCGTCCGTGACAGGAAATGCCCCAAAACACAACGTGGACACATCACATTATTTGACAGAAAACAGAGGTGTTTTTTGGAAAGTGCCTACCTGTAGATTTTGGCCTTTAGCTCAGCCGGCACCTAGGGAAACCTACCAAACCTGTGCATTTTTGAAAACTAGAGACCTAGGGGAATCCAAGATTGGGTGACTTGTGGGGCTCTGGCCAGCTTCTGTTACCCAGAATCCTCTGCAAACCTCAAAATTTGGCTAAGAAAACACGTTTTCCTCACATTTCGATGACAGAAAGTTCTAGAATCTGAGAGGAGCCACAAACTTCCTTTCATCCAGCGTTCCCCCAAGTCTCCCAATAAAAATGATACCTCACTTGTGTGGGTAGGCCTAGCGCCCATGAAAAGGAAATGCCCCAAAACACAACGTGGACACATCACATTTTTTGACAGAAAACAGAGGTGTTTTTTGCAAAGTGCCTACCTGCAGATTTTGGCCTCTAGCTCAGCCAGCACCAAGGGAAACCTACACTACCTGTGCATTTTTTAACACTAGAAACCTAGGGGAATCCAAGATGGGGTGACTTGTGGGGCTCTGACCAGGTTCTGTTACCCAGAATCCTTTGCAAACCTCAAAATTTGGCTAAAAAAAACACATTTTCCTCATATTTCGGTGACAGAAAGTTCTTGAATCTGAGAGGAGCCACACATTTCCTTCCACTCAGCGTTCCCCCATGTCTCCCTATAAAAATGATACCTCACTTGTGTGGGTAGGTCTAGCGCCCGTGAAAAGGAAATGCCCCAAAACACAACGTAGACACATCACATTTTTTGACAGAAAACAGAGGTGTTTTTTGCAAAGTGCCTACCTGTAGATCTTGGCCCCTAGCTCAGCCGGCACCTTCGGAAACCTACCAAACCTGTGCATTTTTTAAAACTAGAGACCTAGGGGAATCCAAGATGGGGGTGACTTGTGGGGGTCTGGCCAGCTTCTGTTACCCAGAATCCTCTCCAAACCTCAAAATTTGGCTAAGAAAACACATTTTCCTCACATTAAGGTGACAGAAAGATCTGGACTCTGAGAGGAGCCACAAATTTCCTTCCACCCGGCATTCTACCAAGTGTCCCGATAAAAATGTTACCTCACTTGTGTGGGTAGGCCTAGCGCCTGTGAAAAGGAAATGCCCCAAAACACAATGTGGACACATCACATTTTTTGACAGAAAACAGAGGTGTTTTTTGCAAAGTGCCTACCTGTAGATTTTGCCCCCTAGCTCAGCCGGCACCTACGGAAACCTACCAAAGCTGTGCATTTTTGAAAACAAGAGACCTAGGGGAATCCAAGATGGGGTGACTTGTGGGGCTCTGGCCAGCTTCTGTTACCCAGAATCCTCTGCAAACCTCAAAATTTGGCTAAGAAAACACGTTTTCCTCACATTTCGATGACAGAAAGTTCTAGAATCTGAGAGGAGCCACAAATTTCCTTTCACCCTGTGTTCCCCCAAGTCTCCCGATAAAAATGATACCTCACTTGTGTGGGTAGGCCTAGCGCCCCTGAAAAGAAAATGCCCCAAAACACAACGTGGACACATCACATTTTTTGACAGAAAACAGAGGTGTTTTTTGCAAAGTGCCTACCTGCAGATTTTGGCCACTAGCTCAGCCAGCACCAAGGGAAACCTACAATACCTGTGCATTTTTGAAAACTAGAAACCTAGGGGAATCCAAGATGGGGTGACTTGTGTGGCTCTGACCAGGTTCTGTTACCCAGAATCCTTTGCAAACCTCAAAATTTGGCTAAAAAAACACATTTTCCTCATATTTCGGTGACAGAAAGTTCTGGAATCTGAGAGGAGCCACAAATTTCCTTCCACCCAGCGTTCCCCCATGTCTCCCTATAAAAATGATACCTCACTTGTGTGGGTAGGTCTAGCGCCCGTGAAAAGGAAATGCCCCAAAACACAACGTAGACACATCACATTTTTTGACAGAAAACAGAGGTGTTTTTTGCAAAGTGCCTACCTGTAGATCTTGGCCCCTAGCTCAGCCGGCACCTTCGGAAACCTACCAAACCTGTGCATTTTTGAAAACTAGAGACCTAGGGGAATCCAAGATGGGGGTGACTTGTGGGGGTCTGGCCAGCTTCTGTTACCCAGAATCCTCTCCAAACCTCAAAATTTGGCTAAGAAAACACGTTTTCCTCACATTGAGGTGACAGAAAGTTCTGGACTCTGAGAGGAGCCACAAATTTCCTTCCACCCAGCGTTCCCCCAAGTCTACCGATAAAAATGATACCTCACTTGTGTGGGTAGGCCTAGCGCCCGTGACAGGAAATGCCCCAAAACACAACGTGGACACATCACATTTTTTGACAGAAAACAGAGGTGTTTTTTGGAAAGTGCCTACCTGTAGATTTTGGCCTTTAGCTCAGCCGGCACATAGGGAAACCTACCAAACCTGTGCATTTTTGAAAACTAGAGTCCTAGGGGAATCCAAGATGGGGTGACTTGTGGGGCTCTGACAAGGTTCTGTTACCCAGAATCCTTTGCAAACCTCAAAATTTGGCTAAAAAACACATTTTACTCACATTCCAGAAAGTTCTGGAATCTGAGAGTAGCCACAAATTTCCTTTCACCCAGCGTTCCCCCAAGTCTCCCGATAAAAATGATACCTCACTTGTGTGGGTACGCCTAGCGCCCGTGACAGGAAATGCCCCAAAACACAACGTGGACACATCCCATTTTTCTACAGAAAACAGAGGTGTTTTTTGCAAAGTGCCTACCTGTAGATTTTGGCCTCTAGCTCAGCCGGCACCAAGGGAAACCTACAATACCTGTGCATTTTTGAAAACTAGAGACCTAGGGGAATCCAAGATGGGGTGACTTGTGGGGCTCTGACCAGGTTCTGTTACCCAGAATCCTTTTCAAACCTCAAAATTTGGCTAAAAAACACATTTTACTCACATTCCAGAAAGTTCTGGAATCTGAGAGTAGCCACAAATTTCCTTTCACCCAGCGTTCCCCCAAGTCTCCTGATAAAAATGATACCTCACTTGTGTGGGTATGTCTAGCGTCCGTGACAGGAAATGCCCCAAAACACAACGTGGACACATCACATTATTTGACAGAAAACAGAGGTGTTTTTTGGAAAGTGCCTACCTGTAGATTTTGGCCTTTAGCTCAGCCGGCACCTAGGGAAACCTACCAAACCTGTGCATTTTTGAAAACTAGAGACCTAGGGGAATCCAAGATTGGGTGACTTGTGGGGCTCTGGCCAGCTTCTGTTACCCAGAATCCTATGCAAACCTCAAAATTTGGCTAAGAAAACACGTTTTCCTCACATTTCGATGACAGAAAGTTCTAGAATCTGAGAGGAGCCACAAATTTCCTTTCATCCAGCGTTCCCCCAAGTCTCCCAATAAAAATGATACCTCACTTGTGTGGGTAGGCCTAGCGCCCATGAAAAGGAAATGCCCCAAAACACAACGTGGACACATCACATTTTTTGACAGAAAACAGAGGTGTTTTTTGCAAAGTGCCTACCTGCAGATTTTGGCCTCTAGCTCAACCAGCACCAAGGGAAACCTACACTACCTGTGCATTTTTTAACACTAGAAACCTAGGGGAATCCAAGATGGGGTGACTTGTGGGGCTCTGACCAGGTTCTGTTACCCAGAATCCTTTGCAAACATCAAAATTTGGCTAAAAAAAACAAATTTTCCTCATATTTCGGTGACAGAAAGTTCTGGAATCTGAGAGGAGCCACACATTTCCTTCCACCCAGCGTTCCCCCATGTCTCCCTATAAAAATGATACCTCACTTGTGTGGGTAGGTCTAGCGCCCGTGAAAAGGAAATGCCCCAAAACACAACGTAGACACATCACATTTTTTGACAGAAAACAGAGGTGTTTTTTGCAAAGTGCCTACCTGTAGATCTTGGCCCCTAGCTCAGCCGGCACCTTCGGAAACCTACCAAACCTGTGCATTTTTGAAAACTAGAGACCTAGGGGAATCCAAGATGGGGGTGACTTGTGGGGGTCTGGCCAGCTTCTGTTACCCAGAATCCTCTCCAAACCTCAAAATTTGGCTAAGAAAACACGTTTTCCTCACATTGAGGTGACAGAAAGTTCTGGACTCTGAGAGGAGCCACAAATTTCCTTCCACCCAGCGTTCCCCCAAGTCTACCGATAAAAATGATACCTCACTTGTGTGGGTAGGCCTAGCGCCCGTGACAGGATATGCCCCAAAACACAACGTGGACACATCACATTTTTTGACAGAAAACAGAGGTGTTTTTAGGAAAGTGCCTACCTGTAGATTTTGGCCTTTAGCTCAGCCGGCACATAGGGAAACCTACCAAACCTGTGCATTTTTGAAAAATAGAGACCTAGGGGAATCCAAGATGGGGTGACTTGTGGGGCTCTGACCAGGTTCTGTTACCAAGAATCCTTTGCAAACCTCAAAATTTGGCTAAAAAACACATCTTACTCACATTCCAGAAAGTTCTGGAATCTGAGAGGAGCCACAAATTTCCTTCCACCCAGCGTTCCCCCATGTCTCCCCATAAAAATGATACCTCACTTGTGTGGGTAGGTCTAGCGCCCGTGAAAAGGAAATGCCCCAAAACACAACGTAGACACATCACATTTTTTGACAGAAAACAGAGGTGTTTTTTGCAAAGTGCCTACCTGTAGATCTTGGCCCCTAGCTCAGCCGGCACCTTCGGAAACCTACCAAACCTCTGCATTTTTGAAAACTAGAGACCTAGGGGAATCCAAGATGGGGGTGACTTGTGGGGGTCTGGCCAGCTTCTGTTACCCAGAATCCTCTCCAAACCTCAAAATTTGGCTAAGAAAACACGTTTTCCTCACATTGAGGTGACAGAAAGTTCTGGACTCTGAGAGGAGCCACAAATTTCCTTCCACCCAGCGTTCCCCCAAGTCTACCGATAAAAATGATACCTCACTTGTGTGGGTAGGCCTAGCGCCCGTGACAGGAAATGCCCCAAAACACAACGTGGACACATCACATTTTTTGACAGAAAACAGAGGTGTTTTTTGGAAAGTGCCTACCTGTAGATTTTGGCCTTTAGCTCAGCCGGCACATAGGGAAACCTACCAAACCTGTGCATTTTTTAAACTAGAGTCCTAGGGGAATCCAAGATGGGGTGACTTGTGGGGCTCTGACAAGGTTCTGTTACCCAGAACCCTTTGCAAACCTCAAAATTTGGCTAAAAAACACATTTTACTCACATTCCAGAAAGTTCTGGAATCTGAGAGTAGCCACAAATTTCCTTTCACCCAGCGTTCCCCCAAGTCTCCCGATAAAAATGATACCTCACTTGTGTGGGTACGCCTAGCGCCCGTGACAGGAAATGCCCCAAAACACAACGTGGACACATCCCATTTTTCTACAGAAAACAGAGGTGTTTTTTGCAAAGTGCCTACCTGTAGATTTTGGCCTCTAGCTCAGCCGGCACCAAGGGAAACCTACAATACCTGTGTATTTTTGAAAACTAGAGACCTAGGGGAATCCAAGATGGGGTGACTTGTGGGGCTCTGACCAGGTTCTGTTACCCAGAATCCTTTTCAAACCTCAAAATTTGGCTAAAAAACACATTTTACTCACATTCCAGAAAGTTCTGGAATCTGAGAGTAGCCACAAATTTCCTTTCACCCAGCGTTCCCCCAAGTCTCCCGATAAAAATGATACCTCACTTGTGTGGGTACGCCTAGCGCCCGTGACAGGAAATGCCCCAAAACACAACGTGGACACATCCCATTTTTCTACAGAAAACACAGGTGTTTTTTGCAAAGTGCCTACCTGTAGATTTTGGCCTCTAGCTCAGCCGGCACCAAGGTAAACCTACAATACCTGTGCATTTTTGAAAACTAGAGACCTAGGGGAATCTAAGATGGGGTGACTTTTGGGGCTCTGACCAGGTTCTGTTACCTAGAATCCTTTGCAAACCTCAAAATTTGGCTAAAAAACACATTTTCCTCATATTTCGGTGACAGAAAGTTCTGGAATCTGAGAGGAGCCACAAATTTCCTTCCACCCAGTGTTCCCCCAAGTCTCCCTATAGAAAAGATACCTCACTTGTGTGGGTAGGTCTAGCGCCCGTGAAAAGGAAATGCCCCAAAACACAACGTGGACACATCACATTTTTTGACAGAAAATAGAGGTGTTTTTTGCAAAGTGCCTACCTGTAGATTTTGGCCCCTAGCTCAGACAGGCACCTACGGAAACCTACCAAATCTGTGCATTTTTTAAAACTAGAGACCTAGGGGAATCCAAGATGGGGGTGACTTGTGGGGGTCTGGCCAGCTTCTGTTACCCAGAATCCTCTCCAAACCTCAAAATTTGGCTAAGAAAACACGTTTTCCTCACATTAAGGTGACAGAAAGTTCTGGACTCTGAGAGGAGCCACAAATTTCCTTCCACCCAGCGTTCCCCCAAGTCTCCTGATAAAAATGATACCTCACTTGTGTGGGTATGTCTAGCGTCCGTGACAGGAAATGCCCCAAAACACAACGTGGACACATCACATTATTTGACAGAAAACAGAGGTGTTTTTTGGAAAGTGCCTACCTGTAGATTTTGGCCTTTAGCTCAGCCGGCACCTAGGGAAACCTACCAAACCTGTGCATTTTTTAAAACTAGAGACCTAGGGGAATCCAAGATTGGGTGACTTGTGGGGCTCTGGCCAGCTTCTGTTACCCAGAATCCTATGCAAACCTCAAAATTTGGCTAAGAAAACACGTTTTCCTCACATTTCGATGACAGAAAGTTCTAGAATCTGAGAGGAGCCACAAATTTCCTTTCATCCAGCGTTCCCCCAAGTCTCCCAATAAAAATGATACCTCACTTGTGTGGGTAGGCCTAGCGCCCGTGAAAAGGAAATGCCCCAAAACACAACGTTGACACATCACATTTTTTGACAGAAAACAGAGGTGTTTTTTGCAAAGTGCCTATCTGCAGATTTTGGCCTCTAGCTCAACCAGCACCAAGGGAAACCTACACTACCTGTGCATTTTTTAACACTAGAAACCTAGGGGAATCCAAGATGGGGTGACTTGTGGGGCTCTGACCAGGTTCTGTTACCCAGAATCCTTTGCAAACCTCAAAATTTGGCTAAAAAAAACAAATTTTCCTCATATTTCGGTGACAGAAAGTTCTGGAATCTGAGAGGAGCCACACATTTCCTTCCACCCAGCGTTCCCCCATGTCTCCCTATAAAAATGATACCTCACTTGTGTGGGTAGGTCTAGCGCCCATGAAAAGGAAATGCCCCAAAACACAACGTAGACACATCACATTTTTTGACAGAAAACAGAGGTGTTTTTTGCAAAGTGCCTACCTGTAGATCTTGGCCCCTAGCTCAGCCGGCACCTTCGGAAACCTACCAAACCTGTGCATTTTTGAAAACTAGAGACCTAGGGGAATCCAAGATGGGGGTGACTTGTGGGGGTCTGGCCAGCTTCTGTTACCCAGAATCCTCTCCAAACCTCAAAATTTGGCTAAGAAAACACGTTTTCCTCACATTGAGGTGACAGAAAGTTCTGGACTCTGAGAGGAGCCACAAATTTCCTTCCACCCAGCGTTCCCCCAAGTCTACCGATAAAAATGATACCTCACTTGTGTGGGTAGGCCTAGCGCCCGTGACAGGATATGCCCCAAAATACAACGTGGACACATCACATTTTTTGACAGAAAACAGAGGTGTTTTTTGGAAAGTGCCTACCTGTAGATTTTGGCCTTTAGCTCAGCCGGCACATAGGGAAACCTACCAAACCTGTGCATTTTTGAAAAATAGAGACCTAGGGGAATCCAAGATGGGGTGACTTGTGGGGCTCTGACCAGGTTCTGTTACCAAGAATCCTTTGCAAACCTCAAAATTTGGCTAAAAAACACATCTTACTCACATTCCAGAAAGTTCTGGAATCTGAGAGTAGCCACAAATTTCCTTTCACCCAGCGTTCCCCCAAGTCTCCCGATAAAAATGATACCTCACTTGTGTGGGTACGCCTAGCGCCCGTGACAGGAAATGCCCCAAAACACAACGTGGACACATCCCATTTTTCTAAAGAAAACAGAGGTGTTTTTTGCAAAGTGCCTACCTGTAGATTTTGGCCCCTAGCTCAGCCGGCACCTACGGAAACCTACCAAACCTGTGCATTTTTGAAAACTAAAGACCTAGGGGAATCTAAGAAAGTTCTGGAATCTGAGAGGAGCCACAAATTTCCTTCCACCCAGCGTTCCCCCATGTCTCCCTATAAAAATGATACCTCACTTGTGTGGGTAGGTCTAGCGCCCGTGAAAAGGAAATGCCCCAAAACACAACGTAGACACATCACATTTTTTGACAGAAAACAGAGGTGTTTTTTGCAAAGTGCCTACCTGTAGATCTTGGCCCCTAGCTCAGCCGGCACCTTCGGAAACCTACCAAACCTGTGCATTTTTGAAAACTAGAGACCTAGGGGAATCCAAGATGGGGGTGACTTGTGGGGGTCTGGCCAGCTTCTGTTACCCAGAATCCTCTCCAAACCTCAAAATTTGGCTAAGAAAACACGTTTTCCTCACATTGAGGTGACAGAAAGTTCTGGACTCTGAGAGGAGCCACAAATTTCCTTCCACCCAGCGTTCCCCCAAGTCTACCGATAAAAATGATACCTCACTTGTGTGGGTAGGCCTAGCGCCCGTGACAGGAAATGCCCCAAAACACAACGTGGACACATCACATTTTTTGACAGAAAACAGAGGTGTTTTTTGGAAAGTGCCTACCTGTAGATTTTGGCCTTTAGCTCAGCCGGCACATAGGGAAACCTACCAAACCTGTGCATTTATTAAACTAGAGTCCTAGGGGAATCCAAGATGGGGTGACTTGTGGGGCTCTGACAAGGTTCTGTTACCCAGAATCCTTTGCAAACCTCAAAATTTGGCTAAAAAACACATTTTACTCACATTCCAGAAAGTTCTGGAATCTGAGAGTAGCCACAAATTTCCTTTCACCCAGCGTTCCCCCAAGTCTCCCGATAAAAATGATACCTCACTTGTGTGGGTACGCCTAGCGCCCGTGACAGGAAATGCCCCAAAACAAAACGTGGACTCATCCCATTTTTCTACAGAAAACAGAGGTGTTTTTTGCAAAGTGCCTACCTGTAGATTTTGGCCTCTAGCTCAGCCGGCACCAAGGGAAACCTACAATACCTGTGTATTTTTGAAAACTAGAGACCTAGGGGAATCCAAGATGGGGTGACTTGTGGGGCTCTGACCAGGTTCTGTTACCCAGAATCCTTTTCAAACCTCAAAATTTGGCTAAAAAACACATTTTACTCACATTCCAGAAAGTTCTGGAATCTGAGAGTAGCCACAAATTTCCTTTCACCCAGCGTTCCCCCAAGTCTCCCGATAAAAATGATACCTCACTTGTGTGGGTACGCCTAGCGCCCGTGACAGGAAATGCCCCAAAACACAACGTGGACACATCCCATTTTTCTACAGAAAACACAGGTGTTTTTTGCAAAGTGCCTACCTGTAGATTTTGGCCTCTAGCTCAGCCGGCACCAAGGGAAACCTACAATACCTGTGCATTTTTGAAAACTAGAGACCTAGGGGAATCTAAGATGGGGTGACTTGTGGGGCTCTGACCAGGTTCTGTTACCTAGAATCCTTTGCAAACCTCAAAATTTGGCTAAAAAACACATTTTCCTCATATTTCGGTGACAGAAAGTTCTGGAATCTGAGAGGAGCCACAAATTTCCTTCCACCCAGTGTTCCCCCAAGTCTCCCTATAGAAAAGATACCTCACTTGTGTGGGTAGGTCTAGCGCCCGTGAAAAGGAAATGCCCCAAAACACAACGTGGACACATCACATTTTTTGACAGAAAATAGAGGTGTTTTTTGCAAAGTGCCTACCTGTAGATTTTGGCCCCTAGCTCAGACAGGCACCTACGGAAACCTACCAAATCTGTGCATTTTTTAAAACTAGAGACCTAGGGGAATCCAAGATGGGGGTGACTTGTGGGGGTCTGGCCAGCTTCTGTTACCCAGAATCCTCTCCAAACCTCAAAATTTGGCTAAGAAAACACGTTTTCCTCACATTAAGGTGACAGAAAGTTCTGGACTCTGAGAGGAGCCACAAATTTCCTTCCACCCAGCGTTCCCCCAAGTCTCCTGATAAAAATGATACCTCACTTGTGTGGGTATGTCTAGCGTCCGTGACAGGAAATGCCCCAAAACACAACGTGGACACATCACATTATTTGACAGAAAACAGAGGTGTTTTTTGGAAAGTGCCTACCTGTAGATTTTGGCCTTTAGCTCAGCCGGCACCTAGGGAAACCTACCAAACCTGTGCATTTTTTAAAACTAGAGACCTAGGGGAATCCAAGATTGGGTGACTTGTGGGGCTCTGGCCAGCTTCTGTTACCCAGAATCCTATGCAAACCTCAAAATTTGGCTAAGAAAACACGTTTTCCTCACATTTCGATGACAGAAAGTTCTAGAATCTGAGAGGAGCCACAAATTTCCTTTCATCCAGCGTTCCCCCAAGTCTCCCAATAAAAATGATACCTCACTTGTGTGGGTAGGCCTAGCGCCCATGAAAAGGAAATGCCCCAAAACACAACGTGGACACATCACATTTTTTGACAGAAAACAGAGGTGTTTTTTGCAAAGTGCCTATCTGCAGATTTTGGCCTCTAGCTCAACCAGCACCAAGGGAAACCTACACTACCTGTGCATTTTTTAACACTAGAAACCTAGGGGAATCCAAGATGGGGTGACTTGTGGGGCTCTGACCAGGTTCTGTTACCCAGAATCCTTTGCAAACCTCAAAATTTGGCTAAAAAAAACAAATTTTCCTCATATTTCGGTGACAGAAAGTTCTGGAATCTGAGAGGAGCCACACATTTCCTTCCACCCAGCGTTCCCCCATGTCTCCCTATAAAAATGATACCTCACTTGTGTGGGTAGGTCTAGCGCCCATGAAAAGGAAATGCCCCAAAACACAACGTAGACACATCACATTTTTTGACAGAAAACAGAGGTGTTTTTTGCAAAGTGCCTACCTGTAGATCTTGGCCCCTAGCTCAGCCGGCACCTTCGGAAACCTACCAAACCTGTGCATTTTTGAAAACTAGAGACCTAGGGGAATCCAAGATGGGGGTGACTTGTGGGGGTCTGGCCAGCTTCTGTTACCCAGAATCCTCTCCAAACCTCAAAATTTGGCTAAGAAAACACGTTTTCCTCACATTGAGGTGACAGAAAGTTCTGGACTCTGAGAGGAGCCACAAATTTCCTTCCACCCAGCGTTCCCCCAAGTCTACCGATAAAAATGATACCTCACTTGTGTGGGTAGGCCTAGCGCCCGTGACAGGAAATGCCCCAAAACACAACGTGGACACATCACATTTTTTGACAGAAAACAGAGGTGTTTTTTGGAAAGTGCCTACCTGTAGATTTTGGCCTTTAGCTCAGCCGGCACATAGGGAAACCTACCAAACCTGTGCATTTTTGAAAAATAGAGACCTAGGGGAATCCAAGATGGGGTGACTTGTGGGGCTCTGACCAGGTTCTGTTACCAAGAATCCTTTGCAAACCTCAAAATTTGGCTAAAAAACACATCTTACTCACATTCCAGAAAGTTCTGGAATCTGAGAGTAGCCACAAATTTCCTTTCACCCAGCGTTCCCCCAAGTCTCCCGATAAAAATGATACCTCACTTGTGTGGGTACGCCTAGCGCCCGTGACAGGAAATGCCCCAAAACACAACGTGGACACATCCCATTTTTCTAAAGAAAACAGAGGTGTTTTTTGCAAAGTGCCTACCTGTAGATTTTGGCCCCTAGCTCAGCCGGCACCTACGGAAACCTACCAAACCTGTGCATTTTTGAAAACTAGAGACCTAGGGGAATCTAAGATGGGGTGACCTGTGGGGCTCTGACCAGGTTCTGTTACCCAGAATCCTTTTCAAACCTCAAAATTTGGCTAAAAAACACATTTTACTCACATTCCAGAAAGTTCTGGAATCTGAGAGTAGCCACAAATTTCCTTTCACCCAGCGTTCCCCCAAGTCTCCCGATAAAAATGATACCTCACTTGTGTGGGTACGCCTAGCGCCCGTGACAGGAAATGCCCCAAAACACAACGTGGACACATCCCATTTTTCTACAGAAAACAGAGGTGTTTTTTGCAAAGTGCCTACCTGTAGATTTTGGCCCCTAGCTCAGCCGGCACCTATGGAAACCTACCAAAACTGTGCATTTTTGAAAACTAGAGACCTAGGGGAATCTAAGATGGGGTGACCTGTGGGGCTCTGACCAGGTTCTGTTACCCAGAATCCTTTGCAAACCTCAAAATTTGGCCCAAAAAACACATTTTCCTCATATTTCGGTGACAGAAAGTTCTGGACTCTGAGAGGAGCCACAAATTTCCTTCCACCCAGCGTTCCCCCAAGTCTCCTGATAAAAATGATACCTCACTTGTGTGGGTATGTCTAGCGTCCGTGACAGGAAATGCCCCAAAACACAACGTGGACACATCACATTATTTGAAAGAAAACAGAGGTGTTTTTTGGAAAGTGCCTACCTGTAGATTTTGGCCTTTAGCTCAGCCGGCACCTAGGGAAACCTACCAAACCTGTGCATTTTTTTAAACTAGAGACCTAGGGGAATCCAAGATGGGGTGACTTGTGGGGCTCTGGCCAGCTTCTGTTACCCAGAATCCTCTGCAAACCTCAAACTTTGGCTAGGAAAACACGTTTTCCTCACATTTCGATGACAGAAAGTTCTAGAATCTGAGAGGAGCCACAAATTTCCTTTCACCCAGCGTTCCCCCAAGTCTCCCAATAAAAATGATACCTCACTTGTGTGGGTAGGCCTAGCGCCCATGAAAAGGAAATGCCCCAAAACACAACGTGGACACATCACATTATTTGACAGAAAACAGGTTTTTTTTGGAAAATGCCTACCTGTAGATTTTGGCCTTTAGCTCAGCCGGTACCTAGGGAAACCTACCAAACCTGTGCATTTTTTAAAACTAGAGACCTAGGGGAATCCAAGATGGGGTGACTTGTGGGGCTCTGACCAGGTTCTGTTACCCAGAATCCTTTGCAAACCTCAAAATTTGGCTAAAAAAACACATTTTCCTCATATTTCGGTGACAGAAAGTTCTGGACTCTGAGAGGAGCCACAAATTTCCTTCCACCCGGCGTTCTACCAAGTGTCCCGATAAAAATGATACCTCACTTGTGTGGGTAGGCCTAGCGCCTGTGAAAAGGAAATGCCCCAAAACACAATGTGGACACATCACATTTTTTGACAGAAAACAGAGGTGTTTTTTGCAAAGTGCCTACCTGTAGATTTTGCCCCCTAGCTCAGCCGGCACCTACGGAAACCTACCAAAGCTGTGCATTTTTGAAAACAAGAGACCTAGGGGAATCCAAGATGGGGTGACTTGTGGGGCTCTGGCCAACTTCTGTTACCCAGAATCCTCTGCAAACCTCAAAATTTGGCTAAGAAAACACGTTTTCCTCACATTTCGATGACAGAAAGTTCTAGAATCTGAGAGGAGCCACAAATTTCCTTTCACCCTGCGTTCCCCCAAGTCTCCCGATAAAAATGATACCTCACTTGTGTGGGTAGGCCTAGCGCCCATGAAAAGAAAATGCCCCAAAACACAACGTGGACACATCACATTTTTTGACAGAAAACAGAGGTGTTTTTTGCAAAGTGCCTACCTGCAGATTTTGGCCACTAGCTCTGCCAGCACCAAGGGAAACCTACAATACCTGTGCATTTTTGAAAACTAGAAACCTAGGGGAATCCAAGATGGGGTGACTTGTGGGGCTCTGACCAGGTTCTGTTACCCAGAATCCTTTGCAAACCTCAAAATTTGGCTAAAAAAACACATTTTCCTCATATTTCGGTGACAGAAAGTTCTGGAATCTGAGAGGAGCCACAAATTTCCTTCCACCCAGCGTTCCCCCATGTCTCCGTATAAAAATGATACCTCACTTGTGTGGGTAGGTCTAGCGCCAGTGAAAAGGAAATGCCCCAAAACACAACGTAGACACATCACATTTTTTGACAGAAAACAGAGGTGTTTTTTGCAAAGTGCCTACCTGTAGATCTTGGCCCCTAGCTCAGCCGGCACCTTCGGAAACCTACCAAACCTGTGCATTTTTGAAAACTAGAGCACTAGGGGAATCCAAGATGGGGGTGACTTGTGGGGGTCTGGCCAGCTTCTGTTACCCAGAATCCTCTCCAAACCTCAAAATTTGGCTAAGAAAACACGTTTTCCTCACATTGAGGTGACAGAAAGTTCTGGACTCTGAGAGGAGCCACAAATTTCCTTCCACCCAGCGTTCCCCCAAGTCTACCGATAAAAATGATACCTCACTTGTGTGGGTAGGCCTAGCGCCCGTGACAGGAAATGCCCCAAAACACAACGTGGACACATCACATTTTTTGACAGAAAACAGAGGTGTTTTTTGCAAAGTGCCTACCTGTAGATTTTGGCCTCTAGCTCAGCCGGCACCAAGGGAAACCTACAATACCTGTGCATTTTTGAAAACTAGAGACCTAGGGGAATCCAAGATGGGGTGACTTGTGGGGCTGTGACCAGGTTCTTTTATCCAGAATCCTTTAAAAACCTCAAAATTTGGCTAAAAAAACACATTTTCCTCATATTTCGGTGACAGAAAGTTCTGGAATCTGAGAGGAGCCACAAATTTCCTTCCACTCAGCGTTCCCCCAAGTCTCCCGATAAAAATGATACCTCACTTGTAGGGTAGGTCTAGCGCCCGTGAAAAGGAAATGCCCCAAAACACAACGTGGACACATCACATTTGTTTGACAGAAAACACAGGTGTTTTTTGCAAAGTGCCTACCTGTAGATTTTCGCCCCTAGCTCAGCCAGCACCTACGGAAACCTACCAAACCTGTGCATTTTTGAAAACTAGAGACCTAGGGCAATCCAAGATGAGGTGACTTGTGGGGCTCTGGCCAGCTTCTGTTACCCAGAATCCTCTGCAAACCTCAAAATTTGGCTAACACAACAAGTTTTCCTCACATTTCAGTGATAGAAAGTTCTGGAATCTGAGAGGAGCCACACATTTGCTGCCACCCAGTGTACACCCAAGTCTCCCGATAAAAATGATACCTCACTTGTGTCGGTAGGCCTAGCGCCCGTGAAAAGGAAATGCCCCAAAACACAACGTGGACACATCACATTTTTTGACAGAAAACAGTGGTGTTTTTGGGAAAGTGCCTACCTGTAGATTTTGGCCTTTAGCTCAGCCGGCACCTAGGGAAACCTACCAAACCTGTGCATTTTTGAAAACTAGAGACCTAGGGGAATCCAAGATGGGGGTGACTTGTGGGGCTCTGGCCAGCTTCTGTTACCCAGAATCCTCTGCAAACCTCAAAACTTGGATAAGAAAACACGTTTTCCTCACATTAAGGTGATAGAAAGTTCTAGAATCTGAGAGGAGCCACAAATTTCCTTCCACCCAGCGCTCCCCCAAGTCTCCAGATAAAAATGATACCTCACTTGTGTGGGTAGGCCTAGCGCTCGTGAAAAGGAAATGCCCCAAAACACAACGTGAACACATCACATTTTTTGGCAGAAAACAGAGGTGTTTTTTGCAAAGTGCCTACCTGTAGGTTTTGGCCTCTAGCTCAGCCGGCACCTAGGGAAACCTACCAAATCTGTGCATTTTTTAAAACTAGAGACCTAGGGCAATCCAAGATGGGGTGACTTGTGGGGCTCTGACCAGGTTCTGTTACCCAGAATGCTTTGCAAACTTCAAAATTTGGCTAAAACAACAAGTTTTCCTCACATTTCGGTGACAGAAAGTTCTGGAATCTGAGAGGAGCCACACATTTGCTTCCACCCAGCGTTCCCCCAAGTCTCCCGATAAAAATGATACCTCACTTGTGTGGGTAGGCCTAGCGCCCGTGAAAAGGAAATGCCCCAAAACACAACGTGGACACATCACATTTTTTGACAGAAAACAGAGGTGTTTTTTGCAAAGTGCCTACCTGTAGATTTTGGCCTCTAGCTCAGCCGGCCCCAAGGGAAACCTACAATACCTGTGCATTTTTGAAAACTAGAGACCTAGAGGAATCCAAGATGGGGTGACTTGTGGGGCTGTGACCAGGTTCTTTTATCCAGAATCCTTTAAAAACCTCAAAATTTGGCTAAAAAAACACATTTCCCTCATATTTCGGTGACAGAAAGTTCTGGAATCTGAGAGGAGCCACAAATTTCCTTCCACCCAGCGTTCCCCCAAGTCTCCCGATAAAAATTATACCTCACTTGTGTGGGTAGGTCTAGCGCCCGTGAAAAGGAAATGCCCCAAAACACAACGTGGACACAACACATTTTTTTGACAGAAAACAGAGGTGTTTTTTGCAAAGTGCCTACCTGTAGATTTTCGCCCCTAGCTCAGCCGGCACCTACGGAAACCTACCAAACCTGTGCATTTTTGAAAACTAGAGACGTAGGGCAATCCAAGATGGGGTGACTTGTGGGGCTCTGGCCAGCTTCTGTTACCCAGAATCCTCTGCAAACCTCAAAATTTGGCTAAAACAACAAGTTTTCCTCACATTTCGGTGATAGAAAGTTCTGGAATCTGAGAGGAGCCACACATTTGCTGCCACCCAGCGTTCCCCCAAGTCTCCCGATAAAAATGATTACTCACTTGTGTGGGAAGGCCTAGCGCCCGTGAAAAGGAAATGCCCCAAAACACAACGTGGACACATCACATTTTTTGATAGAAAACAGTGGTGTTTTTGCGAAAGTGCTTACCTGTAGATTTTGGCCTTTAGCTCAGCCGGCACCTAGGGAAACCTACCAAACCTGTGCATTTTTGAAAACTAGAGACCTAGGGGAATCCAAGATGGGGGTGACTTGTGGGGCTCTGGCCAGCTTCTGTTACCCAGAATCCTCTGCAAACCTCAAAATTTGGATAAGAAAACACGTTTTCCTCACATTAAGGTGACAGAAAGTTCTAGAATCTGAGAGGAGCCACAAATTTCCTTCCAACCAGCGCTCCCCCAAGTCTCCAGATAAAAATGATACCTCACTTGTGTGGGTAGGCCTAGCGCCCGTGAAAAGGAAATGCCCCAAAACACAACGTGAACACATCACATTTTTTGACAGAAAACAGAGGTGTTTTTTGCAAAGTGCCTAACTGTAGATTTTGGCCTCTAGCTCAGCCGGCACCTAGGGAAACCTACCAAACCTGTGCATTTTTTAAAACTAGAGACCTAGGGCAGTCCAAGATGGGGTGACTTGTGGGGCTCTGACCAGGTTCTGTTACCCAGAATGCTTTGCAAACTTCAAAATTTGGCTAAAACAACAAGTTTTCCTCACATTTCGGTGACAGAAAGTTCTGGAATCTGAGAGGAGCCACGCATTTTCTTCCACCTAGCGTTCCCCCAAGTCTCCCGATAAAAATGATACCTCACTTGTGTGGGTAGGCCTAGCGCCCGTGAAAAGGAAATGCCCCAAAACACAACGTGGACACATCACATTTTTTGACAGAAAACAGAGGTGTTTTTTGCAAAGTGCCTACCTGTAGATTTTGGCCCCTAGCTCAGCCGGCACCTACGGAAACCTACGAAAACTGTGCATTTTTTAAAAATTGAGACCTAGGGCAATCCAAGATGGGGTGACTTGTGGGGCTCTGGCCAGCTTCTGTTACCCAGAATCCTCTGCAAACCGCAAAATTTGGCTAAGAAAAAACGTTTTCCTCACATTTTGGTGACAGAAAGTTCTAGAATCTGAGAGGAGCCACAAATTTCCTTCCACCCAGCGTTCCTCCAAGTCTCCCGATAAAAATGATACCTCACTTGTGTGGGTAGGCCTAGCGCCCGTGAAAAGGAAATGCCCCAAAACGCAAAGTGGACACATCACATTTTTTGACAGAAAACAGAGGTGTTTTTTGCAAAGTGCCTACCTGTAGATTTTGGCATCTAGCTCAGCCGGCCCCAAGGGAAACCTACAATACCTATGCATTTTTAAAAACTAGAGACCTAGGGGAATCCAAGATGGGGTGACTTGTGGGGCTCTGACCAGGTTCTGTTACCCAGAATCCTTTGCAAACCTCAAAATTTGGCTAAAAAAACACATTTTCCTCACATTAAGGTGACAGAAAGTTCTGGACTCTGAGAGGAGCCACAAATTTCCTTCCACGCAGCGTTCCCCCAAGTCTCCCGATAAAAATGATACCTCACTTGTGTGGGTAGGTCTAGCGCCCGTGAAAAGGAAATGCCCCAAAACACACCGTGGACACATCACATTTTTTGACAGAAAACAGAGGTGTTTTTTGCAAAGTGCCTACCTGTAGATTTTGGCCCCTAGCTCAGCCGGCACCTACGGAAACCTACCAAACCTGTGCATTTTTGAAAACTAGAGACCTAGGGGAATCCAAGATGGGGATGACTTGTGGGGCTCTGGCCAGCTTCTGTTACCCAGAATCCTCTGCATACCTCAAAATTTGGCTAAGAAAACACATTTTCCTCACATTAAGGTGACAGAAAGTTCTAGAATCTGAGAGGAGCCACAAATTTCCTTCCACCCAGCGCTCCCCCAAGTCTCCCGATAAAAATGATACCTCACTTGTGTGGGTAGGCCTAGCGCCTGTGAAAAGGAAATGCCCCAAAACACAACGTGGACACATCACATTTTTTGACAGAAAACAGAGGTGTTTTTTGCAAAGTGCCTACCTGTAGATTTTGGCCTCTAGCTCAGCCGGCACCTAGGAAAACCTACCAAACCTGTGCATTTTTTAAACTAGAGGCCTAGGGCAATCCAAGATGGGGTGACTTGTGGGGCTCTGACCAGGTTCTGTTACCCAAAATGCTTTGTAAACTTCAAAATTTGGCTAAAACAACAAGTTTTCCTAACATTTCGGTGACAGAAAGTTCTGGAATCTGAGAGGAGCCACACATTTGCTTCCACCCAGCATTCCCCCAAGTCTCCCGATAAAAATGATACCTCACTTGTGTGGGTAGGCCTAGCCCCCGTGAAAAGGAAATGCCCCAAAACACAACGTGGACACATCACATTTTTTGACAGAAAACAGTGGTATTTTTTGGAAAGTGCCTACCTTTAGATTTTGGCCTTTAGCTCAGCCGGCACCTAGGGAAACCTACCAAACCTGTGCATTTTTTAAAACTAGAGACCTATTGGAATCCAAGATGGGGGTGACTTGTGGGGCTCTGGCCAGCTTCTGTTACCCAGAATCCTCTGCAAACCTCAAAATTTGGCTAAGAAAACATGTTTTCCTCACATTAAGGTGACAGAAAGTTCTGGAATCAAAGAGGAGCCACAAATTTCCTTCCACTCAGTTTTCCCCCAAGTCTCCAGATAAAAATGATACCTCACTTGTGTAGGTAGACCTAGCGCCCGTGAAAAGGAAATGCCCCAAAACACAACGAGGACACATCACATTTTTTGACAGAAAACAGAGGTGTTTTTGGCAAAGTGCCTACCTATAGATTTTGGCCTCTAGCTCAGCTGGCACCTAGTGAAACCTACGAAACCTGTGCATTTTTTAAAACTAGAGACCTAGGGGAATCCAAGATGGGGTGATTTGTGGGGCTCTGGCCAGGTTCTGTTACCCAGAATCCTTTTCAAACCTCTAAATTTGGCTAAAAAAATATATTTTCCTCACATTTCAGTGACAGAAAGTTCTGGAATCTGAGAGAAGCCACAAATTTCCTTCCAACCAGCATTCCTCCATGTCTCCCGATAAAAATGATACCTCACTTCTGAGGGTAGGCCTAGCGCCAACGATAGGAAATGCCCCCAAAACACAACGTGGACACATCACATTTTTTGACAGAAAACTGAGATTTTTTTGCAAAGCGCCTACCTGTAGATTTTGGCCTCTAGCTCAGCCGGCACCTACGGAAACCTACCAAACCTACCAAACCTGTGCATTTTTTAAAACTAGAGACCTACGGGAATCCAAGATGAAGGTGTCTTGTGGGGCTCTGACCAAGTTCTGTTACCCAGAATCCTTTGCAAACCTCAAAATTTGGCTAAAAAAACACGTTTTCCTCATATTTTGGTGACAGAAAGTTCTAGAATCTGAGAGAAGCCACAAATTTCCTTCCACCCAGCGTTCCCCCAAGGCTCCCGATAAAAATTATACCTCACTTCTGTGGGTAGACCTAGCACCCGTGGTAGGAAATGCCCCCAAAACACAACGTGGACACATCACATTTTTTGACAGAAAACAGAGATGTTTTTTGCAAAGTGCCTACCTGTAGATTTTGGCCTCTAGCTCAGCCGGCACCAAGGAAAATCTAAAATACCTGTGTATTTTTGAAAACTAGAGACCTAGGGGAATCCAAGATGGGGTGACTTGCGGGGCTCTGACCAGGTTCTGTTACCCAGAATCCTTTGCAAACCTCCAAATTTGGCTAAAAAACACATTTTCCTCATATTTCGGTGACAGAAAGTTCTGGAATCTGAGAGGAGCCACAAATTTCCTTCCGCCCAGCGTTCCCCCAAGTCTCCCGATAAAAATGATACCTCACTTGTGTGGGTAGGTCTAGCGCCGGTAAAAAGGAAATGCTCCAAACCACAACGAGGACACATCACATTTTTTGACAGAAAACAGAGGTGCTTTTTGCAAAGTGCCTACCTGTAGATTTTGGCACCTAGCTCAGCCGGCACCTATGGAAATCTACCAAACCTGTACATTTTTGAAAACTAGAGACCTAGGGAAATCCAATATGGGGTGACTTGTGGCGCTCTGGCCAGCTTCTGTTACCCAGAATCCTCTGCAAACCTCAAAATGTGGCTAAGAAAACACATTTTCTTCACATTAAGGTGACAGAAAGTTCTAGAATCTGAGAGGAGCCACAAATTTTCTTCCACCCAGCGTTCCCCCAAGTCTCCCATAAAAATTATACCTCACTTGTGTGGGTAGGCCTAGCGCCCGTGAAAAGGAAATGCCCCAAAACACAACGTGGACACATCACATTTTTTGACAGACAACAGAGGTGTTTTTTGCAAAGTGCCTACCTGTAGATTTTGGCCTCTAGCTCAGTCGGCACCTAGGGAAACCTACCAAACCTGTGCATTTTTTTAAACTAGAGACCTAGGGCAATCCAAGATGGGGTGACTTGTGGGGCTCTGACCAGGTTCTGTTACCCAGAATGCTTTGCAAACTTCAAAATTTAGTTAAAACAACAAGTTTTCCTCACATTTCGGAGACAGAAAGTTCTGGAATCTGAGAGGAGCCACACATTTGCTTCCACCCAGCGTTCCCCCAAGTCTCCCGATAAAAATGATACCTCACTTGTGTGGGTAGGCCTAGCGCCCGTGAAAAGGAAATGCCCCAAAACACAAAGTGGACACATCACATTTTTTGACAGAAAACAGAGGTGTTTTTTGCAAAGTGCCTACCTGTAGATTTTGGCCTCTAGCTCAGCCGGCCCCAAGGGAAACCTACAATACCTGTGCATTTTTTAAAACTAGAGAGCTAGGGGAATCCAAGATGGGGTGACTTGTGGGGCTCTGACCAGGTTCTGTTACCCAGAATCCTTTGCAAACCTCAAAATTTGGCTAAAAAAACACATTTTCCTCATATTTCGGTGACAGAAAGTTCTGGAATCTGAGAGGAGTCACAAATTTCCTTCCACTCAGCGTTCCCCCAAGTCTCCCGATAAAAATGATACCTCACTTGTATGGGTAGGTCTAGCGCCCGTGAAAAGGAAATGCCCCAAAACACAACGTGGACACATCACATTTTTTGACAGAAAACAGAGGTGTTTTTTGCAAAGTGCCTACCTGTAGATTTTCGGCCCTAGCTCAGCCAGCACCTACGGAAACCTACCAAACCTGTGCATTTTTGAAAACTAGAGACCTAGGGCAATCCAAGATGAGGTGACTTGTGGGGCTCTGGCCAGCTTCTGTTACCCAGAATCCTCTGCAAACCTCAAAATTTGGCTAAAACAACAAGTTTTCCTCACATTTCGGTGATAGAAAGTTCTGGAATCTGAGAGGAGCCACACATTTGCTGCCACCCAGCGTTCCCCCAAGTCTCCCGATAAAAATGATACCTCACTTGTGTCGGTAGGCCTAGTGCCCGTGAAAAGGAAATGCCCCAAAACACAACGTGGACACATCACATTTTTTGACAGAAAACAGTGGTGTTTTTGGGAAAGTGCCTACCTGTAGATTTTGGCCTTTAGCTCAGCCGGCACCTAGGGAAACCTACCAAACCTGTGCATTTTTGAAAACTAGAGACCTAGGGGAATCCAAGATGGGGGTGACTTTTGGGGCTCTGGCCAGCTTCTGTTACCCAGAATCCTCTGCAAACCTCAAAACTTGGATAAGAAAACACGTTTTCCTCACATTAAGGTGATAGAAAGTTCTAGAATCTGAGAGGAGCCACAAATTTCCTTCCACCCAGCACTCCCCCAAGTCTCCAGATAAAAATGATACCTCACTTGTGCGGGTAGGCCTAGCGGTCGTGAAAAGGAAATGCCCCAAAACACAACGTGAACACATCACATTTTTTGGCAGAAAACAGAGGTGTTTTTTGCAAAGTGCCTACCTGTAGGTTTTGGCCTCTAGCTCAGCCGGCACCTAGGGAAACCTACCAAATCTGTGCATTTTTTAAAACTAGAGACCTAGGGCAATCCAAGATGGGGTGACTTGTGGGGCTCTGACCAGGTTCTGTTACCCAGAATGCTTTGCAAACTTCAAAATTTGGCTAAAACAACAAGTTTTCCTCACATTTCGGTGACAGAAAGTTCTGGAATCTGAGAGGAGCCACACATTTGCTTCCACCCAGCGTTCCCCCAAGTCTCCCGATAAAAATGATACCTAACTTGTGTGGGTAGGCCTAGCGCCCGTGAAAAGGAAATGCCCCAAAACACAACGTGGACACATCACATTTTTTGACAGAAAACAGAGGTGTTTTTTGCAAAGTGCCTACCTGTAGATTTTGGCCTCTAGCTCAGCCGGCCCCAAGGGAAACCTACAATACCTGTGCATTTTTGAAAACTAGAGACCTAGAGGAATCCAAGATGGGGTGACTTGTGGGGCTGTGACCAGGTTCTTTTATCCAGAATCCTTTAAAAACCTCAAAATTTGGCTAAAAAAACACATTTTCCTCATATTTTGGTGACAGAAAGTTCTGGAATCTGAGAGGAGCCACAAATTTCCTTCCACCCAGCGTTCCCCCAAGTCTCCCGATAAAAATTATACCTCACTTGTGTGGGTAGGTCTAGCGCCCGTGAAAAGGAAATGCCCCAAAACACAACGTGGACACAACACATTTTTTTGACAGAAAACAGAGGTGTTTTTTGCAAAGTGCCTACCTGTAGATTTTCGCCCCTAGCTCAGCCGGCACCTACGGAAACCTACCAAACCTGTGCATTTTTGAAAACTAGAGACCTAGGGCAATCCAAGATGGGGTGACTTGTGGGGCTCTGGCCAGCTTCTGTTACCCAGAATCCTCTGCAAACCTCAAAATTTGGCTAAAACAACAAGTTTTCCTCACATTTCGGTGATAGAAAGTTCTGGAATCTGAGAGGAGCCACACATTTGCTGCCACCCAGCGTTCCCCCAAGTCTCCCGATAAAAATGATACCTCACTTGTGTGGGAAGGCCTAGCGCCCGTGAAAAGGAAATGCCCCAAAACACAACGTGGACACATCACATTTTTTGACAGAAAACAGTGGTGTTTTTGGGAAAGTGCCTACCTGTAGATTTTGGCCTTTAGCTCAGCCGGCACCTAGGGAAACCTACCAAACCTGTGCATTTTTGAAAACTAGAGACCTAGGGGAATCCAAGATGGGGGTGACTTGTGGGGCTCTGGCCAGCTTCTGTTACCCAGAATCCTCTGCAAACCTCAAAATTTGGATAAGAAAACACGTTTTCCTCACATTAAGGTGACAGAAAGTTCTAGAATCTGAGAGGAGCCACAAATTTCCTTCCAACCAGCGCTCCCCCAAGTCTCCAGATAAAAATGATACCTCACTTGTGTGGGTAGGCCTAGCGCCCGTGAAAAGGAAATGCCCCAACACACAACGTGAACACATCACATTTTTTGGCAGAAAACAGGTGTTTTTTGCAAAGTGCCTACCTGTAGATTTTGGCCTCTAGCTCAGCGGGCACCTAGGGAAACCTACCAAACCTGTGCATTTTTTAAAACTAGAGACCTAGGGCAATCCAAGATGGGGTGACTTGTGGGGCTCTGACCAGGTTCTGTTACCCAGAATCCTTTGCAAACTATAAAAAAATTGGCTAAAACAACATGTTTTCCTCACATTTCGGTGACAGAAAGTTCTGGAATCTGAGAGGAGCCACACATTTGCTTCCACCCAGGGTTCCCCCAAGTCTCCCGATAAAAATGATACCTCACTTGTGTGGGTAGGCCTAGCGCCCGTGAAAAGGAAATGCCCCAAAACACAACGTGGACACATCACATTTTTTGACAGAAAACAGAGGTGTTTTTTGCAAAGTGCCTACCTGTAGATTTTGGCCTCTAGCTCAGCCGGCACCTAGGGAAACCTACCAAACCTGTGCATTTTTTAAAACTAGAGACCTAGGGCAATCCAAGATGGGGTGACTTGTGGGGCTCTGACCAGGTTCTGTTACCCAGAATGCTTTGCAAACTTCAACATTTGGCTAAAACAACAAGTTTTCCTCACATTTCGGTGACAGAAAGTTCTGGAATCTGAGAGGAGCCACACATTTGCTGCCAACCAGCGTTCCCCCAAGTCTCCCGATAAAAATGATACCTCACTTGTGTGGGTAGGCCTAGCGCCCGTGAAAAGGAAATGCCCCAAAACACAACGTGGACACGTCACATTTTTTGACAGAAAACAGTGGTGTTTTTGGGAAAGTGCCTACCTGTAGATTTTGGCCTTTAGCTCAGCCGGCACATAGGGAAACCTACCAAACCTGTGCATTTTTGAAAACTAGAGACCTAGGGGAATCCAAGATGGGGGTGACTTGTGGGGCTCTGGCCAGCTTCTGTTACCCAGAATCCTCTGCAAACCTCAAAATTTGGCTAAGAAAACACGTTTTCCTCACATTAAGGTGACAGAAAGTTCTAGAATCTGAGAGGATCCACAAATTTCCTTCCACCCAGCGCTCCCCCAAGTCTCCAGATAAAAATGATACCTCACTTGTGTGGGTAGGCCTAGCGCCCGTGAAAAGGAAATGCCCCAAAACACAACGTGGACACATCACATTTTTTGACAGAAAACAGAGGTGTTTTTTGCAAAGTGCCTAACTGTAGATTTTGGCCTCTAGCTCAGCCGGCACCTAGGGAAACCTACCAAACCTGTGCATTTTTTAAAACTAGAGGCCTAGGGCAATCCAAGATGGGGTGACTTGTGGGGCTCTGACCAGGTTCTGTTACCCAGAATGCTTTGTAAACTTCAAAATTTGGCTAAAACAACAAGTTTTCCTCAAATTTCGGTGACAGAAAGTTCTGGAATCTGAGAGAAGCCACGCATTTTCTTCCACCCAGCGTTCCCCCAAGTCTCCCGATAAAAATGATACCTCACTTGTGTGGGTAGGCCTAGCCCCCGTGAAAAGGAAATGCCCCAAAACACAACATGGACACATCACATTTTTTGACAGAAAACAGTGGTGTTTTTTGCAAAGTGCCTACCTGTAGATTTTGGCCCCTAGCTCAGCCGGCACCTACGGAAACCTACCAAACCTGTGCATTTTTTTAAACTAGAGACCTAGGGCAATCCAAGATGGGGTGACTTGTGGGGCTCTGGCCAGCTTCTGTTGCCCAGAATCCTCTGCAAACCTCAAAATTTGGCTAAGAAAACATGTTTTCCTCACATTAAGGTGACAGAAAGTTCTGGAATCAAAGAGGAGCCACAAATTTCCATCCACTCAGTGTTCCCCCAAGTCTCCAGATAAAAATGATACCTCACTTGTGTAGGTAGACCTAGCGCCCGTGAAAAGGAAATGCCCCAAAACACAACGTGGACACATCACATTTTTTGACAGAAAACAGAGGTGTTTTTGGCAAAGTGCCTACCTGTAGATTTTGGCATCTAGCTCAGCTGGCACCTAGTGAAACCTACCAAACCTGTGCATTTTTTAAAACTAGAGACCTAGGGGAATCCAAGATGGGGTGATTTGTGGGGCTCTGGCCAGGTTCTGTTACCCAGAATCCTTTGCAAACCTCAAAATTTGGCTAAAAAAATATATTTTCCTCACGTTTCAGTGACAGAAAGTTCTGGAATCTGAGAGAAGCCACAAATTTCCTTCCAACCAGCATTCCTCCATGTCTCCCGATAAAAATGATACCTCACTTCTGTGGGTAGGCCTAGCGCCCACGATAGGAAATGCCCCCAAAACACAACGTGGGCACATCACATTTTTTGACAGAAAACTGAGATTTTTTTGCAAAGCGCCTACCTGTAGATTTTGGCCTCTAGCTCAGCCGGCACCTTCGGAAACCTACCAAACCTACCAAACCTGTGCATTTTTTAAAACTAGAGACCTACGGGAATCCAAGATGAAGGTGTCTTGTGGGGCTCTGACCAAGTTCTGTTACCCAGAATCCTTTGCAAACCTCAAAACTTGGTTAAAAAAACACGTTTTCCTCATATTTTGGTGACAGAAAGTTCTAGAATCTGAGAGGAGCCACAAATTTCCTTCCACCCAGCGTTCCCCCAAGGCTCCCGATAAAAATTATACCTCACTTCTGTGGGTAGACCTAGCACCCGTGGTAGGAAATGCCCCCAAAACACAACGTGGACACATCACATTTTTTGACAGAAAACAGAGATGTTTTTTGCAAAGTGCCTACCTGTAGATTTTGGCCTCTAGCTCAGCCGGCACCAAGGGAAATCTAAAATACCTGTGTATTTTTGAAAACTAGAGACCTAGGGGAATCCAAGATGGGGTGACTTGCGGGGCTCTGACCAGGTTCTGTTACCCAGAATCCTTTGCAAACCTCCAAATTTGGCTAAAAAACACATTTTCCTCATATTTCGGTGACAGAAAGTTCTGGAATCTGAGAGGAGCCACAAATTTCCTTCCGCCCAGCGTTCCCCCAAGTCTCCCGATAAAAATGATACCTCACTTGTGTGGGTAGGTCTAGCGCCGGTAAAAAGGAAATGCTCCAAACCACAACGAGGACACATCACATTTTTTGACAGAAAACAGAGGTGCTTTTTGCAAAGTGCCTACCTGTAGATTTTGGCACCTAGCTCAGCCGGCACCTATGGAAATCTACCAAACCTGTACATTTTTGAAAACTAGAGACCTAGGGAAATCCAATATGGGGTGACTTGTGGCGCTCTGGCCAGCTTCTGTTACCCAGAATCCTCTGCAAACCTCAAAATGTGGCTAATAAAACACATTTTCTTCACATTAAGGTGACAGAAAGTTCTAGAATCTGAGAGGAGCCACAAATTTTCTTCCACCCAGCGTTCCCCCAAGTCTCCCATAAAAATTATACCTCACTTGTGTGGGTAGGCCTAGCGCCCGTGAAAAGGAAATGCCCCAAAACACAACGTGGACACATCACATTTTTTGACAGAAAACAGAGGTGTTTTTTGCAAAGTGCCTACCTGTAGATTTTGGCCTCTAGCTCAGCCGGCACCTAGGAAAACCTACCAAACCTGTGCATTTTTTAAACTAGAGGCCTAGGGCAATCCAAGATGGGGTGACTTGTGGGGCTCTGACCAGGTTCTGTTACCCAGAATGCTTTGCAAACTTCAAAATTTAGTTAAAACAACAAGTTTTCCTCACATTTCGGTGACAGAAAGTTCTGGAATCTGAGAGGAGCCACACATTTGCTTCCACCCAGGGTTCCCCCAAGTCTCCCGATAAAAATGATACCTCACTTGTGTGGGTAGGCCTAGCGCCCGTGAAAAGGAAATGCCCCAAAACACAACGTGGACACATCACATTTTTTGACAGAAAACAGAGGTGTTTTTTGCAAAGTGCCTACCTGTAGATTTTGGCCTCTAGCTCAGCCGGCACCTAGGAAAACCTACCAAACCTGTGCATTTTTTAAACTAGAGGCCTATGGCAATCCAAGATGGGGTGACTTGTGGGGCTCTGACCAGGTTCTGTTACCCAGAATGCTTTGTAAACTTCAAAATTTGGCTAAAACAACAAGTTTTCCTCACATTTCGGTGACAGAAAGTTCTGGAATCTGAGAGGAGCCACACATTTGCTTCCACCCAGCATTCCCCCAAGTCTCCCGATAAAAATGATACCTCACTTGTGTGGGTAGGCCTAGCCCTCGTGAAAAGGAAATGCCCCAAAACACAACGTGGACACATCACATTTTTTGACAGAAAACAGTGGTGTTTTTTGGAAAGTGCCTACCTTTAGATTTTGGCCTTTAGCTCAGCCGGCACCTAGGGAAACCTACCAAACCTGTGCATTTTTTAAAACTAGAGACCTATTGGAATCCAAGATGGGGGTGACTTGTGGGGCTCTGGCCAGCTTCTGTTACCCAGAATCCTCTGCAAACCTCAAAATTTGGCTAAGAAAACATGTTTTCCTCACATTAAGGTGACAGAAAGTTCTGGAATCAAAGAGGAGCCACAAATTTCCTTCCACTCAGTGTTCCCCCAAGTCTCCAGATAAAAATGATACCTCACTTGTGTAGGTAGACCTAGCGCCCGTGAAAAGGAAATGCCCCAAAACACAACGTGGACACATCACATTTTTTGACAGAAAACAGAGGTGTTTTTGGCAAAGTGCCTACCTATAGATTTTGGCCACTAGCTCAGCTGGCACCTAGTGAAACCTACCAAACCTGTGCATTTTTTAAAACTAGAGACCTAGGGGAATCCAAGATGGGGTGATTTGTGGGGATCTGGCCAGGTTCTGTTACCCAGAATCCTTTGCAAACCTCAAAATTTGGCTAAAAAAATATATTTTCCTCACATTTCAGTGACAGAAAGTTCTGGAATCTGAGAGAAGCCACAAATTTCCTTCCAACCAGCATTCCTCCATGTCTCCCGATAAAAATGATACCTCACTTCTGTGGGTAGGCCTAGCGCCCACGATAGGAAATGCCCCCAAAACACAACGTGGACACATCACATTTTTTGACAGAAAACTGAGATTTTTTTGCAAAGCGCCTACCTGTAGATTTTGGCCTCTAGCTCAGCCGGCACCTACGGAAACCTACCAAACCTGTGCATTTTTTAAAACTAGAGACCTACGGGAATCCAAGATGAAGGTGTCTTGTGGGGCTCTGACCAAGTTCTGTTACCCAGAATCCTTTGCAAACCTCAAAATTTGGCTAAAAAAACACGTTTTCCTCATATTTTGGTGACAGAAAGTTCTAGAATCTGAGAGGAGCCTCAAATTTCCTTCCACCCAGCGTTCCCCCAAGGCTCCCGATAAAAATTATACCTCACTTCTGTGGGTAGACCTAGCACCCGTGGTAGGAAATGCCCCCAAAACACAACGTGGACACATCACATTTTTTGACAGAAAACAGAGATGTTTTTTGCAAAGTGCCTACCTGTAGATTTTGGCCTCTAGCTCAGCCGGCACCAAGGGAAATCTAAAATACCTGTGTATTTTTGAAAACTAGAGACCTAGGGGAATCCAAGATGGGGTGACTTGCGGGGCTCTGACCAGGTTCTGTTACCCAGAATCCTTTGCAAACCTCCAAATTTGGCTAAAAAACACATTTTCCTCATATTTCGGTGACAGAAAGTTCTGGAATCTGAGAGGAGCCACAAATTTCCTTCCGCTCAGCGTTCCCCCAAGTCTCCCGATAAAAATGATACCTCACTTGTATGGGTAGGTCTAGCGCCCGTGAAAAGGAAATGCCCCAAAACACAACGTGGACACATCACATTTTTTTGACAGAAAACAGAGGTGTTTTTTGCAAAGTGCCTACCTGTAGATTTTCGGCCCTAGCTCAGCCAGCACCTACGGAAACCTACCAAACCTGTGCATTTTTGAAAACTAGAGACCTAGGGCAATCCAAGATGAGGTGACTTGTGGGGCTCTGGCCAGCTTCTGTTACCCAGAATCCTCTGCAAACCTCAAAATTTGGCTAAAACAACAAGTTTTCCTCACATTTCGGTGATAGAAAGTTCTGGAATCTGAGAGGAGCCACACATTTGCTGCCACCCAGCGTTCCCCCAAGTCTCCCGATAAAAATGATACCTCACTTGTGTCGGTAGGCCTAGTGCCCGTGAAAAGGAAATGCCCCAAAACACAACGTGGACACATCACATTTTTTGACAGAAAACAGTGGTGTTTTTGGGAAAGTGCCTACCTGTAGATTTTGGCCTTTAGCTCAGCCGGCACCTAGGGAAACCTACCAAACCTGTGCCTTTTTTAAAACTAGAGACCTAGGGGAATCCAAGATGGGGTGACTTGTGGGGCTCTGGCCAGCTTCTGTTACCCAGAATCCTCTGCAAACCTCAAAACTTGAATAAGAAAACACGTTTTCCTCACATTAAGGTGATAGAAAGTTCTAGAATCTGAGAGGAGCCACAAATTACCTTCCACCCAGCACTCCCCCAAGTCTCCAGATAAAAATGATACCTCACTTGTGCGGGTAGGCCTAGCGCTCGTGAAAAGGAAATGCCCCAAAACACAACGTGGACACGTCACATTTTTTGGCAGAAAACAGAGGTGTTTTTTGCAAAGTGCCTACCTGTAGGTTTTGGCCTCTAGCTCAGCCGGCACCTAGGGAAACCTACCAAATCTGTGCATTTTTTAAAACTAGAGACCTAGGGCAATCCAAGATGGGGTGACTTGTGGGGCTCTGGCCAGCTTCTGTTACCCAGAATCCTCTGCAAACCTCAAAACTTGGATAAGAAAACACGTTTTCCTCTCATTTCGGTGATAGAAAGTTCTGGAATCTGAGAGGAGCCACACATTTGCTTCCACCCAGCGTTCCCCCAAGTCTCCCGATAAAAATGATACCTCACTTGTGTGGGTAGGCCTAGCGCCCGTGAAAAGGAAATGCCCCAAAACACAACGTGGACACATCACATTTTTTGACAGAAAACAGAGGTGTTTTTTGCAAAGTGCCTACCTGTTTATTTTGGCCTCTAGCTCAGCCTGCCCCAAGGGAAACCTACAATACCTGTGCATTTTTGAAAACTAGAGACCTAGAGGAATCCAAGATGGGGTGACTTGTGGGGCTGTGACCAGGTTCTTTTATCCAGAATCCTTTAAAAACCTCAAAATTTGGCTAAAAAAACACATTTTCCTCATATTTCGGTGACAGAAAGTTCTGGAATCTGAGAGGAGCCACAAATTTCCTTCCACCCAGCGTTCCCCCAAGTCTCCCGATAAACATTATACCTCACTTGTGTGGGTAGGTCTAGCGCCCGTGAAAAGGAAATGCCCCAAAACACAACGTGGACACAACACATTTTTTTGACAGAAAACAGAGGTGGTTTTTGCAAAGTGCCTACCTGTAGATTTTCGCCCCTAGCTCAGCCGGCACCTACGGAAACCTACCAAACCTGTGCATTTTTTAAATCTAGAGACCTAGGGCAATCCACGATGGGGTGACTTCAGGGGCTCTGGCCAGCTTCTGTTACCCAAAATCCTCTGCAAACCTCAAAATTTGGCTAAAACAACTAGTTTTCCTCACATTTCGGTGATAGAAAGTTCTGGAATCTGAGAGGAGCCACACATTTGCTGCCACCCAGCGTTCCCCCAAGTCTCCCGATAAAAATGATACCTCACTTGTGTGGGAAGGCCTAGCGCCCGTGAAAAGGAAATGCCCCAAAACACAACGTGGACACATCACATTTTTTGACAGAAAACAGTGGTGTTTTTGGGAAAGTGCCTACCTGTAGATTTTGGCCTTTAGCTCAGCCGGCACCTAGGGAAACCTACCAAACCTGTGCATTTTTGAAAACTAGAGACCTAGGGGAATCCAAGATGGGGGTGACTTGTGGGGCTCTGGCCAGCTTCTGTTACCCAGAATCCTCTGCAAACCTCAAAATTTGGATAAGAAAACACGTTTTCCTCACATTAAGGTGACAGAAAGTTCTAGAATCTGAGAGGAGCCACAAATTTCCTTCCAACCAGCGCTCCCCCAAGTCTCCAGATAAAAATGATACCTCACTTGTGTGGGTAGGCCTAGCGCCCGTGAAAAGGAAATGCCCCAAAACACAACGTGAACACATCACATTTTTTGGCAGAAAACAGAGGTGTTTTTTGCAAAGTGCCTACCTGTAGATTTTGGCCTCTAGCTCAGCGGGCACCTAGGGAAACCTACCAAACCTGTGCATTTTTTAAAACTAGAGACCTAGGGCAATCCAAGATGGGGTGACTTGTGGGGCTCTGACCAGGTTCTGTTACCCAGAATGCTTTGCAAACTATAAAAAAATTGGCTAAAACAACATGTTTTCCTCACATTTCGGTGACAGAAAGTTCTGGAATCTGAGAGGAGCCACACATTTGCTTCCACCCAGGGTTCCCCCAAGTCTCCCGATAAAAATGATACCTCACTTGTGTGGGTAGGCCTAGCGCCCGTGAAAAGGAAATGCCCCAAAACACAACGTGGACACATCACATTTTTTGACAGAAAACAGAGGTGTTTTTTGCAAAGTGCCTACCTGTAGATTTTGGCCTCTAGCTCAGCCGGCACCTAGGGAAACCTACCAAACCTGTGCCTTTTTTAAAACTAGAGACCTAGGGCAATCCAAGATGGGGTGACTTGTGGGGCTCTGACCAGGTTCTCTTACCCAGAATGCTTTGCAAACTTCAAAATTTGGCTAAAACAACAAGTTTTCCTCACATTTCGGTGACAGAAAGTTCTGGAATCTGAGAGGAGCCACACATTTGCTGCCAACCAGCGTTCCCCCAAGTCTCCCGATAAAAATGATACCTCACTTGTGTGGGTAGGCCTAGCGCCCGTGAAAAGGAAATGCCCCAAAACACAACGTGGACACGTCACATTTTTTGACAGAAAACAGTGGTGTTTTTGGGAAAGTGCCTACCTGTAGATTTTGGCCTTTAGCTCAGCCGGCACCTAGGGAAACCTACCAAACCTGTGCATTTTTGAAAACTAGAGACCTAGGGGAATCCAAGATGGGGGTGACTTGTGGGGCTCTGGCCAGCTTCTGTTACCCAGATTCCTCTGCAAACCTCAAAATTTGGCTAAGAAAACACGTTTTCCTCACATTAAGGTGACAGAAAGTTCTAGAATCTGAGAGGATCCACAAATTTCCTTCCACCCCGCGCTCCCCCAAGTCTCCAGATAAAAATGATACCTCACTTGTGTGGGTAGGCCTAGCGCCCGTGAAAAGGAAATGCCCCAAAACACAACGTGGACACATCACATTTTTTGACAGAAAACAGAGGTGTTTTTTGCAAAGTGCCTAACTGTAGATTTTGGCCTCTAGCTCAGCCGGCTCCTAGGGAAACCTACCAAAACTGTGCATTTTTTAAAACTAGAGACCTAGGGCAATCCAAGATGGGGTGACTTGTGGGGCTCTGGCCAGCTTCTGTTACCCAGAATCCTCTGCAAACCGCAAAATTTGGCTAAGAAAAAACGTTTTCCTCACATTTTGGTGACAGAAAGTTCTAGAATCTGAGAGGAGCCACAAATTTCCTTCCACCCAGCGTTCCTCCAAGTCTCCCGATAAAAATGATACCTCACTTGTGTGGGTAGGCCTAGCGCCCGTGAAAAGGAAATGCCCCAAAACAAAAAGTGGACACATCACATTTTTTGACAGAAAACAGAGGTGTTTTTTGCAAAGTGCCTACCTGTAGATTTTGGCATCTAGCTCAGCCGGCCCCAAGGGAAACCTACAATACCTATGCATTTTTGAAAACTAGAGACCTAGGGGAATCCAAGATGGGGTGACTTGTGGGGCTCTGACCAGGTTCTGTTACCCAGAATCCTTTGCAAACCTCAAAATTTGGCTAAAAAAACAAATTTTCCTCACATTAAGGTGACAGAAAGTTCTGGACTCTGAGAGGAGCCACAAATTTCCTTCCACGCAGCGTTCCCCCAAGTCTCCCGATAAAAATGATACCTCACTTGTGTGGGTAGGTCTAGCGCCCGTGAAAAGGAAATGCCCCAAAACACACCGTGGACACATCACATTTTTTGACAGAAAACAGAGGTGTTTTTTGCAAAGTGCCTACCTGTAGATTTTGGCCCCTAGCTCAGCCGGCACCTACGGAAACCTACCAAACCTGTGCATTTTTGAAAACTAGAGACCTAGGGGAATCCAAGATGGGGATGACTTGTGGGGCTCTGGCCAGCTTCTGTTACCCAGAAACCTCTGCATACCTCAAAATTTGGCTAAGAAAACACATTTTCCACACATTAAGGTGACAGAAAGTTCTAGAATCTGAGAGGAGCCACAAATTTCCTTCCACCCAGCGCTCCCCCAAGTCTCCCGATAAAAATGATACCTCACTTGTGTGGGTAGGCCTAGCGCCTGTGAAAAGGAAATGCCCCAAAACACAACGTGGACACATCACATTTTTTGACAGAAAACAGAGGTGTTTTTTGCAAAGTGCCTACCTGTAGATTTTGGCCTCTAGCTCAGCCGGCACCTAGGAAAACCTACCAAACCTGTGCATTTTTTAAACTAGAGGCCTAGGGCAATCCAAGATGGGGTGACTTGTGGGGCTCTGACCAGGTTCTGTTACCCAGAATGCTTTGTAAACTTCAAAATTTGGCTAAAACAACATGTTTTCCTCACATTTCGGTGACAGAAAGTTCTGGAATCTGAGAGGAGCCACACATTTGCTTCCACCCAGCATTCCCCCAAGTCTCCCGATAAAAATGATACCTCACTTGTGTGGGTAGGCCTAGCCCCCGTGAAAAGGAAATGCCCCCAAAACACAACGTGGACACATCACATTTTTTGACAGAAAACAGTGGTGTTTTTTGGAAAGTGCCTACCTTTAGATTTTGGCCTTTAGCTCAGCCGGCACCTAGGGAAACCTACCAAACCTGTGCATTTTTTAAAACTAGAGACCTATTGGAATCCAAGATGGGGGTGACTTGTGGGGCTCTGGCCAGCTTCTGTTACCCAGAATCCTCTGCAAACCTCAACATTTGGCTAAGAAAACATGTTTTCCTCACATTAAGGTGACAGAAAGTTCTGGAATCAAAGAGGAGCCACAAATTTCCTTCCACTCAGTGTTCCCCCAAGTCTCCAGATAAAAATGATACCTCACTTGTGTAGGTAGACCTAGCGCCCGTGAAAAGGAAATGCTCCAAAACACAACGTGGACACATCACATTTTTTGACAGAAAACAGAGGTGTTTTTGGCAAAGTGCCTACCTATAGATTTTGGCCTCTAGCTCAGCTGGCACCTAGTGAAACCTACCAAACCTGTGCATTTTTTAAAACTAGAGACCTAGGGGAATCCAAGATGGGGTGATTTATGGGGCTCTGGCCAGGTTCTGTTACCCAGAATCCTTTGCAAACCTCAAAATTTGGCTAAAAAAATATATTTTCCTCACATTTCAGTGACAGAAAGTTCTGGAATCTGAGAGAAGCCACAAATTTCCTTCCAACCAGCATTGCTCCATGTCTCCCGATAAAAATGATACCTCACTTCTGTGGGTAGGCCTAGCGCCCACAATAGGAAATGCCCCCAAAACACAACGTGGACACATCACATTTTTTGACAGAAAACTGAGATTTTTTTGCAAAGCGCCTACCTGTAGATTTTGGCCTCTAGCTCAGCCGGCACCTACGGAAACCTACCAAACCTGTGCATTTTTTAAAACTAGAGACCTACGGGAATCCAAGATGGGGGTGTCTTGTGGGGCTCTGACCAAGTTCTGTTACCCAGAATCCTTTGCAAACCTCAAAATTTGGCTAAAAAAATATATTTTCCTCACATTTCAGTGACAGAAAGTTCTGGAATCTGAGAGGAGCCACAAATTTCCTTCCACCCAGAGCTCCCCCAAGTCTCCCGATAAAAATGATACCTCACTTCTGTGGGTAGGCCTAGCGCCCACGATAGGAAATGCCCCCAAAACACAACGTGGACACATCACATTTTTTGACAGAAAACTGAGATTTTTTTGCAAAGCTCCTACCTGTAGATTTTGGCCTCTAGGTCAGCCGGCACCTACGGAAACCTACCAAACCTGTGCATTTTTTTAAACTAGAGACCTACGGGAATCCAAGATGGGGGTGTCTTGTGGGGCTCTGACCAAGGTCTGTTACCCAGAATCCTTTGCAAACCTCAAAATTTGGCTAAAAAAACACGTTTTCCTCATATTTTGGTGACAGAAAGTTCTAGAATCTGAGAGGAGCCACAAATTATCTTCCACCCAGCGTTCCCCCAAGGCTCCCGATAAAAATTATACCTCACTTCTGTGGGTAGACCTAGCGCCCGTGATAGGAAATGCCCCCAAAACACAACGTGGACACATCACATTTTTTGACAGAAAACAGAGATGTTTTTTGCAAAGTGCCTACCTGTAGATTTTGGCCTCTAGCTCAGCCGGCACCAAGGGAAATCTACAATACCTGTGTATTTTTGAAAACTAGAGACCTAGGGGAATCCAAGATGGGGTGACTTGCGGGGCTCTGACCAGGTTCTGTTACCCAGAATCCTTTGCAAACCTCCAAATTTGGCTAAAAAACACATTTTCCTCATATTTCGGTGACAGAAAGTTCTGGAATCTGAGAGGAGCCACAAATTTCCTTCCACCCAGCGTTCCCCCAAGTCTCCCGATAAAAATGATACCTCACTTGTGTGGGTAGGTCTAGAGCCGGTAAAAAGGAAATGCTCCAAACCACAACAAGGACACATCACATTTTTTTTACAAAAAACAGAGGTGCTTTTTGCAAAGTGCCTACCTGTAGATTTTGGCACCTAGCTCAGCCGGCAGGCACCTATGGAAATCTACCAAACCTGTACATTTTTGAAAACTAGAGACCTAGGGAAATCCAATATAGGGTGACTTGTGGCACTCTGGCCGGCTTCTGTTACCCAGAATCCTCTGCAAACCTCAAAATGTGGCTAACAAAACACATTTTCTTCACATTAAGGTGACAGAAAGTTCTAGAATCTGAGAGGAGCCACAAATTTTCTTCCACACAGCGTTCCCCCAAGTCTCCCGATAAAAATGATACCTCACTTGTGTGGGTAGGCCTAGCGCCCGTGAAAAGGAAATGCCCCAAAACACAACGTGGACACATCACATTTTTTGACAGAAAACAGAGGTGTTTTTTGCAAAGTGCCTACCTGTAGATTTTGGCCTCTAGCTCAGCTGGCACCTAGGGAAACCTACCAAACCTGTGCATTTTTTAAAACTAGAGACCTAGGGCAATCCAAGATGGGGTGACTTGTGGGGCTCTGACCAGGCTCTGTTACCCAGAATGCTTTGCATACTTCAAAATTTGGTTAAAACAACAAGTTTTCCTCACATTTCGGTGACAGAAAGTTCTGGAATCTGAGAGGAGCCACACATTTGCTTCCACCCAGCGTTCCCCCAAGTCTCCCGATAAAAATGATACCTCACTTGTGTGGGTAGGCCTAGCGCCTGTGAAAAGGAAATGCCCCAAAACACAAAGTGGACACATCACATTTTTTGACAGAAAACAGAGGTGTTTTTTGCAAAGTGCCTACCTGTAGATTTTGGCCTCTAGCTCAGCCGGCATCTAGGGAAACCTACCAAACCTGTGCATTTTTTAAAACTAGAGACCTAGGGCAATCCAAGATGGGGTGACTTGTGGGGCTCTGACCAGGTTCTGTTACCCAGAATGCTTTGCATACTTCAAAATTTGGTTAAAACAACAAGTTTTCCTCACATTTCGGTGACAGAAAGTTCTGGAATCTGAGAGGAGCCACACATTTGCTTCCACCCAGCGTTCCCCCAAGTCTCCCGATAAAAATGATACCTCACTTGTGTGGGTAGGCCTAGCGCCTGTGAAAAGGAAATGCCCCAAAACACAAAGTGGACACATCACATTTTTTGACAGAAAACAGAGGTGTTTTTTGCAAAGTGCCTACCTGTAGATTTTGGCCTCTAGCTCAGCCGGCCCCAAGGGAAATCTACAATACCTGTGTATTTTTGAAAACTAGAGACCTAGGGGAATCCAAGATGGGGTGACTTGCGGGGCTCTGACCAGGTTCTGTTACCCAGAATCCTTTGCAAACCTCCAAATTTGGCTAAAAAACACATTTTCCTCATATTTCGGTGACAGAAAGTTCTGGAATCTGAGAGGAGCCACAAATTTCCTTCCACCCAGCGCTCCCCCAAGTCTCCCGATAAAAATGATACCTCACTTGTGTGGGTAGGTCTAGCGCCCGTGAAAAGGAAATGCCCCAAAACACAACGTGGACACATCACATTTTTTGACAGAAAACAGAGGTGTTTTTTGCAAAGTGCCTACCTGTAGATTTTCGCCCCTAGCTCAGCCGGCACCTACGGAAACCTACCAAACCTGTGCATTTTTGAAAACTAGAGACCTAGGGCAATCCAAGATGGGGTGACTTGTGGGGCTCTGGCCAGCTTCTGTTACCCAGAATCCTCTGCAAACCTCAAAATTTGGCTAAAACAACAAGTTTTCCTCACATTTCGGTGATAGAAAGTTCTGGAATCTGAGAGGAGCCACACATTTGCTGCCACCCAGCGTTCCCCCAAGTCTCCCGATAAAAATGATACCTCACTTGTGTGGGTAGGCCTAGCGCCCGTGAAAAGGAAATGCCCCAAAACACAACGTGGACACATCACATTTTTTGACAGAAAACAGTGGTGTTTTTGGGAAAGTGCCTACCTGTAGATTTTGGCCTTTAGCTCAGCCGGCACCTAGGGAAACCTACCAAACCTGTGCATTTTTGAAAACTAGAGACCTAGGGGAATCCAAGATGGGGGTGACTTTTGGGGCTCTGGCCAGCTTCTGTTACCCAGAATCCTCTGCAAACCTCAAAACTTGGATAAGAAAACACGTTTTCCTCACATTAAGGTGATAGAAAGTTCTAGAATCTGAGAGGAGCCACAAATTTCCTTCCACCCAGCACTCCCCCAAGTCTCCAGATAAAAATGATACCTCACTTGTGCGGGTAGGCCTAGCGGTCGTGAAAAGGAAATGCCCCAAAACACAACGTGAACACATCACATTTTTTGGCAGAAAACAGAGGTGTTTTTTGCAAAGTGCCTACCTGTAGGTTTTGGCCTCTAGCTCAGCCGGCACCTAGGGAAACCTACCAAATCTGTGCATTTTTTAAAACTAGAGACCTAGGGCAATCCAAGATGGGGTGACTTGTGGGGCTCTGACCAGGTTCTGTTACCCAGAATGCTTTGCAAACTTCAAAATTTGGCTAAAACAACAAGTTTTCCTCACATTTCGGTGACAGAAAGTTCTGGAATCTGAGAGGAGCCACACATTTGCTTCCACCCAGCGTTCCCCCAAGTCTCCCGATAAAAATGTCACCTCACTTGTGTGGGTAGGCCTAGCGCCCGTGAAAAGGAAATGCCCCAAAACACAACGTGGACACATCACATTTTTTGACAGAAAACAGAGGTGTTTTTTGCAAAGTGCCTACCTGTAGATTTTGGCCTCTAGCTCAGCCGGCCCCAAGGGAAACCTACAATACCTGTGCATTTTTGAAAACTAGAGACCTAGAGGAATCCAAGATGGGGTGACTTGTGGGGCTGTGACCAGGTTCTTTTATCCAGAATCCTTTAAAAACCTCAAAATGTGGCTAAAAAAACACATTTTCCTCATATTTCGGTGACAGAAAGTTCTGGAATCTGAGAGGAGCCACAAATTTCCTTCCACCCAGCGGTCCCCCAAGTCTCCCGATAAAAATTATACCTCACTTGTGTGGGTAGGTCTAGCGCCCGTGAAAAGGAAATGCCCCAAAACACAACGTGGACACAACACATTTTTTTGACAGAAAACAGAGGTGTTTTTTGCAAAGTGCCTACCTGTAGATTTTCGCCCCTAGCTCAGCCGGCACCTACGGAAACCTACCAAACCTGTGCATTTTTGAAAACTAGAGACCTAGGGCAATCCAAGATGGGGTGACTTGTGGGGC
Source organism: Pleurodeles waltl (assembly GCF_031143425.1). Classification (NCBI taxonomy): domain Eukaryota; kingdom Metazoa; phylum Chordata; class Amphibia; order Caudata; family Salamandridae; genus Pleurodeles; species Pleurodeles waltl. The sequence goes on along the minus strand of NC_090436.1, from coordinate 262,098,884 downwards.
TCTGGCCAGCTTCTGTTACCCAGAATCCTCTGCAAACCTCAAAATTTGGCTAAAACAACAAGTTTTCCTCACATTTCGGTGATAGAAAGTTCTGGAATCTGAGAGGAGCCACACATTTGCTGCCACCCAGCGTTCCCCCAAGTCTCCCGATAAAAATGATACCTCACTTGTGTGGGAAGGCCTAGCGCCCGTGAAAAGGAAATGCCCCAAAACACAACGTGGACACATCACATTTTTTGACAGAAAACAGTGGTGTTTTTGGGAAAGTGCCTACCTGTAGATTTTGGCCTTTAGCTCAGCCGGCACCTAGGGAAACCTACCAAACCTGTGCATTTTTGAAAACTAGAGACCTAGGGGAATCCAAGATGGGGGTGACTTGTGGGGCTCTGGCCAGCTTCTGTTACCCAGAATCCTCTGCAAACCTCAAAATTTGGATAAGAAAACACGTTTTCCACACATTAAGGTGACAGAAAGTTCTAGAATCTGAGAGGAGCCACAAATTTCCTTCCAACCAGCGCTCCCCCAAGTCTCCAGATAAAAATGATACCTCACTTGTGTGGGTAGGCCTAGCGCCCGTGAAAAGGAAATGCCCCAACACACAACGTGAACACATCACATTTTTTGGCAGAAAACAGGTGTTTTTTGCAAAGTGCCTACCTGTAGATTTTGGCCTCTAGCTCAGCGGGCACCTAGGGAAACCTACCAAACCTGTGCATTTTTTAAAACTAGAGACCTAGGGCAATCCAAGATGGGGTGACTTGTGGGGCTCTGACCAGGCTCTGTTACCCAGAATGCTTTGCAAACTATAAAAAAATTGGCTAAAACAACATGTTTTCCTCACATTTCGGTGACAGAAAGTTCTGGAATCTGAGAGGAGCCACACATTTGCTTCCACCCAGGGTTCCCCCAAGTCTCCCGATAAAAATTATACCTCACTTGTGTGGGTAGGCCTAGCGCCCGTGAAAAGGAAATGCCCCAAAACACAACGTGGACACATCACATTTTTTGACAGAAAACAGAGGTGTTTTTTGCAAAGTGCCTACCTGTAGATTTTGGCCTCTAGCTCAGCCGGCACCTAGGGAAACCTACCAAACCTGTGCATTTTTTAAAACTAGAGACCTAGGGCAATCCAAGATGGGGTGACTTGTGGGGCTCTGACCAGGTTCTGTTACCCAGAATGCTTTGCAAACTTCAAAATTTGGCTAAAACAACAAGTTTTCCTCACATTTCGGTGACAGAAAGTTCTGGAATCTGAGAGGAGCCACACATTTGCTGCCAACCAGCGTTCCCCCAAGTCTCCCGATAAAAATGATACCTCACTTGTGTGGGTAGGCCTAGCGCCCGTGAAAAGGAAATGCCCCAAAACACAACGTGGACACGTCACATTTTTTGACAGAAAACAGTGGTGTTTTTGGGAAAGTGCCTACCTGTAGATTTTGGCCTTTAGCTCAGCCGACACATAGGGAAACCTACCAAACCTGTGCATTTTTTAAAACTAGAGACCTAGGGGAATCCAAGATGGGGGTGACTTGTGGGGCTCTGGCCAGCTTCTGTTACCCAGAATCCTCTGCAAACCTCAAAATTTGGCTAAGAAAACACGTTTTCCTCACATTAAGGTGACAGAAAGTTCTAGAATCTGAGAGGATCCACAAATTTCCTTCCACCCAGCGCTCCCCCAAGTCTCCAGATAAAAATTATACCTCACTTGTGTGGGTAGGCCTAGCGCCCGTGAAAAGGAAATGCCCCAAAACACAACGTGGACACATCACATTTTTTGACAGAAAACAGAGGTGTTTTTTGCAAAGTGCCTAACTGTAGATTTTGGCCTCTAGCTCAGCCGGCACCTAGGGAAACCTACCAAACCTGTGCATTTTTTAAAACTAGAGGCCTAGGGCAATCCAAGATGGGGTGACTTGTGGGGCTCTGACCAGGTTCTGTTACCCAGAATGCTTTGTAAACTTCAAAATTTGGCTAAAACAACAAGTTCTCCTCAAATTTCGGTGACAGAAAGTTCTGGAATCTGAGAGAAGCCACGCATTTTCTTCCACCCAGCGTTCCCCCAAGTCTCCCGATAAAAATGATACCTCACTTGTGTGGGTAGGCCTAGCCCCCGTGAAAAGGAAATGCCCCAAAACACAACGTGGACACATCACATTTTTTGACAGAAAACAGTGGTGTTTTTTGCAAAGTGCCTACCTGTAGATTTTGGCCCCTAGCTCAGCCGGCACCTACGGAAACCTACCAAACCTGTGCATTTTTTTAAACTAGAGACCTAGGGCAATCCAAGATGGGGTGACTTGTGGGGCTCTGGCCAGCTTCTGTTACCCAGAATCCTCTGCAAACCTCAAAATTTGGCTAAGAAAACATGTTTTCCTCACATTAAGGTGACAGAAAGTTCTGGAATCAAAGAGGAGCCACAAATTTCCTTCCACTCAGTGGTCCCCCAAGTCTCCAGATAAAAATGATACCTCACTTGTGTAGGTAGACCTAGCGCCCGTGAAAAGGAAATGCCCCAAAACACAACGTGGACACATCACATTTTTTGACAGAAAACAGAGGTGTTTTTGGAAAATGCCTACCTGTAGATTTTGGCATCTAGCTCAGCTGGCACCTAGTGAAACCTACCAAACCTGTGCATTTTTTAAAACTAGAGACCTAGGGGAATCCAAGATGGGGTGATTTATGGGGCTCTGGCCAGGTTCTGTTACCCAGAATCCTTTGCAAACCTCAAAATTTGGCTAAAAAAATATATTTTCCTCACGTTTCAGTGACAGGAAGTTCTGGAATCTGAGAGAAGCCACAAATTTCCTTCCAACCAGCATTCCTCCATGTCTCCCGATAAAAATGATACCTCACTTCTGTGGGTAGGCCTAGCGCCCCCGATAGGAAATGCCCCCAAAACACAACGTGGGCACATCACATTTTTTGACAGAAAACTGAGATTTTTTTGCAAAGCGCCTACCTGTAGATTTTGGCCTCTAGCTCAGCCGGCACCTTCGGAAACCTACCAAACCTACCAAACCTGTGCATTTTTTAAAACTAGAGACCTACGGGAATCCAAGATGAAGGTGTCTTGTGGGGGCTCTGACCAAGTTCTGTTACCCAGAATCCTTTGCAAACCTCAAAATTTGGCTAAAAAAACACGTTTTCCTCATATTTTGGTGACAGAAAGTTCTAGAATCTGAGAGGAGCCACAAATTTCCTTCCACCCAGCGTTCCCCCAAGGCTCCCGATAAAAATTATACCTCACTTCTGTGGGTAGACCTAGCACCCGTGGTAGGAAATGCCCCCAAAACACAACGTGGACACATCACATTTTTTGACAGAAAACAGAGATGTTTTTTGCAAAGTGCCTACCTGTAGATTTTGGCCTCTAGCTCAGCCGGCACCAAGGGAAATCTAAAATACCTGTGTATTTTTGAAAACTAGAGACCTAGGGGAATCCAAGATGGGGTGACTTGCGGGGCTCTGACCAGGTTCTGTTACCCAGAATCCTTTGCAAACCTCCAAATTTGGCTAAAAAACACATTTTCCTCATATTTCGGTGACAGAAAGTTCTGGAATCTGAGAGGAGCCACAAATTTCCTTCCGCCCAGCGTTCCCCCAAGTCTCCCGATAAAAATGATACCTCACTTGTGTGGGTAGGTCTAGCGCCGGTAAAAAGGAAATGCTCCAAACCACAACGAGGACACATCACATTTTTTGACAGAAAACAGAGGTGCTTTTTGCAAAGTGCCTACCTGTAGATTTTGGCACCTAGCTCAGCCGGCACCTATGGAAATCTACCAAACCTGTACATTTTTGAAAACTAGAGACCTAGGGAAATCCAATATGGGGTGACTTGTGGCGCTCTGGCCAGCTTCTGTTACCCAGAATCCTCTGCAAACCTCAAAATGTGGCTAAGAAAACACATTTTCTTCACATTAAGGTGACAGAAAGTTCTAGAATCTGAGAGGAGCCACAAATTTTCTTCCACCCAGCGTTCCCCCAAATCTCCCATAAAAATTATACCTCACTTGTGTGGGTAGGCCTAGCGCCCGTGAAAAGGAAATGCCCCAAAACACAACGTGGACACATCACATTTTTTGACAGAAAACAGAGGTGTTTTTTGCAAAGTGCCTACCTGTAGATTTTGGCCTTTAGCTCAGCCGGCACCTAGGAAAACCTACCAAACCTGTGCATTTTTTAAACTAGAGGCCTAGGGCAATCCAAGATGGGGTGACTTGTGGGGCTCTGACCAGGTTCTGTTACCCAGAATGCTTTGCAAACTTCAAAATTTAGTTAAAACAACAAGTTTTCCTCACATTTCGGTGACAGAAAGTTCTGGAATCTGAGAGGAGCCACACATTTGCTTCCACCCAGGGTTCCCCCAAGTCTCCCGATAAAAATGATACCTCACTTGTGTGGGTAGGCCTAGCGCCCATGAAAAGGAAATGCCCCAAAACACAACGTGGACACATCACATTTTTTGACAGAAAACAGAGGTGTTTTTTGCAAAGTGCCTACCTGTAGATTTTGGCCTCTAGCTCAGCCGGCACCTAGGAAAACCTACCAAACCTGTGCATTTTTTAAACTAGAGGCCTAGGGCAATCCAAGATGGGGTGACTTGTGGGGCTCTGACCAGGTTCTGTTACCCAGAATGCTTTGTAAACTTCAAAATTTGGCTAAAACAACAAGTTTTCCTCACATTTCGGTGACAGAAAGTTCTGGAATCTGAGAGGAGCCACACATTTGCTTCCACCCAGCATTCCCCCAAGTCTCCCGATAAAAATGATACCTCACTTGTGTGGGTAGGCCTAGCCCTCGTGAAAAGGAAATGCCCCAAAACACAACGTGGACACATCACTTTTTTTGACAGAAAACAGTGGTGTTTTTTGGAAAGTGCCTACCTTTAGATTTTGGCCTTTAGCTCAGCCGGCACCTAGGGAAACCTACCAAACCTGTGCATTTTTTAAAACTAGAGACCTATTGGAATCCAAGATGGGGGTGACTTGTGGGGCTCTGGCCAGCTTCTGTTACCCAGAATCCTCTGCAAACCTCAAAATTTGGCTAAGAAAACATGTTTTCCTCACATTAAGGTGACAGAAAGTTCTGGAATCAAAGAGGAGCCACAAATTTCCTTCCACTCAGTGTTCCCCCAAGTCTCCAGATAAAAATGATACCTCACTTGTGTAGGTAGACCTAGCGCCCGTGAAAAGGAAATGCCCCAAAACACAACGTGGACACATCACATTTTTTGACAGAAAACAGAGGTGTTTTTGGCAAAGTGCCTACCTATAGATTTTGGCCTCTAGCTCAGCTGGCACCTAGTGAAACCTACCAAACCTGTGCATTTTTTAAAACTAGAGACCTAGGGGAATCCAAGATGGGGTGATTTGTGGGGCTCTGGCCAGGTTCTGTTACCCAGAATCCTTTGCAAACCTCAAAATTTGGCTAAAAAAATATATTTTCCTCACATTTCAGTGACAGAAAGTTCTGGAATCTGAGAGAAGCCACAAATTTCCTTCCAACCAGCATTCCTCCATGTCTCCCGATAAAAATGATACCTCACTTCTGTGGGTAGGCCTAGCGCCCACGATAGGAAATGCCCCCAAAACACAACGTGGACACATCACATTTTTTGACAGAAAACTGAGATTTTTTTGCAAAGCGCCTACCTGTAGATTTTGGCGTCTAGCTCAGCCGGCACCTACGGAAACCTACCAAACCTGTGCATTTTTTAAAACTAGAGACCTACGGGAATCCAAGATGAAGGTGTCTTGTGGGGCTCTGACCAAGTTCTGTTACCCAGAATCCTTTGCAAACCTCAAAATTTGGCTAAAAAAACACGTTTTCCTCATATTTTGGTGACAGAAAGTTCTAGAATCTGAGAGGAGCCACAAATTTCCTTCCACCCAGCGTTCCCCCAAGGATCCTGATAAAAATTATACCTCACTTCTGTGGGTAGACCTAGCACCCGTGGTAGGAAATGCCCCCAAAACACAACGTGGACACATCACATTTTTTGACAGAAAACAGAGATGTTTTTTGCAAAGTGCCTACCTGTAGATTTTGGCCTCTAGCTCAGCCGGCACCAAGGGAAATCTAAAATACCTGTGTATTTTTGAAAACTAGAGACCTAGGGGAATCCAAGATGGGGTGACTTGCGGGGCTCTGACCAGGTTCTGTTACCCAGAATCCTTTGCAAACCTCCAAATTTGGCTAAAAAACACATTTTCCTCATATTTCGGTGACAGAAAGTTCTGGAATCTGAGAGGAGCCACAAATTTCCTTCCGCTCAGCGTTCCCCCAAGTCTCCCGATAAAAATGATACCTCACTTGTGTGGGTAGGTCTAGCGCCGGTAAAAAGGAAATGCTCCAAACCACAACGAGGACACATCACATTTTTTGACAGAAAACAGAGGTGCTTTTTGCAAAGTGCCTACCTGTAGATTTTGGCACCTAGCTCAGCCGGCACCTATGGAAATCTACCAAACCTGTACATTTTTGAAAACTAGAGACCTAGGGAAATCCAATATGGGGTGACTTGTGGCGCTCTGGCCAGCTTCTGTTACCCAGAATCCTCTGCAAACCTCAAAATGTGGCTAAGAAAACACATTTTCTTCACATTAAGGTGACAGAAAGTTCTAGAATCTGAGAGGAGCCACAAATTTTCTTCCACCCAGCGTTCCCCCAAGTCTCCCATAAAAATTATACCTCACTTGTGTGGGTAGGCCTAGCGCCCGTGAAAAGGAAATGCCCCAAAACACAACGTGGACACATCACATTTTTTGACAGAAAACAGAGGTGTTTTTTGCAAAGTGCCTACCTGTAGATTTTGGCCTCAAGCTCAGCCGGCACCTAGGGAAACCTACCAAACCTGTGCATTTTTTTAAACTAGAGACCTAGGGCAATCCAAGATGGGGTGACTTGTGGGGCTCTGACCAGGTTCTGTTACCCGGAATGCTTTGCAAACTTCAAAATTTAGTTAAAACAACAAGTTTTCCTCACATTTCGGTGACAGAAAGTTCTGGAATCTGAGAGGAGCCACACATTTGCTTCCACCCAGCGTTCCCCCAAGTCTCCCGATAAAAATGATACCTCACTTGTGTGGGTAGGCCTAGCGCCCGTGAAAAGGAAATGCCCCAAAACACAAAGTGGACACATCACATTTTTTGACAGAAAAAAGAGTTGTTTTTTGCAAAGTGCCTACCTGTAGATTTTGGCCTCTAGCTCAGCCGGCCCCAAGGGAAACCTACAATACCTGTGCATTTTTGAAAACTAGAGACCTAGGGGAATCCAAGATGGGGTGACTTGTGGGGCTCTGACCAGGTTCTCTTACCCAGAATCCTTTGCAAACCTCAAAATTTGGCTAAAAAAACACATTTTCCTCATATTTCGGTGACAGAAAGTTCTGGAATCTGAGAGGAGCCACAAATTTCCTTCCACTCAGCGTTCCCCCAAGTCTCCCGATAAAAATGATACCTCACTTGTATGGGTAGGTCTAGCGCCCGTGAAAAGGAAATGCCCCAAAACACAACGTGGACACATCACATTTTTTTGACAGAAAACAGAGGTGTTTTTTGCAAAGTGCCTACCTGTAGATTTTCGGCCCTAGCTCAGCTAGCACCTACGGAAACCTACCAAACCTGTGCATTTTTTAAAACTAGAGACCTATGGCAATCCAAGATGAGGTGACTTGTGGGGCTCTTGCCAGCTTCTGTTACCCAGAATCCTCTGCAAACCTCAAAATTTGGCTAAAACAACAAGTTTTCCTCACATTTCGGTGATAGAAAGTTCTGGAATCTGAGAGGAGCCACACATTTGCTGCCACCCAGCGTTCCCCCAAGTCTCCCGATAAAAATGATACCTCACTTGTGTCGGTAGGCCTAGTGCCCGTGAAAAGGAAATGCCCCAAAACACAACGTGGACACATCACATTTTTTGACAGAAAACAGTGGTGTTTTTGGGAAAGTGCCTACCTGTAGATTTTGGCCTTTAGCTCAGCCGGCACCTAGGGAAACCTACCAAACCTGTGCATTTTTGAAAACTAGAGACCTAGGGGAATCCAAGATGGGGGTGACTTGTGGGGCTCTGGCCAGCTTCTGTTACCCAGAATCCTCTGCAAACCTCAAAACTTGGATAAGAAAACACGTTTTCCTCACATTAAGGTGATAGAAAGTTCTAGAATCTGAGAGGAGCCACAAATTTCCTTCCACCCAGCACTCCCCCAAGTCTCCAGATAAAAATGATACCTCACTTGTGCGGGTAGGCCTAGCGCTCGTGAAAAGGAAATGCCCCAAAACACAACGTGAACACATCACATTTTTTGGCAGAAAACAGAGGTGTTTTTTGCAAAGTGCCTACCTGTAGGTTTTGGCCTCTAGCTCAGCCGGCACCTAGGGAAACCTACCAAATCTGTGCATTTTTTAAAACTAGAGACCTAGGGCAATCCAAGATGGGGTGACTTGTGGGGCTCTGGCCAGCTTCTGTTACCCAGAATCCTCTGCAAACCTCAAAACTTGGATAAGAAAACACGTTTTCCTCACATTTCGGTGACAGAAAGTTCTGGAATCTGAGAGGAGCCACACATTTGCTTCCACCCAGCGTTCCCCCAAGTCTCCCGATAAAAATGATACCTCACTTGTGTGGGTAGGCCTAGCGCCCGTGAAAAGGAAATGCCCCAAAACACAACGTGGACACATCACATTTTTTGACAGAAAACAGAGGTGTTTTTTGCAAAGTGCCTACCTGTTTATTTTGGCCTCTAGCTCAGCCTGCCCCAAGGGAAACCTACAATACCTGTGCATTTTTGAAAACTAGAGACCTAGAGGAATCCAAGATGGGGTGACTTGTGGGGCTGTGACCAGGTTCTTTTATCCAGAATCCTTTAAAAACCTCAAAATTTGGCTAAAAAAACACATTTTCCTCATATTTCGGTGACAGAAAGTTCTGGAATCTGAGAGGAGCCACAAATTTCCTTCCACCCAGCGTTCCCCCAAGTCTCCCGATAAACATTATACCTCACTTGTGTGGGTAGGTCTAGCGCCCGTGAAAAGGAAATGCCCCAAAACACAACGTGGACACAACACATTTTTTTGACAGAAAACAGAGGTGTTTTTTGCAAAGTGCCTACCTGTAGATTTTCGCCCCTAGCTCAGCCGGCACCTACGGAAACCTACCAAACCTGTGCATTTTTTAAATCTAGAGACCTAGGGCAATCCAAGATGGGGTGACTTGTGGGGCTCTGGCCAGCTTCTGTTACCCAGAATCCTCTGCAAACCTCAAAATTTGGCTAAAACAACAAGTTTTCCTCACATTTCGGTGATAGAAAGTTCTGGAATCTGAGAGGAGCCACACATTTGCTGCCACCCAGCGTTCCCCCAAGTCTCCCGATAAAAATGATACCTCACTTGTGTGGGAAGGCCTAGCGCCCGTGAAAAGGAAATGCCCCAAAACACAACGTGGACACATCACATTTTTTGACAGAAAACAGTGGTGTTTTTGGGAAAGTGCCTACCTGTAGATTTTGGCCTTTAGCTCAGCCGGCACCTAGGGAAACCTACCAAACCTGTGCATTTTTGAAAACTAGAGACCTAGGGGAATCCAAGATGGGGGTGACTTGTGGGGCTCTGGCCAGCTTCTGTTACCCAGAATCCTCTGCAAACCTCAAAACTTGGATAAGAAAACACGTTTTCCTCACATTAAGGTGATAGAAAGTTCTAGAATCTGAGAGGAGCCACAAATTTCCTTCCACCCAGCACTCCCCCAAGTCTCCAGATAAAAATGATACCTCACTTGTGCGGGTAGGCCTAGCGCTCGTGAAAAGGAAATGCCCCAAAACACAACGTGAACACATCACATTTTTTGGCAGAAAACAGAGGTGTTTTTTGCAAAGTGCCTACCTGTAGGTTTTGGCCTCTAGCTCAGCCGGCACCTAGGGAAACCTACCAAATCTGTGCATTTTTTAAAACTAGAGACCTAGGGCAATCCAAGATGGGGTGACTTGTGGGGCTCTGGCCAGCTTCTGTTACCCAGAATCCTCTGCAAACCTCAAAACTTGGATAAGAAAACACGTTTTCCTCACATTTCGGTGACAGAAAGTTCTGGAATCTGAGAGGAGCCACAAATTTCCTTCCACCCAGCGTTCCCCCAAGTCTCCCGATAAAAATGATACCTCACTTGTGTGGGTAGGCCTAGCGCCCGTGAAAAGGAAATGCCCCAAAACACAACGTGGACACATCACATTTTTTGACAGAAAACAGAGGTGTTTTTTGCAAAGTGCCTACCTGTTTATTTTGGCCTCTAGCTCAGCCTGCCCCAAGGGAAACCTACAATACCTGTGCATTTTTGAAAACTAGAGACCTAGAGGAATCCAAGATGGGGTGACTTGTGGGGCTGTGACCAGGTTCTTTTATCCAGAATCCTTTAAAAACCTCAAAATTTGGCTAAAAAAACACATTTTCCTCATATTTCGGTGACAGAAAGTTCTGGAATCTGAGAGGAGCCACAAATTTCCTTCCACCCAGCGTTCCCCCAAGTCTCCCGATAAACATTATACCTCACTTGTGTGGGTAGGTCTAGCGCCCGTGAAAAGGAAATGCCCCAAAACACAACGTGGACACAACACATTTTTTTGACAGAAAACAGAGGTGTTTTTTGCAAAGTGCCTACCTGTAGATTTTCGCCCCTAGCTCAGCCGGCACCTACGGAAACCTACCAAACCTGTGCATTTTTTAAATCTAGAGACCTAGGGCAATCCAAGATGGGGTGACTTGTGGGGCTCTGGCCAGCTTCTGTTACCCAGAATCCTCTGCAAACCTCAAAATTTGGCTAAAACAACAAGTTTTCCTCACATTTCGGTGATAGAAAGTTCTGGAATCTGAGAGGAGCCACACATTTGCTGCCACCCAGCGTTCCCCCAAGTCTCCCGATAAAAATGATACCTCACTTGTGTGGGAAGGCCTAGCGCCCGTGAAAAGGAAATGCCCCAAAACACAACGTGGACACATCACATTTTTTGACAGAAAACAGTGGTGTTTTTGGGAAAGTGCCTACCTGTAGATTTTGGCCTTTAGCTCAGCCGGCACCTAGGGAAACCTACCAAACCTGTGCATTTTTGAAAACTAGAGACCTAGGGGAATCCAAGATGGGGGTGACTTGTGGGGCTCTGGCCAGCTTCTGTTACCCAGAATCCTCTGCAAACCTCAACATTTGGATAAGAAAACACGTTTTCCTCACATTAAGGTGACAGAAAGTTCTAGAATCTGAGAGGAGCCACAAATTTCCTTCCAACCAGCGCTCCCCCAAGTCTCCAGATAAAAATGATACCTCACTTGTGTGGGTAGGCCTAGCGCCCGTGAAAAGGAAATGCCCCAAAACACAACGTGAACACATCACATTTTTTGGCAGAAAACAGAGGTGTTTTTTGCAAAGTGCCTACCTGTAGATTTTGGCCTCTAGCTCAGCGGGCACCTAGGGAAACCTACCAAACCTGTGCATTTTTTAAAACTAGAGACCTAGGGCAATCCAAGATGGGGTGACTTGTGGGGCTCTGACCAGGTTCTGTTACCCAGAATGCTTTGCAAACTATAAAAAAATTGGCTAAAACAACATGTTTTCCTCACATTTCGGTGACAGAAAGTTCTGGAATCTGAGAGGAGCCACACATTTGCTTCCACCCAGGGTTCCCCCAAGTCTCCCGATAAAAATGATACCTCACTTGTGTGGGTAGGCCTAGCGCCCGTGAAAAGGAAATGCCCCAAAACACAACGTGGACACATCACATTTTTTGACAGAAAACAGAGGTGTTTTTTGCAAAGTGCCTACCTGTAGATTTTGGCCTCTAGCTCAGCCGGCACCTAGGGAAACCTACCAAACCTGTGCATTTTTTAAAACTAGAGACCTAGGGCAATCCAAGATGGGGTGACTTGTGGGGCTCTGACCAGGTTCTCTTACCCAGAATGCTTTGCAAACTTCAAAATTTGGCTAAAACAACAAGTTTTCCTCACATTTCGGTGACAGAAAGTTCTGGAATCTGAGAGGAGCCACACATTTGCTGCCAACCAGCGTTCCCCCAAGTCTCCCGATAAAAATGATACCTCACTTGTGTGGGTAGGCCTAGCGCCCGTGAAAAGGAAATGCCCCAAAACACAACGTGGACACGTCACATTTTTTGACAGAAAACAGTGGTGTTTTTGGGAAAGTGCCTACCTGTAGATTTTGGCCTTTAGCTCAGCCGGCACCTAGGGAAACCTACCAAACCTGTGCATTTTTGAAAACTAGAGACCTAGGGGAATCCAAGATGGGGGTGACTTGTGGGGCTCTGGCCAGCTTCTGTTACCCAGAATCCTCTGCAAACCTCAAAATTTGGCTAAGAAAACACGTTTTCCTCACATTAAGGTGACAGAAAGTTCTAGAATCTGAGAGGATCCACAAATTTCCTTCCACCCCGCGCTCCCCCAAGTCTCCAGATAAAAATGATACCTCACTTGTGTGGGTAGGCCTAGCGCCCGTGAAAAGGAAATGCCCCAAAACACAACGTGGACACATCACATTTTTTGACAGAAAACAGAGGTGTTTTTTGCAAAGTGCCTAACTGTAGATTTTGGCCTCTAGCTCAGCCGGCTCCTAGGGAAACCTACCAAAACTGTGCATTTTTTAAAACTAGAGACCTAGGGCAATCCAAGATGGGGTGACTTGTGGGGCTCTGGCCAGCTTCTGTTACCCAGAATCCTCTGCAAACCGCAAAATTTGGCTAAGAAAAAACGTTTTCCTCACATTTTGGTGACAGAAAGTTCTAGAATCTGAGAGGAGCCACAAATTTCCTTCCACCCAGCGTTCCTCCAAGTCTCCCGATAAAAATGATACCTCACTTGTGTGGGTAGGCCTAGCGCCCGTGAAAAGGAAATGCCCCAAAACACAAAGTGGACACATCACATTTTTTGACAGAAAACAGAGGTGTTTTTTGCAAAGTGCCTACCTGTAGATTTTGGCATCTAGCTCAGCCGGCCCCAAGGGAAACCTACAATACCTATGCATTTTTGAAAACTAGAGACCTAGGGGAATCCAAGATGGGGTGACTTGTGGGGCTCTGACCAGGTTCTGTTACCCAGAATCCTTTGCAAACCTCAAAATTTGGCTAAAAAAACACATTTTCCTCACATTAAGGTGACAGAAAGTTCTGGACTCTGAGAGGAGCCACAAATTTCCTTCCACGCAGCGTTCCCCCAAGTCTCCCGATAAAAATTATACCTCACTTGTGTGGGTAGGTCTAGCGCCCGTGAAAAGGAAATGCCCCAAAACACACCGTGGACACATCACATTTTTTGACAGAAAACAGAGGTGTTTTTTGCAAAGTGCCTACCTGTAGATTTTGGCCCCTAGCTCAGCCGGCACCTACGGAAACCTACCAAACCTGTGCATTTTTGAAAACTAGAGACCTAGGGGAATCCAAGATGGGGATGACTTGTGGGGCTCTGGCCAGCTTCTGTTACCCAGAATCCTCTGCATACCTCAAAATTTGGCTAACACAACAAGTTTTCCTCACATTTCGGTGATAGAAAGTTCTGGAATCTGAGAGGAGCCACACATTTGCTGCCACCCAGCGTTCCCCCAAGTCTCCCGATAAAAATGATACCTCACTTGTGTGGGAAGGCCTAGCGCCCGTGAAAAGGAAATGCCCCAAAACACAACGTGGACACATCACATTTTTTGACAGAAAACAGTGGTGTTTTTGGGAAAGTGCCTACCTGTAGATTTTGGCCTTTAGCTCAGCCGGCACCTAGGGAAACCTACCAAACCTGTGCATTTTTGAAAACTAGAGACCTAGGGGAATCCAAGATGGGGGTGACTTGTGGGGCTCTGGCCAGCTTCTGTTACCCAGAATCCTCTGCAAACCTCAAAATTTGGATAAGAAAACACGTTTTCCTCACATTAAGGTGACAGAAAGTTCTAGAATCTGAGAGGAGCCACAAATTTCCTTCCAACCAGCGCTCCCCCAAGTCTCCAGATAAAAATGATACCTCACTTGTGTGGGTAGGCCTAGCGCCCGTGAAAAGGAAATGCCCCAAAACACAACGTGAACACATCACATTTTTTGGCAGAAAACAGAGGTGTTTTTTGCAAAGTGCCTACCTGTAGATTTTGGCCTCTAGCTCAGCGGGCACCTAGGGAAACCTACCAAACCTGTGCATTTTTTAAAACTAGAGACCTAGGGCAATCCAAGATGGGGTGACTTGTGGGGCTCTGACCAGGTTCTGTTACCCAGAATGCTTTGCAAACTATAAAAAAATTGGCTAAAACAACATGTTTTCCTCACATTTCGGTGACAGAAAGTTCTGGAATCTGAGAGGAGCCACACATTTGCTTCCACCCAGGGTTCCCCCAAGTCTCCCGATAAAAATGATACCTCACTTGTGTGGGTAGGCCTAGCGCCCGTGAAAAGGAAATGCCCCAAAACACAACGTGGACACATCACATTTTTTGACAGAAAACAGAGGTGTTTTTTGCAAAGTGCCTACCTGTAGATTTTGGCCTCTAGCTCAGCCGGCACCTAGGGAAACCTACCAAACCTGTGCATTTTTTAAAACTAGAGACCTAGGGCAATCCAAGATGGGGTGACTTGTGGGGCTCTGACCAGGTTCTCTTACCCAGAATGCTTTGCAAACTTCAAAATTTGGCTAAAACAACAAGTTTTCCTCACATTTCGGTGACAGAAAGTTCTGGAATCTGAGAGGAGCCACACATTTGCTGCCAACCAGCGTTCCCCCAAGTCTCCCGATAAAAATGATACCTCACTTGTGTGGGAAGGCCTAGCGCCCGTGAAAAGGAAATGCCCCAAAACACAACGTGGACACATCACATTTTTTGACAGAAAACAGTGGTGTTTTTGGGAAAGTGCCTACCTGTAGATTTTGGCCTTTAGCTCAGCCGGCACCTAGGGAAACCTACCAAACCTGTGCATTTTTTAAAACTAGAGACCTAGGGGAATCCAAGATGGGGGTGACTTGTGGGGCTCTGGCCAGCTTCTGTTACCCAGAATCCTCTGCAAACCTCAAAATTTGGATAAGAAAACACGTTTTCCTCACATTAAGGTGACAGAAAGTTCTAGAATCTGAGAGGAGCCACAAATTTCCTTCCAACCAGCGCTCCCCCAAGTCTCCAGATAAAAATGATACCTCACTTCTGTGGGTAGGCCTAGCGCCCGTGAAAAGGAAATGCCCCAAAACACAACGTGAACACATCACATTTTTTGGCAGAAAACAGAGGTGTTTTTTGCAAAGTGCCTACCTGTAGATTTTGGCCTCTAGCTCAGCGGGCACCTAGGGAAACCTACCAAACCTGTGCATTTTTTAAAACTAGAGACCTAGGGCAATCCAAGATGGGGTGACTTGTGGGGCTCTGACCAGGTTCTGTTACCCAGAATGCTTTGCAAACTATAAAAAAATTGGCTAAAACAACATGTTTTCCTCACATTTCGGTGACAGAAAGTTCTGGAATCTGAGAGGAGCCACACATTTGCTTCCACCCAGGGTTCCCCCAAGTCTCCCGATAAAAATGATACCTCACTTGTGTGGGTAGGCCTAGCGCCCGTGAAAAGGAAATGCCCCAAAACACAACGTGGACACATCACATTTTTTGACAGAAAACAGAGGTGTTTTTTGCAAAGTGCCTACCTGTAGATTTTGGCCTCTAGCTCAGCCGGCACCTAGGGAAACCTACCAAACCTGTGCATTTTTTAAAACTAGAGACCTAGGGCAATCCAAGATGGGGTGACTTGTGGGGCTCTGACCAGGTTCTCTTACCCAGAATGCTTTGCAAACTTCAAAATTTGGCTAAAACAACAAGTTTTCCTCACATTTCGGTTACAGAAAGTTCTGGAATCTGAGAGGAGCCACACATTTGCTGCCAACCAGCGTTCCCCCAAGTCTCCCGATAAAAATGATACCTCACTTGTGTGGGTAGGCCTAGCGCCCGTGAAAAGGAAATGCCCCAAAACACAACGTGGACACGTCACATTTTTTGACAGAAAACAGTGGTGTTTTTGGGAAAGTGCCTACCTGTAGATTTTGGCCTTTAGCTCAGCCGGCACCTAGGGAAACCTACCAAACCTGTGCATTTTTGAAAACTAGAGACCTAGGGGAATCCAAGATGGGGGTGACTTGTGGGGCTCTGGCCAGCTTCTGTTACCCAGAATCCTCTGCAAACCTCAAAATTTGGCTAAGAAAACACGTTTTCCTCACATTAAGGTGACAGAAAGTTCTAGAATCTGAGAGGATCCACAAATTTCCTTCCACCCCGCGCTCCCCCAAGTCTCCAGATAAAAATGATACCTCACTTGTGTGGGTAGGCCTAGCACCCGTGAAAAGGAAATGCCCCAAAACACAACGTGGACACATCACATTTTTTGACAGAAAACAGAGGTGTTTTTTGCAAAGTGCCTAACTGTAGATTTTGGCCTCTAGCTCAGCCGTCTCCTAGGGAAACCTACCAAAACTGTGCATTTTTTAAAACTAGAGACCTAGGGCAATCCAAGATGGGGTGACTTGTGGGGCTCTGGCCAGCTTCTGTTACCCAGAATCCTCTGCAAACCGCAAAATTTGGCTAAGAAAAAACGTTTTCCTCACATTTTGGTGACAGAAAGTTCTAGAATCTGAGAGGAGCCACAAATTTCCTTCCACCCAGCGTTCCTCCAAGTCTCCCGATAAAAATGATACCTCACTTGTGTGGGTAGGCCTAGCGCCCGTGAAAAGGAAATGCCCCAAAACACAAAGTGGACACATCACATTTTTTGACAGAAAACAGAGGTGTTTTTTGCAAAGTGCCTACCTGTAGATTTTGGCATCTAGCTCAGCCGGCCCCATGCGAAACCTACAATACCTATGCATTTTTGGAAAACTAGAGACCTAGGGGAATCCAAGATGGGGTGACTTGTGGGGCTCTGACCAGGTTCTGTTACCCAGAATCCTTTGCAAACCTCAAAATTTGGCTAAAAAAACACATTTTCCTCACATTAAGGTGACAGAAAGTTCTGGACTCTGAGAGGAGCCACAAATTTCCTTCCACGCAGCGTTCCCCCAAGTCTCCCGATAAAAATGATACCTCACTTGTGTGGGTAGGTCTAGCGCCCGTGAAAAGGAAATGCCCCAAAACACACCGTGGACACATCACATTTTTTGACAGAAAACAGAGGTGTTTTTTGCAAAGTGCCTACCTGTAGATTTTGGCCCCTAGCTCAGCCGGCACCTACGGAAACCTACCAAACCTGTGCATTTTTGAAAACTAGAGACCTAGGGGAATCCAAGATGGGGATGACTTGTGGGGCTCTGGCCAGCTTCTGTTACCCAGAATCCTCTGCATACCTCAAAATTTGGCTAAGAAAACACATTTTCCTCACATTAAGGTGACAGAAAGTTCTAGAATCTGAGAGGAGCCACAAATTTCCTTCCACCCAGCGCTCCCCCAAGTCTCCCGATAAAAATGATACCTCACTTGTGTGGGTAGGCCTAGCGCCTGTGAAAAGGAAATGCCCCAAAACACAACGTGGACACATCACATTTTTTGACAGAAAACAGAGGTGTTTTTTGCAAAGTGCCTACCTGTAGATTTTGGCCTCTAGCTCAGCCGGCACCTAGGAAAACCTACCAAACCTGTGCATTTTTTAAACTAGAGGCCTAGGGCAATCCAAGATGGGGTGACTTGTGGGGCTCTGACCAGGTTCTGTTACCCAGAATGCTTTGTAAACTTCAAAATTTGGCTAAAACAACATGTTTTCCTCACATTTCGGTGACAGAAAGTTCTGGAATCTGAGAGGAGCCACACATTTGCTTCCACCCAGCATTCCCCCAAGTCTCCCGATAAAAATGATACCTCACTTGTGTGGGTAGGCCTAGCCCCCGTGAAAAGGAAATGCCCCAAAACACAACGTGGACACATCACATTTTTTGACAGAAAACAGTGGTGTTTTTTGGAAAGTGCCTACCTTTAGATTTTGGCCTTTAGCTCAGCCGGCACCTAGGGAAACCTACCAAACCTGTGCATTTTTTAAAACTAGAGACCTATTGGAATCCAAGATGGGGGTGACTTGTGGGGCTCTGGCCAGCTTCTGTTACCCAGAATCCTCTGCAAACCTCAAAATTAGGCTAAGAAAACATGTTTTCCTCACATTAAGGTGACAGAAAGTTCTGGAATCAAAGAGGAGCCACAAATTTCCTTCCACTCAGTGTTCCCCCAAGTCTCCAGATAAAAATGATACCTCACTTGTGTAGGTAGACCTAGCGCCCGTGAAAAGGAAATGCTCCAAAACACAACGTGGAAACATCACATTTTTTGACAGAAAACAGAGGTGTTTTTGGCAAAGTGCCTACCTATAGATTTTGGCCTCTAGCTCAGCTGGCACCTAGTGAAACCTACCAAACCTGTGCATTTTTTAAAACTAGAGACCTAGGGGAATCCAAGATGGGGTGATTTATGGGGCTCTGGCCAGGTTCTGTTACCCAGAATCCTTTGCAAACCTCAAAATTTGGCTAAAAAAATATATTTTCCTCACATTTCAGTGACAGAAAGTTCTGGAATCTGAGAGAAGCCACAAATTTCCTTCCAACCAGCATTCCTCCATGTCTCCCGATAAAAATGATACCTCACTTCTGTGGGTAGGCCTAGCGCCCACGATAGGAAATGCCCCCAAAACACAACGTGGACACATCACATTTTTTGACAGAAAACTGAGATTTTTTTGCAAAGCGCCTACCTGTAGATTTTGGCCTCTAGGTCAGCCGGCACCTACGGAAACCTACCAAACCTGTGCATTTTTTTAAACTAGAGACCT
Organism: Pleurodeles waltl; assembly: GCF_031143425.1. NCBI lineage: Eukaryota > Metazoa > Chordata > Amphibia > Caudata > Salamandridae > Pleurodeles > Pleurodeles waltl. The sequence goes on along the minus strand of NC_090436.1, from coordinate 262,080,076 downwards.
ACGGGAATCCAAGATGGGGGTGTCTTGTGGGGCTCTGACCAAGGTCTGTTACCCAGAATCCTTTGCAAACCTCAAAATTTGGCTAAAAAAACACGTTTTCCTCATATTTTGGTGACAGAAAGTTCTAGAATCTGAGAGGAGCCACAAATTTCCTTCCACCCAGCGTTCCCCCAAGGCTCCCGATAAAAATTATACCTCACTTCTGTGGGTAGACCTAGCGCCCGTGATAGGAAATGCCCCCAAAACACAACGTGGACACATCACATTTTTTGACAGAAAACAGAGATGTTTTTTGCAAAGTGACTACCTGTAGATTTTGGCCTCTAGCTCAGCCGGCACCAAGGGAAATCTACAATACCTGTGTATTTTTGAAAACTAGAGACCTAGGGGAATCCAAGATGGGGTGACTTGCGGGGCTCTGACCAGGTTCTGTTACCCAGAATCCTTTGCAAACCTCCAAATTTGGCTAAAAAACACATTTTCCTCATATTTCGGTGACAGAAAGTTCTGGAATCTGAGAGGAGCCACAAATTTCCTTCCACCCAGCGTTCCCCCAAGTCTCCCGATAAAAATGATACCTCACTTGTGTGGGTAGGTCTAGAGCCGGTAAAAAGGAAATGCTCCAAACCACAACAAGGACACATCACATTTTTTTTTACAAAAAACAGAGGTGCTTTTTGCAAAGTGCCCACCTGTAGATTTTGGCACCTAGCTCAGCCGGCACCTATGGAAATCTACCAAACCTGTACATTTTTGAAAACTAGAGACCTAGGGAAATCCAATATAGGGTGACTTGTGGCGCTCTGGCCGGCTTCTGTTACCCAGAATCCTCTGCAAACCTCAAAATGTGGCTAAGAAAACACATTTTCTTCACATTAAGGTGACAGAAAGTTCTAGAATCTGAGAGGAGCCACAAATTTTCTTCCACACAGCGTTCCCCCAAGTCTCCCGATAAAAATGATACCTCACTTGTGTGGGTAGGCCTAGCGCCCGTGAAAAGGAAATGCCCCAAAACACAACGTGGACACATCACATTTTTTGACAGAAAACAGAGGTGTTTTTTGCAAAGTGCCTACCTGTAGATTTTGGCCTCTAGCTCAGCTGGCACCTAGGGAAACCTACCAAACCTGTGCATTTTTTAAAACTAGAGACCTAGGGCAATCCAAGATGGGGTGACTTGTGGGGCTCTGACCAGGCTCTGTTACCCAGAATGCTTTGCATACTTCAAAATTTGGTTAAAACAACAAGTTTTCCTCACATTTCGGTGACAGAAAGTTCTGGAATCTGAGAGGAGCCACACATTTGCTTCCACCCAGCGTTCCCCCAAGTCTCCCGATAAAAATGATACCTCACTTGTGTGGGTAGGCCTAGCGCCTGTGAAAAGGAAATGCCCCAAAACACAAAGTGGACACATCACATTTTTTGACAGAAAACAGAGGTGTTTTTTGCAAAGTGCCTACCTGTAGATTTTGGCCTCTAGCTCAGCCGGCACCTAGGGAAACCTACCAAACCTGTGCATTTTTTAAAACTAGAGACCTAGGGCAATCCAAGATGGGGTGACTTGTGGGGCTCTGACCAGGTTCTGTTACCCATAATGCTTTGCATACTTCAAAATTTGGTTAAAACAACAAGTTTTCCTCACATTTCGGTGACAGAAAGTTCTGGAATCTGAGAGGAGCCACACATTTGCTTCCACCCAGCGTTCCCCCAAGTCTCCCGATAAAAATGATACCTCACTTGTGTGGGTAGGCCTAGCGCCTGTGAAAAGGAAATGCCCCAAAACACAAAGTGGACACATCACATTTTTTGACAGAAAACAGAGGTGTTTTTTGCAAAGTGCCTACCTGTAGATTTTGGCCTCTAGCTCAGCCGGCCCCAAGGGAAATCTACAATACCTGTGTATTTTTGAAAACTAGAGACCTAGGGGAATCCAAGATGGGGTGACTTGCGGGGCTCTGACCAGGTTCTGTTACCCAGAATCCTTTGCAAACCTCCAAATTTGGCTAAAAAACACATTTTCCTCATATTTCGGTGACAGAAAGTTCTGGAATCTGAGAGGAGCCACAAATTTCCTTCCACCCAGCGCTCCCCCAAGTCTCCCGATAAAAATGATACCTCACTTGTGTGGGTAGGTCTAGCGCCCGTGAAAAGGAAATGCCCCAAAACACAACGTGGACACATCACATTTTTTGACAGAAAACAGAGGTGTTTTTTGCAAAGTGCCTACCTGTAGATTTTCGCCCCTAGCTCAGCCGGCACCTACGGAAACCTACCAAACCTGTGCGTTTTTGAAAACTAGAGACCTAGGGCAATCCAAGATGGGGTGACTTGTGGGGCTCTGGCCAGCTTCTGTTACCCAGAATCCTCTGCAAACCTCAAAATTTGGCTAAAACAACAAGTTTTCCTCACATTTCGGTGATAGAAAGTTCTGGAATCTGAGAGGAGCCACACATTTGCTGCCACCCAGCGTTCCCCCAAGTCTCCCGATAAAAGTGATACCTCACTTGTGTGGGTAGGCCTAGCGCCCGTGAAAAGGAAATGCCCCAAAACACAACGTGGACACATCACATTTTTTGACAGAAAACAGTGGTGTTTTTGGGAAAGTGCCTACCTGTAGATTTTGGCCTTTAGCTCAGCCGGCACCTAGGGAAACCTACCAAACCTGTGCATTTTTGAAAACTAGAGACCTAGGGGAATCCAAGATGGGGGTCACTTGTGGGGCTCTGGCCATCTTCTGTTACCCAGAATCCTCTGCAAACTTCAAAATTTGGATAAGAAAACACGTTTTCCTCACATTAAGGTGACAGAAAGTTCTAGAATCTGAGAGGAGCCACAAATTTCCTTCCACCCAGCGCTCCCCCAAGTCTCCAGATAAAAATGATACCACACTTGTGTGGGTAGGCCTAGCGCCCGTGAAAAGGAACTGCCCCAAAACACAACGTGAACACATCACATTTTTTGACAGAAAACAGAGGTGTTTTTTGCAAAGACCTACCTGTAGATTTTGGCGTCTAGCTCAGCCGGCACCTAGGGAAACCTACCAAACCTGTGCATTTTTTAAAATTAGAGACCTAGGGCAATCCAAGAAGGGGTGACTTGTGGGGCTCTGACCAGGTTCTGTTACCCAGAATGCTTTGCAAACTTCAAAATTTGGCTAAAACTACAAGTTTTCCTCACATTTCGGTGACAGAAAGTTCTGGAATCTGAGAGGAGCCACACATTTGCTTCCACCCAGGGTTCCCCCAAGTCTCCCGATAAAAATGATACCTCACTTGTGTGGGTAGGCCTAGCGCCCGTGAAAAGGAAATGCCCAAAAACACAACGTGGACACATCACATTTTTTGACAGAATACAGAGGTGTTTTTTGCAAAGTGCCTACCTGTAGATTTTGGCCTCTAGCTCAGCCGGCACCTAGGGAAACCTACCAAACCTGTGCATTTTTTAAAACTAGAGACCTAGGGCAATCCAAGATGGGGTGACTTGTGGGGCTCTGACCAGGTTCTGTTACCCAGAATGCTTTGCAAACTTCAAAATTTGGCTAAAACAACAAGTTTTCCTCACATTTCGGTGACAGAAAGTTCTGGAATCTGAGAGGAGCCACACATTTGCTGCCACCCAGCGTTCCCCCAAGTCTCCCGATAAAAATGATACCTCACTTGTGTGGGTAGGCCTAGCGCCCGTGAAAAGGAAATGCCCCAAAACACAACGTGGACACGTCACATTTTTTGACAGAAAACAGTGGTGTTTTTGGGACAGTGCCTACCTGTAGATTTTGGCCTTTACCTCAGCCGGCACCTAGGAAACCTACCAATCCTGTGCATTTTTGAATACTAGAGACCTAGGGGAATCCAAGATAGGGGTGACTTGTGGGGCTCTGGCCAGCTTCTGTTACCCAAAATCCTCTGCAAACCTCAAAATTTGGCTAAGAAAACACGTTTTCCTCTCATTAAGGTGACAGAAAGTTCTAGAATCTGAGAGGAGCCACAAATTTCCTTCCACCCAGCGCTCCCCCAAGTCTCCAGATAAAAATGATACCTCACTTGTGTGGGGAGGCCTAGCGCCCGTGAAAAGGAAATGCCCCAAAACACAACGTGGACACATCACATTTTTTGGCAGAAAACAGAGGTGTTTTTTGCAAAGTGCCTACCTGTAGATTTTGGCCTCTAGCTCAGCCGGCACCTAGGGAAACCTACGAAACCTGTGCATTTTTTAAAACTAGAGACCTAGGGCAATCAAAGATGGGGTGACTTGTGGGGCTCTGACCAGGTTCTGTTACCCATAATGCTTTGCAAACTTCAAAATTTGGTTAAAACAACAAGTTTTCCTCACATTTCGGTGACAGAAAGTTCTGGAATCTGAGAGGAGCCACACATTTGCTTCCACCCAGCGTTCCCCCAAGTCTCCCGATAAAAATGATACCTCACTTGTGTGGGTAGGCCTAGCGCCCGTGAAAAGGAAATGCCCCAAAACACAACGTGGACACATCAAATCTTTTGACAGAAAACAGAGTTGTTTTTTGCAAAGTGCCTACCTGTAGATTTTGGCCTCTAGCTCAGCCGGCACCTAGGGAAACCTACCAAACCTGTGCATTTTTTAAAACTAGAGACCTAGGGCAATCCAGGATGGGGTGACTTCTGGGGCTCTGACCAGGTTCTGTTACCCAGAATGCTTTGCAAACTTCAAAATTTGGCTAAAACAACAAGTTTTCCTCAAATTTCGGTGACAGAAAGTTCTGGAATCTGAGAGGAGCCACGCATTTTCTTCCACCCAGCGTTCCCCCAAGTTTCCCGATAAAAATGATACCTCACTTGTGTGGGTAGGCCTAGCGCCCGTGAAAAGGAAATGCCCCAAAACACAACGTGGACACATCACATTTTTTGACAGAAAACAGAGGTGTTTTTTGCAAAGTGCCTACCTGTAGATTTTCGCCCCTAGCTCAGCCGGCACCTACGGAAACCTACCAAAACTGTGCATTTTTGAAAACTAGAGACCTAGGGCAATCCAAGATGGGGTGACTTGTGGGGCTCTGGCCAGCTTCTGTTACCCAGAATCCTCTGCAAACCTCAAAATTTGGCTAAGAAAAAACTTTTTCCTCACATTTTGGTGACAGAAAGTGCTAGAATCTGAGAGGAGCCACAAATTTCCTTCCACCCAGCGTTCCTCCAAGTCTCCCGATAAAAATGATACCTCACTTGTGTGGGTAGGCCTAGCGCCCGTGAAAAGGAAATGCCCCAAAACACAAGTTGGACACATCACATTTTTTGACAGAAAACAGAGGTGTTTTTTGCAAAGACCTACCTGTAGATTTTGGCGTCTAGCTCAGCCGGCACCTACGGAAACCTACCAAAACTGTGCATTTTTGAAAACTAGAGACCTAGGGCAATCCAAGATGGGGTGACTTGTGGGGCTCTGGCCAGCTTCTGTTACCCAGAATCCTCTGCAAACTTCAAAATTTGGATAAGAAAACACGTTTTCCTCACATTAAGGTGACAGAAAGTTCTAGAATCTGAGAGGAGCCACAAATTTCCTTCCACCCAGCGCTCCCCCAAGTCTCCAGATAAAAATGATACCTCACTTGTGTGGGTAGGCCTAGCGCCCGTGAAAAGGAACTGCCCCAAAACACAACGTGAACACATCACATTTTTTGACAGAAAACAGAGGTGTTTTTTGCAAAGACCTACCTGTAGATTTTGGCGTCTAGCTCAGCCGGCACCTAGGGAAACCTACCAAACCTGTCCATTTTTTAACATTAGAGACCTAGGGCAATCCAAGAAGGGGTGACTTGTGGGGCTCTGACCAGGTTCTATTACCCAGAATGCTTTGCAAACTTCAAAATTTGGCTAAAACTACAAGTTTTCCTCACATTTCGGTGACAGAAAGTTCTGGAATCTGAGAGGAGCCACACATTTGCTTCCACCCAGGGTTCCCCCAAGTCTCCCGATAAAAATGATACCTCACTTGTGTGGGTAGGCCTAGCGCCCGTGAAAAGGAAATGCCCAAAAACACAACGTGGACACATCACATTTTTTGACAGAATACAGAGGTGTTTTTTGCAAAGTGCCTACCTGTAGATTTTGGCCTCTAGCTCAGCCGGCACCTAGGGAAACCTACCAAACCTGTGCATTTTTTAAAACTAGAGACCTAGGGCAATCCAAGATGGGGTGACTTGTGGGGCTCTGACCAGGTTCTGTTACCCAGAATGCTTTGCAAACTTCAAAATTTGGCTAAAACAACAAGTTTTCCTCACATTTCGGTGACAGAAAGTTCTGGAATCTGAGAGGAGCCACACATTTGCTGCCACCCAGCGTTCCCCCAAGTCTCCCGATAAAAATGATACCTCACTTGTGTGGGTAGGCCTAGCGCCCGTGAAAAGGAAATGCCCCAAAACACAACGTGGACACGTCACATTTTTTGACAGAAAACAGTGGTGTTTTTGGGACAGTGCCTACCTGTAGATTTTGGCCTTTACCTCAGCCGGCACCTAGGAAACCTACCAATCCTGTGCATTTTTGAATACTAGAGACCTAGGGGAATCCAAGATAGGGGTGACTTGTGGGGCTCTGGCCAGCTTCTGTTACCCAAAATCCTCTGCAAACCTCAAAATTTGGCTAAGAAAACACGTTTTCCTCTCATTAAGGTGACAGAAAGTTCTAGAATCTGAGAGGAGCCACAAATTTCCTTCCACCCAGCGCTCCCCCAAGTCTCCAGATAAAAATGATACCTCACTTGTGTGGGGAGGCCTAGCGCCCGTGAAAAGGAAATGCCCCAAAACACAACGTGGACACATCACATTTTTTGGCAGAAAACAGAGGTGTTTTTTGCAAAGTGCCTACCTGTAAATTTTGGCCTCTAGCTCAGCCGGCACCTAGGGAAACCTACGAAACCTGTGCATTTTTTAAAACTAGAGACCTAGGGCAATCAAAGATGGGGTGACTTGTGGGGCTCTGACCAGGTTCTGTTACCCATAATGCTTTGCAAACTTCAAAATTTGGTTAAAACAACAAGTTTTCCTCACATTTCGGTGACAGAAAGTTCTGGAATCTGAGAGGAGCCACACATTTGCTTCCACCCAGCGTTCCCCCAAGTCTCCCGATAAAAATGATACCTCACTTGTGTGGGTAGGCCTAGCGCCCGTGAAAAGGAAATGCCCCAAAACACAACGTGGACACATCAAATTTTTTGACAGAAAACAGAGGTGTTTTTTGCAAAGTGCCTACCTGTAGATTTTGGCCTCTAGCTCAGCCGGCACCTAGGGAAACCTACCAAACCTGTGCATTTTTTAAAACTAGAGACCTAGGGCAATCCAGGATGGGGTGACTTCTGGGGCTCGGACCAGGTTCTGTTACCCAGAATGCTTTGCAAACTTCAAAATTTGGCTAAAACAACAAGTTTTCCTCAAATTTCGGTGACAGAAAGTTCTGGAATCTGAGAGGAGCCACGCATTTTCTTCCACCCAGCGTTCCCCCAAGTTTCCCGATAAAAATGATACCTCACTTGTGTGGGTAGGCCTAGCGCCCGTGAAAAGGAAATGCCCCAAAACACAACGTGGACACATCAAATTTTTTGACAGAAAACAGAGGTGTTTTTTGCAAAGTGCCTACCTGTAGATTTTCGCCCCTAGCTCAGCCGGCACCTACGGAAACCTACCAAAACTGTGCATTTTTGAAAACTAGAGACCTAGGGCAATCCAAGATGGGGTGACTTGTGGGGCTCTGGCCAGCTTCTGTTACCCAGAATCCTCTGCAAACCTCAAAATTTGGCTAAGAAAAAACTTTTTCCTCACATTTTGGTGACAGAAAGTGCTAGAATCTGAGAGGAGCCACAAATTTCCTTCCACCCAGCGTTCCTCCAAGTCTCCCGATAAAAATGATACCTCACTTGTGTGGGTAGGCCTAGCGCCCGTGAAAAGGAAATGCCCCAAAACACAAGTTGGACACATCACATTTTTTGACAGAAAACAGAGGTGTTTTTTGCAAAGACCTACCTGTAGATTTTGGCGTCTAGCTCAGCCGGCACCTACGGAAACCTACCAAAACTGTGCATTTTTGAAAACTAGAGACCTAGGGCAATCCAAGATGGGGTGACTTGTGGGGCTCTGGCCAGCTTCTGTTACCCAGAATCCTCTGCAAACTTCAAAATTTGGATAAGAAAACACGTTTTCCTCACATTAAGGTGACAGAAAGTTCTAGAATCTGAGAGGAGCCACAAATTTCCTTCCACCCAGCGCTCCCCCAAGTCTCCAGATAAAAATGATACCTCACTTGTGTGGGTAGGCCTAGCGCCCGTGAAAAGGAACTGCCCGAAAACACAACGTGAACACATCACATTTTTTGACAGAAAACAGAGGTGTTTTTTGCAAAGACCTACCTGTAGATTTTGGCGTCTAGCTCAGCCGGCACCTAGGGAAACCTACCAAACCTGTGCATTTTTTAAAATTAGAGACCTAGGGCAATCCAAGAAGGGGTGACTTGTTGGGGCTCTGACCAGGTTCTGTTACCCAGAATGCTTTGCAAACTTCAAAATTTGGCTAAAACTACAAGTTTTCCTCACATTTCGGTGACAGAAAGTTCTGGAATCTGAGAGGAGCCACACATTTGCTTCCACCCAGGGTTCCCCCAAGTCTCCCGATAAAAATGATACCTCACTTGTGTGGGTAGGCCTAGCGCCCGTGAAAAGGAAATGCCCCAAAACACAACGTGGACACATCAAATTTTTTGACAGAAAACAGAGGTGTTTTTTGCAAAGTGCCTACCTGTAGATTTTGGCCTCTAGCTCAGCCGGCACCTAGGGAAACCTACCAAACCTGTGCATTTTTTAAAACTAGAGACCTAGGGCAATCCAGGATGGGGTGACTTCTGGGGCTCGGACCAGGTTCTGTTACCCAGAATGCTTTGCAAACTTCAAAATTTGGCTAAAACAACAAGTTTTCCTCAAATTTCGGTGACAGAAAGTTCTGGAATCTGAGAGGAGCCACGCATTTTCTTCCACCCAGGGTTCCCCCAAGTCTCCCGATAAAAATGATACCTCACTTGTGTGGGTAGGCCTAGCGCCCGTGAAAAGGAAATGCCCCAAAACACAACGTGGACACATCAAATTTTTTGACAGAAAACAGAGGTGTTTTTTGCAAAGTGCCTACCTGTAGATTTTGGCGTCTAGCTCAGCCGGCACCTACGGAAACCTACCAAAACTGTGCATTTTTGAAAACTAGAGACCTAGGGCAATCCAAGATGGGGTGACTTGTGGGGCTCTGGCCAGCTTCTGTTACCCAGAATCCTCTGCAAACTTCAAAATTTGGATAAGAAAACACGTTTTCCTCACATTAAGGTGACAGAAAGTTCTAGAATCTGAGAGGAGCCACAAATTTCCTTCCACCCAGCGCTCCCCCAAGTCTCCAGATAAAAATGATACCTCACTTGTGTGGGTAGGCCTAGCGCCCGTGAAAAGGAACTGCCCGAAAACACAACGTGAACACATCACATTTTTTGACAGAAAACAGAGGTGTTTTTTGCAAAGACCTACCTGTAGATTTTGGCGTCTAGCTCAGCCGGCACCTAGGGAAACCTACCAAACCTGTGCATTTTTTAAAATTAGAGACCTAGGGCAATCCAAGAAGGGGTGACTTGTTGGGGCTCTGACCAGGTTCTGTTACCCAGAATGCTTTGCAAACTTCAAAATTTGGCTAAAACTACAAGTTTTCCTCACATTTCGGTGACAGAAAGTTCTGGAATCTGAGAGGAGCCACACATTTGCTTCCACCCAGGGTTCCCCCAAGTCTCCCGATAAAAATGATACCTCACTTGTGTGGGTAGGCCTAGCGCCCGTGAAAAGGAAATGCCCAAAAACACAACGTGGACACATCACATTTTTTGACAGAATACAGAGGTGTTTTTTGCAAAGTGCCTACCTGTAGATTTTGGCCTCTAGCTCAGCCGGCACCTAGGGAAACCTACCAAACCTGTGCATTTTTTAAAACTAGAGACCTAGGGCAATCCAAGATGGGGTGACTTGTGGGGCTCTGACCAGGTTCTGTTACCCAGAATGCTTTGCAAACTTCAAAATTTGGCTAAAACAACAAGTTTTCCTCACATTTCGGTGACAGAAAGTTCTGGAATCTGAGAGGAGCCACACATTTGCTGCCACCCAGCGTTCCCCCAAGTCTCCCGATAAAAATGATACCTCACTTGTGTGGGTAGGCCTAGCGCCCGTGAAAAGGAAATGCCCCAAAACACAACGTGGACACGTCACATTTTTTGACAGAAAACAGTGGTGTTTTTGGGACAGTGCCTACCTGTAGATTTTGGCCTTTACCTCAGCCGGCACCTAGGAAACCTACCAATCCTGTGCATTTTTGAATACTAGAGACCTAGGGGAATCCAAGATACGGGTGACTTGTGGGGCTCTGGCCAGCTTCTGTTACCCAAAATCCTCTGCAAACCTCAAAATGTGGCTAAGAAAACACGTTTTCCTCTCATTAAGGTGACAGAAAGTTCTAGAATCTGAGAGGAGCCACAAATTTCCTTCCACCCAGCGCTCCCCCAAGTCTCCAGATAAAAATGATACCTCACTTGTGTGGGGAGGCCTAGCGCCCGTGAAAAAGGAAATGCCCCAAAACACAACGTGGACACATCACATTTTTTGGCAGAAAACAGAGGTGTTTTTTGCAAAGTGCCTACCTGTAGATTTTGGCCTCTAGCTCAGCCGGCACCTAGGGAAACCTACAAAACCTGTGCATTTTTTAAAACTAGAGACCTAGGGCAATCAAAGATGGGGTGACTTGTGGGGCTCTGACCAGGTTCTGTTACCCATAATGCTTTGCAAACTTCAAAATTTGGTTAAAACAACAAGTTTTCCTCACATTTCGGTGACAGAAAGTTCTGGAATCTGAGAGGAGCCACACATTTGCTTCCACCCAGCGTTCCCCCAAGTCTCCCGATAAAAATGATACCTCACTTGTGTGGGTAGGCCTAGCGCCCGTGAAAAGGAAATGCCCCAAAACACAACGTGGACACATCAAATTTTTTGACAGAAAACAGAGGTGTTTTTTGCAAAGTGCCTACCTGTAGATTTTGGCCTCTAGCTCAGCCGGCACCTAGGGAAACCTACCAAACCTGTGCATTTTTTAAAACTAGAGACCTAGGGCAATCCAGGATGGGGTGACTTCTGGGGCTCTGACCAGGTTCTGTTACCCAGAATGCTTTGCAAACTTCAAAATTTGGCTAAAACAACAAGTTTTCCTCAAATTTCGGTGACAGAAAGTTCTGGAATCTGAGAGGAGCCACGCATTTTCTTCCACCCAGCGTTCCCCCAAGTTTCCCGATAAAAATGATACCTCACTTGTGTGGGTAGGCCTAGCGCCCGTGAAAAGGAAATGCCCCAAAACACAACGTGGACACATCACATTTTTTGACAGAAAACAGAGGTGTTTTTTGCAAAGTGCCTACCTGTAGATTTTCGCCCCTAGCTCAGCCGGCACCTACGGAAACCTACCAAAACTGTGCATTTTTGAAAACTAGAGACCTAGGGCAATCCAAGATGGGGTGACTTGTGGGGCTCTGGCCAGCTTCTGTTACCCAGAATCCTCTGCAAACCTCAAAATTTGGCTAAGAAAAAACTTTTTCCTCACATTTTGGTGACAGAAAGTGCTAGAATCTGAGAGGAGCCACAAATTTCCTTCCACCCAGCGTTCCTCCAAGTCTCCCGATAAAAATGATACCTCACTTGTGTGGGTAGGCCTAGCGCCCGTGAAAAGGAAATGCCCCAAAACACAAGTTGGACACATCACATTTTTTGACAGAAAACAGAGGTGTTTTTTGCAAAGACCTACCTGTAGATTTTGGCGTCTAGCTCAGCCGGCACCTACGGAAACCTACCAAAACTGTGCATTTTTGAAAACTAGAGACCTAGGGCAATCCAAGATGGGGTGACTTGTTGGGCTCTGGCCAGCTTCTGTTACCCAGAATCCTCTGCAAACTTCAAAATTTGGATAAGAAAACACGTTTTCCTCACATTAAGGTGACAGAAAGTTCTAGAATCTGAGAGGAGCCACAAATTTCCTTCCACCCAGCGCTCCCCCAAGTCTCCAGATAAAAATGATACCTCACTTGTGTGGGTAGGCCTAGCGCCCGTGAAAAGGAACTGCCCCAAAACACAACGTGAACACATCACATTTTTTGACAGAAAACAGAGGTGTTTTTTGCAAAGACCTACCTGTAGATTTTGGCGTCTAGCTCAGCCGGCACCTAGGGAAACCTACCAAACCTGTGCATTTTTTAAAATTAGAGACCTAGGGCAATCCAAGAAGGGGTGACTTGTGGGGCTCTGACCAGGTTCTGTTACCCAGAATGCTTTGCAAACTTCAAAATTTGGCTAAAACTACAAGTTTTCCTCACATTTCGGTGACAGAAAGTTCTGGAATCTGAGAGGAGCCACACATTTGCTTCCACCCAGGGTTCCCCCAAGTCTCCCGATAAAAATGATACCTCACTTGTGTGGGTAGGCCTAGCGCCCGTGAAAAGGAAATGCCCAAAAACACAACGTGGACACATCACATTTTTTGACAGAATACAGAGGTGTTTTTTGCAAAGTGCCTACCTGTAGATTTTGGCCTCTAGCTCAGCCGGCACCTAGGGAAACCTACCAAACCTGTGCATTTTTTAAAACTAGAGACCTAGGGCAATCCAAGATGGGGTGACTTGTGGGGCTCTGACCAGGTTCTGTTACCCAGAATGCTTTGCAAACTTCAAAATTTGGCTAAAACAACAAGTTTTCCTCACATTTCGGTGACAGAAAGTTCTGGAATCTGAGAGGAGCCACACATTTGCTGCCACCCAGCGTTCCCCCAAGTCTCCCGATAAAAATGATACCTCACTTGTGTGGGTAGGCCTAGCGCCCGTGAAAAGGAAATGCCCCAAAACACAACGTGGACACGTCACATTTTTTGACAGAAAACAGTGGTGTTTTTGGGACAGTGCCTACCTGTAGATTTTGGCCTTTACCTCAGCCGGCACCTAGGAAACCTACCAATCCTGTGCATTTTTGAATACTAGAGACCTAGGGGAATCCAAGATAGGGGTGACTTGTGGGGCTCTGGCCAGCTTCTGTTACCCAAAATCCTCTGCAAACCTCAAAATTTGGCTAAGAAAACACGTTTTCCTCTCATTAAGGTGACAGAAAGTTCTAGAATCTGAGAGGAGCCACAAATTTCCTTCCACCCAGCGCTCCCCCAAGTCTCCAGATAAAAATTATACCTCACTTGAGTGGGGAGGCCTAGCGCCCGTGAAAAGGAAATGCCCCAAAACACAACGTGGACACATCACATTTTTTGGCAGAAAACAGAGGTGTTTTTTGCAAAGTGCCTACCTGTAGATTTTGGCCTCTAGCTCAGCCGGCACCTAGGGAAACCTACGAAACCTGTGCATTTTTTAAAACTAGAGACCTAGGGCAATCAAAGATGTGGTGACTTGTGGGGCTCTGACCAGGTTCTGTTACCCATAATGCTTTGCAAACTTCAAAATTTGGTTAAAACAACAAGTTTTCCTCACATTTCGGTGACAGAAAGTTCTGGAATCTGAGAGGAGCCACACATTTGCTTCCACCCAGCGTTCCCCCAAGTCTCCCGATAAAAATGATACCTCACTTGTGTGGGTAGGCCTAGCGCCCGTGAAAAGGAAATGCCCCAAAACACAACGTGGACACATCAAATTTTTTGACAGAAAACAGAGGTGTTTTTTGCAAAGTGCCTACCTGTAGATTTTGGCCTCTAGCTCAGCCGGCACCTAGGGAAACCTACCAAACCTGTGCATTTTTTAAAACTAGAGACCTAGGGCAATCCAGGATGGGGTGACTTCTGGGGCTCTGACCAAATTCTGTTACCCAGAATGCTTTGCAAACTTCAAAATTTGGCTAAAACAACAAGTTTTCCTCAAATTTCGGTGACAGAAAGTTCTGGAATCTGAGAGGAGCCACGCATTTTCTTCCACCCAGCGTTCCCCCAAGTTTCCCGATAAAAATGATACCTCACTTGTGTGGGTAGGCCTAGCGCCCGTGAAAAGGAAATGCCCCAAAACACAACGTGGACACATCACATTTTTTGACAGAAAACAGAGGTGTTTTTTGCAAAGTGCCTACCTGTAGATTTTCGCCCCTAGCTCAGCCGGCACCTACGGAAACCTACCAAAACTGTGCATTTTTGAAAACTAGAGACCTAGGGCAATCCAAGATGGGGTGACTTGTGGGGCTCTGGCCAGCTTCTGTTACCCAGAATCCTCTGCAAACCTCAAAATTTGGCTAAGAAAAAACTTTTTCCTCACATTTTGGTGACAGAAAGTGCTAGAATCTGAGAGGAGCCACAAATTTCCTTCCACCCAGCGTTCCTCCAAGTCTCCCGATAAAAATGATACCTCACTTGTGTGGGTAGGCCTAGCGCCTGTGAAAAGGAAATGCCCCAAAACACAAGTTGGACACATCACATTTTTTGACAGAAAACAGAGGTGTTTTTTGCAAAGTGCCTACCTGTAGATTTTGGCCTCTAGCTCAGCCGGCCCCAAGGGAAACCTACAATACCTATGCATTTTTGAAAACTAGAGACCTAGGGGAATCCAAGATGGGGTGACTTGTGGGGCTCTGACCAGGTTCTGTTACCCAGAATCCTTTGCAAACCTCAAAATTTGGCTAAAAAAACACATTTTCCTCACATTAAGGTGACAGAAAGTTCTGGACTCTGAGAGGAGCCACAAATTTCCTTCCACGCAGCGTTCCCCCAAGTCTCCCGATAAAAATCATACCTCACTTGTGTGGGTAGGTCTAGCGCCCGTGAAAAGGAAATGCCCCAAAACACAACGTGGACACATCACATTTTTTGACAGAAAACAGAGGTGCTTTTTGCAAAGTGCCTACCTGTAGATTTTGGCCCCTAGCTCAGCCGGCACCTACGGAAACCTACCAAACCTGTGCATTTTTGAAAACTAGAGACCTAGGGGAATCCAAGATGGGGATGACTTGTGGGGCTCTGGCCAGCTTCTGTTACCCAGAATCCTCTGCATACCTCAAAATTTGGCTAAGAAAACACTTTTTCCTCACATTATAGTGACAGAAAGTTCTAGAATCTGAGAGGAGCCACAAATTTCCTTCCCCCCAGCGCTCCCCCAAGTCTCCCGATAAAAATGATTCCTCACTTGTGTGGGTAGGCCTAGCGCCTGTGAAAAGGAAATGCCCCAAAACACAACATGGACACATCACATTTTTTGACAGAAAACAGAGGTGTTTTTTGCAAAGTGCCTACCTGTAGATTTTGGCCTCTAGCTCAGCCGGCACCTAGGAAAACCTACCAAACTTGTGCATTTTTTAAACTAGAGGCCTAGGGCAATCCAAGATGGGGTGACTTGTGGGGCTCTGACCAGGTTCTGTTACCCAAAATGCTTTGCAAACTTCAAAATTTGGATAAAACAACAAGTTTTCCTCACATTTCGGTGACAGAAAGTTCTGGAATCTGAGAGGAGCCACACATTTGCTTCCACCCAGCATTCCCCCAAGTCTCCCGATAAAAATGATACCTCACTTGTGTGGGTAGGCCTAGCGCCCGTGAAAAGGAAATGCCCCAAAACACAACGTGGACACATCACATTTTTTGACAGAAAACAGTGGTGTTTTTTGGAAAGTGCCTACCTTTAGATTTTGGCCTTTAGCTCAGCCGGCACCTAGGGAAACCTACCAAACCTGTGCATTTTTTAAAACTAGAGACCTATTGGACTCCAAGATGGGGGTGACTTGTGGGGCTCTGGCCAGCTTCTGTTACCCAGAATCCTCTGCAAACCTCAAAATTTGGCTAAGAAAACATGTTTTCCTCACATTAAGGTGACAGAAAGTTCTGGAATCTAAGAGGAGCCACAAATTTCCTTCCACTCAGTGTTCCCCCAAGTCTCCTGATAAAAATGATACCTCACTTGTGTAGGTAGACCTAGCGCCCGTGAAAAGGAAATGCCCCAAAACACAATGTGGACACATCACAATTTTTGACAGAAAACAGAGGTGTTTTTTGCAAAGTGCCTACCTCTAGATTTTGGCCTCTAGCTCAGCTGGCACCTAGTGAAACCTACCAAACCTTTGCATTTTTTAAAACTAGAGACCTAGGGGAATCCAAGATGGGGTGACTTATGGGGCTCTGGCCAGGTTCTGTTACCCAGAATCCTTTGCAAACCTCAAAATTTGGCTAAAGAAATATATTTTCCTCACATTTCAGTGACAGAAAGTTCAGGAATCTGAGAGAAGCCACAAATTTCCTTCTAACCAGCATTGCTCCATGTCTCCCGATAAAAATGATACCTCACTTCTGTGGGTAGGCCTAGCGCCCACGATAGGAAATGCCCCCAAAACACAACGTGGACACATCACATTTTTTGACAGAAAACTGAGATTTTTTTGCAAAGCGCCTAGCTGTAGATTTTGGCCTCTAGCTCAGCCGGCACCTACGGAAACCTACCAAACCTGTGCATTTTTTAAAACTAGAGACCTACGGGAATCCAAGATGGGGGTGTCTTGTGGGGCTCTGACCAAGTTCTGTTACCCAGAATCCTTTGCAAACCTCAAAATTTGGCTAAAAAAACACGTTTTCCTCTTATTTTGGTGACAGAAAGTTCTAGAATCTGAGAGGAGCCACAAATTTCCTTCCACCCAGCGTTCCCCCAAGGCTCCCGATAAAAATTATACCTCACTTCTGTGGGTAGACCTAGCGCCCGTGATAGGAAATGCCCCCAAAACACAACGTGGACACATCACATTTTTTGACAGAAAACAGATGTTTTTTGCAAAGTGCCTACCTGTAGATTTTGGCCTCTAACTCAGCCGGCACCAAGGGAAATCTACAATACCTGTGTATTTTTGAAAACTAGAGACCTAGGGGAATCCAAGATGGGGTGACTTGCGGGGCTCTGACCAGGTTCTGTTACCCAGAATCCTTTGCAAACCTCCAAATTTGGCTAAAAAACACATTTTCCTCATATTTCGGTGACAGAAAGTTCTGGAATCTGAGAGGAGCCACAAATTTCCTTCCACCCAGCGTTCCCACAAGTCTCCCGATAAAAATGATACCTCGCTTGTGTGGGTAGGTCTAGAGCCGGTAAAAAGGAAATGCTCCAAACCACAACGAGGACACATCACATTTTTTGACAGAAAACAGAGGTGCTTTTTGCAAAGTGCCTACCTGTAGATTTTGGCACCTAGCTCAGCCGGCACCTATGGAAATCTACCAAACCTGTACATTTTTGAAAACTAGAGACCTAGGGAAATCCAATATGGGGTGATTTGTGGCGCTCTGGCCAGCTTCTGTTACCCAGAATCCCGTGCAAACCTCAAAATGTGGCTAAGAAAACACATTTTCTTCACATTAAGGTGACAGAAAGTTCTAGAATCTGAGAGGAGCCACAAATTTTCTTCCACCCAGCGTTCCCCCAAGTCTCCCGATAAAAATGATACCTCACTTGTGTGGGTAGGCCTAGCGCCCGTGAAAAGGAAATGCCCCAAAACACAACGTGGACACATCACATTTTTTGACAGAAAACAGAAGTGTTTTTTCCAAAGTGCCTACCTGTAGATTTTGGCCTCTAGCTCAGCCGGCACCTAGGGAAACCTACCAAACCTGTGCATTTTTTAAAACTAGAGACCTAGGGGAATCCAAGATGGGGTGACTTGCGGGGCTCTGACCAGGTTCTGTTACCCAGAATCCTTTGCAAACCTCCAAATTTGGCTAAAAAACACATTTTCCTCATATTTCGGTGACAGAAAGTTCTGGAATCTGAGAGGAGCCACAAATTTCCTTCCACCCAGCGTTCCCACAAGTCTCCCGATAAAAATGATACCTCGCTTGTGTGGGTAGGTCTAGAGCCGGTAAAAAGGAAATGCTCCAAACCACAACGAGGACACATCACATTTTTTGACAGAAAACAGAGGTGCTTTTTGCAAAGTGCCTACCTGTAGATTTTGGCACCTAGCTCAGCCGGCACCTATGGAAATCTACCAAACCTGTACATTTTTGAAAACTAGAGACCTAGGGAAATCCAATATGGGGTGATTTGTGGCGCTCTGGCCAGCTTCTGTTACCCAGAATCCTGTGCAAACCTCAAAATGTGGCTAAGAAAACACATTTTCTTCACATTAAGGTGACAGAAAGTTCTAGAATCTGAGAGGAGCCACAAATTTTCTTCCACCCAGCGTTCCCCCAAGTCTCCCGATAAAAATGATACCTCACTTGTGTGGGTAGGCCTAGCGCCCGTGAAAAGGAAATGCCCCAAAACACAACGTGGACACATCACATTTTTTGACAGAAAACAGTGGTGTTTTTGGGACAGTGCCTACCTGTAGATTTTGGCCTTTACCTCAGCCGGCACCTAGGGAAACCTACCAATCCTGTGCATTTTTGAATACTAGAGATCTAGGGGAATCCAAGATAGGGGTGACTTGTGGGGCTCTGGCCAGCTTCTGTTACCCAAAATCCTCTGCAAACCTCAAAATTTGGCTAAGAAAACACGTTTTCCTCTCATTAAGGTGACAGAAAGTTCTAGAATCTGGGAGGAGCCACAAATTTCCTTCCACCCAGCGCTCCCCCAAGTCTCCAGATAAAAATGATACCTCACTTGTGTGGGTAGGCCTAGCGCCCGTGAAAAGGAAATGCCCCAAAACACAACGTGGACACATCACATTTTTTGGCAGAAAACAGAGGTGTTTTTTGCAAAGTGCCTACCTGTAGATTTTGGCCTCTAGCTCAGCCGGCACCTAGGGAAACCTACCAAACCTGTGCATTTTTTAAAACTAGAGATCTAGGGCAATCAAAGATGGGGTGACTTGTGGGGCTCTGACCAGGTTCTGTTACCCATAATGCTTTGCAAACTTCAAAATTTGGTTAAAACAACAAGTTTTCCTCACATTTCGGTGACAGAAAGTTCTGGAATCTGAGAGGAGCCACACATTTGCTTCCACCCAGCGTTCCCCCAAGTCTCTCGATAAAAATGATACCTCACTTGTGTGGGTAGGCCTAGCGCCCGTGAAAAGGAAATGCCCCAAAACACAACGTGGAAACATCAAATTTTTTGACAGAAAACAGAGGTGTTTTTTGCAAAGTGCCTACCTGTAGATTTTGGCCTCTAGCTCAGCCGGCACCTAGGGAAACCTACCAAACCTGTGCATTTTTTAAAACTAGAGACCTAGGGCAATCCAAGATGGGGTGACTTCTGGGGCTCTGACCAGGTTCTGTTACCCAGAATGCTTTGCAAACTTCAAAATTTGGCTAAAACAACAAGTTTTCCTCAAATTTCGGTGACAGAAAGTTCTGGAATCTGAGAGGAGCCACGCATTTTCTTCCACCCAGCGTTCCCCCAAGTTTCCCGATAAAAATGATACCTCACTTGTGTGGGTAGGCCTAGCGCCCGTGAAAAGGAAATGCCCCAAAACACAACGTGGACACATCACATTTTTTGACAGAAAACCGAGGTGTTTTTTGCAAAGTGCCTACCTGTAGATTTTCGCCCCTAGCTCAGCCGGCACCTACGGAAACCTACCAAAACTGTGCATTTTTGAAAACTAGAGACCTAGGGCAATCCAAGATGGGGTGACTTGTGGGGCTCTGGCCAGCTTCTGTTACCCAGAATCCTCTGCAAACATCAAAATTTGGCTAAGATAAAACGTTTTCCTCACATTTTGGTGACAGAAAGTGCTAGAATCTGAGAGGAGCCACAAATTTCCTTCCACCCAGCGTTCCTCCAAGTCTCCCGATAAAAATGATACCTCACTTGTGTGGGTAGGCCTAGCGCCCGTGAAAAGGAAATGCCCCAAAACACAAGTTGGACACATCACATTTTTTGACAGAAAACAGAGGTGTTTTTTGCAAAGTGCCTACCTGTAGATTTTGGCCTCTAGCTCAGCCGGCCCCAAGGGAAACCTACAATACCTATGCATTTTTGAAAACTAGAGACCTAGGGGAATCCAAGATGGGGTGACTTGTGGGGCTCTGACCAGGTTCTGTTACCCAGAATCCTTTGCAAACCTCAAAATATGGCTAAAAAAACACATTTTCCTCACATTAAGGTGAAAGAAAGTTCTGGACTCTGAGAGGAGCCACAAATTTCCTTCCACGCAGCGTTCCCCCAAGTCTCCCGATAAAAATCATACCTCACTTGTGTGGGTAGGTCTAGCGCCCGTGAAAAGGAAATGCCCCAAAACACAACGTGGACACATCACATTTTTTGACAGAAAACAGAGGTGTTTTTTGCAAAGTGCCTACCTGTAGATTTTGGCCCCTAGCTCAGCCGGCACCTACGGAAACCTACCAAACCTGTGCATTTTTGAAAACTAGAGACCATAGGGGAATCCAAGATGGGGATGACTTGTGGGGCTCTGGCCAGCTTCTGTTACCCAGAATCCTCTGCATACCTCAAAATTTGGCTAAGAAAACACATTTTCCTCACATTAAGGTGACAGAAAGTTCTAGAATCTGAGAGGAGCCACAAATTTCCTTCCCCCCAGCGCTCCCCCAAGTCTCCCGATAAAAATGATACCTCACTTGTGTGGGTAGGCCTAGCGCCTGTGAAAAGGAAATGCCCCAAAACACAACATGGACACATCACAGTTTTTGACAGAAAACAGAGGTGTTTTTTGCAAAGTGCCTACCTGTAGATTTTGGCCTCTAGCTCAGCCGGCACCTAGGAAAACCTACCAAACCTGTGCATTTTTTAAACTAGAGGCCTAGGGCAATCCAAGATGGGGTGACTTGTGGGGCTCTGACCAGGTTCTGTTACCCAGAATGCTTTGCAAACTTCAAAATTTGGATAAAACAACAAGTTTTCCTCACATTTCGGTGACAGAAAGTTCTGGAATCTGAGAGGAGCCACACATTTGCTTCCACCCAGCATTCCCCCAAGTCTCTCGATAAAAATGATACCTCACTTGTGTGGGTAGGCCTAGCGCCCGTGAAAAGGAAATGCCCCAAAACACAACGTGGACACATCACATTTTTTGACAGAAAACAGTGGTGTTTTTTGGAAAGTGCCTACCTTTAGATTTTGGCCTTTAGCTCAGCCGGCACCTAGGGAAACCTACCAAACCTGTGCATTTTTTAAAACTAGAGACCTATTGGAATCCAAGATGGGGGTGACTTGTGGGGCTCTGGCCAGCTTCTGTTACCCAGAATCCTCTGCAAACCTCAAAATTTGGCTAAGAAAACATGTTTTCCTCACATTAAGGTGACAGAAAGTTCTGGATTCTAAGAGGAGCCACAAATTTCCTTCCACTCAGTGTTCCCCCAAGTCTCCTGATAAAAATGATACCTCACTTGTGTAGGTAGACCTAGCGCCCGTGAAAAGGAAATGCCCCAAAATACAATGTGGACACATCACATTTTTTGACAGAAAACAGAGGTGTTTTTTGCAAAGTGCCTACCTCTAGATTTTGGCCTCTAGCTCAGCTGGCACCTAGTGAAACCTACCAAACCTGTGCATTTTTTAAAACTAGAGACCTAGGGGAATCCAAGATGGGGTGACTTGTGGGGCTCTGGCCAGGTTCTGTTACCCAGAATCATTTGCAAACCTCAAAATTTGGCTAAAGAAATATATTTTCCTCACATTTCAGTGACAGAAAGTTCTGGAATCTGAGAGAAGCCACAAATTTCCTTCCAACCAGCATTGCTCCATGTCTCCCGATAAAAATGATACCTCACTTCTGTGGGTAGGCCTAGCGCCCACGATAGGAAATGCCCCCAAAACACAACGTGGACACATCACATTTTTTGGCAGAAAACTGAGATTTTTTTGCAAAGCGCCTACCTGTAGATTTTGGCCTCTAGCTCAGCCGGCACCTACGGAAACCTACCAAACCTGTGCATTTTTTAAAACTAGAGACCTACGGGAATCCAAGATGGGGGTGTCTTGTGGGGCTCTGACCAAGTTCTGTTACCCAGAATCCTTTGCAAACCTCAAAATTTGGCTAAAAAATCACGTTTTCCTCTTATTTTGGTGACAGAAAGTTCTAGAATCTGAGAGGAGCCACAAATTTCCTTCCACCCAGCGTTCCCCCAAGGCTCCCGATAAAAATTATACCTCACTTCTGTGGGTAGACCTAGCGCCCGTGATAGGAAATGCCCCCAAAACACAACGTGGACACATCACATTTTTTGACAGAAAACAGATGTTTTTTGCAAAGTGCCTACCTGTAGATTTTGGCCTCTAGCTCAGCCGGCACCAAGGGAAATCTACAATACCTGTGTATTTTTGAAAACTAGAGACCTAGGGGAATCCAAGATGGGGTGACTTGCGGGGCTCTGACCAGGTTCTGTTACCCAGAATCCTTTGCAAACCTCCAAATTTGGCTAAAAAACACATTTTCCTCATATTTCGGTGACAGAAAGTTCTGGAATCTGAGAGGAGCCACAAATGTCCTTCCACCCAGCGTTCCCCCAAGTCTCCCGATAAAAATGATACCTCGCTTGTGTGGGTAGGTCTAGAGCCGGTAAAAAGGAAATGCTCCAAACCACAACGAGGACACATCACATTTTTTGACAGAAAACAGAGGTGCTTTTTGCAAAGTGCCTACCTGTAGATTTTGGCACCTAGCTCAGCCGGCACCTATGGAAATCTACCAAACCTGTACATTTTTGAAAACTAGAGACCTAGGGAAATCCAATATGGGGTGATTTGTGGCGCTCTGGCCAGCTTCTGTTACCCAGAATCCCGTGCAAACCTCAAAATGTGGCTAAGAAAACACATTTTCTTCACATTAAGGTGACAGAAAGTTCTAGAATCTGAGAGAAGCCACAAATTATCTTCCACCCAGCGTTCCCCCAAGTCTCCCGATAAAAATGATACCTCACTTGTGTGGGTAGGCCTAGCGCCCGTGAAAAGGAAGTGCCCCAAAACACAACGTGGACACATTTTTTGACAGAAAACAGAGGTGTTTTTTCCAAAGTGCCTACCTGTAGATTTTGGCCTCTAGCTCAGCCGGCACCTAGGGAAACCTACCAAACCTGTGCATTTTTTAAAACTAGAGACCTAGGGGAATCCAAGATGGGGTGACTTGCGGGGCTCTGACCAGGTTCTGTTATCCAGAATCCTTTGCAAACCTCCAAATTTGTCTAAAAAACACATTTTCCTCATATTTCGGTGACAGAAAGTTCTGGAATCTGAGAGGAGCCACAAATTTCCTTCCACCCAGCGTTCCCACAAGTCTCCCGATAAAAATGATACCTCGCTTGTGTGGGTAGGTCTAGAGCCGGTAAAAAGGAAATGCTCCAAACCACAACGAGGACACATCACATTTTTTGACAGAAAACAGAGGTGCTTTTTGCAAAGTGCCTACCTGTAGATTTTGGCACCTAGCTCAGCCGGCACCTATGGAAATCTACCAAACCTGTACATTTTTGAAAACTAGAGACCTAGGGAAATCCAATATGGGGTGATTTGTGGCGCTCTGGCCAGCTTCTGTTACCCAGAATCCTGTGCAAACCTCAAAATGTGGCTAAGAAAACACATTTTCTTCACATTAAGGTGACAGAAAGTTCTAGAATCTGAGAGGAGCCACAAATTTTCTTCCACCCAGCGTTCCCCCAAGTCTCCCGATAAAAATGATACCTCACTTGTGTGGGTAGGCCTAGCGCCCGTGAAAAGGAAATGCCCCAAAACACAACGTGGACACATCACATTTTTTGACAGAAAACAGTGGTGTTTTTGGGACAGTGCCTACCTGTAGATTTTGGCCTTTACCTCAGCCGGCACCTAGGGAAACCTACCAATCCTGTGCATTTTTGAATACTAGAGACCTAGGGGAATCCAAGATAGGGGTGACTTGTGGGGCTCTGGCCAGCTTTTGTTACCCAAAATCCTCTGCAAACCTCAAAATTTGGCTAAGAAAACACGTTTTCCTCTCATTAAGGTGACAGAAAGTTCTAGAATCTGGGAGGAGCCACAAATTTCCTTCCACCCAGCGCTCCCCCAAGTCTCCAGATAAAAATGATACCTCACTTGTGTGGGTAGGCCTAGCGCCCGTGAAAAGGAAATGCCCCAAAACACAACGTGGACACATCACATTTTTTGGCAGAAAACAGAGGTGTTTTTTGCAAAGTGCCTACCTGTAGATTTTGGCCTCTAGCTCAGCCGGCACCTAGGGAAACCTACCAAACCTGTGCATTTTTTAAAACTAGAGACCTAGGGCAATCAAAGATGGGGTGACTTGTGGGGCTCTGACCAGGTTCTGTTACCCATAATGCTTTGCAAACTTCAAAATTTGGTTAAAACAACAAGTTTTCCTCACATTTCGGTGACAGAAAGTTCTGGAATCTGAGAGGAGCCACACATTTGCTTCCACCCAGCGTTCCCCCAAGTCTCTCGATAAAAATGATACCTCACTTGTGTGGGTAGGCCTAGCGCCCGTGAAAAGGAAATGCCCCTAAACACAACGTGGAAACATCAAATTTTTTGACAGAAAACAGAGGTGTTTTTTGCAAAGTGCCTACCTGTAGATTTTGGCCTCTAGCTCAGCCGGCACCTAGGGAAACCTACCAAACCTGTGCATTTTTTAAAACTAGAGACCTAGGGCAATCCAAGATGGGGTGACTTCTGGGGCTCTGACTAGGTTCTGTTACCCTGAATGCTTTGCAAACTTCAAAATTTGGCTAAAACAACAAGTTTTCCTCAAATTTCGGTGACAGAAAGTTCTGGAATCTGAGAGGAGCCACGCATTTTCTTCCACTCAGCGTTCCCCCAAGTTTCCCGATAAAAATGATACCTCACTTGTGTGGGTAGGCCTAGCGCCCGTGAAAAGGAAATGCCCCAAAACACAACGTGGACACATCACATTTTTTGACAGAAAACAGAGGTGTTTTTTGCAAAGTGCCTACCTGTAGATTTTCGCCCCTAGCTCAGCCGGCACCTACGGAAACCTACCAAAACTGTGCATTTTTGAAAACTAGAGACCTAGGGCAATCCAAGATGGGGTGACTTGTGGGGCTCTGGCCAGCTTCTGTTACCCAGAATCCTCTGCAAACATCAAAATTTGGCTAAGATAAAACGTTTTCCTCACATTTTGGTGACAGAAAGTGCTAGAATCTGAGAGGAGCCACAAATTTCCTTCCACCCAGCGTTCCTCCAAGTCTCCCGATAAAAATGATACCTCACTTGTGTGGGTAGGCCTAGCGCCCGTGAAAAGGAAATGCCCCAAAACACAAGTTGGACACATCACATTTTTTGACAGAAAACAGAGGTGTTTTTTGCAAAGTGCCTACCTGTAGATTTTGGCCTCTAGCTCAGCCGGCCCCAAGGGAAACCTACAATACCTATGCATTTTTGAAAACTAGAGACCTAGGGGAATCCAAGATGGGGTGACTTGTGGGGCTCTGACCAGGTTCTGTTACCCAGAATCCTTTGCAAACCTCAAAATTTGGCTAAAAAAACACATTTTCCTCACATTAAGGTGAAAGAAAGTTCTGGACTCTGAGAGGAGCCACAAATTTCCTTCCACGCAGCGTTCCCCCAAGTCTCCCGATAAAAATCATACCTCACTTGTGTGGGTAGGTCTAGCGCCCGTGAAAAGGAAATGCCCCAAAACACAACGTGGACACATCACATTTTTGACAGAAAACAGAGGTGTTTTTTGCAAAGTGCCTACCTGT
Organism: Pleurodeles waltl; assembly: GCF_031143425.1. Taxonomy (NCBI): domain Eukaryota; kingdom Metazoa; phylum Chordata; class Amphibia; order Caudata; family Salamandridae; genus Pleurodeles; species Pleurodeles waltl. The sequence continues at coordinate 262,054,434 of NC_090436.1, read as the reverse complement.
AGATTTTGGCCCCTAGCTCAGCCGGCACCTACGGAAACCTACCAAACCTGTGCATTTTTGAAAACTAGAGACCATAGGGGAATCCAAGATGGGGATGACTTGTGGGGCTCTGGCCAGCTTCTGTTACCCAGAATCCTCTGCATACCTCAAAATTTGGCTAAGAAAACACATTTTCCTCACATTAAGGTGACAGAAAGTTCTAGAATCTGAGAGGAGCCACAAATTTCCTTCCCCCCACCGCTCCCCCAAGTCTCCCGATAAAAATGATACCTCACTTGTGTGGGTAGGCCTAGCGCCTGTGAAAAGGAAATGCCCCAAAACACAACATGGACACATCACATTTTTTGACAGAAAACAGAGGTGTTTTTTGCAAAGTGCCTACCTGTAGATTTTGGCCTCTAGCTCAGCCGGCACCTAGGAAAACCTACCAAACCTGTGCATTTTTTAAACTAGAGGCCTAGGGCAATCCAAGATGGGGTGACTTGTGGGGCTCTGACCAGGTTCTGTTACCCAGAATGCTTTGCAAACTTCAAAATTTGGATAAAACAACAAGTTTTCCTCACATTTCGGTGACAGAAAGTTCTGGAATCTGAGAGGAGCCACACATTTGCTTCCACCCAGCATTCCCCCAAGTCTCCCGATAAAAATGATACCTCACTTGTGTGGGTAGGCCTAGCGCCCGTGAAAAGGAAATGCCCCAAAACACAACGTGGACACATCACATTTTTTGACAGAAAACAGTGGTGTTTTTTGGAAAGTGCCTACCTTTAGATTTTGGCCTTTAGCTCAGCCGGCACCTAGGGAAACCTACCAAACCTGTGCATTTTTTAAAACTAGAGACCTATTGGAATCCAAGATGGGGGTGACTTGTGGGGCTCTGGCCAGCTTCTGTTACCCAGAATCCTCTGCAAACCTCAAAATTTGGCTAAGAAAACATGTTTTCCTCACATTAAGGTGACAGAAAGTTCTGGATTCTAAGAGGAGCCACAAATTTCCTTCCACTCAGTGTTCCCCCAAGTCTCCTGATAAAAATGATACCTCACTTGTGTAGGTAGACCTAGCGCCCGTGAAAAGGAAATGCCCCAAAATACAATGTGGACACATCACATTTTTTGACAGAAAACAGAGGTGTTTTTTGCAAAGTGCCTACCTCTAGATTTTGGCCTCTAGCTCAGCTGGCACCTAGTGAAACCTACCAAACCTGTGCATTTTTTAAAACTAGAGACCTAGGGGAATCCAAGATGGGGTGACTTGTGGGGCTCTGGCCAGGTTCTGTTACCCAGAATCATTTGCAAACCTCAAAATTTGGCTAAAGAAATATATTTTCCTCACATTTCAGTGACAGAAAGTTCTGGAATCTGAGAGAAGCCACAAATTTCCTTCCAACCAGCATTGCTCCATGTCTCCCGATAAAAATGATACCTCACTTCTGTGGGTAGGCCTAGCGCCCACGATAGGAAATGCCCCCAAAACACAACGTGGACACATCACATTTTTTGACAGAAAACTGAGATTTTTTTGCAAAGCGCCTACCTGTAGGTTTTGGCCTCTAGCTCAGCCGGCACCTACGGAAACCTACCAAACCTGTGCATTTTTTAAAACTAGAGACCTACGGGAATCCAAGATGGGGGTGTCTTGTGGGGCTCTGACCAAGTTCTGTTACCCAGAATCCTTTGCAAACCTCAAAATTTGGCTAAAAAATCACGTTTTCCTCTTATTTTGGTGACAGAAAGTTCTAGAATCTGAGAGGAGCCACAAATTTCCTTCCACCCAGCGTTCCCCCAAGGCTCCCGATAAAAATTATACCTCACTTCTGTGGGTAGACCTAGCGCCCGTGATAGGAAATGCCCCCAAAACACAACGTGGACACATCACATTTTTTGACAGAAAACAGATGTTTTTTGCAAAGTGCCTACCTGTAGATTTTGGCATCTAGCTCAGCCGGCACCAAGGGAAATCTACAATACCTGTGTATTTTTGAAAACTAGAGACCTAGGGGAATCCAAGATGGGGTGACTTGCGGGGCTCTGACAAGGTTCTGTTACCCAGAATCCTTTGCAAACCTCCAAATTTGGCTAAAAAACACATTTTCCTCATATTTCGGTGACAGAAAGTTCTGGAATCTGAGAGGAGCCACAAATGTCCTTTCACCCAGCGTTCCCCCAAGTCTCCCGATAAAAATGATACCTCGCTTGTGTGGGTAGGTCTAGAGCCGGTAAAAAGGAAATGCTCCAAACCACAACGAGGACACATCACATTTTTTGACAGAAAACAGAGGTGCTTTTTGCAAAGTGCCTACCTGTAGATTTTGGCACCTAGCTCAGCCGGCACCTATGGAAATCTACCAAACCTGTACATTTTTGAAAACTAGAGACCTAGGGAAATCCAATATGGGGTGATTTGTGGCGCTCTGGCCAGCTTCTGTTACCCAGAATCCCGTGCAAACCTCAAAATGTGGCTAAGAAAACACATTTTCTTCACATTAAGGTGACAGAAAGTTCTAGAATCTGAGAGGAGCCACAAATTTTCTTCCACCCAGCGTTCCCCCAAGTCTCCCGATAAAAATGATACCTCACTTGTGTGGGTAGGCCTAGCGCCCGTGAAAAGGAAATGCCCCAAAACACAACGTGGACACATCACATTTTTTGACAGAAAACAGAGGTGTTTTTTGCAAAGTGCCTACCTGTAGATTTTGGCCTCTAGCTCAGCCGGCACCTAGGGAAACCTACCAAACCTGTGCATTTTTTAAAACTAGAGACCTAGGGCAATCCAAGATGGGGTGACTTGTGGGACTCTGACCAGGTTCTGTTACCCAGAATGCTTTACAAACTTCAAAATTTGGTTAAAACAACAGGTTTTCCTCACATTTCGGTGACAGAAAGTTCTGGAATCTGAGAGGACCCACACATTTGCTTCCACCCAGCGTTCCCCCAAGTCTCCCGATAAAAATGATACCTCACTTGTGTGGGTAGGCCTAGCGCCTGTGAAAAGGAAATGCCCCAAAACACAAAGTGGACACATCACATTTTTTTACAGAAAACAGAGGTGTTTTTTGCAAAGTGCCTACCTGTAGATTTTGGCCTCTAGCTCAGCCGGCCCCAAGGGAAATCTACAATACCTGTGTATTTTTGAATACTAGAGACCTAGGGGAATCCAAGATGGGGTGACTTGCGGGGCTCTGACCAGGTTCTGTTACCCAGAATCCTTTGCAAACCTCCAAATTTGGCTAAAAAACACATTTTACTCATATTTCGGTGACAGAAAGTTCTGGAATCTGAGAGGAGCCACAAATTTCCTTCCACCCAGCGCTCCCCCAAGTCTCCCGATAAAAATGATACCTCACTTGTGTGGGTAGGTCTAGCGCCCGTGAAAAGGAAATGCCCCAAAACACAACGTGGACACATCACATTTTTTGACAGAAAACAGAGGTGTTTTTTGCAAAGTGCCTACCTGTAGATTTTCGCCCCTAGCTCAGCCGGCACCTACGGAAACCTACCAAACCTGTGCATTTTTGAAAACTAGAGACCTAGGGCAATCCAAGATGGGGTGACTTGTGGGGCTCTGGCCAGCTTCTGTTACCCAGAATCCTCTGCAAACCTCAAAATTTGGCTAAAACAAGTTTTCCTCACATTTTGGTGATAGAAAGTTCTGGAATCTGAGAGGAGCCACACATTTGCTGCCACCCAGCGTTCCCCCAAGTCTCCCGATAAAAATGATACCTCACTTGTGTGGGTAGGCCTAGTGCCCGTGAAAAGGAAATGCCCCAAAACACAACGTGGACATATCACATTTTTTGACAGAAAACAGTGGTGTTTTTGGGAAAGTGCCTACCTGTAGATTTTGGCCTTTAGCTCAGCCGGCACCTAGGGAAACCTACCAAACCTGTGCATTTTTTAAAACTAGAGACCTAAGGGAATCCATGATGGGGGTGACTTGTGGGGTTCTGGCCAGCTTCTGTTACCCAGAATCCTCTGCAAACTTCAAAATTTGGGTAAGAAAACACGTTTTCCTCACATTAAGGTGACAGAAAGTTCTAGAATCTGAGAGGAGCCACAAATTACCTTCCACCCAGCGCTCCCCCAAGTCTCCAGATAAAAATGATACCTCACTTGTGTGGGTAGGCCTAGCGCCCGTGAAAAGGAAATGCCCCAAAACACAACGTGAACACATCACATTTTTTGGCAGAAAACAGAGGTGTTTTTTGCAAAGTGCCTACCTGTAGATTTTGGCCTCTACCTCAGCCGGCACCTAGGCAAACCTACCAAACCTTTGCATTTTTTTAAATTGGAGACCTAGGGCAATCCAAGAAGGGGTGACTTGTGGGGCTCTGACCAGGTTCTGTTACCCAGAATGCTTTGCAAACTTCAAAATTTGGCTAAAACAACAAGTTTTCCTCACATTTCGGTGACAGAAAGTTCTGCAATCTGAGAGGAGCCACACATTTGCTTCCACCCAGGGTTCCCCCAAGTCTCCCGATAAAAATGATACCTCACTTGTGTGGGTAGGCCTAGCGCCCGTGAAAAGGAAATGCCCCAAAACACAACGTGGACACATCACATTTTTTGACAGAATACAGAGGTGTTTTTTGCAAAGTGCCTACCTGTAGATTTTGGCCTCTAGCTCAGCCGGCACCTAGGGAAACCTACCAAACCTGTGCATTTTTTAAAACTAGAGACCTAGGGGAATCCAAGATGGGGGTGACTTGTGGGGCTCTGGCCAGCTTCTGTTACCCAAAATCCTCTGCAAACCTCAAAATTTGGCTAAGAAAACACGTTTTCCTCTCATTAAGGTAACAGAAAGTTCTAGAATCTGAGAGGAGCCACAAATTTCCTTCCACCCAGCGCTCCCCCAAGTCTCCCGATAAAAATGATACCTCACTTGTGTGGGTAGGCCTAGCGCCCGGGAAAAGGAAATGCCCCAAAACACAACGTGGACACATCACATTTTTTGGCAGAAAACAGAGGTGTTTTTTGCAAAGTGCCTACCTGTAGATTTTGGCCTCTAGCTCAGCCGGCACCTAGGGAAACCTACCAAACCTGTGCATTTTGTAAAACTAGAGACCTAGGGCAATCCAAGATGGGGTGACTTGTGGGACTCTGACCAGGTTCTGTTACCCAGAATGCTTTGCAAACTTCAAAATTTGGTTAAAACAACAAGTTTTCCTCACATTTCGGTGACAGAAAGTTCTGGAATCTGAGAGGAGCCACACATTTGCTTCCACCCAGCGTTCCCCCAAGTCTCCCGATAAAAATGATACCTCACTTGTGTGGGTAGGCCTAGCGCCCGTGAAAAGGAAATGCCCCAAAACACAACGTGGACACATCAAATTTTTTGACAGAAAAAAGAGGTGTTTTTTGCAAAGTGCCTACCTGTAGATTTTGGCCTCTAGCTCAGCCGGCACCTAGGGAAACCTACCAAACCTGTGCATTTTTTAAAACTAGAGACCTAGGGCAATCCAAGATGGGGTGACTTCTGGGGCTCTGACCAGGTTCTGTTACCCAGAATGCTTTGCAAACTTCAAAATTTGGCTAAAACAACAAGTTTTCCTCAAATTTCGGTGACAGAAAGTTCTGGAATCTGAGAGGAGCCACGCATTTTCTTCCACCCAGCGTTCCCCCAAGTTTCCCGATAAAAATGATACCTCACTTGTGTGGGTAGGCCTAGCGCCCGTGAAAAGGAAATGCCCCAAAACACAACGTGGACACATCACATTTTTTGACGGAAAACAGAGGTGTTTTTTGCAAAGTGCCTACCTGTAGATTGTGGCCCCTAGCTCAGCCGGCACCTACGGAAACCTACCAAAACTGTGCATTTTTGAAAACTAGAGATCTAGGGCAATCCAAGATGGGGTGACTTGTGGGGCTCTGGCCAGCTTCTGTTACCCAGAATCTTCTGCAAACCTCAAAATTTGGCTAAGAAAAAACATTTTCCTCACATTTTGGTGACAGAAAGTGCTAGAATCTGAGAGGAGCCACAAATTTCCTTCCACCCAGCGTTCCTCCAAGTCTCCTGATAAAAATGATACCTCACTTGTGTGGGTAGGCCTAGCGCCCGTGAAAAGGAAATGCCCCAAAACACAAGGTGGACACATCACATTTTTTGACAGAAAACAGAGATGTTTTTTGCAAAATGCCTACCTGTGGATTTTGGCCTCTAGCTCAGCCGGCCCCAAGGGAAACCTTTAATACCTGTGCATTTTTTAAAACTAGAGACCTAGGGGAATCCAAGATGGGGTGACTTGTGGGGCTCTGACCAGGTTCTGTTACCCAGAATCCTTTGCAAACCTCAAAACTTGGCTAAAAAAACACATTTTCCTCACATTAAGGTGACAGAAAGTTCTGGACTCCGAGAGGAGCCACAAATTTCCTTCCACCCAGCGTTCCCCCAAGTCTCCCGATACAAATGATACCTCACTTGTGTGGGTAGGTCTAGCGCCCGTGAAAAGGAAATGCCCCAAAACGCAACGTGGACACGTCACATTTTTTGACAGAAAACAGAGGTGTTTTTTGCAAAGTGCATACCTGTAGATTTTGGCCCCTAGCTCAGCCGGCACCTACGGAAACCTACCAAACCTGTGCATTTTTGAAAACTAGAGACCTGGGGGAATCCAAGATGGGGATGACTTGTGGGGCTCTGGCCAGCTTCTGTTACCCAGAATCCTCTGCATACCTCAAAATTTGGCTAAGAAATCACGTTTTCCTCACATTAAGGTGACAGAAAGTTCTGGAATCTGAGAGGAGCCACACATTTGCTTCCACCCAGGGTTCCCCCAAGTCTCCCGATAAAAATGATACCTCACTTGTGTGGGTAGGCCTAGCGCCCGTGAAAAGGAAATGCCCCAAAACACAACGTGGACACATCACATTTTTTGACAGAATACAGAGGTGTTTTTTGCAAAGTGCCTACCTGTAGATTTTGGCCTCTAGCTCAGCCGGCACCTAGGGAAACCTACCAAACCTGTGCATTTTTTAAAACTAGAGACCTAGGGGAATCCAAGATGGGGGTGACTTGTGGGGCTCTGGCCAGCTTCTGTTACCCAAAATCCTCTGCAAACCTCAAAATTTGGCTAAGAAAACACGTTTTCCTCTCATTAAGGTAACAGAAAGTTCTAGAATCTGAGAGGAGCCACAAATTTCCTTCCACCCAGCGCTCCCCCAAGTCTCCCGATAAAAATGATACCTCACTTGTGTGGGTAGGCCTAGCGCCCGGGAAAAGGAAATGCCCCAAAACACAACGTGGACACATCACATTTTTTGGCAGAAAACAGAGGTGTTTTTTGCAAAGTGCCTACCTGTAGATTTTGGCCTCTAGCTCAGCCGGCACCTAGGGAAACCTACCAAACCTGTGCATTTTTTAAAACTAGAGACCTAGGGCAATCCAAGATGGGGTGACTTGTGGGACTCTGACCAGGTTCTGTTACCCAGAATGCTTTGCAAACTTCAAAATTTGGTTAAAACAACAAGTTTTCCTCACATTTCGGTGACAGAAAGTTCTGGAATCTGAGAGGAGCCACACATTTGCTTCCACCCAGCGTTCCCCCAAGTCTCCCGATAAAAATGATACCTCACTTGTGTGGGTAGGCCTAGCGCCCGTGAAAAGGAAATGCCCCAAAACACAACGTGGACATATCAAATTTTTTGACAGAAAAAAGAGGTGTTTTTTGCAAAGTGCCTACCTGTAGATTTTGGCCTCTAGCTCAGCCGGCACCTAGGGAAACCTACCAAACCTGTGCATTTTTTAAAACTAGAGACCTAGGGCAATCCAAGATGGGGTGACTTCTGGGGCTCTGACCAGGTTCTGTTACCCAGAATGCTTTGCAAACTTCAAAATTTGGCTAAAACAACAAGTTTTCCTCAAATTTCGGTGACAGAAAGTTCTGGAATCTGAGAGGAGCCACGCATTTTCTTCCACCCAGCGTTCCCCCAAGTTTCCCGATAAAAATGATACCTCACTTGTGTGGGTAGGCCTAGCGCCCGTGAAAAGGAAATGCCCCAAAACACAACGTGGACACATCACATTTTTTGACGGAAAACAGAGGTGTTTTTTGCAAAGTGCCTACCTGTAGATTGTGGCCCCTAGCTCAGCCGGCACCTACGGAAACCTACCAAAACTGTGCATTTTTGAAAACTAGAGATCTAGGGCAATCCAAGATGGGGTGACTTGTGGGGCTCTGGCCAGCTTCTGTTACCCAGAATCTTCTGCAAACCTCAAAATTTGGCTAAGAAAAAACATTTTCCTCACATTTTGGTGACAGAAAGTGCTAGAATCTGAGAGGAGCCACAAATTTCCTTCCACCCAGCGTTCCTCCAAGTCTCCTGATAAAAATGATACCTCACTTGTGTGGGTAGGCCTAGCGCCCGTGAAAAGGAAATGCCCCAAAACACAAGGTGGACACATCACATTTTTTGACAGAAAACAGAGATGTTTTTTGCAAAATGCCTACCTGTGGATTTTGGCCTCTAGCTCAGCCGGCCCCAAGGGAAACCTTTAATACCTGTGCATTTTTTAAAACTAGAGACCTAGGGGAATCCAAGATGGGGTGACTTGTGGGGCTCTGACCAGGTTCTGTTACCCAGAATCCTTTGCAAACCTCAAAACTTGGCTAAAAAAACACATTTTCCTCACATTAAGGTGACAGAAAGTTCTGGACTCTGAGAGGAGCCACAAATTTCCTTCCACCCAGCGTTCCCCCAAGTCTCCCGATACAAATGATACCTCACTTGTGTGGGTAGGTCTAGCGCCCGTGAAAAGGAAATGCCCCAAAACGCAACGTGGACACGTCACATTTTTTGACAGAAAACAGAGGTGTTTTTTGCAAAGTGCATACCTGTAGATTTTGGCCCCTAGCTCAGCCGGCACCTACGGAAACCTACCAAACCTGTGCATTTTTGAAAACTAGAGACCTGGGGGAATCCAAGATGGGGATGACTTGTGGGGCTCTGGCCAGCTTCTGTTACCCAGAATCCTCTGCATACCTCAAAATTTGGCTAAGAAATCACGTTTTCCTCACATTAAGGTGACAGAAAGTTCTAGAATCTGAGAGGAGCCACAAATTTCCTTCCACCCAGCGCTCCCCCAAGTCTCCAGATAAAAATGATGCCTCACTTGTGTGGGTAGGCCTAGCGCCTGTGAAAAGGAAATGCCCCAAAACACAACGTGGACACATCACATTTGTTGACAGAAAACAGAGGTGTTTTTTGCAAAGTGCCTACCTGTAGATTTTGGCCTCTAGCTCAGCCGGCACCTAGGAAAACCTACCAAACCCGTGCATTTTCTAAAACTAGAGACCTAGGGCAATCCAAGATGGGGTGACTTGTGGGGCTCTGACCAGGTTCTGTTACCCAGAATGCTTTGCAAACTTCAAAATTTGGCTAAAAGAACAAGTTTTCCTCACATTTCGGTGACAGAAAGTTCTGGAATCTGAGAGGAGCCACACATTTGCTTCCACCCAGCATTCCCCCAAGTCTCCTGATAAAAATGATACCTCACTTGTGTGGGTAGGCCTAGCGCCCGTGAAAAGGAAATGCCCCAAAACACAACGTGGACACATCAAATTTTTTGACAGAAAACAGTGGTGTTTTTTGGAAAGTGCCTACCTGTAGATTTTGGCCTTTAGCTCAGCCGGCACCTAGGGAAACCTACCAAACCTGTGCATTTTTTAAAACTAGAGACCTAGGGGAATCCAAGATGGGGGTGACTTGTGGGGCTCTGGCCAGCTCTGTTACCCAGAATCCTCTGCAAACCTCAAAATTTGGCTAAGAAAACATGTTTTCCTCACATTAAGGTGACAGAAAGTTCTAGAATCTGAGAAGAGCCACAAATTTCCTTCCACCCAGCGCTCCCCCAAGTCTCCAGATAAAAATGATACCTCACTTGTGTGGGTAGGCCTTGCGCCCGTGAAAAGGAAATTCCCGAAAACACAACGTGGACACATCCCATTTTTTGGCAGAAAACAGAGGTGTTTTTTGCAAAGTGCCTACCTGTAGATTTTGGCCTCTAGCTCAGCCGGCACCTAGGGAAACCTACCAAACCTGTGCATTTTTTAAAACTAGAGACATAGGGCAATCCAAGATGGGGTGACTTGTGGGGCTCTGACCAGGTTCTGTTACCCAGAATGCTTTGCAAACTTCAAAATTTGGCTAAAACAATACGTTTTCCTCACATTTCGGTGACAGAAAGTTCTAGAATCTGAGAGGAGCCACACATTTGTTTCCACCGAGCGTTCCCCCAAGTCTCCCGATAAAAATGATACCTCACTTGTGTGGGTAGGCCTTGCGCCCGTGAAAAGGAAATGCCCCAAAACACAACGTGGACACATCACATTTTTTGACAGAAAACAGAGGTGTTTTTTCAAAGTGCCTACCTGTAGATTTTGGCCCATAGCTCAGCCGGCACCTACGGAAACCTACCAAACCTGTGCATTTTTTAAAACTAGAGACCTAGGGGAATCCAAGATGGGGGTGTCTTGTGGGGCTCTGACCAAGTTCTGTTACCCAGAATCCTTTGTAAACCTCAAAATTTGGCTAAAAAAACAAGTTTTCCTCATATTTTGGTGACAGAAAGTTCTAGAATCTGAGAGGAGCCACAAATTTCCTTCCACCCAGCGTTCCCCCAAGTCTCCTGATAAAAATTATACCTCACTTCTGTGGGTAGACTTAGCGCCCGTGATAGGAAATGCCCCCAAAACACAACGTGGACACATCACATTTTTTGACAGAAAACAGAGATGTTTTTTGTAAAGTGCCTACCTGCAGATTTTGGCCTCTAGCTCAGCCGGCCCCAAGGGAAACCTTTAATACCTGTGCATTTTTTAAAACTAGAGACCTAGGGGAATCCAAGATGGGGTGACTTGTGGGGCTCTGACCAGGTTCTGTTACCCAGAATCCTTTGCAAACCTCAAAATTTGGCTAAAAAAACACATTTTCCTCACATTAAGGTGACAGAAAGTTCTGGACTCTGAGAGGAGCCACAAATTTCCTTCCACCCAGCGTTCCCCCAAGTCTCCCGATACAAATGATACCTCACTTGTGTGGGTAGGTCTAGCGCCCGTGAAAAGGAAATGCCCCAAAACGCAACGTGGACACATCACATTTTTTGACAGAAAACAGAGGTGTTTTTTGCAAAGTGCATACCTGTAGATTTTGGCCCCTAGCTCAGCCGGCACCTACGGAAACCTACCAAACCTGTGCATTTTTGAAAACTGGAGACCTGGGGGAATCCAAGATGGGGATGACTTGTGGGGCTCTGGCCAGCTTCTGTTACCCAGAATCCTCTGCATACCTCAAAATTTGGCTAAGAAATCACGTTTTCCTCACATTAAGGTGACAGAAAGTTCTAGAATCTGAGAGGAGCCACAAATTTCCTTCCACCCAGCGCTCCCCCAAGTCTCCAGATAAAAATGATGCCTCACTTGTGTGGGTAGGCCTAGCGCCTGTGAAAAGGAAATGCCCCAAAACACAACGTGGACACATCACATTTGTTGACAGAAAACAGAGGTGTTTTTTGCAAAGTGCCTACCTGTAGATTTTGGCCTCTAGCTCAGCCGGCACCTAGGAAAACCTACCAAACCCGTGCATTTTCTAAAACTAGAGACCTAGGGCAATCCAAGATGGGGTGACTTGTGGGGCTCTGACCAGGTTCTGTTACCCAGAATGCTTTGCAAACTTCAAAATTTGGCTAAAAGAACAAGTTTTCCTCACATTTCGGTGACAGAAAGTTCTGGAATCTGAGAGGAGCCACACATTTGCTTCCACCCAGCATTCCCCAAGTCTCCTGATAAAAATGATACCTCACTTGTGTGGGTAGGCCTAGCGCCCGTGAAAAGGAAATGCCCCAAAACACAACGTGGACACATCAAATTTTTTGACAGAAAACAGTGGTGTTTTTTGGAAAGTGCCTACCTGTAGATTTTGGCCTTTAGCTCAGCCGGCACCTAGGGAAACCTACCAAACCTGTGCATTTTTTAAAACTAGAGACCTAGGGGAATCCAAGATGGGGGTGACTTGTGGGGCTCTGGCCAGTTCTGTTACCCAGAATACTCTGCAAACCTCAAAATTTGGCTAAGAAAACATGTTTTCCTCACATTAAGGTGACAGAAAGTTCTAGAATCTGAGAAGAGCCACAAATTTCCTTCCACCCAGTGCTCCCCCAAGTCTCCAGATAAAAATGATACCTCACTTGTGTGGGTAGGCCTAGCGCCCGTGAAAAGGAAATGCCCCAAAACACAACGTGGACACATCACATTTTTTGGCAGAAAACAGAGGTGTTTTTTGCAAAGTGCCTACCTGTAGATTTCGGCCTCTAGCTCAGCCGGCACCTAGGGAAACCTACCAAACCTGTGCATTTTTTAAAACTAGAGACATAGGGCAATCCAAGATGGGGTGACTTGTGGGGCTCTGACCAGGTTCTGTTACCCAGAATGCTTTGCAAACTTCAAAATTTGGCTAAAACAATACGATTTCCTCACATTTCGGTGACAGAAAGTTCTAGAATCTGAGAGGAGCCACACATTTGTTTCCACCCAGCGTTCCCCCAAGTCTCCCGATAAAAATGATACCTCACTTGTGTGGGTAGGCCTTGCGCCCGTGAAAAGGAAATGCCCCAAAACACAACGTGGACACATCACATTTTTTGACAGAAAACAGAGGTGTTTTTTCAAAGTGCCTACCTGTAGATTTTGGCCCATAGCTCAGCCGGCACCTACGGAAACCTACCAAACCTGTGCATTTTTTAAAACTAGAGACCTAGGGGAATCCAAGATGGGGGTGTCTTGTGGGGCTCTGACCAAGTTCTGTTACCCAGAATCCTTTGCAAACCTCAAAATTTGGCTAAAATAACAAGTTTTCCTCATATTTTGGTGACAGAAAGTTCTAGAATCTGAGAGGAGCCACACATTTCCTTCCACCCAGCGTTCCCCCAAGTCTCCTGATAAAAATTATACCTCACTTCTGTGGGTAGACTTAGCGCCCGTGATAGGAAATGCCCCCAAAACACAACGTGGACACATCACATTTTTTGACAGAAAACAGAGATGTTTTTTGTAAAGTGCCTACCTGCAGATTTTGGCCTCTAGCTCAGCTGGCACCAAGGGAAACCTACAATACCTGTGTATTTTTGAAAACTAGAGACCTAGGGGAATCCAAGATGGGGTGACTTGCGGGCTCTGACCAGGTTCTGTTACCCAGAATCCTTTGCAAACCTCCAAATTTGGCTAATAAACACATTTTCCTCATATTTCGGTGACAGAAAGTTCTGGAATCTGAGAGGAGCCACAAATTTCCTTCCACCCAGCGTTCCCCCAAGTCTCCCTATAAAAATGATACCTCACTTGTATGGGTAGGTCTAGCGCCGGTAAAAAGGAAATGCTCCAAAGCACAACGAGGACACATCACATTTTTTGACAGAAAACAGAGGTGCTTTTTGCAAAGTGCCTACCTGTAGATTTTGGCCCCTAGCTCAGCCGGCACCTATGGAAATCTACCAAACCTGTACATTTTTGAAAACTAGAGACCTAGGGAAATCCAAGATGGGGTGACTTGTGGGGCTCTGGGCAGCTTCTGTTACCCAGAATCCTCTGCAAACCTCAAAATTTGGCTAAGAAAACACGTTCTCTTCACATTAAGGTGACAGAAAGTTCTAGAATCTGAGAGGAGCCACAAATTTTCTTCCACCCAGCGTTCCCCCAAGTCTCCCGATAAAAATGATACCTCACTTGTGTGGGTAGGCCTAGCGCCCGTGAAAAGGAAATGCCCCAAAACACAACGTGGACACATCACATTTTTTGACAGAAAACAGAGGTGTTTTTTCCAAAGTGCCTACCTGTAGATTTTGGCCTCTAGCTCAGCCGGCAACTAGGGAAACCTACCAAACCTGTGCATTTTTTAAAACTAGAGACCTAGGGCAATCCAAGATGGGGTGACTTGTGGGGCTCTGACCAGGTTCTGTTACCCAGAATGCTTTGCAAACTTCAAAATTTGGCTAAAACAACAAGTTTTCCTCACATTTCGGTGAGAGAAAGTTCTGGAATCTGAGAGGAGCCACACATTTGCTTCCACCCAGCGTTCCCCCAAGTCTCCCGATAAAAATGATACCTCACTTTTGTGGGTAGGCCTAGCGCCCGTGAAAAGGAAATGCCCCAAAACACAAAGTGGACACATCACATTTTTTGACAGAAAACAGAGGTGTTTTTTGCAAAGTGCCTACCTGTAGATTTTGGCCTCTAGCTCAGCCGGCCTTAAGGGAAACCTACAATACCTGTGCATTTTTGAAAACTAGAGACCTAGGGGAATTCAAGATGGGGTGACTTGTGGGGCTCTGACCAGGTTCTGTTACCCAGAATCCTTTGCAAACCTCCAAATTTGGCTAAAAAAACAAATTTTCCTCATATTTCGGTGACAGAAAGTTCTGGAATCTGAGAGGAGCCACAAATATTCTTCCACCCAGCCTTCCCCCAAGTCTCCCGATAAAAATGATACCTCACTTGTGTGGGTAGGTCTAGTGCCCGTGAAAAGGAAATGCCCCAAAACACAACGTGGACACATCACATTTTTTGGCAGAAAACAGAGGTGTTTTTTGCAAAGTGCCTACCTGTAGATTTTGGCCTCTAGCTCAGCCGGCACCTAGGGAAACCTACCAAACCTGTGCATTTTTTAAAACTAGAGACATAGGGCAATCCAAGATGGGGTGACTTGTGGGGCTCTGACCAGGTTCTGTTACCCAGAATGCTTTGCAAACTTCAAAATTTGGGTAAAACAATACGTTTTCCTCACATTTCGGTGACAGAAAGTTCTAGAATCTGAGAGGAGCCACTCATTTATTTCCACCGAGCGTTCCCCCAAGTCTCCCGATAAAAATTATACCTCACTTGTTTGGGTAGGCCTTGCGCCCGTGAAAAGGAAATGCCCCAAAACACAACGTGGACACATCACATTTTTAGACAGAAAACAGAGGTGTTTTTTCAAAGTGCCTACCTGTAGATTTTGGTCCATAGCTCAGCCGGCACCTACGGAAACCTACCAAACCTGTGCATTTTTTAAAACTAGAGACCTAGGGGAATCCAAGATGGGGGTGTCTTGTGGGGCTCTGACCAAGTTCTGTTACCCAGAATCCTTTGCAAACCTCAAAATTTGGCTAAAAAAACAAGTTTTCCTCATATTTTGGTGACAGAAAGTTCTAGAATCTGAGAGGAGCCACAAATTTCCTTCCACCCAGCGTTCCCCCAAGTCTCCTGATAAAAATTATACCTCACTTCTGTGGGTAGACTTAGCGCCCGTGATAGGAAATGCCCCCAAAACACAACGTGGACACATCACATTTTTTTACAGAAAACAGAGATGTTTTTTGTAAAGTGCCTACCTGCAGATTTTGGCCTCTAGCTCAGCTGGCACCAAGGGAAACCTACAATACCTGTGTATTTTTTAAAACTAGAGACCTAGGGGAATCCAAGATGGGGTGACTTGCGGGCTCTGACCAGGTTCTGTTACCCAGAATCCTTTGCAAACCTCCAAATTTGGCTAATAAACACATTTTCCTCATATTTCGGTGACAGAAAGTTCTGGAATCTGAGAGGAGCCACAAATTTCCTTCCACCCAGCGTTCCCCCAAGTCTCCCTATAAAAATGATACCTCACTTGTGTGGGTAGGTCTAGCGCCGGTAAAAAGGAAATGCTCCAAAGCACAACGAGGACACATCACATTTTTTGACAGAAAACAGAGGTGCTTTTTGCAAAGTGCCTACCTGTAGATTTTGGCCCCTAGCTCAGCCGGCACCTATGGAAATCTACCAAACCTGTACATTTTTGAAAACTAGAGACCTAGGAAAATCCAAGATGGGGTGACTTGTGGGGCTCTGGGCAGCTTCTGTTACCCAGAATCCTCGGCAAACCTCAAAATTTGGCTAAGAAAACACGTTCTCTTCACATTAAGGTGACAGAAAGTTCTAGAATCTGAGAGAAGCCACAAATTATCTTCCACCCAGCGTTCCCCCAAGTCTCCCGATAAAAATGATACCTCACTTGTGTGGGTAGGCCTAGCGCCCGTGAAAAGGAAATGCCCCAAAACACAACGTGGACACATCACATTTTTTGACAGAAAACAGAGGTGTTTTTTCCAAAGTGCCTACCTGTAGATTTTGGCCTCTAGCTCAGCCGGCACCTAGGGAAACCTACCAAACCTGTGCATTTTTTAAAACTAGAGACCTAGGGCAATCCAAGATGGGGTGACTTGTGGGGCTCTGACCAGGTTCTGTTACCCAGAATGCTTTGCAAACTTCAAAATTTGGCTAAAACAACAAGTTTTCCTCACATTTCGGTGAGAGAAAGTTCTGGAATCTGAGAGGAGCCACAAATTTCCTTCCACCCAGCGCTCCCCCAAGTCTCCCGATAAAAACTGATACCTCACTTGTGTGGGTAGGCCTAGCGCCCGTGAAAAGGAAATGCCCCAAAACACAAAGTGGACACATCACATTTTTTGACAGAAAACAGAGGTGTTTTTTTGCAAAGTGCCTACCTGTAGATTTTGGCCTCTAGCTCAGCCGGCCTTAAGGGAAACCTACAATACCTGTGCATTTTTGAAAACTAGAGACCTAGGGGAATCCAACATGGGGTGACTTGTTGGGCTCTGACCAGGTTCTGTTACCCAGAATCCTTTGCAAACCTCCAAATTTGGCTAAAAAAACACATTTTCCTCATATTTCGGTGACAGAAAGTTCTGGAATCTGAGAGGAGCCACAAATTTTCTTCCACCCAGCCTTCCCCCAAGTCTCCCGATAAAAATTATACCTCACTTGTGTGGGTAGGTCTAGCGCCCGTGAAAAGGAAATGCCCCAAAACACAACGTGGACACATCACATTTTTTTACAGAAAATAGAGGTGTTTTTTGCAAAGTGCCTACCTGTAGATTTTCGCCCTTAGCTCAGCTGGCACCTACGGAAACCTACCAAACCTGTGCATTTTTGAAAACTAGAGACCTAGGGCAATCCAAGATGGGGTGACTTGTGGGGCTCTGGCCAGCTTCTGTTACCCAGAATCCTCTGCAAACCTCAAAATTGGGTAAGAAAACACGTTTTCCTCACATTAAGGTGACAGAAAGTTCTGGACTCTGAGAGGAGCCACAAATTTCCTTCCACCCAGCGTTCCCCCAAGTCTCCCGATAAAAATGATACCTCACTTGTGTGGGTAGGTCTAGCGCCCGTGAAAAGGAAATGCCACAAAACACAACGTGGACACATGACATTTTTTGACAGAAAACAGAGGTGTTTTTTGCAAAGTGCCTACCTGTAGATTTTGGCCTCTAGCTCAGCCGGCACCTAGGGAAACCTACCAAGCCTGTGCATTTTTTTAAACTAGAGACCTAGGGCAATCCAAGATGGGGTGACTTGTGGGGCTCTGACCAGGTTCTGTTACCCAGAATGCTTTGCAAACTTCAAAATTTGGCTAAAACAACAAGTTTTCCTCACATTTCGGTGACAGAAAGTTCTGGAATCTGAGAGGAGCCACACATTTGCTGCCACCCAGCGTTCCCCCAAGTCTCCCGATAAAAATGATACCTCACTTGTGTGGGTAGGTCTAGCGCCCGTGAAAAGGAAATGCCCCAAAACACAACGTGGACACATGACATTTTTTGACAGAAAACAGAGGTGTTTTTTGCAAAGTGCCTACCTGTAGATTTTGGCCTCTAGCTCAGCCGGCACCTAGGGAAACCTACCAAACCTGTGCATTTTTGAAAACTAGAGACCTAGGGCAATCCAAGATGGGGTGACTTGTGGGGCTCTGGCCAGCTTCTGTTACCCAGAATCCTCTGCAAACCTCAAAATTGGGTAAGAAAACACGTTTTCCTCACATTAAGGTGACAGAAAGTTCTGGACTCTGAGAGGAGCCACAAATTTCCTTCCACCCAGCGTTCCCCCAAGTCTCCCGATAAAAATGATACCTCACTTGTGTGGGTAGGTCTAGCGCCCGTGAAAAGGAAATGCCCCAAGACACAACGTGGACACATGACATTTTTTGACAGAAAACAGAGGTGTTTTTTGCAAAGTGCCTACCTGTAGATTTTGGCCTCTAGCTCAGCCGGCACCTAGGGAAACCTACCAAGCCTGTGCATTTTTTTAAACTAGAGACCTAGGGCAATCCAAGATGGGGTGACTTGTGGGGCTCTGACCAGGTTCTGTTACCCAGAATGCTTTGCAAACTTCAAAATTTGGCTAAAACAACAAGTTTTCCTCACATTTCGGTGACAGAAAGTTCTGGAATCTGAGAGGAGCCACACATTTGCTGCCACCCAGCGTTCCCCCAAGTCTCCCGATAAAAATGATACCTCACTTGTGTGGGTAGGCCTAGCGCCCGTGAAAAGGAAATGCCCCAAAACACAACGTGGACACATCACATTTTTTGGCAGAAAACAGAGGTGTTTTTTGCAAAGTGCCTACCTGTAGATTTTGGCCTCTAGCTCAGCCAGCACCTAGGGAAACCTACCAAACCTCTGCATTTTTGAAAACTAGAGACCTATGGGAATCCAAGATGGGGGTGACTTGTGGGGCTTTGGCCAGCTTCTGTTACCCAGAATCCTCTGCAAACCTCAAAATTTGGCTAAGAAAACACGTTTTCCTCACATTAAGGTGACAGAAAGTTCTAGAATCTGAGAGGAGCCACAAATTTCCTTCCACCCAGAGCTCCCCCAAGTCTCCCGATAAAAATTATACCTCATTTGTGTGGGTAGGCCTAGCGCCCGTGAAAAGGAAATGCCCCAAAACACAAAGTGGACACATCACATTTTTTGACAGAAAACAGAGGTGTTTTTTGCAAAGTGCCTACCTGTAGATTTTGGCCTCTAGCTCAGCCAGCCGTAAGGGAAACCTACAATACCTGTGCATTTTTTAAAACTAGAGACCTAGGGCAATCCAAGATGGGGTGACTTGTGGGGCTCTGGCCAGCTTCTGTTACCCAGAATCCTCTGCAAACCTCAAAATTGGGTAAGAAAACACGTTTTTCTCACATTTCGGTGACAGAAAGTTCTGGAATCTGAGAGGAGCCACACATTTGCTTCCACCCAGCGTTCCCCCAAGTCTCCCGATAAAAATGATACCTCACTTGTGTGGGTAGGTCTAGCGCCCGTGAAAAGGAAATGCCCCAAAACACAGCGTGGACACATGACATTTTTTGACAGAAAACAGAGGTGTTTTTTGCAAAGTGCCTACCTGTAGATTTTGGCCTCTAGCTCAGCCGGCACCTAGGGAAACCTACCAAGCCTGTGCATTTTTTAAAACTAGAGACCTAGGGCAATCCAAGATGGGGTGACTTGTGGGGCTCTGACCAGGTTCTGTTAACCAGAATGCTTTGCAAACTTCAAAATTTGGCTAAAACAACAAGTTTTCCTCACATTTCGGTGACAGAAAGTTCTGGAATCTGAGAGGAGCCACACATTTGCTGCCACCCAGCGTTCCCCCAAGTCTCCCGATAAAAATGATACCTCACTTGTGTGGGTAGGCCTAGCGCCCGTGAAAAGGAAATGCCCCAAAACACAACGTGGACACATCACATTTCTTGGCAGAAAACAGAGGTGTTTTTTGCAAAGTGCCTACCAGTAGATTTTGGCCTCTAGCTCAGCCAGCACCTAGGGAAACCTACCAAACCTCTGCATTTTTGAAAACTAGAGACCTAGGGGAATCCAAGATGGGGGTGACTTGTGGGGCTCTGGCCAGCTTCTGTTACCCAGAATCCTCTGCAAACCTCAAAATTTGGCTAAGAAAACACGTTTTCCTCACATTAAGGTGACAGAAAGTGCTAGAATCTGAGAGGAGCCACAAATTTCCTTCCACCCAGAGCTCCCCCAAGTCTCCCGATAAAAATGATACCTCACTTGTGTGGGTAGGCCTAGCGCCCGTGAAAAAGAAATGCCCCAAAACACAAAGTGGACACATCACATTTTTTGACAGAAAACAGAGGTGTTTTTTGCAAAGTGCCTACCTGTAGATTTTGGCCTCTAGCTCAGCCGGCCGTAAGGGAAACCTACAATACCTGTGCATTTTTGAAAACTAGAGACCTAGGGGAATCCAAGATGGGGTGACTTGTGGGGCTCTGACCAGGTTCTGTTACCCAGAATCCTTTGCAAACCTCCAAATTTGGCCAAAAAAACACATTTTCCTCATATTTCGGTGACAGAAAGTTCTGGAATCTGAGAGGAGCCACAAATTTTCTTCCACCCAGCCTTCCCCCAAGTCTCCCGATAAAAATGATACCTCACTTGTGTGGGTAGGTCTAGCGCCCGTGAAAAGGAAATGCCCCAAAACACAACGTGGACACATCACATTTTTTTACAGAAAACAGAGGTGTTTTTTGCAAAGTGCCTACCTGTAGATTTTCGCCCTTAGCTCAGCTGGCACCTATGGAAACCTACCAAACCTGTGCATTTTTGAAAACTAGAGACCTAGGGCAATCCAAGATGGGGTGACTTGTGGGGCTCTGGCCAGCTTCTGTTACCCAGAATCCTCTGCAAACCTCAAAATTGGGTAAGAAAACACGTTTTCCTCACATTAAGGTGACAGAAAGTTCTGGACTCTGAGAGGAGCCACAAATTTCCTTCCACCCAGAGCTCCCCCAAGTCTCCCGATAAAAATGATACCTCACTTGTGTGGGTAGGCCTGGCGCCCGTGAAAAGGAAATGCCCCAAAACACAACGTGGACACATCACATTTTTTGGCAGAAAACAGAGGTGTTTTTTGCAAAGTGCCTACCTGTAGATTTTGGCTTCTAGCTCAGCCAGCACCTAGGGAAACCTACCAAACCTCTGCATTTTTGAAAACTAGAGACCTAGGGGAATCCAAGATGGGGGTGACTTGTGGGGCTCTGGCCAGCTTCTGTTACCCAGAATCCTCTGCAAACCTCAAAATTTGGCTAAGAAAACACGTTTTCCTCACATTAAGGTGACAGAAAGTTCTAGAATCTGAGAGGAGCCACAAATTTCCTTCCACCCAGAGCTCCCCCAAGTCTCCCGATAAAAATGATACCTCACTTGTGTGGGTAGGCCTAGCGCCCGTGAAAAGGAAATGCCCCAAAACACAAAGTGGACACATCACATTTTTTGACAGAAAACAGAGGTGTTTTTTGCAAAGTGCCTACCTGTAGATTTTGGCCTCTAGCTCAGCCGGCACCTAGGGAAACCTACCAAGCCTGTGCATTTTTTAAAACTAGAGACCTAGGGCAATCCAAGATGGGGTGACTTGTGGGGCTCTGACCAGGTTCTGTTACCCAGAATACTTTGCAAACTTCACAATTTGGCTAAAACAACAAGTTTTCCTCACATTTCGGTGACAGAAAGTTCTGGAATCTGAGAGGAGCCACACATTTGCTTCCACCCAGCGTTCCCCCAAGTCTCCCGATAAAAATGAATCCTCACTTGTGTGGGTAGGCCTAGCGCCCGTGAAAAGGAAATGCCCCAAAACACAACGTGGACACATCACATTTTTTGACAGAAAACAGCGGTGTTTTTTGGAAAGTGCCTACCTGTAGATTTTGGCCTTTAGCTCAGCCGGCACCTAGGGAAAACTACCAAACCTGTGCATTTTGGAAAACTAGAGACCTAGGGGAATCCAAGATGGGGGTGACTTGTGGGGCTCTGGCCAGCTTCTGTTACCCAGAATCCTCTGCAAACCTCAAAATTTGGCTAAGAAAACACGTTTTCCTCACTTTAAGGTGACAGAAAGTTCTAGAATCTGAGAGGAGCCACAAATTTCCTTCCACCCAGCTCTCCCCCAAGTATCCAGATAAAAATGATACCTCACTTGTGTGGGTAGGCCTGGCGCCCGTGAAAAGGAAATGCCCCAAAACACAACGTGGACACATCACATTTTTTGGCAGAAAACAGAGGTGTTTTTTGCAAAGTGCCTACCTGTAGATTTTTGCCTCTAGCTCAGCCAGCACCTAGGGAAACCTACCAAACCTCTGCATTTTTTAAAACTAGAGACCTAGGGGAATCCAAGATGGGGGTGACTTGTGGGGCTCTGGCCAGCTTCTGTTACCCAGAATCCTCTGCAAACCTCAAAATTTGGCTAAGAAAACACGTTTTCCTCACATTAAGGTGACAGAAAGTTCTAGAATCTGAGAGGAGCCACAAATTTCCTTCCACCCAGTGCTCCCCCAAGTCTCCCGATAAAAATGATACCTCACTTGTGTGGGTAGGCCTAGCGCCCGTGAAAAGGAAATGCCCCAAAACACAACGTGGACACATCACATTTTTTGGCAGAAAACAGAGGTGTTTTTTACAAAGTGCCTACCTGTAGATTTTGGCCTCTAGCTCAGCCAGCACCTAGGGAAACCAACCAAACCTGTGCAATTTTTAAAACTAGAGACCTAGGGCAATCCAAGATGTGGTGACTTGTTGGGTTCTGACCAGGTTCTGTTACCCAGAATGCTTTGCAAACTTCAAAATTTGGCTAAAACAACAAGTTTTCCTCACATTTCGGTGACAGAAAGTTCTGGAATCTGAAAGGAGCCACACATTTGCTTCCACCCAGCGTTCCCCCAAGTCTCCCGATAAAAATGATACCTCACTTGTGTGGGTAGGCCTAGCGCCCGTGAAAAGGAAATGCCCCAAAACACAACGTGGACACATCACATTTTTTGACAGAAAACAGAGGTGTTTTTTGCAAAGTGCCTACCTGTAGATTTTGGCCTCTAGCTCAGCCGGCACCTAGGGAAACCTACCAAACCTGTGCATTTTTGAAAACTAGAGACCTAGGGGAATCCAAGATAAGGTGACTTGTGGGGCTCTGACCAGGTTCTGTTACCCAGAATGCTTTGCAAATTTCAAAATTTGGCTAAAACAACAAGTTTTCCTCACATTTCGGTTACTGAAAGTTCTGGAATCTGAGAGGAGCCACAAATTTCCTTCCACCCAGCGTTCCCCCAAGTCTCCCGATAAAAATGATACCTCACTTGTGTGGGTAGGCCTAGCGCCCGTGACATCAAATGCCCCAAAACACAAGGTGGACACATCACATTTTTCGATTGAAAACAGAGTTGTTTTTTGCAAAGTGCCTACCTGTAGATTTTGGCCTCTAGCTCAGCCAGCACCTAGGGAAACCAACCAAACCTGTGCAATTTTTAAAACTAGAGACCTAGGGCAATCCAAGATGTGGTGACTTGTTGGGTTCTGACCAGGTTCTGTTACCCAGAATGCTTTGCAAACTTCAAAATTTGGCTAAAACAACAAGTTTTCCTCACATTTCGGTGACAGAAAGTTCTGGAATCTGAAAGGAGCCACACATTTGCTTCCACCCAGCGTTCCCCCAAGTCTCCCGATAAAAATGATACCTCACTTGTGTGGGTAGGCCTAGCGCCCGTGAAAAGGAAATGCCCCAAAACACAACGTGGACACATCACATTTTTTGACAGAAAACAGAGGTGTTTTTTGCAAAGTGCCTACCTGTAGATTTTGGCCTCTAGCTCAGCCGGCACCTAGGGAAACCTACCAAACCTGTGCATTTTTGAAAACTAGAGACCTAGGGGAATCCAAGATAAGGTGACTTGTGGGGCTCTGACCAGGTTCTGTTACCCAGAATGCTTTGCAAATTTCAAAATTTGGCTAAAACATCAAGTTTTCCTCACATTTCGGTGACTGAAAGTTCTGGAATCTGAGAGGAGCCACAAATTTCCTTCCACCCAGCGTTCCTCCAAGTCTCCCGATAAAAATGATACCTCACTTGTGTGGGTAGGCCTAGCGCCCGTGACAGGAAATGCCCCAAAACACAAGGTGGACACATCACATTTTTCGATTGAAAACAGAGTTGTTTTTTGCAAAGTGCCTACCTGTAGATTTTGGCCTCTAGCTCAGCCAGCACCTAGGGAAACCAACCAAACCTGTGCAATTTTTAAAACTATAGACCTAGGGCAATCCAAGATGTGGTGACTTGTTGGGTTCTGACCAGGTTCTGTTACCCAGAATGCTTTGCAAACTTCAAAATTTGGCTAAAACAACAAGTTTTCCTCACATTTCGGTGACAGAAAGTTCTGGAATCTGAAAGGAGCCACACATTTGCTTCCACCCAGCGTTCCCCCAAGTCTCCCGATAAAAATGATACCTCACTTGTGTGGGTAGGCCTAGCGCCCGTGAAAAGGAAATGCCCCAAAACACAACGTGGACACATCACATTTTTTGACAGAAAACAGAGGTGTTTTTTGCAAAGTGCCTACCTGTAGATTTTGGCCTCTAGCTCAGCCGGCACCTAGGGAAACCTACCAAACCTGTGCATTTTTGAAAACTAGAGACCTAGGGGAATCCAAGATGGGGTGACTTGTGGGGCTCTGACCAGGTTCTGTTACCCAGAATGCTTTGCAAATTTCAAAATTTGGCTAAAACAACAAGTTTTCCTCACATTTCGGTGACTGAAAGTTCTGGAATCTGAGAGGAGCCACAAATTTCCTTCCACCCAGCGTTCCCCCAAGTCTCCCGATAAAAATGATACCTCACTTGTGTGGGTAGGCCTAGCGCCCGTGACAGGAAATGCCCCAAAACACAAGGTGGACACATCACATTTTTCGATTGAAAACAGAGATGTTTTTTGCAAAGTGACTACCTGTAGATTTTGGCCTCTAGCTCAGCCGGCACCAAGGGAAATCTACAATACCTGTGTATTTTTGAAAACTAGAGACCTAAGGGAATCCAAGATGGGGTGACTTGTGGGGCTCTGACCAGGTTCTGTTACCCAGAATCCTTTGCAAACCTCAAAATGTGGCTAAAATAAAGTTTTCCTCAATTTTCGGTGACAGAAAGTTCTAGAATCTGAGAGGAGCCACAAATTTCCTTCATACAGCCTTCCCCCAAGTCTCCTGATAAAAATGATACCTCACTTGTGTGGGTAGGTCTAGCGCCCGTGACAGGAAATGCCCCAAAAACACAAGGTGGACACATCACATTTTTTGACTGAAAACAGTAGTGTTTTTTGCAAAGTGCCTACCTGTAGATTTTGGCCACTAGCTCAGCCGGCACCTAGGGAAACCTACCAAACCTGTGCATTTTTGAAAACTAGAGACCTAGGGGAATATAAGATGGGGTGGCTTGTGGGGCTCTGGCCAGGTTCTGTTACCCAGGATCCTTTGCAAACCTCAAAAGTTGGCTAAAAAAACACGTTTTCCTCACATTTCAGTGACAGAAAGTTCTGGAATCTAAGAGGAGCCACAAATTTCCTTCCACTCAGTGTTCCCCCAAGTCTCCTGATAAAAAGATACCTCACTTGTGTAAGTAGACCTGGCGCCCGTGAAAAGGAAATGCCCCAAAACACAACGTGGACACATCACATTTTTTGACAGAATCAGAGGTGTTTTTTGCAAAGTGCCTACCTATAGATTTTGGCCTCTAGCTCAGCTGGCACATAGTGAAACCTACCAAACCTGTGCATTTTTTAAAACTAGAGACCTAGGGGAATCCAAGATGGGGTGATTTGTGCGGCTCTGGCCAGGTTCTATTACCCAGAATCCTTTGCAAACCTCAAAATTTGGCTAAAAAAATATATTTTCTTCATATTTCAGTGACACAAAGTTCTGTAATCTGAGAGGAGCCACACATTTCCTTCCACCCAGCATTCCCCCAAGTCTCCAGATAAAAATTATACCCCTCAAGTGTGGGTAGGCCTAGCGCCCGTGACAGGAAATGCCCCAAAACACAACGTGGACACATCACAATTTTTGACAGAAAACAGAGGTGTTTTTTGCAAAGTGCCTACCTGTAGATTTGGGCCTCTAGCTCAGCCGGCACCTAGGGAAACCTACCAAATCTGTACATTTTTTAAAACTAAAGACCTAGGGAAATCCAAGATGGGGTGACTTGTGAGGCTCTGACCAGGTTCTGTTACCCAAAATCCTTTGCAAACGTAAAAATTTGGTTTAAAAAACACATTTTCCACTCATTTCGCTGACAGAAAGTTCTGGAATCTGAGAGCAGCCACACATTTCCTTCCACCCAGCGTTCCCCCAAGTCTCCCAATAAAAATGGTACCTCACTTGTGTGGGTAGGCCTAGCGCCCACAAAAGGAAATGGCCCAAAACACAACATGGACTCTTCACATTTTTTCACAGAAAACAGTGCCTACCTGTGGATCTTGGCCTCTAGCTCAGCCGGCACATGGGGAAACCTAGCAAACCAGCACATTTCTAAAAACTAGAAACCTAGGGGAATCCAAGATGGGGTGACTTGTGGGGCTCTGAACAGGTTCTGTTACCCAGAATCCTTTGCAAACCTCAAAATTTGGCCAAAAAAACACCTTTTCCTCTAATTTCGGTGACAGAAAGTTCTGGAATCTGAGAGGAGCCACAAATCTCCTTCCACCCAGCGTTCCTCTAAGTCTCCCGATGAAAATGGTACCTCACTTGTGTGGGTAAGCCTAGCGCCCATGAAAGGAAATGGGCCGAAACACAACGTGGACACATCACATTTTTTGACAGAAAACAGAGGTGTTTTTTTTGCAAAGTGCCTACCTGTGGATTTTGGCCTCTAGCTCAGCCGGCCCCAGGTGGGGCAGAACTGGCCAAAAATAAATTCCCCTTGCGTGACATTGGCGCAAAAAAAAAAAATCCCCAGTGCCTAGTGGTTTCTGCCCCCTTGGGGACAGATTGATCTAGAATCGGCCGATCTGCCCCCAAGGGGGACAGAAATGTCCTAAAATAAATTTGCTCCCCCAGCCCCCCCCGAGAGCGACCTTTGCCTACGAGGTCGCTCCCCTTGCGTGACATTGGCGCAAAAAAAAAATCCCCGTTGCCTAGTGGTTTCTGCCCCCTTGGGGCAGATTGACCTAAAATTGGACGATCTGCCCCCAAGGGGGGCAGAAATGGTCTAAATACAATTTACCCCCCAGGGGAGCGACCCTTGCCTAATGGGTCGCTCCCCATCTCTAAAAAAACAAACCAAAAAAAACACGAAAAAAAAAAATTGCCCCGGCGCCTAGAGGTTTCTGCCCCCGGGGCAGAAATGGCCTAAAATAAATTTGCCCCCCCAACCTCCCCCCCGGGAGCGACCCTTGCCTACGGGATCGCTCCCCCTGCATGACATTGGCGCAAAAAGAAATCCCCGGTGCGTAGTGGTTTCTGCCCCCTTGGGACAGATTGACCTAAAATCGGCCACTCTGCCCCCAAGGGGGGCAAAAATGGTCTAAGTACAATTTGCCCCACAGGGGAGTGATCCCTGCCTAATGGGTCGCTCCCCATCTCTAAAAAAACAAACAAAAAAACTAAAAAAACACACACAAAATTTGCCCTGGCGCCTAGAGGTAACAATAGGTAGATCTGCACCCGGGGGGGCAAAAATGGCCTAAAATAAATGTACCGCCGACCCCCAAACCACCCCCCCGGAGCGACCCTTGCCTACGTGGTCGCTACCCCTGATCCCTGGTGCCTAGAGGTTTCTTATGCCCCCCCTGGGAGCAACCCTTGCCCAAAAAACAAACAAAATCCCTGGTGTCTAGTGTGCGTTTCAAAAGCCGGATTGCTTTGCAATCCGGCTTTTGCAACGCTCAGAGAGACTTCAAAGGGAAGGAAATTCCTTTCCTTCCCTTTAAAGCCTCTCTAGGCCTCCCCCACGTGATCAAAAGAGAAATGCTTTGCATTTCTCTTTCGATCACGCTGGAAGCTGAGCTTCCAGCTGAGCTTCCAGCGTGATGGCCGGAGGCCCTCTGTGATTGTCATTGTGCGATGCACGCTAACGTCAAAGGGGTGGGGGCGGGGGGTCCGGGGTGGAAGGGGTTCCATCCACGACTGGGGGGGTGGGTGGGGAGCCCAGGTGAAGGACGAGGTGATCTCGTCCAACGCACTTGGGAACCAGTGCCTTGGACGAGATCACCTCGTCCAAGGCACCGTAGCGGTTAAGAGTAAGTGGGATTTTATGATGAATGGACAAAATCCTCCAATACCTGGTATTTACTATATTGATGGAAGAAATGCATATTACTACCTTCCTAAAGGGTGGAATGGGACGTGCTATTTGGGAATAGTCTTACCAAAAATTTATCAATTGGAAGACTTGAGTAAGATTCCTGAATCAATTACATTTCAAACGAGACACAAGCAAAAATCAATTTCTAGCATTGTGGGAGACATATTTGGTGCTATAATTCCTTCAGTGAGAGTAGTCTTAAATTCAATTAAGATTCAGAAGTTGTCCACAATAGTGGATACCATGTTGACAAGATAATCCGGAGCTATTATTCTTCTGGACACAGAGTTGGCTGCTACAAGAGCTATGGCACTTCTGAATCGCCTTGAGTCAGATATTCTTTTGGCGAAAGAGGGCAGGGTTTTGTAAATTGTTAGGTTCTAATCATTGTTGTTCCTTTATCCCTGGGAAACTCAGGGAAAGTTAAAGAATTAACCACTAATGTGACTAATGCTAATAATAAAAATTAGAAAGAACTAACAGAAACAACAATTTGGGAAAAGGCTGGAAAAGGAATTGAAGATGTGGGAAATTGGTTTAGCAATGTGGGAAGAAATGTTATTCTGACAATAGTAAAATGGTTGTTAATAATTGTGTTTTGTTTAATTGGAATTTGGGGAACCTATAAAGTAATAAAATGTGTTAAGAAGAGAAAATTAGAAAGGAAAAATTACAAGAGAAATTAATAAGTTTTACGTAAAAAATAAGAAGAGAAAAAGAAATAATTCGGACATAAATAAGACAAAGGTGGTCATTATGTACACACCGCCACATAAAGAACCCCATGAGGGACGCCATTGGCAGCCCTCACACACCGCCCGGCTGCCTCTGCCAGGCAGCCTGGCGGCGGTCGGAATCATTATCTGACAGGACAGCGGTGCTGCCCCTCGGATAATGATTCCTCAGCCATCGAACGTCTGGCGGAAGGAGTGCGCCGGGGCACCTCTGGGGGCCCATGCCCTTGCATGGACAGTGCAGGGGCCCCGGTGCACTGCCCCATCGCACAGGTCACTGCCTGATTTTTGGGCAGTGATCTGCACAACGGGTGAAGCTGCACCCGCCGCACAGAGGCATTGTCGCTGCCGTTAATGTCCTAGCCAGGCATTCCTATGGGCCGGCGGGCGGAAACAATGTTTCCGTCCGCTGGCCCACAGGAATGTTCTTCATGCGGCGGGCGGGGATCCGGGGATGCTGGCGGTCAGTAGTTTGACCGCCAGCATGAACACGCCGGTTTCGACTGCAGTGCTCATGATCAGGGCCAAAGTTTTGAATGTGATGATAATAATTACATTTATTAAAGAGTGATGTGATGACATGAATAGTCAGCAGAGAAGGGATTGTGAGAGTGTACGTTTTCTAATATGTTTATTGATGATTTTCATATTAAAAATGTCTAATGAACTAACGTGTACAACAAGAAACTTCTGAAATGTCTGTTTTTCTGTTCTTGGATAAGCAAAATTATATTCAAACGCTGTGGTTATTTTCCTTGATTCAAAGCTTTCATAATAAGTGTTTTCGAAGCCTGTGTAGATGTACCCGCAGCTACCCCTACTGGGTTGCAGCGTTATGTCTTTCAAGGTCATGTATTAACCAGGCATTGCATAAGCTGAAATGTCCTATTGTTTGGAAATGTTACTAATATCTGGTCTTTCCTCAAGACTGGAAGCAAAAGAAACTGTAAACGTTTCTTTCTGAGAACAAGATACTCGAGAGGCGATGAGACAATAGAGTTACAGACGAGACGGAAGAAGAAAAGATACATCAAAAGAAAATGTTATAGTTAGCGTAGATTTGTTAAGTTTAGGTCATCAATTTAGTTGTTGATTGGCTGAAATGAAACCACCTCATAGATTGACCAATCAGGAGGTAATTAGAATTTAGTATAACAACCTGTGTAGAATGATTGGGGGGGCTTTCTTCTTCCAGAGTGATTTTTGGAGAGCAGACGAGATTCAAGACTAGCTGTTGTTAGGCCCAAATCTTCTGGCCCTGATCATTTGGTGTTACTACCTTTGTGTTAATGTATGTTATTAAATGTGAATTGTGTCTCTCTTGCTTTTCAGGTACCACCTGCACCTATTGATTTTATTGCTGCACATTAATAGTTTTTAATAACATAATTAAGTTAGGAGTTTTTCTTAATTTGCGCTACTAAATTCTTTTTACATGAAGTCCAACATGTCAATGCTAATTTGTGGTTAGTTTGGGAATTAATCTTGATATGCTCATGGTGTGTTTTGAGACCATTTGATGCTGATCTAATGTATACTCTGCCATTAT
This sequence comes from Pleurodeles waltl, assembly GCF_031143425.1. Classification (NCBI taxonomy): domain Eukaryota; kingdom Metazoa; phylum Chordata; class Amphibia; order Caudata; family Salamandridae; genus Pleurodeles; species Pleurodeles waltl. The sequence goes on along the minus strand of NC_090436.1, from coordinate 262,024,236 downwards.
TACCAGTTTTTGTATTATTAATAAGTGTGATTCTTTTGGAGATAATTTCTTTAATCGTATTAATCAAATTGAGATATATACGTCGTTTAAACCAAATGCTATTGGTCTTATATGGTTATCATCTGTGTTTGAGAGTTATTTTTGTGACACTAGCATTGTTAATATAGGGAAATAAATCTATGACTTTTAATTACTAAACTGGTGTAGTTATTGACTAAAGTTTTATTATATTGAATTTTGTTGTTATTGATGGTCCTCACACATCCCATTGGTGACATCCCCTCAAACCTATGTCGCTTAGATCCATCGTCCTCCTGCGCTGAATCCACTATTCAGTTTTGATAATAGCTAGGATTCTGTGACGCGTTAGCAATCTTTTGCTTACAGAAAAGAAACTCTAAACAAAAACTTTTGATGGATAGGTGTATCAAACATGGCACTCACGTGACAAACTGGAGGTCCTGTCAGTGGTAGCTGCTGCAGTGGCTGCTGCTCCACAGCACAACTATTCCCATCAGGCAGGTGCAAGATAATCTTCCAGCATGGAGGAGGACATGGATCCCGCTCCAACGGCAGAGTGTTCACCTAAATTTTCAGGTCTGTGTTTTGTTTTACAATGTAATTGCATTATGTCTCTGTGTGTAAACAAATGAACATAAATGTAATGCCCAAATTTAATATGCTCATTTTCATTTATCTGGATTGCTAATATTCTACCAATCAATACATGTCTATTAACTAATATTAGAACATTGGAGTGTTGGGAGCTCCATTATAAACAATGGAGTGCTCTGGGCTGCTAATGGCTGATAGGAGCCCGGCGCTCCAACATTCCAATTTTGTGTTCACTGCTGTTGTGGTGAACAAAGGCCTCACGGAGCTCGAGGGGATTGAAATCCCCTCAGGCTCCATGAGGCCTTTGTTTAATTTATTTGAGCATTCTGCCCTCTAGTGGCGGAATGTTCTATTAGTCTTATAGCCCTCCGTGGCTGGGCTATACTGGCATTCAAATCCTGCTCCCTTGTTAAAGGCTCAGGCCTTTAACGTTGGAGCAGGCCTTTAATGGCTCGCATAGCCCGAACAGCCGCTATAAAGTTATAATAGGGACCAACGTCAGGCAAGAACTATCTTACCCACTTACTTTGTCTATTCCTATGCCCTCAGAAATATTAAGGAGTATACTTAATAAAGAGGTTTGTCTTTGCTCCCCCCACTAGTATAACATTTTGTTTGTAACAAAATTTGCTCAACTTAAATTTGTATTGAATCCAGATAAGAATCACATGTCCTACTATGCTCTCATTATGAGTGGATGGGAGGAAGGTGCAAATATTACAGGATTTCACCAGCAATGGAGAATAACATGCAGATTTTGATGGTTTTGCTCCAAAATTCATATATTCTGGTAATTACAAGGTATACGTCCTCTGTTCAGTTCTGGAAAATTTGCAGTCTAAAACAAAAAGGCTGCCCAAGCTTTAAACCACACAGTAACTAACAGGTGTACATGATGCATCTGTCCTGTCACTTCAGTAACTGGGTTCTGGACTACTGTCTGTTATGATTGGGAAATGAACTGGACTGCATTCAGATCACTGTCACCCAGCTTGGTTACGGCATTCATGATGTTAAATGGCATGCATGTAATGTTGGCATGGAGCTGGGAGGACAGTTGGGGACAGTTGGAGGAGAGCAGTCAAGGGCTGGGTTCACTATGCATGTGGCTCCTAATAAACACTGTGCAACAAATATAATTGCAGTGTTCTTTTATGACAAATTGACGACAAGTGCCTGCTCCCCAGCCATGTATGAGGTGAACCTGAACCCACATGAAAGTGCTGCTGTATTTACTTTATGACTAGATGTGCCATTCCTGAACATTTCCCATTATTCACCATGGGATCTGGGTCTGAGTCAGTGGAAGAGAATCGGAAAAAGGAGCTCCAAGCACTGGTAAGTGAATGACTGCCCGAGAGGTGCCTTGTTGGAGTCGGATCAGGATAGGAGTTTACCTGATTCTTTAGTCAAGGCAAATCGGACTGCATGTCAGCTTCTAGCCTGCAGCACCAACCGGTAACTGTATGTTTGTGTAGTGAGTGGTGCACATAACACATTATGCACATCTCATGTTTTGTTATTAAAAAGAGGCGTCAACACATGACTCAAGTGTTCAAGGCTGACCTGGTTTGTAGTGGGTACCTATGGCCACCCCAGCACATAATGACACCAGACAACCAATAAACACAATCACACTGCCACACAATGAGGCATACAGCACCACACACCAACACCTAACATAACGCATATGACATAGTCATTACCACACAGGAATGCACACCCAACAACCACACAAGGGCACACAACACTACCATTACATATCTCTACAGAAACAATACATATTTGTGCTACTTCCATGCAAGTACCAAAGACAAACATATCTTATACACATTACACAGCGATGACAGTGGGACAAATGGCAGGGCCACACCCACACATGCATCCCAAGCACAACATCTGGCACAACCAACACACACATCACACACGCACAAATCAAAGCCCACAAACACCAAACAGCCATGTTGAAAGAAAGGCAGGACAAGTATGTGAACATAGAATCCAACAACATGTTGGGCTAGATGTAATAATAAAGTAAAACATATAAAAACAAAAATATGTACAGTTAAAGGGCCAATGGCCAGTCCAAAGTGCCAAAGGCACAAATGGCACCTTAAAGTGCCCCAACTAACTTCTGACTGCAAAATGACCTCCACATGGTAGTGGCATAAAGGTGGTAGGCAGGCACCTCAGGGATTAGGCAAGCAGAAAAGTCCCAGTACATGATGCATTTAGTCCCTGTGATAAAACTAGTGTCACACAGTAGCATATACAGGTAGGCTACACAGATTGGAGAGGACTGACACCTCTGAGCCACAAATGCAAATGCATGGAGCTGATCATACTCAATGCTAAGTGTGATACTAATACTCACATCCATCCATTGCATAGGTAGGATGGCCTCACATATGTGCCTATGTCATTAGACCATCTCTACATTCGGAACATGGAGATGTCTAGAACTGGGATATGTACATCCACTGACAGTAAACCATGCCAACACATCTACTATTTCTACTCAGCCAGGGTGCATAATACCCAATTCCAATAGACGATACACACAATGTCATTACAACAATGTCACTTTGCCTGCAGTGAGGCGCCTCACCCCTATTACGTCCAGCCAAGTGCCAGGATACAGTCAGTACTCACGTCCTTGCGGCTGCTGGGCTGTCCTCAAACGCCCATTCACCTCAGGGTAGGCCACTGCCAGAATGATGGCCATTAGAGGGGTCAGGGCCCAACGGGCACCCCTCCCTCATTGGGAGAACATCCCCAGCTGGGCCTCCACTGTCTTCCAGGCCCAGCATCTGAGGTCCTCCCACCACTTTTGGCAATGGGTGCTCTGCGGGCTGTGGATCCCCAGGGCCCACACTTGCTTGACGATGGCACCCCAGATCCCTTTCTTCTGATGAGCGTTCACCTGCATGGATGACACAGACAGATGGAGAAAGTCAGGTACAGATGCCCCATTCCAACAGCATTGGACAATACACATCTGACTCACCAAGTGCCCACATGTGCCCTTCCTCTTGGCTCACATGCCTCAACTCCATGCCCCCTGCATGCATGTATTCCCTCCCCAGTACACTTACTCCTTACACCATCACACATACCCCATCACACATGAACATGGCATGGGGCTCACCTGTTCCTCTGGTGCCCATCCAGCTGTCCATACAGGGGTAGGTCCTCGTCCACAAGCTACACCAGCTCTTATGGAATGAAGGCTGGGGCCCTATCACCTTCAGGATGTGGTATGATGGCTCCCAGACACGGTACACACAGCCCAGGTTGTGTAGGTCTTGCATGTAAGAATGTCAGAAGTCAAGTGAGCAAGGCTGCAGAAAATGGTGGTCACTGCTGCCGCATACAGGACCGTCACTGCCAGCGGTGATCGTCATTGGCCCCAATCCCCCATAGGCAGCAATGTTAACCAATGAAAAGTTGCATGGCGGTTGCGACCGTCTACAGCCATGATGACATACGCCGGTGGACGTAGGTCACTTCCAACTGTCCTGTGCAGCAGGCCAGGAGGCTGCCATTTTATGCACATATCATGCCTTGCAGTCCCTAAATAAGTGTGTCATACACATTAATGTCCAAACTGTGGAGTAGGCTGAGGTTGTGCCAAGATAATATAGCTGATACATGTGATATGCATTTCACAGTGACGCTTCAGTATGCCCATAATGGTATGTGTCAGCAGTGCAAAGCATGTGTACAGTGTTAGGTGTGTGCGATGATGACATGTTCTGCTTACATGTGTGAAGTACTTTTACATAGTACATTTTCTACTCTCTATCCTAGATACCTTGCCATGAGGAGATTGAGACATGCACCAGTGTATCGACCACTAGTTGACCTTGCAACCATGGAGGACAGGCATATCATAGCAGACCTATTGTCAGAATCGTCAGACCATCATGGATCTATGTGCCCAGCTGGAGCCTGATCTATTGCCTGCCATGTGCAATCACTATGCCATCTCTCCCACAGTACAAGTCCTGTCATTGTTACACTTTCTCATAACTTTCAGAATAGAGTGGGCTTCACAGCAGGGATGTCACAGCTCATGTTCAGTCTTGTGTTGAGGGATGTACTGTGTGCATTATTGAAAAACTTGGACAGCTACGTCAGGTTTCCCCAACGTGCAGATGTGGCCTATGTGAAGGCAGACTTCTATGATATGGGACATATCTCTTATGCGATATGGGCCATAGATGGCACCCATATAGCCTTGGTCCCTCCCAGTGCCAATGAACAAGTTCATAGGAAAAGGAAGAACTACCACTCGATCAATGTTCAGGTGATGTGTCTGGCAGACCAGTACATTGTACAAGTGACAGCCAAGTTTGCAAGATCTGTGCATGACTCCTACATTCTGAAGAACAGCAATGTCCAACACAAAAGATGATGGACGGAGTGCTGAACAATGCAAACACTCACCCCAGTCACAGATCTGGATTTAATCCATCGTTCTTTTGCTCACCATGCCACCCCAGTTTGGACCCAGCCATATGTAAATCAGTCTTGACCCTGTTCACCATGGGAACAGTCCAGCCCGAACTACCAAGCCAGGTCCTCCCTGGACCGGAAACAAGCATCCTGGGATCAGTTTTGGGGTATGACCCTTCATCAGCCAGGGTAGCTTGAATCCAGTGGCGCAGCGAGCAAGGGACCCACGTCTGGGCATACCCTTCCCATTTAGGGCAACCTTAGCAACACAAAAAGATGATTGACAGAGTGCTGAACAATGCAAACACTCACCCCCAGTCACAGATCTGGGTTTAATCCACCATTCTTTTGCTCACCATGCCACCCCAGTTTGGACCCAGCCATATGCAAATTAGCCTCTACCCTGTTCCTCAGGGAAACAGTCCATCCTGAACTGCCAAGAAAGGCTCTCGCTGGACCAGAGCAAGCATCCTGGGACCAGTTTCAGGGTATCACCCTTCATCGGCCAGGCTAGCTTGAATCCAGTGGCACAGTAAGCAAGTGACCCAAGTCTGTGCATACCCTTCCCACTTAGGGGAACTTTAGCAATACAAAAAGATGATGGATGGAGTGCTGAACAATGCAAACACTCACCCCCAGTCACAGATCTGGGTTTAATCCATTGTTGTTTTGCTCACCATCCCACCTGAGTTTGGACCCAGCCATATGCAAATCAGTCTTGAGCGTGTTCCTCATGGCAACAGTCCAGCCGGAACTGCCAAGCCAGGTCCTCCCTGGACCAGAAACAAGCATCCTGGGACCGGTTTAGGGGTGTCACTCTTCATCAGCCAGGGTAGCTTGTATCCAGTGGCACAGCGAGCAAAGGACCCATGTCTGGGCATACCCTTCCCACTTAGGGCAACTTTAGCAACACAAAAGGATGATGGACGGAGTGCTGAACAATGCAAACACTCACCCCCAGTCACTGATCTGGGTTTAATCCATTGTTGTTTTGCTCACCATGCCACCACAGCTTGGACCCAGCCATATGCAAATCAGTCTCTACCCTGTTCCTCATGGGAACAGTCCAGCCCGAACTGCCAAGAAAGGTCCTCGCTGGACCAGAAGCAAGCATCCTGGGACCGGTTTCAGGGTATCACCCTTCATTAGCCAGGCTAGCTTGAATCCAGTGGCACAGTGAGCAAGGGACCCACGTCTGGGCATACCCTTCCCACTTAGAGAAACTTTATCAACACAAAAAGATGATGGACGGAGTGTTGAACAATGCAAAACACTCACCCCCAGTCACAGATCTGAGTTTAATCCATTGTTCTTTTGCTCACCATGCCACCCCAGTTTGGAACCAGCCAAATGCAAATCAGTCTTGACAATGTACACCATGGGAACAGTCCAGCCCGAACTGCCAAGCCAGATCCTCCCTGGACCAGAAACAAGCATCCTGGGACCGGTTTAAGGGTATCACCATTCATCAGCAAGGCTAGCTTAAATCCAGTGGCACAGTGAGCAAGGGACTAACATCTGGGCATACCCTTCCCACTTAGGGCAATTTTAGCAACACAAAAAGATGATGGACGGAGGGCTGAACAATGCAAACACTCTCCCACAGTCACAGATCTGGGTTTAATCCATCGTTCTTTTGCACACCATGCCACCCCAGGTTGGATCCAGCCTTATGCAAATCAGTTGTGACCTCCAGCCCGAACTGCCAAGCCAGGTCCACCCTGGACCAGAAACAAGCATCCTGGGACCGGTTTCAGGGTATCACCCTTCATCAGCCAGGGTAGCTTGAATCCAGTGGCACAGAGAGCAAGGGACCCACATCTGGGCATATCCTTCCCACTTAGGGCACTATATGTGCCCAGGGCCTGTAGATTAAATGCTATTGGTGGGCCTGCAGTACTGATTGTGCCACCCACTTCAGTAGCCCCTTAACCTTGTCTCAGGCCTGAGATTGCAAGGCCTGTGTGTGCAGTTTCACTCCCAATTCGACTTGGCATTTAAAAGTACTTGCCAAGCCTAAAATTTCCCTTTTTCAACATATACGTCACCCCTAAGGTGTGCCCTGGGTAACACCTATGGCAGGGTGCTGTGTAGGCCAAAAGCAGGACATGTACCTATGTAGTTTACATGTCCTGGTATTATAAAACTCCTAAATTCGTTTCATACTGCTGTGAGGCCTGCTCCCTTCATAGGCTAACATTTTGGCTGTCCTCATACATTGTTTGAGTGGTAGCTGCTGATCTGAAAGGAGTAGGAAGGTCATATTTAGTATGTCCAGAAAGGAAATACAAAATCCTGCTGACTGGTGAAGTTGGATTTAATATTACCATTCTAGAAATACCACGTTTAGAAAGAGAGCATTTCTATGCACTTAAATCTTTCTGTGTCTTACAATCCACGTCTGGCTGGGCTTAGTTGACAGCTCCCTTGTGCATTCACTCATGCACACCCAAAACACAGGATACTCAGCCTCACTTGCATACATCTGCATTTTGAATGGGTCTTCTTAGGCTGGGGGTGGAGGGCCTGACACTTGCATGTCAAAGGATAGTAGCCTGCCCTCACACAAAGGACTTCCACACCCCCTACTGGGACCACCCATTTCGGTGACAGAAAGTTCTGGAATCTGAGAGCAGCCACACATTTCCTTCCACCCAGCGTTCCCCCAAGTCTCCCAATAAAAATGGTACCTCACTTGTGTGGGTAGGCCTAGCGCCCACAAAAGGAAATGGCCCAAAACACAACATGGACACATCAAATTTTTTCACAGAAAACAGTGCCTACCTGTGGATCTTGGCCTCTAGCTCAGCCGGCACCTGGGGAAACCTAGCAAACCAGCACATTTCTGAAAACTAGAAACCTAGGGGAATCCAAGATGGGGTGACTTGTGGGGCTCTGACCAGGTTCTGTTACCCAGAATCCTTTGCAAACCTCAAAATTTGGCCAAAAAAACACCTTTTCCTCTAATTTCGGTGACAGAAAGTTCTGGAATCTGAGAGGAGACACAAATCTCCTTCCACCCAGCATTCCTCCAAGTCTCCTGATAAAAATGGTACCTCACTTGTGTGGGTAAGCCTAGCGCCCATGAAAGGAAATGGGCCGAAACACAACGTGGACACATCACATTTTTTGACAGAAAACAGAGGTGTTTTTTTGCAAAGTGCCTACCTGTGGATTTTGGCCTCTAGCTCAGCCGGCCCCAGGTGGGGCAGAACTGGCCTAAAATAAATTCCCCTTGCGGGACATAGGCGCAAAAAAAAAAAATCCCTGGTGCCTAGTGGTTTCTGCCCCCTTGGGGACAGATTGATCTAGAATCGGCCGATCTGCCCCCAAGGGTGACAGAAATGTGTTAAAATAAATTTGCCCCCCCAGGCCCCCCGAGAGTGACCTTTGCCTACGAGGTCGCTCCCCTTGCGTGACATTGGCGCAAAAAAAAATCCCCGTTGCCTAGTGGTTTCTGCCCCCTTGGGGCAGATTGACCTAAAATCGGACGATCTGCCCCCAAGGGGGGCAGAAATGGTCTAAATACAATTTACCCCCCAGGGGAGCGACCCTTGCCTAATGGGTCTCTCCCCATCTCTAAAAAAACAAACAAACAAAAAAAACACAAAAAAAGAAATTGCCCTGGCGCCTAGAGGTTTCTGCCCCCGGGGCAGAAATGGCCTAAAATAAATTTGCCCCCCCCAACCTCCCCCCCGGGAGCGACCCTTGCCTATGGGATCGCTCCCCCTGCGTGACATTGGCGCAAAAAGAAATTGCCGGTGCGTAGTGGTTTCTGTCCCCTTGGGGCAGATTGACCTAAAATCGGCTACTCTGCCCCCAAGGGGGGCAAAAATGGCCTAAGTACAATTTGCCCCCCAGGGGAGCGATCCCTGCCTAATGGGTCGCTCCCCATCTCTAAAAAAACAAACAAACAAAAAAAAAAAACACACACAAAAATTTGCCCTGGCGCCTAGAGGTAACAATAGGCCGATCTGCACCCTGGGGGGCAGAAATGGCCTAAAATAAATGTACCGCCGACCCCCAAACCACCCCCCCGAAGCGACCCTTGCCTACGTGGTCGCTCCCCCTGATCCCTGGTGCCTAGAGGTTTCTTATGCCCCCCCTGGGAGCGACCCTTGCCCAAGGGGTCGCTCCCTTATGCCAATTTCTAAAAACAAACAAAATCGCTGGTTCCTTTCCTTCCCTTTAAAGCCTCTCTAGGCCTCCCCCACGTGATCAAAAGAGAAATGCTTTGCATTTCTCTTTCGATCGCGCTGGAAGCTGAGCTTCCAGCGTGATGGGCGGAGGCCCTCTGTGATTGTCATTGCGCGATGCACGCTAACGTCACAGGGGTGGGGTCGGGGGGTCCGGGGTGGAAGGGGTTCCATCCACGACCGGGGGGGTGGGTGGGGAGCCCGGGTGAAGGACGAGGTGATCTCGTCCAAGGCACTTGGGAACCGGTGCCTTGGACGAGATCACCTCGTCCAAGGCACCGTAGCGGTTAAGAGTAAGTGGGATTTTATGATGAATGGACAAAATCCTCCGATACCTGGTATTTACTATATTGATGGAAGAAATGCATATTAGTACCTTCCTAGACGGTGGAATGGGACGTGCTATTTGGGAATAGTCTTACCAAAAATGTATCAATTGGAAGACTTGAGTAAGATTCCTGAATCAATTAAATTTCAAACGAGACACAAGCGAAAATCAATTTCTAGCATTGTGGGAGACATATTTGGTGCTATAATTCCTTCAGTGAGAGTAGTCTTAAATTCAATTAAGATTCAGAAGTTGTCCACAATAGTGGATACCATGTTGACAAGATAATCCGGAGCTATTATTCTTCTGGACACAGAGTTGGCTGCTACAAGAGCTATGGCATTTCTGATTCACCTTGAGTTAGATATTCTTTTGGCGAAAGAGGGCAGGGTTTTGTAAATTGTTAGGTTCTAATCATTGTTGTTCCTTTATCCCTGCGAAACTCAGGGAAAGTTAAAGAATTAACCACTAATGTGACTAATGCTAATAATAAAAATTAGAAAGAACTAACAGAAACAACAATTTGGGAAAAGGCTGGAAAAGGAATTGAAGATGTGGGAAATTGGTTTAGCAATGTGGAAAGAAATGCTATTCTGACAATAGTAAAATGGGTGTTAATAATTGTGTTTTGTTTAATTGGAATTTGGGGAACCTATAAAGTAATAAAATGTGTTAAGAAGAGAAAATTAGAAAGGAAAAATGACATTGTGAAAGAGAAATTAATAAGTTTTACATAAAAAATAAGAAGAGAAAAAGAAATAATTCGGAAATAAATGAGACCGCCACATAAAGAACCCCATGAGGGACGCCATTGGCAGCCCTCACACACCGCCCAGCTGCCTCCGTCAGGCAGCCTGGCGGCAGTCGGAATCATTATCTGACAGGACAGCGGTGCTGCCCCTCGGATAATGATTCCTCAGCCATCGAACGTCTGGCGGAAGGGGTGCGCCGAGGCACCCCTGGGGGCCCATGCACTTGCATGGACAGTGCAGGGGTGATTTTTGGGCAGTGATCTGTACGACGGGTGAAGCTGCACCCGCCACACAGAGGCATTGTCGCTGTCGTTAATGTCCCGGCCAGGCATTCCTATGGGCCGGCGGGCGGAAACAATGTTTCCGTCCGCTGGCCCACAGGAATGTTCTTCATGCGGCCGGCAGGGATCCGGGGATGCTGGCGGTCAGTAGTTTGACCGCCAGCATGAACACGCCGGTTTCGACTGCAGTGCTCATGATCAGGGCCAAAGTTTTAAATCTGATGACAATATTTACATTTATTAAAGAGTGATGTGATGACATGAATAGTCAGCAGAGAAGGGATTGTGAGAGTGTACGTTTTCTAATATGTTTATTGATGATTTTCATATTAAAAATGTCTAATGAACTAACGTGTACAACAAGAAACTTCTGAAATGTCTGTTTTTCTGTTCTTGGATAAGCAAAATTATATTCAAACGCTTTGGTTATTTTCCTTGATTCAAAGCTTTCATAATAAGTGTTTTCGAAGCCTGTGTAGATGTACCCGCAGCTACCCCTAGTGGGTTGCAGCGTTATGTCTTTCAAGGTTGTGTATTAACCAAGCATTGCATAAGCTGAAATGTCCTATTGTTTGGAAATGTTACTAATATCTGGTCTTTCCTCAAGGATGGAAGTAAAAGAAACTGTAAACGTTTCTTTCTGAGAACAAGATACTCGAGAGGCGATAAGACAATGGAGTTACAGACGAGACGGAAGAAAAAAAGATACATCAAAAGAAAATGTTATAGTTAGCGTAGATTTGTTAAGTTTAGGTCATCAATTTAGGTGTTGATTGGCTGAAATGAAACCACCCCATAGATTGACCAATCAGGAGTTAATTAGAATTTAGTATAACAACCTGTGTAGAATGATTGGGGGGGCTTTCTTCTTCCAGAGTGATTTTTGGAGAGCAGACGAGATTCAAGACTAGCTGTTGTTAGGCCCAAATCTTCTGGCCCTGATCATTTGGTGTTACTACCTTTGTGGTAATGTATGTTATTAAATGTGAATTGTGTCTCTGTTGCTTTTCAGGTACCACCTGCAACTAATGATTTTATTGCTGCACATTAATAGTTTTTAATAACATAATTAAGTTAGGAGTTTTTCTTAATTTGTGCTACTAAATTCTTTTTACATGAAGTCCAACATGTCAATGCTAATTTGTGGTTAGTTTGGGAATTAATCTTGATATGCTCATGGTTTGTTTTGAGACCATTTGATGCTGAACTAATGTATACTTTGCCATTATTTCCAGTTTTTGTATTATTAATAAGTGTGATTTTTTTGGAGATAATTTCTTTAATTGTATTAATCAAATTGAGATATATACGTCGTTTAAACCAAACGCTATTGGTCTTATATGGTTATCATCTGTGTTTGAGAGTTATTTTTGTGACACTAGCATTGTTAATATAGGGAAATAAATCTATGACTTTTAATTACTAAACTGGTGTAGTTATTGACTAAAGTTTTATTATATTGAATTTTGTTGTTATTGATGGTCCTCACACATCCCATTGGTGACATCCCCTCAAACCTATGTCGCTTAGATCCATTGTCCTCCTGCGCTGAATCCACTATTCAGTTTTGATAATAGCTAGGATTCTGTGACGCGTTAGCAATCTTTTGCTTACAGAAAAGAAACTCTAAACAAAAACTTTCGATGGGTAGGTGTATCAAACATGGCACTCACGTGACAAACTGGAGGTCCTGTCAGTGGTAGCTGCTGCAGTGGCTGCTGCTCCACAGCACAACTATTCCCATCAGGCAGGTGCAAGATAATCTTCCAGCATGGAGGAGGAGATGGATCCCGCTCCAACGGCAGAGTGTTCACCTAAATTTTCAGGTCTGTTTTTTGTTTTATAATGTAATTGCATTATGTCTCTGTGTGTAAACAAATGAACATAAATGTAATGCCCAAATTTATTATGCTCATTTTCATTTATCTTGATTGCTAATATTCTACCAATCAATACATGTCTATTAACTAATGTTAGAACATTGGAGTGTTGGGAGCTCCGTTATAAACAATGGAGTGCTCTGGGCTGCTAATGGCTGATAGGAGCCAGGCGCTACAACATTCCAATTTTGTGTTCACTGCTGTTGTGGTGAACAAAGGCCTCACGGAGCTCGAGGGGATTGAAATCCCCTCAGGCTCCATGAGGCCTTTGTTTAATTTATTTGAGCATTCTGCCCTCTAGTGGCAGAATGTTCTATTAGTTTTATAGCCCTCCGTGGCTGGGCTATACTGGCATTCAAATCCTGCTCCCTTGTTAAAGGCTCGGGCCTTTCACGTTGGAGCAGGCCTTTAATGGCTCGCGTAGCCCGAACAGCCGGCTATAAAGTTATAATAGGGACAAACGTCAGGCAAGAACTATCTTACCCACTTACTTTGTCTATTCCTATGCCCTCAGAAATATTAAGGAGTATACTTAATAAAGAGGTTTGTCTTTGCTCTCCCACTAGTATATCATTTTGTTTGTAACCAAATTTGATCAACTTAAATTTGTAATGAATCCAGATAAGAATCACATGTCCTACTATGCTCTCATTATGAGTGGATGACAGGAAGGTGCACATATTACAGGATTTCACCAGCAATGGAGAATAACATGCAGATTTTGATGGTTTTGCTCCAAAATTCATATATTCTGCTAATTACAAGGTATACGTCCTCTGTTCAGTTCGGGAAAATTTGCAGTCTAAAACAAAAAGGCTGCCCAAGCTTTAAACCACACAGTAACTAACAGGTGTACATGATGCATCTGTCCTGTCACTTCAGTAACTGGGTTCTGGACTACTGTATGTTATGAATGGGAAATGAACTGGACTGCATTCAGATCACTGTCACCCAGCTTGGTTACATCATTCATGATGTTGAATGGCATGCATGGAATGTTGGCATGGAGCTGGGAGGACAGTTGGGGACAGTTGGAGGAGAGCAGTCAAGGGGTGGGTTCACTATGCATGTGGCTCCTAATAAACACTGTGCAACAAATATAATTGCAGTGTTGTTTTATGACAAATTGGCGACAAGTGCCTGCTCCCCAGTCATGTATGAGGTGAACCTGAACCCACATGAAAGTGCTGCTGTATTTACTTTATAACTATATATAGGTACACTGTTCCATACAGAAAAAGAAGGAGGAAGCAGGGAAGCACCTGTACTCTCAGGAGCGAGAGCCCTCATGCATCACTAAGGATGACTGGCATCATCATCGGGAGTCGCTCCTCACTAGGCCGGCACTGCAATGCCTAGTGGGCACCCCGTAATGGGGGCTCTCTGCCGAGTTCTGAGATAGTGACTAAAAAATTCAAAAGTCCACAACAAAGGTGCTACAAGTCACCATCGAAAAGAAAAGAGGAATTTAAAATTGGTTAGTCATCCATAAACTTCATCATTTAATCGGTCAAATATAGTAAGGATGAAGACCAAGGTTAAAAGCAATTTTGAAAGAGAAGTTGAGGATTATGCTCACACAGCTTTCAAAAAATAAACAAAAATTAGAGTGTCCTAAAAATTATAAGGCACAACTATGATTTGGTCGACATGTTTCGCGTCTATTGGTCTATAGCGATCCACCGACGCTTCATCAGGACCCATATGTCTAAATAACAAACCTCTTATGAAATATATAGAAGCCAGTCACTTACTCAGGTTGACTGGTAAACCAGGTACCCTGCAACACATAGAAAAAACGAAAAAGCCAAAAGGCAATAAAACAAATGTCACTGTTATTATGTAACACAGAAAATCTGATGGAAAATGACGCAACCACATTTTGGTTAGTAGCAGTGAATGGGATATCACAAAGAAAAATGCTTACCACCCCCTACTTGAGAACAGGTTCCAAGGGGAAGGCGTCTCTAGGACTCGTAGTGACACTAATTGAGATTAAAGGTAAAAAAGTAAATGGCTGATGGCTGTACAAAGATCACATAAAGGAATCAAAAGTCTGCAATCAAGTACTACAGATAATATTGGGGGTGCTCAGGAATAGATATACAATCAAACACAAGAAAATATATAATGTAGGAAAGACTCCCAAGGCAACCGTATATTTATAGTTGTTGTACACCGTGACCTTAGGGAGGGTTATGCCCAAGGAGGTCCACAAATGGTTAGTAAAAGAAAAATGAGGAAAGACGGATAATTATCACGTATAATCTCTATCTCATGTTCATATAGAGAAAGGTTAGCACACTAACCGAATCGTCAGAGATAGTGACAGAGTGAAAGAACAGTATCGAGTGAGACAGACCTGACGTTCTTAGTCGAATGTCAGGCCCTGTACTTACATAATCGGTCACCAGGTCCTACATTCGGACCTAACCTACAGAGACTGCCGCCCGACGAACAACCGGATCGGGGCCCTCCTGATCCTTAAATGGACGCCGAAGAATTCAGCGCGTCTGTACTCAGCGCGTCTATTTGCGCGAAACAGAAAAAGGACTATAAAAAACAGAAGCGGATCAAAGGTCGACGGGGGACTACAAGTGTATGAGCACTTGTAGTTCAGGACCTGAAAACGCTTTGGAAGACAGTCAATGGGATCGCCAATGTATTTACTGTTATATTCGGACACAGAAAAAATAAATGAATAGAAAATGGATGTAAAAGAGGGAAAAGTACCCACTCATTGCCAATGTTGATTGTGAGCCCAGAGCGAAATATTATATAGTCAGTGCTATTAGGGCTCATGTATGTAATGCAAAACCTAGGCGAAAAGGGGGGTATATGTATTGGAAAATGGAATAAAGCCAGCAGAGACATAAAGCACTGGGCTATATGTATCGGGATCATCAAAGCCCATATGAGAAGGGTCTTAGTTATAAATGTGTAAATAATCTCAATAGGGCAGATTAAAAACTGGATCTGTCACATCAGGATAAAGTATAGGGAGTAACGCCAGTTAACTATAAAGGCTTCTAAGGAGAAAGAGACGTCCAGGGGATGTCATCGTTAAGTCCTTGTATATGGGTCCCCAGTTTAAACACCCACTTTTGTTCGATTCTAAAGAGTGCTCTGGGATCATTGGGGCGGATAAATGGAGCTTCAATTACCACCCACCATAGGTCATCTGGAGAGTGATGTGCCTCCAGAAAATGAACACTTAACTTAGTGGTGAGCTTCTTGCACCTAATGTTACTTCTGTGTTCGTTGATGCGAGTCTTGACAGGTCTTGATGTCATGCCAATGTATCGAAGATCACATGGGCAAGTGATCATGTATATACAATTTTTTGTGTTGCAGTTGGTATGTTTGTTGAGATACCATGGGCCAATCGAATCAAAAACAAGTTGTTTCAAATGTTTTGTGAGACCACAGACATTACAGTGACCACACGGATAATGTCCCAAAACAGGTGGGAGGTCCCATAGAGTTGTTTGATTGGACGAATTATGTGAGATGCGTGGACGTGTGTGTACCACTAAGTCTCTAATGTTGGCAGTTCGTCTGAAAGCGAAGAGAGGTTTCGGTAAGTGGTGGCCTCCACTAGTAAGGATGGACCATCGCTTATTAATCAGCTTCTTAATGGAGTTTGACAATGGAGTATAAGTAGACACACAAGTCAACCTAGCCTGGGGGCACTGTCCTCTGGGCATCAGTAGTGCTTCTCTATTGTTATTCCTGGCTCTTTTCCGGGCTTGGTTGACGATCTTGGATGGATAATTCCGTTCGCAAAGTTTTTGTTGAAGAGATTCAGATTGTCGGTCAAATTCAGTGAGTGAACTGCAATTCCGTCTTAATCGTAGAAATTGTCCAAAGGGTAAATTGTCCCGCAAAGCTTTTGAGTGGTGGCTCTGATAGAGGAGCAACGAGTTACGATCCGTGGGTTTGTGATATACACTAGTCTGAAGTTTCCCATTGTTTATAGAGATCATCAGATCTAAAAATGGTAATTGATGGTCAGACACTGTGGCTGTGAATTTCAAAAAGGGGTCAAGGGAATTGATCCAGGTTACTAGTTCCCTTGCCTTCATAATGGGACCTTGCCAAAGAATTAAAATATCGTCTATATATCGGCGCCACAGTCTTATAGAGTTGAAAAAAGGATTCGTGGGCAACAATATATGTTTCTTCTCAAAGTCATACATGTAAAGACATGCTAGACTAGGAGCAAAAGTGCTCCCCATGGAGGTACCTTGAATTTGATGGTAAAATTGATCCTCAAAGAGAAAGAAATTTTCAGTCAGGGCTAATCTAGCACACTGTAGAATGAAAGCTGCAGGGGAAGACAAAGTTGGTGATATTTCGTATAGGGCAGTCTCTATGACAAGCAAAGTAGCTTCTTGAGGAATATTGGTATAGAGAGCCTCTACGTCAAGTGTGATAATCGCTTGTGTATTCTCCCCGTCATTGATGGTTTCGATCAGGTTGAGCACCTCTTTTGTGTCCTTCAAATAAGTGGAAGAATTTCTTACTAAAGGTTGTAAAAAATTATCGCAAAAAATGGAAAGTGGTTCTAAAATTGAGCCCAATCCTGATACTATGGGACGTCCAGGTGGAGGGTTCCTTTGTTTGTGAATTTTTGGAAGACAGTAGAAATAGGGTATCTGGGGATGCTGTGTATCCAAAAAGGCTGCTTCCCTGGGAGAGATCCACAAATTATTTCTGGCTTCTTCAATCATAGTTCTGATTTGTGTCTGGAGTCTTTCTGTAGGGTCGCGATTGATTTTTGCATAGTACGTAGAGTCACTTAGGAGGCGCAAACATTCACTTCTATAATCAGCGGTATTCATAACCACTATAGCTCCTCCCTTATCAGCAGGTTTTATAGTTATCTCAGGGTCGGATGCTAGTGCGGTGAGTGCCCTCCTTTCTTTTGTCGGAATATTGATAAAGGTTGGTTTAGAGTGAAGGTTGTTAACATCGGATAGCACTGCTTTCTCAAAAGTTAAGACTTCATTGGGCATTACTGCAGGAGATGGAACAAAGGTAGAAGGTTTTTTAAGACCTGAATCGAGGGCTAGAGGTTCCTCTGTTTTATCTCTGAAGAAAAATTGCAGCCGAATCTTCCGAAAAAATTGTGCTAATTCAATTTGTAGGTGAAAAAAATCAACTTGAGGGGTAGGAACAAAGCCTAATCCTTTATTTAGTACAGAAGTTTCATCCTCTGAGAGTTGTTTAGAAGAAAGATTAACAACTAAGTCATTGATGGGGGAGTTTTGGACTGGCTCCTGGTGATCATCTGGGGCTCGTCTCTGGACCATTGGACGCGTCTGTCTCTTCCTCTCCTTCTGCCTCTGCCTCTGCCCCGGCCTCGGCCTAAAAAAGGAGGGGCAAAAGGCATCATGGGTCGTGGTTGGAAGAAGGGGAAGGGAGCTTGCCACGGCATTGCTTGATGTATCGGATACGGAGGGTAATTGTAATAAGGTTGTTGTGGTGGATTGTCGTCTGTGCTCCATCCGTCCGAAGAGGATCCACTGCTATAATTACGAGATTTTTTGAGAGGTAATGGAGCCTCATCGGATGATAGAGATCGGTTATCTCCTTCAAAATCATCTTTAATGTAGGGGTAGATTTTTTCTCGGCTGAATCGTGCAATGTCTTTTTGGAGTTTGGAAACCTTTTGCTGGGTTCAAAATTCTTTAGTTTCATTTAACTCGGCAGTAATTTCGGCAAGGCGGCATTTAAATGAGGTTATCGAAATCGTGGTTTTCAAGGTATTTTCGATGGTATTAATCTGGATCGTGATTGTATCCGCCAGCCTTTTGGAAGTGTTGATAATCAATACTAACCAATCTCTAGTACACTTCCAGGCTATTTGGGCCCAGTCTTTTCTGAAGGCTAGATCTTGCAGAAAAATGCGTGGTATATTTGACACTAAAAGGCCATTTGGAGCGATGTTGGCACGAAGATATTCGGTCATGATTGTTCCGTGCATTACGGTCTTAATCAGTTCTCGTTTCAAGGTGGATAATTTGTCCCATTCAGTTTTGAGACTGCCCGAAGGGGCAGAGCCGTCATTATCTAGTATGGAAGGTGTTTGTAAAATAGCTGTTACCATTTCATCATCATAGCTCAGACCCTGAAAATTATCCATAGTGTGGGTCTCTTGACCGCAATTCGGGGAGGATATGGAAAAACAGGGGTAACAGTCAGATGAGTCCCACAGCTAAGCTGCTGTACATAAATGCTAACACAAAAAGAGGGACTGGGAGAGTTATGGTCCAGTGTACAGTCTCCCTGTGATAATAACTATATATAGGTACACTGTTCCATACAGAAAAAGAAGGAGGAAGCAGGGAAGCACCTGTACTCTCAGGAGCGAGAGCCCTCATGCATCACTAAGGATGACTGGCATCATCATCGGGAGTCGCTCCTCACTAGGCCGGCACTGTAATGCCTAGTGGGCACCCCGTAATGGGGGCTCTCTGCCGAGTTCTGAGATAGTGACTAAAAAATTCAAAAGTCCACAACAAAGGTGCTACAAGTCACCATCGAAAAGAAAAGAGGAATTTAAAATTGGTTAGCCATCCAGTAACTTCATCATTTAATCGGTCAAATATAGTAAGGATGAAGACCAAGGTTAAAAGCAATTTTGAAAGAGAAGTTGAGGATTATGCTCACACAGCTTTCAAAAAATAAACAAAAATTAGAGTGTCCTAAAAATTATAAGGCACAACTATGATTTGGTCGACATGTTTCGCGTCTATTGGTCTATAGCGATCCACCGACGCTTCATCAGGACCCATATGTCTAAATAACAAACCTCTTATGAAATACATAGAAGCCAGTCACTTACTCAGGTTGACTGGTAAACCAGGTACCCTGCAACACATAGAAAAAACGAAAAAGCCAAAAGGCAATAAAACAAATGTCACTGTTATTATGTAACACAGAAAATCTGATGGAAAATGACGCAACCACATTTTGGTTAGTAGCAGTGAATGGGATATCACAAAGAAAAATGCTTACCACCCCCTACTTGAGAACAGGTTCCAAGGGGAAGGCGTCTCTAGGACTCGTAGTGACACTAATTGAGATTAAAGGTAAAAAAGTAAATGGCTGATGGCTGTACAAAGATCAGTTAGTATTTACTTTATGACTAGATGTGCCATTCCTGAACATTTCCCATTATTCACCATGGGATCTGGGTCTGAGTCAGCGGAAGAGAATCGGAAAAAGGAGCTCCAAACACTGGTAAGTGAATGACTGCCAGAGAGGTGCCTTGTTGGAGTCGGATCAGGATAGGAGTTTACCTGATTCTTTAGTCAAGGCAAATCGAACTGCATGTCAGCTTCTAGCCTGCAGCACCAACTGGTAACTGTATGTTTGTGTAGTGAGTGGTGCACATAACACATTATGCACATCTCATGTTTTGTTATTAAAAAGAGGCGTCAACACATGACTCAAGTGTTCAAGGCTGACCTGGTTTGTAGTGGGTACCTATGGCCACCCCAGCACATAATGACACCAGACAACCAATAAACACAATAACACTGCCACACAATGAGGCATACGGCACCACACACCAACACCTAACATAACGCATATGACATAGTCATTACCACACAGGACTGCACACCCAACAACCACACAAGGGCACACAACACTACCATTACATATATCTACAGAAACAATACATATTTGTGCTACTTCCATGCAAGTACCAAACACAAACATATCTTATACACATTACACAGCAATGACAGTGGGACAAATGGCAGGGCCACACCCACACATGCATCCCAAGCACAACATCTGGCACAACCAACACACACATCACACATGCACAAATCAAAGCCCACAAACACCAAACAGCCATGTTGAAAGAAAGGCAGGACAAGTATGTGAACATAGAATCCAACAACATGTTGGGCTAGATGTAATAATAAATTAAAACATATAGGGAGTCATTCTGACCCTGGCGGTCATGGACCGCGGATGCACCGCCAACAGGCTGGCGGTGCATCCAGGCCAATTCTGACCGCGGCGGTAAAGCCGCGGTCAGAAAAGGGAAACCGGCGGTTTCCCAACAGTTTTCCCCTGGCCTGCAGAATCCTCCATGGCGGCGCTGCAGGCAGCGCCGCCATGGGGATTCCGACCCCCTTCCCGCCAGCCTGGTTCTGGCGGTTTTGACCGCCAGAACCTGGCTGGCGGTAACGGGTGTCGTGGGGCCCCTGGGGGCCCCTGCAGTGCCCATGCCACTGGCATGGGCACTGCAGGGGCCCCCTAACAGGGCCCCACAAAGATTTTCAGTGTCTGCATAGCAGACACTGAAAATCGCGACGGGTGCCACTGCACCTGTCGCACCCTTTCCACTCCGCCGGCTCCATTCGGAGCCGGCATCCTCATGGAAGGGGGTTTCCCGCTGGGCGGGCGGGCGGCCTTCTGGCGGTCGCCCGCCAGCCCAGCGGGAAACTCAAAATGACCGCCGCGGTCTTTTGACCGCGGTACGGTCTTCTGGCGGTTCACTCTTGGCGGGCGGATCCCGCCGCCCGCCAAGATTGGAATCACCTCCATAAAAACAAAAATATGTACAGTTAAAGGGCCAATGGCCAGTCCAAAGTGCCAAAGGCACAAATGGCACCTTAAAGTGCCCCAACTAACTTCTGACTGCAAAATGACCTCCACATGGTAGTGGCATAAAGGCGATAGGCAGGCACCTCAGGGATTAGGCAAGCAGAAAAGTCCCAGTACATGATGCATTTAGTCCCTGTGATAAAACTAGTGTCACACAGTAGCATATACAGGTAGGCTACACAGATTGGAGAGGACTGACACCTCTGAGCCACAAATGCAAATGCATGGAGCTGATCATACTCAATGCTAAGGGTGATACTAATACTCACATCCATTGCATAGGTAGGATGGCCTCACATATGTGCCTATGTCATTAGACCATCTCTACATTCGGGACATGGAGATGTCTAGAACTGGGATATGTACATCTACTGACAGTAAACCATGCCAACACATCTACTATTTCTACTCAGCCAGGGTGCATAATACCCAATTCCAATAGACGATACACACAATGTCATTACAACAATGTCACTTTGCCTGCAGTGAGGCACCTCACCCCTATTACGTCCAGCCAAGTGCCAGGATACTGGGCTGTCCTCAAACGCCCATCCACCGCAGGGTAGGCCACTGCCAGAATGAGGGCCATTAGAGGGGTCAGGGCCCAACGGGCACCCCTCCCTCATTCGGAGAACATCCCCAGCTGGGCCTCCACTGTCTTCCAGGCCCAGCATCTGAGGTCCTCCCACCACTTTTGGCAATGGGTGCTCTGCGGGCTGTGGATCCCCAGGGCCCACACTTGCTTGACGATGGCACCCCAGATCCCTTTCTTCTGATGGGCGTTCACCTGCATGAATGACACAGACAGATGGAGAAAGTCAGGTACAGATGCCCCATTCCAACAGCATTGGACAATACACATCTGACTCACCAAGTGCCACATGTGCCCTTCCTCTTGGCTCACATGCCTCAACTCCATGCCCCCTGCATGCATGTATTCCCTCCCCAGTACACTTAGGCCCGTATTTATACTCCGTTTGCGCCGAATTAGCGTCGTTTTTTTCGACGCAAATTCGGCGCAAAACTAACGCCATATTTATACTTTGGCGTTAGACGCGTCTAGCGCCAAAGTATTGGCAAATAGCGTCATTTTTTTGCGTGAACGCCTTCCTTGCGTTAATGAGATGCAAGGAAGGCGTTCCCGTCTAAAAAAATGACGGCGACGCAAATGCGTCGTATTTATACTCCCGGGCAAAAATCACGCCCGGGAGTTGGCGGGTCAAAAAACCCCGCATTTGCGCCACTATTTAACGCCTGGGTCAGGGTAGGCGTTAAGGGGCCTGTGGGCTCAAAATGAGCCCACAGGTGCCCTCCCCTGCCCCCAGGGACCCCCCCTGCCACCCCTGCCCACCCCAGGAGGACACCCAAGGATGGAGGGACCCACCCCAGGGACATTCAGGTAAGTTCAGGTAAGTATAATTTTTCATATTTTTTAAAATTTTTTGGTGGCATAGGGGGGCCTTATTTGTGCCCCCCTACATGCCACTATGCCCAATGACCATGCCCAGGGGACATAAGTCCCCTGGGCATGGCCATTGGGCAAGGGGGCATGACTCCTGTCTTTACTAAGACAGGAGTCATGAAATGGCGTCTGGGCGTCGTAAAAAAATGGCGCAAATCGGGTTGAGGCGATTCTTTTGCCTCAACCTGACTTGCCCCATTTTAAGACGCCCTAACGTCATTTTTTCCCAACGCCGGCGCTGCCTGGTCTACGTGGTTTTTTTCCACGCAAACCAGGCAGCGCCGGTCTGCTTGCGCCGGCTAACGCCATTCCATAAATACGGCGCCCGCATGGCGTTTCAGAATGGCGTTAGACGGCGCTAAATTTTTTGACGCTAAACTGCGTTAGCGCAGTTTAGCGTCAAAAAGTATAAATATGGGCCTTACTCCTTACACCATCACACATACCCCATCACACATGAACATGGCATGGGGCTCACCTGTTCCTCTGGTGCCCATCCATCTGTCCATACAGGGGTAGGTCCTCGTCCACAAGCTACACCAGCTCTTATGGAGTGAAGGCTGGGGCCCTATCACCTTCAGGATGTGGTATGATGGCTCCTAGAGATGGTACACACAGCCCAGGTTGTGGAGGTCTTGCATGTAAGAGTGTCAGAAGTCAAGTGAGCAAAGCTGCAGAAAATGGTGGTCACTGCTGCTGCATACAGGACCGTCACTGCCAGCGGTGATCGTCATTGGCCCCAATCCCCCATAGGCAGCAATGTTAACCAATGAAAAGTTGCATGGCGGTTGCGACCGTCTACAGCCATGATGACATACGCCGGTGGACGTAGGTCACTTCCAACTGTCCTGTGCAGCAGGCCAGGAGGCTGCCATTTTATGCACATATCATGCCTTGCAGTCCCTAAATAAGTGTGTCATACACATTAATGTCCAAACTGTGGAGTAGGCTGAGGTTGTGCCAAGATAATATAGCTGATACATGTGATATGCATTTCACAGTGATGCTTCAGTATGCCCATAATGGTATGTGTCAGCAGTGCAAAGCATGTGTACAGTGTTAGGTGTGTGCGATGATGACATGTTCTGCTTACATGTGTGAAGTACTTTTACATAGTACATTTTCTACTCTCTATCCTAGATACCTTGCCATGAGGAGATTGATACATGCACCAGTGTATCGACCACTAGTTGACCTTGCAACTATGGAGGACAGGCATATCATAGCAGACCTATTGTCAGAATCGTCAGACCATCATGGATCTATGTGCCCAGCTGGAGCCTGATCTATTGCCTGCCATGTGCAATCACTATGCCATCTCTCCCACAGTACAAGTCCTGTCATTGTTACACTTTCTCATAACTTTCAGAATAGAGTGGGCTTCACAGCAGGGATGTCACAGCTCATGTTCAGTCTTGTGTTGAGGGATGTACTGTGTGCTTTATTGAAAAACTTGGACAGCTACGTCAGGTTTCCCCAACGTGCAGATGTGGCCTATGTGAAGGCAGACTTCTATGATATGGGACATATCTCTCATGCGATATGGGCCATAGATGGCACCCATATAGCCTTGGTCCCTCCCAGTGCCAATGAACAAGTTCATAGGAAAAGGAAGAACTACCACTCGATCAATGTTCAGGTGATGTGTCTGGCAGACCAGTACATTGTACAAGTGACAGCCAAGTTTGCAAGATCTGTGCATGACTCCTACATTCTGAAGAACAGCAATGTCCAACACAAAAAGATAATGGACGGAGTGCTGAACAATGCAAACACTCACCCCAGTCACAGATCTGGATTTAATCCATTGTTCTTTTGCTCACCATGCCACGCCAGTTTGGACCCAGCCATATGTAAATCAGTCTTGACCCTGTTCACCATGGGAACAGTCCAGCCCGATCTACCAAGCCAGGTCCTCCCTGGACCGGAAACAAGCATCCTGGGATCAGTTTTGGGGTATGACCCTTCATCAGCCAGGGTAGCTTGAATCCAGTGGCGCAGCGAGCAAGGGACCCACGTCTGGGCATACCCTTCCCACTTAGGGCAACCTTAGCAACACAAAAAGATGATTGACGGAGTGCTGAACAATGCAAACACTCACCCCCAGTCACAGATCTGGGTTTAATCCACCATTCTTTTGCTCACCATGCCACCCCAGTTTGGACCCAGCCATATGCAAATTAGTCTCTACCCTGTTCCTCAGGGGAACAGTCCATCCTGAACTGCCAAGAAAGGCTCTCGCTGGACCAGAAGCAAGCATCCTGGGACCAGTTTCAGGGTATCACCCTTCATCGGCCAGGTTAGCTGGAATCCAGTGGCACAGTAAGCAAGTGACGCACGTCTGGGCATATCCTTCCCACTTAGGGCAACTTTAGCAACACAAAAAGATGATGGATGGAGTGCTGAACAATGCAAACACTCACCCCCAGTCACAGATCTGGGTTTAATCCATTGTTGTTTTGCTCACCATCCCACCTCAGTTTGGACCCAGCCATATGCAAATCAGTCTTGAGCGTGTTCCTCATGGCAACAGTCCAGACGGAACTGCCAAGCCAGGTCCTCCCTGGACCAGAAACAAGCATCCTGGGACCGGTTTCAGGGTATCACCCTTCATTAGCCAGGCTAGCTTGGATCCAGTGGCACAGTGAGCAAGGGACCCACGTGTGGGCATAACCTTTCCACTTAGGGCAACTTTAGCAACACAAAAAGATGATGGATGGAGTGCTGAACAATGCAAACACTCACCCCCAGTCACAGATCTGGGTTTAATCCATCGTTCTTTTGCTCACAATGCCACCCCAATTGGGACCCAGCCGTATGCTAATTGTTCTTGGCCCTGTTCTTCATAGGAACAGTCCAGCCCGAACTGCCAAGCCAGGTCCTCCCTGGACCAGTAACAAGCATCCTAGGACCGGTTTAGGGGTACCACCCTTCATCAGCCAGGGTAGCTTCTATCCAGTGGCACAGCGAGCAAAGGACCCATGTCTGGGCATACCCTTCCCACTTAGGGCAACTTTAGCAACACAAAAGGATGATGGACGGAGTGCTGAACAATGCAAACACTCACCCCCAGTCACTGATCTGGGTTTAATCCATTGTTATTTTGCTCACCATGCCACCCCAGTTTGGACCCAGCCATATGCAAATCAGTCTCTACCCTGTTCCTCATGGGAACAGTCCAGCCCGAACTGCCAAGAAAGGTCCTCGCTGGACCAGAAGCAAGCATCCTGGGACCGGTTTCAGGGTATCACCCTTCATTAGCCAGGCTAGCTTGAATCCAGTGGCACATCGAGCAAGGGACCCACGTCTGGGCATACCCTTCCCACTTAGAGAAACTTTATCAACACAAAAAGATGATGGACGGAGTGTTGAACAATGCAAAACACTCACTCCCAGTCACAGATCAGAGTTTAATCCATCGTTCTTTTGCTCACCATCCCACCCCAGTTTGGACCCAGTCAAATGCAAATCAGTCTTGACAACGTACACTTAGGGAACAGTCCAGCCCGAACTGCCAAGCCAGATCCTCCCTGGAACGGAAACAAGCATCCTGGGACCGGTTTCAGGGTATTACCTTTCATCAGCAAGGCTAGCTTAAATCCAGTGGCACAGTGAGCAAGGGACCCACATCTGGGCATACCCTTCCCACTTAGGGCAATTTTAGCAACACAAAAAGATGATGGACGGAGGGATGAACAATGCAAACACTCTCCCAAAGTCACAGATCTGGGTTTAATCCATCGTTCTTTTGCACACCATGCCACCCCAGGTTGGATCCACCAATATGCAAATCAGTCTTGACCCTGTTCCCCATGGGAACAGTCCAGCCCGAACTGCCAAGCCAGGTCCACCCTGGACCAGAAACAAGCATCCTGGGACCGGTTTCAGGGTATCACCCTTCATCAGCCAGGGTAGCTTGAATCCAGTGGCACAGAGAGCAAGGGACCCACATCTGGGCATACCCTTCCCACTTAGGGCACTATATGTGCCCAGGGCCTATAGATTAAATGCTATTGGTGGGCCTGCAGTACTGATTGTGCCACCCACTTCAGTAGCCCCATAACCTTGTCTCAGGCCTGAGATTGCAAGGCCTGTGTGTGCAGTTGCACTCCCAATTCGACTTGGCATTTAAAAGTACTTGCCAAGCCTAAAATTTCCCTTTTTCAACATATACGTCACCCCTAAGGTGTGCCCTGGGTAACACCTATGGCAGGGTGCTGTGTAGGCCAAAAGCAGGACATGTACCTATGTAGTTTACATGTCGTGGTAGTATAAAACTCCTAAATTCGTTTCATACTGCTGTGAGGCCTGCTCCCTTCATAGGCTAACATTTTGGCTGTCCTCATACATTGTTTGAGTGGTAGCTGCTGATCTGAAAGGAGTAGGAAGGTCATATTTAGTATGGCCAGAAAGGAAATACAAAATCCTGCTGACTGGTGAAGTTGGATTTAATATTACCATTCTAGAAATACCACTTTTAGAAAGAGAGCATTTCTATGCACTTAAATCTTTCTGTGTCTTACAATCCACGTCTGGCTGGGCTTAGTTGACAGCTCCCTTGTGCATTCACTCATGCACACCCAAAACACAGGATACTCAGCCTCACTTGCATACATCTGCATTTTGAATGGGTCTTCTTAGGCTGGGGGTGGAGGGCCTGACACTTGCATGTCAAAGGATAGTAGCCTGCCCTCACACAAAGGACTTCCACACCCCCTACTGGGACCCTGCCAGACAGGATTGAACTGAAAGGGGACCTCGTGCACTTCTAGGCCCCTCTTTGAAGTCTCCCCCACTTCAAAGGCACATTTGGGTATTTAAACAGGGCCTCTGCCCCTACCAACTCAGACACTTCCTGGAGAAGAGAACCTGAACCAGAACCTGCATCATGCCAAGAAAACCTTCCTGGCTGCTCAGAGGACTCACTTGTCTGCTTTCTGTGAAGGACTGCTGCCTTGCTGTTTCCCTGCTGCCTTGCTGCTCTCTGGCTGTGATGAAGAAGTGCTCTCCAAGGGACTGGATAGAGCTTGTCTCCCGTTCCCTGAAGTATCAGGACCAAAAAGATATCATCTCTGCAAGAAGGACTCCTTGTGCCGTGCAAATTGACACACAGCTTGCCAGAAATGACGCACAGCCTGCACCGTGATGAAAATTTCACCGCACGCTGAACTGAAATGACGCAGCCCAACTTCACAATGAGAATATTGATGCAGCGCCAGTGTAGCAATTGGAAATTCAACGCACAGCCTAACCGGATCGACACACAGCCAAGCCAGAACGGCGCAGCCTGACTTCCAGAGAGGAAACGATGCAGCGCCTGTCATGCGGTCGAAAATTCGATGCAACACCTACTGGATCAACGCAGGTACTGTGACTTTGTCCTAGCAGCACCGGAAATCCACCCATCGTCCCCGGGGTGTCTGAAAACCCTGCAACCCAAAGAGTATCCACGACTGAGCGCCGGAAATCAACGCACAGCCGTCCCTGCGTGAAAACTAAACGATGAATCGCCGTCTGTGCAGCCTGAGAAATCGACGTACTCCCCTTTGTTTCCACGCATCTCCTCCTCTGCGGCCCTTTTTGGAGATTTTTCACACGAAGCAGGCACTTTGTGCTTGAAAGAGACTTTGGGGGTCATTCCGACCCTGGCGGTAAAAACCGCCAGGGCCGGGGTCCGCGGGAGCACCGCCAACAGGCTGGCGGTGCTCCTTTGGGCATTAACGGAAAGTCGGCGGTGTACCGATGACTTTCCGCTGCCCATGGGAATCCTCCATGGCGGCGCAGCTTGCTGCGCCGCCATGGGGATTCCGACCGCCATCCTGTTCCTGGCGGTTTCGGCGGCCAGGAACAGGATGGCGGTATGGGGTGTCGTGGGGCCCCTGGGGGCCCCTGCAGTGCCCATGCCAATGGCATGGGCACTGCAGGGGCTCCCGTAAGTGGGCCCCACTTTGAATTTCAGTGTCTGCTTAGCAGACACTGAAATTCACGACGGGTGCTACTGCACCCGTCGCACACCTTCCACTCCGCCGGCTCCATTCGGAGCCGGCTTCATCGTGGAAGGGTGTTTCCCACTGGGCTGGCGGGCGGCCTTTTGGCGGTCGCCCGCCAGCCCAGTGGGAAACCCAGAATGACCGCCGCGGTCTTTTGACCGCGGGACGGTCTTCTGGCGGTCCCAGTCAGGCCGGCGGCTACCGCCACCGGCCGGGGTCAGAATGACCCCCTTTGTTTTCTTTAAAAAGACGTAAGACACTTTATATCACTTTTCAGTGATATCTCAACATATACTGATTACATTTTAACCGTTTTGTCCTCCATTTATCCAGATAAATATTAATACATTTTTCTAAACACTGTGTGGTGTATTTTTGTGGTGCTATATTGTGTAATTGTATGATTTATTGCACAAATACTTCACAAATTGCCTTCTAAGTTAAGCCTGACTACTCAGTGCCGAGCTACCAGTGGGTGGGCACAGGATAATTTGGATTGTGTGTGACTTACCCTGATAAGAGTGAGGGTCCTTGCTTCGACAAGGGGTAACCTGACTGCCAACCAAAGACCCCATTTCTAATATATCTTATCTTAAAAGTGTACTCACTGCAGGTTGCTAGATTCACATCTCCTATGGACAGACCTATGCTGAGCTATGTGTCCTGCATACTCCTGTTCCCATGTAATTCCACTGACTGACTGTGTTATGTCAATCAATGTCTCTGCAAGTTATGTATTGAGGCATTCATGCTCATTAGCCATTGGTAACAGTTTACAGAATAAGAGTTTTGTACATGACATATGACAGCTACAGTACATTGTCATGTATTTCCTGTGACTGGGGATGTGGAAATATTATCTATTGTGCCTTGCTATGGTGGCAATCAACACATGGGTGGACAAATATGTACTGCATATGTGCTTTGTGTGGCACCATGCCTTCTAACCTGATGTAACTCTCTGTCATGGTCTTTTTTGAGGTTGGATGAGTTAACATACTGTAGTGTGTGCTTTGCATAGTGACTACCTTACATCTGCCTTGGGACATATATGTTGTACTGCATCTCCTGCAGAGGATACCTCCCTCTGGTGTCCATTATACTGCCTGTTGGTTTAGGGGGCCATACCCACATAACATTTTGCAGACAAAGCACTTGCATATGTGTAAATAAAGACACATATGATGTTGTTGTGATCAATAGTGTTTATTGGGCATACAGGGGAAATGTGAAAAATACAATACATGGTGCATACAGTGACAAACAGGTGATGAGTTGAGTGGGGTTATGGCAGTTGGAATCATCATAATAGGTGGCTCAGCTGTAGGTAGCACAGGTCAGTGTCCAAGGGCCATTGGAAAATGGAGTGTTGTCATTGAACAGTCGATAGGGTGTCTCAGTGGCACCCAAGGGAGAGAAATCAGGGGAGTTTCACTTCCTAGCAGTGGGTTTGGTCTTGGCATCTGCTCCAGTGGGATGTCTGGATGGACATCCACATTTTCGGGGGGGAGGGGGTTCATCAGCTACAGAGGGAAGGGTGCCAGAGGCCTGAGGTTCCCCTGGCAGGGCCTCCATTCCACTAGCTGCTGTAGATGTGAAAGGCTCAGATTTGATGTGGTTACAGGAAGGGGTCTGCTGGTGGTTGTGGGAAGCACGCAGGGTGGTGTTGATGTCCCTGAGCACCCCTGCAATGGAGGCCACAGTGGCATCGTAGGCCTGCCACTGCTGCATGAGCTCCTGGTGGTATTCCCTCTGCAGCCTTTGGTTTTCCCCAACATGGTAATGATCTGGCCCATCCTGTCCTGGGATTGTTGGTATGCTCCCAGGACTTCAGAGATGGTTTGCTGATCAGTTGACTCCCTTGGGTGCCCCGTCCTCTGACCCACAGGTTCTCTCCCACACCCGCTGCCCCATGTGCCTGTGCCTCTGGCCCAGTGTGCCCACTGCCAGTGTCATAACGACCTTCATTATCTTGGGTGTGAGGGGTTGATTCAGGTCCCTGTACTATGGGGTACCCTATTGTTTGAACTGTTCTTGGAGAATAGGTTTGGGGACAAAGGGTTGGCTGTGATCTTGATGCCACATGGTGGAGGGTGGTGTTTGATGTGGGCAGGGGGAGGCAAGCAGTGATAGACAGATCAGGTGTCCCAGATGGGCCAGATAAGTCGTCAATGTCCAGCCATCCAGAGGCGTTGTCCTCACTGGGGCCTTCATCCTGAGGAGGACTGGCTGTCTCTGGTATCCTCTCCATGGTGGCAGTGGCATGGATACCTGTGGATGGAGTGGGAGAGAGTTAAATGGTAGAGGTGTGATTGGTTATCTCTTTTTCTGATGCATAAAGTGGCTTGACATGATTTCCAGCAATGGCAATGACAGATGCATCACTGCAAACATTGTGGATAATGGATGTGACATGTGTTCCATGCTCCATTGAGGTAGGTGTAAATCAGGCTAGGTAACTTTTGCAGAGTGGGTGGGTTCAGGTCCTGTGTGATGGTTCACATGACAGGTGTACCCTGTTTGCTCCTGGAAAATCAGGCTTGCTAGATGTGAGTGGGGATGGCTGTACATTGTAACCTTGGCACTCATTTTGACATCGGCAGTAAAAACCGCCTACCCCTGCGGCGACGGCTGCCAAAAGACCGTAGCCGCGGCTACCAGCCGCCACCATATTATGACCACAGCCGGATTTCCGCCACAAGAATGGTGCAAGTCCGGCTGTGGCCATGCTGGTGGATGGCGGTAAGGTGGCGCTGCTGCCACCAACAGCGCCACTCCAGTAGACCGTTGCCAGACGCATTATGACCCATAATACAGCCTGGCGGTGTTCTGCTAGCGGGGGCTGATGGAGGTAGCAGCGCCCCGTCCTGGTCCCTGCCGGAGGACCCTCTGGATCCAAGTAAGCGGGTCTCCAACAGGGGAGAGGGGTGGGGAGTGTTGTGTGTATGTGTGGGGGGTGTGTGAATGTTTGTGTGTGCGTGGATGCGGGTGTGTTTTGCAAGTTGAATGCGTGTATGCATGTATGGAGGTGTGAGTGTGTGTATGTTGTGTTATGTGAATGTGTGTCTGCGTGTATGTTTGAAAGTGAGTGCGGATGTGTGTGTGAATGGATGCATGCATGTGTGTAAGCATGTGGGAATGGGTGTGTGTATGCGTGTGTGTGAAGGGGCGTGAATGTAGGGAGGGTGTGAGGGGGGTCTGGAGTGGTGGGGGTTTGGGGGGTAACTGGAATGGAAGCGGGGGATACCCCTATCAGTGACAGGGAAGGAATTCCCTGTCACTGATATGGCCTACTGCCATGGTTTTCGTGGCATTACGAATGACCCGAAAACCATGGTGGTAAGCGGGGTCATAATCCTGCAGGCAGAAAAATGGCGACCGCCGGGCTGGAGATGGATATCTCCAGCTCGATGGCTGTTACCGCCGTGGCGGGCGGAGTTGTACATTGGCGGGTTGGTGATTATATGGTGGTAAGTACCGCCAGCCTGTTGGGGGTACTTACCGCCACATTAACGCTGACTGCAGGGGTCGTAATGACCCCCATGGTGTCCAAGTGGGAAGAGGGAATGTGTGTATGCATGGTAGCTTGTCCTGTCTGTGCATTTGGTGCATATGATTTACCTTCTTACTTTCATGCCCATGATCAGTCCATTTCAGGGTTGTTGTTCTGGATAAGTGGCCATTAGGTTTGGTGACAGTGCTGTGGCTGTGTGTGGCCTTACTTGCCATTGTATTGTGCCATTGCATTGCTGTCATTGCCATGTAGTGGTCCTCAGTCAAACCATCCATTAGGTGTAGCTAGTGTAATGGCCATTCATGCAAGAGATGTGTTGTGAAGTGGACATTGCAGGTTTTGATATAAATGGGCTAGTGCATTGTGGGAGTTGTAGTGATTGTTATTGGCACTACTTTCCATGCACTTGCCAGGGAGTGTGTGGGAATTTGGGCTGGGTGGTGGTGTGGCATACAGGAGAGGGGCATTAGGTGATTAGGTGGGAGGTGTAGTGGGTGGTTGACTGAAATGGGGAGTGTTTGTGTGGTGTGGAAGCATGCTGGACAGGACGAATATGTGCCAGGGGAGTGGTAGTAACTTACCAGAGTCCAGTCCTCTGGGGATTCCAGTCAGGCCCTCTGGATGCAGGATGTCCAAGACCTTCTACTCCCAAGATGTGAACTCTGGAGGAGTAGGTGGGGGCCCACCGCCAGTCTTCCGCACGACGATTTGGTGGTGTGATCTAATGGAAAACTCCTTCCCCTGTAGGTCGTTCCACCTCATCCTGATGTCCTCCTTTGTGCGTGGATGGTTGCCAACTGAGTTTACCCTGTTGTCAATAACTCCATTTTCCCGGCAATTGATGTTTGCTGGACCTGTGCTTCAAACAGTTGTGGCTCTGCCCTGACAATTTCATTGACTGTGACCCTCAACACATCATCTGTGAAGTGTGGGTGCTTTTGTCAGGACATGGTGGTGGTTTTGAGTGGGTGGGGAAGAGTGTTGTGTGTGTAGGGTGAGAGTAGGGTGCTTGGTGGGGCAGGGGGAGGGTGTTTGTTGAATGTGATGGTCAGTTGTAGTGTTTGTGTGTATTCGTTATGTGTGTATTGTGTTGTTTGTGCAGTTGTAGGGTGTGTGCTGAGTGAGATGTGTATGTGTGCCTATATTGTAAAGGTGGTTTCTAACAAGTTTTGCCTCTGTGTATGCGATTGTTGTTAGTGTTGCAAAGGATTGTGGGTTGTGTGGGGGGTGTTCTATAGGGCAGTGAGTAGGTGTGTCTGCTGTGTGTGTGTGTCAGGTGTAGGGATTTCAAACTGGCCAATTTACTGTTATGTTCTGTCTGACATGAGTTTTTGTGCATGTCGGTTTGCACTGCCAATGGTTTTCTGCCATAGTAGGACCATTTGTAGCTCATAATCTGGTGGATGAAAAGTTGTCAGGTTGGCGGTGCTGGTGGTGGAACCGCGTCTTTCCCGCCCACCTATGTCCTGGCTGTGTCGGATTTGTGGCGGTCTCCAGTGTGTGACTCTTAATACGGCGGTCTGATTACCACCAACATGGCTGTCTTTTGGTGGCCGCCACCACAGCGGTCTCCCAAATAGACCGCAAATGTCATAATGAGGCCCACAATGTGTGAAAGATGCCAATTGTAGTAAGAGATGAAGTTAAAAAGATATTGAAGGAAATTCAAAAGGATGGCATAATCGAACCGGTGAAAGCGTCAGAGTGGTTATCTCCAGTATAAAAAAAAAGGTGATGGGCGGTTGAGATTCTGTGTGGATCTAGGTCTTTGAACCAGGCTATAAAATTGGACAGCTTTCCATTACCTAACATTTTAGAGATAGTGTCACAGTTAAGTGGGTCAGGGTACTTCACAAGACTAGATCTAAAGTCCACATGTCATCAGATTCAGTTGCATGAGAATTCAAAGAACTTAACTGCCTTTATACCATGGAAGGGGTTTTTCAATTTTCCAGACTACCATTTGGGCTGGCATCAGCTTCAAGTCTCTTTCAATGGGTGATGAATATTTTATTTGAAGATGTCCCATGAGTAATATTTTTCCGGGATGATGTTTTGATTTATGGGGCTACGGAGGAAGAACCCAACAGCACTTTGCTGAGGGTGTTAGAAATCTTGTGACAGGCAGGATTGCCCTTAAGGAAGGGAAACTGTCAGTTTTTAGTAGAGGAAATAGAATATTTCGGGTATACTATTTCAGAGCAAGGAGTTAATCCCAACGAGAATTTGATCAAATCTATAAGGGAAGCCTTGACACCTACAGGGAAAGATCACCTTAGGTCTTTTATGGGATTGGTCAAATACAATTCAAAATTTGTGAGTAACTTCACCTAAAAGACCAAGCCCATGTGAGAATTAGTAAGGAATGATAAAGAATTCCAATGGAGGATCAACAAGAACAAGCCTTTATAAGCATTAAGAATGAAATTGTGAATGCTAGGATATTAACTTTTTTTGAGCCAAGGTGTAGGACAGTAGTGACGGTGGATGTGAGTGCACATGGATTAGGCACAGTGTTATTGCAGTATGTAGGGTGGAGAAGCCGGTGGCATTTGTATCAAGGTCTTTAAGTCAAATGTAACTATGCTGTGATAAAAAGGAAAGCATTGACTACGGGATGGGGTGTGGCGCATTTCCGCACATATGTGTGAGGTATCTATTTTACATTGCATACAGATCATAAGCCGTTGTTGAGAGTGTTATGACCCAGAAGTACAAATATGGTATCTCCAAGATTGACAAGACTAACAGCTTGCCTTCAAATGTATCGTTATGAGGTGGCATATGTGGCAGGTTGAAAAAATGTACAGGCTAACTACATGTCAAGGTTGCCTATGAAAACAATGAACAAACTGATGAAGTTGTATGTTTTGTAGTTGGAGTGGAAGAGGCATTGGAAGGGGATTTCAAAGCTATTACACAAGAAGAATGGGAGCCACCCATACGTAGTGATGAAGTATTCCAAGACGTGAAGAAAAACATTTGTGTAGGATGGAGAAGGGAAAGCGAGCTAAAATTGGATGAACTTCCTTTTGTGAAATTGCAAGAAGAATTGACAAATGGGGAGGATGAGAATATAATATAATTTATGGAGACATGTTGATACGTCCTAATGAAGTTAAAAAAATTGTGATGTTGGCACATGAAGGCCATCTAGGGCAGACACTTACAAAGGAAAGACTGAAAGAGACATTTTGGTGGCCAGGGATAAACCGACAAGTAAATGAGTAGGAGGAAGAGTGTGGGTTATGTAGGAATAGTGAAAAGAGATTGAAAGTAACACGTGAGGGCATGGGTTCGCTCAGCGAAGGGGGAGGTCCTTGAAGGAAGAAACGGTGTATTGGGCCCATGGATTATTTGAATGAAAGAGAACGTTTCACCATAGTAATAGTTGATGTTGATTCAAGGTGGGTGATGGTGGAGTTTGTAAGGAATATAACTACAAAGAGTGTGATTAAAATACTAAAAGGTGTGTTTCGAAGAGAGGGAAACCCAAGTTTACCTGTGACAGACAATGTACACAACTCACGTCTGTGGTCTGTGTTGATGAGAGATTTCTGATGTGGAAACTGAATGAAACATATTTGCACATCATTGTATAATCCCCAGGGAAATGGAATGGTGGAACAACTACATTAAATGGAAAAGGGTGCCATACAGATAGCAGCACAGAATAGGGAAGGAGTGAGTGAAACAGTAGAGGAAATGGTGTGGGCATACAACACCAGAGAAAATGGAGCGACAGGGGAAACACCGTTCTGAAGGTGACAGGTGAGATACCAAGAACAAAGTTGTCACACAGTGCATGAATGAGACACATCCCTCCTGGGATAGGGGTCATAGATGGTACCCATATAGCCTTGGTCCCTCCCAAAGCCAATGAACAGATGTATAGGGACAGGAAGAACTACCACTCAAATAATGTTCAGGTGGTTTGTCTGGCTGGGTAGATGAGAGAGGAAAGAAGGAAGGAACATTGAAAGAAAGTGGGAGGATAAGCAAGGGTGATTTGGGAAAATACAATTGGGAAGGAAAAGAAATGGTGCTAATAAGTTTTTGCTTCCCATGGAGGTGCGAGAAGTTCATGAATGCCATGTGGTATTAATAAATGGGCAAACGTGAAACAAAAGGAGAGTGGCATTGTATTGTAAACAAGAAACTGTCACACAAGGAAAATGCAACATGTGGAAAGAGAGAAAGCAACAATGTTCAGGTTTCATGTTTATGGACAACAAGGAAATACTGTGAGTGGGAGGAAAAAGACGGGAAGCAAATAAAGGATTGGATTGCGTAGGAGGAAGAAACAAAGAAGAATGAAGAGAGGTGATTGAGAGAAGGAATAGAGAACACAGGATGTGTCAAATGCCAGCTAGATTTCAAGACTATGGCCCTAATTATGAGTCTGGCAGTCCTGGGACCACCAGACTCGCGGTGGCAGTCTGACCGCCCCTTACCATCAAATTATGACCATGGCTGTTCAGCCCCGGTTGGACCGCCACCAACATCACTTTTTGGCTGCCTGACGGCCTGGCGGTGCTGGCTGCCAATGATGGGGTGCCAAGGGCCCAAGGGGCCCCCCGCACTGCCCATGCACTTGCCATGGGAAGTGCGGAGGCCCCCTGGCCAGACCTGTTGCACAAATCATTGCCTGCTCTGCAGACAGTGATTTGCGTGATGGGTGCAGGTGCACCCAATGCACAACAGCATTGCCTTTGGCTGTATTAAGAGCTGATATCAATGTTATTGTGCGTTTCCCACTGGGCCAGTGGGCACAAACTGTGTTTCCACCCACTGAGCCAGCTGGAAATTCATAATAGGCCCGGAAGGAAGGAGACTGCACTGAGGGGTCTCCTGAACGCAGGAGTTTGGCGGGTGGCCTTTTCCGCCTGCCAAACTCGTAGTGACGCCCTTTGTAATGAATTGATCTTATGTACTTACATTCAAGATGTGACTATCAAAATCAAGTTCAATGTGTAAAAGTTTTTTTTTAATGTTAATATGTCATTGAGGCACGTCGTTGTCGTGTCATAGGAACTTAAGTACAATGGCTATTTTCTTATTGTTGTAAACCTTGTGTACCCTGGTTCAAAGCTTGTTCTGTTGGAAAGAAAGGGGATATGGTATGATTGGGAAATGATCTGGACTGCTTTCAGATCGCTGTCACCCATCTTGGCTACGGCATTCATGATGCATGAATGGCATGCATGGAATGTTGGCATGAAGCTAGCAGGAATGAGGGGTGAGAAGTACAGATGAGACATAGGCATGAGAAAAAGAGGGTTGAGGGTTGAGAAGTAAGGTAGAGAAGTATGGAGGATGGATGAGAAGTAGGGATGAGAATCAGGGATGAGGGATTAGAAGAAGGGATGATAGATGAGAAATAGGGTTGATAAACAGTGAGTGGGATTAGAAGTTGGGATGAGAAGTAGGGATGATAGATGCGAAGTAGGGATGAGAAGCAGGGATGAGAAATGAGAATTAGGGATGAGGGAAGAGAATTTGGGATGAGAAGTAGGGAGAAGGGATGAGAAGTTGGGATGAGAATTGGGGATGATCGATGAGAAATAGGGATGAGAGGTAACGATGAGGAGTGAGGAATGAGGACGTCCTAAAATGAATGCTGCATGGGTGACAGGGGTGGCATCCTGTTTATCCAACTGGGCTCAGTTACATGCACAGGCTCCTGGGTGTGGCTGTCCTCAGTTTGTAGGTCTGTATGCAGCAGGGAGCTCAGTTTCCTGGATCCTGGTTTTGTGTGTGAGTGCGGTGATAGGGCTCAAATGTCACACAGCACTTGCTTGGCAGAGGGCACAGCAGGCAACAGAGGGAACGTTTTCATCAGTTCAAAATATCAAAAAGATTGGAGTCTCGGCATCAGCTCAACATCATGTGCTTCTGAGCAAATCACCTAATTTCCCCGTGCTTAAAAAAATAATAAAAATGATTTAAACATTGTTTAATGTGTCTCTGTGCCTAGAATGTAAAAGAAAAGAAAAAACATGTATGTAACATAACTGGAGCTCATGTTAAGTGCACCAATACATTTGAGTCGAATTTGCGCTAGAGCGGAAAGAAGCACAATGGGGAGTGGGAGGGTGTAAAAAATAAATAGTACCTTAATCATACCGTGAGCAGCAGTTGGCCAGTAGTCAAGTTTAATTAATTTGTACTTTATCCATGCTCCAATAAAGGAACAGAACTGAGGCAATAGCCTATGATGCCCAATTAAAAGGCTGCATTGAAGAGTAAAGATGGAGCAACCCAATGGTGAGTAAGGGCGGGCTCCAAGCCCTTTACTTTACAATACCCCACGCAGTAAACAGCGCATGTGCGCTGTTAGGTGATACCTAAAAAGGGTGAAAATTTGGCCTTGATATCTTTTGTGGAAAAAGTAATAGGGCTTAAGCGTGAACTGCTGCAAACATCATAAAAGGAGTGGACAAAGATTTGGGGAGTAGGCAGGTTTTTGAAGTTTCAGCCCATAAGATGTGATGGTTGTCTCAGATTACATCATATGTATTAGGAACATTGTGATATCTTATGCAGAGTAATTTTACCTCAATCTCCTTCTCTGGGCCATTTTCACCCACCTTTTATTCAGTTTTTCCACATAGAGAGCCCATGAAGTGGACGTGCACAGCGGGTGTGCCGCTGGCAAACCAAAGGCGCGCCAAAGGCAAGCCCGTCTGCACTCGTCTGCGCCCGTCCGTGTCCGGCCAAGTCTAGGGCCAGGAAATGCTACGAATTCAGTCCCTGAAAGATTAGTCTACTTCAGGCAATCTCTCATAGCCTTTAATACTTATACAGTAAATCCTTGTCAATACCTGCCTAATTTTAACTCTTCTCCAAGTATTTGTAATTCTTGTCAACTGACTCCTCATTCTACAGTCCCTGTAAACCCAAGTTTGGAGAAAGAGCATATTAACAGATTACTCTTACTCAATTGTCATTTCCTACCAGCACACAAGTTACATTTTCATTCATAGCTAAACTAATATGTCCCAGAGGTTCTGTTTTTAACAGAAACCTGGCTGCCTATGGACTCCACTCCCAATATAATCATGGCCCTTCCCTCAAACTACTCCATACAGCATGTTGATAGACCTCAGGGAAGAGGAGGAGTGATTGAGATGAGAAAACAGAGGTTATGTTGGTAGGGAACTTCTCTCGTCTTAAGATCCCTGCTTCAGTTTCAGCTGGAGTAAATGATCTTCCCTCGCCTAAAGATAACATAAAAAGCAAGAAACTAGCTGCTACTTGTTTTCATCTATTGAGGACTTGTAGGAACATTTTTACATTTCTTCCCGTCTTATCTAAAAGGCTTACTGTTCAGGCTCTGATACTGTCTCACCTGGACCATGCGAATGTTTTATTTTTTAGCTCTCCATCTTACGTCCTAAAGAGATTACAGGTGGCGCAAAATGCTGCCGCCCGCCTTTAAATGGGTGCTCCAAGGTACCACTCTGCCAAAGCTGCTCTAGTCTCCCTCCACTGGCTCCCCATTGATCAACGTATCAATTTTAAAGCTACCTGTTACGTCCACTGGGCATTTCATAATAGCGGGCCGGCCTTTCTTAGGTGAATCATAACCCCTTACATCCCCAAAGATCATTCAGATCCTCATCCGCTTCCCTGATTAAAATACATCATGGCAACAAAGTAAGATGGGGAGGCAGGGCTTTTGCCTTTAAAGCAGGTAACCTATGGATTTCTCTACCATTGGAGCTTCGACTAGAGAACTCAGAACTTCTGTTTCATAAAAAGCTGAAGACTTTTTTCTTCTCTGTTTAGTTTGTCAGCTTTGTCTGTTTAACGGTCTTGCATTAGTGCTGGGAGGCCTTCGGGTAGCCATGTGCTTTATAAATTTCTAATTCTAATTCTAGATAAAGTCTTGCTGGACAATGATTCTGTTTTACAGCTTAGGACCTCTGCCTCTTCCCTCTGGATAACCATTAAGGTTAGGCACATTTGTGTAGACTTATGCATTTTTGCTGTATAGTGCTAATGTGCACCAAGGTGTTCAGCACATGCTGGATATTGTAAGATCAGTGCTGTTTCACACATCTTAAAAAAGCAGATATACAAAATATTTATCACTATCTGCTAAAAAACAGATCGGTATACAAATGCATTTCGCACAAAATATGCTGCACGTGAGTCAAGTAAGTTGATTGCATTCATCTTGTCTTGTACAATGTTAGGACTTAGAGGTGAGCAAAGGGGTGTGACAGATGAAGATTTAGAGGGGGATACCTAAAATCTATGTCCATTATATAGGAAATTCTGAGCTGAAACTGCAAATAGAAACACTGCACTTGTGACCTGTCCTGCCCTCTTTCCACAGGTTATGTGCCTGATTCACAATGGTAAACTTAGACTTGAAGTCTAACTTTAGGCTTGAAGTCTAATTTTAGATGTAATGTCTAAACTTGGGGCCTGATTCACAAAGGTCAACTTACACTTTTGTGTAAGTTTATGTTTTTTGCAATTTCACAAAGCAATTTTATGAGCAGTATCTTTACTGCTGCCTATCTTTTTATGTGCGTAGTCTCCACCACAAGTGCGAAGACTCCATAGTCTTAAAGATACTACTCATCAAATTCCTTTGTGAACTGCAAACAAATTGTAAACTTGCACAAAAATGTAGGTTTACCTTTGTGAATAAAGCCCTTAAACTTCAAGTCTACCTTTAGACATGAAGTCTAAACTTAGACTTCAGGTCTAAAGTTGGATTTCAGGCCTAAGTTTACCTTTGTGAATCAGGCCCTATGTCTGTAAAACAGGATTTACAGCTCATTAAGTTGTGGGAATACATCTAGAAGGGGAAAGTGTGCTTATTTCCTTTGAATTGGACTCCATGATCTTATTTTATATACTTGGAAAAAATTAATACATTGCTTGTTGTTGCCTCAAAGCAGCACTGGCAGTTATAAGGAAAAATGGAAACAAATAGCACCAATTGCGTAATGTAATATGCCACTCAATGGCATTTTGGCTTACACTAACAACACCAGACGAGTTTATAGACTCC
Source organism: Pleurodeles waltl (assembly GCF_031143425.1). Taxonomy (NCBI): domain Eukaryota; kingdom Metazoa; phylum Chordata; class Amphibia; order Caudata; family Salamandridae; genus Pleurodeles; species Pleurodeles waltl. The sequence goes on along the minus strand of NC_090436.1, from coordinate 261,983,098 downwards.
AGGTTCTCATCTATTATCAGAGGAATGGGACTCATATATCCAAGGAGGTTATAGCTATATGACAGGAACGCTGAGAGCACAGCAGTGAAAGGCATGTGTACATCTTTGGCCCAGATTTGAGAAAAGTGGCTCTTCATTACATGAAGGGCCAATTTTCTTGCACCTCAGTGCGCCCCCCCCAACGCCACCATGTGTGCACTGTGTGAATGATACGGCATGCCATGGCATACTTTAGGGTCAATAGCATAATATTTTCTGACGCTATTGTGGTATTTTGCAGGATTAGTGCCAAAAACATTTGAGCTAATCCTGCAAAGTACACAGAGGCTCATTCTAAACATTGGTGTGCCTCAATGTAAAGCCTGCACTGAGCAGGCGTTAAATAGATCCATTGAGCCATTTTTCTTGGCCTCCTAACGGAGGGACGCCCCCCCTGCATATATTATGCCAAGGACAGGAATAAGGTGATGCAAGGGTTTACAAAGTGACGCAATGCGTGCATTGCACCATTTTGAAAATTTGGCACCGTGTTTTTTTCCAACCTAGTGCCACATTTGCGTAACAAATAATTATGCTAATATGGCGCTAGGCCCTTTTTAAATTTGGGCCTATGCACCAAGGGATTAGGGGGGTTATTACAACTTTGGAGGTGGTGTTAATCCGTCCTAAAAGTGACGGTAAAGTGACGGATATACCACCAGCCGTATTACGAGTCCATTATATCCTATGGAGCTCGTAATACGGCTGGTGGTATATCCGTCACTTTACCGTCACTTTTGGGACGGATTAACACCTCCTCCAAAGTTGTAATAACCCCCTAGATCTTTTTAGCAATGCATGTTTATTTTTTCAAATGTTGCAAAGCTGTACAACAGATTAATGAGGTAATTTCTTGCTGCTGAAACATTCAGAGTCCATTTCAAGGAGATTTTCAGGATGAGTATGTGTGACTGCCTCTTGGAGGAGTACTATGCATGCTAGTGGAAAAGGCCATAGGGCTCTCCATGAAACTCGCCAAGATTGCCTCTCATCAGTATGAGGTCAATAACTATGGGAACACTTACACCTGTTATTCAGGGTGTTTAAAAACATCAAACTGCGATACGAACAGCTACGTTACAAAAATATTTTTACATACGTTTTGTAATTGAACAAGCAATTCAATGTAATATCTCGTGAATGAACTCTGTAAAATGTTTTATTTATATAGTTACCCAGAGTTGGACTAAATCTGGCAATATCTCCCGGCTCATATTTTCCTACATTTCTCCCATATAATCCAAACTTATTTTAAAGAGCACATTGCAATGTTAAGAGTGACTGGAATGTCACTCCCTGGCTGGGAACAAAGAATTCTGTCATTTTCGGTAAAGCATCCCTTTCCTATCTGGTAAGGACCCAAGTTCATGCATGTCATGTTGACACGGCAGGATACAAGAACACTGGCGGGAAGTTTCTGGCTCGAGCGCCTGCTCTTCCTTTGTTTGGGACCTCTGTCGCTTTAAACACTGATGATGTACTATTTGTCATGCTAATTATTATTATAAGTGACTAAACAGCAAATTCTAGAATGGTTTCTGCCAAGTTGATAAAACACATTGGCACGAGACATCACAGCTCAACATTTTTTAAAAATGTTAACTCAGGGAAGCACATGTTGTACCTAAGCATTGCCAGGAATTGCTAATTATTGTTTAATACGGGGGTGCGTTGTAAAACAATATTAAATTAAATATTTACCAGTTTGCATTAAACATAGAACAAACATAGCCAATTAAGTGGGATATGAGAATACGTTTTGTACCATAAAAAGTAGACAAATACCATCACACATCTTTCTCGTTCTGCTTCTCCTGCAACAGCTACTTTTTTTTATAAGCAACTTTATTTTACTTTATTCTTCAAAGCCATTACAGCGAGTACATTACTGTTATGTCAGAGATAACAATGGAGCATTCAGGGGAATATTAGCAACACAAAAAGAATGATGGACGGAGTACTGACAATGCAAACACTCACCCCCAGTCACAGATCTGGGTTTAATCCATCGTTTTTTTGCTGCCCATGCCATTCCAGTTTGGACTCAGCCATATGCAAATCAGTCTTGACCCTGTCCCCATTGGGAACAGTCCAGCCCGAACTGCCAGGCCAGGTCTTCCCTGGGCTGGAAACAAGCATCCTGGGACCGGTTTCGGGGTTTCACCCCTCATCAGCCAGGCTAACTTGAATCCAGTGGCATGGGAAGCACAGGTCCCACGTCTGGGCATACCCTTCCCACTTAGGGTGACATTAGCAACACAAAAAGAATGATGGACGGAGTGCTGACAATGCAAACAATCACCCCCAGTCACAGATCCGGGTTTAATCCATCGTTTTTTTGCTGCCCATGCCATTCCAGTTTGGACCCAGCCATATGCAAATCAGTCTTGACCCTGTTCCCATTGGGAACAGTCCAGCCCGAACTACCAGGCCAGGTCTTCCCTGGGCTGGTAACAAGCATCCTGGGACTGGTTTCGGGGTTTCACCCCTCATCAGCCAGGCTAACTTGAATCCAGTGGCATGGGAAGCACTGGACCCAAAGAATGATGGACGGAGTGCTGACAATGCAAACACTCACCCCCAGATCTGGGTTTAATCCATCGTTTTTTTGCTGCCCATGCCATTCCAGTTTGGACCCAGCCATATGCAAATCAGTCTTGACCCTGTTCCCATTGGGAACAGTCCAGCCTGAACTGCCAGGCCAGGTCTTCCCTGGGCTGGAAACAAGCATCCTGGGACCGGTTTCGGGGTTTCACCCCTCATCAGCCAGGCTAACTTGAATCCAGTGGCATGGGGGGAAGCACTGGACCCACGTCTGGGCATACCCTTCCCACTTAGGGTGACATTAGCAACACAAAAAGAATGATGGACGGAGTGCTGACAATGCAAACACTCACCCCCAGTCACAGATCTGGGTTTAATCCATCGTTTTTTTGCTGCCCATGCCGTTCCAGTTTGGACCCAGCCATATGCAAATCAGTTTTGACCCTGTTCCCATTGGGAACAGTCCAGCCTGAACTGCCAGGCCAGGTCTTCCCTGGGCTGGAAACAAACATCCTGGGACCAGTTTCGGGGTTTCACCCCTCATCAGCCAGGCTAACTTGAATCCAGTGGCATGGGAAGCACAGGACCCACGCCTGGGCATACCCTTCCCACTTAGGGTGACATTAGCAACACAAAAAGAATGATGGACGGAGTGCTGACAATGCAAACGCTCACCCCCAGTCAAAAGCCACCTAAGCATTGCCAGGAATGGCTACTTATTGTTTAATACGGGGGTGCGTTGTAAAACAATATTAAACTAAATATTTACCAGTTTGCATTAAACATAGAACAAACATAGCCAATTATGTGGGATATGAGAATACGTTTTGTACCATAAAAAGTAGACAAATACCATCACAAATCTTTCTCGTTCTGCTTCTCCAGCAACAGCTACTTTTTTTTATAAGCAACTTTATTTTACTTTATTCTTCAAAGCCATTACAGCGAGTACATTACTATTATGTCAGAGATAACTATGGAGCATTCTGGGGAATAACAACATATTTTTTAACTTTTATGGGGCAACAGCCACTTTATCATCGAAAAAGCACTTCTAATTTTTGGGCACACAAAATGACTACCGCAAATTAGCAGTGAGAAAAGAGGTAAAACCTTACACTGGCACTGCACAGATACTACTGTGAGTTAAGAGGTGTAATGCCATTTCACAAGCAGAGGAGCAAAGCTATGTGACTTAGATTGTTGCTATGCATCCTTTCATTAGTTACCAGTTCCCTGCTGCTCAGCCAGTGTGAATGTGATGTAATAGAATTTTTATGGGTGTCTGGTTGAGATAAAGGTCAGTTTGAGAGAGTGGACTAAGCCGCAAGAATGCTGCTCCTGGTGGGGCATTTACCATCTTACTTATTGCCTGAAGAAAAGACTTTGGGGGTCATTCTAAGTCTGGCGGGCAACGGAGGCTGCCCGCCAGACTTCCCCCACCAAAATACCGCTCTGTGGTCGAAAGACCGCTGAGGGTATTTTGGGATTTGCCCTGGGCTGGCGGGCGACCGCCAAAAGGCCGCCCGCCAGCCCAGGGCAAATCATCCTTCCCACGAGGACGCCGGCTCAGAATTGAGCCGGCGGAGTGGGAAGGTGCGACGGGTGCAGTGGCACCCGTCGCGTATTTCAGTGTCTGCAAAGCAGACACTGAAATACAAGGTGGAGCCCTCTTACGGGGGCCCCTGCAGTGCCCATGCCATTGGCATGGGCACTGCAGGGGCCCCCAGGGGCCCCGCGGCACCCCCTACCGCCATCCTGTTCCTGGCGGGAGACCCGCCAGGAACAGGATGGCGGTAGGGGGTGTCAGAATCCCCATGGTGGCGGAGCGCGCTCTGCCGCCATGGAGGATTCGTATGGGCAGCGGAAAACCGGCGGGAGACCGCCGGTTTTCCGCATCTGACCGCGGCCGAACCGCCGTGGTCAGAATGCCCTGCGGGGCACCGCCGGCCTGTCGACGGTGCTCCCGCCGACCCTGCCGCCGGGGTCAGAATAACCCCCTTTATTCTTCAGATAAACTTTATCATGCAATCTACGTTACCTGCCTACTGAGGATCTATCTTTGATTGCAACATGCAGTCATTGACAAACGTTTCCAGATGTGATCCTAGAAAGCTGCTACAGTCACAGGTGTGCAGGCATGGTTCTGAAAATCTATTTGTGATGATGCGAGGCATGTGAAAATGCCCTCTGTCAGGACGGCAATGTTGACCTGCAATGTAAAGCGTTTTACTCCTGCCCTAACTAAAAGAACTGCAAGTGAATCTAGTATCTGGACATTATTTTACCCTCAGTAAAAATTTATTCCTATTTGCTTAGACCTGAAATTGTCATTCAGGCCCAGAGCTTGGCCTTGAAGTCACGTTGGTGTGCCAAAAGCATACCCTTGGCTTTGCAGAAGTCTACAATCTGTGTTCTGCAGCCATGTATAGTGAATGGCGCCAGCAGTGTACCTTGCTTTTAGTGGTCAGTAGCTGAAGGAGCCTTTTTATCTGTTCAAGGTCATGAGCACGATGCCCACACTCCACTCAAGTAAAGTTTCACTTGTGTCATCACCAAACCCTGGCTAACATCCGTTTGTGAATATCAAGTGCCTATGTGTTGTGTGTGTGTGTGGGTAGAAAGACTCAATTTTGGTTGCGAGTGTATATGTATGCTTTTACCAGAGGGATCCATTATGATTGCCCCTAGTCTGACATGGCACAAAAAGGAGGTTGTGAAAGAGCCATAAGACAGTGGAAGAGTATTGTATGCATTCTTGTTGAGACAATATTACTCGGGACCCAGATGTATGGAAGGATGAACACTGCCTTTATGACTTCATAAACATGACATTTTACATATGGTTGTTAAATAGTCCTTCCTGAAAACTTCCATTTGGTTAATGGTGGGAAAAAATGATTGTGCCATCAGAGACAATTGAAAATGAAAGAGAAGTTCCAGGAGTTTGAGTGCTCCATCCTGGGAGGCTGAGAGCAGATACAGACCTGTACACTTATCGTGCTTATGTTGTGTGCACTTCTGCTTGGAGCGAGCCTCACTACTACCTCTTGTGAGGAACCATCACCTTGCACAAAGAATGTCTGAGCTGCAGAGGAAAATGAGCTTTGAAAAGAAACCAGTTTCTAACCCCAGATACTGGATCCTCAACTCCTTGCTCAAAAAAACATATACAAGTGGGTCCCCATCACCCTCACTTTGATCGAGTTTGAACTGCTTCACTGGTCAAGGAGGAGAACCAGGACTGGTATTGCCAATATCCAGTCTTTAGAAGGGGAGGGTTTCTACAAGACTGTGCTAGAAGAAATTGTGAGACGGCCAATGAACATGGGAGGTGCCTGCCTGCTGAGAGAGGAGAGAGCCTTGACACGAAGGAATCACCCTGACCATGGAGGAGAACCAAGCTGCCAAACCTGGTGTGAGAAGTGGTCCAGAGGGATCCGAGGAAACATGAGAGATGCCGAGAAAACCCATGACGTGCTCTCGTTCCTACAATCTCCCTACCCAACTGCCAAGACAAGTTAAACTGAAAAGAGGTAATTTACAAGTTACCAGTGCCAACCACAAAGTAAAGACTGCTTGAATCGGACACTGCCTTGGAGAAAGACGTAGTTGTTCTGTGCTGACTCTACCTTCATTGCACTTTAGTGCAGTGGTTACACCAGTGCCACAAACTGGAGGAGGAACATACTTCCACTGCACCTGCTGGAGAAGACTGCTTGAGGTGTCTCTGTGGAGCTGCTACCATGCTAGTTGTTTGACTGCAGAAAGAAGGCAGTGTTGCCCAAATGAGTGCAACAGCTCACCCAATGTGTCCTGTCCACTAGCACCCTTGCACTTTGTGAGCCTGGGCACATCCCACATCAGGTAATTCCATAAGCCTGAAACACACTGACTGTGAACTTTGGGTAATAGAGTTTACTGGGACAATTATCGAGGATTGATATCCCTGCATAAGAACTGAATAGTCATTTGCTACAGACTAACTTAAGGGTCACAGAACACTTGGAAGCTGCTCTTCTGCAACATAGTGGCCATGAATCTGGGCTTCCAGACTCCATCAATCTCTTAATGAATCCTGGTAGAGCTGCTAGTACATGTGCCCCGTTAAGGAGATCTGCAGTGATTAAAGCATACTTATTATTATTTTCATAAAAAGACAAACATTAGGTTGGACAATACATTATATTATAAAATCTACTGTGTGATTTTTTTGAGTGCTGAGTCTCCACCCACTATTATACCTGCACAAACTATGTCATAGCTATGTACAGGGAAGCAGATTGAGAAGCTATCAGAGAGGGAGAGAAGTGTCATTCTTTATGTGAACTCTTGTGAAGATTCAGCACAGGCACCCATCCTAACAGAAAAGTAAAGCAGTGGTTTCTGTGACTAACCCAAGATCACCTTTGGAAGTTTGGCAGAACAGCAGCTCTTTTCAAATAATAGGCATGCAGTGTCTAGACTACAGTACCAAGAGCAACACTAAAGTTAAGACTTAAGTAAGTTAACTTCTCTAAACAATATTTTATGATTAAAAAGATACCAATATTTGGTTAAGGAAACCTGGAATCATGATTGTAAAAAGAAATAGCAAAATGCCTCTATAGAAAACAGTGGAAAACTATAAGTTAATGTAATTCTGTATGTAATTTGAGTAGATCCTAGGTACCCCCTGCAGCGGATTAATGATGGAGAGATGTTGATAGAAGCTGCTTAGTTGTCCTGATCATGCTCTGTGGAGTACCAGCACAAAGGCCTTTAGACCCTTTGCTGCTAATCTTTGATGGAGTAAGGCTCAGGTAAGAGTGAGCAGTTCATCCCAGACAAATGTTTTTGGAAACTTTTTCAGAGAACAAAGTCTTTCAGTGAAGCAGAGTGTTGTGATAGACCCCTTAAGGGTGAACACCTTCTTTTCTAGGGTCCTGCAGTAGCTTTGAACTTTGGGGCTGAGTCACCATAATGTTTATGAGTAGAGGAAGTAGTACTATAAGACTACTCCTTACATTCTCCTTTATGCCATTGGGAACTGGCCACAAAACATCTAACGCTTTATTAGTAAAGTATTAGGATGGATAGCCCCTTCTATTTGAGCTATTTGTATAAACATTCCCTAAATATACAATTTTTTTCCATTTTGGTGCTTAGGGCAAATTCACTAAGGCGTGTAAGAGTAAGTAAGAGAATTCTATAGGAGTACTACTTTATGTCCTCCAAAATGCCTTAGTGAATTGGCACCATTGTGTGAGGGCAGTTTTGAAATCTGTAATTGAAAAAGTTAAACCTTTCTTATCAACACTTGGCATTTTGTCCCAATTCTCCAGAAGTTAAAAGTTCTAAGCCCCATAGTAGTCAAGATGTGTGGTGAAGCACAACAGGACCCCGCAGAGTCTCCATTTTAGGTTGCATGTTTATCTTGTCATCTTTCTCTGATGGTTACTTTTTGCACAGTTTTACACTCATACTATTATGTACTGAGAAGACACTGTACATGCAGCCTATTCCTTGTAAGTGTTGCTGCCATTAAGGCTGCACACCCTGTCCAAGGTTAGGCACACAGAATATGGTGCCCTTGTGTCATGATTGTCCATTAGAGACAACTCTGTATCCAAAGACAATTCATCACATCAGTTCTGCACCTCTGACACAGTGTGATATGATTAGTGCTATTATAAACTGCCTTTGTGCTAAATTTGTCAGAAGAGCACTTCTGCTGGGATTATCCTGGAAAGCAGTGCACTGTGACGCAGCACAGCTGAATCTGACCTCCATCCTGCAAAGGACAATAGACTGCATTGCACCAGACCAGCTTCCTGGCTTCCTGGTACAACTTACCAAGGTATGGGGTAGGTTAGGCTATCCCATATGATCTGGCAGAGGGTACTCCCACCATGTTCTCAATAGTCTAGGTAGTGAGAGATAGGAGTGTACCAAAACAGTAGCATCATCATGGTTGAATTTTTTTATCTTTTTTCACCATTCTTATAATACTGATTTCCATGCTTTGTTTCATCTGCCTAATAATCACAGCTCATGCTTTTTATGGAAGAATACGATTGATTTAATAAATGTTTGAAAATTAATTTTTGTATCTTTTTTGTCTTTTACCCTGAGCATGCAAAGTGACAGCGAAAGAGTAGATATGTTCCCACAATTTTCTTGGGAATCCAAGTAATCATGTTCGAAGTTGCCAATATCATCTGGTACCTTGGTAAGTTTAGGGGTTCAGATGCGCTAGCTAGAAATTGTGTCAATGTTTCCTGATGGTAAAGACGGACTGAGTCGCAGTATCCTGAAGTTCATGTTGATTCGAAACTCAGTCCTAATTAATTCACAGGAACTGTATAACAGGTGCATACATGTGAAGTTAAGTACAGTGCACATACACATACTATATAAACCAACTTTCATAATATTTGTTGTCTAGAATAATATTGTTTTTAATGATATGCTTGTGGTGTTAATGGTGAAACATGCTATAGAAATGTATGATGTATTGTCCTCCCATGGTGTAGGCTTACTTTGCCTTATAGAATTGATCCTTACTGCAGATTATCTATGGCCCCCATAGGCCACATAGCACCAATATTAAAATAATTCATGAAAACTTCATAACTGATTGGCAACATACGATTGTTTTTATTTATTAAATGTGTTTAAAAACTCCAACTATTGGGCTTTAATCGACTCTCAATTTTTGCCGAGGAGCTTAGGCAGTTCTGCTCTTCCAATAACAACTGCTTTGCACTGGAATGTGTGATATCTTTGATTAATGTGAAATGAGGTGTGTTAATATTTGTGGGCTGCCATCGAGAGAATTTAGAACTCTAGTTCTAAGAATGTGGTGATCCTGTAGAAGATGGTTAGAAGGCTGCTGGACCAACCGATGGCTGAGTCATTTTCTGCTAAACAACTTAATTAAAGTGTTAGCCATATACAACTGGATCATGTAATATTTCACATTGGTGACATTCTGGGATCTACGCCTGGGATTAATGCCTCAACACCTCAATCGTCTCAAGACTGGGCTATGACATAAAACTGAGGATGTTTTTCTGTCCGCCAAACATCGCACACTTTTACTTGTGTGTGATGACGAATCTCACCGAGGTCGGATTTCAATGTGGTGAGATTTATTTGGGGGTATTAGCACTTATGTTTTAAGAGTGAGCACTCGTACATGCAAGTCTCGCATGCTGAGGCTCTCGTGCTTTTCCTCGAGCTTGCTGCACAGCTAGCTGTGATCTCGAACTCCGACCTCACGCTTGAAACTCGGTCTCGCCCCAGAGTATGCTGTGGAACGAGATGGGACTACACATTTAGAACTCTGGAATATCGGCCTCTCTGTGGCCTCATGCTCAGAGTTTCTCATCTTGCTTAGATCAGAGCGTACTTTGGATCTTTCTGTGCCTGCACTATGCCTTGGATCTCTGTGCTTTCAGGTGGATGAAGCTTATTGTACTTTGAGTGGCTCAGGTGACATCACCTGCACGTTCTGAAAACCCCTAGATTTAAATTCAAGCTTCAGTTCTTCTTCATCAATGTGCTCTATAATCATTGGCTGAAATAGTACACATTCAGATTGGGTGCATTGTAAATAATCTTTATTGGTTCTAGTTCCTCCACTCAGATTGTTTTTCGTTTGCCACTATTGACGTTCTGGAAAATAAGAGGAAGAAGAAGATATTAGTTTATTGTATTTAAAGAAGATAGATGGAAAAAATATACCTATATGTTTTTTTTCTATTTTCCTTTTTTCACCAGGTTCTGAATATTTCTAAGGTACTGGGTATTGGGGTTAGAATTGAGTACAAGTTGTTATTTCGGGTGTCAAATCGGCAAGGGGTGGTCATTTCACATCAACTGTAATAGTTTATTACTCTTAGGGCCATATGTACGAACACATTTTTTCATAGACACAGAATGGCCAAAACTGCTTGCTACATCTGGCCCTTACTGTTTAAATTACAACCGGCTATTGTCTTATTTAGTCAGTATTGTAGAATATACAGAATGTTGTACCTCCTCCATTCTTTTTGGTGTCTCCTAGGGAAACTTCTATAGAGTGGTCCAAGTGAAAAAAGTGTTTTCACTTTATTTCAGGGTGTGCAGCACTCCTTTAAATACAGAGAAGAAAACCTCATTGTAGAAAAGTCCCCTCTTTCTGTCATGCTTACCCCTACTTTTTGCCTAATGTCAGTGTGCTTAGGCTGTTTTCACTGGGATCCTACTAACCAGGACCACAGTGATAGGTGCTCTATCCTCAAAATGTACCTGTTTTGCTACTTCCTACACCCCACAATTGGCATACTGGTGTATCCCTGCAAGTGGCTAGTATATGGCACCTAGGTACCCAGGGCGTTGGTACACCAGGGGTTCCCCATGGGCTACAGCATGTATTATGCCACAGATGGGAGCCCATGAAAACTGTGTCTGCAGGACTGCCATTGGCAGCCTGCGTGAAAAGGTGCATGCACCCTTTCACTACAGGTCACTTCACTAGGTCACTATAAGTCACCCCTATAATAGGCCCTTTCAGCCCAAAGGGTAGGGTGCAGGTCTGCGTGTGTGGGGGCACCCCTTCATGAGCAGAGGTGCGCCTACAAACTCCAGTTCCAATTCCCTGGACTTAGTAAGTGTGCGGAAGCCATTTTGTCTATGTGCTGGCCACTGGTGGCCTGTGGTCCATGCACCTAATGGTAACTCCGAACCTGGGCATGTTTTTTTAACATGTTGGAATCCTACCTCAATACTGATTCCAGTATTCATGGCATGATTCCAAGCACTCTGGGGGTTCCTTAGAGGATCCCCCAGTTCTGTTCCTGCCAATCTTCCAGCGTCTGTGGGCAGCCCGCGCTGCTGCGCCCCCTCAGACATGATTCTGCCCTCCTGCTGGTTGACCAGCTCAAGCAGAGGACAGCAGAACAAAGGATTTCCTGTAGGAGACGGATGCAACCTCCTCTCCTTTGGAATTAAGTGTCACAAGGCCGGCTAGGGGTAGCCTCCCCACGCTATCAGACTGCTTTGAAGGGCACATTTAGAGCCCTCCTTGCATAATCCAAATTGCACCAGTACAGGTACCACTGGGCCTTGCTCTGGCATGAAACACACACAGGAAAGGCCTCCTTTTTGAGAAATTTAGGGACTCCCTTGAGGGTGGGTCCCCAGATTCATCATGTAGTACTCCACCAGGACTCCTCTGCAAAAACATCTTCTGCTCCTGGCCTTCAGAACCACTGCTGGGCAACACAGGGACCACACAAGGCTGCAGCGCTTCTGCTCCTGGCCTTCAGAACCACTGCTGGGCAACACAGGGACCACACAAGACTGCAGCACCTGAGAAGACTTCTCCTTGCAACATTGTTTCTGAAGCTCTTGTCAGCAATCTACAACATTTCCACGGCTGTGCATCCTCTGGGGTTGGCAAGACTTTATCTGCACCAAGAAGCAAGAAGCAATCTCCCTTGGAGAGAAGGAGTCACTCCCCTGTATCCACAGGCACCTAAGACAGCGAGGTCAGGCTGATGGGATCCTCTGTCCTCCAGACCTGTGAAGATTCTCTAACACGGGTGATGGTTCTGGGTCCTTTTTGCCTTCTATCTAACATGGGAGATGGTGACTCATTGCCTCTTCTATTAGGGTGGTATCCCTTTGCACTGCAACTGTTTCAGCAACCAAGGCTTGTTGACTCCTGCTCTGAGGGATCTTCAGGCTCCAAGTACCCCCAGCACTGTACCTCTGAAATGACAGTCTCCTCTCTGCTGCTCCAGTGACATGGGACTCCTCTTCAGGTGTGCTGACTAGGCCTCACTGCAACTTATTGAGCCTGCTGCCAATGTGTTGCTTGTGGGGGCTATGACTGCTTCTGCTTGCTCTACTGTCTTCTGAGGATCAGCCTGGACCCCCCTTCCAAGGGTTGATCCCCAGGACCTTGCTGGTCCTCCACAGCTTTGTAAAACTTTCAACAGCTCCTCTTGCGATTGCTTGAGCTTGTTGGTGGCCATCCTGACCGATGACCCATCTGCGATCCGGCAACCGGCGAAAGACAGCTCATAGGTGACTTCAGGGACTCCTCTCCAGCTCCTGGGCCCCGCAGCTGGACTTCATCCATCACTGTAAACCCGGCTCTTCAGCTACAGAAGGGTGAGCATTGGCTCCTGCCCCACCTGGACACTCCTGAATGGACTGGACTCTGTCCCCTTCTTTTGCAGGTCCTCTTCACCCAGAATCCACCCTTGGGTTCCACTGGTCCCATCCTGCTACTGCAATTTCTAACCGCAACTTCCCCATGTTAGCCTGTGGGAAACCGAGTAACTTACCTCTCTGCACACAGGTGCTAGGGGTCTTCTAGATACTTATCTTTTGGTGCTCAACTCTCTCCCAGCTATTGTCTAACTACACCATACAGTTTGGTGGAGGACACCTGTTCGCATTACATATGTTCAGTATATGGTTTGACCCCCTGTAGTGCCCTTGCTAATTTATCCTCTTCCTAATTACTTACCTGTGTCTATTTGTTGTGTTCATACTTCCAGAGGGAAGTATACCAATGGTAGTCTAGTACTGCTAGGTAATATAGTGCCTATAATAAAGTACCTTTATTTTTGCAACACTGTGTGGTTCTTTTCATGTGTGATAAGTAACTGTATGACTACTGTGGTATTGCAAGCGCTTCACATGCCTTTTAGATATGTCTTGGCTGCCCACCACAGCTACCAAAGGGAGCCCTGGCTGTCCAGACACTGTAACACTCACTAATTGGGGTTTGCTTGGACCCAGTGTAAGGTGTAACACCATAGGTGTCCACCACACACTGGGTTGGCTTCCTACACTCATTACTTCTTCATTGTCTAGGACCAGAGGGTCAGGATATGCTTGAACATCTAACAGAATGTGATGAAACTGAAGAAAAAGGGATAAATAAATATAAATGTGCATAAATAAGCTAGATAGATATTATTTACCTTAAGTTACCACTTTGCCAAACGTTTTCAGCAATCACAAGAATCTGTGGAAAAATACGTGACTCAATTCAAAAAACTTGCTTCCTCATGTCTATTTTAAGGGGCACTGGTAGAACTCATTACGGACCAATTTATGTTGAGATGTTACATTGAGAAAACGAGAGATTAGCTTTGGCAAAAAGATGACCCTAAAACAGATGAAGTGATCCTGATCGCTAGCTTGTGTTGATGTCATACAGAGAGAAAATGGGGGTTTGGATTCAGAAAAGGTACACAGTATTACTAAGTCACAGGTTGGAGATGTGAAAAATAAAATACAGGAAAGTGTTTTGGATGTGGTGTCATAGGTCTGATGGTGAACAACAATATTTGTCCCACTTCAGGTTTTATATGTAAAGTATGTGCTAAGAAGGGTAATTATCGAAGGAATTGCATTAAGTACATTATAAAAGAGCAAAGTGAAAGAGATTGTGGTGGGTGATGAGTGTGATTATGTACTCTTAAGTGTGGGGAGATACTTTTGCAAATACAACAACAAAGTAAGTAGAGTCCCGTTGACAATGTTAATATCAATGGTTCAATGGTGAAGATGTTGGTTGATTTTGGAGCTAAAATTTCTCTAGTACCTGGAGTGTTTTATGAGCATCATCTAGCTAACAAAATCAAATTGTTCGAGCTGGACATTAGACCACTAGCTTATAGAGGTCAACCAATAAAACGTCATGGGTACTTTGTTAATGATTTGGAATGCATAGGGTGCATTACAGCTGGTAAGATCTATGCACCACATGTACGTAGCTTTTTTCTTGTCGCAAACGTCCTGATTCACAGACTCGGGCCATTTGCGACAAGAAAAAAACATTTCAGTATGTACAAACCCTGTTTTGCGATTCAGTAATCTATTTACCACATCATAAAATAGGTTTGCGAGTCTCAGTTAGGAAGGGGGGGTTCCATTCCTAATTGCGAATCACAGTTCAATGTATGTTTGTTTTGTGACCGTGAATGTGGTCACAAAAACAATCGCAGTTAGCACCAATTTCAAATTGGTACTAACTCATTTGCAAACAGGAAGGAGTCCCCAGGGGACCCTTTCCCCTTTGTGAATGGTAGCGCAGAAAGAATTTCAGAGCAGGCAGTGGTCCTATGCCTGCTCTGAAAAAATGAAAAGAAAATTTTTCATTTTTGTTTTTGGAATACAGCCCATTTACCTTTCAGGAAAATGGGCTGCGTTTAAAAAAAAAAAAAAACTGCTGTATTTAAAAGCAGTCACAGACATGGTGGTCTGCTGTCCCCAGCATGCCACCATCCCTGTGAGTGGAGCCATTTCAAATAGAGTCACAAATTGCAACCTACCTCATGGATATTAATGAGTTAGCAACACAAAAGGATGATGGACGGAGTGCTGAACAATGCAAACACTCACCCCCAGTCACAGATCTGAGTTTAATCCATCATTCTTTTGCTCACCATGCCGCCCCAGGTTGGACCCAGCCATATGCAAATCAGTCTTGACTCTGTTCCCCATGGGAACAGTCCAGCCCGACCAGCCAAGCCAGGTCCTCCCTGGGCCTGAAACAAGCATCCTGGGACCGGTTTCAGAGTATCACCCTTCATCAACTAGGCTAGCTTGAATCCAGTGGCACAGTGAGCAAGGGACCCACATCTGGGCATACCCTTCCCACTTAGGGCAACTTTAGCAACACAAAAGGATGATGGACGGAGTGCTGAGCAATGCAAACACTGACCCTCAGTCACACATCTGGGTTTAATCCATCATTGTTTTGCTCACCATGCCACCCCAGATTGTAATCAGCCATATGCAAATCAGTCTTGACTCTGTTCCCTATGGGAACAGTCCGGCCCGAACTGCCATGCCAGGTCTTCCCTGGACTGGAAAAAAGCATCCTGGGACTCGTTTCAGGGTATCATCCTTCATCAGTCAGGCTAGTTTGAATCCAGTTTCACAGTGAGCAAACGACCCACATCTGGGCATACCCTTCCCACTTAGGGCAACTTTAGCAACACAAAAGGATGATGGACAGAGTGCTGAACAATGCAAACACTCACCCCCAGTCACACATCTGGGTTTAATCCATCGTTCTTTTGCTCACTATGCCACCCCAGGTTGGACCCAGCCATATGCAAATCAGTCTTGACCCTGTTCCCCATGGGAACAGTCCAGCCCGAACTGCCAAGCCAGGTCCTCCCTGGACTGGAAACAAGCATCCTGGGATCGGTTTCAGAGTATCACCATTCATCAGCCAGGCTAGTTTGAATCCAGTGGCACAGTGAGCAAGGGAACCACGACTGGGCATAACCTTCCCACTTAGGGCAACTTTAGCAACACAAAAGGATGATGGACGGAGTACATTGGGCCGATTTTCCAATGCACTAGAATTTCTCTTTGGTGAAGTCTTTGATGGCCTTGAGTCTTAAGAACAGGAGGCAAGCTCAGTCTAAGTCCTTGGAGAGCACTTGTGGGGTAAGGCAAAGTTCTTCCAGCAGAGTCAAGGGGTCAGTAGCCAGCAGGGCAATCAGCAGGTGGGCAGTCCTTCTAGCAAAGCAATCAAGATGAGTCCTTTGGGCAGCATGGCAGTCCTTTTGACAGAGTACAGTTGTAGGGCCAGAAGTGTCTAATTTGGTGGGGTCACAGACCCAGTATATATACATAAATGAGCCTTTGAAGTGGAGGACCCATCATAGATTGATTTTGGAGTGCACAATTTCCCCTTACAACCCAGCCCTGTCTGCCAGGCGTTTGGGGCAGGTCATCAGTCCTTTGTGTGAGGTCAGGCCACTAGCCTTTGAAGTATGAGAGCCCTACCACCCTTCCTGCCCAGAAAGACCCATCAGTATGAAGATGAATGTAGATGCAGCTGAGGTTCCTGTGTTTATGGCTGTCTGGGTGGAATTCACAAGGGGAGATGTCAACCAGCACAGACCAGATGTGGACTGGAGACAGACTGTAAGGCAGTGAGAGCAGTAAGGGCAGAGAAATGCCTACTTTCCAAAAGTGTCATTTCAAAAATAGTAATGTAAAATACTACTTCACCAGTAAGTGAAAGTCTAGTGTTTTAACTTTAATTACAGTTTGGGTGAAACATGCCTTAAAATGTACCATTGAAAAAACGTTGATGGTACATTTTCATATTTTGATGGGACTGTTGCAGTCCTGTCCTACATTCACTCATTTATGTAGTTTGACTTTTGCAATACTTCTTTCATTCAGCCTTAAGGAGATTCCGGTTTTAAACTTTTCTTCTGGGCCAAAGTAATGACTTTGCCAGCGTTTGCACTTCAAAGCCTGAACAGCTGTTGGACCCTGTCTCCAAAGCATTCCTGTCTGTTCCTTGTGCTGGTGCATGTTTAGCTGCAGAGCACCAACGTAGACACCCTTGCATCATGGTGCAAGTGTGCCTGCATTGTGGACAGCATTGTTTTTATGCAGGTATGGGCAACTTTCGGCATAAAAACAATCTTCAGAGGCATTGTCCTCTTTCTTTGTGTACTGTAGAATGAGAAATAAAGATATTTTTCCTTTCCTTCCCTGGGAAGGCATAGGATTCCCAGGTCTACCACTAATGTTAAACCTAAGAAGGTGTCAAAATCCATGGGTGGATGTTATAGGAGGCTGTTCGCTTTTGCTTGTAGTGGGTAACAGAGGTACTTACACCTTGTGCCAGGTCCAGTTATCCCTTATTAGTGTAGAAGAGGTGTTTCTAGCAGCTTAGGCTGATAGAAGGTAGCTATGGCAAAGCAGCTTAGGCTGAACTAGGAGACATGAAAAGCTCTTACTATACCACTGGTGTCATATGCACAATATCATAAGAAAACACAATACAAAGAGTTACTAAAAATAAAAGGGGCATATTTATACTCCGTTTGCGCCGAATTTGCGTCGTTTTTTTAGACGCAAATTCGACGCAAAACCAACGCCAACTAACGCCATATTTATACTATGGCGTTAGACGCTTCGGGCGCCAAAGTGCCCGGAGTGTGCGTCATTTTTTAGCGTGAACCCCTTCCTTGCGTTAATGATATGCAAGGGAGGCGTTCCCGTCTTAAAAAATGACTCCCAGGCCTTTACGTGGTATTTATACTCCCGGGCAAAAGAGACGCCCGGGAGTGGGCGTGGCCAAAAACGGCGCATTTGCGCCGCTTTTTAACGCCTGGGTCAGGGATGGCGTTAAGGGACAAGTGGGCTCAAAATGAGCCCAGAGTGCCCTCCCCTGCCCCCAGGGACCCCCCCTGCCACCCTTGCCCACCCCAGGAGGACACCCAAGGACGGAGGGACCCATCCCATGGACATTAAGGTAAGTTCAGGTAAGTATTTTTTTTTTTTTTTTTTGTGGCATAGGGGGGCCTGATTTGTGCCCCCCTACATGCCACTATGCCCAATGACCATGCCCAGGGGACAGAAGTCCCCTGGGCATGGCCATTGGGCAAGGGGGCATGACTCCTATCTTTACAATGATAGGAGTCATGTTGATGGGGGATGGGCGTCGAAAAAATATGGCGCAAATCGGGTTTAGACGATTTTTTAGCGTCAACCCGACTTGCACCATTTTAAGACGCCCTAGCGCCATTTTCCCCCTACGCCGGCGCTGCCTGGTCTACGTGGTTTTTTGCCACGCACACCAGGCAGCGCCGGTCTGCTTGCGCCGGCTAACGCCATTCCATAAATACGGCGCCCGCATGGCGCTTCGGAATGGCGTTAGACGGCGCTAAAATTTTTGACGCTAAACTGCGTTAGCGCAGTTTAGCGTCAAAAAGTATAAATATGGGCCAAAGTACTTTATTTGTATGGCAATATGCCAATAGTATCTCAGTGAGTACCCTCAGTATGAGGATAAGTTATATACACAAGATATATGTACACAAACCAAAATTAGGTAAGTAATAGCAAGAAAAGTAATGCAAACAGTGTAGAATTACAGTAGATTGCAAAAGGAGCACATAGGGGTGGGGCAACACAAACCATATACTCCAAAAGTGGAATGCGAACCACAAATGGACCCCAAACCTATGTGAGCTTGTAGAGGGTCGCTGGGACTGTAAGAAAACAGTGAGGGTTAGAAAAATAGCCCACCCCAAAACCCTGAAAGGTAGGTGTAAAGTGCACGTACTACCCCCAGAGAGCACAGAAGTCGTGATAGGGGGGTTCTGGAGGAAGAACAAACACCAGCAATGCAACAACAGTGGATTTCCGTGCCTGAGTACCTGTAAGACAAGGGGACCAAGTCCAATAGTCACAACAGTGTTGAGAGTGGGCAGGAGCCCAGGAAATGCCAGCTGAGGGTGCAAGGAAGCTGCACCGGATGGAAGAAGCTTGGAGTTCTGCAAGAAAGAAGAGAGCTAGAGACTTCTTCTTTGGAAGACGGATGTCCCATGTCGCGATGAAGCTTGCAGAGGTGTTCCCATGCAGAAAGACCACAAACAAGCCTTGCTAGCTGCAAGGGTCGCGGTAGAGTTTTTTGGGTGCTGCTGTGGCCTGGGAGGGAACAGGATGTCGCCACTTGGAGGAGGAGACAGACGGGGTGCCCAGGAATTCAGGGAGCCCTCACAGAAGCAGGCAGCACACGCAAAAGTACCTGAACAGGCACTTGGAAGGAAAGTGAACTGGAGTCCATATGAAGTCACAAAAGGGAGTCCCACGACGCGAGAGGACAACTCAGAAGGTTGTGCACTGCAGGATAGAGTGTTGGGTACCCAGGCTTGGCTGTGCACAAAGGGAATCCTGGAAGAGTGCACAGGAGCCAGAGCAGCTGCAAATAACGCGGTACCCAGCAATGCAGTCTAGCGTGGGGAGGCAAGGACTTACCTCCACCAAACTTGGACTGAAGAGTCACTGGACTGTGTGGAGTTCCAGGGACCACGCTCGTCAGGATGAGAGGGGACCCAGAGGACAAGTGTTGCAGTCTTTTGGTGCCTGCGTTAGCAGGGGGAAGATTCCGTCGACCCACAGGAGATTTCTTTGGAGCTTCTGGTGCAGGGTGAAGGCAGGCTACCCCCAGAGGATGCACCACCTGTAAACAGTTGAGAAAGCCGGCAGGATGAGGCGATACAAGGTTGCTATTAGTCGTCTGGCTAATTTGTTGCGGTTTTGCAGGCGCCCTGAGCAGTCAGCAGTCGATCCTTTGGTAGAAGGTGAAGAGGGAGATGCAGAGGAACTCTGGTGAGCTCTTGCATTCGTTATCTAAAGAATTCCCCAGAGCAGAGACCCTAAATAGCCAGAAAAGGAGGTTTGGCTACCAACAAAGGAGGATTGGCTACCAAGACAGGTAAGAGCCTATCAGAAGGAGTCTCTGACGTCACCTGCTGGCACTGGCCACTCAGAGCAGTTCAGTGTGCCCCCAGCACCTCTAACTCCAAGATGGACGAGGTCTGGGACACACTGGAGGAGCTCTGGGCACCTCTACTGGGAGGTGCAGGTCAGGGGAGTGGTCACTCCCCTTTCCTTTGTCGAGTTTTGCGCCGGAGCAGGGCTGGGGGATCCCTGAACTGGTGTAGAATGGCTTATGCAGAGATGGGCACCATCTGTGCCCATCAAAGCATTTCCAGAGGCTGGGGGAGGCTACTTCTCCCCAGCCCTCACACATATTTCCAAAGGGAGAGGGTGTTACACCCTCTCTCAGAGGAAGTCCTTTGTTCTGCCTTCCTGGGCCTGGGCTGTCAGGTCCCCAGGGGGGCAGAAACCTGCCTGAGGGGTTGGCAGCAGCAGCATCTGCAGTGGAGACCCCGGAAAGGCAGTTTGGCAGTACCCGGGTACTATGCTAGTGACCCGGGGGATCATGGAATTGTCACCCCAATGCTCTGGCATTGGGGTGACAATTCCATGATCTTAGACATGTTACATGGCCATGTTCGGAGTTACCATTGTGACGCTATACATAGGTAGTGACCTATGTATAGTGCACACGTGTAATGGTATCCCTGAACTCACAAAGTCCGGGGAATTTGCCCTGAATGATGTGGGGGCACCTTGGTTAGTGCCAGGGTGCCCACACACTAAGTAAGTTTGCACCCAACCTTCACCAGGTGAAGGTTAGACATATAGGTGACTTATAAGTTACTTAAGTGCAGTGGTAAATGGCTGTGAAATAACGTGGACGTTATTTCACGCAGGCTGCCCTGGCAGGCCTGTATAAGAATTGTCAGAGCTCCCTATGGGTGGCAAAAGAAATGCTGCAACCCATAGGGATCTCCTGGAACCCCATTACCCTGAGTACCTCAGTACCATATACTAGGGAATTACATGGGTGTACCAGTGTGCCAATGTGAATTGGTAAGTTTACTCACTAGCCTGTTAGTGACAAATTTGGAAAGCAGAGAGAGCACAACCATGAGGTTCTGGTTAGCAGAGCCTCAGTGAGACAGTTAGGCATCACACAGGGAACACATACAGGGCACATACTTATGAGCACTGGGGCCCTGCCTGGCAGGGTCCCAGTGACACATAGACTAAAACAACATATATACAGTGAAATAGGGGGGTAACATGCCAGGCAAGATGGTACTTCCCAACAGATGTATGGGAACCCGTGGAGTGCCTCCGTGAGGAAGAGCAATGCAAAGCAGTGATCTTCACTGCCTTGCGTTACTCCAAATTTAACAAGTAATCAGGGCCACACAAGGTGGCCTTGCTTGGTTTGAAATCTCACTTAGGTTTTGTTCTGCCCTTGCGCCTTCTTGCATGGTGCAAGGGTGATGCCAAACTCTTGAGAAATCATTTCCTAGGTTTTTGTTAACAATTATGCAAAGCTGTTGAAAGGTATTGTTTCTTGTGTTATGCTGAATTGAAATGCTTTTCAAAGCAGCTTTTAGCATCCAGGTGCTCATACAAAATCCGGAACACTACAGAAAGTGGGTTATTAAATTGGCAGAGGACAACCTACACCAACCCAATAAACACACCCTGGTTAGGTCTCACCACAAGTCTCAGTGAGACTTTGCTCAACCCCTGGTAACTGTAGCAGACAACTATTCACAGAAGTGTTTTACATGAAAACAGAACCAACCATGTTATCTCAAAAAACAACAAAACAAAATTCCCAAACCAACTTATGAAAATGGAGTAAAAGATAAAAAACAAAATTGACCACAATTATTAGAATTGGATAAGGGAAACTGAAGAGAAAAATTAAAGTGCCACTGAAAAATGTCAGTTCATGGTTGACCAAGACCAAGGTGTGGTATCAGGCTGACCATATTTTAGCGGACGTTGGACACACATAGCAAGTTATCCTGGTCAAAGTTTTTACCTTGGTTCCTAGTCACTTTCTTGGAGCTAAAAGTCTCTCAGCAAGCATAGTTGATGGTTGAACTCAATGCTGGTCCTTCAAAGTCACAAATCTTATCTTTGAGCTGCCACTAAAAACATTGGTTTTGGAGTCAAAATCTCAGAGCGGTTCAACATTTTTTTCTTCTCAAAATCCTTCATCAGCATGGCAGAAAGTTTTGAGTACAACAAACATGTTTTTTATGCGCAACTTGGTTGTGACTGCTCTTGTACGAATCTCTCTCCAGCCAGGGCAACTGGAAGGTCCAGTCCTAGTTGACAGCCATGATTTTTTTAAGTTTTGAGTGCTTCTCCCTTTGTGCCTCTGGAGCAGGCAAACAGGAGGCCAACCATTTGACCCTTGGAGAGCAGCCCGAGGTCCTGAGTGTCATGAGGCTCCAGAACGTATTGTGTTTTCTTTCTTCCAGTATGAACATTTTCCTCAACTGTGGGAAGGTTATGGTAAGGTGGCAGCCTTGTCCTGTACAGTAAATATACAAGTTTTCCAAAACATCTTGTTACTTTTTGCACCTTATGCCCACCTCCTTTAATAACACTTTCTTTTGCTTTACTGTAAAAAAAGAAGCCTAAATCCAAAATGGCTGACCTCTTCTTCACTCGAGCTCTCCCTAAACTACACCCCTATTTTTATGAGCACTCCTCCCTCAGAGGCAGAGCCAGGGACTGTTTGTATCTGATGGGACTAGAGATAGAAAGTGTAGGAGTAAGAGCAGCTGCTGTCAGCCTCATTTGGCTTCTGCAAATTAAAATAAGTAGTGTGGAGGCTGTCCTTTGTTCTGCCAACTGTTCAAGTCCCCCTCCCAGAGGGCTAATCTCTGTTCAGTGTCCATATGCTCACAAGATCCCTTTTGTCCTGGGCCCAGAGGCCAGGTAATTGCTCTCTGGTAAACAGGGCTGTTAGTTTCAGCCAGGAATGTGTATTCAGCCTCTGGAGGTAAGATGAGTGTGAAACTGGCTGTAAACCACATTTGGCTCCAACAGCACAAAAAATATTTAATATTTAATAAAGATAACTTTTGTTCAGGTATCAAAATCGCCATGAAATTAGGTTTTAAAAACTGATTAGAAAATATTTTTGTATCAATTTTCTAGAATCTTCCTAAATGAAGGTATGAGTTAAAAAAATTATTTTTATCACTAAGAATCTATTTCACAAGAATAGTGTGCCACTTTCCTATATATGTTAAGCACTTAGACCTATGGGTTTCGAAAGTAGTCTTTACAGTTGACTTATTAATATATAAAAATAGCCATTCCTACACAGCAAAGGCATTTTTCCTTTCCATGTATCACAGCAAAACCTTTAACCCCTTACATGTTGAGACCTATCCCCCTTGCCTGCCCCCAGTGCTAAGACTTTCTTTGATGTTTGGGAAAGTTCAAGTTTAACTTTCATAATATATTCCACAAAAAGAAGCAAGCCAAATGTTTTATTTTTTCCTACATTTTGGGGATTCTAAAGGTAACCAGGGTGTGTTGTTTCGGGAAATTAACCAAACACAGTAAAATGTTTAGTTTTTTTTTTAACAAAATGGGAAAAAGTGATGCATAAGAAAGTATATGTTTTGTTATACAATTATATCAGGAAAAGGTTTGCTGTGAAAAGACCAGCCTCCAGATTTTGGGACCAGGAAGGGTTGTAAAAAATAATGGGGCATATTTACAAGAAATGATGCATAACTGCACTGGTGGAGTTGTGCATCAAAATTTTTAATGCTGGCTAATGTAATTTCTTATCGCCATGCTTATGCCATATTTACAAAATGGCGCTACATTGTGGTAAGAAAGGGCTAGCATAAAAAATGATGCTAACCTTTGCAACATGTCGCAAGAAAATGATACTAGTGCCACAAAAGTGGTGCTAGCATGATTAACAGCACGTTCTGTGATGCTAATTGTGCTAGTGTCACTTTTTTCCTTAAAAGCATAAAAAAACAGCAAAAACAACACAAAGAAGCCATAAAGTGAAAAAACTGAGAAGTCAGGAGAGACCCCAGAGAGACCCCAATCAGCCCAGTACAAGCCAGGGGGACGCACAGCTTTGTAGGGTCTCCAAATAAACTACACAACATACAACACACACCACCTACCACCTCATCCAGAGCCCTGGGCTCCTAGCATGCAGACATCATCTTCCAAAATGTATTGGTAGGAGTCCAGCAGGAGCTGACACAGAAGGTTCAGGTGGAGCTGGAGGCCTAGCTGGAAATCCATAGGTGTGTCATTCCAAATAAGGACAACTCTGCTGACATCAGAGGCACCCACTCTCTGCTACATGGAATCCAGCAGTCCTTGGTCGACATAGCTGGTGTCCTGAGGCAGAGGCTCGAACAGGTGCGCTCCCAAAGTGGCAGCAGTGTGATTGAGAACAGGCTGGGGGCTATCCAAACTGTCCTTAAGTCCATGCAGTGGATACTGGGCTCCCTTAGTGACAACCTGGCTGCCTACTACTGTGATGTAGCTGCTGTGTCGTGAAACCAGCAGTACCTCGTTACAGTGATGCCTTTCATCTTTCCACAGATGACAGCTGTCTGGACCTTTGAGTCCACATCTCAGCCCCTAATGTGTGTGCCCCTCCTCAACTTCAACACCTGCACCACCCATGGCATGGGAGACACCGCACACATCAGAGGATCAAAATATGGAAGGAACAACATTGATCCGAAGAACCACCCAGTAGCTACAGTCTGTGGCACATGGACAGTTTCTCTTTTGCTCTGTGCTTACGATCATGCCAGTGTTACAACATATATCAACATCCACCCTTCACTCTTCTACTGTTGACCCATCACACATGTGAACTGTTGTTGTGACCAATTTCTACCTATTGGCAATGTGATCACCTCACAAAAGAATCACCTTCAAGCCCCTGACCTACGCCTACAAGGCCCTACATGACATCGGATCAGCCTACCTCAACCACAGTGTCTCCTTCTACACTCCAGCCAGACAACTCCACTCCACCAACCAGGCCCTCAACAACATCCCCTGCATCCAGAAAACCACAGCCGGAGGAAGATCCTTCGCCCACATCACCACCAAGACCTGGAACACCCTCCCCATCCATGTCAGGCAATCTCTCGCCCTGTCTCAGTTCAGGAAGGACCTCAAGACCTGGCTCTTCGACTGACCCTCAGCACCCCATTACCTCCCCCAGCGCCTTGAGACCCTTACATGTGAGTAGCTGTGCTTTACAAATCCTAGATTGATTGATTAATTGACCTCCTTACTGATGCACTCCTCTCCTACACATGTACCATGACAAGTTACCCCCTCTGGACCCTGTTTGGACTCCCAATGGTTTGTGATCTCTGATAGGGTTAGTCTCCTGTGCACTGTACAGTACAACCAGTTGCATCCTTTCACATGCAAATTAATCAACACTACAGATCAATTGTCTTGAATCTGTGTCTGAAGCAGTAGCTGTGTGAACTTTATGCATTGTGTGAAGCTTGTTCACTGAGGGGCCTATGTACCAAAAACATAGGGCAGTGTGGTGCTGCAAGCAATGTAGCTGCGCTGAGCTGCATCATCACTAAAACGCAGATAATTACTGTATACAGTAGGAGACTGTGAAACCATGTTTTTCACTAGCACTAGTGCTGATGCAGCTGTCTAGTGTCAATGCAGTCACACTTGCACCATATTAAAAGGGTGTCTGCATTGCAGGGACTGGATATTTATGTGCAGGAAGTTTTCCTCCATGCACATATAGAAACAGTAAAAGGGCCTTGCTCCTACCATGAAAGTGGCAAAATGCAGCACACCAACAATATGCGAAAGTCAGCCTAAAGATTTGTCTGACTCCCTGTTGTGACATGCAAACCATATCCCTGGGCTGATGTCATTGTTTTGGCACTGTCTCAGGTCTATATTTAATTGTAAATCTGAGGCAGTGCCAAATGCAATGGTATGTTACATGCAATGGGTGTTTCATGGGTAGACCCACAGCCGCACCCATTGAAATGCAATGGGTGCTGCATGGGTAAGCCCACACCATGCCCTTCTGCCATAGAAATCTGCGTTGGTGGGGAGCCAGGTATACAATGTGGTGATAAGCCACCCAAAGTGGATTTATGCCACCTCAACAATTAATGAAAGGGCACATTGCCACAGGAGTATTACATAAAGAGATGATCTGGTGGTGCTTGGAGCTTGTTAATATGTCCCTGAGTACTTGCACAAGGGATATGTGTGCATTTGTGACATACACAAGTCACACACACTGACTGCAACATTATTGAGATGACTGATAGCTATGTGAACTAGCAAGTCATACCAGAGCATCCCAACCACGGCATCTGACAGTTATCCTGAATGTAATGTGATAGCTGAAAGCAATCACGACACAAATGGCTGGGCCTAGCAAGGATGGTAGTTACAGGAAAACCATTGATGTGACAGTAAGATGATGCATGTGTAAGAGTGTGTGGGACAGTCATGAGTTTTCTCATTCACAAAATCTAGATTTAGGGGGAGTGCAAATGCAACAACATAATGGCAATGCAAGTCACATTACTCAACAATACAGTAAAATTCTGTACGAATATCTGTTTTGGGATGTGCATCCATGCACTTCCGGTGTGTCACATACATTGCTGAAAGATGTATGGAGTTGCTGATGTGACACCATTGCTAACCTGACAATAACTTGACCATAGGGGATGCATGTAGTCACACATGTAAACCAAATACTACTTGCCGGGGCATGTGCCTAACATGACTGCTGCATACATGCTACCACCTACACAGTAAATCAGAATGGAGACCATATATTAGGAATAGAAAATAGGTTTATTTAACTACAAAGCTAAGCCTAAAAACACTAGACTACCTATACTAGCCTATACTACACTACCTTAGCCTAACATCATCTTAAACCCCCCTTAATAAACGTCTAACGACAAGAACAGTGAATAAAGCTAAATATTGATTAACTAAACATATGGCCTAAACAAATATATATTTTTGTAGACTTTTTTAAAATTTGTAAATGATTTGTATTTTTTTATTTTTGATGTACTCATACCCAAAACATCCCAAAAATAAAAGAGATACCCCAAACTCCCCACCTCAAAGAAAAAACTATTAATAAGTACTATAAACTAATCTACACTACGCTATCTAGCCAAACCTGAACTCACTAAATACGCCAACTATATACATGTATATTTCCGAAGAGAAGGGATGTGCTGATTCGTGTCCAAGTGTCCCCTTAGCACTTCATTATATGTGCTTTGAGCTCAAGAAGCAATGACAAAATCAGGCCATTTTAGTGCTCCAACTGGGAAATCCAGTACTTTTGGTCCTCCTACTCTGTTTGAAATTCCTGCACGTAGAGGGGCTCCACATAGGTTGTACATAATAGCGGGCAGAGTACTCATCGATGGAGCCAAGATCGAAGGTCCTGCCACAGGAGAAGTGGCACTGCCTGTAGCCACATGCCTTGCTGCTGTGTGGGTGGTGGTGGTGGTGGATTGTTCCTTTGCTGGACCCCCTTGAGGGAAGGTTTTCCAGGCCCCCAATGCATGCTCCCACTCATATCTTCTCCGCATCCTCAGGTACCCCATGGCAACCTACTGAATGTGATGGTACCTCTCAGCCCTCTTCGCAAATTGTTGCTTCTGGGATGCACTCATGTCGGTAGCTGCAACATGAATTGGGCATGTCAGTCAAATCTAAGTTTGGCAAATGAACAACATGCATGCAATGACTTCACCATCTGCAGTTGTAACACATTGTCCAACACAATTCACCATAACATTCTGAAGGGCAGGAGGGATACACATCTGCACACCAACCATCAACTCCACATTGCCATGTCCATGGTATTGTGGCTAGCTATTGTTGCATGACAACTTTGAACCATTTTGGAAAGTCATTGAAGGACCATGTTACCATTGACTAAGATTGTTATACACATCAACCGTGTAACCATGCAACATCATACTCATCATTGTGGTTTGCTCATCAATGTCCCTCATGCTTGTGCAATTGACCTCAGATCTGTTGACATTTGACAAACTCATCTGAGCTGCAGGTAAAATGTGGTCTTTCAACAGGACCACATATGGCAAGAACATATGTCAGGACTCATTGCTAACTGCTAAACTGATTGTGACAGGCATCAAATGTGAAATTGCAGGGTGATGCAGTCACTCATGTTACACAGAGGATGATGACACTACTCTCATATTGACACAGAACTGTGCCTGGTGAGCTGTGCCATGACTTGATGCATAGTCCCAGGGTAACTTGTTTCCTCACATTATGCTGGACATTGGTTGTATAAGTGTCATAATCTATGCTCAGTGTGTTGCATCACATCGCTCAGAACCACCATCTCATATGTGGGTGCATGCATGGCCTACACCTCATCTGCACATGGAACTTGGAACAGAACTGGCTAATGCTGAACATTGTGTGTCATTTGTTTTTCCATCACATCCTGGGCACCATCTGGTTCACCATGAGTAGATGATGCTGTGGGTCATTGAATGCCATATGTCAGTGGTGTATGGATATCCCTCTGGCCAAACATACATGCCAATATATGTGAAGATGAAATAGGTTAGAAATGTTGCAAACTACGACTCTGGTAGCGGAGCATCACACCACAATGTGGTTGAAACTTTAGCAGATCAACTGGGGTATGTTGTCTACTGACCTGCAAAGATTAGGTGACTATTTATATAGTTATGTATCACACCAGGACCTGAGTTACTCAGTGCTATGTGTGGCACACTAATCAGTGACATTTAAAGTCAACATCTTGCAACCCTGCACACATGTCTTGGACCCTTAACTTTGGCCACATGCCATACTGTCATCACTGTCATGGGACTCGTGTACCATGTCCAACATTTCGATGGCTGTTGCTACATGTGTTGCCACCAGTGCATTAACTTCATGAGAAGCACATCCTAGACACAACTGCAGCCATACAGTCCATATCCAGGTTTAGCTTACTATGTTTGTGGTAACATACATGCACTTGATACATGGCATTTCAAACAACATACAACTGCACACACAACACTTGCACAACACATTACACATACAGATTGTGACTCACTGGTTGCATCAGGGTCATCAAGAGGGAGCATGAGACATGACACTGTGAATGTTGCAAAATGAACACTATGGACAACTTTTGCTCATCAGACATCATTTGTCAATAACCCTAGTATATCTATGTTGATAAATACGCAAGAATGGCATTACATATGTCTCAGTGACATACATTGGTAGGGCAGGCTGACATGTACACATATGTGCTGGAACCGAACATACATGTCACAGCTACAATACTAAGTATTGCAGATGACTTCCTACTGCAACATATTTCAAGCATTGTAATTGTAATGTCACTTTGCACATACATGACTCACAGCACACACTCAGCCATGACTCCCTTTACTCCTGTGTAATTGTAGGTCAAATGTGCATGACTATGCAACATACATCAGTAGTTAGGCACTTAAGGGATGTGAACACATGCTCCTGGTAACCATGTACCCTTCCACCATGACACAGTTGTGACGGCATTGGTGTACATCAGAATCTAAGTGGGAAAACCGATTGGACAAGGACAAGAATAAGCCTTTTGTCTCCTTAAAAGTGCAGTGTTGCCATTGCAATGGTTGTTTTTTTGCACCAACACAATACGTGCAACCCTTTGCCTTAAATTGGTAAAGGAGTCCCTATGGCCAACAGACATGTACCTGCAATTGTAAAATAGGAGTCAACCACATGGATTGTGTACTCGTCCACAGTTTCTCCAACCTCAATCCCAATGTGGTTCAGAATGTCCTGCTCACAATGTCTGCCCAGCAATGTTTGAGTGACCAGGCAGTCCGCTTTATCTTGAAGATCCTGTTCATCTGGGAAAGGTCCTTCCCCCACCACAGCTTCCTCGCCTCTGTCCAGTAGCCCTCAATTGTGCTGCCACCCATTGCCACCATTTTAGGCAGCTAATGGAGCACCAGCCACATGAATCCACCTAACTCCTCAGTGCTGAGGTGACATGCCCTTCCATCGCATGAGATTGTGTCCCGCACACCCACCATGCCCAGAACTAAAAAAAAAAAGCTCAAACAACATCCAACTGACCCATCTTACAATACTACCCTGAAGACAGCCACCTCACAATACAATGGCAACACAATAAAAATGACAAATAAACAGGACAATACTGAATCCAGGGACAATAAATGGACAGTAGACAACACAATAGACACCTCAAGCACCACCCCAAGACACAGCTGCCAAATATACCTCCTCTCAGCAAGAGAGACAAAAAGACTGTGACTGTAAAATTAAAGTGAAAGTAATTTTGCAGTTCCTGGTGTGCAGCATGGCAGATCCATTACCTCACTTCCTGTGTTGAAATGTCACGTTTTTGATGATGTGTCGTTTTATTTTTTTTAACCTTATACACCTATGCATGATTTTTTATTTCTCATGGCAACACAACATTAGGCAGTTCCAACACCTCTCATGGTATGCGTAATTTTTGGCAGATGCAATGCCATCAGGAAATACACATGGTGAAAATGCGTCATTATTTTTGATGCAAGTCATGTAATGTGTCAAAAATTGGTGGTGGCCTTGGGAAAATCCCTTTTACATGTATCCAGTCATGTGTAGTGTTGTGACACCTGGGAATACTTCAGATCAACATACTCCTCTCTTTCCATGTGTGAAAGGTATGTGTTGTAAGTCTACATGTGTAATGGTACATGCCTTACTGGGACTAGACAATGCACAGGCCATGTTTCCCATGAGTCTTGTCAATGGCAAGTTCATAGGGTGGCTTTCTGTGCCAAGAATTATACACATGTGCAAGCCCCTTGCGCACCATTGCACCTCCGTAGTGCCATTCATTTTTATGCTACGGTGGCTCTAAACAGGCACTCACCATGCACCATATATACAAAGTGGTGCAATGCAAGCATTGAACCATTTTGTAAACCCATTGAGACACATCATACCTGCGCAAGGTATGATGTGTTCAAGGTGGGCATTCCCCGGCAGGGAGGCCCAAGAGCAATTGCACTGGGGAAGTTACACAATTTCATTGCACCAAGGCAGGCATTAGAGTGACGCCAGTGCTACGTCCTATGGGCCTACCTGAGCTTCCTTGACCTAGCGCAACTGTTTTTGGTGCTATTCCAGCAAAGCGCCACAACTGCACAAAAACGTTTGTCACAGTTGTGCTAACAAATGCTATGGTGCACTGAGTTGAGAATACACGGCTACCATGGTTTTGTTAGGGGGGCTCAAGACACTCCAAGGAAACTAGTGCATCACAACCAATACATCAACATCTTGTACATGGGCAGCTATGTGTGGTCACCTCAGCCCTTTGATCAGTTGACACCCAGGGATACTATGGACTAGTCATGGAATGTGGCCCATACACCCACATATGGGACTGTGCACGTCAGACAATTTGTGCTTTGTCTCAAAGAACAGACAGCAGGCTGCCACGCTAGGGGTGGCAGTGTTTGAAATGCATGGTGCTAGCAAGTGTGGTGGTCTCATTTAGGATCCGCTTGCTCAACACCATGTGTACAATATTTTTACTGTAAGTGTACGTCTGTTGGGGTACATGCATTATTGAGAGCTGACTACACAGATGTCTCATTTACACTGCTTGTGTAGCCACACAGCTTAGGACAGATGATCTATGTGCTCCACATGTTCATTCACATAATACCCTTGTTAAGAGTATATCTTGGGATGCTTTTGAATTTCCCGAGATTGTGGCAGGTTAACAACCCCTATGACAGTGCATTTATGTGAAAATCTAATGTGTATCCGAAGCAGCAGACATCAGGCAGTTATGCAACATGAATGACTTACAGCTCCCCATAAAGGCTAATGGTGGGATTTTTAGGACAGACATTTGCCATGGCTGTGTTTGTCATGCCATGTATGTGGTTGGCTTGTGTTCTCCATGTGTGATTCCTTCTGCCTGCTACAGTGGTTAGTTTGGTATATCAGTGCAAAAATGTAAATGATGCAATCATGGGTCATAATGCACTTTCAGTACAATATCTTTGGTCATGTCAGTGACTGACAGTTTACCCTCTGTTGGTACATCACTATTGGCTGTAAGTGTTATGATGTGTTTTACAAAACACAATTGGCTATGGTGATTCTTACCATTAGTCCAAGCTCACAATGTTGGGCTACACAAAGCTGTGAGCACCTAAGGGAGACATAAAGGTTGAATTTTGTGACAATGTTTTCTCAATTAAAACTTTGACAGTACAATTCCTCACCACATAGTTTTACACAATATTCCCTTGTAGCTCACCCTTTTTATGGCAGAGCTGAAATCAGACAGGGAAGGCAAGCTATGCTTCAGTGCACCCTCAAGCCCAGGTTTCCAAATGTACATCTACTCTCCCATATCCTATTATCTACTAGGACTTACATGTTATTGATGTTAGCCTTTCCCTAGTATCTACTAAGGACTCATAGGGGATTTCTGTCAGCCTTGCCTATTATCTACTAGGGACTTACTGGGGATTTCTGTCAGCCTTTCCCTATTAGCTACTAGGGCCTTACATGGGACTGTACTCTTATCAACTGGGAATTACATGAGTTTGTGATTTGGAATGGTATATAAGCCTTTATTACATAGGCAGTCCATTAGTAGATAGTGGGACACAGACATGTCTGTAGACGCAGGGTACATATATTGTCAGTTTACACATGCATCACTTATAATTGTTTGTGCTGGGCAAGCACACAGGGGAACTTGCTGACAGTGTGACTTGGATGTTAAGTAGCCTACACAATGTGTGTGCCTATGTGTGTGGTCTTACATATCCACAATGTTGTATTGTGTATTGATATATATAGATCGTATAGACATTCCCACCTGTAGAAGCCAGATATTGTACCATAGGCCTTAATTGCCACATTGCTGGCACTGTTGGGACAATTGGCACTTGCTCATCATCTTTAGCATCCTCACTATCCAGTCCTTCATGGATGTCACTGTAGTTTGCCCATGTGATAATTGCCAATGAACCTTGAGTTTGCTACAGGACAAGGAATGTTTACCATAGCATATCCATTGTATGCAGAATGAGTGACTGACATCCACACTCCTCCAGACTCCAGCCACAGCACTTGTGTAGTCTGTGAGTTACTCCACAAAGTCGGTGTGCCAGTTAAGTACAGGAGTGCGTCAGCTGTCCTTCAATATGTGTGTGATTAATGTGGACCCTCACTCACATTTGCTATCAAAATCCTTTGCAAAATTAGTGTGGGTGGATTGTACATGTACTCCTGACAGCTGTGGTACACACATGTATGTGAAAATATGTCTGTGTCCTGATAGACACATGGATTTAGCCAAGGGAATGAGAGATGCCATGACATTGTTTGACATACGTGGGAGATGAGTACTTATTTGGGTGGGTCAGGCCTAGACATACTGATGCAGTGTCCTCCATATGTCACACACTATTTGTAATGCATGTGCCTGTCACTGAGGGATGTGTTATGAATTTTTACATGTGACTGAGACATTAAGACATTGTGTTGTCACTTAGCTGACACAGACCTACTGTTGTGGGCACTGACAGCTCTTGTCCTACCAAGGGTTGACATTTGGATAACATTCCTCACATGGAGTAGGAATGTTGCTGCTGTCAAATCTCAACCCAACAGACCTCTGGAATATATGTGTTGCTATGCAACATGTATGTTGAGCTTGGAATGCAAACATTACACCCAAACATTCCATTCTCATTGCTTTATGTGTATTTGTTTGGTATTCCCGAGTATGTTCCTACTTGTTTTCCCACTGTTGTGGCCTACTCTTACTTTCCTAGATGTATATGAGTTGCTGTTGCATTTGGATGTGACAGATACTCCAAGACACTTGTGTGATTTAGTGACTTATTTACAGGTTTATTCTAAGTGACATGTTAATTGCCAAACTTAAGTGAAGAAATTCTCAACAATGCATGAACATCTGCGTGCCCCAGCAGTGGTATTTTGTCCTTCCCCATCCAGAGGTGGAGCATTATTTTTCTCATTGTCCACCTGTTGATCCCCGGGGACTGTAGTCCGCACGTCGATGTTGTGCAAAATTGCACACACAACAATCATTTTACATACAAATGGAGCTGAGTACAGCAGTCTCCCCCCAATAAATCTAGGCATCGGAATCGTGACTTCAGGATGCCGAATGCCCGTTCCACAACATTCCAGGTGCGGATGTGAGCCACTTTGTAAGCCTTCTCAGCATCGCTCTGTGGATTGACAAGTTATCTTCACACATGGCTGGATGCCCTATTCTTGGTCAGCTGCAATAGAAGAGAGGAGGCAGTGTCAGACTTGCTCTTGTGTTACCTACCAACTAGCTTTGCACAGTATTGTCTAAGAACTAGAGATTCAGGCATCTGACATTGTGTGGTTCCCTGTTTACATGCATTATTGTAGCTGTGTGTGATGATGCACCTTCCAGTCAAGGGTACAGGCTTTGGGGCTTGGTGATTGTGTGAATAGTGTGGAATGACAGTTGACCCATGCGGGATGTGTGTGATGTTGCAGATTATTGCACATGTGCCCATGGGACCTGCCAATGAGCCATGTTGTGTCAGTTGTCTCCTAGTTTGTGTTGCATGTGCCCCGCGGACATGGCACATCTCCCTTGCACACAGAGCTGTTATCTATATTTCCTGGCAGGCATGCATGTGTATGTGTAGACCTTATGCAAAGTGTGGCATAGTGGCTCAAGATTTATTGCCATGTCTGGGGCTGAATTTTGAGCCCCTGTGGCACAGGGCAGTGCAGGAAAAGTGCTGCTGTGCGACCGTACACCGCTGTGAAATGGCAGCCATGTGCCAAATCTACTGGGTTGTTAAGAGTATATCTTGGGATGCTTTTGAATTTCCCGAGATTGTGGCAGGTTAACAACCCCTATGACAGTGCATTTATGTGAAAATCTAATGTGTATCCGAAGCAGCAGACATCAGGCAGTTATGCAACATGAATGACTTACAGTTCCCCATAAAGGCTAATGGTGGGATTTTTAGGATAGACATTTGCCATGGCTGTGTTTGTCATGCCATGTATGTGGTTGGCTTGTGTTCTCCATGTGTGATTCCTTCTGCCTGCTACAGTGGTTAGTTTGGTATATCAGTGCAAAAATGTAAATGATGCAATCATGGGTCATAATGCACTTTCAGTACAATATCTTTGGTCATGTCAGTGACTGACAGTTTACCCTCTGTTGGTACATCACTATTGGCTGTAAGTGTTATGATGTGTTTTACAAAACACAATTGGCTATGGTGATTCTTACCATTAGTCCAAGCTCACAATGTTGGGCTACACAAAGCTGTGAGCACCTAAGGGAGACATAAAGGTTGAATTTTGTGACAATGTTTTCTCAATTAAAACTTTGACAGTACAATTCCTCACCACATAGTTTTACACAATATTCCCTTGTAGCTCACCCTTTTTATGGCAGAGCTGAAATCAGACAGGGAAGGCAAGCTATGCTTCAGTGCACCCTCAAGCCCAGGTTTCCAAATGTACATCTACTCTCCCATATCCTATTATCTACTAGGACTTACATGTTATTGATGTTAGCCTTTCCCTAGTATCTACTAAGGACTCATAGGGGATTTCTGTCAGCCTTGCCTATTATCTACTAGGGACTTACTGGGGATTTCTGTCAGCCTTTCCCTATTAGCTACTAGGGCCTTACATGGGACTGTACTCTTATCAACTGGGAATTACATGAGTTTGTGATTTGGAATGGTATATAAGCCTTTATTACATAGGCAGTCCATTAGTAGATAGTGGGACACAGACATGTCTGTAGACGCAGGGTACATATATTGTCAGTTTACACATGCATCACTTATAATTGTTTGTGCTGGGCAAGCACACAGGGGAACTTGCTGACAGTGTGACTTGGATGTTAAGTAGCCTACACAATGTGTGTGCCTATGTGTGTGGTCTTACATATCCACAATGTTGTATTGTGTATTGATATATATAGATCGTATAGACATTCCCACCTGTAGAAGCCAGATATTGTACCATAGGCCTTAATTGCCACATTGCTGGCACTGTTGGGACAATTGGCACTTGCTCATCATCTTTAGCATCCTCACTATCCAGTCCTTCATGGATGTCACTGTAGTTTGCCCATGTGATAATTGCCAATGAACCTTGAGTTTGCTACAGGACAAGGAATGTTTACCATAGCATATC
Organism: Pleurodeles waltl; assembly: GCF_031143425.1. Classification (NCBI taxonomy): domain Eukaryota; kingdom Metazoa; phylum Chordata; class Amphibia; order Caudata; family Salamandridae; genus Pleurodeles; species Pleurodeles waltl. The sequence goes on along the minus strand of NC_090436.1, from coordinate 261,946,996 downwards.
CATTGTATGCAGAATGAGTGACTGACATCCACACTCCTCCAGACTCCAGCCACAGCACTTGTGTAGTCTGTGAGTTACTCCACAAAGTCGGTGTGCCAGTTAAGTACAGGAGTGCGTCAGCTGTCCTTCAATATGTGTGTGATTAATGTGGACACTCACTCACATTTGCTATCAAAATCCTTTGCAAAATTAGTGTGGGTGGATTGTACATGTACTCCTGACAGCTGTGGTACACACATGTATGTGAAAATATGTCTGTGTCCTGATAGACACATGGATTTAGCCAAGGGAATGAGAGATGCCATGACATTGTTTGACATACGTGGGAGATGAGTACTTATTTGGGTGGGTCAGGCCTAGACATACTGATGCAGTGTCCTCCATATGTCACACACTATTTGTAATGCATGTGCCTGTCACTGAGGGATGTGTTATGAATTTTTACATGTGACTGAGACATTAAGACATTGTGTTGTCACTTAGCTGACACAGACCTACTGTTGTGGGCACTGACAGCTCTTGTCCTACCAAGGGTTGACATTTGGATAACATTCCTCACATGGAGTAGGAATGTTGCTGCTGTCAAATCTCAACCCAACAGACCTCTGGAATATATGTGTTGCTATGCAACATGTATGTTGAGCTTGGAATGCAAACATTACACCCAAACATTCCATTCTCATTGCTTTATGTGTATTTGTTTGGTATTCCCGAGTATGTTCCTACTTGTTTTCCCACTGTTGTGGCCTACTCTTACTTTCCTAGATGTATATGAGTTGCTGTTGCATTTGGATGTGACAGATACTCCAAGACACTTGTGTGATTTAGTGACTTATTTACAGGTTTATTCTAAGTGACATGTTAATTGCCATACTTAAGTGAAGAAATTCTCAACAATGCATGAACATCTGCGTGCCCCAGCAGTGGTATTTTGTCCTTCCCCATCCAGAGGTGGAGCATTATTTTTCTCATTGTCCACCTGTTGATCCCCGGGGACTGTAGTCCGCACGTCGATGTTGTGCAAAATTGCACACACAACAATCATTTTACATACAAATGGAGCTGAGTACAGCAGTCTCCCCCCAATAAATCTAGGCATCGGAATCGTGACTTCAGGATGCCGAATGCCCGTTCCACAACATTCCAGGTGCGGATGTGAGCCACTTTGTAAGCCTTCTCAGCATCGCTCTGTGGATTGACAAGTTATCTTCACACATGGCTGGATGCCCTATTCTTGGTCAGCTGCAATAGAAGAGAGGAGGCAGTGTCAGACTTGCTCTTGTGTTACCTACCAACTAGCTTTGCACAGTATTGTCTAAGAACTAGAGATTCAGGCATCTGACATTGTGTGGTTCCCTGTTTACATGCATTATTGTAGCTGTGTGTGATGATGCACCTTCCAGTCAAGGGTACAGGCTTTGGGGCTTGGTGATTGTGTGAATAGTGTGGAATGACAGTTGACCCATGCGGGATGTGTGTGATGTTGCAGATTATTGCACATGTGCCCATGGGACCTGCCAATGAGCCATGTTGTGTCAGTTGTCTCCTAGTTTGTGTTGCATGTGCCCCGCGGACATGGCACATCTCCCTTGCACACAGAGCTGTTATCTATATTTCCTGGCAGGCATGCATGTGTATGTGTAGACCTTATGCAAAGTGTGGCATAGTGGCTCAAGATTTATTGCCATGTCTGGGGCTGAATTTTGAGCCCCTGTGGCACAGGGCAGTGCAGGAAAAGTGCTGCTGTGCGACCGTACACCGCTGTGAAATGGCAGCCATGTGCCAAATCTACTGGGTTGTTAAGAGTATATCTTGGGATGCTTTTGAATTTCCCGAGATTGTGGCAGGTTAACAACCCCTATGACAGTGCATTTATGTGAAAATCTAATGTGTATCCGAAGCAGCAGACATCAGGCAGTTATGCAACATGAATGACTTACAGTTCCCCATAAAGGCTAATGGTGGGATTTTTAGGGCAGACATTTGCCATGGCTGTGTTTGTCATGCCATGTATGTGGTTGGCTTGTGTTCTCCATGTGTGATTCCTTCTGCCTGCTACAGTGGTTAGTTTGGTATATCAGTGCAAAAATGTAAATGATGCAATCATGGGTCATAATGCACTTTCAGTACAATATCTTTGGTCATGTCAGTGACTGACAGTTTACCCTCTGTTGGTACATCACTATTGGCTGTAAGTGTTATGATGTGTTTTACAAAACACAATTGGCTATGGTGATTCTTACCATTAGTCCAAGCTCACAATGTTGGGCTACACAAAGCTGTGAGCACCTAAGGGAGACATAAAGGTTGAATTTTGTGACAATGTTTTCTCAATTAAAACTTTGACAGTACAATTCCTCACCACATAGTTTTACACAATATTCCCTTGTAGCTCACCCTTTTTATGGCAGAGCTGAAATCAGACAGGGAAGGCAAGCTATGCTTCAGTGCACCCTCAAGCCCAGGTTTCCAAATGTACATCTACTCTCCCATATCCTATTATCTACTAGGACTTACATGTTATTGATGTTAGCCTTTCCCTAGTATCTACTAAGGACTCATAGGGGATTTCTGTCAGCCTTGCCTATTATCTACTAGGGACTTACTGGGGATTTCTGTCAGCCTTTCCCTATTAGCTACTAGGGCCTTACATGGGACTGTACTCTTATCAACTGGGAATTACATGAGTTTGTGATTTGGAATGGTATATAAGCCTTTATTACATAGGCAGTCCATTAGTAGATAGTGGGACACAGACATGTCTGTAGACGCAGGGTACATATATTGTCAGTTTACACATGCATCACTTATAATTGTTTGTGCTGGGCAAGCACACAGGGGAACTTGCTGACAGTGTGACTTGGATGTTAAGTAGCCTACACAATGTGTGTGCCTATGTGTGTGGTCTTACATATCCACAATGTTGTATTGTGTATTGATATATATAGATCGTATAGACATTCCCACCTGTAGAAGCCAGATATTGTACCATAGGCCTTAATTGCCACATTGCTGGCACTGTTGGGACAATTGGCACTTGCTCATCATCTTTAGCATCCTCACTATCCAGTCCTTCATGGATGTCACTGTAGTTTGCCCATGTGATAATTGCCAATGAACCTTGAGTTTGCTACAGGACAAGGAATGTTTACCATAGCATATCCATTGTATGCAGAATGAGTGACTGACATCCACACTCCTCCAGACTCCAGCCACAGCACTTGTGTAGTCTGTGAGTTACTCCACAAAGTCGGTGTGCCAGTTAAGTACAGGAGTGTGTCAGCTGTCCTTCAATATGTGTGTGATTAATGTGGACACTCACTCACATTTGCTATCAAAATCCTTTGCAAAATTAGTGTGGGTGGATTGTACATGTACTCCTGACAGCTGTGGTACACACATGTATGTGAAAATATGTCTGTGTCCTGATAGACACATGGATTTAGCCAAGGGAATGAGAGATGCCATGACATTGTTTGACATACGTGGGAGATGAGTACTTATTTGGGTGGGTCAGGCCTAGACATACTGATGCAGTGTCCTCCATATGTCACACACTATTTGTAATGCATGTGCCTGTCACTGAGGGATGTGTTATGAATTTTTACATGTGACTGAGACATTAAGACATTGTGTTGTCACTTAGCTGACACAGACCTACTGTTGTGGGCACTGACAGCTCTTGTCCTACCAAGGGTTGACATTTGGATAACATTCCTCACATGGAGTAGGAATGTTGCTGCTGTCAAATCTCAACCCAACAGACCTCTGGAATATATGTGTTGCTATGCAACATGTATGTTGAGCTTGGAATGCAAACATTACACCCAAACATTCCATTCTCATTGCTTTATGTGTATTTGTTTGGTATTCCCGAGTATGTTCCTACTTGTTTTCCCACTGTTGTGGCCTACTCTTACTTTCCTAGATGTATATGAGTTGCTGTTGCATTTGGATGTGACAGATACTCCAAGACACTTGTGTGATTTAGTGACTTATTTACAGGTTTATTCTAAGTGACATGTTAATTGCCATACTTAAGTGAAGAAATTCTCAACAATGCATGAACATCTGCGTGCCCCAGCAGTGGTATTTTGTCCTTCCCCATCCAGAGGTGGAGCATTATTTTTCTCATTGTCCACCTGTTGATCCCCGGGGACTGTAGTCCGCACGTCGATGTTGTGCAAAATTGCACACACAACAATCATTTTACATACAAATGGAGCTGAGTACAGCAGTCTCCCCCAATAAATCTAGGCATCGGAATCGTGACTTCAGGATGCCGAATGCCCGTTCCACAACATTCCAGGTGCGGATGTGAGCCACTTTGTAAGCCTTCTCAGCATCGCTCTGTGGATTGACAAGTTATCTTCACACATGGCTGGATGCCCTATTCTTGGTCAGCTGCAATAGAAGAGAGGAGGCAGTGTCAGACTTGCTCTTGTGTTACCTACCAACTAGCTTTGCACAGTATTGTCTAAGAACTAGAGATTCAGGCATCTGACATTGTGTGGTTCCCTGTTTACATGCATTATTGTAGCTGTGTGTGATGATGCACCTTCCAGTCAAGGGTACAGGCTTTGGGGCTTGGTGATTGTGTGAATAGTGTGGAATGACAGTTGACCCATGCGGGATGTGTGTGATGTTGCAGATTATTGCACATGTGCCCATGGGACCTGCCAATGAGCCATGTTGTGTCAGTTGTCTCCTAGTTTGTGTTGCATGTGCCCCGCGGACATGGCACATCTCCCTTGCACACAGAGCTGTTATCTATATTTCCTGGCAGGCATGCATGTGTATGTGTAGACCTTATGCAAAGTGTGGCATAGTGGCTCAAGATTTATTGCCATGTCTGGGGCTGAATTTTGAGCCCCTGTGGCACAGGGCAGTGCAGGAAAAGTGCTGCTGTGCGACCGTACACCGCTGTGAAATGGCAGCCATGTGCCAAATCTACTGGGTACAGTGCATTTCTGCCCTCAGTCCCTGCACTGAGTCTGCTGTCAGGCTCCAAAACTAGCACCGTGGTGCACAGATGCCTGTATTGTGGGTTTGATTTATTATGTACCGGAAGATGTCCCTTCCTGCACATGACCAATCCGTGATGGAGATTTACTATTTCGATGTATGCTGCAGAATGCATCACACATAGGAATATGGAAAATACTTAGGTGAAATCAAGCATGGTGGGTGGCATAAAAGCTTATGGGGCTCCATTAGGTTACCATTTTCCTATAAATGTAGGGATGTGCTAAAATGCTATGGGTTTTGTGGCAGCACACCCCTTGCAACACCCATTGCACACACCTTCCACACTAAGGGGCATATTATAAGAAAGTGGCACATTGGTCCTGATGCACCAGTTTTCTTGCATCCCCCTTGCCCCTCCTACCAACACCATGGTTCTGCTGAATTTACTATATGGCACACCATGGCTGTCATTACCACAACAGAGTCAAACCTTTTGATGCTGGTATGGCACTTTCCTGGACTAGTGTTCAGAACATTTTGATGCTCATGCATCAAGGGTCCAGGAGACCCATAGATTTTAATGGGGGCGTCACTTTTACCTCTGCCCTGAGCAGGCATTCGGTATGATGGAAAACATTACACAGTGAGATCTTGTTGCATTCACTGTGGCATTTGTACTGGCATCCCTGTGTGAGAACATACCCCCTTCCATACACATTTCCTGACACAGCATTGAGATGAAACAAGGGCGGCATATACAAGACAGCGTCACAAAAAGTGGCTTTAAACCGCCTTGTTAAGGCGGAGTGGGCATTGCTCCACCAGAGCATCAGTAACAATGATGCTCTAGTGGAGCATGGGTCTGGTTCATAGGGCCCTATTTGAGGGTGATGTGCATTGGTTGTGTGGAATCATGCCTGTTGTATATGTGTTGATGAGCAGTCATCCATGAGTCACTATCCATGTGTACAGAGTGTGGTGTGTGCATAGTTTGGCCCATATGTCTCACTCATTTGTTTTATGTGTTATGTAGTGTCTACTAGCTTACCTACAAGTAGGACATTTCCATATTGTCCATCCTGGAAACATTGATTGATGATTGAGTGGCTGAAGATGAAGTCATGATGAACACTGCCAGGATATTTAGCAAGGACATTTGTGAAGAGCCCCCATTGGTCCACAATGGCCTACCCATTGATTGAATGTGTGTGCTTCCTCTTGCGGTACAGGTGTTCAGTTGATGGCATAGAAACCATATTTTATTTCCTGCTGCAGTTTCTGGGTGTTGGTGAAGAGGATGTAGCAGGGTGTTAGATGGAAGATGGCATCCTATACGGTTGGCAGGAATGCAGGGAAGGAGGTCTGGGATATTCCACCAACCTGTGCTGTAGTTGTTTGGAAGGAGCCAGAGGCCAGCATGTGCAGTTTAGCCAGGAGCTTTGCCAGGCGCAGTATGTTGGTTTGCCTGTCTGCTCTTGCCGTGATAGCCGGTGCTATTTGTTGGAGCAGTTGGGTGTCGGACTTCTCTGAGGCTAATAATTGATGTTCTTTGGCGATAGATGTGCTCCCTCCTCCTGCGCTGCCTTTGTGGTTGCTGTGGCGATGATGGTGGGTGATGGGGTGCTGCTGGAAGTGCTGGTGGTGCTTGGCGTCATCACTGGCATCGTCTGCAGGTGCCTAGTTGGAGCAGTAGCAGGTCCATGTTCTCCTGTGTGTTGCCAGAGTGTTTTGCATGTGTTCTTCTTATATTTCTGTGCCTGTCTGTCATTTTAACGCCTGGTCTGACTGGGCTAGCGCCATTTTTCCCAAGCGCATCTTTTTTCGACAAGCTTGTAAATATAATGCTAGCGGGCTTTTTAGGAGGGAACGCCTACCTTGCATATCATTGGCAGTAAACAACGCAAGGTGATGTGGCACTCCTGAAAATTGATCCACGCCTCAGAAAAGTGGCACTAGACTAGTCTGGCGGCACTTTGTAAATAAGGCGCTGAGCTAGCACTAACATTGTGCCAAAAAAAGCCACAACAGCAGCGCTAAATCCTTGTAAATGTGCCCCAAAGTTTTTGCAACCATTCTGTATTTTTGTAAGTGGTACTTGATATTTTCTCTTTTTTGTGCTTTCTACATTCTTGTGGTTTGTCATGGAAGCAGTGTTGAAACCCATAGGTGAAAAGTGAAAGCTATACATTGCTAAAACACAGACAACATTTGAAATTCAACATGGTGTCATTTGTGTACATGGCTCATAGTTTATTAAAGAAGTAATTTGTTGAATTAAAAAAAAAATCAGTAGAAAACATTTTGACTGATAATTATTTGATCAGGTGGCTTATTTACATAAGTAATATAATTTTACATCTTGAAGACCCTTCTGGTTGCAGTGATCTATAGTGTTCATTAGTTGTCCAAAAATACATGAGACCTTAGCCAACAACTGAACCGCAACTTACAATGATTTTTCATTCTGCAGCTACTCAGGAATCAAATCATCTGGTAAAATATAATAAATGAAAAGTGGACATGAAAGAAATCTGTGCATTTTTTAAATGTGCCCAAGATAATGAGTTTAGCATCATACATTGTTTGGACAGCTCCGAATTTCAGGTTATCCACACTATTTTGTGGTTTGGAGGGAATCTTGCAAAATGTGTTCATTCTTGCAGAGTGGTTTACATTTGGCAGCCCAAAACGGATAGAAATTGAATAGATCATAACACATTTTCCACTATCCGGTATTCACACTCTTCTCCCATTAAAAACAGTTGTGTGGCCCTGCAAATTGACCCATTCTGGTGATGTGGGTAGCTGCAGTATTTGGGCCAGGCGTGGCCCCATCTAGGGAAACCTACCATACCCTGGCATTTCTAAAATCTTGACAATGAGGACAGTTCAGGGTGGTTTGACTTTCACAGGCTCCACTATGTTTTCTTACCGACGATTGGCTTGCAAATGTTAAACTTTGGCTTAATTGATATAGTTCCCTCACATTTATGTGAGTAAAAGTTCCTGAATATATGGAGAGCCAGAACATTTCTACCATCCAACATTCTCACACTGCTCTCTGTTGTGCAAACTAAGGGCCTAATTCAGATACTGGCAGAGGATCTATTCCGTCACAACAGATATCCTGTCCGCCAAAATCTAAATCGTATGTGAAATTATGGGATTTAGATTTCAGCGGACAGGATATCTCTCACCATTGTGATGGAGTAACTGCTCCACCAATATCTGAATCAGGCTCTAAGACTCTGGCTTAGCTCTACAAGGTTTCCCTTCACAGTCACACCCACAGGTGTCACAAGTGAACTTAGTTCAAGGCACCAGTAATTGAATGTGAAGAAGCAGGTTGCTGTAGGCCCATACAACCCCATTCAATATATAGTGTAAATAGTGTCTATCTGTTTAGGTTGCTAAGAGTCCCTAAACAGGGATCCAGGGATGTGGAGGTATTTGAAAGCCCAATTTTGTTCTTTACACTATCACAAACAAAAACTTCTCTATGTATAAGACACTTTGAGCCTGGTTCACAAGATAAACTTACGCTTTAAAAATTGTATGAGCAATATCAGCAGAGTCCAGTATTGCATCTGTAACAACCTAACAGCCAAAAAGGCTTCTCTTCTTTTGAACCTTCTAAAATTGTGTTCCCCAACAGCTTCTCTCATCAACTTTTTCTTTCCAATACTCTTATCCTTCTATAGCCAAATTCTGACTTAATTCATTTGTATAAATCATTAGTAGTGATTTAATTTCCTTAGCTGTTGTGGTTGTTGTAAGGAAAACAAAAAGCTGTGGCATTTGACCTGTCCTCACTCTGAAAATAGGGAAAGTTCTTCAAGAAATTTGGGTGACTATTAAGAGGAGGTGGTGCTTCACAATGATCCCACTTTGTGTAATTGTATATTTGCCTAAGATAACTACTTCTTTATCTATAATAGTATGCATAATGATGAAAACAATACATTTCTTTATAATTCAACACATTCAAATAAGCATCTTTATTGTTCAAGGTGGTATATGCCTGTAAATCAGACATCATGCGTTTTACAGTCTCTGTATCCCATTCATCTGAAATAGAACCAGGAATAATCACATCCTCTTTAAAACCTTAAACACGTTTCATTCGGTCCCTTGATCTGATAAGGAAATCTTTTCCCAAGCTATGCCCTCCGGCACAGGATAAGATGGGATGTTTTCAGCATAGAGATCTCGTCCAGATCTCTTCCAGTTCTATGGGATGAGAGATGTAGTTGAAGTTCCCAAACCACAGGTTGTGGAACAGTTCAATCAGGGACGAAATGTCTGGTTAGTAGCTGTAAGACGATGATGATAATTGTTAGTCGCATGAGGAAAATAAAAAACACTCTTAAAGTGTTCCACACATAGGTCTTAGATGTTATCAAGAATCTGCCATGAAACCAATAAAAAGCAGATTCATTCTCATAGGTTGTTGCTCCTTGCTTGTTGCTCATTGAAAAGGCATCATCTTGATGAATGTTAACGCTAGTGGTTGTTCATGGTAAACCATGCTGTTGCATTGAATATTTGCAACTGTAGTGAAGGCAGCATCAGCTTTATCTATAGAACCCATTGCTGTTTGTAAAGTTGGAAAAGCAATATGCTCAAATATTACTGGCTGGGAACTCAAGCTAGTGATGTCACTGCTGCCATCAAGGGGTTAGTTCAATAAGAGTAGACAGAGGCTGAAAGGTTCTAGTGTGAATCCTTGTTGGTATCCAGGATGGTCTAATGTACAAGATCAGCCACACAGTTCTTCTTCACATTCTTAATAGACACCTGTTGGTTTCTTTTTGAAGAAAGAAGGCAGGATGACATTTCATTCTCCTTTTATCTGAAGGACTGGAACAATTTTCCATAAGCTTGTTTGTTGTAGATCTTTTCATGAGCTAAGTCCCCTTACTTTAGGGATCCAGCAGTCAGCAGCTGTTACACCCTTTTTTACTCTGCTGGTGGTTTCAGAATGTTTCATATTAGACAGCTTGCCGCTGGCCTCTTGGACACTCTGTAAGAGAGTCAAATGTTGTTCCAGGTCAAATCATATCTGGTTCACCACCTTCCTAGGACTATCTAGGCCAGGTACATAGAGGGGCACTCCAAAGAGCACCTCGAATGAAGTGCAACCTCCCAATATCTGAGTTGTTGCAAGATTATTTGAATGTGATCTAGTATAGTGGTTCTTAACCTGTGGCCCACAGATGCTTGGGGATCCACAACATCTATTTAGGAAGTCTGTGGCTGTAAAATAAAATAAAAAATAATTTATTAAAATTATGCAGATACATAAAAAGCAAATTTGAAAATAGAACGTTTTATAAATCTTTGTAATTGTGTAGGAATTTAAAATTGGAATATAAAACTGAAAGGGCAGATTTATTAAGAATTCACACAGCACAGTGCATCAAGGCAAGTTTCTGTGCTGCGTTGTGTGTATGGGAGAGAACTGAAGAATGCCATATTTACAAAGATATGGTGCTCTTCAGCTCCCTCCAAGCACTGGTGCATTTGTGGGAACCTAGCGCCAAAGCAGGAACCCTTGTGCCATGCTGCAGGGGTACCTGCATTTAAGGCAGGATTGTTTTGGTGCAGGAAGGCATTTTTACATTCTCAACCTCTTTCAATTTGCGAATGGGTTACCACTTCCTTGAAGGAGTCAGTAGAATATGAATGTTTTGCGACCGTAATTTGGTCACAATAAATTCATACATCCCATTCAGATTCGGTATTTGGACGGAACACCCTAAACACACCCCTTCCAAACACCAAATTGCAAACACAAATTACGTTTTTGTAATTTGTTAATGAATTGCAATTGGTGTTTCGTACAAAACTAAAAGCATTTTTGCAGCTGGAAACAGCCCAATCAGCCACTTCCAAAAGCAAAATGCTTCATACATGTGGCCCCTAGTCTGAATCACTGTGGCCTCCACTGAAGCAGAACTTATAAGTGCAAACAAAAAGATAGAGGGGGTCATTCTGACCAGGGTTGGCGGGAGCACCGCCGACAGGCCGGCGGTGCCCCGCAGGGCATTCTGACCGCGGCGGTTCGGCCGCGGTCAGATGCGGAAAACCGGCGGTCTCCCGCCGGTTTTCCGCTGCCCTTGTGATTCTGCCCATGGGGATTCTGACACCCCCTACTGCCATGAGACCCGCCAGGAACAGGATGGCGGTAGGGGGTGCCGCGGGGCCCCTGGGGGCCCCTGCAGTGCCCATGCCAATGGCATGGGCACTGCAGGGGCCCCCGTAAGAGGGCCCCACTTTGTATTTCAGTGTCTGCTTTGCAGACACTGAAATACGTGACGGGTGCCACTGCACCCGTCGCCCCTTCCCACTCCGCCGGCTCAATTCTGAGCTGGCGTCCTCGTGGGAAGGTTGATTTGCCCTGGGCTGGCGGGCGGCCTTTTGGCGGTCGCCCGCCAGCCCAGGGCAAATCCCAAAATACCCTCAGCGGCCTTTCGACCGCGGAGCGGTATTTTGGTGGGGGAAGTCTGGCGGACGGCCTCCGCCGCCCGCCAGACTCAGAATCACCCCCAGAGTGATTTAGTACCAAATAAGACATTGATGAGTTTTGCTTGGTGGTTCGTCTTTTAGAAATTTGATGTTGTGTTATGTTATGTTATGGTTTATTGATTTGTATAGCACACTAATCACCTGAGAAGGCATCCAGGTGCTGGGCAGGTGTGTAATTTTGTGTCTGCAAGGTGTTTATGAGAAGAGTCTAGTCTTGAGCTTCTTGTGGAACTCAAGAAGTGAGGAGGAGGCTCAGATGTGTAGAGGGAGGTCATTCCATGTCTTAGGTGTGGTGTAGGAGAGTGAGCAACTTCCAGTTTTGATTTTGTGGATGTGGGGAATGTGTCCGAGTGAGAGTGAGGCAAAGCGTAGGTGTCTGGTATAGTGGTGAAAGTTTATACAGCTGTTCAGGTATTCTGGCTCTGTGTTGTGTAGCTCTTTGGATGTGTGTGTAAGAAGTCTGAATTAACTGCACTTGTGAGCAGGAAGCCAGTGATGCTTCCTGAGCTGTGATGTGATGTGGATGCGGCATGGGAGGTCGACTGTGAGTCTTGCAGCGGTGTTCTAGATGGTCTGGAGTCTGTGTAGGAGTTGTTTGGAGATTCTGGTGTAGAGAGTGTTGCTGTAATCCAGCCTGTTGGTGATGAGTACTTGCGGCTGGTCTGTCTGGTGTTCTGAGGCAACCATTTAAAGATTTTTCACAGCATGTATAGGATGTTGAAGCAGAAGGTGCACACTACATTGTTTTGAGCCATCATGTTGAGCTTGTCATCTAGGATGATCCCTAGATTTATTGTGTGGTCTGTGGGTATAGGTGTTGGTCCTAACTCTGACTGCCACCAGTCATAATAATTTTGTCTTGTCAGAGCCGAGCTGCAGGCAGTTGGATTGCATTCAGTCTGCTACAAAGCTCATGCAGTTGTTGAAGTTGATTCTGGAACTTGTTTTGTTCATCAGGGAGAGAATGAGTTGGGTGTCATTGGCGTAGGACTTGTGATTGGATGATGCTGGCAAGTGGTGTCCTATATGTGTTGAAAAAGGTGGGGGTGAGGGAAAATCCCTGTGGAACTTTGCATATCATTTTCTTGGTCTCTGAAGTGAAGGGTGTCAGCCTGACCCTTTGAGTTTTTCCATTGAAGAAGGACCATATCCATTTGAGAGTTGATCCTTCTAGGCCAATCTTGTGGATTCTTCTGATGAGGGTTTTATGGGAGACAGTGTTGATGGTCACAGAGAGGCTGAGCTGGATGAGAGCCTCTGATTCTCCTCGGGCCAGGATAATTCAAATGTAATCTGTGGCCAAAATGAATGTTGTTTTGGTGCTGTGGTTCTTTTTGATCCCTGATTGAGTGTTGTTTAGAAGATGGTGAGGTTCGAGGTGGGTTGTGAGTTGTTTGTTGGTGGATGGCCTTCACAATGACTTTGGCTGGATCGGGAAGCAGGGAGATTGGTCGGATTTGGGTCTTCTGTGGGCTTCTTGAGGAGGTCATTGATTTCTGCAAGTTTCCATTCATCTGGGAAAGTCCCTGATGTGATGGAGTTGCTGGTGATTCGGGTGAGGGTGGTGCTGATTGCTGATGTTCCCAGGTTGTAAATGTGGTGGGGACATGGGTCCACTGGGGGGATAAAACTAATATTTTAAAAGCTCTTACTTTCCCTTTAAAATTTCTCATATTTCTTTGTTTGTGAAACAAAAAGAATATTCCATAATTTGCATGTTCATTTAATGAATAGTTGTTTATTATTTTGTGTCATTTTCTGAGGATCAATTCTTAGAAATATCTTAATCAGGGATCCCTGGGTTCTAGAAAGGATTCATTGAGCATCACAGTAGTCAAAAGGTTAAGAATTACTGGTTTGTTATGTTGATGACACAAATATCACAGACGATGAACTAGACAAGCACCTTTAACATGACAGAACTGCCACAACCCTTGTTGAAGCTGAATATCAGAAAATCCAAAATATCCTTTGTGAACGTACTCTTTCTGAAACATGAGCTATCTAGCTCAGGAAAAGGACTCACACTGAGGTTCCTAGAAAATGTGGGCCATTAAAGACCGTAAACATTCTTAAAAAAACATTATACACAGAGCAAAATTCCTATTCACTTCCTAGTGATTCCCTTATGTTGACTATTAAGGACTGGAAAGAACAGCAGAACAACGCGCTCAAAGCCTTGCAAAAAGATATGATTGCAGGTCAAGACTTGAGGTGGTGACTTTACAATGTCGCAAACATAACACAGGACCACAGTTGCTGCAGTGGAGCCGGAATCGGGTGTCCTGGACATCGAGGACACAGCACTCAGTAATCACACTGTGGTGGGACTTCAGAGGAGCTGCAGCGACATCGGTCATGCAGCATCAGTTGCAGTCATGGCACTCAGAGGAACCACAGCTCTTGATTCACGAGTCAGACAGCTGCGCCAGTTTCGAAGTCCCTCTGGAGTCAATGCACTTGGTTTCTTCTTGCTTACACCAGAACTCACTCCCAAGGGCCCACAAACAGGATTTGGCACCACCTGGTGACCAGAAACAGAGCTCATGTGCTGTTAGGGGAAGTATTTGATGTTCCTGAGACTTCTAACAGGAGGCAAGCACAGTTCAAGCCCTTTGATAACCTTGGAAAGCAGGATGTAGAAAGCAAAGTCCAGTCCTTTCACTCCCAGGACAGGCGTAGCAAGCAGCAGACTAGACCAGCAAAGCAACAGACAGCGTGGCAGTCCCTCCTACGGCATCTAGCTCTTCTTTCTGGCAGATTGTCCTCTGTCTAGAAGTGTTCTGAAATTGTGCTTTCAACGGCCCAATACCTATACTCATTTCTGCCATTGAAGTAGGCAAATTTCAAAGGAAAGTCTTTGTAGTGCACAAGGCCCTGTCTTTTCTGCCCTGGCCCCAGACACACTCCAGGGAGTTGGAGACTGCTTTCTGTCAGGACAGACACAGCTCTATTGAGGTGCAAGTGTCAGCTCCTCTCACCACTGTAGCCCAGGAAGACCCATCTGGAAATGCGGGACATAGCTTAGCTCCTTTTGTGTGACTGTCCAGAGTGACTTCACAAACAGCCCAACTGTCACCCTGACCCGGACATGTATTCCACAGCCAAACAGAGGCACAGAATGGTTAAGCAAGAAAATACCCACTTTCTAAAAGTGGCATTTTCATACTTTACAGTTTAAAACATGACGTCACCAAATTATGTATTTTTGAATTGTGAGTTCAGAGACCCAAAGCTACTTATATTTTTCTGCTCTCAATGGGAAATTACACTTGAAAGGTATGTCAAGGCAATCCCTATGTTAACCTATGGAAGAGATAGGCCTTGCTATAGTGAAAACCTAATTTAGCAGTATTTCACTATCAGGACAGTAAAACACACCAGTACATGTCCTAACTTTTAAATACACTGTACCCTGCCCATAGGGCTACCTTGGCCCTACCTTAAGGGTGACTTACATGTAGTAAAGGGGAAGGTTTGGCCTGCCAAGTGAGTGTACTTGCCAGGTCAAACTGTCGACACAGCAGTGGCAGGCCTGAGACATGTTTAAAAGGGTACTCATGTGGATGGCATAATCAGTGCTGCAGGCCCAATAGTAGCATTTAGTTTACTGGCACTAGGCACACATAGTGCACGTTACTAGGGTCGTATTGGTAAATCAAATATGCCAATCATGGATAAACCAATCACCAATGCCATTTAAACAGGAAGCACTTGTACTTTAGCACTGGTCAGCAGTGATAAAGGGGGTTATTACAACTTTGGAGGAGGTGTTAATCCGTCCCAAATGTGACGGATATACCACCAGCCGTATTACGAGTTCCATAGGATATAATGGACTCGTAATATGGCTGGTGGTATATCCGTCACTTTACCGTCACTTTTGGGACGGATTAACACCTCCTCCAAAGTTGTAATAACCCCCAAAGTGTCCAGAGTCCTAAAGCCAGTAAAAACGAAATTCAGCACAGGATCAAAAATATGAGGTCGGGAGCCAAAAAGACAGGAGAAACCATGCCAAGAGCTGACAGGTCTAACAGTCACCTTCTCAGCAGGACTTTGCTGTGGAGATGAGGCTATATCTGTTACAGCTGTGTGTCAGTGTGCTCGCCTGGTAGAGCATCCACCCAGCACAGATGTAGCAATGACACTAGAGCAGTCTTTACTTTCAGGTGGCGGCAAAATGTTGGGGGCTTGTCTGCAAGCTTTCCAGAGCTGTAGTCACATATCACTTTGGATATTGACAGTTCTACTGGCAAGAGTGGTTGTGGCTATGACCAATCGATTGATAGATTTGGTGAAAGCATCAGAGTGTCCCATGTGCTGCTTGTGCTGCGTCTTTGCAGAGGAGTGTCTTACTCCAATAAAAAAAGTTTTAACAATAGTTCAGACAGGAATCATGAAAGAGTGACCTGACCCACAAGGTAAGACAATACTAATGGTGATGCCTATACCATCACTGGAGGCTGCCACTAAAGAAAGCATACTGCTGCCCATGGTTTACATGTACTCTGGATGCAAAGGGCTGTAAGTCAGACTAGGTTGAATATATATTTTATATATGATCTGACATATTCTCCAATATTAGCAATCAATTTCTAAGACTTTGTAGTAAAATCATTACATAAATATCAGGGAGTCACAGGATTCTCAGGGTGCAAGGCTTCAGCTGTAAGTGATCAGCCTACAGAAGAAACAAGTTATAGCTGTGAAATAACTATTCCAGAACACCCATAGTGAAATAGATGTTGAGACGTAGTTAGAGACTTATGCAAACCCCTTCACTCTAACCTTTGTTTTTTCAGTGAATTTCCAGGAGTACTTTTGTAATGTAAAATAACAAGTTACTACTATCCCTAAATATGACATCACTTTAATCTTGTTTTTGTTGAATTAACTTTTCAGATTTTCAAAGTAAAATATAATATTACTAACACACATAACTGCATGTTGTAGGCCCTTCTCTACATAAGAAGGCTTGAGTATGTGGAGGGAGTGAGCTCTCCATGAAAAGCTGCACAGAGTGCAGCCCCACTGTAGAGCAGTGCAGGTTAAGAGTAGTGGGGCTTGCCCACATAAGGTCGATTGGCTGTCTGGAGGGAGTGGTCTCTGAGCGCATTCTGCACACTGAGCACCAACTGTGCGTAGTAGGGATTTGCCCTCCTAAGTAGCTTAAGTCTCCTGAGGGAGTGGGCACTTTGCACTCAGCAAAGACTCTGTGTAATAGGCGTTTCCCCACCTTACAGTGTTTGAGTATCTGGAGAGAAATGCCTCTATGCACAGTATGTGCACTGAGTGCAGACTGTGAATAGCAGAGATTTGTCTAGGTAATGGGCTTCATAATGTATAGGGAGTGCACTTTCTGTAAAGAGCTTTGCATAGCCCGAAGGATGTGAATTATGGTTTTTGAAGCTCTGCAGTTCCTGCTGGAGTCCCATGTGTTTCTGCAGGACCATGGCAGCATTTCAACATTTTCTTTTACACTTCAGTCCCTCATGCTTTCCACAAGGGGCAGGACCAGCATGAATCTCTACCTGGATCCTTTATGTCCTTTTCCATTTTTCTCCTGTGGGAACCAACCAATAGGATTTCTTTTTCTGTCATTATTTCCCACTGAGCTCCACCATTAGTCTTGCAGCAGCAGAAATCTAAACAATTTGAAACTTAATTGTTTATAGATGGCAGATTAACACCAAATCACAAAAAGTATGCTTTCAGGTTAAAGATCTAACGTAAACAAATTTGGTCTAATTCTGTTTTTCTGTTTTTTGTGCATCGCTGTCTAATTTGCCCAATGGAATTTGCATGGATAAAAAGCATTTTGTGACACCTCCCCGTATTTCTGGGCCCTGATTGACAAATCACCTTAAAACCTTCCAGGAACCCTTTGGGGAAAATTCGGTGAGGATTCATCAAAGTTTACAAAATAGTGATATCTATTGTCGCAGGACTCTAGCAGCACTCCTACTAAATGGCAGGAGTTTGGTCAGAGATGTTTAATTATATCACTTTACATTAAAACAAAGACCTTTACTGAAAAGAAACAAAGATTGAAGTGGAGTTATGCAGAAATATGGTAGTAAAATTTAACTTAGTGAAAATAATTTGAAATTCCCTGTAAAAAACAAAGGTTAAAGTGGAGTGATACTTTGGTCACCTAATAACAAACAAATACTGTTTTCAACTAAAAAAACACTGAAAGTCATCAGTTAGTAGTAATTGACCTAAGTATAACAAGTATTAATATATATCTAAAAACAAAAACAGTTACAGGGAAGTTACAGTTAGGAAATTTAATTTAAAAAGCTTTAGAAATTTACTAAAAAAACGTAACATTACAGGGATGTTATAGGTAGGTACACATTGTCCATGCACAAACCAATAGAAATTTCAGCAGTTTTAGTGAAACATATCTCAAGTAACTAAAACTTGTGCCCTAAGGTAACTATCACTTGTGTCCCTCCCATGCGTAGTTTTGCCATCAATAATTTTATTGCAAATATTGCAGTGGTATTATCAATAATGTCATAGAAGATTTTATGAATGATATAATATGTGGGGTAATTTACAGTGCTTGGGGAAGGCATGTATTATAATTACCTTATGGCACAAGTTATTGATACTTGAGATAACTCTAACTATAACTGCTGAATTTCTATGGTTCTGTGGGCCACAACTGACCCGCGGGCCCTAACCAAATATTAGTAGGGAGGGTTCATGCAGCCCCCCTCCTTGGACAATATTGGCACCAGGGCCTACGTCCCTCAGGGCCTGTACATAACATGAGTGGGGACGGGGGAACATAACCCACGTCCCTGGGCCAACATTGGCCCTGGGTCCCCATCTCCCAGGGCCTTTTTAAAACATTAGAGGTGATGCAACACACAGCCCCTTCCCAAGGCCGATTTATATAGTGTGTGCTCAGGGAGGGGGCTGTGTGCACCCCTCCCCCCTATAATCAATCAATCAGGGTTTGTAAAGTTGGACTAATCAACTGACAAGATATCCAGATGCTTGAAGGCCCCAGAGAAAGCAGTAAAAATGATAGAAAAACAAGGAGAAGGCACACAAGAACCAGTGGAAAAAGCAAGCAGAAAGCAGTGAAAATGACGGCAAAGAAAGGAGATGGCACTCAACAAATGAAGAAAAAGCTAGGAGGTAGTTGTGAAAATGAGAGGAAATAATGAAGAATGTATACAAAAAATGGAGGAAAAAGGAAGAAGAGAGCAGTGAGAACAAGGGAAAAGCAAGGATAAGGCACACAAAAACCTGGGGAAAAAGGAATGAGAAATCCGTGAGAATGAGGGTAAAGAAAGGAGATGGCTAATAAAGATTAAGAAAAAGCTAGGAGAAAGCAGTGAAAATGAGGGAAAAGTAAGGAGAAGGTACACAGAAAATGGGAGATGACGCAAGGAGAGAGTAGGAGAACAAAGGAAAAGCTATCAGAAGGCACACAAAATGGAGGAAAAAGCAAGGAGAGAGCAGTGAGAAGAAGGACAAAGCAAGGAGAAGGCACACAAAACAGGAGAAAAAGCAAGGAGAAAGCAGTGAGAATGAGGAAAAAGGAAGGAGAAGGCACTCAAAAAACAGGAGAAAATCAAGGAGAAGACAGGAAGAAGAGAGATGCAGCAGCACGGAGTGAGCTGGGTTTGGGACCTCAATTTCCCTCGGGATCTGGCCCACTCAGGGGGCAAACATAAAAACAAGAATGAGAGACCATGCTTGTTTTTTTTATTATTATTTTTGCTGAGGAAAAATGTTTAAAAAGCTTTTGCCTCCCGCAAGAGTCCTTGTGCGACCCCACCACCAGCCCTAGGGGGTCAGGGTATTCCTACCCTGCCCCCTATTGTCTGTTTTTCTTTTTCTTGGGACTCTCCTGAGTCTGAGTCCCAAGGTGACTGCCAGCACTTCCTGGTTGAAGTGCTAGCAGCCACTCAGATCTCAGCATGACATCTGTCCGATCTGCAGAGACTTCATATCCTAAGATATACAAATTTAGTTTTCTTTTAATAACTCCAAAAGTACTGAAAATGATTGCACCAAATTACAATATAGCCATATCTAATATACTTGTGGGAAATCGCATGGGAAAACATGTTTTGGGACCTCCCTTTTTTCTCAGCCCCTGCTTGGAGAGTCACCCTGAAACCTTCCACACAGCAGCTGAAGTGAGTTCCATACTAGTTTTGAGAATTTTGTGAAGATTTGTCAAACGGCACCAAAGTTATTTAGATTTACCTAAAGAAGTCAGACGGATTAGGCTCACTCTTGTGAGAGGTCAGTCCCAGGTCATATTTCAAAACAGGACTGTGATTTCTTTCTCTATTCCGCCATAGCTCTGCAATGTAGTGTTGTACATCTATTCCACTATCTTTTTAGCTATGGCAATGGAAGACTGACCAGGCAGGATTTGTTGGCACTCGCCAATAGCCTTTAGTTGTGAGTTTCAAATGAAACATGACTCAGTAAGTAGCCCTCCTACTGCATTCTGATCAGTGTTCAATGTAATCTGCAATGTAACTATATATATGTGCAAGGGTGCCTGCGTTGGCACTAGGCAGCATACTGTGTGCCAGCACAAAGGGAAAAGGCAGGAATGCGCAGTATGCCTTACATACAGCACATTCCTGCCCTTTCACAGTGATGCACTGCATTGCAGCAAGGTGACTTGCTGCCCTGCACTGCACCACTTTGCTGTAAATATAGCCCTCAATATCTTCAGGCCTAATTCTTGAGATGGGAGTTCATAGTTTACAGTTGCAGGAAACTCCACAATGTCCATATCACTGCAAAATACCCAGTTGGAGCAGGCTTTTCAGTTCAATTTGAAGCAGCCTACAGGGTTCACTTACAGGTGGACATAACTTACTTTGCTTCCAGAAGAATGTAGCACATTCCCTCACCTCAACAAAGAAGTTCCTGTCCTTGTAGATATCTGGAGGCTTTCTTCCATAATACCCCAGAGCAGAGTGTCTTTTCCAAAGGTTCACAATAAAGTTGGAGACAGATAGCTAGCAGCATATAGGCATTTATTAAGCAATAAACAGGCAGTATAACTTACTTATGAGAAGGGTTGCAGCAGTTTTGTTGACAACTCATAAGCACATTTATGCACCTTTATTTCACCATAGCATAACCTAGTTGCATTTAGAGTAAAAATCTGTCACAATAACAATAGCAGTCATCACATTTCTCCAAACTAATCTCCAGAATCTGTTAAACCCTCTATGAGGACAATCCACTCAAGCCACCACAGAATCAGAGTAAATCTTTACTGTTCCAAGCCACAGCTCAGCACCACCTGAGAAGGTGGATGGGTGGTACCTTCTACACACGAATTAGAAAAATTGACAAATGCACTGTTCACTAGGAGAGGGGGACAAGATGGAAGGTAGTCTTGTCCTAGAGTTCACTGTATCATTATATCAGGCCAGTTAACCAAAGTCCATCTGAAATAGATACAAACTAGAACAAGTATCTCTAAGCATCTTGGAGATATGACAAGGAAAGGGATTATGCCTTTTGTTAACACTATATAAAGTTAAGTTCCACAATATGAAAAACATTAGAATGAATGTAAGGAGTGTAAATAATCAAAATCCAATATTTCAATGCCCTAATTGTTCTGCTTTTCTGACTATAGGCTGTGAAAATTGAAAACAGTTTTTTCGATGAAGTATTATAAAAGTAGATTTAAGTCACTATGTTTCCCTATAAATCAGACGGCTACAGTCATTGCACAAATATTGGCTTTGAAAGTCCTCTAAACCATTTCAAATTTAGGTGGGAAAGCATCTTACATTACACATTTTTAATCTTTGCAGATGTACAAAACGTTTGCTTTTCTAATAAATGTTGTGCCAGGGCTGATATTTTAATTAAAGCAATGGCTTTCCTTTTCTTTTGTTCAAGTGTCTGAAGACTAGTGTATCCATATGGGTTGTTTTAGAACAGATCTATTTTTTTCTTCGATAGATATATGGTGTAGGGGATTGGAATATTTTTTGAGGTGAGGGGCACTGATATTTGAAATTTTAGTGCACAGAAATGCCACATTTATGGCTGACATGAGCTATTAGGTGGGAATGACTCCTGGGAATTCCCTTATCCATAGGATAAAAGTTCCCTGGACCAGCCTTACCCGCTTTGGTCATTTTCAAAATGGTGAAATCTTCAGCCACACTTAACTTGGGCTCTGAAGGATGGGTATGTATGGGGGGAGTATTCTATGAAAATCCTAGTGTTCTCCTACATCTAACAGTAAAATCCAGTCTGAGGCAGGCACTGTATCCACAATAAACCCAGAGAAGTCTGGTAAAAGAAAGGTAGGGTTTTCCAGAAACCATACATTGAATACATAGAAACTGTTTTGGCACCCTGCCTTCCTTCCTTTCAAGTGTGCCCCCAGAGCTATGTGTAAACCCTGCAGACCTGTCAAGCAGGCTTTGACACTGAAGCAGGATTAGGTACTTTCATATCAAAACGGAATCTCACAGTCCCCCACCCTTTTGATGAGCTCAAAGAAGTGAGCCTTGCAAATAAAGGTTGATTTGTCAATCAAAGTAACCTATTGTGAATCTCCTGGGGGCATGTCACATCTTTATTCATATCTATTCAAATATTCAAATACTAATCAGTGGTGTGGAGAAGTTAGAGAGCTTATGTTAATTACTCTCTGGAAGCTTCATGCAGGGAAAATGTAGCCATTCAAGCAAGCCATTCAAGCAAGCCTCAGTACCAGCGCTCACAACCTCATCCATCCCTCCCTCCCAAAACCTCTGTGACAACCTCGCTACCTTCTTTCATCGAGAAATCCAGGACATTTACAAGGGCTTCAGGAACCAAAACCCACCCCCATCGCTCACCACCACGGACCTCACCAGATCCTGAACTCCTGGTCCCCCATCACCAAAGAGAACACCCAAAGATTCATGAACTCCACCAACTTGGGAGCACCATCGGATCCGTGCCCTCATCATATCTTCAACCTGGCCAAAGCTGCCATAGCATTGGAGCTCTCCTGAACTATCAACCGGTCCTTTGGGAATGCCATCTTCCTATCAGGCTGGAAGCATGCCGAGATCAACCAGCTGCTCAAGAAACCCACCGCTGACCCAAAGGAGCTGAAAAAATACAGACCCATCTCTCTGCTCCCATTTCCACTCAAAGTAACAGAGAAGGTCAACCAGGAACACACCAACGTCCTCAAGACACACCAAATCCTAGACCCATCCCAATCTGGATTCAGAAGCAACCACAACACTGAAACTGCACTCCTAGCAGCCACCAATGACATACGCATCATACTAGACCACGTCAATAAGTGCATCACATACAAACTCCTAATCCACACCTACAAGGCACTGCACAACATAGGACTGGCATACCTCAACCACCACCTCGCCTTCTACTTACCCAACAGACATCTCCATTCTTCCCGGCTTGCCCTTGCAGTTTTCCCCAAGATCTGGAAAAGTACAGCAGGAAGGAGATCTTTCTCCTACCTCGCAGCCCAGACATGGAACACGCTACCTCTCAAACTGAGGCAGATTGCACACTGAAGCAGTTTAGGAAGGACCTCATGACCTGAGTCTTCAACTGAGCAGCACACCCACAAACAGCACCTTGGGACCATATAGCTGATTAGCCGCGCTTTACAAATCTCTGGTTGATTGATTGATAGCTTTCTAAAAGTAACTTTTCCTTGATACTTAATAAACATCTGATGAGTTGGATTTGTAACATGTATTAAAATATATTTAATTGGTTTCTAGTCCTATTCTCTAGATAAAGTATTAGGATTTTACTCTGTACTCTGGATTTTTAGTTAGGACAGCTGCCCCTGAGGCAGTACAATAGCTTTTGTGTGCTAGTCTTTGTAAGAACATCTTAACATTACATTTCTACATGTCCTACGTTTAAATACCATGAATCTTGGTTTGTGGACTACAAGGCCTATGTAGGGGTGACTATTAATATTTAAAAGGGAGGTGTTGACCTGTCAAAAGTATTTATTTTGACAGGTCCAATTGTAGTGTTTAAACTGACACAGTCAGGTCACAATGGTAAGCCTGACAAACATGTCTTACACTGTCACTGTAGTGGATGGCACAATAGATGCTACAGTCCTCTAGTGACATTTAACTTATAGGTCCTTGGTACATTTTGTACCATGTACTAGGGACTTATATGCAATTTAAATATACCAATAAGAAGTATATCAATTTCATCATGCTGAAAGGAGAAGTGCAGACACTTTACCTCTGGTTAGCAAGGGAACAGTACATAGAATTCTGAAGCCAGCAAAAGTAGTTGAGCCAAAAATCTGGGGGTAATTGCAGAAAACATTGGCATTCCTACACATGAGGTAACAATGTTCTGCAAGCTTCCAACTGGGACTCGACTCTTGAACTGCTTGAAACACTTTTGCATAAACTAAAGCTAACTGACCATAGCATCAATAATAGCAAAACCTGGTATCAATTTTAGGTTAGTGCATAAGCAGTTGTTAGCTAAAAGGTACAACTCTCCTGCTCAACGATCCAACTATCAGATGTGAAGACTTCAAAGTTCAGTAGAAACACAGAAGAAACACATCACTATTTCCTACAATGAACGTTACATGGCTTAAACAGGAATGAACAGCCCATTGTGTTATGACAACATATTAGTTTAATCATAAGTTTCTTACTAAATAGGAAGTAAATCACAAACCTAATTTTGTTATCTTGAAATTATAACCTGAAAGGTGCAAAGCCAAAATAAAAAAGTTGAGGTTTAAAAAGAAGATTGTTTTATGGAAAGGTGGACATACATGATGATAATCATAAAGGAAAAACATTATATATATGCCTGGATTTTAGGTGAGCAGGGATTGAAAGCTATTAAACACTTTTGTTTATATGATAGGAAATGACTCTTGGAATATAAAAGTATTGTCACAATGTACACTAACCAATATGGAAGCACAGCAATCATTTAAATACTTGCCCAGCATTTAATAAAACAACAGTAAGGACCGTTCACATTGTCCTGTTTGGAGACCATATAACCTGTAAGTTGTCAGAAAATTTGAACCTGAATTCAGGTATTTAACTACTTTATTCTAGAATTTTATATCATATGTCCTGCTTTGCCCTCCTACTTGAAATAATAGTTGTATGGCAGAACAATGCATGAACTTACCACACATGCCTTTACAACACGGAAAGTACAATCAATGTGTCATTACCACGCATGTACTCACATTTTGTTACAATACAAATGTCTTTACCATGCATGCCTTTATCATCGGAATTTCATTGTAAAGGCATGGTTATTAAAGGCATATCCATTGAAAAAGTAAAGAGGTAAGTATAACCAATACACACACACACACACACCTTTCCACCGAAAAACCCTACCCACCCTAAAGCCTAAAAATTCACTTACCACCCAAAAACCCATACCCACCCTAAGCACACCTTGCCACACCAAAACCCATACCCATGCTAAACCCTAAAAATGCCCTTCCTTACAACCCAAAATCCCATACCCACCCAAAAACCTAAAAATGCCCTTAGCACCCCAAAACCAATGTGCACCCTAAAACCTAAAAGTGCTCCTACCACCGCAAAACCCATACCCATCCTAAAATCTAAAAATGCCCTTACCACCCCAAAACCCATACACACCCTAAAACCTAAAAATGCCCTTACCACCCCAAACCCATACCCACCATGAACCCTAAAAATGCCCTTATCACCCAATATCCCATACCAACCCTAAAGCATAAACACCCCTTACCACCCAAACCCCATACCAACCCTAGAATCTAAAAATGCCCCTACTACCCCAAAACCCATACCCACCCTAAAACTTGTACATGCCCTTTCAACCTCAAAACCCATACCCACTCTAAAATCTAAAACGCCCTTGCCACCTCAAAACCTATATCCAACTTAAAACCTAAAAATGCCCTTTCTACCTCAAAACCCATACCCACCCTAAACAAACTTACCACCCCAAATTCCATACCCACCCTAAAGCCTAAAAATGCCCTTGCCACCCCAAAACCCATACCCAACCTAGAACTTAAAAATGCCCTTACCACTAAAAAACCCATTGCCACCCTAAAACCTAAAGTGCCCCTACCACCCCAAAACCTATATCCACCCTAAAACCTAAAAATGCCCTCTCCACCATCAATCATAGCATTTGTAAAGCACACTACTCACCTGTGAGGGTCTCAAGGTGCTGAGTGGGGAAGGGTGCTGCTACAGCCAGGTCTTGAGGTGTCTCCTGAAGGTTACCAGGTCCTGTGTCTGTCGCAGGTGGATAGGAAGAGTTCTCCACGTCTTGGCAGCGAGGTGGGAGACTGATCTGCCACCGGCGGTTGTTCTGTGGATGCCTGGAACGGTGGCGAGGGCAAGGTCAGCAGAGCAAAGCTGGCGGGTCGGGGTGTAGAAGGAGAGTCGTCTGTTGAGGTATTCTGGTCCGGTGTTGTGTAGTGGTTTGTGAGCGTGGGTAAGGAGCTTGAACGTGATTCTCTTGTTGACGGGGAGCCAGAGTAGGTCTACAATAGGATCCATTGTAGATCTTCTGAAGCATGCGGAGGGTGTTGAAGCAGGAGGAAGAGACAGCATTGACTTGCTGGGTCATTGATAGTGATGAAACCCAAGTTGTGTGCGTGATCAGTGGGTGTCTGTGCGGTTCCCAGTGTGGCAGGCCACCAGGAGTCATCCTGGGCGGAGGGGGTGGAGATGAGGATGAGGACCTCAGTTTTGTCCGAAATCTGTTTCGGGCAGCTGTTCTTCATCCATTTGGCGATGGCCATCATTCCTTCCTGGAGGTTGTTTTTGACTGTGGCGGGAGAGGATCAGCTGGGTGTCATCGGCGTATAAGACGATGTTGAGGTTGTGCGATCGGACGATGTTTGCGAGAGGAGCCATGTAAACGTTAAAGAGGGTCAGGCTGAGGGACGGCCCCTGGGGTACGCCGCAGATTATCTTGGTGGCTTCAGAGGGGAATGGAGGGAGGCAGACTCTCTGGGTTCTGCCGGTGAGGATGGAGCTGACCCTTCCATACAAGGGTGGTGGCCTCAGTGTGCCACACCTTCAACTTTAATATTTAGTGGTGCAATGCCAGTTTGTGTACTACTGGTATTATTGAGGCAGGTGCCTCCCTTACACCATATATGAACAGGACCAAGCTGACACTTTGCCCTGGACCTATCAGACATCTTAACCCATTGTACAACCAGCTGGGCCTGGGGTAAACTCCTCTGGATGCTGGGCCAAGATCTGCTGTACTTCCCATCCCTCCTAGTAGCTGATAATCCCTGACTGGCACCCGCGAATGAGTTCATAGTCAAGTGCACGATATCCCACTTTGACTTGCACACCTTCGGGGACCTTTTCCACGATGGACCTACATTATCACATGTTGATGACACCCACTTTGCGAACACTAATCCAATGGACCACTTCATTCTCCGCCGCACACAAAGCACCCTATGCGAGCAAGTCCCCACATACCATTTTCCACCCTATGAGTTTGTGCCCCTCACAACACTGATTATTGATCCTAGTGGTAGATGCATGGTGTCCAAACTATACCATACAAGTTTATCCGATCTACCAACTTCAAGATGGTAAACTTAGAGAGAATTGGGAGAGTTAACTACAACACCAACTAACAGACAAAATTTTGTATTATTGTTGCCAACAGACGAAACTGTTATCCATGAACCACAGACACAAACTCATTCATTTTAAACTCCTCAGATGTGCCTACACTTCCTCCAGCACATTAGTGAAGTACGATCTCACTAGATCTTCACAGTGCCCCATATGTCATGCTGCCAAAGCCTATTTTGCCCACTTAACATGGACATGTCACCTTGTAGGGAAATTCTGGAAAGACGTTTACTCCCTACTGTCCCATATGATAGACACTACCTTAGACCCTGACCCACTTGCCGCCTTGCTGGGGTATGTGCAGGAGGTAGCCCGAGAGGTGTGCAGGTTCACAACAATGGCACAGCTGCTGCTTAAGAGAGAGCTATCCATATATTGGGGCAGCCACTGGACCTCAACTACATAACCCTGGCTACTTAGCAAGACTAGCTGCGATACTAGCAGTGAAATCTATGTCAAAACACTGCCACCGACATCCAAGTCCGCTGACATTTGGGGCCCACTCAAGGGCTACTTATTACAACAGGAGGCCTCGGACTCTCCCTAGACCACATACTTATTATAACACTATCAACTGACCACGCTACGTGACATGTCGCCGTGAGGGCACTTTTGACACTGGAATGGGGAGGTAGCTGTTACTAGCGCTCACACATGCATGTACAGACATTGTCCTACCTGAAATGCCTAAGCTGCTAGTGGAATGTGTTTTCATATGTATCATGATATGAAATCTCTGCCTGTATTACATCGTCATGTTGTCCAAGCCATTTTCTTCCACTTCCCAATGTTTTTTTTCTTCCTATACTCTTTTGTTTTTTATTTTTCTTCTTCTTTTTCTCTCTCTGACTATTGTTTGCTCTTTAAATCTGTGCTATAATGATACCACTACAAGACTCCTTGAATGTCTATAGTTTCTGCTGCAAAACTGAGAAATAAAGCTTAAAAAAGGTTTTGTGTTGTGGGTGCACCATGTAAGAAGGCTCAGGGGCAAAGCAAAACTTAAGTGACATAAGCTTATCAAGCCACGCAAAGCTATCTTCCATGGCCCTGCATAGCTTGATAAATCTAGAGTAACACAAGGCAACTCAGATTGCTGCCTTGCATTACTCTGTACCAGGAGGGCGTTACATGGGTGAAGCATGTGTGTTCCCACACATCCACCCCTGTATTTTGGCACATTCCTAGATTTACCAATAGTGCTAGACCTGGGAATGCGTCAAAATCCTATGCCTACCCAGAGGAGGTGAAACAAGAAGAAATATGTTTATTTCTCCTCATTTTTACTGTTTCTATGGGTGCTGCATTCAATCGGTGACTTGTGACACACCCAGCCACTGATTAAAAATTAAAAAAAATTAAGAATTCAGCTCTAATAAGTTATTGCCGTTAAATTCTGACACCACAATCCCTGCTGCCAGCAGTCGAGGTGACAGGCAGGTCAGGTCATGGAGCAGCTGTTTAAATCAACAAAAATGAAAAAAATGCTTTTCTTTTATCCGCTCTATTTTTCTGATGATTATATCATGCATTGCATAGATAAATATGGAACAGTTTGAATCTCTCTGCATGTTTCTACACATTCTGAGCTACTGTAGCTTTACCAAAATTGGACTTGTATTGAATTGTTTTTAATAATCTTTTTGCAACAAATATTTAAAAATGTATTGATGTCTTTATTTTGAGCTAAATTTTCTATTTTTATTCTTCATGTTTGCAAACTTGCTCTCTCTTTCATACGAAAGAGCTAAGCACCAAGATTTTAGGTGGTTTTTGGGCAAGGTAATGGTGTGACCATGTATTATATGGGATAAAGTACCCCCTGCCATAAATTATAAAGGTATTGCAAGTTCCTTTGCAGTTTCATAAGCTTATAAAGGAATTCGCTCTTTGTCCTTGTCCTCTATGTGATTTTGGGATACCTCAATGACTTGCAATATCCTTATAATGCACAGCTGGGGGTACTTTCTCCCTCATATAATCAAATCACTTTTTAACAAAGTACAGAGTCTTCCTCCTTCAACTACATAATGCAACTAGAAAATCAACCACAAGGAGTCCTCGCATTCCTAACTTGAAGAGAAAAAGCTCCAGCTCTGCGAATGATTATAAAAATGATCAAGTTTTCCTGGAACCTAAATAAAATAATCCCAGGAAAACTTGATAAGGTTAATTGTTTTAAGTATTTGTGGGGGCTGCTGTACTACTTGCAGCCCCCCACAACACCTAAAAACATAGTTGTGCCGGTCCTGGAAGACTGAAGCCCCACCATGCAACCAAGGTATGCAAATGAAGGGCATTATGGGGCTCTCCTTCCCAGGAGAATTATCCATGTAACAGGGTCAATGGCCAAGGTGGTAACAAAACTGCTCCAAGGAAGAACAAACATAAAGCAAAGGATTTTGAAAGGTAAGCCTATGAACGAGTGATAGTGATGGACATGCGATGGGTGTGGTTAAAAGATAGATTACAATAAGTCAGAGCGCTTGCAAGCTCGGCCTAATAAATAAGCAGGGCCCATGCTCATTTCTTCTTTTTTTGTAGGTGTCCCGGTCCTACGTGTAACATCCATTGTTTGTTTAGTAATGGAGAGATCTCCAGAGCCCCCGACGGCCCTTCTGGCTCCTTCTAAACACCCTGTTCAATGGGGCAGCGCAGGAGATGGCTTCAGCATTTTATTTTTTTTCAACTCAGGGTTTTGTGAAGACTGGTCAAACGGTCCCAAAGTTATTAGAAAGTCCAAAAATCAATTTCCAGTAAAAATGTTGTATTTACTAGTTGCCCCACTGTTCTTAAAGTTAGGTCAGATTCAGATTTACCATAGAAAGACCATTTATTGTTTTGCTAATAATGTTGGCACAGATTGGTGTATCGTCACAAAACTTCCAAAAGAAAGGTTCATCCTCTCTATTCTCCCTACTGAAAAGTAGTCCCATTAGATGGCTAACCCCTTATTATGAATTACCTCTGACCTGTTTCCACTCAAGACCCATTAGGTAGGCAGATCCCTACTACACACAGTTTTCGCCCTCTACACAGCTGTTTATGGAGAAGCCACGCTATTCACATAATTACATTGCAAAGCCCCTACAATCCCCAGCTTTTCTCCTGTGGGCAATACTTTTAAGGGAAGCCTACACCCTCCACAGACACAAGTCCCATTACGAGGCAAAGCATGATGTACATGCTTACCCTCATTAGCAGTACAGAAACTTTTGTGTTGATGTGCCTTGATAAAATAAATTTCAGTGTCTTGAAACATATAAGAAAATGGCACAGTAATTGGTTGATGTCATCAGTGATGCAGTCAGTGATATCATCAATGTTGTTAATTGAGATGTCGAGAATGATATCAATTAAGTAATATGTGAGGTCATAAGCAGTGCATGGTGGGGTTAAACGTTATAGTTAGCTGAGTAAACTGAAACTAGAGAATTTCAGTGTTTTTTTAGTTTAAATTGCTACAAAATATGGATTGCTTTATGTATTGCAACGCCCCCTTGAAAGTTTTGTATTTTTCACCCAATCCTATCAATGTCTTAATTTAAGCTGCATCTTTGTGAAGGTCATCGGGTTATTACGATGATAAAAAAACGTGTTACCTCAGTTTGGGAAAAACAAACAAAAACATTTTGTAGCTAACCTGAAGTCTGTGCCTTTCTAGATGAAAAAGTAACTGAACGAAATACCTGGAAGCTCCCCCTAAACTAGGCAATTTGAAAACAAAGCAATTTGTTTCCTATGTTATATGGAAAAAGTTATGATTTTATTTGACAAAAAACACAGTAATTGAGGAAGGGAACCCAAGAAAGGATTTATACACTTTGTTTATAGAGCTAACATTGTGTGTTACTCTGCACATCAGCTCCTCAAAGACTGCCTTCCACGTGTAAACAAGGAGCACGTGTTAAGGCTTCTATTCTTTGAAGTTCTGTTTTATGTTTACAAAATGTCCAGTGGTAGCAAATGCAGTGCAAGAGCTAATAAAACCTACGCATTCAGCGAAATAGACTGTGTGTATATAATGGCAGAATCCTGGGGCCAGGGCCCTCCATCGGGATCATCCATTTTGTAAGCATGTTTCCATTTATCTTGGGCCGCTAACTCGGAGCATTATTTCAGTTGTAAATATTTAAGCATTACTGTTGACACAAAGTTAATACTGACAAATTGAGTTAACATTTCTGCTGGGAATTACTGACCATGTGAAGAACAGAACAACTTTAACACCCACACTGATTCCGACGTTAAATCCAGTTTGTGTTTAGTCTGTAACACAGCAGTGTTAACCAAAATGAATTTAAGCTTTAATTTACGCCGAGTAAAAAGGAAAAAAGGCATCTTAAAGAAAGTCAGAGTGCGAGTTTTGTTTGTAACTTTTTATTTTACCAGATCTTGTCGCCTCCTGAGGTATGGCGTCAGTTGCATTTGTCAGAAAGGTGCCGTGTAAAGGTGGACATTTATAGTGTGTTTCCGTCAATAATTATCTGCTTTATTTGTATGCGTTGTCGTATACTCTTTTTGCAATATGGACTTTTTATTTCCGAAGCTGTTTAAATGTGGATCGCGCTGACTATTAACAATGACAGTTCATAATATCGCAGAACTCATAAAAAATGGACTCTGGCTTTCAAGCGCCCGGTAGCTGAACTTTACCAATCGGTATTCTCTGAAAAGGATTTCCTTGAGATGGATTCGAATGCTTTCAACAGGTAGACTTAAAATGATTTATGATAAGTGTAGTTCTTAAATTCTGTGTATTCTGTGGCACATTCAATTAAAAATGATGTTCTAAACATTTGTCTCTAGAAATCATGTTAGCTGATAATGTTTCCTGCCATTCTTTTTTTCCAAGATAAAATACAAGTAAGTCACCTTTTTATAGATGTTTTCTAAAGAGCTGGCTTGATCATAGCGAGTTTCACTGTTATGTGCATCTCATGAGAGGTTTTTTTGTTACAATTTTACTTTAGAGCATAGGACAGTGCACATAAAGGGCATTACGTATACATAAAAAATAATGTGTAAGAAACATTTAATTCATGAGTGAACTGGGTGGAATGAGTAGACTGTGTCACTTTTTAAATTTCATTTTTGTCTCACATCTATTATATTTTGTCACTAGTGATCATGTTTTTGTCACAAAACATTCAGACACAACAGTAATTTGATTTGTACCTAAAATTCTCCACAGAGTAATTTCCCAAAGTTTAATCTATGCCTACATCTGTTGCCCATAGATGTGAAAAAAGAGATACATATTAACAATGTATCTTTATACTTTTATTATAAAAATGCACACTTTTAAATAATACCAAACTGAAGTAAGTCCCTTCAATTTGTTTTTCTCATCTTGGTTTAATATATACATATAGGGCCTGATTCACAAAGGTAAACGTACACTTTTCTGTACGTTTATCTTTTTTGGATGTTCACAAACTACGAGCTAATAGTAAATTTAGGAGACTCCGGAGTTTAGTAGGATAACTCTGGACATAAAAAAAGATGGATCAGTCCTATCTTTTTATATGCAAAGTTTTCCACTGTGACTGCATATTCTCCACCATCATAAAATTATTATTAACCTATAGTTTGTGAATAGCAAACAATACAAAAATGAACACAAATGTTTACCTTTGTGAATCAGGCCCATAATGCTCTTTATGATTATATTTCGTACACCCATACTGTGAGAAATTGGGTTGTTGGTTAACAGGGGTGTGAGCCCTGGTTCAGCAATAGCCACAATCAGTTGCAGGGTGAACCACAACAATCCACTAATTTAAGCTGTGCTTAATCTTGGGTAGCACAGAAAAAAGAGTCAGGCTAAACTGCAATGTGTTAAATATGCACACAGTACACCAACAGCAAAACAGTGAAAACACAACAAAATAAAAATCCCAAATCAGTTCAGGAAAATACAGCAAATGGTAATAAATTATTTGACACCAACAACCATCAAAACCCAATTAGTTCAATTGGAATTGTGAATGCTTAAAGTTGTACGTGTAAAATAGCACTTAAAGACAATAAGCGCCAACCAGGGACAATACTGGTTGCGCTAGACCAGGGCAAAGTCAAAAGTTGGTGCTAACCGTGATGGAGCGTGGTTCAGATACAGAAGTGGATGGGGCCGGTCAGTGCTTAAAGCTTCTGAGAAAGTAGTAGTTCAGTCGGGAAAGGCTGCAAGACTATCCATGAAGAAAGGAACGTCATTGGAGAGCTGTGGCGCAAAGCCGCAGTGAACATTTTTTCACTTCGGACTTAGCCATTGGGATGGAAGTCGAAACTCTCCAGCGGGAGGAGGCAGGAGGCTGTAGCCAAAGACAATTCCACAGGGTCGGATACCCCTTTCGCGAGGAGCCACTGAAGAGGATTTGCTGCCACGGGGAACGTTGCAGGAGAAGCCACAATCTTACCAGCGATGCACCTCAGGTAGATAGACGAGCAAGTTGGTCTCGGTCTCCTCCTGGTTCTCAACTTTTGAGGCAAATTTTGTCTCTCACCTTTGATAATGGGTCATCTGGGTACCTTTAACACCAACACAAAGGGTCCAACAGTGGGTGCAGACCTCTTGGGGATTCAGGACTCACACAGGCTGGGCCCAGGTGCAGATTTAAGATGGTGGGGTCCTGTTATATCCATGTGGCTCAAATCAGGAGACCAACTGAACTAGCCCTTGGAGCTATATCTGAAGTCATGGGAAGTGCTTAATTTGTGCTTGTTGTTTTTGGTGCTGAGCACCGGCACTTATTTTTGTGCGTCACTGAGGGAGAAAGTAGAAAGCTGCAGGAGTAAGCTTAAGGGGCTGGGAGTGGCTTTATATGGAATGAAGAGGCACCAGATGGCTTCAGGAGTACGTCGCTTCAGTATTCTGTGTTTGCTCATTTAATTGCAGCAACTGCGTGTTTCAGACGATGGCTTTGGGCACCGGCACCTTTCTATTTACAAACTAAGCAATGGTCCTGGGTGCAGGTGGCGATGCAGGGCTGGCCTCTAAAGGTTCCAAGCAGGCTTTAGGTAGCCAAGCAGTCCTTCCAGGTACAGCAGCAGCCTGACAGAGTACACAGCAGATCACAGCAGCAGGCAGTCCTTTGACAATCCCTCTGCAGGTCCAGTAGTGAACTGAGGAGCAGGTCTGAGAACCCTATTTTGATACCCAGGTGCCCTGCTCCTAGAAGTTCAGAGGCGTTTTAAGAAGCTCCAGTAATTTCTTGGCTTACTGCCCTGGCTCCTAGCTGGCTGCACTGACAATGCAGGGTTGTTATGACTATTGTGTAGCACCAGAGCTCAGCCTAATCAGAGGTGAGTGGGGCTCTGCTCAGTTTCCCCCCATCCTACCAGTTGAGAGGCCTTTCAGGCCCTTATAACCCCTCAATTGTGTGACTGTCTGGGGGTGAATCCACAAAGTCCAAACTTTCAGTTACACCCAGTCATTTGATGTAGGCAGGCTGCAGGCACAGAGGGCTAAAGGCAGGAAAAGTTCCTAGATACCAAACATGGTCATCTACTACCTCTGGTTTGGAAATTACAACTTATTAATTTTAATACAGAACCCCCAATGTTACCCTAGTGAGAAACCAAATATAGGAGTTTTTCACCACTAAGACATGTAAAACCAAAAAGCACATGTCCTACCTTTTAATTACATGCACCATGCCCTATGGGCTACCTAGGGGCTACCTTAGGAGTGAAATTGGGGATTCCCAATTAAAAATAATAAGCTGTAATTCCTAAACCAGAGGTGGTAGATATGTCATGCTTGGTACCTATGAACTTGCAATGATAAACCATCTTCAATGGTAACGTCGGATTTCTCATTGCAAATTTGAAAATGCCACTTTTAAAAGATTGGCATTTTCCTGCCCTTAGCCCTCTGTGCCTACAACCTGCCTTAGGTCACATGACTGGGTGTAACTTACAATTGGGACTTTGTGAATTCATCCCAGACAGTCACACAATAGGGGAAGTAGCAGATCCTAAATGGGCCATTAATTGACTTGGAGGGGGGGGGAGGCAGACCTGAGCACAGCCCCATTTGCAACTGAATAGGCTGGGTTCTCCCACCACACAATAGGCTTAACGCCCCTGCATTACCAGTACAATCAGGCAAGAGCCAGGACAAGGGAGGCAGGGAATTCCTGGAACTTAGGGGACTCTTTTGGAAACATTTCCCAACTTCTAGGGGTAGGGGTACAGGGTTATAGAATTGGGACTCTCAGATCTGCTCCTTGGTTAACTACTGGACCTGTGGAAGGACTCTGTCAGACTGCTGTTGTACCTGGAAGGACTGCCTCTGTGCCTGGAGACTGCTTTGGTCTTTCAGAGACCAGCCCTGCTGCAGGGCCCTACATCACCACCTACACCCAGGACTCCCGAAGTGACTCCAAGGGCTAGTTCAGCTGGTCTCCTCTTTTGAGCCACAGGGTCATAACAGAATTCCACCATATTAAGCCTGCACCCAGCCTCAGTGAGTCTTGCACCCCCAAGAGATCTACACCCACTCCTGGACCTTTGGTTGTGGTGCTAAAGGTGCCCAGGTGGCCATTTTTTGTAAAACTGAGGAATTGCTATTTTGAACCTTAAACTTTAGAAATTCATACCTCTGGTTTTACTAATTGGATTTTGATGGTTTTGGTGTCAAATAATTTATTAATATTGTCTTTAGTCTTCTAAATTGGTTTGGAACTTTTATTGTGTTGTGGTTTCACTGTATTGCTGTTTGTGTACTGCATAAATACTCAACACATTGGTGGTCATTCTAACCCTGGCGGTAAAAACCGCCAGGGCGAATGACCGCAGTAGCACCGCCAACAGGCTGGCGGTGCACCGCTGGGCATTCTGACCGCGGCGGTTTAGCCGCGGCCAGAAACGGAAAGTCGGCGGTCTCCCGCCGACTTTCCGCTGCCCTTGAGAATCCTCCATCCGCCGCCATGGGGATTCTGACACCCCCTACCGCCATCCTGTTCCTGGCGGGTCTCCCGCCAGGAACAGGATGGCGGTAGGGGGTGCCGCGGGGCCCCTGGGGGCCCCTGCAGTGCCCATGCCAATGGCATGGGCACTGCAGGGGCCCCCGTAAGAGGGCCCCACCTTGTATTTCAGTGTCTGCTTTGCAGACACTGAAATACGCGGCAGGTGCCACTGCGCACGTCGCACCTTCCCACTCCGCCGGCTCAATCCTGAGCCGGCGTCCTTGTGGGAAGGCTGTTTCCCACTGGGCTGGCGGGCGGCCTTTTGGCGGTCGCCCGCCAGCCCAGTGGGAAACCCAGAATGACCGCCGCGGTCTGCTTTTTGTGCTTAGCTACCCTTGATTAAGCACAAGTCAATTTAATGACCTTTTTGTGGTTCACCCTGCAAGGGAATGTGGTTGTTGCTTTACCAGGGCTCACCACTGAGTCAACCAACAACCCAATTTCTCACACATGGAATTAAGGGGGTCATTACAACCCTGGCGGGGAATAGGGGGGAGAGGGTGGGGAGGTGTTGTGTTTGCGTGTGTGAGTGGGTGTTGTCTGCATGAGTGCATGTATGTGTGTGTGTGTATGCGTGTGTATGGGTGTTTGTATGGGTGCATGCCTGTGTGAATGTATGTGCATATGCTTGGTTGAATGCATGTATGAATGCTTGTGAGGGAAGGTGTGTATGAATGCTTGTGAGTGTATGCGTGTATTAATGCTTGTGAGTGAATGCATTTATGAATGCTTGTGAGTGTATGCATGTATGGATGCTTGTGAGTGAATGCGTGTATGAATGCTTGTGAGTGTATTCATATATGGATGCTTGTGAGTGTATGCATGTATGGATGCTTGTGAGTGAATGCATGTATGAATGCTTGTGAGTGCATGTGTGTATGGAGGCTTGTGAATGAATGTATGTATGAATGCTTGTGACTGGATGCGTCTATGGGTGCTTGTGAGTGTATGTGTGTATAGATGCTTCTGAGTGTATGCGTGTATGGATGCTTCTGAGTGAATGCGTGTATGTCAGTGTTGGTGTATGAGTCTATTCAAGGTGAGTGAATGAGTGTATGCCAGGTGCGTATGTGGAGGACACTGTACTAGAAGGGGGTGTGTGGGAGTGCTGTACTATAAGGAGGATGGGGAGGGGTGCTGTACTAGAAGGGGTGATGGGGTGATGGGGTGGGTGGTGGTGTAGGTGGTGCTGTACTAGAAGGTAGGTGGGGCACTGTACTAGAGGGGGTTGGGAAGGGGGCTCTGTTCTTGAAAGGGGGTGGGGGTTCTGTACTAGAAGGGGTGGGAGCACTGTACTAGAAGGGTGGGGTCACTGTTCTGGTGGGGGGTGGAGGTTCTGGTATTGAGGGGGTAGGTGGTAAATCCGGCTGTGGCCATGCCGGCAGATGGCAGTAAGGTGGCGCTGCTGCCAGCAGCAGCACCACATCAGTAGACCGCCGCAAACTGTATCATGACACATGATACGGCCTGGCGGTGTTCTGCTGGCAGATGCTGCTGCTGGCAGAAGCGTCCCGTCTCCTGCCGGAGGATCCCCTCACAAAAGGTAAGTTGGGTGCTCCGACAGGGGAGGAGGGTGAGGAGTGTTGTGTGTGTGTATGAGGGTATGTGTGTATGTCTGTGCGTGCATGCGTGCATGAGTGAATGCGGGTGTGTGTTGCATGTTGTGCGTGTGTGCATGTATGGATGTGTGAGTGTGTGTATGTTGTGTTGTGTGTATGCGTGTGTGCCTGTATGTATGTAAGTGTGTGTGGATGTGTGTGTGAATGGATGTCTGCATGCATGGTTGATTGTGAGAATGAGTGTGTGAATGCTGTTGTGCGTGTGTGAATGAAGGTGCATGAATGAAAGGGGGGTCTGGAGAGGGAGGGGGGTGGGGGTAACCTGGGGTTGGGGAGGGGGGCGGGGATGACCCCTATCAGTGACAGGGAAGGAATTTCCTGTCACTGATAGTGCCTACCGCCATGGTTTTCGTGGCGGTACGGTTGCCACGAAAACCATGGTGGTAGGTGGGGTCATAATCCCGCAGGCAATGCTAGAGACGGCCGTCGGTGCTGGAGACTGAAGTATCCAGCCCGGCGGCCGTTACCGCCGTGGCGCACGGTGTGGAACGTTGGCGGTTGGGCTTGAGCCAAACCGCCAATGTCTTAATATGGGGAAAAGTACTGCCACCCTGTTGGCAGTACTTTTCTCCATTTTACCGCCGTCCGCCGGGGTCATAATGACCCTCAAAATGTCTCAAATATTCTTGAAGTAATCACTTGAAAAGACTGTATGGCATTGTTATTTTCAAAGTTTCCTCTTTATATACTTGTATAAACCAAAGAGAAGAGAATGAGTTCCCTCACGCTATTTATATTCTAGGCCTGCCAATTTCTACAGTCACACAAATTTGTTACTGGAAATTACCATTACGGTATTTTGCGTAGTTGCGCACCATTCATGTGACAAATGCAAGAATGCAAGCAGCTGTTGGTCACGGTGCTTTTGCTTAAATGTGTCAACAGCCCCAAAACTGAGAGGATACATTTTATGTTAAAATATAGCAAAAAATGATGAATTTTCATTTTGTACAATTATGCATGATTTCATGTAATTTTGACAAATTTTACAAAAGCAATTTTTTACAAAATCAAACTTTGCAAATTTTGCACACCCCAGCAAGGAGTCTCTGCACCACATGGGAACTTATGGTTAATATCTTGCCATAGCCAAGCCGCGTGAGAATTCTGGGAATGTAGTTCCTGAATTCTGCTTTCCTAGGGCCTATGCATAGTGCATCCTTCTGTGGTATGGAAGCTTTTGCAGAGTTTTCAGGCTCAAGCATTTAAACTCGCACACCAAGACATTCAGAGCAAGCAACTCATATGTGGGTTCACGTGCAGGCTCATTACTAAATCTGTCATATGTACATCTTGTCTTTCTTCAAAACATTCTTTCCTCCTTGGGACATTGATAAATCTAAAAACATCAACTTGGGGTTCCAACATAGACACCAATCTTTTAAAGCCTAATAAATACCTCACTATCCATAGTCATTCTCCAAAGTCATTAGGCAGGTCCTCAGGGTCCTTTAATATGTAACTCCCTTCATATGGAAAACTACTGCAGACCTTGACACTGTAGGTCTCTCTCAGGCATTCCTTGGGAAACTAAGGTACTTGCAAGTATAGACACCACTACATTTGCCCCCATCTGGAGTTAAGCAGCCTTCTAAGTGTCTTTCAGTCAGGCCATAGACCCTAAAGAACCACTTAGAGTACACCTTCAGAAACCTTTCAATTATCGGGACTTGGGATACTCCTTTGCACTGATGATCTTAGACCTCAAAGTAACCTCTAAAATCATTAGCCACCTGATGCTGATCAAAAATAGCTCAGTACTGTTGTGATTCATTTCCTTCCTGTAAAACCATACACATCAAGTCAAATTGTGTTCAATCTTCTCCAGAAGGCGATTCCCAAGGCTCCAGTAAATGTACCCCAGGTCTGTGAACTGTCATCAGCATATTCCAACATTTCCATGTACATAGTTCTATTGGCTAACATATATAAATTCCTAAAATATCATATCACATGTATGAGGCTGATACTAAGTTGCACCACAAGCTTGAAAACAAACCTGCAACCTTCTTATCTAACTGCTGGTTTCATATGTATTGATAGATGCAGAATAATTGAAAAACTGACCTGCCTACAATTCAAACAAGCATGGGGAAAGCCAGTAGGTCTTGCCTATAGAAAAGATATTGGCTTGGCAATGTGTTTTTCCCACATGGTACACCAGTGTGGCTGTTGTTCAGCATGGCTAATTGTTAGTGGTGTGGATTGTCATAGAGTAGAGTAAAGGAGTAGTGCTGTAGAGTAGATTTCTTGGAGGAAAGTGCAGTAGGAGGAGTAGAGTATCATATTGTTGA
The DNA here is from genome assembly GCF_031143425.1 of Pleurodeles waltl. Lineage (NCBI taxonomy): Eukaryota > Metazoa > Chordata > Amphibia > Caudata > Salamandridae > Pleurodeles > Pleurodeles waltl. The sequence continues at coordinate 261,906,938 of NC_090436.1, read as the reverse complement.
GTTGAGGGGAGTACAGTTCAGTGGTTCAGTGGCAGAGAGTGTCGTAGAGTGCAGTATTGTAGAATGGAATGGTGTAGAGTGAAGTCAGGTGGAATAAAGTGGAGTGGGTTGGAGTGGACTGAGGTAGTTTGGTGGACTAGAGTATAGTGGGTTGGATTGGTTGTAGTGGGTGGATTTGGTGGAGTGTTGAGGAGAGGGTGGTGTGGGGTGGATTGTAGTGGGTAGAGTGGATTAGTGGATTGGAGTGGGGTGGATTGAAATGGGGTGAGGTCGATTGGATTGGGGTGGATTGGAGTGGGGTAGATTAGATTGGAGTGAAGGAATGGGGTGGGGTGGATATGTGTGGGGTCGATTGGATCGGAATGGGGTGGTTTAGAGTGGGAGGGAGTGGAGTGGGGTAGATGAGACTGGAGTGGGGTGGATTAGATTGAACTGGAATGGTATGTATTGGATAATACTGGATTGGATTGGATTGGATTGGATTGGAGCAGGGTGGATTGGAATGGACTGCGGTGGGGTGGATTTGATCTATTAAATCAAGTGGGTGGATTGGACTAGAATGGGGTAGATTGGACTGGAGTGGATTGGATAGGACTGGAGTGCAGTGGATTGGACTGAATTGAGGTGAATTGGAGTGGAGTGGGGTAGTTTGAATTTAAGTGGATTGGACTGGAGTGGGGTGGACTGGAGCGGGGTGGATTGGAATGGGGTGGATGGGAGTGGAAGGGTGTGGAAAGGAGTGGAGTGGGTTGGATTGGAGTGGAGTGGGGTGGCTTAGAGTGGTGAAAGGTTTGGGGTGAGGTGGATTGGAGTGGGGTGGCTTGGAGTGGAGTTGAGTGGAGTGAGGTGTGAGTGGTGGTGGATTGAAGTGGGATGGTGTGGGGTAGAGTGGGTGAACTGGAGTGGAATGGATTCCGTTTGATTGGGGTGTGTTCATTTAGGGTTGATTGGATTGGAATGGGGTAGTTTGGGTGGGTTGAATTGGAATGGGGTGGGGAGTTGAGTAGTCTGGTGTGGGGTGAATTAGACTGGATTGGAGTGTGAGGTTGGATTCCTTGGACTAGAGTGGGATGGATTGGAATAGAGTGGGTGTATTTGCTAGACTGGAGTGGATTGGAATAGTTGGATTGGACTAGGGTGGAGAATATTGGACTACAGTGGGGTAGATTGGAGTCCTTCGATTGAAGTGGAATGGACTGGATTCCTTGGGTTGAAGTGGGGTGGATTGGATTCCTTGGATTGGAGTCGGATGAATTGGACTAGAGTGTGATAGATTGGATTCCTTGGTTTGGAATAGGATAGATTGGACTGGAGTAGGGTGCAATGGAGTGTAGTGGGCTTGATGGACTGAAATGGTGGTGCAGTGGGGTGGATTGGAGTGGGGTGGATTGAAGTGTGATAGGGTGGATTGGAGTGGGGTGGAAAGAGGTGGGGTGGATTGGAGTGGATTGGATTGAGTTGGGGTGGGGTGGGGTGGACTGGACTTGATTGGATAGAGGTGCAGTGGATTGGAGTGGATTGGGCTGGGGTAGATTGGGGTGGATTGGAGTGGTTTAGGCTGGGTGGGGTGGATTAGAGTGGATTGGATTGTGTGATTGGATTGGGGTAGCTTGGATTGGGTGGATTGGATTGGGGTTGATTGGAGTGGGTGGACTGATGTGGGGTGGGTTGGAGTGGATTTTTGGATTGGAGTGTGGTGTATTGTGGTGGGTGGATTAGAGCAGATTAGATTGGATTGGAGTGGGGTGGATTGAATTGGAATGGGATTGATTAGATTGGAGTGGGATGGATTGGATTTGGAGTGGGTGGATTCGATTGGATTGAGGTACATTGAAGTGGATTGAAGAGGAGTGGGGTGGATTTAAGAGGCGTGGGGTAGATTTAAGTGAAGTGGGTGTTTGTTGTGGAGGGGTGGATTTCAGGGGGTGGCTTGGGGTAGGATGGATTGGAGTTGGGTGGATTGAGATGGGGTGGATTAGATTGGAGTGGGATGAATTGGATTGGGATAAGGAGGATTGGATTGGAGCTGGGTGGACTGGAGTAGGAGAGATTTGAGGGGGGTGGATTGTTTTGGATTGGAGTGAGGCAGATTGGAGTGGGGTAGATTGGTTTGGACTGGCCTTGGGCAGATGAGAGTGGGGCAGTTTGGCACGGGTCATATTGGAATGCTACAGATTGTTTGGGATTGACATGGGGCAGATTATTTTGGATTGGCATGCAACAGATTGTCTGGGATTGGAGTGGGGCAGATTGTTTGGGATTTGAGTGGGGCAGATTGTTTGGGATTGGAGTGGGCAGATTGTTTGAGATTGGAATAGGGCAGATTGTTTGGGGTTGGAGTGGGCAGATTGGAGTGGGGCAGTTTGGAGAGGGGTGGGCTGGGTTGGGAGGATTGGAGTGGGGTGGATTGGAGTGGTTTGGACTGGGGTGGATTGAAGCGCTTTGGAGTACGGCAGATTGTTTAGTATTGTTTAGTATTGGAGTGGGTCAGATTGTTTCGGACTGGATTGGAGCAGATTGTTTAGGATTTGAGTGGGGCAGACTGTTTGGCATTGGAGTGGGCAGAATGTTTTGGATTGGAGTGGGGCATCATGAAGTGGGGAGATTGTTTGCAATTACAGAGGGGCAGATTGGAGTGAGGTAGATTGTTTGGGGTTGGAATGGAGCAGATTGGAGTGTGTTAGATTGTTTGGGATTGGGGAGTGAGCAGATGAAGCAGATTGGAGTGGTGTGGTTTGGGAGGAATGGAGTGGGGTTGGATGGGATTGGGGTGAGTGGTTTACTTTGGAGAGGGGTGTATTGCAGTGGGGGGATTGGTCTGTGGTCAGTTGGATTGAGTGGAGTGGATTGGAGTGAGAGGGGTGGATTAGATTGAATGGGGTGGATTAGATTGAATGGGGTGGATTGGTCACTTTGCAATATTTAGAACAAGATAATCATCATCTTTTGAGAGCAGTGGTTTCGAGCAAAAACAAAACGAGAGAAAAAAAAGAAAACAAGATCTGGCAAAATAAAAGGAAAGAGCTAACTATACGAAATAAAACATTGCAATTGTGTTTGTCTTGCTGGGCACATTTTTGCCAGTCACATGCGTTCTGTTTGCATGGACCTAGAAGTTAAAAAAGTACCTCAATCATGTCAGAAGCAGTGGACAGGCACTGATTAAGCTGAATCAATCAGTGATTGGTCCCTGCTCTACAGACAGGAATGGAAATTATGCTTCACCTGCAGTGATGAATTACGAGGCTTTAAAGAACAACAAATGGTAAACACCGGGCAGGCTCCACGTCCATTTTAGTTAACAACAGAGTCTTGCAAATGAGACGCATATGCTAGCGCATGCTCCCACATGCTAGATCCTAACAGGTGAAAACCTGCTAGTGTGCTTGGTAGTACTGATCCTAGGCCTTTGTAATCCTGGCCCTATCCCGCATATGTGGCTCAAAGGATTGTGCACCCTCAAATTTCTATGACAAAAACACACTATTTGTAAGTTCTCTTTGATAGTGATCTAAGATTTACCAGCAAAGAAATGATGTCTACAAACCAGCTTTCAACATCTACATCTGCTTAATGGGGATCTTTTGCTGCCCTACTGCTCTCAGAGGCCAAATCTAATATTTGCTGTGATCATCTCATATTTAGATTACTGTAAAAGCCTACGTTTTGCCAGCGCATCTCTCTCAAGTGAGTTCAAACTACACATCTCACCTGTCAATTTGCCTGAAATGACATGAAAACTGTCCTTTACTATGTACCAATAAATGAAAGTGCAAACTTTAAAACAATTTGCCTTATTCAAAACACACACCATGATCACTCACCAAACTACATTGCAAAGTTGTTTTGCCACTACCAACTGATAAGAAGTCACAGGTCCCTGTCCTAAAATGGAGTATAATGTTGACCAAGCCAGTGAGAAACTGAATAAATGGCAGCTTATCTCTACACCTCCAAAATTCCTCCTGCCTGCTGAATCCCCTTCCTCTTTGTTGAAAATAGCCTGTTCTGCAGGGTTATCTCCAAACATTTTGCCTTTCTCCTCCTATTTTTCTGACCACCTTTTTGTTGGCTTTAGGGCTTTGGGCCCTTTACCACTGCTAATCAATGCTAAAGTGCATGTGCTCTCTCCCCAACAACTTGGTATAATTGGTTCATGCATGTTTGGCTTAATTAATATCCAGGGCCTGTAAATTAAATTCTACTAGTGGGCTTACAGCGCAGATTACGCTCCCCACAGGAGTAGCCTTTGGAGCTTGTCTCAGTCCTGCCACTCCAGAGCCTGCGGGCACAGTTTACCACCACAGTGAGTTGGCATGTCAAACTCCTTGACAAGGCCTAAATTCCCTTTTTACTACAGCTAATTCACCCATAAGGTAGGCCCTAGATAGCCCTTTGGGCAGGGTTCTGTGTATGTAAAAGGTAAGACATATGTCTTTATGTAGTACATGTCCTATCCTCGGCTATATGTACCACAGCCTCGTTATTTCTCACTACTGTGAGTGCTGCTCCTCTCATAGGATTGCATTGGAAATGCCCTCACATATGTCTAAGTGGTATCTTCTGATCTATGAGGAATAGTGTGGGCATGTTTAGTATGTTTTAAATGATGGTGAGAAATCCTGGTTATTAGTGTCTTATACCCATTGTAGAAATGCCACTTTTAGAAAGTGGGCATTTCTCTGTGCTTATTACTCTAGTGCTTTTGCATCCTGGCACCAATCCACGTCTGGGGCAGAGTGACAGCTCCATTTGTTGCATACTTTCCAGACAGCCATAACACAGGAAAGGCTGGGTGTGACAGAAGAGGCATCTGCATATTGATTGCCTTCCTGGGCTGGGGAGAGTCGTTCACACCTTACATGTGAATAGGCTGTGTTCTGCCCTCACACAATGGACTGATTATCCCCTATTGATGTCTGGAGACGTCGCTGGGTTGAAAGGCAGTGGTGCTTGACTTGAAAGGACTCCTTTGAAATTACCCCCTGAACAAAAACATTTTTGAGTATAAGTAGAGGAGCTCTTGTCCCCTGTTGAGAGTGTACTTTGGGAACTGGAACTGAATCTCTGTCAGCACTGCACAAAGGACTCATCTGGACTGCTCTTCTTTTGTTGCCCTGCTGCCTGGTGTCTACTGGGTGGGCCAAAGAAATCATATGGATTACCTTTCTGTAGGTTGCCCTGCTTTCAGCCAGCTTCTTACTCTGGACTGTCAAGGTTCTGTGTTGGGGGGAGAAACCACCACTGTTTGACTCGGTGTGCTGGCCTGCCATTGGTTCCCCCCACCATTGCTCTCCGAGGGGCCGACACCGGGTTAAGTTGCCTTGTAATTCCCTGGTTCACTGTGTGCTCCTGACCCCTATACGTTGCATGTTGAGAGTGATTCATTTTCTCATATTCTAACCCCCTACACATGGAGAGTGCAGCCTGTGGGTCACATTTTTGGGAGGCAGTACACCGCCGGGCCCGGGAGCTCATTGATGGGAATCGTTGCCACCCAGAAGGAAAAGTGGACCATATTTCCCTGCAAAACTGAGGGAGGGGAGAGCAGACGTCCTACCAAGAGGAGACCGCTCCCAGATGGCAGCCTCGGAGATGGCAAGTGGGGAGTGGATGCGCAGATTAGCACAGTGCTCCTCTCCCCTGGATTCACTGCTGCAGCCCCAGCCAGGTCTTGTGTTGTGGCAGCATGGTAGCAGCGGCGTTACCTTCGTGGGTGGCCCTACCAGCTGAGAAAGAGAATGGTCATATTCACTCTAAGAGAGGACTGGCAGCTGGATGAAGGGGAGCAGCCACTCCTCCAAGATGGGGGACTGCACTCCCAGGAAGGCCGCTGATGTGCCCCCAAGCCAGGGGGCTCGCTCTTACCCCATGCCCTCTGAGTGAGGGTGCCTGGAGCAACTATGGAGATTTTTGCATGCAGGGAGAACCTGAGGAGATCTCCCCGTAGGCACAGACAGCAGCTTTGGGAAATTTCTTACAAGGGGAGGGATTCCCTCTTTTTCTGCATTTTTTACAGCGCTGGTGCCCCCTTTCCGGGGATGGCAGACCTTCGGGGGCATTAGCAATACAGCTTGCAAGACAGAGAGGAAAACCTCAGCAGATGTCTTGTACCTGACAATCCTCTTCTGGTTTCCGCAATTATTGTAGTAGGAGCGCAGGAACTTCTCCATTAGCTGGGGTGGAGTTTGCACCCTATGCCCTCCAATAGGAGCATGGGAGCTCCTGGATTGGACTGGGTGTGTCACTTTTTACGACCATTTGCATAGAGGAAGTGCTGAAGTGCAGGAACGTTCATGTAGGTGGTGATTTCTGTTATAGTGGCATGTCACCAAGAAGATTCTGCCCTCATGTTGTATGCTGCAATGTTCTTGCCCTGCCTATGTAACATGCTGTCCTGGCGTTGGTGGGGTGACACATATTTCAGGATTGGTATTGCAGGCATTTGGAGGGTTGTTTTGTATAGGACACTTGCACTATGAGAATGTTTCTCCTTAGCTCACGTTTATGATGATGATGGTCTGACAAGTACCTACTTTGGTACAGTAATCCTCATTTATGTCATTTTGGTTTGTATGTTTATGCAATACAGTTTATTTTTATACAACTTGTTGTAGAATCTCTTTTGTAGTCTATTGTGTCACTGGGTTGTGTTTGTGTGTGTGTGTGTATGTGTGTGTGTGTGTGTGTGTGTGTGTGTGGGTGGGTGTGCTTGTGTGTGTTTGGTGCAAACACTTTACACATGACCTTTGAGGATAAGCCTGACTGCTCTGGGCTAAGCTGCCAGTGGTGAGCACAGGTTATCTTTGGTGTTTAACTTACTTGCCCTGACTAGAGTGGTGGGTTCTGCCTGGGTGAAGTGCATACCCCAGCAACTCAGAAATCCCATTTCTAACACTCTCCAACTAATACTCAAAAATGAGTTCCTGGAAATCGAATGATCCAGAAAAACCTACTTCCTCACTGAGCATGGCCAGGGTTGAGCTAGCAAATCTGACCCTCAGTGTTTTGCCTCACTTCATTTTGTTTCAAACATACATCTCCGTCATCCTCCTCTAGTATAACTCAGACATCTGTGTTCTGGCAGCCAATATTTGTAGAACATCATAGATCACACTTTAGCCTCTGTTTTATTTGCTTTTGTTTCACTGAAGGTGTGCTGTGGTTAAAAAAACCTTACAAAATATACATTTTCAAAAATATGTCTACAATGTAAACACTATTAGGGTCATAACGAGTTTGGCAGTCCTTTTTGGAAAACTGCCCCGGTGGCAGCCGCCAAAAGGCCGCCATGTTGGCTGTAATCTGATAGCCTTATTAAGAGTTACACAGTGAAGTCTGCCAAAAAAACAGCCAATTTTCCTAAACCGACAGGACACTGGAGGACAGAAAAGAGACGGTACCACCACCAGCAAGGCCAACCCGAAAGAAATTCTTCCATCAGATTATGATCAACAAATCACAACAGCAGTTCTTTCCTGGCGGAAATCCATTGGCTGTGCGAAACGCGGCGGTCTTAGCTCACATCAAACTGAACACAACACCACATTGGATAGTTTGAATATCCCACACCTGACACACATCCACACACTTGACACACCTACACACTCCATTATATAACACACCCCTACACAACCTACTATCCTTTCCAAACAGAACGCCACTCACAGCCATAGAGGGGGGACAGCTATCACAGATTTCTTGAAAAATACTTTTCACACCCATACACATTTCACCAAGTATACGTTCAACACATGCACAATGTACACAACACACTATTTATAATCATACACAATACACACCAACCATCACCCACTCACATCACAGCACCTGTACTATATCACTCATGTTTTTTGCAGCCTTTATCCTTAAACACTACCTCACCGTCTTTACCACCACTACCATGTCCCCACAAAACACCCATGTTTCACAGATGATGAGTTGAGGGTCATGGTGGAGGAAATTGTCAGGGTAGAGCCACACCTGTTTACAGCACAAGTACAGCAAACATCAAAAACTAGTAAAATCGAGCTGTAGCAAAGAATAGTAGACAGGGTCAATGCTGAAGGCACCTATCTATGCACTAGGGAGGACATCAAGAAGAGGTGGAATGACCTCAGGAAGAAGGTGCATTCCATGGCATCCAGGTATCAGCTGGCAGTACTGAGGACTGGCTGTGGGCTTCTGCCTCCTCCCACTACTTTCATATCTTGGGAGGAGAGAGTCTTGAACATACGGCATCCTGAGGACATGACAGGAATACCTGGGAGAGTGGAGTCTGCTAAGTCCACACAGCATTAATGTCACTCAATTGTTTTGTCCTGCATGCTCCCTTACCCCACCTCAATTAACAAACCACCTACCACCTCTCAGTCCAAATGTCCTAATACCCGTCACTGGCATGCCACATGTCCACTAACCTCATCTGGCACCACAGCCCTTGGGAATAGTATGTGAAGTACTGGGAACTGATAGCACTACAACTCCCAGAAGGCAATATCCCACCACTATTAAAACCTGTAAAGTGCACCAAACATTAGTTGTCATCCATGTGAAACTAACTATCAATCCAACCCATCATAAATGTCCAGTTTATGGCAATGACAGCAATGCAAAGGTCCACTCCCACTATCATTACAAGCAAAACACAGCTACGACTCAATGTCCCATCAAACTGCCCTTAGTACAAATATACCTAAGACTGAAATATACTCACCTGGGCTGTAAATCTAGATGCCAAAGTGGATGCACATGCAGCAGATCCAGACAGACTTCAATGTCTACTTCTTACTCCCATACTGTGTCCCTACTCTGACACTATTGTGCAGTGTCCAGCATTTATTGTGCCATGTCTCTTGTCAGGCCCTTTACTAGGCAACAAAGGTGAACACCCATTTGAATAGTCAGACAACATAAGATAGTATCAGCAGTCTAATGACTACCAACATAGTTTAACAACTTTAAGCATGGTATATGGTATTGAACTTACAGCGTACTAAGTAAGATTTTACAACAGCTGTCACTGTCATTTCTGGGGATCTTGTTAAGGCACTGTGTGCATGTCAGACAACATCACTAATACTTTAAATGAAACATCACTTGTTGCATCACTTACTGCAAATCTGTGTTCCACCTCTCCCACAGTAACCTTGCCATTGCCTCAATGGATAGCATACCAGAGACTGACACTACCCCTCTGGATGAAGGCCAAAGTGAGGACAACACCCCTGGATGAGTGGACACTGAAGATGAAGCTGGCCCATCAGGGTCATCTGGTCAGTCACCGACTGTCAGCCTCACTCTGCCCGCAGCGACTCCTCCCAGCCCTATTGCCTCAACATCACAGGCAACCATACGCTCCCAAACATGTGTGCCAAGGACTGTTTCATCAATTGAGTGCCCCCCCAGTACAGTTACTGGAGTCTCACCCTGTCACCCCTGACAGTGATGGTCCTGCCACCAGTGGACTGGTAGGGGCACAGGCATGTGCATGGGAGGGATGATGTGGGCCCAAAGGATGGGACCTCTAAGGGACAATACTTACCAAGAAACCATCTCCCAAGTCTTGGGAGCCTACTAAAACTCCCAAGGCATGGTGGGCCAGGTAGTCACCATGATGGGGAAATCCAACAGCTGCAGAGAGACAACCACCAGGAAGTCTTGCAGCAGTGCCAGGCACAAAACTCCATTCTTGCTTCTATTGCTGGAGTGCTGAGGGGAATTAATGCTACCCTGATTAGGTTTGCCACACAACATCAGGCCTCTTCCACTAGTAATGACTCTTCAGGCCCTTCAACATCAGCGGCTGCGAGTGGAATGGAGGCCCTGCCAGGGAAGGGACATGTCTCAGACACCCTACCCTTTGTAGCAGAGGAACCTTCCCGGAAACATGGATGTCCACCCAGATATCCAGGAGGAGCAGATGCTAAGACCAAACACACTCCAGGACATAAACTTCTCCTAACTGGTTCACTTGTGTGCCACAAATACACCCTGTTGACTGACCTGAAACCTAACTCCCTTTTCCTGTGGTCCAAGGACACTGAACGTGTGTTTCCTAATGGTGTAGCAGCTACTCTGATGATTTCAGCTACCATGACTGACCATTCACTGTTCACTTTGTGTACATTTTGTTTCTATTCACACATATTGTTTTGAACGCCCCAATAAATAACACATTAACTCAGGCCATGTGTTTGTTTCATTCATCAACCAAGTACAACTGTCATGTATGCCAACTATACTGTCAATATGCCCCTCTTTCTGGTTCGACCTTTGTTATGCACATCACACTTGTAGTCTATCACCAGGAGACTCAGTACATTGGGATTGTAATATAGACAGAAGCTAAAACAGCTATATTCAACATCTCCACACATTTATTCCTAGATTAGGAAACAGCAGATGGAATAGTGCTGCTAGCGACTTATGATTGTCAGCTTAGGTGTCATATACTACTAACCCACAGGATACAAGGGACATATATTTCTTTCTACAGGCCAGGAGGTATACAGATTGGTCCTTTGTAACACTGTGTAAAGCCTTATCACAGATCAATACATGAGCTTCCTAATAATCATACCCCATTATACAGTCAGAGATCAGTACTGATGTCCCCAGTCCAGGGACCTTTCACTTCTATTGGTCACATACCTGTAGGCTTGCCACTCATCTCTGTCCATAGAGACATGGACATTGATCTGCAAAGTTACAGGTAAGTCACATACAACAGAAGCCATTATGATGAGAGAGACTCTGGTTAAACATGTTTACATGTGTCATACATATGGACACACACATGCCACCGTTTGACCACCTCCAGTACCAAACAGGTGTACTTAGAGGGAAAACACAATTCCAACCCAGTGTCCTGACAGTCTGGCCATTATAGTTACACTCCACATACTTATACCAATCAGTGCCTGGTTTCATCCATGTCCATTTCTCATGTTTGCCTGCAATTCACATCTGCCTCTGACACTGTCTGGGACTTGCCAATGAGGAAGAGCCAAACAGAAACTCAGCAAATCTGTGACTGACAGAGATGAGGGATAGGACAAAACTGTAAACATACATCAATTCTGACAAGTCATTTTCACAAGTGTGACTTTGCATGTGCAGTAACAAATCAGGACAGTGTATACCACACAGTTCTGCACACAATACCAGTTTACAAACAGCATGCACAACTGACTCATTGGCATTGGAGCTACCTCATGGATAATGTTCAATAGGAAGTGATATCAAAGCCATCAATTATAGGTTACAAAATGAAATGTCACCATGAAGAAGACATCATATACCTTGAGTCAGTTGAAGTACTGATTGAAGAGATCAGCCCTGGAGTCTACAGCCTCATCTTCATCTGACTCATCATCACTTGGCAAATCTGAATTTCCACCCACAGGTTGTGCTGCCTCACCATCATCTGGTTCGAATTGTATCTGACATGTCAGGGCAAGGTTGTGGAGCATGCAGCAGGCAACGATTACTTGACATACCTTGTTGGGTGAGTAGAGGAGGGCTCCTCCAGATATAGCCAGGCAGTGGAACCTTGCCTTCAGGAGCCCAATGGTCTATTCAACGACATACCTTGTCCTTCCGTGGGCCTCATTGTAGCGCACCTCCCCTGGCATGGTTAGGTATCTCACTGCTGTCGACAACCAAGGATGGTTTGGATAGCCTGAGTCCCCTGTAAGGAATAGGCAAAACAACACAAACATACATCTGATACATACACATTTGTCATAGCAAGAGAGAAACTTAGCACACACACATGTCAAATGTGACTTATCAACCAGCCTGGCCCTCTCTGTGTAGAGTTGTGTCATCAACGTTGGGATATTGCTGTTGTGCATGATGAAGGAATCATGGACTCATCCGGGATACTTCGCACAGCTTATGCACAATGAGGGTCCCCTCTTGTAGAAATATAAAAATTAATCAAAAATACACTTCACAAAGAACATAATTATATATAACAGTCCATGTCACACTAAACAGGTTCTAGAGTCAACTGATGAATCCAAAGTTTATTCAGAGTATGATTTCACATTTGGAGAGTCCAACATCCAAAGAAGATTGTATTTCCAGCCAACACGTGTTTCGTCTTGGGAAATGTTTACATCCCTTACGACTTCTTCAGGGCTAGAAATCATGAACATAACAAACGAGTTAAGACCAATATGCGAATGCGAATGGCAGGCATCAGATCTGACTTCAACTGATCACAAAGGTCCATGATTGTCTGCCTATTCAGGCAATAGAGCTGTATGATATGCCTGTCCTCCATTGTGTGCAGGTCTACTAGTGGGTGGTACACAGGAGGTTGTCTTCCTCTCCTCGTGGCAGGGTAATTATGTGAAAACAAATAGATTGTAGGTGAGTTTAAAAAATGCACACATAATGAATATGTTCTTATACAAGTAAGACATATTTGCTGTTGATGTCAGAGACAACATATGACACCTAAAGTACAGTATCTCGCTATGCATCCTATGACATTCCCCATGGTTCACATTCCCTGAATCCTCTAAAGTACTATACATGCACACTTACCTGTGACTGTCAGTGTATGGTAGTCCAACTTAGTGTACATGTGAAACATATGTGTAGCAGCTGTGCTATATTACCAGCGCACATAGGATGTTGAGAATAGGTGTACATTTCCAATTCCACCATTCCCTCTGTCACACAGCTTTTACTACTCACATGCACAGTTAGACTACTGAACATGAAGGCAGCATTCACTGATATTTCACAACATATATGGAATGGTTAATGACGCAGATTCCCATACTTTGCCATACATATCATTGCATCAAAATGGCATCTGTCTGACCTACTGTACTGGACCAGAGGAAGTGAACTCACTCCGGCGGCAGAAGTCGTATGGCTGTAGGTGGTTACAACCGCAGTGGACGTTGCCATTGGAATACATTGGGCTAATGGCAATGTCTGCTGGCAGTGACGGTCCTGTATGTGGCGGCTGTGACCGTCATTTTCTGCAATATTGCTCACTTGACTCCTGACACTGCTTGCAGCAAGACCTCCACTACCTGAGCTACTGTGTACTACCTCTGGGAGCTATCATGCCACGTCCTGCAGGTGATAGAGCCCCAGCCTTCACACCAGAAGAGCTCAATAAGCTTGTTGAGGAGGTCCTATCACTGTATGAACAGCTATATGGTGCTTCAGAGGAGCAGGTGAGTCCAATGGCACACCAATTTGTGAAAGTTGGAGTGTATGATAGTGTTCATGAAATGCAAATTAGAGAAGGTTTTGCAACTCATGTCTGTGTGTATGGAAATGTGTACATGTGCATAGACAGACATACAGTAGGGTCACATGGTAGATAGTGTGTAATGTAGCTTCCTCCATAAACATCATAGATTGTATCATGTAAAACAATGATGGTGTGAGAAATGTTTTTAGACACTCCATGTAGGGACAATCATGTGGCCTGGACATATGTGTGTAGGCAATACCAGGTAGTGATCATGCATGTTGTATGTTACACTCCACTTCACACATGGGCTATTTGCAGATGCTAAATTGTGAAGGTGTTTGAACTTAGAGGATGGGAATGTTTGCCTACTTGCTGTTACTGAAGTATTTTGACCACTTGTGTTGGTATGATGCATGTAGATATGACTTTCTCCTTTTGTCTGTGTCATCCATGCAGGTCAACAACAATCAGAAAAGAGGATCTGGCATGCCATCACGAAGGAAGTGGAGACCCTGGGGGTCCACAGCGGATGGAGCACCCACTGTAGGAAGCAGTGGGAGGACCTGAGACGCTGGGCGCGAAAGACCCCCAATGAGGTAGAGGTGCCTGTCGGAGCTTGACCACCCTAATGGCCCGCATTTTGGCTTTAACCTACCCTGAGTTGGATGAACGTTTGAGGGCAGCACCGTAAGTACTAACTACAGACATTGCAAATCCCTTCACCAGTTCAGAGTCTAATGTGTAAGTATCTAAACTGAAACAATGTGGTAAGTACTAAAGGTTAAGGGTCTCCGAGGAACACATAGAAGTACACTTGGTACCATTGATACACAGGTGTGGACACAGTATTGTGTATAGGGAAATACAACTCACCTATGTTAAGACTATTGTATAACAGCATGTGGTGATGCACATGTGACTTTGTCATATGTGCACCTCTACAGTGCTATACATATGTGTAAGCTGCTGTGTCATCCTTCCCACCTACTGATCCATAGTCCAGCTATCCTGTTGGTAAGTTGTCCAGCTATTTGGTCTCATTCTCTATTCCACTTGATCTAGCTCTATGTGCATCATAGGGTCTGACAGGTGAGAAACAGGCCAAATAATTCTGAGTTGTGTTATAGATGTCAACTTCATGTGAGGGTTTAATCTCATTCAGATATTTCACATGGCATACTTGCTAAACTTAGAGATGTGAGAAGGTATCCCACTTGTTAAATGTAGAACATCCACCTTACCTGCAGTCACCACCCCAGCAGACAGCCACCCACCCACCACGGCCCCCAGCACCTCCACCCCTCTCACCCCAAGATACATAAACACCCACATTAACCCACCCAACAGACATCCACCACACACAAACATACATTGCAAAAAAGGAACCCATTACATCCACACCAACACCTCAAACAACCACTCCCTCTCCCTCCACACCTAAACCCTTTTGCTATGACTGTCCTGTCTGTCTAAAAAAGCTTTCCTTTCTGAGTTTTCACTTTTCCCAACTCCTCTCCCACTCCATGATACCCCTAGACATTCTGTGTCCCTCCACAAGTCCAGCCCTACCACCTCCAAGCCCTCCCCTGCCCCACCTGCAAGTACCCATGCCCCTCCCCCTGCCAAGAAGTCTATCCCTCCTAAGAAACCCCAATCCTCCCCTAAACCTGAGATGAAGCCCAGACTCCCCTCCCAAACCAGATCCCAAAGGACCCTCCTCCAAAACTTAAACTCAAACCCTCCCCTCTGCCACTCCCCCAGGTCCTCTAAGGTACCTGCCTGCCCCATAGATGTCCCTACTTGTGGAGCTTACATGACAGTCAGGAGTCAAGTTCAGGGCACACATACGTGCATTGTGACTCTTAATTATGGACTGGCCTTTGTTTTTACTAGTTATTGTATTTAATGGTCATTAGAGCCAACCTGTTGTTGGTTTCCTGCTCAAAATCTCTGTCATACATTTCTTTCTCTGGTATGGAGGTGTTACTCGCTGACATTAGTTGTGTATCTGTATGAGTGTGTGTGTGCTGCTTGGGCTAACTGTGTTGTGTAGCCAATATGTGAGGTTGTATGCAGTTCTTTTGTCTGTAAGTGGTAGGGTGTGTGTTCTGTGATGGACAAATGTGTGTTCAAAATATTTTAGTAGTGTTGGGATTGAGTGTTGTTTGTGTTGAGATGTGTTTGTTGGTGTGTTGTGTGGCTTTGTGTGCTTTTTGTGCATGTTTTATGCATGGTATGTTAGGCATGATGTTCTGTGTAAGTTAATTGGCAAGTAGTGTGGTTGTGTAGTTGTGTTTATGTTTTGCCTCTTGGTGTTACGTAGTGATGCATGTGTGATGTGTCCCTGAGTAGTGTTCCTGGGTATAGTCCCCTATGGGTTCCTGACATGTGATTGGAGACGGTGTGGTTGTGTTGTGGGGTAAGTGTGGCCTGTGCAGTGTTTCAGTGCATACCTGTGTGTGTTTGCGATGTGTGTATGTGTGTGTGTGTTGGCCGTAGAGTGGTTGTTGTGTATATGCGAGTGTGTGTAGCTGTCTGTGAGTGTGTGTGTTTGTGTGCTGTTACGTGTCAGTGTTGCCCTCGCACCCCCTTCCCATATGTATGATGTGTGAGTGTATGAAATTGAAAATCTGCAACAGTACCAGGTAAGTGTGTGTACTTTTGGCTGCTATCGTTGTTGCAGATTCCGGAGTCGTTCGGCGAGCAGGAGCAGCAGGATGACATGTAGTTCTGGTTCCATGGTGGCTCCAGACGAGTATAGCTTCCTGAAGGTGAGTGTCTCCTTTTATACAGTTGGTTTACGCCAGGGTTTCCGTGGTGGTATGACTGCGGCGGAAACCTTGACGGTGTGTAACCTTGTAATCTGTCCGGAGGAAGCATGGTCCCTGCCGGCCTGCAGGTGGCTACCGTTGCCTGTGGCAGTCAGACCACAGTGGCGGTGCCGGCGGTGCTTTAGCTGTGTTCTGTACTGGATGCCGCCAATGTCACAATTTGGTGCCAGCCTGTTGGCGGTATAACTGCCACCGCCAATATGGCGGTCCTGAGACCATCAAACTGGTAATGAGGCCCTATGTCAGAAATCCTCTCTATTCAAAGCGCCGACGTCATCAAGTCTTGCAGAGGACGCGCTGGAAGCCATTTGCTTCCAGCGCGTTGAGGGAGAGGACTCCTAACAGGTGAGTCCTTCCCTTTTTGTGGGTTTGAGGGGGAAAACAGACACAGGGGGAAAGGAAAGGGTTTTTCCTTTCCCCCTGTGCCTGTTTTCAGTGGATTCCTGCTCCATGATCGCTGGTGGGGCCCGCGATCGTGGAGCAAGAATCCCCACTAGGCACCAGGGATTTGTTTTGAATTGTATTTAGGGGAGCGACCCCTTGGGCAAGGGTCGCTCCCATTGGGGGCAATTTTATTTCCTATTTCGCCCCCCCCCGAAAACCACTAGACACCAGGGATCTGATTTTTGTTATGTATTTTGGGAGCGACCCCTTGGGCAAGGGTCGCTCCCATTGGGGGCTATTTTATTTATCCTATTTCGGCCCCCCCTGGGGGCAGATCAGCCGATTTTTCAGCGGATCTGCCCCCAGGGGGGTCCGAAAAACACTAGACATCAGGGATTTTATTTTCTTTATGTTTTTGGGCAGCGACCCCCTAGGCAAGGGTCGCTGCCCCGGGGGCAATAATTTTTTATATGTTTTGGCCCCCCTGGGGCTAGACCGGCCATGTTTCTGGACGATCTGGCCCCCCGGGGGGTCGAAACCCACTAGGCGCCAGGGATTATGTGGTGTGTGTTTTGTGTGTTTGGGGGCACCCCTTGGGCAAGGGTCGCCCCCCCAAAGTGGGGAAATTTAGTATTGGCTATCTCTGCCCCTCTTGGGGGCCGATGGGCCTATTTTTGTAGGCCCATCTGCCCCCAAGGAGGGCAGAAACCACCAATACACCAGGGATTATTATTTTTTTTCCCCTTTTTTTGTTTTTTGCTGGGGGTGCCCCCTTTGGTAAGGGTCGCCCTCTAAAGGGCAAGGGTCGCCCCCTAAAGGTGACACAGAGCTGTTGGCCATTTCTGCCAATTTTTGTTACGCCCATCTGCCCCCAAGGGGGGCAGAATCCACTCAGGCACCAGGGATCGTGTGTGTGTGTGTGTGTGAGTGTTTTGTGGGTGGGGGGTGGCACCTTTGGCAAGGGTCACCCCCCCCCAAAGGGGGCACATTAGTGGTGGCCATTTCTGCCCACCTTGGAGGCAGATCAGCCTATTTTTGTTAGGACCATCTGCCCCGAAGGGGGGCAGAAGGCACCAAGATGTCAGAGATTATTTTTTTTGGTTCCCTTTGTTTTTTTTGTGCTGGGGGCACCCCCATTAGCCCCCTTTGGCAAGGGCCGCACCCCAAACAGGGGTCAGAGCTGTTGGCCATTCCTGCCCCACTTGGGGGCAGATCAGCCTATTTTTTTTTAGGCCCATCTGCCTCCTAGTGGGGCAGAAGCCACTTAGGCACCAGGGACAATGTCTAAGTTCTTCGTGGCGGGGTGTTTGTCAACTGGCAAAGTATTTGTATTTGTGATTATAACAGTTTATTTCTTCTTTTTGTTCTAGTTCAAACCTTTTGCTTACTTTGCTGTGGATCCTCGGGGTTTTGGCAGTAGCTGTCCTGCGGTTTGCATAGTTGCATGTTTTAGGTAAGTGAAAGCAATTTACTCCAAAGGAGTATTGTTGACATGCATGAATGACATGTTTGTAGGTGGTGTGCTAAATGCAGTATTGTGTGTGAAATTGTTCTTAGATTTGAGCACAATGATATTTGTGTTGTCATATGTCTAATTTGCTTTTTTCTTTTGTCTTTTTAGTGGGATATCATTGGTGATTGCTGTGTCTGTGCAGAGTAGTTGCTGGTGAGTAGCTTTTTCAGGCAAGTGAGTGGTATAGTTTTTTAGTACATAACTCTTTGTGATAAAGCTACACTTTGTTTATTACTTATTTTAGTGCTAGTTGTTGTTGGCAATCAATTTGTTGTTAGTGAGGATCATGGCTAGCCCCAGAGTGACCGCTCAGCAGGTTGTTGGCATGCTCTTTGAGTCGTCTTCAGACCATGATTACGAGACTGACTCTGCATCTGAGGCAGAGGAGGAAGTGAGAGATTCTGGCAGTGAGTTTTCTGTCTGAGAGTGTTCTTCTGATGAGGAAGCTACTCTCAGTGCAGATGAAGGGCCTGTGTTAGAGGAGGACATTGATGTGCCAAGACAACAGTGCAGCAGCCTGGGGCTGAAGGGTTTCCCATTAGAAGACCTGACACCTGGATTGCCCCAAACATGGAGCAGCCACAGTTACCTGCATTTACTGGTCTCCCAGGGTGTAGAGTCAATACGGAAAACCTTTTGCCTGTCCATTTCTTTCACTTGTTTATGGATGATGTGTTTTTGGAAGAGATTGTGGAGCAGACTAATTTGTATGCAGAGCAATATTTGAGGGACAACGCTGCCAGACTTAGGCCTCAGTTTAGAGCTACTCAGTGGGTTCCCACATATCTGGAAGAGATGAAAAAGTTTTTAGGTTTGACTTTTTTGATGGGGTTTATCAGGAAGCCGTCACTGGCTTCTTATTGGTCTACTAGTCCCTTGATGGCAATGGCTATATTGACACGTAATCGCTATTTGCTTCTTCTTCGTATGCTGCATTTTGTAGACAATGCTTTAGCCTTGCCACGAGATCACCCTGATTGTGACCGTCTTTTTAAGATTAGGCCTGTCCTTGATCATTTTGTAGATCGGTTTTCAGAGGTGTATGTTCGAGGCAAAGAGATAAGTGTGGACGAGTCTTTGGTCCTTTTAAAGGGGCGTTTAGTTTTTAAGCAGTACATTCCTAGTAAGAGGGCACGGTATGGGATTAAATTGTATATGCTGTCAGAAAGCAGTACAGGATATGTGTATAATTTCCGGGTCTACACTGGTAGGGATTCCAGTATTGACCCTCCTGGTTGTCCGGCCACTTTTGGAGTTGGCGAAAAAATTGTGTGGGAACTTGGTAGATGACTGTTTAACAAAGGTCACCATTTGTACGTAGATAATGTCTACACTGGAGTGCAGTTGTTCAAGGAGTTGTTTAGAGTGGACACTGTTGCTTGTGGCACAATCCGTTCTAACCGGAAAGGCTATCTAAGGGAGCTTGTCTGTAAAAAACTTGAGAGGGGACAGTGCAGTACCTTGCGGAATAATGAGCTGCTAGCTCTGAAATTTTCAGACAGGAGGGATGTGCACATGCTATCTACCATCCATGATGAGAGTACTTCCCCTGTGACTGTTTGGGGTCAGGTTGCGGAAGTGCGCACACCTGCGTGCATTTTGGACTACAATAGGCACATGGGTGGTGTTGATAAGAGTAGATCAGAGGTTGGAACCTTACACTGCTCTTCGTAAGTCTTACGTGTGGTGCTTGGCTGGCGGTGTGCGTGGGGTGGCGCTTGGCTGGCAGTATGGGTGGGGTGGCGCTTGGCTGGCGGTGTGCTTGGGGTGGCGCTTGGCTGGCGGTTTGCTTACGGTGGCGCTTTGCTGGCGGTGTGCATGGGTGACGCTTGTCTGGCGGTATGGGTGGTGTGGCGCTTGGCTGGCGGTGTGCGTGGGGTGGCACTTGGCTGGCAGTATGGGTGGGGTGGCACCAGTCCACACACTCATCAGGTGGTGTGAATGCTTTATCAGGCATGTGGGCGTATGAAAGTGATGGGCCCTTGACTGGCGCTGTCTGTCGATGCGAGTGCTGTAATGTGCTGGGCCCGTGGCTGGCGACGTGAATGGTCTTGTGCATGTCATGTATGAAAGGTGTGTGAATGGACTGTAAAGCGGTTGGTGCCTTGTCGTGGCTTTACAGCTCACGAGCTGTGAGTCATTGGTTCAGTATTTTGGCCTTTCAGTTATTACCAGTGCATTTCACTTTTGTGAAATCTCTTGTTAATAAAATTTGATCTACTGAACCATCAGTCCAAATCCAACCAGTATGTGTGGTAAAAATTAAAAAACCTGCTCCGCTGTAATCAGGCGTCGCAGCACACTTGTGGCACGCTAGGGCCCGTATTTATACTTTTTGACGCTAAACTGCGCTAACGCAGTTTAGCGTCAAAAAGTTTAGCGCCGGCTAACGCCATTCTGAAGCGCCATGCGGGCGCCGTATTTATTGAATGGCGTTAGCCGGCGCTAGCAGACCGGCGCTGCCTGGTGTGCGTGGAAAAAAACCACGCACACCAGGCAGCGCCGGCGTTGGGGAAAATGGCGTTAGGGCGTCTTAAAATGGGGCAAGTCAGGTTGAGGCAAAAAAATCGCCTCCACCCGATTTGCGCCATTTTTAACGACGCCCAGACGCCATTTACATGACTCCTGTCTTAGTAAAGACAGGAGTCATGCCCCCTTGCCCAATGTCCATGCCCAGGGGACTTATGTCCCCTGGGCATGGTCATTGGGCATTGTGGCATGTAGGGGGGCACAAATCAGGCCCCCCTATGCCAAAAGAAAATATAAAAAATAAAAAAATTATACTTACCTGAACTTACCTGAATGTCCCTGGGATGGGTCCCTCCATCCTTGGGTGTCCTCATGGGGTGGGCAAGGGTGGCAGGGAGGGTCCCTGGGGGCATGGGAGGGCAGCTGTGGGCTCATTTTGAGCCCACAGGTCCCTTAACGCCTGCCCTGACCCAGGCGTTAAAAAGAGGCGCAAATGCGGGGTTTTTTGCCCCGCCCACTCCCGGGCGTGATTTTTGCCCGGGAGTATAAATACGACGCATTTGCGTCGCAGTCATTTTTTTAGACGGGAACGCCTACCTTGCATCTCATTAACGCAAGGAAGGCGTTCACGCAAAAAAATTACGCTCATTCCTCATACTTTGGCGCTAGACGCGTCTAACGCCAAAGTATAAATATGGCGTTAGTTTTGCGCCGAATTTGCGTAAAAAAAAACGACGCAAATTTGGCGCAAACGGAGTATAAATATGCCCCTAGGTGTCTCAGGTGGGACCCCGATGATGAAACATGCCTCCAACATGGTTGGTGGGTGAGGGGTCTTTTTCACTTAACCTAAGTGTGTTTCTTTTCACAATTTTAGTGTTTGGCACATCACAGACATATGTGGACACATCAAAATAATATATTACAAAACTACCTGTGTTTGGGGGGAGGGGGCACCTATGTTTTTGGTCCTGGGTGCGGCCTTCATCTAGGGAAACCCACCAAACCCAGACATTTTTAAAAACTAGACACCCCAAGGAGTCCAGGGAGATGTGGCTTGCGTGGATCCCCCAACATTTTCTTACCCAGAAACCTCTGCAAACCTCAAAATTTGCTTAAAAAAAGCATATTTTCCTGACTTTTGTTTGCACGATCTCTGCTCCAGCACAAAATTCCTACTCCTCAGCGTTCCCCTCAGTCTCCCAAGTAAAATGACACCTAACATGTGAGGGTCCCCAAAGCAGAGTCAGCCTAAAAATGTATAAAAGAAGAATATGTGCTTATCAACTCGCTGTGCTATCCCCATAATCTCTTCAAGTTTGTGGCCTTTTTCTGTTGCAGGCACCTGGCCCACACCCACAAGTGAGGTATCATTTTTATCGGGAGACTTGGGGGAACGCTGGGTGGAAGGAAATTTGTGGCTCCTCTCAGATTCCAGAACTTTCTGTCACCGAAATGTGAGGAAAACTTGTTTTTTTAGCCAAATTTTGAGGTTTGCAAAGGATTCTGGGTAACAGAACCTGGTGAGAGCCCCACAAGTCACCCCATCTTGGATTCCCATATGCCTCTAGTTTTTAAAAATGCACAGGTTTGGTAGGTTTCCCTGGATGCCGGCTGAGCTAGAGGCCAAAATCTACAGGTAGGCACTTTGCAAAAAAGCACCTCTGTTTTCTGTAGAAAAATGGGATGTGTCCACGTTGTGTTTTGGGGCATTTCCTGTCACGGGCGCTAGGCCTCCCCACACAAGTAGGTATCATTTTTATCGGGAGACTTGGGGGAACGCTGGGTGGAAGGAAATTTGTGGCTCCTCTCAGATTCCAGAACTTTCTTTCACCGAAATGTGTGGAAAATGTGTTTCTTTAGCCAAATTTTGAGGTTTGCAAAGGATTCTGGGTAGCAGAACCTGGTGAGAGCCCCACAAGTCACACCATCTTGGATTCCCCTAGGTCTATAGTTTTAAAAAAAGCACAGATTGGGTAGGTTTTCCCAGGTACCGGCTGAGCTAGAGGCCAAATTCTACAGGTAGGCACTTTGCAAAAAACACCTCTGTTTTCTGTAGAAAAATGGGATGTGTCCACGTTGTGTTTTGGAGCAATTCCTGTTGCGGGCGCTAGGCCTACCCACATAAGTGAGGTATCATTTTTATCGGGAGACTTAGGGGAACGCTGGGTGGAAGGAAATTTGTGGCTCCTCTCAGATTCCAGAACTTTATGTCACCGAAATGTGAGGAAAACTTGTTTTTTTAGCCAAATTTTGAGGTTTTCAAAGGATTTTGGGTAACAGAACCTGATCAGAGTCCCACAAGTCACCCTATCTTGTATTCCCCTGGGTCTCTAGTTTTAAAAAATGCACAGGTTTGGTACGTTGCCCTAGGTGCCGGCTGAGCTAGAGGCCAAAATCTACAGGTAGGCACTGTGGAAAAAACACCTCTGTTTTCTGTCGAAAAATGGGATGTGTCCACGTTGTGTTTTGGGGCATTTCCTGTCGCGTGCGTTAGGCCTACCCACACAAGTGAGGTATCATTTTCATCGGGAGACTTGGGGGAACGCATGGTGGAAGGAAATTTGTGGCACCTCTCAGATTCCAGCACTTTCTGTCACCTGCATGTGAGGAAAATGTGTTTTTTTAGCCAAATGTTGAGGTTTGCAAAGGATTCTGGGTAACAGAACCTGGTGAGAGCCCCACAAGTCACCCCATCTTTGATTCCCCTAGGTCTCTAGTTTAAAAAAATGCACGGGTGTGGTAGGTTTCCCTATGTGCCGGCTGAGCTAGAGGCCAAAATCTACAGGTAGGTATTTTGCAAAAAAGCACCTCTGTTTTCTATAGGAAAATGGGATGTGTCCAAGTTGTGTTTTGGGGCATTTCCTGTCGCGGGCGCTAGGCCTACCCACACAAGTGAGGTATCATTTTTATCGGGAGACTTGGGGGAACGCTGGGTGGAAGGAAATTTGTGGTCCTCTCGGATTCCAGAACTTTCTGTCACCGAAATGTGTGGAAAACGTATTTCTTTAGCCAAATTTTGAGGTTTGCAAAGGATTCTGGGTAACAGAACATGGTGAGAACCCCGCAAGTCACCCCATCTTGTTTTCCCCTATGCCTCTAGTTTTCAGAAATGCACAGGTTTGGTAGGTTTTCCTGGGTGCCGGCTGAGCTAGAGGCCAAAATCTACAGGTAGGCACTTTGCAAAAAACACCTCAGTTTTTTGTAGAAAAATGGGATGTGTCCACGTTGTGTTTTGGGGCATCTCCTGTCGTGGGCGCTAGGCCTACCCACACAAGTGAGGTATCATTTCTATCGGGAGAGTTGGGGGAACGCTGGGTGGAAGGAAATTTGTGGCTCCTCTCAGATTCCAGAACTTTCTGTCACCGAAATGTGAGGAAAACGTGTCTTTTTAGCCAAATTTTGAAGGTTGCAAAGGATTCTGGGTAACAGAACCTGGTCAGAGCCCCACAAGTCACCCCATCTTTGATTCCCCTAGGTCTCTAGTTTTAAAAAATGCACAGATTGGGTAGGTTTCCCCAGGTGCTGGCTGAGCTAGAGGCCAAATTCCACAGGTAGGCACTTTGCAAAAAACACCTCTGTTTTCTGTAGAAAAATGGGATGTGTCCACGTTGTGTTTTGGGGCATTTCCTGTTGCGTGCGCTAGGCCTACCCACACAAGTGAGATATCATTTTCATCGGGAGACTTGGGGGAACGCTGGATGGAAGGAAATTTTCGGCACCTCTCAGATTCGAACACTTTCTGTCACCGACATGTGAGGAAAATGTGTTTTTTTAGCCAAATTTTGAGGTTTGCAAAGGATTCTGGGTAACAGAACCTGGTGAGAGCCCCACAAGTCACCCCATCTTGGATTCCCCTAGGTCTCTAGTTTTTAAAAATGCACAGGTTTGGTAGGTTTCCCTGGGTGCCGGCTGAGCTAGAGGTCAAAATCTACAGGTAGGCACTTTGCAAAAAACACCTCTGTTTTCTGTCGAAAAATGGGATGTGTCCACATTGGGTTTTGGGGCATCACCTGTCGCGGGCTCTAGGCCTACCCACACAAGTGAGGTATCATTTCTATCAGGAGAGTTGGGGGAACGCTGGGTGGAAGGAAATTTGTGGCTCCTCTCAGATTCCAGAACTTTCTGTCACCGAAATGTGAGGAAAACTTGTTTTTTTAGCCAAATTTTGAGGTTTTCAAAGGAATTTGGGTAACAGAACCTGGTCAGAGCCCCACAAGTCACCCCATCATGTATTCCCCTCGGTCTCTAGTTTAAAAAAATGCACAGGTTTGGTACGTTTCCCTAGGTGCCGGCTGAGCTAGAGGCCAAAATCTACAGGTAGGCACTGTGGAAAAAACACCTCTGTTTTCTGTAGAAAAATGAGATGTGTCCACGTTGTGTTTTGGGGCATTTCCTGTCGCGTGCGCTAGGCCTACCCACACAAGTGAGGTATAATTTTCATCGGTAGACTTGGGGGAACGCTGGGTGGAAGGAAATTTGTGGCACCTCTCAGATTCCAGCACTTTCTGTCACCGACATGTGAGGAAAATGTGTTTTTTTAGCCAAATTTTGAGGTTTGCAAAGGATTCTGTGTAACAGAACCTGGTGAGAGCCCCACAAGTCACCCCATCTTTGATTCCCCTAGGTCTCTAGTTTTCAAAAATGCACAGGTGAGGTAGGTTTCCCTATGTGCCGGCTGAGCTAGAGGCCAAAATCTACAGGTAGGTACTTTGCAAAAAAGCACCTCTGTTTTCTGTAGGAAAATGGGATGTGTCCACGTTGTGTTTTGGGGCATTTCCTGTCGCGGGCGCTAGGCCTACCCACACAAGTGAGGTATCATTTTTATCGGGAGACTTGGGGGAACGCTGGGTGGAAGGAAATTTGTGGCTCCTCTCAGATTCCAGAACTTTCTGTCACCGAAATGTGTGGAAAACGTGTTTCTTTAGCCAAATGTTGAAGGTTGCAAAGGATTCTGGGTAACAGAACCTGGTCAGAGCCCCACAAGTCACCCCATCTTTGATTCCCCTAGGTCTCTAGTTTTAAAAAATGCACAGATTGGGTAGGTTTCCATAGGTGCTGGCTGAGCTAGAGGCCAAATTCCACAGGTAGGCACTTTGCAAAAAACACCTCTGTTTTCTGCTGAAATATGGGATGTGTCCACGTTGTGTTTTGGGGCATCTCCTGTCGCGGGCGCTAGGCCTACCCACACAAGTGAGGTATCATTTCTATCGGGAGAGTTGGGGGAACGCTGGGTGGAAGGAAATTTGTGGCTCCTCTCAGATTCCCAGATTCCAGAACTTTCTGTCACCGAAATGTGAGGAAAACGTGTCTTTTTAGCCAAATATTGAAGTTTGCAAAGGATTCTGGGTAACAGAACCTGGTCAGAGCCCCACAAGTCACCCCATCTTTGATTCCCCTAGGTCTCTAGTTTTAAAAAATGCACAGATTGGGTAGGATTCCCCAGGTGCCGGCTGATCTAGAGGCCAAATTCTACAGGTAGGCACTTTGCAAAAAACACCTCTGTTTTCTATTGTAAAATGGGAGGTGTCCACGTTGTGTTTTGGGGCATTTCCTGTCGCGGGCGCTAGGCCTACCCACATAAGTGAGGTATCATTTTTATTGGGAGACTTAGGGGAACGCTGGGTGGAAGGAAATTTGTGGCTCCTCTCAGATTCCAGAACCTTCTGTCACCGAAATTTGAGGAAAACTTGTTTTTTTAGCCAAATTTTGAGGTTTTCAAAGGATTTTGGGTAACAGAACCTGGTCAGAGCCCCACAAGTCACCCCATCTTGTATTCCCCTAGGTCTCTAGCTTTGAAAAATGCACAGGTTTGGTACGTTTCCCTAGGTGCCGGCTGAGCTAGAGGCCAAAATCTACAGGTAGGCACTGTGGAAAAAACACCTCTGTTTTCTGTAGAAAAATGGGATGTGTCCACGTTGTGTTTTGGGGCATTTCCTGTTGCGTGCGCTAGGCCTACCCACACAAGTGAGGTATCATTTTTATCGGGAGACTTGGGGGAACGCTGGGTGGAAGGAAATTTGTGGCACCTCTCAGATTCCAGCACTTTCTGTCACCGACATGTGAGGAAAATGTGTTTTTTTAGCCACATTTTGAGGTTTGCAAAGGATTCTAGGTAACAGAACCTGGTGAGAGCCCCACAAGTCACCCCATCTTTGATTCCTCTAGGTCTCTAGTTTTCAAAAATGCACAGGTGTGGTAGCTTTCCCTATGTGCCGGCTGAGCTAGAGGCCAAAATCTACAGGTAGGTATTTTGCAAAAAAGCACCTCTGTTTTCTGTAGGAAAATGGGATGTGTCCACGTTGTGTTTTGGGGCATTTCCTGTCGCGGGCGCTAGGCCTACCCACACAAGTGAGGTATCATTTTTATCGGGAGACTTGGGGGAACCCTGGGTGGAAGGAAATTTGTGGCTCCTCTCAGATTCCAGAACTTTCTGTCACCGAAATGTGTGGAAAACGTGTTTCTTTAGCCACATTTTGAGGTTTGCAAAGGATTCTGGGTAACCGAACCTGGTGAGAGCCCCGCACGTCACCCCATCTTGTTTTCCCCTATGCCTCTAGTTTTCAGAAATGCACAGGTTTGGTAGGTTTTCCTGGGTGCCGGCTGAGCTTGAGACCAAAATCTACAAGTAGGCACTTTGCAAAAAACACCTCAGTTTTTGTAGAAAAATGGGATGTGTCCACGTTGTGTTTTGGGGCATCTCCTGTCGTGGGCGCTAGGTCTACCCACACAAGTGAGGTCTCATTTCTATCGGGAGAGTTGGGGGAACGCTGGGTGGAAGGAAATTTGTGGCTCATCTCAGATTCCAGAACTTTCTGTCACCGAAATGTGAGGAAAACATGTTTATTTAGCCAAATTGTGAAGGTTGCAAAGGATTCTGGGTAACAGAACCTGGTCAGAGCCCCACAAGTCACCCCATCTTTGATTCCCCTAGGTCTCTAGTTTTAAAAAATGCACAGATTGGGTAGGTTTCCCCAGGTGCTGGCTGAGCTAGAGGCCAAATTCCACAGCTAGGCACTTTGCAAAAAACACCTCTGTTTTCTGTTGAAAAATGGGATGTGTCCACGTTGTGTTTTGGGGCATTTCCTGTCGCAGGCGCTAGGCCTTCTCACATAAGTGAGGTATCATTTTTATCGGGAGACTTGGGGGAACGCTGGGTGTAAGGACATTTGTGGCTCCTCTCAGATTCCAGAACTTTCTGTCACCGAAATGTGAGGAAAACTTGTTTTTTTCACCAAATTTTGAGGTTTGCAAAGGATTCTGGGTAACAGAGCCTGGTGAGAGCCCCACAAGTCACCCAATCTTGGATTCCCCTAGGTCTCTAGTTTTTAAAAACGCACAGGTTTGGAAGGTTTCCTTATGTGCCGGCTGAGCTAGAGGACAAAATCTACGGGTAGGCACTTTGCAAAATAGCACCTCTGTTTTCTGTAGGAAAATGGGATGTGTCCACGTTGTGTTTTGGGGCATTTCCTGTCGCGGGCACTAGGCCTACCCACACTAGTGAGGTATAATTTTTATCGGGAGACTGAGGGGAACGCTGGGTGGAAGGAAATTTGTGGCTCCTCTCAGATTCCAGAACTTTCTGTCACCGAAATGTGTGGAAAACCTGTTTCTTTAGCCACATTTTGAGGTTTGCAAAGGATTCTGGGTAACAGAACCTGGTGAGAGCCCCACAAGTCACCCCATCTTTGATTCCTCTAGGTCTCTAGTTTTCAAAAATGCACAGGTGTGGTAGGTTTCCCTATGTGCCGGCTGAGCTAGAGGCCAAAATCTACAGGTAGGCACTTTGCAAAAAACACCTCTGTTTTCTGTAGAAAAATGGGTTGTGTCCACGTTGTGTTTTGGGGAATTTCCTGTTGCGTGCGCTAGGCCTACCCACTCAAGTGAGGTATCATTTCTATCGGGAGAGTTGGGGGAACGCTGGGTGGAAGGAAATTTTTGGCTCCTCTCAGATTCCAGAACTTTCTGTCACCGAAATGTGTGGAAAACGTGTTTCTTTAGCCACATTTTGAGGTTTGCAAAGGATTCTGGGTAACAGAACCTGGTCAGAGCCCCACAAGTCACCCCATCTTGGATTCCCCTAGGTCTCTAGTTTTAAAAAATGCACAGGTTTGGTATGTTTCCCTGGGTGCCGGCTGAGCTAGAGGTTAAAATCTACAGGTAGGCACTTTGCAAAAAACACCTCTGTTTTCTATAGAAAAATGGGATGTGTCCACGTTGGGTTTTGGGGCATCACCTGTCGCGGGCGCTAGGCCTACCCACACAAGTGAGGTATCATTTCTATCGGGAGAGTTGGGGGAACGCTGGGTGGAAGGAAATTTGTGGCTCCTCTCAGATTCCCAGATTCCAGAACTTTCTGTCACCGACATGTGAGGAAAACGTGTCTTTTTAGCCAAATTTTGAAGTTTGCAAAGGATTCTGGGTAACAGAACCTGGTCAGAGCCCCACAAGTCACCCCATCTTTGATTCCCCTAGGTCTCTAGTTTTAAAAAATGCACAGATTGGGTAGGTTTTGCCAGGTGCCGGCTGAGCTAGAGGCCAAATTCTACAGGTAGGCACTTTGCAAAAAACACCTCTGTTTTCTGTAGAAAAATGGGATGTGTCCACGTTGTGTTTTGGGGCAATTCCTGTCGGGGGCGCTAGGCCTACCCACATAAGTGAGGTATCATTTTTATCGGGAGACTAGGGGAACGCTGGGTGGAAGGAAATTTGTGGCTCCTCTCAGATTCCAGAACTTTCTGTCACCGAAATGTGAGGAAAACTTGTTTTTTTAGCCAAATATTGAGGTTTTCAAAGGAGTTTGGGTAACAGAACCTGGTCAGAGCCCCACAAGTCACCCCATCTTGTATTCCCCTCGGTCTCTAGTTTAAAAAAATGCACAGGTTTGGTACGTTTCCCTTGGTGCCGGCTGAGCTAGAGGCCAAAATCTACAGGTAGCCACTGTGGAAAAAACACCTCTGTTTTCTGTAGAAAAATGGGATGTGTCCACGTTGTGTTTTGGGGCATTTCCTGTCGCGTGCGCTAGGCCTACCCACACAAGTGAGGTATCATTTTCATCTGGAGACTTGGGGGAACGCTGGGTGGAAGTAAATTTGTGACACCTCTCAGATTCCAGCACTTTCTGTCACCGAAATGTGAGGAAAATGTGTTTTTTTAGCCAAATTTTGAGGTTTGAAAACGATTCTGGGTAACAGAACCTGGTGAGAGCCCCACAAGTCACCCCATCTTTGATTCCCCTAGGTCTCTAGTTTTTAAAAATACACAGGTTTGGTAGGTTTCCCTGGGTGCCGGCTGAGCTAGAGGTCAAAATCTACAGGTAGGCACTTTGCAAAAAACACCTCTGTTTTCTGTAGAAAAATGGGATGTGTCCACGTTAGGTTTTGTGGCATCACCTGTCGTGGGCGCTAGGCCTATCCACACAAGTGAGGTATCATTTCTATCGGGAGAGTTGGGGGAACGCTGGGTGGAAGGAAATTTGTGGCTCCTCTCAGATTCCCAGATTCCAGAACTTTCTGTGACCGAAATGTGAGGAAAACGTGTCTTTTTAGCCAAATTTTGAAGTTTGCAAAGGATTCTGGGTAACAGAACCTGGTCAGAGCCCCACAAGTCACCCCATCTTTGATTCCCCTAGGTCTCTAGTTTAAAAAAATGCACAGATTGGGTAGGTTTTCCCAGGTGCCGGCTGAGCTAGAGGCCAAATTCTACAGATAGGCACTTTGCAAAAAACACCTCTGTTTTCTGTAGAAAAATGGGATGTGTCCACGTTGTGTTTTGGGGAAATTCCTGTCGGGGGCGCTAGGCCTACCCACATAAGTGAGGTATCATTTTTATCGGGAGGCTTAGGGGAACGCTGGGTGGAAGGAAATTTGTGGCTCCTCTCAGATTCCAGAACTTTCTGTCACCGAAATGTGAGGAAAACTTGTTTTTTTAGCCAAATTTTGAGGTTTTCAATGGATTTTGGGTAACAGAACCTGGTCAGAGCCCCACAAGTCACCCCATCTTGTATTCCCCTCGGTCTCTAGTTTAAAAAAATGCACAGGTTTGGTACGTTTCCCTAGGTGCCGGCTGAGCTAGAGGCCAAAATCTACAGGTAGGCACTGTGAAAAAAAAACCTCTGTTTTCTGTAGAAAAATGGGATGTGTCCACGTTGTGTTTTGGGGCATTTCCTGTCGCGGGCGCTAGGCCTACCCACACAAGTGAGGTATCATTTTTATCGGGAGACTTGGGGGAACGCTGGGTGGAAGGAAATTTGTGGCTCCTCTCAGATTCCAGAACTTTCTGTCACCGAAATGTGTGGAAAACATATTTCGTTAGCCAAATTTTGAGGTTTGCAAAGGATTCTGGGTAACAGAACATGGTGAGAACCCCGCAAGTCACCCCATCTTGTTTTCCCCTATGCCTCTAGTTTTCAGAAATGCACAGGTTTGGTAGGTTTTCCTGGGTGCCGGCTGAGCTAGAGGCCAAAATCTACAGGTAGGCACTTTGCAAAAAACACCTCAGTTTTTTGTAGAAAAATGGGATGTGTCCACGTTGTGTTTTGGGGCATCTCCTGTCGTGGGCGCTAGGCCTACCCACACAAGTGAGGTATCATTTCTATCGGGAGAGTTGGGGGAACGCTGGGTGGAAGGAAATTTGTGGCTCCTCTCAGATTCCAGAACTTTCTGTCACCGAAATGTGAGGAAAACGTGTTTTTTTAGCCAAATTTTGAAGGTTGCAAAGGATTCTGGGTAACAGAACCTGGTCAGAGCCCCACAAGTTACCCCATCTTTGATTCCCCTAGGTCTCTAGTTTTAATAAATGCACAGATTGGGTAGGTTTCCCCAGGTGCTGGCTGAGCTAGAGGCCAAATTCCACAGGTAGGCACTTTGCAAAAAACACCTCTGTTTTCTGTAGAAAAATGGGATGTGTCCACGTTGTGTTTTGGGGCATTTCCTGTTGCGTGCGCTAGGCCTACCCACACAAGTGAGGTATCATTTTCATCGGGAGACTTGGGGGAACGCTGGGTGGAAGGAAATTTGTGGCACCTCTCAGATTCGAGCACTTTCTGTCACTGACATGTGAGGAAAATTTGTTTTTTTAGCCAAATTTTGAGGTTTGCAAAGGATTCTGGGTAACAGAACCTGGTGAGAGCCCCACAAGTCACCCCATCTTTGATTCCCCTAGGTCTCTAGTTTTCAAAAATGCACAGGTGTGGTAGGTTTCCCTATGTGCCGGCTGAGCTAGAGGACAAAATCTACAGGTAGGCACTTTGCAAAATAGCACCTCTGTTTTCTGTAGAAAAATGGGATGTGTCCACGTTGTGTTTTGGGGCATTTCCTGTCGCGGGCGCTAGGCCTACCCACACTAGTGAGGTATCATTTTTATCGGGAGACTTAGGGGAACGCTGGGTGGAAGGAAATTTGTGGCTCCTCTCAGATTCCAGAACTTTCTGTCACCGAAATGTGTGGAAAACGTGTTTCTTTAGCCACATTTTGGTTCTGGGTAACAGAACCTGGTCAGAGCCCCACAAGTCACCCCATCTTGGATTCCCCTAGGTCCCTAGTTTTTAAAAATGCACAGGTTTGGTAGGTTTCCCTGGGTGCCGGCTGAGCTAGAGGTCAAAATCGACAGGTAGGCACTTTGCAAAAAACACCTCTGTTTTCTGTAGAAAAATGGGATGTGTCCACGTTGGGTTTTGGGGCATCACCTGTCGCGGGCGCTAGGCCTACCCACACAAGTGAGGTATCATTTCTATCGGGAGAGTTGGGGGAACGCTGGGTGGAAGGAAATTTGTGGCTCCTCTCAGATTCCCAGATTCCAGAACTTTCTGTCACCGAAATGTGAGGAAAACGTGTCTTTTTAGCCAAATTTTGAAGTTTGCAAAGGATTCTGGGTAACAGAACCTGGTCAGAGCCCCACAAGTCACCCCATCTTTGATTCCCCTAGGTCTCTAGTTTTAAAAAATGCACAGATTGGGTAGGTTTTCCCAGGTGCCGGCTAAGCTAGAGGCCAAATTCTACAGGTAGGCACTTTGCAAAAAACATCTCTGTTTTCTGTAGAAAAATGGGATGTGTCCACGTTGTGTTTTGGGGCAATTCCTGTTGCGTGCGCTAGGCCTACCCACTCAAGTGAGGTATCATTTCTATCGGGAGAGTTGGGGGAACGCTGGGTGGAAGGAAATTTGTGGCTCCTCTCAGATTCCCGAACTTTCTGTCACCGAAATGTGTGGAAAACGTGTTTCTTTAGCCAAATGTTGAAGGTTGCAAAGGATTCTGGGTAACAGAACCTGGTCAGAGCCCCACAAGTCACCCCATCTTTGATTCCCCTAGGTCTCTAGTTTTAAAAAATGCACATATTGGGTAGGTTTCCATAGGTGCTGGCTGAGCTAGAGGCCAAATTCCACAGGTAGGCACTTTGCAAAAAACACCTCTGTTTTCTGTTGA
This sequence comes from Pleurodeles waltl, assembly GCF_031143425.1. Taxonomy (NCBI): domain Eukaryota; kingdom Metazoa; phylum Chordata; class Amphibia; order Caudata; family Salamandridae; genus Pleurodeles; species Pleurodeles waltl. The sequence goes on along the minus strand of NC_090436.1, from coordinate 261,874,091 downwards.
AATATGGGATGTGTCCACGTTGTGTCTTGGGGCATCTCCTGTCGCGGACGCTAGGCCTACCCACACAAGTGAGGTATCATTTCTATCGGGAGAGTTGGGGGAACGCTGGGTAGAAGGACATTTGTGGCTCTTCTCAGATTCCCAGATTCCAGAACTTTCTGTCACCGAAATGTGAGGAAAACGTGTCTTTTTAGCCAAATATTGAAGTTTACAAAGGATTCTGGCTAACAGAACCTGGTCAGAGCCCCACAAGTCACCCCATCTTTGATTCCCGTAGGTCTCTAGTTTTAAAAAATGCACAGATTGGGTAGGATTCCCCAGGTGCCGGCTGAGCTAGAGGCCAAATTCTACAGGTAGGCACTTTGCAAAAAACACCTCTGTTTTCTATTGTAAAATGGGAGGTGTCCACGTTGTGTTTTGGGGCATTTCCTGTCGCGGGCGCTAGGCCTACCCACATAAGTGAGGTATCATTTTTATTGGGAGACTTAGGGGAACGCTGGGTGGGAGGAAATTTGTGGCTCCTCTCAGATTCCAGAACCTTCTGTCACCGGAATGTGAGGAAAACTTGTTTTTTTAGCCAAATTTTGAGGTTTTCAAAGGATTTTGGGTAACAGAACCTGGTCAGAGCCCCACAAGTCACCCCATCTTGTATTCCCCTAGGTCTCTAGCTTTGAAAAATGCACAGGTTTGGTACGTTTCCCTAGGTGCCGGCTGAGCTAGAGGCCAAAATCTACAGGTAGGCACTGTGGAAAAAACACCTCTGTTTTCTGTAGAAAAATGGGATGTGTCCACGTTGTGTTTTGGGGCATTTCCTGTTGCGTGCGCTAGGCCTACCCACACAAGTGAGGTATCATTTTCATCGGGAGACTTGGGGGAACGCTGGTTGGAAGGAAATTTGTGGCACCTCTCAGATTCCAGCACTTTCTGTCACCGACATGTGAGGAAAATGTGTTTTTTTAGCCATATTTTGAGGTTTGCAAAGGATTCTGGGTAACAGAACCTGGTGAGAGCCCCACAAGTCACCCCATCTTTGATTCCTCTAGGTCTCTAGTTTAACAAAATGCACAGGTTTGGTACGTTTCCCTAGGTGCCGGCTGAGCTAGAGGCCAAAATCTACAGGTAGGCACTGTGGAAAAAACACCTCTGTTTTCTGTAGAAAAATGGGATGTGTGTCAAAGCCCAGCTCACCTGAGTTCTTGTTCAGTTCTGATGGAGGTTGAAGACAATCCGACCCCACCCTGAAACTGCTTGTTCCAGCACACTAGTTTTTAAAACAGTGCACTAAGAACAGAAGCTCAAGGGAAGGGGGGAAGTGGATAAAATAAAAAAAAGAGACAACACCGTTCTTGCGTTTCCACTGTTGAAGTGCTGCACAAATCTGCGACCCTTTCTGACTTCTGTAGAAACTGGTGCCTAATGAAACATAAACAAAGAACAGATAAGTGCAACCTATTCCTAAATGGGTTCCTGACTATCCCTTTATTTATTAGAAATTCTCTTCTAAAAGTACCTCTTGGATCCTGGTCTCTAGTTTCCAGGTTTGGAATGTGTTACTGCTCTGGGATGTGTTTTCTATTACTGTAAAGCTTCTAAAACATTAAACAAATACCGTTATCAGAATTACCAATATCAAACATTCATCATAATATAACTAAAGCCTAAATTCCCAATAGCAGACTCACTTTTCCCATATTTCCAGAATCTTTTATAAAACAAATACTGTACTTTTACATCAAAATACAGCATGTAATTTGTGCAAGTCCTTGATTTACTGTTTGCCTTGCTGTTAATGGTTTCCACTGTTCGATTCTTAAAAGTTCCATGAGAAAAAACAATGTTTGCTTCACAAAAGTTCTGCAAAATATTCTTGTAACAAAGAGTTTGAATCACAATGTTCGTGGAAGGTATTTCGTTTCAAATTGTCTATACACGAATCCAGAAATTGTTGTCAAAGTTCTTTCAGGTAATTAAAGGTTTTGCACTTACTTGTTGCTGGCAAGAGATACTGATCAGTCTAACCTTGTCTTCTTTCTCTTTTGCAGGTTACTCATAGGAGAGAGGCTGAAGCAAGGAGGAACCGGAAACCAGAAGCAGGAAGAGCCAGAAGCTGCGCCCATTGAAGTCAATGAAAGTCTGTAAAGAGCAGGAGTGCCAGCGCAGAGGGATCTGTTCTCAGGTAAGCGGGAGGTAGACGAGCACAAGCACTGGGTGAGGCTCGGGGATGCCTTTTATAGACAGGGCTGGGTGTGGTTTGAAGGGCTGGGTGTGGTCCTCACATGCTGCACATGTTCTTGGAAGGTGTGCAGAGCTGGGTGTGGTTTGAAGAGCTGGGTGTGGTCCTCACATGCTGAACATGTTCTTGAAAGGTGTGCAGAGTTTCAGTTATTATGCAAATGAGTTGGATTAACACATGGCCTAGGGAGGAGTGTTTTAAAGAAACCTTGGTAAAAGCAAGGCCCAATGTGTAAACAAAACAGCACATTAAACAACATACACAGAAGCCTAGGGGGGGGGAAGGTGAGATAACAAGAAAGGCTTTCAATAGTAAGTTTAAAAGGGAGCTATTACAGAACCCACTAGTGCAGTGAGAGGGGACATGCTCTTTGCTGTGTACAAACCCTAACAGTTGCCCCCCTCAAAGGCCCTCCTACAGGACGGGGTTTTCCTGGATTTTTTAAATAAAACCGTCTAATCAGCTGTGGGGCATGTACATATGATGCTGGTTCCCATGAATTCTCACATTCATCATATCCTTTCCATTCTACTAAATAAAACAGACGTCCACTAATTCTTTTTGAGTCTTTTATGCTTTTCACTTCATATTCCAGATTTCCCTTAATTGGTATGGGTGGAGGTGGTGGTTCAGGTCGGGTTTTTGAGTTGTATGGCTTAAGCAAGGACACATGGAATGTAGTATGTACTGGATATTCTTTTGGTAAATCTAATTTTACTGTTACCGGGTTTACTATGGCAGTTATACTAAAGGGTCCAATGAAACGTGGTTGCAGCTTTCGGGATCCCTCTATGTTTAGGTTCTTTGTGGAGAGCCATACCTTGTCACCAATTTTATACATTGGGGCCTCAGACCTGTGTTTGTCTGCTTGTCTTTTCATGCTTTCCTTGTACTTTAATAAATGTTTCCTGGCTTTGTCTTGTATGTCACCTAACCTCGTTAGTCTATCCGTTACTGTAGGCAACAGGGAATCTTCTAACAAAATGGGTATAGCTCTTGGATGATACCCCTGCAAGAAATAGAATGGTGAGCAAAGTAGAGCTGAATGCTCAGTATTATTATAAACAAACTCTGCTACAGGGAGAGCTTCCAACCATTCACTAGAATAATCAGCCAATAAACAACGTAGCGTTTGAAGTAAGGTTTGGTTCAGTCGTTCAGTCTGTCCATCTGTCTCTGGGTGGAAAGCAGTGGATAAGGCCACATCTATTTTCAGTTTTTCACATAATTTTTTCCAAAATCTGGAGTTGAACTGGCTCCCTCGGTCTGACACCACTTTGCTTGGCAAACCATGTAAACGCACAATTTCCCTTATAAAAATATCGGCAAATTCTGCCGCCGTGGGTAATTTCCGTAATGGTACAAAATGTGCCATTTTAGATAAAAAATCCACTATAACCAACACTGTTGTGAAGGATTTTACAGGTGGTAAACCTACAATAAAGTCTACGCTCACAGTGTGCCAAGGTTGTTTGGGTGTTGGCATTGGTATTAACAAGCCGTCAGGAGCCTTATGAGAAGATTTATGTCTTGCACAAATTGGACAGGTAGTGACAAATTGCTTAATGTCCTTTCTTATAGTGTCCCACCAAAAGTGTTTTTGCACATTTTCCAGGGTTTTTACCCAACCAGGATGACCTGCCAACGGTGAGGCGTGATGCCAAATTATCACCTGTGTTTGTAATTCAGAGGTGGGCACTAACAGCATGTTGTCGTGATACAATAAACCTCGTTGTATTGTGTTATGGGAATCCTTTAACCAATCCTGAGGTGCTATTTGCATGTGTGCATTATATAGATCTGTGATGAAATCCTTCTGTTGTACTGGTGCCAACAACTTTTGGGGAGGAATAATGGGTTCTCCTGTTTTATCTTGTTTCATGTCTGAGGTATGTCCGTATCTAGATAACACATCAGATTGAATTTGTTGCGCACCTGGTCTATAGGTTATAACAAAGTCAAATGTGCTAAAAAAATTTAACCAGCGCATCTGACGTGGTGTTAGTGCTTTAAGTGATCCAAAAAACTGTAGATTCTTATGGTCAGAAAAGATTGTAACTGGGTACTTGGCTCCCATTAAATGGTGCCTCCATTCTGAAAAGGCTACTTTGATAGCTAGTAGTTCCCTTTCAGCCACAGTGTAATTTTGTTCAGCTGGCAATAACTTTTTGGAATAGAAGGCTATAGGATGTAACTGGCCATCTACTGCATCTCGTTGAGAGAGAACTCCTCCTAAAGCAACTTGTGAAGCATCCGCTTCAACAAAAAAGGGCAAGTCAGGATCAGGATGTTTCAGAATTGGGGCTGAAGTGAACTTTTGTTTTAGGAGTTGAAAGGCGTGTGCCGCCTCATCAGTCCAAATAAATCGTTGCCCTTTCCGCAACAAGGTAGTTATTGGGGCCGCAATGTCTGCAAAATGTGCAATAAACCTCCTATAAAAATTGGCGAAACCCAGAAATTTCTGAATATCTTTTACAGAGGATGGTTCTGGCCAATCAGCAATAGCACTGATTTTCTTTACATCCATAGTTATTCCTTGAGGTGACAGGCAGTATCCTAAAAAGTCCACCTTGTTAACATTAAAAGTACACTTTTCTAACTTAGCAAAAAGATGATTTTCTTTTAACTTTGATAATACTGCACGAACATGTTGGGTATGTTCTTCTGAGTTCTTAGAGTAAATGAGGATGTCGTCTATGTATACTATGACACAAACGTCCAGGAATTCGTGTAGGACCTCATTTATAAAGAACTGAAAGGCCGCAGGGGCATTACATAACCCAAAGGGCATTACTGTGTACTCAAATAAACCAAACTTTGTCTTGAAAGCTGTCTTCCACTCATCCCCCTCTTTTACTCGGACCAGGTGGTAAGCTCCCCGCAGATCTAGTTTAGTGTATACAGTAGAATGTCTTAATTGATCCAACAACACAGGTATTAGAGGAAGAGGATATTTATTCTTTATTGTAGCCTTATTTAGTCCTCTATAATCGATACACGCGCGCAGGGATTTATCCGGCTTCGGGATAAAAAAGAGTGGAGATGACACCGGAGATGTGGAATGACGGATGAACCCAGACTGTAGTAGGTCATCTAGGTAGGTTCTTAAGTATTTGGTTTCTTCGTCAGTCAAAGCATATACTCTGTTATTAGGTAAAGGGGCCCCTGGGATAAGATCTATACGGCAGTCATAAGACCGATGTGGGGGCAGCACACTAGCCTTTACTGGATCAAAGACGTCTTTAAAGTCAGAATATTCAGGAGGGAGACTTGGTTCATCTTGTGTAACACTAGCACAGTGTAATACTGTGCTCTGTTCTGTACCTGCTTCTTGATAGCAATTGGTTCTACAGAAAGAGGAATCCAAAGTAACAGTTCTATTCACCCAATCAATTTTTGGGTTATGAGTTGTTAACCAGGGTACCCCGAGAATCAAACCAAAATTAGGAGTATCTATCAGATCAAAGCTAATCACCTCTGTGTGCCCGTTCTGACAGACCATAACAAGTGGACTTGTTTGTTTTGAGATTAATCCAGAGGTCAATTCTGACCCATCCACTGCACATACTGCTTCTGGACAAGGCTTTAGGCACATAGGAAGTCCTAAGATTTCAGCTAACTTATTATCCACAAAATTTCCTGTCGCGCCTGAGTCCAGTAGGACAGGGAGAGAATGCCTCACTTGGGTAGTAACAATTAAAACGACCTGAATTATGAAATGTCTAGGTATGTGCGGTACCCTGAAGGCTGCAACATTAGAGGTTTGATTAAGATGTTTTCTCGAACAAGTAACCTCTCCCCTTGTCGAGCTTAATCGTTTCCCGATTCAGTTGAGGAGGTGGAGGAAACAGCACCCTTTCGTGGAGTTTTAGGCTTTACTGGACATTCTCTGGCAAAGTGACCTGCCCTGCCACAATATAAACATAATTGAAATGTTCTCCTTCTTTCTTTTTCCTCTGATGTGAGTGGACCTCTGAGTGTCCCTATTTGCATAGGCTCTGGTTCAGGGAGTTTATTATCTGTGTCTTTCTTCTCGTGTCTAATAAAAGTTAACCGTGATTCCAGTTTGTATTTATCTCCCTTTCTTTCTCCTAGTCTATGTTCTAATTTCACAACTAAATCTACAAAGTCCGAATAGTCTTTTGGCAAATCAACGATATGAGCCAGCGCGTCTTTTAACTCGTCTCTCAAACCTTTATAAAAAAGGGAGACACGCTTTTCTTCTGGCCACTGTGTCTCGGTGAGTAAACGATTAAAACTAGTGAGATAGGTCAATAAATCCTTGTTACCTTGTTTAAGATTTAAAAGCTCATTATCACTTGCCTGCATGAAAGTGTGTTTTGCAAAAAGGCTGGTCATGGTACGTTTAAATTGATTCCAATTATGGAGGATGGGATCATCTCTATCCACGAAAGGAATTGACCAATTGGCTGCTGTGCCACCCAAATAAGACAAGACGAATGCCACTTTCGTATCATCAGTAGGGAACTGTTGTGGCTTACAAATGAAGTGTAATTGACATTGATTGATAAAAACATGGAATTTGTTACTATCTCCATGAAAACGTTCAGGTGCTGCTAAGGGCACAACATTAGGAACATTAACAGTAACCTCAACTGGGGAAGGCAAAGTTGTATGTTTTGATGGCGCCCCTGTCTCTGAGGAGGTTTTAAACAAAGGCGTAGAAGCTGTGTTCCACTGAGATCCCCTAAATTTATACCTGCTTAAATCCTGTTTTAAAGAGGTATTCTCCATCTTTAATCTCTCTATTTCCTCTTGCATATGTTGCAAGATGCCAGACACTGATTCATTATGAGCCAAGTCCTCATTTAGGGCCTGCGCCATATCCGTGACGTCAATGCCCTCTATTTCTTGCCCGGTATTCATCGTCCACCAGAACTGACATTTTTTAAGGCTTGTGCTTCTGTCAAAGCCCAGCTCACCTGAGTTCTTGTTCAGTTCTGATGGAGGTTGAAGACAATCCGACCCCACCCTGAAACTGCTTGTTCCAGCACCCTAGTTTTTAAAACAGTGCACTAAGAACAGAAGCTCAAGGGAAGGGGGGAAGTGGATAAAATAAAAAAAAAGAGACAACACCGTTCTTGCGTTTCCACTGTTGAAGTGCTGCACAAATCTGCGACCCTTTCTGACTTCTGTAGAAACTGGTGCCTAATGAAACATAAACAAAGAACAGATAAGTGCAACCTATTCCTAAATGGGTTCCTGACTATCCCTTTATTTATTAGAAATTCTCTTCTAAAAGTACCTCTTGGATCCTGGTCTCTAGTTTCCAGGTTTGGAATGTGTTACTGCTCTGGGATGTGTTTTCTATTACTGTAAAGCTTCTAAAACATTAAACAAATACCGTTATCAGAATTACCAATATCAAACATTCATCATAATATAACTAAAGCCTAAATTCCCAATAGCAGACTCACTTTTCCCATATTTCCAGAATCTTTTATAAAACAAATACTGTACTTTTACATCAAAATACAGCATGTAATTTGTGCAAGTCCTTGATTTACTGTTTGCCTTGCTGTTAATGGTTTCCACTGTTCGATTCTTAAAAGTTCCATGAGAAAAAACAATGTTTGCTTCACAAAAGTTCTGCAAAATATTCTTGTAACAAAGAGTTTGAATCACAATGTTCGTGGAAGGTATTTCGTTTCAAATTGTCTATACACGAATCCAGAAATTGTTGTCAAAGTTCTTTCAGGTAATTAAAGGTTTTGCACTTACTTGTTGCTGGCAAGAGATACTGATCAGTCTAACCTTGTCTTCTTTCTCTTTTGCAGGTTACTCATAGGAGAGAGGCTGAAGCAAGGAGGAACCGGAAACCAGAAGAAGGAAGAGCCAGAAGCTGCGCCCATTGAAGTCAATGAAAGTCTGTAAAGAGCAGGAGTGCCAGCGCCGAGGGATCTGTTCTCAGGTAAGCGGGAGGTAGACGAGCACAAGCACTGGGTGAGGCTCGGGGGATGCCTTTTATAGACAGGGCTGGGTGTGGTTTGAAGGGCTGGGTGTGGTCCTCACATGCTGCACATGTTCTTGGAAGGTGTGCAGAGCTGGGTGTGGTTTGAAGAGCTGGGTGTGGTCCTCACATGCTGAACATGTTCTTGAAAGGTGTGCAGAGTTTCAGTTATTATGCAAATGAGTTGGATTAACACATGGCCTAGGGAGGAGTGTTTTAAAGAAACCTTGGTAAAAGCAAGGCCCAATGTGTAAACAAAACAGCACATTAAACAACATACACAGAAGCCTAGGGGGGGGGAAGGTGAGATAACAAGAAAGGCTTTCAATAGTAAGTTTAAAAGGGAGCTATTACAGAACCCACTAGTGCAGTGAGAGGGGACATGCTCTTTTCTGTGTACAAACCCTAACAATGTGTCCACGTTGTGTTTTGGGGCATTTCCTGTCGCGGGCGCTAGGCCTACCCACACAAGTGAGGTATCATTTTTATCGGGAGACTTGGGGGAACGCTGGGTGTAAGGACATTTGTGGCTCCTCTCAGATTCCAGAACTTTCTGACACCGAAATGTGAGGAAAACTTGTTTTTTTCGCCAAATTTTGAGGTTTGCAAAGGATTCTGGGTAACAGAGCCTGGTGAGAGCCCCACAAGTCACCCCATCTTGGATTCCCCTAGGTCTCTAGTTTTTAAAAAACGCACAGGTTTGGTAGGTTTCCTTATGTGCCGGCTGAGCTAGAGGACAAAATCTACGGGTAGGACCTTTGCAAAATAGCACCTCTGTTTTCTGTAGAAAAATGGGATGTGTCCACGTTGTGTTTTGGGGCATTTCCTGTCGCGGGCGCTAGGCCTTCTCACATAAGTGAGGTATCATTTTTATCGGGAGACTTAGGGGAACGCTGGGTGTAAGGACATTTGTGGCTCCTCTCAGATTCCAGAACTTTCTGTCACCGAAATGTGAGGAAAACATGTTTATTTAGCCAAATTTTGAAGGTTGCAAAGGATTCTGGGTAACAGAACCTGGTCAGAGCCCCACAAGTCACCCCATCTTTGATTCCCCTAGGTCTCTAGTTTAAAAAAATGCACAGATTGGGTAGGTTTCCCCAGGTGCTGGCTGAGCTAGAGGCCAAATTCCACAGGTAGGCACTTTGCAAAAAACACCTCTGTTTTCTGTTGAAAAATGGGATGTGTCCACGTTGTGTTTTGGGGCATTTCCTGTCGCGGGCGCTAGGCCTTCTCACATAAGTGAGGTATCATTTTTATCGGGAGACTTAGGGGAACGCTGGGTGGAAGGAAATTTGTGGCACCTCTCAGATTCCAGCACTTTCTGTCACCGACATATGAGGAAAATGTGTTTTTTTAGCCAAATTTTGAGGTTTGCAAAGGATTCTGGGTAACAGAGCCTGGTGAGAGCCCCACAAGTCACCCCATCTTTGATTCCTCTAGGTCTCTAGTTTTAAAAAATGCACAGGTGTGGTAGGTTTCCCTATGTGCCGGCTGAGCTAGAGGCTAAAATCTACAGGTAGGTACTTTGCAAAAAAGCACCTCTGTTTTCTGTAGGAAAATGGGATGTGTCCACGTTGTGTTTTGGGGCATTTCCTGTTGCGGGCGCTAGGCCTACCCACACAAGTGAGGTATAATTTTTATCGGGAGACTTGGGGGAACCCTGGGTGGAAGGAAATTTGTGGCTCCTCTCAGATTCCAGAACTTTCTGTCACCGAAATGTGTGGAAAACGTGTTTCTTTAGCCACATTTTGAGGTTTGCAAAGGATTCTGGGTAACAGATCCTGGTGAGAGCCCCGCACGTCACCCCATCTTGTTTTCCCCTATGCCTCTAGTTTTCAGAAATGCACAGGTTTGGTAGGTTTTCCTGGGTGCCGGCTGAGCTTGAGGCCAAAATCCACAAGTAGGCACTTTGCAAAAAACACCTCAGTTTTTGTAGAAAAATGGGATGTGTCCACGTTGTGTTTTGGGGCATCTCCTGTCGTGGGCGCTAGGCCTACCCACACAAGTGAGGTCTCATTTCTATCGGGAGAGTTGGGGGAACGCTGGGTGGAAGGAAATTTGTGGCTCATCTCAGATTCCAGAATTTTCTGTCACCGAAATGTGAGGAAAACATGTTTATTTAGCCAAATTTTGAAGGTTGCAAAGGATTCTGGGTAACAGAACCTGGTCAGAGCCCCACAAGTCACCCCATCTTTGATTCCCCTAGGTCTCTAGTTTAAAAAAATGCACAGATTGGGTAGGTTTCCCCAGGTGCTGGCTGAGCTAGAGGCCAAATTCCACAGGTAGGCACTTTGCAAAAAACACCTCTGTTTTCTGTTGAAAAATGGGATGTGTCCACGTTGTGTTTTGGGGCATTTCCTGTCGCGGGCGCTAGGCCTTCTCACATAAGTGAGGTATCATTTTTATCGGGAGACTTAGGGGAACGCTGGGTGTGAGGACATTTGTGGCTCCTCTCAGATTCCAGAACTTTCTGTCACCGAAATGTGAGGAAAACTTGTTTTTTTCGCCAAATTTTGAGGTTTGCAAAGGATTCTGGGTAACAGAGCCTGGTGAGAGCCCCACAAGTCACCCCATCTTGGATTCCCCTAGGTCTCTAGTTTTTAAAAAACGCACAGGTTTGGTAGGTTTCCTTATGTGCCGGCTGAGCTAGAGGACAAAATCTACGGGTAGGCACTTTGCAAAATAGCACCTCTGTTTTCTGTAGAAAAATGGGATGTGTCCACGTTGTGTTTTGGGGCATTTCATGTCGCGGGCGCTAGGTCTACCCACACTAGTGAGGTATCATTTTTATCGGGAGACTGAGGGGAACGCTGGGTGGAAGGAAATTTGTGGCTCCTCTCAGATTCCAGAACTTTCTGTCACCGAAATGTGTGGAAAACGTGTTTCTTTAGCCACATTTTGAGGTTTGCAAAGGATTCTGGGTAACCGAACCTGGTGAGAGGCCCACAAGTCACCCCATCTTTGATTCCTCTAGGTCTCTAGTTTTCAAAAATGCACAGGTGTGGTAGGTTTCCCTATGTGCCGGCTGAGCTAGAGGCCAAAATCTACAGGTAGGCACTTTGCAAAAAACACCTCTGTTTTCTGTAGAAAAATGGGTTGTGTCCACGTTGTGTTTTGGGGCATTTCCTGTTGCGTGCGCTAGGCCTGCCCACTCAAGTGAGGTATCATTTCTATCGGGAGAGTTGGGGGAACGCTAGGTGGAAGGAAATTTGTGGCTCCTCTCAGATTCCAGAACTTTCTGTCACCAAAATGTGTGGAAAACGTGTTTCTTTAGCCACATTTTGAGGTTTGCAAAGGATTCTGGGTAACAGAACCTGGTCAAAGCCCCACAAGTCACCCCATCTTGGATTCCCCTAGGTCTCTAGTTTTAAAAAATGCACAGGTTTGGTAGGTTTCCCTGGGTGCCGGCTGAGCTAGAGGTTAAAATCTACAGGTAGGCACTTTGCAAAAAACACCTCTGTTTTCTGTAGAAAAATGGGATGTGTCCACGTTGGATTTTGGGGCATCACCTGTCGCGGGCGCTAGGCCTACCCACTCAAGTGAGGTATCATTTCTATCGGGAGAGTTGGGGGAACGCTGGGTGGAAGGAAATTTGTGGCTCCTCTCAGATTCCCAGATTCCAGAACTTTCTGTCACTGACATGTGAGGAAAACGTGTCTTTTTAGCCAAATTTTGAAGTTTGCAAAGGATTCTGGGTAACAGAACCTGGTCAGAGCCCCACAAGTCACCCCATCTTTGATTCCTCTAGGTCTCTAGTTTTCAAAAATGCACAGGTGTGGTAGGTTTCCCTATGTGCCGGCTGAGCTAGAGGCCAAAATCTACGGGTAGGCACTTTGCAAAATAGCACCTCTGTTTTCTGTAGAAAAATGGGATGTGTCCACGTTGTGTTTTGGGGCATTTCCTGTTGTGGGCGCTAGGCCTACCCACACTAGTGAGGTATCATTTTTATCGGGAGACTGAGGGGAACGCTGGGTGTAAGGACATTTGTGGCTCCTCTCAGATTCCAGAACTTTCTGTCACCGAAATGTGAGGAAAACTAGTTTTTTTCGCCAAATTTTGAGGTTTGCAAAGGATTCTGGGTAACAGAGCCTGGTGAGAGCCCCACAAGTCATCCCATCTTGGATTCCCCTAGGTCTCTAGTTTTTTAAAACGCACAGGTTTGGTAGGTTTCCTTATGTGCCGGCTGAGCTAGAGGACAAAATCTACGGGTAGGCACTTTGCAAAATAGCACCTCTGTTTTCTGTAGAAAAATGGGATGTGTCCACGTTGTGTTTTGGGGCATTTCCTGTCGTGGGCGCTAGGCCTACCCACACTAGTGAGGTATCATTTTTATCGGGAGACTGAGGGGAACGCTGGGTGGAAGGAAATTTGTGGCTCCTCTCAGATTCCAGAACTTTCTGTCACCGAAATGTGTGGAAAACGTGTTTCTTTAGCCACATTTTGAGGTTTGCAAAGGATTCTGGGTAACAGAACCTGGTGAGAGGCCCACAAGTCACCCCATCTTTGATTCCTCTAGGTCTCTAGTTTTAAAAAATGCACAGGTGTGGTAGGTTTCCCTATGTGCCGGCTGAGCTAGAGGCCAAAATCTACAGGTAGGCACTTTGCAAAAAACACCTCTGTTTTCTGTAGAAAAATGGGTTGTGTCCACGTTGTGTTTTGGGGCATTTCCTGTTGGGAGCGCTAGGCCTACCCACTCAAGTGAGGTATCATTTCTATCGGGAGAGTTGGGGGAACGCTGGGTGGAAGGAAATTTGTGGCTCCTCTCAGATTCCAGAACTTTCTGTCACCGAAATGTGTGGAAAACGTGTTTCTTTAGCCACATTTTGAGGTTTGCAAAGGATTCTGGGTAACAGAACCTGGTCAGAGCCCCACAAGTCACCCCATCTTGGATTCCCCTACGTCTCTAGTTTTAAAAAATGCACAGGTTTGGTAGGTTTCCCTGGGTGCTGGCTGAGCTAGAGGTTAAAATCTACAGGTAGGCACTTTGCAAAAAACACCTCTGTTTTCTGTAGAAAAATGGGATGTGTCCACGTTGGGTTTTGGGGCATCACCTGTCGCGGGCGCTAGGCCTACCCACTCAAGTGAGGTATCATTTCTATCGGGAGAGTTGGGGGAACGCTGGGTGGAAGGAAATTTGTGGCTCCTCTCAGATTCCCAGATTCCAGAACTTTCTGTCACCGACATGTGAGGAAAACGTGTCTTTTTAGCCAAATTTTGAAGTTTGCAAAGGATTCTGGGTAACAGAACCTGGTCAGAGCCCCACAAGTCACCCCATCTTTGATTCCTCTAGGTCTCTAGTTTTCAAAAATGCACAGGTGTGGTAGGTTTCCCTATGTGCCGGCTGAGCTAGAGGCCAAAATCTACGGGTAGGCACTTTGCAAAATAGCACCTCTGTTTTCTGTAGAAAAATGGGATGTGTCCACGTTGTGTTTTGGGGCATTTCCTGTTGTGGGCGCTAGGCCTACCCACACTAGTGAGGTATCATTTTTATCGGGAGACTGAGGGGAACGCTGGGTGTAAGGACATTTGTGGCTCCTCTCAGATTCCAGAACTTTCTGTCACCGAAATGTGAGGAAAACTAGTTTTTTTCGCCAAATTTTGAGGTTTGCAAAGGATTCTGGGTAACAGAGCCTGGTGAGAGCCCCACAAGTCATCCCATCTTGGATTCCCCTAAGTCTCTAGTTTTTTAAAACGCACAGGTTTGGTAGGTTTCCTTATGTGCCGGCTGAGCTAGAGGACAAAATCTACGGGTAGGCACTTTGCAAAATAGCACCTCTGTTTTCTGTAGAAAAATGGGATGTGTCCACGTTGTGTTTTGGGGCATTTCCTGTCGTGGGCGCTAGGCCTACCCACACTAGTGAGGTATCATTTTTATCGGGAGACTGAGGGGAACGCTGGGTGGAAGGAAATTTGTGGCTCCTCTCAGATTCCAGAACTTTCTGTCACCGAAATGTGTGGAAAACGTGTTTCTTTAGCCACATTTTGAGGTTTGCAAAGGATTCTGGGTAACAGAACCTGGTGAGAGGCCCACAAGTCACCCCATCTTTGATTCCTCTAGGTCTCTAGTTTTCAAAAATGCACAGGTGTGGTAGGTTTCCCTATGTGCCGGCTGAGCTAGAGGCCAAAATCTACAGGTAGGCACTTTGCAAAAAACACCTCTGTTTTCTGTAGAAAAATGGGTTGTGTCCACGTTGTGTTTTGGGGCATTTCCTGTTGGGAGCGCTAGGCCTACCCACTCAAGTGAGGTATCATTTCTATCGGGAGAGTTGGGGGAACGCTGGGTGGAAGGAAATTTGTGGCTCCTCTCAGATTCCAGAACTTTCTGTCACCGAAATGTGTGGAAAACGTGTTTCTTTAGCCACATTTTGAGGTTTGCAAAGGATTCTGGGTAACAGAACCTGGTCAGAGCCCCACAAGTCACCCCATCTTGGATTCCCCTACGTCTCTAGTTTTAAAAAATGCACAGGTTTGGTAGGTTTCCCTGGGTGCTGGCTGAGCTAGAGGTTAAAATCTACAGGTAGGCACTTTGCAAAAAACACCTCTGTTTTCTGTAGAAAAATGGGATGTGTCCACGTTGGGTTTTGGGGCATCACCTGTCGCGGGCGCTAGGCCTACCCACTCAAGTGAGGTATCATTTCTATCGGGAGAGTTGGGGGAACGCTGGGTGGAAGGAAATTTGTGGCTCCTCTCAGATTCCCAGATTCCAGAACTTTCTGTCACCGACATGTGAGGAAAACGTATCTTTTTAGCCAAATTTTGAAGTTTGCAAAGGATTCTGGGTAACAGAACCTGGTCAGAGCCCCACAAGTCACCCCATCTTTGATTCCCCTAGGTCTCTAGTTTTAAAAAATGCACAGATTGGGTAGGTTTTCCCAGGTGCCGGCAGAGCTAGAGGCCAAATTCTACAGGTAGGCACTTTGCAACAAACACCTCTGTTTTCTGTAGAAAAATTGGATGTGTCCACGTTGTGTTTTGGGGCAATTCCTTTCGGGGGCGCTAGGCCTACCCACACAAGTGAGGTATCATTTTCATCTGGAGACTTGAAGGAACGCTGGGTGGAAGTAAATTTGTGGCACCTCTCAGATTCCAGCACTTTCTGTCACCGACATGTGAGGAAAATGTGTTTTTTTAGCCAAATTTTGAGGTTTGAAAAGGATTCTGGGTAACAGAACCTGGTGAGAGCCCCACAAGTCACCCCATCTTTGATTCCCCTAGGTCTTTAGTTTTAAAAAATGCACAGATGAGGTAGGTTTCCCTATGTGCCGGCTGAGCTAGAGGCCAAAATCTACAGGTAGGTACTTTGCAAAAAAGCACCTCTGTTTTCTGTAGGGAAAAGGGATGTGTCCACGTTGTGTTTTGGGGCATTTCCTGTCGCGGGCGCTAGGCCTACCCACACAAGTGAGGTATCATTTTTATCGGGAGACTTGGGGGAACCCTGGGTGGAAGGAAATTTGTGGCTCCTCTCAGATTCCAGAACTTTCTGTCACCGAAATGTGTGGAAAACGTGTTTCTTTAGCCAAATGTTGAAGGTTGCAAAGGATTTTGGGTAACAGAACCTGGTCAGAGCCCCACAAGTCACCCCATCTTTGATTCCCCTAGGTCTCTAGTTTTTAAAAATGCACAGGTTTGGTAGGTTTCCCTGGGTGCCGGCTGTGCTAGAGGTCAAAATCTACAGGTAGGCACTTTGCAAAAAACACCTCTGTTTTCTGTAGAAAAATGGGATGTGTCCACGTTGGGTTTTGGGGCATCACCTGTCGCGGGCGCTAGGCCTACCCACACAAGTGAGGTATCATTTCTATCGGGAGAGTTGGGGGAACGCTGGGTGGAAGGAAATTTGTGGTTCCTCTCAGATTCCCAGATTCCAGAACTTTCTGTCACCGAAATGTGAGGAAAACGTGTCTTTTTAGCCAAATTTTGAAGTTTGCAAAGGATTCTGGGTAACAGAACCTGGTCAGAGCCCCACAAGTCACCCCATCTTCGATTCCCCTAGGTCTCTAGTTTTAAAAAATGCACAGATTGGGTAGGTTTTCCCAGGTGCCGGCTGAGCTAGAGGCCAAATTCTACAGGTAGGCACTTTGCAAAAAACACCTCTGTTTTCTGTAGAAAAATGGGATGTGTCCACGTTGTGTTTTGGGGCAATTCCTGTCGGGGGCGCTAGGCCTACCCACATAAGTGAGGTATCATTTTTATCGGGAGACTTAGGGGAACGCTGGGTGGAAGGAAATTTGTGGCTCCTCTCAGATTCCAGAACTTTCTGTCACCAAAATGTGAGGAAAACTTGTTTTTTTAGCCAAATTTTGAGGTTTTCAAAGGATTTTGGGTAACAGAACCTGGTCAGAGCCCCACAAGTCACCCCATCTTGTATTCCCCTCGGTCTCTAGTTTAAAAAAATGCACAGGTTTGGTACGTTTCCCTAGGTGCCGGCTGAGCTAGAGGCCAAAATCTACAGGTAGGCACTGTGGAAAAAACACCTCTGTTTTCTGTATAAAAAAGGGATGTGTCCACGTTGTGTTTTGGGGCATTTCCTGTCGCGGGCGCTAGGCCTACCCACACAAGTGAGGTATCATTTTTATCGGGAGACTTGGGGGAACGCTGGGTGGAAGGAAATTTGTGGCTCCTCTCAGATTCCAGAACTTTCTGTCACCGAAATGTGTGGAAAACGTATTTCTTTAGCCAAATTTTGAGGTTTGCAAAGGATTCTTGGTAACAGAACATGGTGAGAACCCCACAAGTCACCCCATCTTGTTTTCCCCTATGCCTCTAGTTTTCAGAAATGCACAGGTTTGGTAGGTTTTCCTGGGTGCCGACTGAGCTAGAGGCCAAAATCTACAGGTAGGCACTTTGCAAAAAACACCTCAGTTTTTTGTAGAAAAATGGGATGTGTCCACGTTGTGTTTTGGGGCATCTCCTGTCGTGGGCGCTAGGCCTACCCACACAAGTGAGGTATCATTTCTATCGGGAGAGTTGGGGAAACGCTGGGTGGAAGGAAATTTGTCGCTCCTCTCAGATTCCAGAACTTTCTGTCACCAAAATGTGAGGAAAACGTGTTTTTTTAGCCAAATTTTGAAGGTTGCAAAGGATTCTGGGTAACAGAACCTGGTCAGAGCCCCACAAGTCACCCCATCTTTGATTCCCCTAGGTCTCTAGTTTTAAAAAATGCACAGATTGGGTAGGATTCCCCAGGTGCTGGCTGAGCTAGAGGCCAAATTCCACAGGTAGGCACTTTGCAAAAAACACCTCTGTTTTCTGTAGAAAAATGGGATGTGTCCACGTTCTGTTTTGGGGCATCTCCTGTCGCGGGCGCTAGGACTACCCAAACAAGTGAGGTATCATTTCTATCGGGAGAGTTGGGGGAATGCTGGGTGGAAGGAAATTTGTGGCTCCTCTCAGATTCCCAGATTCCAGAACTTTCTGTCACCGAAATGTGTGGAAAACGTGTCTTTTTAGCCAAATATTGAAGTTTGCAAAGGATTCTGGGTAACAGAACCTGGTCAGAGCCCCACAAGTCACCCCATCTTTGATTCCCCTAGGTCTCTAGTTTTAAAAAATGCACAGATTGGGTAGGTTTTCCCAGGTGCCGGCTGAGCTAGAGGCCAAATTCTACAGGTAGGCACTTTGCAAAAAACACCTCTGTTTTCTATTGTAAAATGGGAGGTGTCCACGTTGTGTTTTGGGGCATTTCCTGTCGCGGGCGCTAGGCCTACCCACATAAGTGAGGTATCATTTTTATTGGGAGACTTAGGGGAACGCTGGGTGGAAGGAAATTTGTGGCTCCTCTCAGATTCCAGAACCTTCTGTCACCGAAATGTGAGGAAAACTTGTTTTTTTAGCCAAATTTTGAGGTTTTCAAAGGATTTTTGTAACAGAACCTGGTCAGAGCCCCACAAGTCACCCCATCCTGTATTCCCCTAGGTCTCTAGTTTTGAAAAATGCACAGGTTTGGTACGTTTCCCTAGGTGCCGGCTGAGCTAGAGGCCAAAATCTACAGGTAGGCACTGTGGAAAAAACACCTCTGTTTTCTGTAGAAAAATGGGGTGTGTCCACGTTGTGTTTTGGGGCATTTCCTGTTGCGTGCGCTAGGCCTACCCACACAAGTGAGGTATCATTTTCATCGGG
Organism: Pleurodeles waltl; assembly: GCF_031143425.1. Classification (NCBI taxonomy): domain Eukaryota; kingdom Metazoa; phylum Chordata; class Amphibia; order Caudata; family Salamandridae; genus Pleurodeles; species Pleurodeles waltl. The sequence continues at coordinate 261,855,771 of NC_090436.1, read as the reverse complement.
AGACTTGGCGGAACGCTGGGTGGAAGGAAATTTGTGGCACCTCTCAGATTCGAGCACTTTCTGTCACTGACATGTGAGGAAAATGTGTTTTTTTAGCCAAATTTTGAGGTTTGCAAAGGATTCTGGGTAACAGAACCTGGTGAGAGCTCCACAAGTCACCCCATCTTTGATTCCCCTAGGTCTCTAGTTTTCAAAAATGGACAGGTGTGGTAGGTTTCTCTATGTACCGGCTGAGCTAGAGGACAAAATCTACAGGTAGGCACTTTGCAAAATAGCACCTCTGTTTTCTGTAGAAAAATGGGATGTGTCCACGTTGTGTTTTGGGGCAATTCCTGTCGCGGGCGCTAGGCCTACCCACACTAGTGAGGTATCATATTTATCGGGAGACTTAGGGGAACGCTGGGTGGAAGGAAATTTGTGGCTCCTCTCAGATTCCAGAACTTTCTGTCACCGAAATGTGTGGAAAACGTGTTTCTTTAGCCACATTTTGAGGTTTGCAAAGGATTCTGGGTAACAGAACCTGGTCAGAGCCCCACAAGTCACCCCATCTTGGATTCCCCTAAGTCTCTAGTTTTTAAAAATGCACAGGTTTGGTAGGTTTCCCTGGGTGCCGGATGAGCTAGAGGTCAAAATCTACAGGTAGGCACTTTGCAAAAAACACCTCTGTTTTCTGTAGAAAAATGGGATGTGTCCACGTTGGGTTTTGGGGCATCACCTGTCGCGGGCGCTAGGCCTACCCACACAAGTGAGGTATCATTTCTATCGGGAGAGTTGGGGGAACGCTGGGTGGAAGGAAATTTGTGTCTCCTCTCAGATTCCCAGATTCCAGAACTTTCTGTCACCGAAATGTGAGGAAAATGTGTCTTTTTAGCCAAATTTTGAAGTTTGCAAAGGATTCTGGGTAACAGAACCTGGTCAGAGCCCCACAAGTCACCCCATCTTTGATTCCCCTAGGTCTCTAGTTTTAAAAAATGCACAGATTGGGTAGGTTTTCCCAGGTGCCGGCTAAGCTAGAGGCCAAATTCTACAGGTAGGCACTTTGCAAAAAACACCTCTGTTTTCTGTAGAAAAATGGGATGTGTCCACGTTGTGTTTTGGGGCAATTCCTGTCGGGGGCGCTAGGTCTATCCACATAAGTGAGGTATCATTTTTATCGGGAGACTTAGGGGAACGCTGGGTGGAAGGAAATTTGTGGCTCCTCTCAGATTCCAGAACTTTCTGTCACCGAAATGTGAGGAAAACTTGTTTTTTTAGCCAAATTTTGAGGTTTTCAAAGGATTCTGGGTAACAGAACCTGGTCAGAGCCCCACAAGTCACCCCATCATGTATTCCCCTCGGTCTCTAGTTTAAAAAAATGCACAGGTTTGCTACGTTTCCCTAGGTGCCGGCTGAGCTAGAGGCCAAAATCTACAGGTAGGCACTGTGGAAAAAACACCTCTGTTTTCTGTAGAAAAATGGGATGTGTCCACGTTGTGTTTTGGGGCATTTCCTGTCGCGTGCGCTAGGCCTACCCTCACAAGTGAGGTATCATTTTCATCGGGAGACTTGGGGGAACGCTGGGTGGAAGGAAATTTGTGGCACCTCTCAGATTCCAGCACTTTATGTCACCGACATGTGAGGAAAATGTGTTTTTTAGCCAAATTTGAGGTTCGCAAAGGATTCTGGGTAACAGAACCTGGTGAGAGCCCCACAAGTCACCCCATCTTTGATTCCCCTAGGTCTCTAGTTTTCAAAAATGCACAGGTGAGGTAGGTTTCCCTATGTGCCGGCTGAGCTAGAGGCCAAAATCTACAGGTAGGTACTTTGCAAAAAAGCACCTCTGTTTTCTGTAGGAAAATGGGATGTGTCCACGTTGTGTTTTGGGGCATTTCCTGTCGCAGGCGCTAGGCCTACCCACACAAGTGAGGTATCATTTTTATCGGGAGACTTGGGGGAACGCTGGGTGGAAGGAAATTTGTGGCTCTTCTCAGATTCCAGAACTTTCTGTCACCGAAATGTGTGGAAAACGTGTTTCTTTAGCCAAATGTTGAAGGTTGCAAAGGATTCTGGGTAACAGAACCTGGTGAGAGCCCCACAAGTCACCCCATCTTTGATTCCCCTAGGTCTCTAGTTTTAAAAAATGCACAGATTGGGTAGGTTTACATAGGTGCTGGCTGAGCTAGAGGCCAAATTCCACAAGTAGGCACTTTGCAAAAAACACCTCTGTTTTCTGTTGAAATATGGGATGTGTCCACGTTCTGTTTTGGGGCATCTCCTGTCGCGGGTGCTAGGACTACCCAAACAAGTGAGGTATCATTTCTATCGGGAGAGTTGGGGGAATGCTGGGTGGAAGGAAATTTGTGGGTCCTCTCAGATTCCCAGATTCCAGAACTTTCTGTCACCGAAATGTGAGGAAAACGTGTCTTTTTAGCCAAATATTGAAGTTTGCAAAGGATTCTGGGTAACAGAACCTGGTCAGAGCCCCACAAGTCACCCCATCTTTGATTCCCCTAGGTCTCTAGTTTTAAAAAATGCACAGATTGGGTAGGTTTTCCCAGGTGCCGGCTGAGCTAGAGGCCAAATTCTACAGGTAGGCACTTTGCAAAAAACACCTCTGTTTTCTATTGTAAAATGGGAGGTGTCCACGTTGTGTTTTGGGGCATTTCCTGTCGCGGGCGCTAGGCCTACCCACATAAGTGAGGTATCATTTTTATTGGGAGACTTAGGGGAACGCTGGGTGGAAGGAAATTTGTGGCTCCTCTCAGATTCCAGAACCTTCTGTCACCGAAATGTGAGGAAAACTTGTTTTTTTAGCCAAATTTTGAGGTTTTCAAAGGATTTTTGTAACAGAACCTGGTCAGAGCCCCACAAGTCACCCCATCCTGTATTCCCCTAGGTCTCTAGTTTTGAAAAATGCACAGGTTTGGTACGTTTCCCTAGGTGCCGGCTGAGCTAGAGGCCAAAATCTACAGGTAGGCACTGTGGAAAAAACACCTCTGTTTTCTGTAGAAAAATGGGGTGTGTCCACGTTGTGTTTTGGGGCATTTCCTGTTGCGTGCGCTAGGCCTACCCACACAAGTGAGGTATCATTTTCATCGGGAGACTTGGGGGAACACTGGGTGGAAGGAAATTTGTGGCACCTCTCAGATTCCAGCACTTTCTGTCACCGACATGTGAGGAAAATGTGTTTTTTTAGCCAAATTTTGAGGTTTGCAAAGTATTCTGGGAACAGAACCTGGTGAGAGCCCCACAAGTCACCCCATCTTTGATTCCTCTAGGTCTCTAGTTTTCAAAAATGCACAGGTGTGGTAGGTTTCCCTATGTGCCGGCTGAGCTAGAGGCCAAAATCTACAGGTAGGTACTTTGCAAAAAAGCACCTCTGTTTTCTGTAGGAAAATGGGATGTGTCCACGTTGTGTTTTGGGGCATTTCCTGTCGCGGGCGCTAGGCCTACCCACACAAGTGAGGTATCATTTTTATCGGGAGACTTGGGGGAACCCTGGGTGGAAGGAAATTTGTGGCTCCTCTCAGATTCCAGAACTTTCTGTCACCGAAATGTGTGGAAAATGTGTTTCTTTAGCCACATTTTGAGGTTTGCAAAGGATTCTGGGTAACAGAACCTGGTGAGAGCCCCGCACGTCACCCCATCTTGTTTTCCCCTATGCCTCTAGTTTTCAGAAATGCACAGGTTTGGTAGGTTTTCCGGGGTGCCGGATGAGCTTGAGGCCAAAATCCACAAGTAGGCACTTTGCAAAAAACACCTCAGTTTTTGTAGAAAAATGGGATGTGTCCACGTTGTGTTTTGGGGCATTTCCTGTCGCGGGCGCTAGGCCTTCTCACATAAGTGAGGTATCATTTTTATCGGGAGACTTAGGGGAACGCTGGGTGTAAGGACATTTGTGGCTCCTCTCAGATTCCAGAACTTTCTGTCACCGAAATGTGAGGAAAACTTGTTTTTTTGCCAAATTTTGAGGTTTCAAAGGATTCTGGGTAACAGAGCCTGGTGAGAGCCCCACAAGTCACCCCATCTTGGCTTCCCCTAGGGCTCTAGTTTTTAAAAACGCACAGGTTTGGTAGGTTTCCTTATGTGCCGGCTGAGCTAGAGGACAAAATCTACGGGTAGGCACTTTGCAAAATAGCACCTCTGTTTTCTGTAGAAAAATGGGATGTGTCCACGTTGTGTTTTGGGGCATTTCCTGTCGCGGGCGCTAGGCCTACCCACACTAGTGAGGTATCATTTTTATCGGGAGACTGAGGGGAACGCTGGGTGGAAGGAAATTTGTGGCTCCTCTCAGATTCCAGAACTTTCTGTCACCGAAATGTGTGGAAAACGTGTTTCTTTAGCCACATTTTGAGGTTTGCAAAGGATTCTGGGTAACAGAACCTGGTGAGAGGCCCACAAATCACCCCATCTTTGATTCCTCTAGGTCTCTAGTTTTCAAAAATGCACAGGTGTGGTAGGTTTCCCTATGTGCCGGCTGAGCTAGAGGCCAAAATCTACAGGTAGGCACTTTGCAAAAAACACCTGTTTTCTGTAGAAAAATGGGTTGTGTCCACGTTGTGTTTTGGGGCATTTCCTGTTGCGTGCGCTAGGCCTACCCACTCAAGTGAGGTATCATTTCTATCGGGAGAGTTGGGGGAACGCTGGGTGGAAGGAAATTTGTGGCTCCTCTCAGATTCCAGAACTTTCTGTCACCGAAATGTGTGGAAAACGTGTTTCTTTAGCCACATTTTGAGGTTTGCAAAGGATTCTGGGTAACAGAACCTGGTCAGAGCTCCACAAGTCACCCCATCTTGGATTCCCCTAGGTCTCTAGTTTTAAAAAATGCACAGGTTTGGTAGGTTTCCCTGGGTGCCGGCTGAGCTAGAGGTTAAAATCTACAGGTAATAACTTTGCAAAAAACACCTCTGTTTTCTGTAGAAAAATGGGATGTGTCCACGTTGGGTTTTGGCGCATCACCTGTCGCGGGCGCTAGGCCTACCCACACAAGTGAGGTATCATTTCTATCGGGAGAGTTGGGGGAACGCTGGGTGGAAGGAAATTTGTGGCTCCTCTCAGATTCCCAGATTCCAGAACTTTCTGTCACCGACATGTGAGGAAAACGTGTCTTTTTAGCCAAATTTGGAAGTTTCCAAAGGATTCTGGGTAACAGAACCTGGTCAGAGCCCCACAAGTCACCCCATCTTTGATTCCCCTAGGTCTCTAGTTTTAAAAAATGCACAGATTGGGTAGGTTTTCCCAGGTGCCGGCTGAGCTAGAGGCCAAATTCTACAGGTAGGCACTTTGCAAAAAACACCTCTGTTTTCTGTAGAAAAATGGGATGTGTCCACGTTGTGTTTTGGGGCAATTCCTGTCGGGGGCGCTAGACCTACCCACATAAGTGAGGTATCATTTTTATTGGGAGACTTAGGGGAACGCTGGGTGGAAGGAAATTTGTGGCTCCTCTCAGATTCCAGAACTTTCTGTCACCGACATGTGAGGAAAACGTGTCTTTTTAGCCAAATTTTGAGGTTTTCAAAGGATTTTGGGTAACAGAACCTGGTCAGAGCCCCACAAGTCACCCCATCTTGTATTCCCCTCGGTCTCTAGTTTAAAAAAATGCACAAGTTTGGTACGTTTCCCTAGGTGCCGGCTGAGCTAGAGGCCAAAATCTACAGGTAGGCACTGTGGAAAAAACACCTCTGTTTTCTGTAGAAAAATGGGATGTGTCCACGTTGTGTTTTGGGGCATTTCCTGTCGCGGGCGCTAGGACTACCCACACAAGTGAGGTATCATTGCTATCGGGAAAGTTGGGGGAACGCTGGGTGGAAGGAAATTTGTGGCTCCTCTCAGATTCCCAGATTCCAGAACTTTCTGTCACTGAAATGTGAGGAAAACGTGTCTTTTTAGCCAAATATTGAAGTTTGCAAAGGATTCTGGGTAACAGATCCTGGTCAGAGCCCCACAAGTCACCCCATCTTTGATTCCCCTAGGTCTCTAGTTTTTAAAAATGCACAGATTGGGTAGGATTCCCCAGGTGCCGGCTGAGCTAGAGGCCAAATTCTACAGGTAGGCACTTTGCAAAAAACACCTCTGTTTTCTATTGTAAAATGTGAGGTGTCCACGTTGTGTTTTGGGGCATATCCTGTCGCGGGCGCTAGGCCTACCCACATAAGTGAGGTATAATTTTTATTGGGAGACTTAGGGGAACGCTGGGTGGAAGGAAATTTATGGCTCCTCTCAGATTCGAGAACCTTCTGTCACCGAAATGTGAGGAAAACTTGTTTTTTTAGCCAAATTTTGAGGTTTTCAAAGGATTTTGGGTAACAGAACCTGGTCAGAGCCCCACAAGTCACCCCATCTTGTATTCCCCTAGGTCTCTAGTTTTGAAAAATGCACAGGTTTGGTACGTTTCCCTAGGTGCCGGCTGAGCTAGAGGCCAAAATCTACAGGTAGGCACTGTGGAAAAAACACCTCTGTTTTCTGTGAAAAATGGGATGTGTCCACGTTGTGTTTTGGGCATTTCCTGTTGCGTGCGCTAGGCCTACCCACACAAGTGAGGTATCATTTTCATCTGGAGACTTGGGGGAACGCTGGGTGGAAGTAAATTTGTGGCACCTCTCAGATTCCAGCACTTTCTGTCACCGACATGTGAGGAAAATGTGTTTTTTTAGCCAAATTTTGAGGTTTGAAAAGGATTCTGGGTAACAGAACCTGGTGAGAGCCCCACAAGTCACCCCATCTTTGATTCCCCTAGGTCTCTAGTTTTTAAAAATGCACAGGTTTGGTAGGTTTCCCTGGGTGCCGGCTGAGCTAGAGGTCAAAATCTACAGGTAGGCACTTTGCAAAAAACACCTCTGTTTTCTGTAGAAAAATGGGATGTGTCCACGTTGGGTTTTGGGGCATCACCTGTCGCGGGCGCTAGGCCTACCCACACAAGTGAGGTATCATTTTTATCGGGAGACTTAGGGGAACGCTGGGTGGAAGGAAATTTGTGGCTCCTCTTAGATTCCAGAACTTTCTGTCACCGAAATGTGAGGAAAACTTGTTTTTTTAGCCAAATTTTGAGGTTTTCAAAGGATTTTGGGTAACAGAACCTGGTCAGAGCCCCACAAGTCACCCCATCTTGTATTCCCCTCGGTCTCTAGTTTAAAAAAATGCACAGGTTTGGTACGTTTCCCTAGGTGCCGGCTGAGCTAGAGGCCAAAATCTACAGGAAGGCACTGTGGAAAAAACACCTCTGTTTTCTGTAGAAAAATGGGATGTGTCCACGTTGTGTTTTGGGGCATTTCCTGTCGCGTGAGCTAGGCCTACCCACACAAGTGAGGTATCATTTTCATCTGGAGACTTGGGGGAACGCTGGGTGGAAGTAAATTTGTGGCACCTCTCAGATTCCAGCACTTTCTGTCACTGACATGTGAGGAAAATGTGTTTTTTTAGCCACATTTTGAGGTTTGCAAAGGATTCTGGGTAACAGAACCTGGTGAGAGCCCCACAAGTCACCCCATCTTTGATTCCCCTAGGTCTTTAGTTTTCAGAAATGCACAGGTGAGGTAGGTTTCCCTATGTGCCGGCTGAGCTAGAGGCCAAAATCTACAGGTAGGTACTTTGCAAAAAAGCACCTCTGTTTTCTGTAGGAAAATGGGATGTGTCCACGTTGTGTTTTGGGGCATTTCCTGTCGCGGGCGCTAGGCCTACCCACACAAGTGAGGTATCATTTTTACCGGGAGACTTGGGGGAACGCTGGGTGGAAGGAAATTTGTGGCTCCTCTCAGATTCCAGAACTTTCTGTCACCGAAATATGTGGAAAACGTGTTTCTTTAGCCAAATGTTGAAGGTTGCAAAGGATTCTGGGTAACAGAACCTGGTCAGAGCCCCACAAGTCACCCCATCTTGTATTCCCCTAGGTCTCTAGTTTTGAAAAATGCACAGGTTTGGTACGTTTCCCTAGGTGCCGGCTGAGCTAGAGGCCAAAATCTACAGGTAGGCACTGTGGAAAAAACACCTCTGTTTTCTGTGAAAAATGGGATGTGTCCACGTTGTGTTTTGGGCATTTCCTGTTGCGTGCGCTAGGCCTACCCACACAAGTGAGGTATCATTTTCATCTGGAGACTTGGGGGAACGCTGGGTGGAAGTAAATTTGTGGCACCTCTCAGATTCCAGCACTTTCTGTCACCGACATGTGAGGAAAATGTGTTTTTTTAGCCAAATTTTGAGGTTTGAAAAGGATTCTGGGTAACAGAACCTGGTGAGAGCCCCACAAGTCACCCCATCTTTGATTCCCCTAGGTCTCTAGTTTTTAAAAATGCACAGGTTTGGTAGGTTTCCCTGGGTGCCGGCTGAGCTAGAGGTCAAAATCTACAGGTAGGCACTTTGCAAAAAACACCTCTGTTTTCTGTAGAAAAATGGGATGTGTCCACGTTGGGTTTTGGGGCATCACCTGTCGCGGGCGCTAGGCCTACCCACACAAGTGAGGTATCATTTTTATCGGGAGACTTAGGGGAACGCTGGGTGGAAGGAAATTTGTGGCTCCTCTTAGATTCCAGAACTTTCTGTCACCGAAATGTGAGGAAAACTTGTTTTTTTAGCCAAATTTTGAGGTTTTCAAAGGATTTTGGGTAACAGAACCTGGTCAGAGCCCCACAAGTCACCCCATCTTGTATTCCCCTCGGTCTCTAGTTTAAAAAAATGCACAGGTTTGGTACGTTTCCCTAGGTGCCGGCTGAGCTAGAGGCCAAAATCTACAGGAAGGCACTGTGGAAAAAACACCTCTGTTTTCTGTAGAAAAATGGGATGTGTCCACGTTGTGTTTTGGGGCATTTCCTGTCGCGTGAGCTAGGCCTACCCACACAAGTGAGGTATCATTTTCATCTGGAGACTTGGGGGAACGCTGGGTGGAAGTAAATTTGTGGCACCTCTCAGATTCCAGCACTTTCTGTCACTGACATGTGAGGAAAATTTGTTTTTTTAGCCACATTTTGAGGTTTGCAAAGGATTCTGGGTAACAGAACCTGGTGAGAGCCCCACAAGTCACCCCATCTTTGATTCCCCTAGGTCTTTAGTTTTCAGAAATGCACAGGTGAGGTAGGTTTCCCTATGTGCCGGCTGAGCTAGAGGCCAAAATCTACAGGTAGGTACTTTGCAAAAAAGCACCTCTGTTTTCTGTAGGAAAATGGGATGTGTCCACGTTGTGTTTTGGGGCATTTCCTGTCGCGGGCGCTAGGCCTACCCACACAAGTGAGGTATCATTTTTACCGGGAGACTTGGGGGAACGCTGGGTGGAAGGAAATTTGTGGCTCCTCTCAGATTCCAGAACTTTCTGTCACCGAAATGTGTGGAAAACGTGTTTCTTTAGCCAAATGTTGAAGGTTGCAAAGGATTCTGGGTAACAGAACCTGGTCAGAGCCCCACAAGTCACCCCATCTTTGATTCCCCTAGGTCTCTAGTTTTAAAAAATGCACCGATTGGGTAGGTTTCCATAGGTGCTGGCTGAGCTAGAGGCCAAATTCCACAGGTAGGCACTTTGCAAAGAACACCTCTGTTTTCTGTTGAAAAATGGGATGTGTCCACGTTGTGTTTTGGGGCATCTCCTGTCGCGGGCGCTAGGCCTACCCACACAAGTGAGGTATCATTTTGATCCGGAGAGTTGGGGGAATGCTGGGTGGAAGGAAATTTATGGCTCCTCTCAGATTCCCAGATTCCAGAACTTTCTGTCACCGAAATGTGAGGAAAACGTGTCTTTTTAGCCAAATATTGAAGTTTGCAAAGGATTCTGGGTAACAGAACCTGGTCAGAGCCCCACAAGTCACCCCATCTTTGATTCCCCTAGGTCTCTAGTTTTTAAAAATGCACAGATTGGGTAGGTTTCCCCAGGTGCCGGCTGAGCTAGAGGCCAAATTCTACAGGTAGGCACTTTGCAAAAAACACCTCTGTTTTCTGTAGTAAAATGGGAGGTGTCCACGTTGTGTTTTGGGGCATTTCCTGTCGCGGGCGCTAGGCCTACCCACATAAGTGAGGTATCATTTTTATTGGGAGACTTAGGGGAACGCTGGGTGGAAGGAAATTTGTGGCTCCTCTCAGATTCCAGAACCTTCTGTCACCGAAATGTGAGGAAAACTTGTTTTTTTAGCCAAATTTTGAGGTTTTCAAAGGATTTTGGGTAACAGAACCTGGTCAGAGCCCCACAAGTCACCCCATCTTGTATTCCCCTAAGTCTCTAGTTTTAAAAAATGCACAGGTTTGGTACGTTTCCCTAGGTGCCGGCTGAGCTAGAGGCCAAAATCTACAGGTAGGCACTGTGGAAAAAACACCTCTGTTTTCTGTAGAAAAATGGGATGTGTCCACGTTGTGTTTTGGGGCATTTCCTGTTGCGTGCGCTAGGCCTACCCACACAAGTGAGGTATCATTTTCATCTGGAGACTTGGGGGAACGCTGGGTGGAAGGAAATATGTGGCACCTCTCAGATTCCAGCACTTTCTGTCACCGACATGTGAGGAAAATTTGTTTTTTTAGCCAAATTTTGAGGTTTGCAAAGGATTCTGGGTAACAGAACCTGGTGAGAGCCCCACAAGTCACCCCATCTTTGATTCCCCTAGGTCTCTAGTTTTTAAAAATGCACAGGTTTGGTAGGTTTCCCTGGGTGCCGGCTGAGCTAGAGGTCAAAATCTACAGGTAGGCACTTTGCAAAAAACACCTCTGTTTTCTGTAGAAAAATGGGATGTGTCCACGTTGGGTTTTGGGGCATCACCTGTCGCGGGCGCTAGGCCTACCCACACAAGTGAGGTATCATTTTTATCGGGAGACTTAGGGGAACGCTGGGTGGAAGGAAATTTGTGGCTCCTCTCAGATTCCAGAACTTTCTGTCACCGAAATGTGAGGAAAACTTGTTTTTTTAGCCAAATTTTGAGGTTTTCAAAGGATTTTGGGTAACAGAACCTGGTCAGAGCCCCACAAGTCACCCCATCTTGTATTCCCCTAGGTCTCTAGCTTTGAAAAATGCACAGGTTTGGTACGTTTCCCTAGGTGCCGGCTGAGCTAGAGGCCAAAATCTACAGGAAGGCACTGTGGAAAAAACACCTCTGTTTTCTGTAGAAAAATGGGATGTGTCCACGTTGTGTTTTGGGGCATTTCCTGTCGCGTGAGCTAGGCCTACCCACACAAGTGAGGTATTATTTTCATCTGGAGACTTGGGGGAACGCTGGGTGGAAGTAAATTTGTGGCACCTCTCAGATTCCAGCACTTTCTGTCACTGACATGTGAGGAAAATGTATTTTTTTAGCCACATTTTGAGGTTTGCAAAGGATTCTGGGTAACAGAACCTGGTGAGAGCCCCACAAGTCACCCCATCTTTGATTCCCCTAGGTCTTTAGTTTTCAGAAATGCACAGGTGAGGTAGGTTTCCCTATGTGCCGGCTGAGCTAGAGGCCAAAATCTACAGGTAGGTACTTTGCAAAAAAGCACCTCTGTTTTCTGTAGGAAAATGGGATGTGTCCACGTTGTGTTTTGGGGCATTTCCTGTCGCGGGCGCTAGGCCTACCCACACAAGTGAGGTATCATTTTTACCGGGAGACTTGGGGGAACGCTGGGTGGAAGGAAATTTGTGGCTCCTCTCAGATTCCAGAACTTTCTGTCACCGAAATGTGTGGAAAACGTGTTTCTTTAGCCAAATGTTGAAGGTTGCAAAGGATTCTGGGTAACAGAACCTGGTCAGAGCCCCACAAGTCACCCCATCTTTGATTCCCCTAGGTCTCTAGTTTTAAAAAATGCACAGATTGGGTAGGTTTCCATAGGTGCTGGCTGAGCTAGAGGCCAAATTCCACAGGTAGGCACTTTGCAAAGAACACCTCTGTTTTCTGTTGAAAAATGGGATGTGTCCACGTTGTGTTTTGGGGCATCTCCTGTCGCGGGCGCTAGGCCTACCCACACAAGTGAGGTATCATTTCGATCCGGAGAGTTGGGGGAATGCTGGGTGGAAGGAAATTTATGGCTCCTCTCAGATTCCCAGATTCCAGAACTTTCTGTCACCGAAATGTGAGGAAAACGTGTCTTTTTAGCCAAATATTGAAGTTTGCAAAGGATTCTGGGTAACAGAACCTGGTCAGAGCCCCACAAGTCACCCCATCTTTGATTCCCCTAGGTCTCTAGTTTTTAAAAATGCACAGATTGGGTAGGTTTCCCCAGGTGCCGGCTGAGCTAGAGGCCAAATTCTACAGGTAGGCACTTTGCAAAAAACACCTCTGTTTTCTGTAGTAAAATGGGAGGTGTCCACGTTGTGTTTTGGGGCATTTCCTGTCGCGGGCGCTAGGCCTACCCACATAAGTGAGGTATCATTTTTATTGGGAGACTTAGGGGAACGCTGGGTGGAAGGAAATTTGTGGCTCCTCTCAGATTCCAGAACCTTCTGTCACCGAAATGTGAGGAAAACTTGTTTTTTTAGCCAAATTTTGAGGTTTTCAAAGGATTTTGGGTAACAGAACCTGGTCAGAGCCCCACAAGTCACCCCATCTTGTATTCCCCTAAGTCTCTAGTTTTAAAAAATGCACAGGTTTGGTACGTTTCCCTAGGTGCCGGCTGAGCTAGAGGCCAAAATCTACAGGTAGGCACTGTGGAAAAAACACCTCTGTTTTCTGTAGAAAAATGGGATGTGTCCACGTTGTGTTTTGGGGCATTTCCTGTTGCGTGCGCTAGGCCTACCCACACAAGTGAGGTATCATTTTCATCTGGAGACTTGGGGGAACGCTGGGTGGAAGGAAATATGTGGCACCTCTCAGATTCCAGCACTTTCTGTCACCGACATGTGAGGAAAATGTGTTTTTTTAGCCAAATTTTGAGGTTTGCAAAGGATTCTGGGTAACAGAACCTGGTGAGAGCCCCACAAGTCACCCCATCTTTGATTCCTCTGGGTCTCTAGTTTTCAAAAATGCACAGGTGTGGTAGGTTTCCCTATGTGCCGGCTGAGCTAGAGGCCAAAATCTACAGGTAGGTACTTTGCAAAAAAGCACCTCTGTTTTCTGTAGGAAAATGGGATGTGTCCACGTTGTGTTTTGGGGCATTTCCTGTCGCGGGCGCTAGGCCTACCCACACAAGTGAGGTATCATTTTTATCGGGAGACTTGGGGGAAACCTGGGTGGAAGGAAATTTGTGGCTGCTCTCAGATTCCAGAACTTTCTGTCACCGAAATGTGTGGAAAACGTGTTTCTTTAGCCACATTTTGAGGTTTGCAAAGGATTCTGGGTAACAGAACCTGGTGAGAGCCTCGCACGTCACCCCATCTTGTTTTCCCCTATGCCTCTAGTTTTCAGAAATGCACAGGTTTCTTAGGTTTTCCTAGGTGCCGGCTGAGCTAGAGGCCAAAATCTACAAGTAGGCACTTTGCAAAAAACACCTCAGTTTTTTGTAGAAAAATGGGATGTGTCCACATTGTGTTTTGGGGCATCTCCTGTCGTGGGCGCTAGGCCTACCCACACAAGTGAGGTTTCTTTTCTATCGGGAGAGTTGGGGGAACGCTGGGTGGAAGGAAATTTGTGGCACCTCTCAGATTCCAGCACTTTCTGTCACCGACATGTGAGGAAAATGTATTTTTTTAGCCAAATTTTGAGGTTTGCAAAGGATTCTGGGTAAAAGAACCTGGTGAGAGCCCCACAAGTCACCCCATCTTTGATTCCTCTAGGTCTCTAGTTTTCAAAAATGCACAGGTGTGGTAGGTTTCCCTATGTGCCGGCTGAGCTAGAGGCCAAAATCTACAGGTAGGTACTTTGCAAAAAAGCACCTCTGTTTTCTGTAGGAAAATGGGATGTGTCCACGTTGTGTTTTGGGGCATTTCCTGTCGCGGGCGCTAGGCCTACCCACACAAGTGAGGTATCATTTTTATCGGGAGACTTGGGGGAACCCTGGGTGGAAGGAAATTTGTGGCTCCTCTCAGATTCCAGAACTTTCTGTCACCCAAATGTGTGGAAAACGTGTTTCTTTAGCCACATTTTGAGGTTTGCAAAGGATTCTGGGTAACAGAACCTGGTGAGAGCCCCGCATGTCACCCCATCTTGTTTTCCCCTATGCCTCTAGTTTTCAGAAATGCACAGGTTTGGTAGGTTTTCCTGGGTGCCGGCTGAGCTTGAGGCCAAAATCTACAAGTAGGCACTTTGCAAAAAACACCTCAGTTTTTGTAGAAAAATGGGATGTGTCCACGTTGTGTTTTGGGGCATCTCCTGTCGTGGGCACTAGGACTACCCTCACAAGTGAGGTCTCATTTCTATCGGGAGAGTTGGGGGAACGCTGGGTGGAAGGAAATTTGTGGCTCATCTCAGATTCCAGAACTTTCTGTCACCGAAATGTGAGGAAAACATGTTTATTTAGCCAAATTTTGAAGGTTGCAAAGGATTCTGGGTAACAGAACCTGGTCAGAGCCCCACAAGTCACCCCATCTTTGATTCCCCTAGGTCTCTAGTTTTAAAAAATGCACAGATTGGGTAGGTTTCCCCAGGTGCTGGCTGAGCTAGAGGCCAAATTCCACAGGTAGGCACTTTGCAAAAAACACCTCTGTTTTCTGTTGAAAAATGGGATGTGTCCACGTTGTGTTTTGGGGCATTTCCTGTCGCGGGCGCTAGGCCTTCCCTCATAAGTGAGGTATCATTTTTATCGGGAGACTTAGGGGAACGCTGGGTGTAAGGACATTTGTGGCTCCTCTCAGATTCCAGAACTTTCTGTCACCGAAATGTGAGGAAAACTTGTTTTTTTAGCCAAATTTTGAGGTTTGCAAAGGATTCTGGGTAACAGAGCCTGGTGAGAGCCCCACAAGTCACCCCATCTTGGATTCCCCTAGGTCTCTAGTTTTTTAAAACGCACAGGTTTGGTAGGTTTCCCTATGTGCCGGCTGAGCTAGAGGACAAAATCTACGGGTAGGCACTTTGCAAAATAGCACCTCTGTTTTCTGTAGAAAAATGGGATGTGTCCACGTTGTGTTTTGGGGCATTTCCTGTCGCGGGCGCTAGGCCTACCCACACTAGTGAGGTATCATTTTTATCGGGAGACTTAGGGGAACGCTGGGTGGAAGGAAATTTGTGGCTCCTCTCAGATTCCAGAACTTTCTGTCACCGAAATGTGAGAAAAACTTGTTTTTTTAGCCACATTTTGAGGTTTTCAAAGGATTTTGGGTAACAGAACCTGGTCAGAGCCCCACAAGTCACCCCATCTTTGATTCCCCTAGGTCTCTAGTTTTAAAAAATGCACAGATTGGGTAGGTTTCCATAGGTGCTGGCTGAGCTAGAGACCAATTTCCACAGGTAGGCACTTTGCAAAAAACACCTCTGTTTTCTGTTGAAAAATGGGATGTGTCCACGTTGTGTTTTGGGGCATCTCCTGTTGCGGGCGCTAGGCCTACCCACACAAGTGAGGTATCATTTCTATCGGGAGAGTTGGGGGAACGCTGGGTGGAAGGAAATTTGTGGCTCCTCTCAGATTCCCAGATTCCAGAACTTTCTGTCACCGAAATGTGAAGAAAACGTGTCTTTTTAGCCAAATATTGAAGTTTGCAAAGGATTCTGGGTAACAGAACCTGGTCAGAGCCCCACAAGTCACCCCATCTTTGATTCCCCTAGGTCTCTAGTTTTTAAAAATGCACAGATTGGGTAGGTTTCCGCAGGTGCCGGCTGAGCTAGAGGCCAAATTCTACAGGTAGGCACTTTGCAAAAAACACCTCTGTTTTCTGTAGTAAAATGGGAGGTGTCCACGTTGTGTTTTGGGGCATTTCCTGTAGCGGGCGCTAGGCCTACCCACATAAGTGAGGTATCATTTTTATTGGGAGACTTAGGGGAACGCTGGGTGGAAGGAAATTTGTGGCTCCTCTCAGATTCCAGAACCTTCTGTCACCGAAATGTGAGGAAAACTTGTTTTTTTAGCCAAATTTTGAGGTTTTCAAAGGATTTTGGGTAACAGAACCTGGTCAGAGCCCCACAAGTCACCCCATCTTGTATTCCCCTAGGTCTCTAGTTTTAAAAAATGCACAGGTTTGGTACGTTTCCCTAGGTGCCGGCTGAGCTAGAGGCCAAAATCTACAGGTAGGCACTGTGGAAAAAACACCTCTGTTTTCTGTAGAAAAATGGGATGTGTCCACGTTGTTTTTTAGGACATTTCCTGTTGCGTGCGCTAGGCCTACCCACACAAGTGAGGTATCATTTTCATCTGGAGACTTGGGGGAACGCTGGGTGGAAGGAAATTTGTGGCACCTCTCAGATTCCAGCACTTTCTGTCATCGACATGTGAGGAAAATGTGTTTTTTTAGCCAAATTTTGAGGTTTGCAAAGGATTCTGGGTAACAGAACCTGGTGAGAGCCCCACAAGTCACCCCATCTTTGATTCCTCTAGGTCTCTAGTTTTCAAAAATGCACAGGTGTGGTAGGTTTCCCTATGTGCCGGCTGAGCTAGAGGCCAAAATCTACAGGTAGGTACTTTGCAAAAAAGCACCTCTGTTTTCTGTAGGAAAATGGGATGTGTCCACGTTGTGTTTTGGGGCATTTCCTGTCGCGGGCGCTAGGCCTACCCACACAAGTGAGGTATCATTTTTATCGGGAGACTTGGGGGAAACCTGGGTGGAAGGAAATTTGTGGCTCCTCTCAGATTCCAGAACTTTCTGTCACCGAAATGTGTGGAAAACGTGTTTCTTTAGCCACATTTTGAGGTTTGCAAAGGATTCTGGGTAACAGAACCTGGTGAGAGCCTCGCACATCACCCCATCTTGTTTTCCCCTATGCCTCTAGTTTTCAGAAATGCACAGGTTTCTTAGGTTTTTCTGGGTGCCGGCTGAGCTAGAGGCCAAAATCTACAAGTAGGCACTTTGCAAAAAACACCTCAGTTTTTTGTAGAAAAATGGGATGTGTCCACGTTGTGTTTTGGGGCATCTCCTGTCGTGGGCGCTAGGCCTACCCACACAAGTGAGGTTTCATTTCTATCGGGAGAGTTGGGGGAACGCTGGGTGGAAGGAAATTTGTGGCACCTCTCAGATTCCAGCACTTTCTGTCACCGACAAGTGAGGAAAATGTGTTTTTTTAGCCAAATTTTGAGGTTTGCAAAGGATTCTGGGTAAAAGAACCTGGTGAGAGCCCCACAAGTCACCCCATCTTTGATTCCTCTAGGTCTCTAGTTTTCAAAAATGCACAGGTGTGGTAGGTTTCCCTATGTGCCGGCTGAGCTAGAGGCCAAAATCTACAGGTAGGTACTTTGCAAAAAAGCACCTCTGTTTTCTGTAGGAAAATGGGATGTGTCCACGTTGTGTTTTGGGGTATTTCCTGTCGCGGGCGCTAGGCCTACCCACACAAGTGAGGTATCATTTTTATCGGGAGACTTGGGGGAACCCTGGGTGGAAGGAAATTTGTGGCTCCTCTCAGATTCCAGAACTTTCTGTCACCGAAATGTGTGGAAAACGTGTTTCTTTAGCCACATTTTGAGGTTTGCAAAGGATTCTGAGTAACAGAACCTGGTGAGAGCCCCGCACGTCACCCCATCTTGTTTTCCCCTATGCCTCTAGTTTTCAGAAATGCACAGGTTTGGTAGGTTTTCCTGGGTGCCGGCTGAGCTTGAGGCCAAAATCTACAAGTAGGCACTTTGCAAAAAACACCTCAGTTTTTGTAGAAAAATGGGATGTGTCCACGTTGTGTTTTGGGGCATCTCCTGTCGTGGGCGCTAGGCCTACCCACACAAGTGAGGTCTCATTTCTATCGGGAGAGTTGGGGGAACGCTGGGTGGAAGGAAATTTGTGGCTCATCTCAGATTCCAGAACTTTCTGTCACCGAAATGTGAGGAAACATGTTTATTTAGCCAAATTTTGAAGGTTGCAAAGGATTCTGGGTAACAGAACCTGGTCAGAGCCCCACAAGTCACCCCATCATTGATTCCTCTAGGTCTCTAGTTTTCAAAAATGCACAGGTGTGGTAGGTTTCCCTATGTGCCGGCTGAGCTAGAGGCCAAAATCTACAGGTAGGTACTTTGCAAAAAAGCACCTCTGTTTTCTGTAGGAAAATGGGATGTGTCCACGTTGTGTTTTGGGGCATCTCCTGTCGTGGGCGCTAGGCCTACCCACACAAGTGAGGTCTCATTTCTATCGGGAGAGTTGGGGGAACGCTGGGTGGAAGGAAATTTGTGGCTCATCTCAGATTCCAGAACTTTCTGTCACCGACATGTGAGGAAAATGTGTTTTTTTAGCCAAATTTTGAGGTTTGCAAAGGATTCTGGGTAAAAGAACCTGGTGAGAGCCCCACAAGTCACCCCATCTTTGATTCCTCTAGGTCTCTAGTTTTCAAAAATGCACAGGTGTGGTAGGTTTCCCTATGTGCCGGCTGAGCTAGAGGCCAAAATCTACAAGTAGGCACTTTGCAAAAAACACCTCAGTTTTTGTAGAAAAATGGGATGTGTCCACGTTGTGTTTTGGGGCATCTCCTGTCGTGGGCGCTAGGCCTACCCACACAAGTGAGGTCTCATTTCTATCGGGAGAGTTGGGGGAACGCTGGGTGGAAGGAAATTTGTGGCTCATCTCAGATTCCAGAACTTTCTGTCACCGACATGTGAGGAAAATGTGTTTTTTTAGCCAAATTTTGAGGTTTGCAAAGGATTCTGGGTAAAAGAACCTGGTGAGAGCCCCACAAGTCACCCCATCTTTGATTCCTCTAGGTCTCTAGTTTTCAAAAATGCACAGGTGTGGTAGGTTTCCCTATGTGCCGGCTGAGCTAGAGGCCAAAATCTACAGGTAGGTACTTTGCAAAAAAGTATCTGTTTTCTGTAGGAAAATGGGATGTGTGCACGTTGTGTTTTGGGGCATTTCCTGTCGCGGGCGCTAGGCCTACCCACACAAGTGAGGTATCATTTTTATCGGGAGACTTGGGGGAACCCTGGGTGGAAGGAAATTTGTGGCTCCTCTCAGATTCCAGAACTTTCTGTCACCGAAATTTGTGGAAAACGTGTTTCTTTAGCCACATTTTGAGGTTTGCAAAGGATTCTGGGTAACAGAACCTGGTGAGAGCCCCGCACGTCACCCCATCTTGTTTTCCCCTATGCCTCTAGTTTTCAAAAATGCACAGGTTTGGTAGGTTTTCCTGGGTGCAGGCTGAGCTTGTGGCCAAAATCTACAAGTAGTCACTTTGCAAAAAACACCTCAGTTTTTGTAGAAAAATGGGATGTGTCCACGTTGTGTTTTGGGGCATCTCCTGTCGTGGGCGCTAGGCCTACCCACACAAGTGAGGTCTCATTTCTATCGGGAGAGTTGGGGGAACGCTGGGTGGAAGGAAATTTGTGGCTCATCTCAGATTCCAGAACTTTCTGTCACCGAAATGTGAGGAAAACATGTTTATTTAGCCAAATTTTGAAGGTTGCAAAGGATTCTGGGTAAAAGAACCTGGTCAGAGCCCCACAAGTCACCCCATCTTTGATTCCCCTAGGTCTCTAGTTTTAAAAAATGCACAGATTGGGTAGGTTTCCCTATGTGCCGGCTGAGCTAGAGGCCAAAATCTACAGGTAGGTACTTTGCAAAAAAGCACCTCTGTTTTCTGTAGGAAAATGGGATGTGTCCACGTTGTGTTTTGGGGTATTTCCTGTCGCGGGCGCTAGGCCTACCCACACAAGTGAGGTATCATTTTTATCGGGAGACTTGGGGGAACCCTGGGTGGAAGGAAATTTGTGGCTCCTCTCAGATTCCAGAACTTTCTGTCACCGAAATGTGTGGAAAACGTGTTTCTTTAGCCACATTTTGAGGTTTGCAAAGGATTCTGGGTAACAGAACCTGGTGAGAGCCCCGCACGTCACCCCATCTTGTTTTCCCCTATGCCTCTAGTTTTCAGAAATGCACAGGTTTGGTAGGTTTTCCTGGGTGCCGGCTGAGCTTGAGGCCAAAATCTACAAGTAGGCACTTTGCAAAAAACACCTCAGTTTTTGTAGAAAAATGGGATGTGTCCACGTTGTGTTTTGGGGCATCTCCTGTCGTGGGCGCTAGGCCTACCCACACAAGTGAGGTCTCATTTCTATCGGGAGAGTTGGGGGAACGCTGGGTGGAAGGAAATTTGTGGCTCATCTCAGATTCCAGAACTTTCTGTCACCGAAATGTGAGGAAACATGTTTATTTAGCCAAATTTTGAAGGTTGCAAAGGATTCTGGGTAACAGAACCTGGTCAGAGCCCCACAAGTCACCCCATCATTGATTCCTCTAGGTCTCTAGTTTTCAAAAATGCACAGGTGTGGTAGGTTTCCCTATGTGCCGGCTGAGCTAGAGGCCAAAATCTACAGGTAGGTACTTTGCAAAAAAGCACCTCTGTTTTCTGTAGGAAAATGGGATGTGTCCACGTTGTGTTTTGGGGCATCTCCTGTCGTGGGCGCTAGGCCTACCCACACAAGTGAGGTCTCATTTCTATCGGGAGAGTTGGGGGAACGCTGGGTGGAAGGAAATTTGTGGCTCATCTCAGATTCCAGAACTTTCTGTCACCGACATGTGAGGAAAATGTGTTTTTTTAGCCAAATTTTGAGGTTTGCAAAGGATTCTGGGTAAAAGAACCTGGTGAGAGCCCCACAAGTCACCCCATCTTTGATTCCTCTAGGTCTCTAGTTTTCAAAAATGCACAGGTGTGGTAGGTTTCCCTATGTGCCGGCTGAGCTAGAGGCCAAAATCTACAAGTAGGCACTTTGCAAAAAACACCTCAGTTTTTGTAGAAAAATGGGATGTGTCCACGTTGTGTTTTGGGGCATCTCCTGTCGTGGGCGCTAGGCCTACCCACACAAGTGAGGTCTCATTTCTATCGGGAGAGTTGGGGGAACGCTGGGTGGAAGGAAATTTGTGGCTCATCTCAGATTCCAGAACTTTCTGTCACCGACATGTGAGGAAAATGTGTTTTTTTAGCCAAATTTTGAGGTTTGCAAAGGATTCTGGGTAAAAGAACCTGGTGAGAGCCCCACAAGTCACCCCATCTTTGATTCATCTAGGTCTCTAGTTTTCAAAAATGCACAGGTGTGGTAGGTTTCCCTATGTGCCGGCTGAGCTAGAGGCCAAAATCTACAGGTAGGTACTTTGCAAAAAAGTATCTGTTTTCTGTAGGAAAATGGGATGTGTCCACGTTGTGTTTTGGGGCATTTCCTGTCGCGGGCGCTAGGCCTACCCACACAAGTGAGGTATCATTTTTATCGGGAGACTTGGGGGAACCCTGGGTGGAAGGAAATTTGTGGCTCCTCTCAGATTCCAGAACTTTCTGTCACCGAAATTTGTGGAAAACGTGTTTCTTTAGCCACATTTTGAGGTTTGCAAAGGATTCTGGGTAACAGAACCTGGTGAGAGCCCCGCACGTCACCCCATCTTGTTTTCCCCTATGCCTCTAGTTTTCAAAAATGCACAGGTTTGGTAGGTTTTCCGGGGTGCAGGCTGAGCTTGTGGCCAAAATCTACAAGTAGTCACTTTGCAAAAAACACCTCAGTTTTTGTAGAAAAATGGGATGTGTCCACGTTGTGTTTTGGGGCATCTCCTGTCGTGGGCGCTAGGCCTACCCACACAAGTGAGGTCTCATTTCTATCGGGAGAGTTGGGGGAACGCTGGGTGGAAGGAAATTTGTGGCTCATCTCAGATTCCAGAACTTTCTGTCACCGAAATGTGAGGAAAACATGTTTATTTAGTCAAATTTTGAAGGTTGCAAAGGATTCTGGGTAACAGAACCTGGTCAGAGCCCCACAAGTCACCCCATCTTTGATTCCCCTAGGTCTCTAGTTTTAAAAAATGCACAGATTGGGTAGGTTTCCCCAGGTGCTGGCTGAGCTAGAGGCCAAATTCCACAGGTAGGCACTTTGCAAAAAACAGCTCTGTTTTCTGTTGAAAAATGGGATGTGTCCACGTTGTGTTTTGGGGCATTTCCTGTCGCGGGCGCTAGGCCTTCCCACATAAGTGAGGTATCATTTTTATCGGGAGACTTAGGGGAACGCTGGGTGTAAGGACATTTGTGGCTCCTCTCAGATTCCAGAACTTTCTGTCACCGAAGTGTGAGGAAAACTTGTTTTTTTAGCCAAATTTTGAGGTTTGCAAAGGATTCTGGGTAACAGAGCCTGGTGAGAACCCCACAAGTCACCCCATCTTGGATTCCCCTAGGTCTCTAGTTTTTTAAAACGCACAGGTTTGGTAGGTTTCCCTATGTGCCGGCTGAGCTAGAGGACAAAATCTACGGATAGGCACTTTGCAAAATAGCACTTCTGTTTTCTGTAGAAAAATGGGATGTGTCCACGTTGTGTTTTGGGGCATTTCCTGTCGCGGGCGCTAGGCCTACCCACACTAGTGAGGTATCATTTTTATCGGGAGACTTAGGGGAACGCTGGGTGGAAGGAAATTTGTGGCTCCTCTCAGATTCCAGAACTTTCTGTCACCGAAATGTGAGGAAAACTTGTTTTTTTAGCCACATTTTGAGGTTTTCAAAGGATTTTGGGTAACAGAACCTGGTCAGAGCCCCACAAGTCACCCCATCTTTGATTCCCCTAGGTCTCTAGTTTTAAAAAATGCACAGATTGGGTAGGTTTCCATAGGTGCTGGCTGAGCTAGAGACCAATTTCCACAGGTAGGCACTTTGCAAAAAACATCTCTGTTTTCTGTTGAAAAATGGGATGTGTCCACGTTGTGTTTTGGGGCATCTCCTGTCGCGGTCGCTAGGCCTACCCACACAAGTGAGGTATCATTTCTATCGGGAGAGTTGGGGGAACGCTGGGTGGAAGGAAATTTGTGGCTCCTCTCAGATTCCCAGATTCCAGAACTTTCTGTCACCGAAATGTGAGGAAAACGTGTCTTTTTAGCCAAATATTGAAGTTTGCAAAGGATTCTGGGTAACAGAACCTGGTCAGAGCCCCACAAGTCACCCCATCTTTGATTCCCCTAGGTCTCTAGTTTTTAAAAATGCACAGATTGGGTAGGTTTCCCCAGGTGCCGGCTGAGCTAGAGGCCAAATTCTACAGGTAGGCACTTTGCAAAAAACACCTCTGTTTTCTGTAGTAAAATGGGACGTGTCCACGTTGTGTTTTGGGGCATTTCCTGTAGCGGGCACTAGGCCTACCCACATAAGTGAGGTATCATTTTTATTGGGAGACTTAGGGGAACGCTGGGTGGAAGGAAATTTGTGGCTCCTCTCAGATTCCAGAACCTTCTGTCACCGAAATGTGAGGAAAACTTGTTTTTTTAGCCAAATTTTGAGGTTTTCATAGGATTTTGGGTAACAGAACCTGGTCAGAGCCCCACAAGTCACCCCATCTTGTATTCCCCTAGGTCTCTAGTTTTAAAAAATGCACGGGTTTGGTACGTTTCCCTAGGTGCCGGCTGAGCTAGAGGCCAAAATCTACAGGTAGGCACTGTGGAAAAAACACCTCTGTTTTCTGTTGAAAAATGGGATGTGTCCACGTTGTGTTTTGGGGCATTTCCTGTTGCGTGCGCTAGGCCTACCCACACAAGTGAGGTATCATTTTCATCTGGAGACTTGGGGGAACGCTGGGTGGAAGGAGATTTGTGGCACCTCTCAGATTCCAGCACTTTCTGTCATCGACATGTGAGGAAAATGTGTTTTTTTAGCCAAAGTTTGAGGTTTGCAAAGGATTCTGGGTAACAGAACCTGGTGAGAGCCCCACAAGTCACCCCATCTTTGATTCCTCTAGGTCTCTAGTTTTCAAAAATGCACAGGTTTGGTAGGTTTTCCTGGGTGCCGGCTGAGCTAGAGGCCAAAATCTACAAGTAGGCACTTTGCAAAAAACATATCAGTTTTTTGTAGAAAAATGGGATGTGTCCACGATGTGTTTTGGGGCATCTCCTGTCATGGGCGCTTTGCCTACCCACACAAGGGAGGTATCATTTCTATCGGGAGAGTTGGGGGAACGCTGGGTGAAAGGAAATTTGTGGCTCATCTCAGATTCCAGAACTTTCTGTCACCGAAATGTGAGGAAAACATGTTTATTTAGCCAAATTTTGAAGGTTGCAAAGGATTCTGGGTAACAGAACCTGGTCAGAGCCCCACAAGTCACCCCATCTTTGATTCCCCTAGGTCTCTAGTTTAAAAAAATGCACAGATTGGGTAGGTTTCCCCAGGTGCTGGCTGAGCTAGAGGCCAAATTCCACAGGTAGGCACTTTGCAAAAAACACCTCTGTTTTCTGTTGAAAAATGGGATGTGTCCACGTTGTGTTTTGGGGCATTTCCTGTCGCGGGCGCTAAGCCTTCCCACATAAGTGAGGTA
Organism: Pleurodeles waltl; assembly: GCF_031143425.1. Classification (NCBI taxonomy): domain Eukaryota; kingdom Metazoa; phylum Chordata; class Amphibia; order Caudata; family Salamandridae; genus Pleurodeles; species Pleurodeles waltl. Next base: position 261,831,600 of record NC_090436.1, on the reverse strand, counting down.
TCATTTTTAACGGAGACTTAGGGGAACGCTGGGTGTAATGACATTTGTGGCTCCTCTCAGATTCCAGAACTTTCTGTCTTCGAAATGTGAGGAAAACTTGTTTTTTTAGCCAAATTTTGAGGTTTGCAAAGGATTCTGGGTAACAGAGCCTGGTGAGAGCCCCACAAGTCACCCCATCTTGGATTCCCCTAGGTCTCTAGTTTTTAAAAACGCACAGGTTTGGTAGGTTTCCCTATGTGCCGGCTGAGCTAGAGGACAAAATCTACGGGTAGGCACTTTGCAAAGTAGCACCTCTGTTTTCTGTAGAAAAATGGGATGTGTCCACGTTGTGTTTTGGGGCATTTCCTGTCGCGGGCGCTAGGCCTACCCACACAAGTGAGGTATCATTTTTATCGGGAGACTTAGGGAAATGCTGGGTGGAAGGAAATTTGTGGCTCCTCTCAGATTCCAGAACTTTCTGTCACCGAAATGTGTGGAAAACGTGTTTCTTTAGCCACATTTTGAGGTTTGCAAAGGATTCTGGGTAACAGAACCTGGTGAGAGCCCCACAAGTCACCCCATCTTTGATTCCCCTAGGTCTCTAGTTTTCAAAAATGCACAGGTGTGGTAGGTTTCCCTATGTGCCGGCTGAGCTAGAGGACAAAATCTACGGGTAGGCACTTTGCAAAATAGCACCTCTGTTTTCTGTAGAAAAATGGGATGTGTCCACGTTGTGTTTTGGGGCATTTCCTGTCGCGGGCGCTAGGCCTACCCACATAAGTGAGGTATCACTTTTATCGGGAGACTTAGGGGAACGCTAGGTGGAAGGAAATTTGTGGCTCCTCTCAATTTCCAGCACTTTCTGTCACCGATATGTGAGGAAAATGTGTTTTTTTGGCCACATTTTGAGGTTTGCAAAGGATTCTGGGTAACAGAACCTGGTCAGAGCCCCACAAGTCACCCCATCTTGGATTCCCCTAGGTCTCTAGTTTTTAAAAATGCACAGGTTTGGTAGGTTTCCCTGGGTGCCGGCTGAGCTAGAGGTCAAAATCTACAGGTAGGCACTTTGCAAAAAACACCTCTGTTTTCGGTAGAAAAATGGGATGTGTCCACGTTGTGTTTTGGGGCATCTCCTGTCGCGGGCGCTAGGCCTACCCACACAAGTGAGGTATCATTTCTATCGGGAGAGTTGGGGGAACGCTGGGTGGAAGGAAATTTGTGGCTTCTCTCAGATTCCCAGATTCCAGAACTTTCTGTCACCGAAATGTGAGGAAAACGTGTCTTTTTAGCCAAATTTTGAAGTTTGCAAAGGATTCTGGGTAACAGAACCTGGTCAGAGCTCCACAAGTCACCCCATATTTGATTCCCCAAGGTCTCTAGTTTTAAAAAAAGCACAGATTGGGTAGGTTTCCCCAGGTGCCGGCTGAGCTAGAGGCCAAATTCTACAGGTAGGCACTTTGCAAAAAACACCTCTGTTTTCTGTAGAAAAATGGGATGTGTCCACGTTGTGTTTTGGGGCATTTCCTGTCGCGGGCGCTAGGCCTACCCACATAAGTGAGGTATCATTTTTATCGGGAGACTTAGGGGAACGCTAGGTGGAAGGAAATATGTGGCTCCTCTCAATGTCCAGCACTTTCTGTCACCGATATGTGAGGAAAATGTGTTTTTTGGCCAGATTTTGAGGTTTGCAAAGGATTCTGGGTAACAGAACCTGGTGAGAGCCCCACAAGTCACCCCATCTTTGATTCCCCTAGGTCTCTAGTTTTTAAAAACGCACAGGTTTGGTAGGTTTCCCTATTTGCCGACTGAGCTAGAGGACAAAATCTACGGGTAGGCACTTTGCAAAGTAGCACCTCTGTTTTCTGTAGAAAAATGGGATGTGTCCACGTTGTGTTTTGGGGCATTTCCTGTCGCGGGCGCTAGGCCTACCCACACAAGTGAGGTATCATTTTTATCGGGAGACTTAGGGAAATGCTGGGTGGAAGGAAATTTGTGGCTCCTCTCAGATTCCAGAACTTTCTGTCACCGAAATGTGTGGAAAACGTGTTTCTTTAGCAACATTTTGAGGTTTGCAAAGGATTCTGGGTAACAGAACCTGGTGAGAGCCCCACAAGTCACCCCATCTTTGATTCCTCTAGGTCTCTAGTTTTCAAAAATGCACAGGTGTGGTAGGTTTCCCTATGTGCCGGCTGAGCTAGAGGCCAAAATCTACAAGTAGGCACTTTGCAAAAAACACCTCAGTTTTTGTAGAAAAATGGGATGTGTCCACGTTGTGTTTTGAGGCATCTCCTGTCGCGGGCGCTAGGCCTACCCACACAAGTGAGGTATCATTTCTATCGGGAGAGTTGGGGGAACGCTGGGTGGAAGGAAATTTGTGGCTTCTCTCAGATTCCCAGATTCCAGAACTTTCTGTCACCGAAATGTGAGGAAAACGTGTCTTTTTAGCCAAATTTTGAAGTTTGCAATGATTCTGGGTAACAGAACCTGGTCAGAGCCCCACAAGTCACCGCATATTTCATTCCCCAAGGTCTCTAGTTTTTTAAAAAGCACAGATTGGGTAGGTTTCCCCAGGTGCCGGCTGAGCTAGAGGCCAAATTCTACAGGTAGGCACTTTGCAAAAAACACCTCTGTTTTCTGTAGAAAAATGGGATGTGTCCACGTTGTGTTTTGGGGCATTTCCTGTCGCGGGCGCTAGGCCTACCCACATAAGTGAGGTATCATTTTTATCGGGAGACTTAGGGGAACGCTAGGTGGAAGGAAATATGTGGCTCCTCTCAATTTCCAGCACTTTCTGTCACCGATATGTGAGGAAAATGTGTTTTTTGTGGCCAGATTTTGAGGTTTTTAAAGGATTTTGGGTAACAGAACCTGGTCAGAGCCCCACAAGTCACCCCATTTTGGATTCCCCTAGGTCTCTAGTTTTAAAAAATGCACAGGTTCGGTAGGTTTCCCTAGGTGCCGGCTGAGCTAGAGGCCAAAATCTACAGGTAGGCACTTTGCAAAAAACACCTCTGTTTTCTGTAGAAAAATGGGATGTGTCCACGTTGTGTTTTGGGGCATTTCCTGTTGCGTGCGCTAGGCCTACCCACACAAGTGAGGTATCTTTTCATCAGGAGACTTGCGGGAACGCTGGGTGGAAGGAAATTTGTGGCACCTCTCAGATTCCAGCACTTTCTGTCACTGACATGTGAGGAAAATTTGTTTTTTTAGCCAAATTTTGAGGTTTGCAAAGGATTCTGGGTAACAGAACCTGTTGAAAGCCCAACAAGTCACCCCATCTTTGATTCCCCTAGGTCTCTAGTTTTCAAAAATGCACAGGTGTGGTAGGTTTCCCTATGTGCCGGCTGAGCTAGAGGCCAAAATCTACAGGTAGGCACTTTGCAAAAAAGCACCTCTGTTTTCTGTAGGAAAATGTGATGTGTCCACGTTGTGTTTTGGGACATTTTCTGTCGCGGGCGCTAGGCCTACCCGCACAAGTGAGGTATCATTTTTATCGGGAGACTTGGGGGAACGCTGGGTGGAAGGAAATTTGTGGCTCCTCTCAGATTCCAGAACTTTCTGTCACCGAAATGTGTGGAAAACGTGTTTCTTTAGCCAAATTTTGAGGTTTGCAAAGATTTCTGGGTAACAGAACCTGGTGAGAGCCCCGCACTCCCCCCATCTTGGTTTCCCCTATGCCTCTAGTTTTAAAAAATGCACAGGTTTGGTAGGTTTTCCTGGGTGCTGGCTGAGCTAGAGGCCAAAATCTACAGGTAGCACTTTGCAAAAAACACCTCCGTTTTCTGTAGAAAAATGGGATGTGTCCACGTTGTGTTTTGGGGCATCTCCTGTCGTGGGCGCTAGGCCTACCCACAGAAGTGAGGTATCATTTCTATCGGGAGAGTTGGGGGAACGCTGGGTGGAAGGAAATTTGTGGCTCCTCTCAGATTGCAGAACTTTCTGTCACCGAAATGTGAGGAAAACGTGTTTTTGTGGCCAAATTTTGAAGCTTGCAAAGGATTCTGGGTAACAGAACCTGGTCAGAGTCCCACAAGTCACCCCATCTTTGATTCCCCTAGTCTCTAGTTTTAAAAAATGCACAGATTGGGTAGGTTTCCCTAGGTGCCGGCTGAGCTAGAGGCCAAATTCTACAGGTAGGCACTTTGCAAAAAACACCTCTGTTTTCTGTAGAAAAATGGGATGTGTCCACGTTGTGTTTTGGGGCATTTCCTGTTGCGGGCGCTAGGCCTACCCACATAAGTGAGGTATCATTTTTATCGGGAGACTTAGGGGAACGCTGGGTGTAAGGAGATTTGTGGCTCCTCTCAGATTCCAGAACTTTCTGTCACCGAAATGTGAGGAAAACGTGTCTTGTTAGCCAAATTTTGAAGTTTGCAAAGGATTCTGGGTAACAGAACCTGGTCAGAGCCCCACAAGTCACCCCATCTTTGATTCCCCTAGGTCTCTAGTTTTAAAAAATGGACAGATTGGGTAGGTTTCCCTAGGTACCGGCTGAGCTAGAGGCCAAATTCTACAGGTAGGCACTTTGCAAAAAACACCTCTGTTTTCTGTAGAAAAATGGGATGTGTCCACGTTGTGTTTTGGGGCATTTCCTGTCGCGGGCGCTAGGCCTACCCACATAAGTGAGGTATCATTTTTATCGGGAGACTTCGGGGAACGCTGGGTGGAAGGAAATTTGTGGCACCTCTCAGATTCCAGCACTTTCTGTCACCGACATGTGAGGAAAATGTGTTTTATTAGCCAAATTTTTAGGTTTGCAAAGGATTCTGGGTAACAGAACCAGGTGAGAGCCCCGCAAGTCACACCATCTTGGATTCCCCTAGGTCTCTAGCTTTTAAAAATGCACAGGTTTGGTAGGTTTCCCTATGTGCCGGCTGAGCTAGAGGCCAAAATCTACAGATAGGCACTTTGCAAAAAACACCTCTGTTTTTTGTGGAAAAATGGGATGTGTCCACGTTGTGTTTTGGGGCATTTCCTGTTGCGTGCGCTAGGCCTACCCACGCAAGTGAGGTATCATTTTCATCGGGAGACTTGGGGGAACGCTGGGTGGAAGGAAATTTGTGGCACCTCTCAGATTCCAGCACCTTCTGTCACCGACATTTGAGGAAAATGTGTTTTTTTGGCCAAATTTTGAGGTTTGCAAAGGATTCTGGGTAACAGAACCTGGTGAAAGCCCCACAAGTCACCCCAACTTTGATTACCCTAGGTCTCTAGTTTTCAAAAATGCACAGGTGTGGTAGGTTTACCTATGTGCCGGCTGAGCTGGAGGCCAAAATCTACAGGTAGGCACTTTGCAAAAAAGGACCTCTGTTTTCCGTAGAAAGATGGGATGTGTCCACGTTGTGTTTTGGGGCATTTCCTGTCGCGGGCGCTAGGCCTACCCACATAAGTGAGGAATCATTTTTATCGGGAGACTTAGGGGAACACTGGGTAGAAGGAAATTTGTGGCTCCTCTTAATTTCCAGCACTTTCTGTCACCGACATGTGAGGATAATGTGTTTTTTTAGCCAAATTTTGAGGTTTTCAAAGGATTTTGGGTAACAGAACCTGGTCAGAGCCCCACAAGTCACCCCATTTTGGATTCCCCTAGGTCTCTAGTTTTAAAAAATGCACAGGTTTGGTAGGTCTCCCTAGGTGCCGGCTGAGCTAGAGGCCAAAATCTGCAGGTAGGCACTTTGCAAAAAACACCTCTGTTTTCTGTGGAAAAATGGGATGTGTCCACGTTGTGTTTTGGGGCATTTCCTGTTGCGTGCGCTAGGCCTACCCACACAAGTGAGGTATCATTTTCATTGGGAGACTTGGGGGAACACTGGATGGAAGGAAATTTGTGGCACCTCTCAGATTCCAGCACTTTCTGTCACCGACATGTGAGGAAAATGTGTTTTTTTAGCCAAATTTTGAGGTTTGCAAAGGATTCTGGGTAACAGAACCTGGTGAAAGCCCCACAAGTCACCCCAACTTTAATTACCCTAGGTCTCTAGTTTTCAAAAATGCACAGGTGTGGTAGGTTTACCTATGTGCCGGCTGAGCTAGAGGCCAAAATCTACAGGTAGGCACTTTGCAAAAAAGGACCTCTGTTTTCTGTAGAAAAATGGGATGTGGCCATGTTGTGCTTTGGGGCATTTCCTGTCGCGGGCACTAGGCCTACCCACACAAGTGAGGTATCATTTTTATCGGGAGACTTGGGGGAACGCTGGGTGGAAGGAAATTTGTGACTCCTTTCAGATTCCAGAACTTTCTGTCACCGAAATGTGTGGAAAACGTGTTTCTTTAGCCAAATTTTGAGGTTTGCAAAGGATGCTAGGTAACGGAACCTGGTGAGAACCCCGCAAGTCACCCCATCTTGGATTCCCCTAGGCCTCTAGTTTTCAAAAATGCACAGGTGTGGTAGGTTTCCCTATGTGCCGGCAGAGATAGAGGCCAAAATCTACAGGTAGGCACTTTGTAAAAAAGCACCTCTGTTTTCTGTAGAAAAATGGGATGTGTCTACGTTGTGTTTTGGGGCATTTCCTGTCGTGGGCACTAGGCCTACCCACACAAGTGAGGTATCATTTCTATCGGGAGACTTGGGGGAACGCTGGGTGGAAGGAAATTTGTGGCTCCTCTCAGATTCCCAGATTCCAGAACTTTCTGTCACCGAAATATGAGGAAAACGTGTCTTTTTAGCCAAATTTTGAAGTTTGCAAAGGATTCTGGGTAACAGAACCTGGTCAGAGCCCCACAAGTCACCCCATCTTTGATTCCCCTAGGTCTCTAGTTTTAAAAAATGCACAGATTTGGTTAGGTTTCCCCAGGTGCCGGCTGAGCTAGAGGCCAAATTCTACAGGTAGGAACTTTGCAAAAAACACCTCTGTTTTCTGTAGAAAAATGGGATGTGTCCACGTTGTGTTTTGAGTCATTTCCTGTCGCGGGCGCTAGGCCTACCCACATAAGTGAGGTATCATTTTTATCGGGAGACTTAGGGGAACGCTGGGTGGAAGGAAATTTGTGGCTCCTCTCAGATTCCAGCACTTTCTGTCACCGACATGTGAGGAAAATGTGTTTTATTAGCCAAATTTTGAGGTTTTCAAAGGATTCTGGGTAACAGAACCTGGTGAGAGCCCTGCAAGTCACCCCATCTTGGATTCCCCTAGGTCTCTAGTTTTTAAAAACGCACAGGTTTGGTGGGTTTCCCTCTGTGCCGGCTGAGCTAGAGGCCAAAATCTACACGTAGGCACTTTGCAAAAAAGCACCTCTGTTTTCTGTAGAAAAATGGGATGTGTCCACGTTGTCTTTTGGGGCATTTCCTGTCGCGGGCGCTAGACCTACCCACACAAGTGAGGTATCATTTTTATCGGGAGACTTGGGGGAACGCTGGGTGGAAGGAAATTTGTGGCTCCTCTCAGATTCCAGAACTTTCTGTCACCGAAATGTGTTGAAAATGTGTTTTTTAGCCAAATTTTAAGGTTTGCAAAGGATTCTGGGTTACAGAACCTGGTGAGAGCCCAACAAGTCCCCCCATCTTGGATTCCCCTCGGCCTCTAGTTTTCAAAAATGCACAGATGTGGTAGGTTTCCCTATGAGCCGGCTGAGCTAGAGGCCAAAATCTACAGGTAGGCACTTTGCAAAAAAGCACCTCTGTTTTCTGTAGAAAAATGGGATGTGTCCACGTTGTGTTTTGGGGTATTCCCTGTCGCGGGCGCTAGGCCTACCCACAAAAGTGAGGTATCATTTCTATCGGGAGACTTGGAGGAACGCTGGGTGGAAGGACATTTGTGGCTCCTCTCAGATTCCAGAACTTTCTGTCACTGAAATGTGAGGAAAATTTGTTTTTTAGCCAAATTTTGAAGTTTGCAAAGGACCTGGGTAACAGAACCTTGTTACAGCCCCACAGGTCACCCCATCTTTGATTCCCCTAGGTCTCTAGTTTTCTAAAATGCACAGATTGGGTAGGTTTCCCTAGGTGCTGGCTGAGCTAGAGGTCAAATTCTACAGGTAGGCACTTTGCAAAAAACACCCCTGTTTTCTGTAGAAAAATGGGATGTGTCCATGTTGTGTTTTGGGGCATTTCCTGTCGTGGGCTCTAGGCCTACCCATACAAGTGAGGTATCATTTTTATCGGGAGACTTGGGGGAACGCTGGGTAGAAGGAAATTTGTGGCTCCTCTCAGATTACAGAACTTTCTGTCACCGAAATGTGAGGAAAATGTGTTTTTTTAGCCACATTTTGAGGTTTGCAAAGGGTTCTGGGTAACAGAACCTGGTCAGAGCCCCACAAGTCACCCCATCTTGGATTCCCCTAGGTCTCTAGTTTTCAAAAATGCACCGGTTTGGTAGGTTTCCCTAGGTGCCGGCTGATCTAGAGGCCAAAATCTACAGGTAGGCACTTTGCAAAAAACACCTCTGTTTTCTGTAGATAAATGGGATGTGTCCACGTTGTGTTTTGGGGCATTTCCTGTCGCAGGTGCTAGGCCTACCCACACAAGTGAGGTACGATTTTTATCGGGAGACTTGGGGGAACATAGAATAGCAAAACAAGTGTTATTGCCCCTTGTCTTTCTCTACATTTTTTCCTTCCAAATATAAGAGAGTGTGTAAAAAAGACGTCTTTTTGAGAAATGCCCTGTAATTCACATGCTAGTATGGGCACCCCGGAATTCAGAGATGTGCAAATAACCATTGCTCCTCAACACCTCATCTTGTGCCCATTTTGGAAACACAAAGGTTTTCTTGATAGCTATTTTTCACTCTTTATATTTCAGCAAATGAATTGCTGTATACCAGGTATAGAATGAAAACCCACTGCAGGGTGCAGCTCATTTATTGGCTCTGGGTACCTAGGGTCTTGATGAACCTACAAGCCCTATATATCCCCGCAACCAGAAGAGTCCAGCAGATGTAACCGTATATTGCTTTAAAAAATCTGACATTGCAGGAAAAAGTTACAGAGTAAAACGTAAAGAAAAATTGCTGGTTTTTTCACCTCAATTTCCATTTCTTTTTTCAGTTGTTATTTTCTGTAGGAAACCCTTGTAGGATCTACACAAATTACCCCTTGCTGAATTTACAATTTTGTCTACTTTTCAGATTTCTGGGATCCAGTATTGGTTTCACGCCCATTTCTGTCACTGACTGGAAGGAGGTTGAAAGCACAAACAATCGTAAAAATGGGGTATGTCCCAGTAAAATGCCAAAATTGTGTTGAAAATTTGGGTTTTCTGATTCAAGTCTGCCTGTTCCTGAAAGCTGGGTAGCTGGTGATTTTAGCGCCGCAAACCATTTGTTGATGCCATTTTCAGGGAAAAAAAACACAAGCCTTCTTCTGCAGCCCCTTTTTCCCATTTTAAAAAAAAGAAATGAAATTTTCACTGTATTTTGGCTAATTTCTTAGCCTTCTTGAGGGGAACCCACAAAGTCTGGGTACCTCTAGAATCCCTAGGATGTTGGAAAAAAAGGATGCAAATTTGGTGTGGGTAGCTTATGTGGACAAAAAAGTTATGAGGGCCTAAGCGAGAACTATTCCAAATAGGCAAAAAAAGGCCTAGCACAGGAGGGGGAAAAGGCCTGGCAGCGAAGTGGTTAAACCAGATTGGATTAATCTTTTGATTTCTACTCCCATTGTGCATAAACCCATAATTACTTCTCTGTAGCGAGGTACAATTTTACCTTCTAGGATGACTACACCTTGCAATGGAGACTTAATTTATGTCATGTAAACCAATATTCTTTCAATTGCTGTTTTCTCTCAGCTCCTTTCCTTTATTTCAATCAGGGTGTCTATTAGTTACAAGTACCCTGTTATATTTGGTGTTGAAATTTGAAAACTAAGGTGTGATTTTTCAATTTCCTCGTGGCAGCGGCGTTCTCCATTAATGTAATGTTAACTGGCCTTGAATTACGATCCCACTTTATTCATCATTAAGTTAGACAAGGGCCCGCAAGCACCCTGAGGAAAAAACTCTAAACCACATAAGTGTTGCACTGCTGCAAACAAAATACTGTTCAGGGCCACTTGCACCAGTTTAGCTGTCTGAAAGAGAGAGAAACATGCAGAAAGTTCCGTTCTCACTGTTTGTTGTTTACACAGCAGAGATGGCGAGAAAACATTGCCTCAATTTTTTAAAAGTAAAATATACTTCTGTGTTGGAAGCAAAATCACTGTGTTCACTTTTGCATTTCCTGAGTAGAAAAGCAGGCAAAACTTATATTTCAATATTTTGTTTTATTAGGGTTAGTGATGCATCATGTGCATCAGGACCTGCTTTTTAAGTCTACGTGATTTACAATTATGGATAAACACTACAAGTGTTGCATTTGATTTTTCGATCTGTTATCTCGGCTTTTGTCCTGGTTCAGAAATGTTCCACTGACAGTGACGGCTGCAAAATCTGTAATTCAAACATAAGAAGCAAAATGCTGGGAATGGACTTGCCATTTTCCTTAGAATACTTTTCTAAACATAGTGCTGGGTTCCAGAATGCAAGGATTCCGTGGAAAAAAATCTCCTCCACTTTTCACGGGTTTCAAATAGCAAGAACTGGTATGCAGCAAATAAATATCTCGATAATGTGCCTAGTAAGTGTCTCTGTTTCTAGCCAACCTCGCCTCTCTGAGTAAGCCTTGGCCTTGTCTGCCTTACTGTCCTCAGGTGCAAGAACTAAACTGTTTTTCTTGGGCTTTGATTTGGGTTCACTAATTTGGGGGAACTACGACACCAATGGTAATTATCAATAATCCCAATTTCTACAGTTCAAATCCATTGACCCATGATTGCTCTTAGACACTCCAAACAATTTCTCACAAAGGTGAATACAAAATCTACTTAAGTTGATTTATACACAACATAAGCATAAGTAATAGAACTGGGGAGTTAAACATACAAAGCTGAAACCTACTAGGAAATGTTCCTTATTCATCAGCACTTCCATTCACACCACACCATTTTAAATAACACAATTCACATTACTGCAAGTAAAAACGAGATTTCTCTGTTTGAAAGTTTGCAATTTATGGGGCATATTTATAAACCCCTAACTCCAGCAAGGAGTCACTTTTTGTAATGCTCCAGTGGTACTTTGCACTGCCCCATATTTACAAGGTGGTGCTAAGCTACCTTCTGTGGTTTACCGCCACCTTGTGAATATGGGCCACTCTGATGCAGTTTTCTGTGGTACAAGGGCATGTAATGAGTGTTGCTGTGGACATTCCACTGCAAGACCCATTACTTTTAACGCTGCCACAGATTTACAAGAATTTGTAAATCTGTGGCAGTGTCAAAAACTAACATGGCTCAATGAGGAAAAATACATTTATTTCACCTGGTTTGTGATTTTTCTATATGTGCTGCATTCTGTAGCACACATTGAAAGAGCAAAACACCATGAATGATTGTTTATGTGCAGGAAGGTTTCCTTCCTGCACATAAACACTCATTCAATAATGACGATTTGCTACTTCTATGTGTGCTGCATTATGCAGCACACATCGAAGTGCCAAATCGCTATTGTAGATTATGTGCAGGAAGCAACACCTTCATGCACATAAAAATCATTCCCTTCAACTCACACACCCTTGCACTATGGTGTAATGGATGTCTGCATTGGCGCTGGCAGCTAAATTTAGTGCCAACTCTCGGGGAAACACAGGGGTGCACTGTATTTGTGTAAATATGTTGCTTCCCTGCAATGCAGTAGTGACGAAGTGCGGCACTGCTAATTTTGGCACAGGGCTGCACCACTTCTGTGTAAATATGTCCCTATTTTCCTAGGTATAGGGTGTACTTGACATCAATGTAACAACTTGTTTTTAGAAAGCAAGTCATTCAAAAAGATTTGTTATTTTTAAGTATTGTGGATAACAGCTGTAGGAAAAGGCCACTTTCTGAATGATCACCACCATTTTTTCCGACTGATGGTGCTGTTTTGTTGACTCTGTGTACTGAAACTCTGCTATGCTAGCCAGGCCCCAGTGCATGTGCTCTAACCCCTAAAACACAATAAAATTGGCTATAGTCTCAATTGGCAAATTCAAATTACCTGTAAGTCCCTAGTATATGGCACTAAGGGCCTCATTTGGACCTCGGCGGTCTTTTTGCAAGACCGCCAAGGTACCACCGTGCTGAAGACCGCCAGTGCAGGCGGTTTTCCGCACAGCATATTATGACTGCTGGCAGCCCTCTGCCCTTTTTTGGACGAGGAGCCGCAGCCATACTGGTGGTCAGCGGTGAAGTGGGGGCTGCTCCACCTCCACGCCATGTCATCAGAACACAGCCCACCGAATCACGTCCCAGGATTCAATGTGGTGTTGTTCTGGTGACGGGTAGCGGGCGACGAAGCAGCCGCCATGGATCCCGTTCCTTCCCGGAGGATCACCGGACCAGGTAAGGGGATCGTCCGTTAGGGGAGGGGGGTGTTGTGTGTTGTGGGTGTATATGGGGGTGTGCGTGTGAGTGTGTAGAGGGGTTGTGTGAGTGCGTGTATGCATGTGGTGGGTGTGTTGTGTGTATTGAAAATGTGTGCATGTATGTCTGTGTGTATGTCTGTGTGTATGTGTGCGTGTATGTGTGCATGCATGTATGTGTAGTTGTTGTGTGAGAGTGCGTGTAGGGTGTGTGTGTGTCAATATGGAGTGGTGTGGAAAGGGGGTCCTACCACCTTTGAGGGGTGGTAGGGGGGTTGTGGGTTTGGGGGATGACTCTGGGGAGGGGGAGAGGTGTGGGGGAGACCCCTATCAGTGCCATGGAACGTATTCCCTACCGCCATGGATTTCATGGCGGTATAGAACCCCACGAAATCCATGGTGGTATGCAGGGTCGTGATACCGCCGGCAGTGTAGTGACGGCCGCCGGGCTGGAGACCGAAGTCTCCAGCCCAGCGGTCGTTACCACCCTGCCTGTTGAAGTGGCGGTTTTGCATGGCAGTCACCGCCATGCTTGTAATTTCATTTTTTTTACTGCCCGCCTGTTTGCGGTATTACCGCCACTTCTCCACCGACCGCCAGGGTTGTAATGAGGGGCTAAGTGTACCCAAGGCCTAGAAAGTAAATGCCACTAGTGGACTGCAGCACATGTTGTGTCACCACTTAAAGGGAGAATGCAAAATATGACTGCAGAAGCCAGACTATCCAGGATAAAACTGCAAACTTGACCTGTCAAGCTAACACCTTTTGCCACGGCCTCAACCCTCCGTTTAAATATTACTAAGCCATCCCTAAGTTAGCCATAAGTGCCCATAACGGAGGGTGCATGGTATTTAAAATGATGGCATGTACAAGCTTAATATTAAACATGTCTGTTAGAAATGGGTTCTTTGGTTCACAGGCAGGTTACCCCCTGTTCAAGCAAGGGCCCTCACTCTAGTCAGGGTAAAAGAGAATCACCCTCAGTTAACCCCTGCTTGCCCCATTGGTAGCTGGGCAGAGCAGTAGGCTCAGAGTGCTAGGTGTAAAGTATTTGTATTTGTACCAACACACACAGTAACTTAAGGAAAACACTACAAAATGACACAAAACCAGTTTAGAACAATAGAAAATATTTATCTAAACAAAACAAGACCAAAACGACAAAAATCCATGAATTTTTAAAGATTAAATTAAAAAGTAGAGCATAGAAACACAAAATGCTTCGATGAGGTGTTAACACGGCGTTGTGACAGAGTCACTCCCAACAATCCGACACCAACTGTGCCGGCCACGAAGTCATGCCGACCCCCAGGTGCAGTACCTTGGTGAAGAGTGAAAACAAGCCGATGTGCGAAGTTGGGGTTTGCACGTCCGTGCAAAATGTTGAATCCGCACACTTCGAGCAGCATCGGTCACGATGTGGTGTGGCGACTTCCACGGAGTCGTGGACTTTGGCGGGGCTGCAGCGGTGTCGGGCCTGCGAAGGTCATCACATTCCAGCGAAGGTCACGGAGTTGGTTGCAGGTGGCGTCACCGGATTCAGCAGCGGCGTCGGTCCGGAGTCGTCGGAAGTCGATTTCCTTGAGTTTTCACCAGCTTTTCCTTTCAAGGGCCCAGGGACTGGATAGGGCACCACTTGTCAGGGCAGGAGTCTCAGCAGATAGTCCAGGTGCTGGTAAGGGAAGTCTTTGATGGCCCTGAGACTTCAGAACAAGGTGGCAAGCTCAGTCTAAGCCCTTGGAGAGTTCTTCTCAAGCAGGAATATACCACAAAGTCCAGTCTTTGCACAGCCAGAAACAGCAACTGCAGGATAGCTCCACAAAGCACAGTCACAGACAGGGAAGCACTTCTCCTCAGATCTTCAGCTGTTCTCCAGGCAGAGGTTCCTCTTGATGTCCAGAAGTGATCTAAAGTATGTGGTTTTGGGTGCCCTTCTTATACCCAATGTCTCCCTTGAGGTAGGCCTACTTCAAAGAAAAGTCTCTCTTGAATGTGAAATCTTGCCTTGCCCAAACCTGGCCCCTGACACCCACCAGGGGGTTGGAGACTGCATTGTGTGAGGGCAGGCACAGCCCTTTCAGGTGTGAGGGACCACTCCTCCCCTCCCTCCTAGCACAGATGGCTCATCTGGAAATGCAGACTACACCCCAGCTCCCTTTGTTTCACTGTCTAGAGTGAGGTGCAACCAGCCCAACTGTCAAACTGACCCAGACAGGGAATCCACAAACATGCAGAGTCACAGAAATGGTATAAGCAAGAAAATGCTCACTTTCTAAAAGTGGCATTTTCAAACACACAATCTTAAAATCAACTTTACTAAAAGAGGTATTTTTAAATTGTGAGCTCAGAGACCCCAAACTCCACATGCCCCTCCGCTCCCAAAGAGAATCTATACTTTAATCATACTTAAAGGTAGCCCCCATGTTAACCTATGAGAGGGACAGGCCTTGCAACAATGAAAAACCAATTTAGCAATATTTCACTGTCAGGACATGTAAAACACATTACTATATGTCCTACCTTAACCATATACTGCACCCTGCACTTGGGGCTACCTAGTGCCTACCTTAGGGGTGTCTTACATGTAAGAAAAGGGAAGGTTTAGGCCTGGCAAGTGGGTGCACTTGTCAAGTCGAATTTACAGTTAAAAACTGCACACACAGACACTGCAGTGGCAGGTCTGAGACATGATCACAGAGCTACTTATGTGGGTGGCACAACCAGTGCTGCATGCCCACTAGTAGCATTTGATTCACAGCCCCTGACACCTCTAGTGCACTTTACTAGGGACTTACTAGTAAATCAAATATGTCAATCATAGATAAACCAATTACATACAATTAACACAGAGAGCATATGCACTTTAGCACTGGTTAACAGTGGTAAAGTGCTCAGAGTTGAAAAACCAACAGCAACAGGTCAGAAACATAGGAGGCAGGAGGCAAAAAGATTGGGGATGGCCCTGCATAAGCAAAAAACACCCAACATTGTCCTTACAGTGAAAAGTACTTAAACAGCTATTTTCACTGTAGCAGGGTTAGCTGTTCCATGTAAAAGCATTGGGAGTGAATGTTAACATTAAATAATGTCATGTCAGCCTTCAAGCTAGATAAAAAGGTTATTCTTAAACTGTTACAATGTATATTACAAATCAAATCCATTGGTAAATTCTATTTGTATTACATATATCACAAAATGTACTTTTAAAAGTCACATTTTGCCTTCCTAAAGCCTCTAGAAACCTATGCATAAGCTTCATACTTTAACCCAAACCTGATTAGCTCTTTGAAAGATCTGGACTTACTCAGAACTGATCGGAAGGGCTTAGGTGTGGGTAGGTGTTCTGTTTCTCTCACAGGATGAGGATCTGGCCAGTGCCCAGGAACGTAATTATTTTCAAAAGGTATGCCCTGTCACAAGCAGATGTAGCTAAAACCTGGCTATACCCCATGTATTGTCCTTCTAGCCAGCCAGGCACCAGTCCCAGTGGGAAAGGAGCTGCCCCAGAACCAGTGGTTCCTGGCCACACCGCTATGGTGGGCACAGGAGCACCGAACAAGGGAGGGAAGTGCTGTCTTGCTGGATTTCGATAGAGATGAGCACTGTGAGATTTTCTACAGTAGTGCACATAGCCACAGCTTCTAAAGTCAGTAGTGTCACTCTTACCCACAGGCTAGTGCTAGCCATAAATGAGGCACCCCTGGACACCATCTTCAGAACACTACTGGACCTGTGGAAGACAGGAGGACAGCACCTGCTATATCCAGGACTAAGAAGTGGACTGCAAGGGTCCACTGTCTGGCCTCCTGTGGGTAACAGTGACACAAAAGCTGTAAGTAGACTACTTTTCTGAATAATTTCAGCTTACCAGTTGTAACTGGACCTGCCCTAGACCCTGCTGGAGGCTTCTGTTGGACTGTGACCTGCCCCTTAGTTGCTGTTTCTTAGGTTCTGGAACCCTTGATAGGGGTCAGTGTGTACCTGTCCTGCAAAACCCTTAAACCTGGTACTTAGATCATTTCAAGACTTTTGGCCTGGAGAATCATCAGAAGAACAAGACAAATGTGCCAAGTCAATCCAATGAAGGTGCGCTTTAGCTGGGTCAAAGATTCAGGTTGATCCCACTCAGAGCTTATCTGCAGACATTGTGGAGAAGGTATCTGATCCATGGAGCCTGTTTGTTGTAGCTTTCAGCCTTGCCCAACTGGAGGAATCCAAGCGCAAACAAGTTTCTAAGAAATCTTCAAAGGTCGAAGGGGCCAAAAGGAGAGACCCGGCAAGTGACCAGCTCTGGGCCCAAATTTTGATTTTCCCCTGCTCAAAGCTTTCCTCCAAAAGTCAATGACTTCCCCGGGGTTTCATCTGATGGCTATCTGACCTCATGGAGTGGATCTCAGCCACAGCCTGCTGCCTTGACCCATTGAGAATGTTTGACTTTCATCTCAGAAACTAAGTTGAAGGCAAAACATCTGACCTGGATGAACCTGTTTTCCATGTCTGTTTTCCATGTCTGAACCATGCTCCATCAAGGTTGGCCTTACAGCGCACCTAGGTATTTTTGGGTCTACTTTTATTTAAAATATTGACAATTCATATCTTTGATTCTCTTTACTGGATACTTATCGAGTTAGTGGCATTTTGTTCATTCAAATATTCTTTTTGAATATTCAACTATTTTATTACTTCTAACTGCTTTACACATTTTCTTAATTTAAGCCTGTAGTCTCTGTGCCAAAACTACTTGGGAGGGGTGGGCAAAAGATTTTTCTCTGCTCATTTACTTGGTGGAAATTTGGTGATTCTGCATTACTCTTGTTGGAAGGAGTTTATCCTAAATTCCTCCTTTTTCTCTGTGACAGAATATTTTCTCATGTGTGTCTCCAGAACAATAAGTTGGTGAGCACAAGTGAAATTTGGCTTCCCCTATTATGATTTCCTGTGTGCTAGGAGGACATCCAGTAAGATTTTTCTGTGTGGTTTCGAAAGGGGCGAGCATTCACAGTCAGAAGGCTGTTGCTCAAGTAACAAATCTACTTAAGTGCCAGTAAAATCAACTCTAGCAACTGTACCCTCTGGTGTGCTTCATGGTGCTGTTCACACTGATTCTTCAGTGAGGAACGCACTCCCAGCACTAAGTCACAGCGCAAGAAGTGCAACATGCCTATTATTGCCCATTTGCGGAACTCCGCAGAATGTACCAGAGTTTTTATGCAAGTCTGTGGAATTCCGCGGACTTAAATTCCGCAAGTTCTGCCTATGCCTGCTACTAGGGACTGATCTCAGGTTTAAATTACTAAGGGCCAGATATAGGAAGGTTCCCTTTTGCGAGTTGCAAATTGCGAGTCCCAGCGACTCGCAATTTGCAACTCGCAAAAGGGAATGCAGAAAGGTGTCTCAGACACCTTCTGCAACTCGCTATGGGGTCGCAAAGACCCACCTCATAAATATTTATGAGGTGGGTCGCAGTTTGCGACCCCATAGCAAGTCTAGGCACTCATGGGGATGGTGGCCTGCTGGAGACAGCAGACCATCATGTCCGTGACTGCTTTTCAATAAAGCAGTTTTCTTTTTTTTCTTTTTGCAGCCCGTTTTCCTTAAAGGAAAACCAGCTACAAATAGAAAAAATACCGAAACCTTTTAGTTTTCCTGCTCTGAAAAAATATTTTTGTTTGCATTCACAAAGGGGAAGGGGTCCCATGGGGACCCCTTCCCGTTTGCGAATGAGTTACCATCCACTTCAAGTGGATGGTAACTGCGAGTTGATTTGCGACCGCTTTCGCTGTCACAAATCAATTCTACATTGCGTTGCGGTCGCAAATAGGAAGGGCACACCCATTCCTATTTGCAAGTCGGAAACACATTTTGCGAGTCGGTACCGACTCGCAAAATGTGTTTCTGCATCGTGTGAGGCCTTTTGCGCCTCGCAAATGGCGTTTTTTGCTGTTTGCGAGGCGCAAAAGGCTACTTACATCTGGCCCCAATTCCTGTACTGGACCAAACAAGGGTATTGTCATTATCACTTGTGGTGGACTGCCGGCCACCCTGACTAATAATCCACTTTGACACACCAGGTATTACTCTAACCAAATGTAAAGGTACTCAATTTAAAGTCCTTGCACAATGGAACTTTCAGCATTTCTAAAATTTGAACTCCAGTCCTCCAGCTCAACACATTGTGTAGAAGGGGGGGTTGACTCTCTGACAATCCTGCTAGCCTACTACAAACAATATAATTATTATAATAGAAGCAATTCAAACATGTGTTGGGAATGAGGTTTCACAGAGGTTGTGCTGCAGAAACAGAGATATGATGGTGTAGGAAAATACAATCGGGGCAGCGCTAGGCAATTCACTCTACAGACATTTACAGCTTTGAGGGCTGATGTAAGAAAAGTAGCACTGCACCCAGTGCTGCACCACCTTCCTTGCGTCCCTTAGCACCCCCCTGCTTTATTTAAACTATGCACAGGGTAGGGGCAATAGTATCAGAATTCATGACGCTATTGATATACTCTGCAGGAGTACTGCCAGACTTTTGGCACTACTCCTGCAGAGTAAATAGGGTCCATTGTATTCAATGGCATGCCCCCTTTTAACGCCTGCTCTGATTGGGCGTTAAGAGTGCTGAAACAAATGGCACAAGGAAATCTCTTAGATTTCCTTGCAACATTTTTTCAGCCCCCCCTAAGGCGGGAACGCCCCCCCCTATTGCTGGCATAATGTGGAGCAAGGGTTTACAAAGTGGTGCAATGCATGCACTGCATCACCTTTGTAGATACGACATATGCAAAAAGCCACTTTAGCACTGCCTTAGCAAAAAAAATATGCTATGGTGGCCCTTAGATGGCTCCAGGGCCTTTTAAATCAGGCCCTAAATTTCATACAAGTACAATTTGAACCACATGGATGTAAGGAGAGCTGCACAAGATCCACCCATTTTGGTCAAATGCATAAGTGGGAATTAGAACTCAGATTTCAAGGTCAGCAAACCTATGCCTCAAATACATGCACTTTGTTGAATTACTGTGCAAACACATCTGTGCAGGGATCACACATAGACATGGTGAGCTTTTTATTGCACTTGGTCATTATTGGCAGGCATGAAGACCTCACCTTCCCGTTTTTTCTCTGATACATTTTGGCAGGTCGAATATGATGAAATTAAATGTGGGTAAAGGCCTGGAACATGCAACTTTTGGTGTGGAAACCACAAAATTCCACATGCTAGGTCTCCCAACTGTGAAGACTCGACTCATAAAAGGTACTATTTATCACACCTCTTCAGGTCTGAATTGCAGGGTATCGTTTTTCATTGATGCGACAAATAGCACCTCCTCCTTCAGGTCACTCGTAACAAAAGCACTAGACACTAATCGTGTTTCTAGTCTAATTAAAATATTTCTCTAACATATCAAAGAGAGTAGAAAGTGTCTCACATAAAAGTTTGTGTACAAAACATCTGCCATTAAGCAAAAAAATTCTTGTATTTTAATGTTTTCAGTGGCTATTTTGGCTCTTTCTCTTCCCAAGATCTTCATCCTCCGCATATATATTCAAAGATAAATCAAACATGAATTTTATTCTGTTGTTAATCCTTTGTGTCATTCTTATGAGTGTAAATTAGCTCCAACTTGCACCGATAATAGTGGCACAAATGATTGTTGAGATGGGATTTTTAAATGAGAAAAAAAATAAAAGAATATAATATTGGAAATTAATGCATTCCGGCATTTTTTAATCAATTGAGCATCTGTGGATGAGGAAGCAAGGTAGGAGTAATTTCTGCCTGAGTATATTTTGCCTGCTCTTGGATAGGCAAAATAAACTCTTACAGAAATAACTTACAGTCCATTTCAGAGGTTGGAAGATGAGGGGCATCCACAATAACATTGTGGTTCCTCCAGCCACCCACCTTCTGGTTCTCTCACCACATTCAGAGGTACTGAATAGTTCCTCACATTAGAGAGGAACTGAATAGCTTCTGGACCCAGAGCTATTACTGGCTTCACTATTGAAAACCTTTGACATAATGGCCGGTTCATATTTAACAGAAATACCTGCCACTTTCTTCTTTTTACATTGGGACTTTTGTTGTGGAAGATTCTCTTCATTTCCTATTATGAGATCGAAGGAAATGAGCCCATTTTCAGTTTCACATATTCTTTGTTTCTGCGTTCGCATCATCGCACTCTCTCTGACCTTTTGTCTGTAGAGTCATGAAAGAAACGAGAAGGATGTGCATCAGACTACTGATACCTATCAGGTTCTTTAATTGCATCTCAGTTATGTGAATTATAATGTTTTTGGAAGACTCCAGTTCTGGAGAACCAGTTTGTGTTTTAGTTTTATCTTTATTTTTGTCCCTGTGCTTTTCAGAAGATTCAGAGGTCTGCATGGTAGCATCTGTGTAAGATTTGCTTTGAAGTTGTGGCTTACTAGGCCGATCATAACCCATAGATGTATAGTATTCAGAAATAACTTTAGGAAATTCATGTTCCTGATCTACTTCAAGAACCATTGTGAGATGCAAGTTATTGGCATATTTCTGAGGCAAAATTGCCAATTAGTTTCATCCCCAAATCTAGGGCAGAGGCCACCCAGTGTTTATTTTGAATTTACTTTAGCAATTGACGAGGTACCATGTGTAATGGTATATATGGCAGTGAATACTGTACCCCATGAGGCACAATATTCAACTAAGGGAACTGTACCAAGTGGAAGTCACATAGTGAGAAATCTAAATTTATCTTGGGGACTTGTATGGGGAAACACTGCTTTATGCTGATTTGTTGTGTGAGCAATCCAAAACAGAATTTCATCCTGTTTTGTAGGTATTTTGCCATAATGGCAATAACAGTAACTGGACTAAATGCAGGCACAATAAACTGTGACTGCTCATCCTAAAAAGTCCTTGCTGGGTCAGTAGCCAATGTACGCATAATGAACTGCATCAGGCATTGACACAGGCTAACCACATGCCTCAAAAGAGCAAGCATTTCACGCTGATTTAACGCTTGTGCATTTGGATATGGTGTACATCCTGTCAAGGCTAGTCAGGGTGCCCACTTATTGCTGAGAGGACTCAGTCTGACATTATGAAGTATATGTGGGAGGAAGCCTTCAAACCAATTTTTATGTTCCTTGTAAGTTAATGGCATTTCTAAATATTCATATGGTCTATATACAGCTGGAAAAGCAGTTGGAGTGCATGTGTCAAATATGTGTGAATTAGCTTCTACTGTTGGGAATAGTTCACATTTATAAGCTTCATGTGCCTCAGTCACGAAAGTAACATCTCCAATGCCATTGGTGAGCCTATGTCCAAGTAAATGTCTGCAATTAACTGAAATATTCACTGGTTGCTCCAAATGTAATTAATGAAAATCAAATAAAAACACTATAGGGGGTAATCTTTTTAAAAGTTCAAGCTTGAAAAACCTACAGACATCAATAGATGCTTCCTATTAAGGCTGAATTATTTTACTCACAGATGTATCCGTATAGAGATGAAAAAGGAGCCTCAGGTACATGCAAGAAAACTACTCAGGAGACCCATTAAATAGGTACCAATTCTAGATCCCGTCATATTACAAGGTTCCTACGAGTTTAGTAGAACTGTGTCTTATGTCATTAAAACTTCACAATTTAGAAACGTAATCTACTTACATCACAAGTAAATGTTGGTTTATTAGGCTAGCTCACAGTACCCCTAACCTTTTAGGGTAATAGATGTTATTGATAACCTTGAACATGACTACTCTGATTCCCCAGGAATTTATGGAAACAGGTCTTATCCTTTCCTTCATTACTCTTGGCTGTCTATTGTTTGAACAAGAGAAGATAGAAATAATACATTTTCAAACAATGATCGACAAGATCTAGGGGCTACCGCCGCCCGCCAAGCGGTAACCGCCGTGCGGCCGCATCGGACCCATTACGACATCCCCGCTGGGCCACTAGTTTTGCGCCGGCCGGCCCAGCGGGGATGAGGCCGCAACATAGGAGCCGGCTCCTAATGAAGCCTGCGGTATTGCGGCCGTGCGACGGGTGCAGTAGCACCCGTCGCGCTTTTCACTGTCTGCTATGCAGACATTGAAAAGCTGCCTGGGGCCATGTTAAGGGGCCCCTGCACTGCCCATGCCAGTGGCATGGGCAGTGCAGGGGCCCCTAGGGGCCCCAGGACACCCCTTACTGCCAGCCTCTTCCTGGCGGTGCCAACCGCCAGAAACAGGCTGGCGGTAGGGGAGTCATAATCCCCAGGGCAGCGCTGCCTGCAGCGCTGCCCTGGCGGATTATCACCGCAAGGGCTAAAATGGCGGGAAACCGCCGGCCCCGGCGGTGTGACCGCGGCACTACCGCCACGGTTGTAATAAGGGTCTCCGTACCGCCAGCCTGTTGGTGGTACGGACGCCACATTACCCCAGGCGTCGTAATGACCCCCCTTATCTTGTAATTAAAACATGAGCTGCAACTATTAAGCAAATAAGACTCACCACACTGTGATAAGCATTTTTAGAATGGTGAACAATACAAACAATTCAACAAAGTTAATTGTTAGTAATACTACTCCTGTCTTTGACTAATACCTTTCCACTAAAGAGAGCATTGCAGGGGTAACCCCTGCCAGGTCTATTGGGATAATCTAGCCCAAACCATACCTTAGTATTATGTCTCAAGAAGCTAATCTGCATTCATGAATGCAACTGTCTAAGTATGCAAGGTATCTTCCTTCTCAGGATGAAGGTCAGAGTCACCAGGGGTGCATCTCAGTTATAGCACACAGCAGTTCCATGATAATCTCAGCCTAAAGTGCTCTTCTCACCGAGCTTAGCATGCATGTTATTTATCTAACAAAACACTATCCTTATCGTACTGTGGCAGATGTGCAGAACAGTTTCTTTAATATTTCTAGAGTAAAAGAGTTGTCTCCAACAAGGACAAAAAAATAAAGCATGGGCATCACTCTGATTGTACGATCCTGAAACTAAATGTGCATACAGCAGGGTGACAATGCGTACCAAGAACAAATGTGTGTGTTTCGCACTAAAGAAAAACATGTAAAAGTCACCATTAGAAAGCAATGTCAAGTGAAAAAGGAAATCCAAAATAGAGATTAAGCGTGGGCCCTACAACACAATCAAATGTCAGGTCAATATTGTGATCAAGCTTTCTTTGTGAATTTGCTTCACTAAAACAAAGAACTATGCAGTGTGGACCAAAGAAAGCATAGCATGTGTTCTACCTACTGCACTTCATCCACTGCTCCAGTGAATGCATTGTAAGCATTAAGCCGAAGTCAGGTAGGTGGGTTTCTCAAAATATGGCTGCCAGGTGACTTGTGCTTCTTAATGTGAAGTTGCCCTAATTGTATATGTACATCTTATTCTTATCTGACATGTGTGAGAGCTTCTGAACATTTGCCATGTTAGGCCAGGACAAGCTGCATGTAACAGCTAGGACATATGTATAACAGTTGTAACTTTTAGTCTCTTTGTGTTACTAAAGGAGGAACCCTTAAATGCTAGTCCTATTTTTGAAACTAGGTTCTGTGCATACATATGCAGGTGGTGGGTAGGGCGATGGAGGAGCTGGGGAGGAATGTAAGAGATTACAAGCATTATTTATGCTAATATTCCTGAGACGGAAAAACGTGAGATAAGATGCTTTTAAAAAACTATGTACCTCGGGTTACCTATAGTAATAATATAAGAATTCTAGAACTCTCCGAATGTCAAAATGACTTTCTTACATGTGTACACACAGACACCAAAAGCAGGTGTAGGATCTCACAATGCCCAAGAGGCCCAATGTCATATGCAGGACTGTCAGACACTGCTAGCTCTTTAGTCAACAACACAAACTACCAGTTTGAGCCACTTCTAAGAATGTCAAAAAACAAAACTACAAATTAAAGAATGTGACATGCTTTTGCTAATAAACTTTCACTCAATATTCCTTCCCACTATATCAGCATTACAATCACTGACATACTACACACTTCCCACAATGGCCAATAACTCCTAACTAAACTGCTTACAAATACTACTAACACCACAGTTTCACATACCAGCCTACATAAGGCCAGGCATTTTGTGCTATGAAAATACCACTAAATGATACAGGACAGGAACAGCAGTAGCCAGAAGCCTCTCCCTCTCTTTTAGTTTGTTATTCCTGTGCTCTGGCTGTACGAGTTTTGCCACAAATTACTCTTATTTACACAAGCTGGAATGATAGCTTAATTTTGGTAATTTTGCACCACAAGTGTAATCTATAATTACTTAAATTACTCCAATTACTTGGGCGTAATTAAGGTTTTGCTGAGGCTAAAATGTAAGTTCAATCAGACATTCAAAAACCTCCAAAAAGAGGAAACTTTCATATACATTTTCCTCCATTGGCAACGATTTCCAAATAATCAATATCTCTAGAAACAACTTCTTAACAGAGAACGCACTAGCAAATGCCAAACAGGAAGTAAACCTCACATACAAAAAACAACACCTAACTAACTTTCATATTAAAACACCAGAGAAAAAAACTTCCTCCACATAATACATTACAGTCATGTAAACCACCAACCCTGTACTCAAAACAACCCCCTATATATCAATACTCATTCAAACATATCCTGGGCCATGAATATCTTCTGCATCAGCCTCACCAAATTCCAAATATACGAAGCTCCATTGAGTTTCTTTTGCAATTCTCTGTGGGTTGCAAGTAGACCTACCTCATTAATATTAATGAGGTGGATCGCAATTTGCGATACACTGGGAATCACAAAAATCAAAGGGATGGTGGCCTGCTGGGGTCAGCAGACCACCATGTCTGTAATTGCTTTTAAAAAAAGCAATTTTTTTTTAATGCAGGCCATTTTAAGAAAGATGTGATGTGTTTAAAAAGCAAAAAAATACATGTTTCACATTAATTTTTTCACAGTAGGTAGTGGTGCGTGAGACTACTGCCTACTCTGAAAAAATCATGCTTTCACCTCCATTCACAAAGGGGAAGGGGTCTCTTGTGGATCCCTTCCCGTTTGCGAATTTGTTAACACCAATGTGCAATTGGTATTAACTGTGATTGTTTTGGGACTGCATTCACGGTCACAAACAATCATACATACCATTGCGACTTGTAATCAGGAAGGGACGCCCTTGGGATGTCCCTTCCTAATTGCGAGTTGCAATCCTATTTTGCGATTCGGTAAATAGATTACCGAATCGCAAAACCGCATTTTTACATACCAAAATGCTTTTTTCTGTGCGCAAATGGCCTGATTCGCAGAAGAAAAAAAAGCTTTGTACATCTGGCCCAAAATGACATCATACACTCATGCTCCCCTTCAGAACTTCTCCTTGGAGCCAACCCACCATCTCCTATCCACTAAACCTCAATGACAACCATCATATTTAGTTAACAGAAAACTACAGCAAACACCTTCATAAGTGACCAGTTACCACTCTCACTGCCAAATAATCATATTTCCTCAACCAGCATACCATAAAACACCTACATTGTATCCCATCTACACATTCTCAAGACCACAATACACCTATTCACTACCTTGCTTCTCACCATTGTGCTACACACAAGCCAAACCAACCTCAACCACACCATCCATCAGACATCACTATAACTAGCCTTCACCAAAGTCATCACACTAACGCAACCAACATTTGAAACATCAAGAGGTAAAAACGTGCCTACATTCAATATAACTACATCATCCCATAGCCCTGGGATGATTGCTCCCTCATGCACAGTCTACGGTCTAGAGTCCACAGATATGGAATTGTCCAAACATCACACAACTTTCAGTGTCAAGGTAAGATCTGAAAGGCTGACTTATATCCAGCCAGCTGTGCATTATGTAGCAATGTCAAACAAGATATAACCCTCCTAGTCCTCACTAATACCAATACCATGTCACTGCACAGTCAGACAGCCAATTGTAGTTCAAAAAGGCAGCATATTAACTCACTCATACTGCTTGACCCTTTTACATTTTCATAAGAAAGCACGTCATATCCATCATCCAGTACTGCACAAGTCCACATCAATAACCCCCTCCATAAGAAACTGAACAAGCATGGAATAACTAAAGAGATCTGCCACATACCATTGGTCAATGGAGAGCTCTAATGTAGCCCACCACTGCAGGTCCCAACTGGCTACATACTGTGACAGCTTCTTGACATCTCATAATGGCAATCATATAGAGGATGATGGCAACAAAGTCCATGCCAGCGAGTCTCCCACATTCTCTCCCTCCAACCTGTGCCTGCTCAGGGCCATAAACCTTATGCTAAAAAATTCAGAATCAATAACCCAGTGCAACAGTATCCAGCTTAATGGACTATGATCATAAGAAATACCATAAAGGGACCTTGCAGAGCTGTTCAAAGCTGCCAGTCTTTTAAACTATAAACTGTGCGCTCTCACACTTGTTCATCTATCACACTGCAAAGCACTGAAATACATAGCTCATAACTGCACCTCAATGGTCACCATGCATAACTTGGAAACACTTCCCACATAGGATCAAAGCAAATAACCTTTAACCACACACTATACACTGTATAGCATGCTTCAATGCCACACAAAGGGCTAGTAAGTTCTACATAAATGAGATAATGCAGATTATTTTGTATACTTGCAGTCGTGTCTGCATCATTCTCATTTCACTAATACTCATTCACCTCTTAGCCAATATGGGACGTCTTACAGAGCGCATAAACAATACAGCTGCCGCATCCATTTGTAAATAGAAGTGCTGCTGGGAGGATTGCATTTCCCAAACAGGTCTGGCTGTCTGAAGGTACTGTGGTCTGACAATCGCACACAGCTTTGTCCTGTTAGGAAAAACCTGAGCTTCTTACAAAAATAAAAGCCTCGTAAAGTAAGCAAATTAAATAAAAAATTTGTGTTTAGCAGATTTGTTGACATATCTCCATGGAATTTTGCTTACCAAGCGGTAAAATTTCTCTTGGCAAATTTTTCTTTTTAGTGCATTAGGAATTCAATAAAATAAATTTCACCCTACGGAAAATGTGAAATTGGAGACAATGTTTTATTTTCATAAGGCGCGTACATTTTATCAGAACTGTGACCCAGATTGTATTAATTATGGTGGTTGATCTAATACATTGAACATGTCTCATTTTACCATTAGTTCGTGCTTATCTCTTTTTACTCTGTTTAACCAAATACTTACAGCATCCTTCCATTGTTGGTTTAAGTGGCGAAGTAATACGAGAGAAATATATTCTGAGATATTTTCTCAACCTTGAAGATTATGTGATTACATAAAAAACCTGAACCAAGTTAAAAATGAACACACAGTTTTAAATCGTATTTGAAGACAAGGGGAGGCTGAAGATATATATCTCGTCTGGGAAGTAGTAATACCAGCCAGTCAACAATTTTAATGGATGTTGGAGACTTTTAGCGATCTTTTCAGGACAGTTTTACCCTAGGTACCACCACATCTGGGGAGCGTACAATATTAATTATATTTCTATGAAAGAAGGTTATTGAGAGCCTCTCACGCTAATTTTCTGTACTGGAAAGGTTGCCTGCTGCTATAGGGAGGTTGTCATGCATGCGGTTTCACTTCTTTCATTTATGAGTATGGGATTCTCCTTTAGCTGAATCACCCATGTCAGGACTTTCCCTCCACTCTTCTGCAGAGACTTTAGAAAAGGGGCCTGTACAGGGGTGCATGAAGGCCAAGTCACAAAAATACCAGGGGTAGTGGAAGTGATGTCAGATACCAGTTTACCCCTATTTTCACTCACACAAACTTGCTTACACATGCACACGCATTCAAACATATGCACACTCTCTCTCATATAAACACACTCTCCCCTCCAAGCATGTAAACAACAAACATTTGACAGCATGTTTTACTTACCTCAGCTGTTCAGGAAGGTGCATCTTCCTGCACAAAAACAATCCTCAGAGGCGTTTTCCTCTTTCTAGGTGTGCTGCAGAAACAATAAAGATATTTCTCCTTGCTGCTTATCTCCTTGTAAGGCATAGCATTTTGATGCATTCCAAGGTTTACCAGTGTTGGTAAATCTGGGAAAGCACTAAAATCCATGGGTGGATGCATTGGAACACCCACGCTCCACCCACAGAATGCCTCCCTGGAGTAGAGTAACACAAAGCAGCGATTTGTGCTGCCTTAGATTACTGCAGGTTTATCAACCCACTCAGGGCCATACAAGGGAACACAAGGGTCATGCAAAAACATTGATAAATATGCTCCTAATTGTGAATAACATATCATCATTCACTATTGGTGTAATTAAAAATTGTCAGAAAACAAAGAAAATACAGCCCCAGCTGACAAGCTGCTTCTATGTTCCTGGGACTGATTTTGCTACCTCTGAGGCCAGAAATCGCAAAGACAGTGCCAGGGGTCACAAGCAGCAAGTCAGGGGTGGCAGCCCCTTAGTAATGTGTGGGTGGTGGGTGAGAGACAATGGTTTGGAGAAGAGTAGAGAGAAAGTTTAAATGAATTCAATGGAAGGGCAACTGTCTGCAGTGAAGAAGACAAATCTCATAAGTAGTGCAAAAGAGTAAACATTATTTTGAATTGAAATTAATTTATGAATTCATTATGCAAATGTATTTGGATTCACAATGAATAAAATATATAATCAGACACAATTATTGGATAAATAGAGTATTTGATTGTAGTATAACAACAACTGCTACAGCCTACGGTGTCATTGGTCGATTAAATGAAGTTTTATAGCACTTAGAATCAGTTTTGATATGCAACACATTGAGAATTATGAAATGGGCCGAAGTAGACCGAAACTGTTTTTACTGGCAGGACTATCAACAAATGAATCAAGTACAGATTGTTTGTTTATCTAAAATGCTGATAATTATCCAAGAGTATTTTATCATTTATGTCTTTATTTTTTAATGTTTGTGTTATTAATTTCAGATTTGTGAGCAAAAGTGCATGACAGTTGCAATGGCTATGTAAACATTGCACTAAATATATATTTGAAACTCGAATTCTTGCTGATTTATATTAAACTATCAGACATATTGAGTACATGCCATAATTTGCTAAATCTAGTAAACTTGAATCCATCAGGGGGTACTTTTTTTGTATTTCATTTTGTTAGAGGAAGCAGATATTTGACCATAGTTCACGTGTAATGCGGCAGATATAACATCCGCCACCTCTGTGACGGAGTATCCCATCTGCCAAACTTTAAATTAGGCCCTAAATTACTTAATAGGCTACTCCAGAAACGACCATAAGATCACCAAGTTAATAAAAGGTTTTCTTCATGCAAAGTAAACAGGCTCAAACACCATTTCCCATATCTGAAGCTATGTCTACTGCCATTTATGAAAAGCACTAGCATGTACACAAACAATTATGCACCTTTCTAATCATAAAAAAATAAAATATACTCCTCCAAATTGTGTCAATAAAGCGATTAAGGAAAGCCGTACTGCTTGCTTCATTTCTGGAAAAAAATGTGTTATTGAATATTTATTTCAATGTAACCACATACACAAACATGTATAAGAATTTAATAACATAACCATCTCTTCAATCCATAGTCATGTTATAAATATCCGAGTTTGACTGAACTGCTTGAAAAATAGAGCAGGCCTGAAACTAAATCTGTGTTTCCCACATTTCATGAAAACGTGAGACTATAAATTCAGTGCTCTTTTTGATGCTTCCCCTTGAAGTGGAAAGGTCGGAATATGTCAGGCGTGGGGCTTCCTCGTTCAGCATTCACATTGGCACGGCTGTTTCGGAGTTGGCTAGTTGTAAACGACTCTGACTGTCTGCGTGCTTCGGGGCCCCCTCGTGGAAGAGAATCCGCGCTTGGGGGCAGAGTGCCATGCAACATCTTGTGCAGTGGGTTGTGCCAGCGCGTGCCCTTTAAACATCTGCGTGCCCCATTTGTCTTTAAATCACTCTCTACAGCCCTAAAGAGGTTGCAAACCCCTCACCATTAACAGTGCACTCTTCCTCTGAAGCTTCCTGTTCCCGTCCTGCCTAACCTACCCCAGAAACCTCTACTTCCTGTAACTCCCCATACCCAGCCAGCGGCAGACGCACTCCAGCTGTTCTCGCTAATCTTAGAAGATGCGGGTCTCTGAAATAACTTTCTTGCTTTCTTTGGCTTTATTCTCTGTAATTTGACATTGTGGTGCTCCTGCATTAAACCGCTCTTTAGTGGACAAATATAAATTAGTTTATGAATCATAAACAATGCAGAAAATAATACGCCATGCGCCTTTCCTCCATCGGATTCTCTTTCAGTAAAGTATTGCTTAACTACAATTTCCCAAAGTTCCCATCTGTTAGACTTTTCATCCTTGGCGTGGTCTCCCTTAACTTTTTGCCTCTGTTCCCCAGGTTGTTGATGTGTGCTGGACTCTGATTTTGCTGTTTTTGTTACTCTGGGCACTTTACCACTGCTAACCAGTGCTAAAGTGCAAGTGCTCCTGTTTAAATTGTATGTAAGTGGTTCATCCATGATTGGCATATTTGAATTACTAGTAAGTCCCTAGTAATGTGCACTAGAGGTGCCAGGGCCTGTAAATCAAATGCTACTAGTGGGCCTGCAGCACTGGTTGTGCCACCCACATAAGTAGCTCTGTAATCATGTCTCAGACCTGCCCCTGCAGTGTCTGTATGTGTATTTTTACACTGTAAATTCGACTTGGCAAGTGTACCCACTTGCCAGGCCTAAACCTTCCCTTTCCTTACATGTAAGGCACCCCTAAGGTAGGCCCTAGGTAGCCCCAAGGGCAGGGTGCAGTGTATGGATAAGGTAGGACATATAGGCCCTCATTCTGACCCTGGCGGTCGGCGGAGAGACGGCGGTCGGACCGCGAACAGACCGGCGGTATTAAAAATGGCATTCTGACCGCGGCGGTCCCCGCCGCGACCGACCGCTACTTCTCCACTCCGACCGCCGCGGCGGTCATGACCGCGGGGCTGGAGTTTGCGCACTCCGGCCCGGCGGTCGTCCCAAGACCGCCAAGGGTATTATGACCCTGCCTACCGCCGCGGTTTCTTGCGGGCGGGAACCGCCGTGCGAACCATGGCGGTAAGCACTATCGGGGCCAGGGAATTCCTTCCCTGGCACTGATAGGGGTCTCCCCCACCCCCCACTACCCACCCGAGTCCTCCCCCCACACCCTCCACCCCCCTGCCACCCCCCAGAGGTGGTACGAACCCCCTCCCCACCCCCACCCCGACATGCACATACATGTACCCCGACATGCACACACCCCCAACATGCACATATACACCCCCCCTACACACACATACACAACGGGGACACATACCCGCACACATACATGCCGACATGCGCACCTGCCGAACAGCACACATTACCCATAGACACAGCAGCACTCCCCGGCCGCATACACGCACTCACACACCCCCTCTACACACTCACACGCACACCCCCATGCACGCCCACATCACACAACACCCCCCAACCCCCTCCCCTCACGGACGATCAACTTACCTTGTGCGTTGGTCCTCCGGGAGGCGACGGGAGCCATAGGGACGTGACCGCCAACAGAAGACCGCCAACAGAAGACCGCCACACAGAAATGTGGGTCGTAATTCTGTGGGCGGTGTTCTGCTGGCGTGGCGGTGGAGGTTGACCAGTCTCCACTTTCCCGCCGACCGCCAGTGTGGCTGCTGGCGGTTTTCCGGCGGAACGCTCCCAGCGGTCAGAATGCGCACAGCGGCACACCGCCGCGGTCGGCGGTCTTCACCGCGGCGGTAACTCAGCGGTCTTGCGAAAAGACCGCCAGGGTCAGAATGAGGGCCATAGTAATGTGGTTTATATGTCCTGACAGTGAAATACTGCCAATTTCGTTTTCACTGTTGCAAGGTCTGTCTCTCTCTCATAGGATAATATGGGGGCTACCTTTAAATATGATTAAAGTGTAGATTCCCCTAGAGAGTAGATGGACATGTGGAGTTTGGGATCCCTGAACTCACAATTTAAGAATACATCTTTTAGTAAAGTTGATTTTAAGATTGTGCGTTTGGAAATGCCACTTTTAGAAAGTGAGCATTTTCTTGCTTAAACCATTCTGTGACTCTGCCTGGTTTGTGGATTCCCTGTCTGGGTCAGTTTGACAGTTGGGTTGTTTTTCACCTCACACCAGACAGTGACACAAAGGGAGCTGGGGTGTGATCCGCATTTCCTGATTAGCCATCTCTGCTAGGAGGGAGGGGTGGAGTGGTCACTCTCATCTGAAAGGACTGTGCCTGCCTCTGACAATGCTGTCTCCAGCCCCCTGGTGTGTGTCTGAGGCCTTGCCTGGGCAAGGCAGGATTTCACAAGAAGGTGTGAGTCCCCTTTGAAGAAAGGTGACTTCAAAGACTAAAATGGGTATAAGAAGGGCACCCAAACTTACAAACTTTAGAAACACTTCTGGAACCAAGAGGAACCTCTGCCTGGAGAAGAGCTGATAGCTGAGGAACAAGTGCTGCCCTGCCTGTGACTGTGCTTTGTGGAGCTTTCCTGCAGTGCTGCTTCTGCCAGAGTAAGAGGGCAAAGACTGGACTTTGTGTGCCTTCCATCTTGAAGAAGAAATCTCCAAGGGCTTGATGTAGAGCTTGCCTCCTGTTGTTGAAGTCTCAGGGATAGCAAAGACTTCTTCCTGCCAGCACCTGGAGTCTCTGGAGAGACCCCTACTCTGCTCTGTGGTGCCCTTCCAGTTCCTGGGACCCTGAAAGGAGAGGCTGGCAGCCTAAGGACAAAAATACACGCACTGAGCGCCGTGCGGAGAAAAGATCGACGCGAATCCGATCGCGGCTGAGAAAACGACGCGACGCCGGTTCCGCAGCTGAGAAACGACGCCGCAGGAAACGCGACCGAAAAACCGACGCCCGGAGCAGGAGAAACGACGCGCAGCATCGCTGACGGAGGCTGAGAGATCGCACCCTGCGCCGCGGGACTTTCGGATCGTCGTGTGGCTGGCTTTTTCAACGCGCACCGCCGTGCCGAGTTGTTTTCGACGCACACAGCCGTGCAGGGTTACTTTCGACGCCCACCGCCCGTGCGGGGTTATTTTTGACGCAAACCAGGTACATTTTCACGCTAGCAGCGCTAGTGTGGTGTTACAACTACCTAAAGACTCTTTTTATTTTAAACCTTTAAAAAATCATAACTTGACTTGTGTATGTTGGATTTTTGTCGTTTTGGTCTTGTTTTGTCTAGATAAATATTTCCTATTTTTCTAAACTGGTGTTGTGTCATTTTGTAGTGTTTTCATTAAGCTACTGTGTGTGTTGGTACAAATACTTTACGCCCAGCACTCTGAGGTTAAGCCTACTGCTCTGCCAAGCTACCAAGGGGGTAAGCAGGGGTTAGCTGAGGGTGATTCTCTTTTATCCTAACTAGAGTGAGGGTCCTTGCTTGAACAGGGGGTAACCTGACTGTCAACCAGAGACCCCATTTCTAACACCATCCATAAAAAAGTGGCTTATTTAATTGCTCAATTTGTCTTAATCCTGCAAACTGAAGCATGTTTTGTGAACATTAATTTAAAAGGTACCCCTGGTCATCAAATTAACAATTGTATTCCTTACCCAAAAGTAAACACTCGAGAGAAAATAGAACCCCGAGCGAAGGTTTGAGGGACATACATTCTGCGTTTACCTATTATTTCCTACTAAGGAAAAACCCTGTCACCTGAGAAATCCAACGTCCTTTAGCAAGAAGTGAGGAAATCGTTATCTACAGTTAACAAATGCGCCGAAGTAAGATAAAATAATTTAATGAATCGTAAAGAGTGCATTTAAGTGTAATGGCCATGCCAGACATCCCCTTGGGTCCAAATCGAACACTTCCGTCAATAATATTTACAATTGCCATCTTATGTATGTGTGCCATAAAAGTATCCTTAACAGGCACCGCTTCTGCCTTGATCTTGTCCAAGGAATAATACCGGTGTTGTAGATTAAACAGTTGGAATCATATTTCTTGCATGTGTTTTTGTTTGAGTCACCTCGTTAGCAAGGGCATGAGTGAGTCCACTAGGGAACCTGAGTAACCATGAAGCTATGCAGAGGAAATAGAGAAAGAATCACAACAGAAGAAGCAAGTCTAATCTTGAAGAAACGTATAACAGATAAAGATGATTATAAGAACATTTTTGAGGATAATGCTTTGACTCTGATGCTACACACCGCCTACACCGAAAATGCTTCCCTAATGTTATTCTGCGAAAGCTATTGTCTTATATGTCTTTGCTTTTCAGTGTTCATATTTTGGCCATGCAACATACATGTAGTATGACTCTATATAGTAAATAATAGAACTTTGTAGCAGTAGCAGCACCTCCCCCTCCACCTTCTTCCCCTCCCCTCCTCAGCGCCTTGAGACCCTCACGGGTGAGTAGTGCGCTTTACAAGTCCCTGATTGATTGATTGATTGTATGTGGCACTCCTTCACCCTATTTGCTCTTGGGTTCAAGCTTTGCACTTGCCACGCGGTGTGGCACTCGACCATTCACACAGAGTGGTTATTGTTCTTGCTGTCATTCAACAGGGCTAACAAACGGCTGATGTTCATTTTATATTTGCTTTTTATTTGTTGTAGGATGTCCAGCTTGACTGATGGCTTCATTGTCAGACCTGACAGCCTTAGGGTGGTCACCCCTAGCTTTTTGCCGGCCTCTCTCCACTTTTTGGATACTGTTTTTGCTGGCTTTTAGACTGCGCACTTTACCACTGCTAACCAGTGCTAAAGTGCATATGCTCTCTCCCTTTAAACATGCTAACCTTGGATCATACCTGATTGGACTATTTAATTTACTTATAAGTCCCTAGTAATGTGCACTATGGCCCTCATTCTGACCCTGGCGGTCTTTTCGCAAGACCGCTGAGTTACCGCCGCGGTGAAGACCGCCGACCGCGGCGGTGTGCCGCTGTGCGCATTCTGACCGCTGGGAGCGTTCCGCCGGAAAACCGCCAGCAGCCACACTGGCGGTCGGCGGGAAAGTGGAGACTGGTCAACCTCCACCGCCACGCCAGCAGAACACCGCCCACAGAATTACGACCCACATTTCTGTGTGGCGGTCTTCTGTTGGCGGTCTTCTGTTGGCGGTCACGTCCCTATGGCTCCCGTCGCCTCCCGGAGGACCAACGCACAAGGTAAGTTGATCGTCCGTGAGGGGAGGGGGTGGGGGGGTGTTGTGTGATGTGGGCGTGCATGGGGGTGTGAGTGTGAGTGTGTAGAGGGGGTGTGTGAGTGCGTGTATGCGGCCGGGGAGTGCTGCTGTGTCTATGGGTAATGTGTGCTGTTCGGCAGGTGCGCATGTCGGCATGTATGTGTGCGGGTATGTGTCCCCGTTGTGTATGTGTGTGTAGGGGGGGTGTATATGTGCATGTTGGGGGTGTGTGCATGTCGGGGTACATGTATGTGCATGTCGGGGTGGGGGTGGGGAGGGGGTTCGTACCACCTCTGGGGGGTGGCAGGGGGGTGGAGGGTGTGGGGGGAGGACTCGGGTGGGTAGTGGGGGGTGGGGGAGACCCCTATCAGTGCCAGGGAAGGAATTCCCTGGCCCCGATAGTGCTTACCGCCATGGTTCGCACGGCGGTTCCCGCCCGCAAGAAACCGCGGCGGTAGGCAGGGTCATAATACCCTTGGCGGTCTTGGGACGACCGCCGGGCCGGAGTGCGCAAACTCCAGCCCCGCGGTCATGACCGCCGCGGCGGTCGGAGTGGAGAAGTAGCGGTCGGTCGCGGCGGGGACCGCCGCGGTCAGAATGCCATTTTTAATACCGCCGGTCTGTTCGCGGTCCGACCGCCGTCTCTCCGCCGACCGCCAGGGTCAGAATGAGGGCCTATATGTGTCCAGGGCCTGTAGATTAAATGTTACTAGTGGGCCTGCAACACTGGTTGTGCCACTTACTTAAGTAGCCCTTTTACCTTGTCTCAGGCCTGCCATTGCAAGGCCTGTGTGTGCAGTTTCAATGTCACCTCGACTTGGCATTTAAAAGTACTTGCCAAGACTAAACCTCCCCTTTCTCTACATATAAGTCACCCCTAATGTGTGCCCTAGGTAACCCCTAGAGCAAGGTGCTGTGTGGGTGAAAGGCAGGACATGTACCTGTGTAGTTTACATGTCCTGGTAGTGTAAAACTCCTAAATTTGTTTTTACACTACTGTGAGGCCTGCTCCCTTCATAGGCTAACATTGGGCTGCCCTCATACATTATTGAAGTGGTAGCTGCTGATCTGAAAGGAGTAGGAAGGTCATATTTAGTATGGCCAGAATGGTAATACAAAATCCTGTTGACTGGTGAAGTTGGATTTAATATTACTTTTCTAGAAATGCCACTTTTAGAAAGTGAGCATTTCTTTGCACTTAAATCTTTCTGTGCCTTACAATCCACGTCTGGCTGGGTTTAGTTGACAGCTCCTTGTGCATTCACTCAGACACACCCCAAACACAGGGTACTCAGCCTCACTTGAATACATCTGAATTTTGAATGGGTCTTCCTGGGCTGGGAGGGTGGAGGGCCTGCTCTCACACAAAGGACTGCCACACCCCCTAATGGGACCCTGGCAGACAGGATTGAATTGAAAGGGGACCTGGTGCACTTCTTAGCCACTCTTTGAAGTCTCCCCCACTTCAAAGGCACATTTGGGTGTAAAACAGGGCCTCTGCCCTACCACCTCAGACACTTGCTGGAGAAGAAACCTGAACCAGAACCTGCATCCTGCCAAGAAGAACTGCCTGGCTGCTCAAAGGACTCACCTGACTGCTTTCTACAAAGGACTGCTGCCTTGCTGTTGGCCTGCTGCCTTGCTGAACTCTTGTCCTGCTGCAAAAGTGCTCTCCAAGGGCATGGATAGAGCTTGCCTCCTGTTCCCTGAAGTCTCAGGACCAAAAAGACTTCTCTTTTTCAACTGGACGCCTTGTGCGCGAAAAATGCGATGCACAGCTTGCTCTGCGGTGAAAAATTCACCGCACGCCGGTCCGGAAAGACGCCGCTCGATGTGACGCCTGCGGTGCGACCGGAACTTCGACGCACGGCCCGCCTGGACAATGCCGCCCGAATTCCAGAGAGGAAATCGACGCAACGCCTGCCTTGAGGAAGAAAATTCCACGCACAGCCCACCGGAACGACGCGCAGCTGGATAACAAGCCTAGGATTCCACGCACAGACCCTGGGACATCTGGTAATCCTGCGACCCACAGAAGGAGACGGTCCGTGTGCCAGAAAACGATGCACATCTTCCCAGAGTGAAAAATAAAGACGCAAGTCCGTGTGTGAAGGGGCAAAACCGACGCACACACCATTTTTCTTCCCAGAGAACGACGCATGTCTCCCCGCATGGAAAATAACAACGCAAGTCCGTGTGTGATGGGGTGAAACCGACGCACACACCATTTTTCCACGCATCTCGTCCTCTGAGGCCCTCTGGGGAGATTTTCCACTCCAAACCAGGTACTTTGTTCTTGAAAGAGACTTTGGGCCTGATTCTAACTTTGGAGGACGGTGTTAAACCGTCCCAAAAGTGGCGGATATACCACCTACCGTATTACAAGTCCATTATATCCTATGGAACTCGTAATACGGTAGGTGGTAAATCCGCCACTTTTGGGACGGTTTAACACCGTCCTCCAAAGTTAGAATCAGGCCCTTTGTTTGCTTTTTAAAGACTTAAGACACTTTATATCACTTTTCAGTGATATCTCTACAATTTCATGTTGCATCTTGTATCGTTTTGACCTGCAAATATCCAGATAAATATTATATATTTTTCTAAACACTGTGTGGTGTATTTTTGTGGTGCTATATTGTGTTATTGCATGATTTATTGCACAAATACTTTACACATTGCCTTCTAAATTAAGCCTGCCTGCTCAGTGCCAAGCTACCAGAGGGTGGGCACAGGATAATTTGGATTGTGTGTGACGTACCCTGACTAGAGTGAGGGTCCTTGCTGGGACAGGGGGTAACCTGACTGCCAACCAAAGACCCCATTTCTAACACTCATTATGAGTTTGGCAGTCATGAGACTGCCAAAATCACGGTGGTAGTCGTACTGCCGTGGCTTTGAAGGTCTGACCACCAAATTACAACTTTTGTGGTCGGACCACCAAGGACCACTGTCCCCGCCGGGAACATGGTTCCAAACGGCATGACGGCAGTTGGGCTTGCAACCAGCCCTGGTGGTGCTGATCTCAGCACCACCTGGCTGATTACATGGGGAGCCCGCCATGAAAAGGCTGGTGGAAAGGAAGTGCTGGGGCCCGCAGGGGGCCCCTCTAACGCCCTGCACTGCCCACAACTGTGTCATGGGCAGAGCAAGGGCCCCCTGCCCAGCCGAGGCTACCATCCTAACACTGTTCCCACCAGTCAGCCCAGTGGGAACATTGTACTATGCTCAGGGGGAATGACACCGCTTTGGCGGTGGTGTTCTCCTCGTGAATTTGGATGTCCCATGGTGGGAACCCCAAACTCGTAATGAGGCCTTTAGTCTCTCTTGTGCAGCATAGCCACTTACAGTATTCTTGCACAAGTGCTCACTTTCTGTAAACAGGGCTATAGATTTTGCTGTTTTCTTGTCACATATTCTGCTCATTCAGAGACAGAGGTCAAATGTCAGGCTCTGTGCTCCGAGGCAGCATAGTGTTTACTTTTCTTTCTCTGACTTCAAAGTGAGAGGCTTTTTCAAACAAACTGGGGTTGTGAAAGGAAGGCCTTTTTCTAGCACACAACAACATTTAAATGTTTGTAAACAAACTGTGAAAACATATCAGAATGTTTTATTTTAATTCTGAAGTATGCTGGAAACAAACATTTTAATACAATGTAAACAAATCAATACACTAGGTGAAGCCATTTCCACACATTATTGTTTGTAAGTTGCATATTTATATCAATAAAACTATGTTTGTGCAAATATAGTGGTCATTTCAGTTGATTAGGTGTTGTCAGTAAAGGCAGTGCACTAACACATCATGCATACTCAACTTTGTGCCACTCCACTCTATGGAACTCTACTCCACTCATGCCATGCTATGCCCCTCCACTGTACAAAACACTATACCACTCTATGCCACTCTACTTTCATCACTCCACTCTCACCACTCTACTCCACGTTACACCACTCCACTCTATGCCACTCCACTCTACAACACACTACTCTACTGTGCTCCACTCTATGCCACTTCACTCTACAACACTCTACTTCACTCTATGCAACTCCACTCTATGGCACTCCACTATAGGACACCCCACTTTATGAGAATCTACTCTATGATACTCTACAACACTCTACTCCACTCTACACCACTCTACACCACTCCACTCTATGACACTCTACTCTTCTCCACATCCCTCCACGCTATGCCCCTCCACTCTACGACACTCTATTCCACTCCATGCGACTTTACACAACACCCTCTATGCCATTCCACGTCACTTTACTCCACTTGATGCCACTCCACTCCACTCCACGCCATCCCATTCTATGACAATCAGTGCCACTCCGCTCCACAACACTTTACTCCACTGTATGTCCCTCCACTTTATGCCCCTCCACTCTATGCCACTCTACACCACTCTACTCTACACCATTCCTTTCTACTGCACTCCACTCTACTCTATTCCACTCTAGTCCCACTACTCCACTCTACACCACTCCACTCTACTTCTGTCCACTCTACTCACTCTACACAACTCTACCCTACTCCATGACACTTAATTCTACACGATTGTACTCTATACCACTCTATTCTCTGACATCTATTCTACGCAACTCTACTCTACAACACTCCGCCCATGACACTCCAATTTACAGCACTCTTCTCTACTCTATGCCACTGCACTACAACACCACAAAACTCCTCTTCACTCTATGCCACTCCACACCCTCCACTCATCTCTACACCACTTCTCTGTATGACAATCTACTCCACTATATGACACTTCACTCTATGACACTCAACTCCACACCACTCTTCTCTACACCACTAACTTTAAGCCATGCTGTACAGCAGCCACATTGGTGTACAACACGATTAAAACCCATTGGCAAAGACAATAGCCCTTGCATAGGTGAGACCTATTGGCTTTGCCAATTCTTGATTCCTATAAGAACCATGCTTGGCTGCACGTGAGTCCACCCATTCTGTCAGTCCAGCCCTGCAGGGCTCTATTGAACACCAGGCCACCATGACCTGCAGTCTGCTTCCCTGCAGTGCACAACTACCAGTTCTGGTTTCAGCTGCAAACCTTGAGATTAATTTATGTGCCAATTACTGTTGTAAAATGCCATATATTATAACTTATAACTGTACTTCCAGTGTGCTAGTGTGGGCTAATCCAAAATGTATATTACACATACAAAGGCTGAAAAATGCAGTCCAAACCCAAGCAATAGCTGGAGTAAACTGAAAAAACCCTTTCTATGAATTTGCATGGGGGGATTCTTAATATTGATAGCAGAACACCAAGTGTACTGCATAT
Source organism: Pleurodeles waltl (assembly GCF_031143425.1). Classification (NCBI taxonomy): domain Eukaryota; kingdom Metazoa; phylum Chordata; class Amphibia; order Caudata; family Salamandridae; genus Pleurodeles; species Pleurodeles waltl. Next base: position 261,790,730 of record NC_090436.1, on the reverse strand, counting down.
TGATGTCATAACATTGTGGGTACCACAATATTAACATTTTGCATATCAGTGGAAAGTATGCTTTCTTCTTTAAACGTAATATTGAAGAGTTAAATATGTATTACTTAAATCTTGTTTTTAATATCAATTCTATATTTTTAAATGTGTTTATATTTGATAAATTTGAACCCTTCAATGTCCAACATGTTCCTTGATGTTTGAAGCAGGAATAGTAACTGTGACCACCCCCCCACTGTAAATAAATCTGACCTTTTCAGCTTCCAGTGCTTACCACAATGTTGCTTAATTTGGGGTGGGGGTAATAAACCTCACCCCCATGTCAACACTTTCCCTTTGGTGCTCAGTTTGGAATTGGAATAGAAATAGTGTCCAACGCCTTCCCCAATGTATCCAATTCTTTTTATAATGTTGCTCAGTTTGGAGTGAGAATAGTAAATCTGACCCCTCCAGACTCCAATACTTTCCTAATGTTTGATTTTCTTGGTCTGTGCATAGTAAATCTAACCCCTCCAGAGTTAAACATTTCCCCAAGTTTTTTTCCCTTTGGGATTGGAATAGTAAATCTGACACCCCCTCTGTCCCAAGAATCTAACACTTTCCTCATTGCTGCTGAGTTTGGAGTGGGAACAGTAATCTGACCCCTCCAGAGTCCAACGTTTCCCTCAGTGTTGCCTAGTTTGTAATGGAAATAGTATATCCCCCCCACCAATGAAACAACAGTTTCCCCAATGTTGCTTAATTTGGAGTTGAAATACTGAATCTGCTCTTCTCCCTAAGACTCAAACGCTTTCCGCAATGTTGATCCGTTTTAAGTGAGAGTAGTATATCTGACTCTGCCACAAATACACATTCATTTTTCAATATTTAAATTTAGTACCTAATTGTTTTGCATCTTTGTAGATTTATAATTCAATAATTTAAATGTCTAAAATTTACAAAAATTGTATCTGTTAAGATATGCAATTTAAAAGTTTAAAAAATCTTAATTTTCTAAATTGATATATGCTGTGGAAACAAATAATGTTTAATAAATAATTCAGATAATGTTTTTAGTCATTGTAAATTGAAGTATATATTTCTAATGAGTAATTACAATATACATTTATTCTAATTGTCTAAATTATATTTTTAAAAAGTTTGTAAATTAAGTCGAATTCAATTCATTTAATATTTTAGCAATCAATATTTTATTGTTTTTTTGCTTTATATTTTGATTCTCAACATTTTTGTTATTTTTTAATGATCATTTTAAAATTCAATATTAATGTAATCTATAAATATAGAATAGACATTTTCTACTTGTAGACATTTTTGTTGGTCAGTAATTTGGGATTCAATGTTTTGTGGTTTAATAAGTATAATATTGTTGAGATTATGGTTTTCTTTGTTTTGTCTTTAATATGTTCTATGTTGATATTTTTGTAGTTGATATTCAATAGTACAGTCAACTTATCATATGTGTATAGTATTTCTCTGGTGCAAACCTAGCCAGAAGGCAATGGAGTGTTGCGCAGGGTCAAACACAAGCCAAAAGTCAACATATCATAGGAGTTGGAGGTGGGTTGTGGATGGTTAAAGTATTGTAATGTAGATTTCTTTAAAGGGCTGAGTCTTCAATTCTTTCCTAAATTGGAGCAGTGCTGGGGCACTCCTGATGGATATGAGTATGCAGAGAGCCGCCAGGGATGGTGAACTTGTCAGCATGCATGTGCTAGTCATGAAGGCTTTGTAAATGATGCAGCTGGTTTTGAAGATAATGGCCCTCATTCTGACCTTGGCGGGCGGCGGAGGCCGCCCGCCAAAGTCCCGCCGTCAGGTTACCGTTCCGCGGTCGAAAGACCGCGGCGGTAATTCTGACTTTCCCGCTGGGCTGGCGGGCGGGCGGTCGCCTTCAGTCCGCCCGCCAGCCCAGCGGGAAAGAGGCTTCCACGATGAAGCCGGCTCGGAATCGAGCCGGCGGAGTGGAAGCTGTGCGACGGGTGCAGTTGCACCCGTCGCGTATTTCACTGTCTGCGCAGCAGACAGTGAAATACATTTAGGGGCCCTCTTACGGGGGCCCCTGCAATGCCCATGCCAGTGCCCCGCGAACCCCCCTACCGCCATCCGGATCCTGGATGGCGGTAGGGGGGATCGGAATCCCCTCGGCGGCGCAGCAAGCTGCGCCGCCTTGGAGGATTCAATGGGGCGGCGGTACACTGGCGGGAGACCGCCAGTGTTGCCGGTCCTACCGCGGCTTTACCGCCGCGTTCGGAATCCCCATTGGAGCACCGCCGGCCTGTCGGCGGTGCTCCCGCGGTCCTCCGCCCTGGCGGTCTTTGACCGCCAGGGTCAGAATGACCGCCAATGTGTGCTATTAAGGGGAGCCAATGGAGTTCCCTCAGAATGGGATTGATGTCATGATAATGCTCTCAGGCCTTGGGTGAGATGTGCTGCAGCATGTAGGATGCCCTGTTGTGGTTGACTCTTTGGAGCCTGGTAGGCAATGGGACAGGGAGTTTCCACCATCCCATATGCAAGAGTACTTTGTCTTGAACAGTAGGTGTACAGTTTCTTTATTGAAGACACAGTTTCACTTTCTTTAGAACAGAGTGCTGGAGTCACCCATGTGAACAAACCATTGTCAGTTGGCGAGGTAGGGACAGAACCAGTGAAGGGCATTGCTGGTGATTTGCATTTGAGACTTCATTGTGCACATGAGGGTGGGATTGTTGGTAGTGTTAAAAGCACCTGAGAGGTAAAGCATGATAAGAAGGAAGGGGTTATTTTAATCAGCGACCAAGAGGTACTTGTCTATGATGCGTAAGTTAGGCGATTCCATGTTTCGACATAATCTGAAGCCAGACTGGTAGTTGTCCAAAGGATGGTTAGCTCTGATGAGATCTTGCAGTTGAACATGGAGTCTTTTTCAATAAAATCTGGCAAAACAGCTGCCTCTAGACAAAACAAAAAAATATAGATGACATTGCATCTTATTTTATTTGTAATCCTTCTGTCAGTAACACATTATTTATAACTGGCATATTTCTGTTATTCCCTTAAGAAAGAGTACGATTGACACATCATGGCCCAGAATTTCTTTTAGCCCTTGCCTTCAACACAGCTTTAGCTGTCTGGTGAATGCTAGTGTGGTCACAAATTTCAGCAAGAATGTGTGTGTTCTACAGATAAAATCACAAATATGGGGCTTCTGTCTATACAACAAAAAGCAAATGCCCCTGATGAACAGGTGGTTTTGTCCCTGAAGCAAAGGGATGATTCTCCTTGCACCCCAGTGCTGTTTCTCACTGAATATCTTTAACATTCCTCTCCTTTCTTAACTTGCTCTGCTATGACTTGCATAGGATTGCCGGGCAAGAAAGATCATTGGCTCTTTCACTGTCCACTTGGTGGTTTTTTGGCTGATTTATCACCAGGAAAGGTTTCTAACAGCTGACCCAGTTGACACTAAGATGTAACAAAGTGGTGCTGATTCCAGTCTACAATCCAGGGACTGGCTTTTCTCCATAATACTATTCCTGTGGTGGAGACAGTAGTACACCGGGGCCTCCACTCGAATTGGCACATGTCCACAAATCAGAAGATTGTTAATGTCCATCTGATTTGGATCTTAAGTTCTGTTTCCCTTGTTCACAATGTAAGAAAATCCTTTAATTCAGGATTAGGGCTTTATCTATAAATTCTGTGTCTCAAATTGAAAATACTGGTTTATATGGGTTATATGTGAATAATGTAATTACATAAGAACCAATGTCTTAAAGGTGATCTCCGTAGTAAGATGCCACCACCTCCATCACCTATATGGGCCTGTAATTTGGCTCAACGTGACCCCAGACACACAATATTGTTCTAGGCAGAGGATGCAAGCTTGAGATGATTTTGATGCATTACATAAAGCCTTCACAGTATGTTCTAGTGTTCCATGAAATTGGTTACAAACTACATGAAATGGCAATGATCTCAAAATTACCAAGCACTCGCAAAGCCAATAGGTTAGGCCTTGGCAAACCTGTAATGATTTTTATGTATTTACTTGTTAAAACCATATACAATAGGCATTAAATGTGTAAAGTAATAACAAGTGAAAATACCACCCTCTAAATCTGGCAAAAATAATTCCATAGTAAATTTTAAAAAGTTACATGAAAGCAGTTATAGGCTCACTAGCCATGTCACAGAAGTGGACTCCATTTTAGCAAATATACACAAAGTCACATGCAAAATGACTTCTCTGACAGTGGAGAGAGTCAGCTATCCTACGCTGTGATAGATGGAAGTAAACTGTGAATGACATATCAACAGATTATAGGATGAAGAGGTCTGACCGGATACATTAGTGTCATTGTTTATGAATGATAACAACGTAAATAAATTACTAAGGGGGTCATTACGACCCTGGCGGACGGCGGAGAAGCGGTGGTAAGACCGCCAACAGGCTGGCGGTAAAATTTTTGCAATTATGACCATGGAGGTTACCGCCATGGTCATCCGCCACTTCTCTGTTCCGCCCGCTGGGCTGGAGACCTGGGTCTCCAGCCCGGCGGTCGTCACTATACCGCCGGCGGTATTTTGACCCGGCTGACTGCCATGGATTTCATGCGGTTTGGAACTGCCATGAAATCCATGGCGGTAAGCACTATCAGTGCCAGGGAATTCCACCCCTCACCCCCACCCCGACTCCTTCCCCTACACCCCCCACAACCCCTGCCACCCCCCAAAGGTGGCAGAACCCCCCTCCCCACCCCTGCCCCCAACATCACATCACTCATACACACCTGGTGCACGCAGGCACCACCAACACACATACACGCACACACACCGACATACATGCCAACAGCCACACACACAGTCAGACACGCACACCCACATTCAAACATACACGCACACATCCATACAGACATACCTACAGACATACACGCACTCATTCCCAAACACACAACACCCCCGCAAGCATACACGCACTCACACACCCCCTCTACACACGCACACCCCCATGCACGCACACAACACAACCCCCCCCACCCCCCTCCCCTAACGGACGATCAACTTACCTGGTCCGTTGATCCTCCGGGAGGGGACAGGATCCATGGGGTCTGCTCCACCGACACCACACCGTCAACAGAACACCGCCACGCTGAATCACAGGACGTGATTAGGTGGGCGGTGTTCTGTTGACGTGGCGGTGGAGGTGGAGCAACCTCCACTTCCCCGCCGACCGCCAGTATGGCTGTTGGCGGCTCTCCGTCCGAAAAAGGACAGACGGCTGCCAACAGTCATAATACGCCGAGCGGAAAACCGCCACGACTGGCGGTCTTCAGCACGCCGGTCACTCTGCGGTCTTGCCAAAAGACCTCCGAGGTCAAAATGACCCCCTAAATCTGTTACAGCATGGATGACAATGTCCTTGGCAATATCTTGTAAACTTAGTATGTTTCTAGAGATTACCTGTGTCTAATTATTTTCTGTATTGTGATGAATATATTTTTCTTCTAACTAAACCCTAGAAGTAATACAATCTACATTTACACTTCTTTTAAACAAACCATTATAAACGTGTATGAATACGTCATGGGACTCCTGTTTCATCATGAGAAAGGGAATTTACCTAAGGCATACAACAAATTTACAAAAATGTTTTCTTCCTCAGTGCAACTTTTACCATCAGCACATTTTTTGTGAAGGATGTGCCCTCATGAGACTGATTTATTATTTGCTCAGGGCAACTACCTACCTTAAAGAATAATCACAACTCTTATCAGGGTGAACGCTTAAAGTCACCAAATAAACCTGTGCTCAGCCCTCGACTAGTTGTGGCACAGAGCAGACATGCTGAACTTAGGTTAATGTTTTTGCCATCCCAAAACAGTAATAAAATCAAAACACCAAGTAATAAAAATCCCAAATTGAATTAGGCGAATATAGAACAACTTGATGACCAAAATGACACCTGTTAGAATTGGCATCCTTGGCTTGGTGTCCCCTAACTTTTTGCCCATGTTCCCCAGAATATTGATGTATGTTGGACTCTGTTTTTACTGTTTTTGATACTCTGAGCACTGTACCACTGCTAACCAGTGCTAAAATCCAAGTTCTCCTGTGTAAAATGTATGCATAAGTGGCTATCCAGTAAGACCCTAGTAGAGTGCACTAGAGGTGGCCAGGGCCTGTAACTCAAATGCTACTAGTGGGCCTGCAGCACTGGTTGTGCACTGGTTGTGCCACCCAGATTAGTAGCCCTGTAACCATGGCTCAGATCTACCACTGCAGTGTCTGTGTGTGCAGTTGTACACTGCCAATTGGACTTGGCAAGTGTACTCACTTGCCAGGCCTAAACCTCACCTTTCTATACATTTAAGGCACCCCTAAGGTAGGCCCTAGGTAGCCCCATAGGCAGAGTGCAGTGTATGTTAAAAGGTGGACATGTACTGGTGTGTTTTACATGTCCTGACAGTGAAGAACTGCCAAATTCATTTTTCACTATTGCAAGGCTTATCTCTCTCATACCTTAACATGGGGGCTGCCTTTAAATATTATTAAAGTGCAGATTCCCTTCAAGAACAGATAGAAATATGGAGTTTGGGGTCTTGGAGCTCACAATTTACAAAAACATCTCTTAGTGAAGTTGGTTTTTGGAATGCGAGTTTGAAAAGGCCACTTTTAGAAAGTAGGCATTTTCTTGCTTTAACCATTCTGTGACTCTGTTTGTGGATTACTTGTCTGGCTCAGTTTGACAGTTGGGCTGTTTGCACCTCTCCTCTAGACAGTGACACAAAGGGAGCTGGGGTATAGCCTGCATATCCTGATGAGCCATGTGTGCTAGGAGCTCAGCGAGGAGTGGTCACTCGCACCTGAAAGGGCTGTGCCTGCCCTCACACAATGCAGTCTCCAACCCCCTGGTGTGTGTCTGGGGCCTGGCCTGAGCAAGGCAGGATCTTGTGAACAACAGAGACGTTCCTATGAAGTAGGCCTACTTCAAAAGCAGACAGTGGTATAGGTATTGGACCAAAACCCCTGAAAATTAGATTACTTCAAGGATTCAAGAGGAACCTCTGCCTGGAGATGAGCTGAGGAGAAGTGATGCCCTGGCCTGTGACTGTGCTTTGTTGGGCTATCCTGCAGTGCTGTTTCTGCCTGTGCGAGGGGACAGAGACTGGACCTTGTTTTGCATTCCTGCTTGAGAGGTATCCCCAAGAGCTTGGAGTAGAGCTTGCCTCCTGTTTTGAAGCCTCAGGGACAGCAAAGGCTTCACCACCCAGTTCGAGTCGGCCTGCTATGGACTCTAGTTTGCCAGAGTGTTCCATTCCAGCTCATGGGCCCCTGGAAATGAATTTCTGGAGAAAAACCTGTCTAATGCCGCTGGATGCCACCGTGTGACTTCATAAAGGATGCAACACCGCCTGTCCCCAGGCTGTGGACCTACCAGAAGTGTGATGACCCTGATGACTCTACAGGCTTCGCGTCGATGCAGCCGCTGATCCTGCCTGACTTTGCTGACTTCTGAGTGTCGTAAGTCCGATATTCGTGACATCTGACAACATCGCAGCGCCGGCGGCCCTGCCACATCATCGTGACCCCGTGAGGTCGCCCCGCAGCATTGTGACTTCACCGGACTTCGTGGCTGCCGTAACCAAGGAACAAACCTTACAGCCAACGCCACTTCACCTCCAACGCTCTGCAGTAAGGACCTGATGCCGCTGCACAATGCCTCTGCCTTTCTGCCCCGTAGCACCAGAACCAACGCCGCATCAGATCCAGCAAAGCCTCATCCCCGACTTCATACACTGGCCTGTTTCCTACTTGTTTGCTAAGGCACTGTACCTGGTGGTTGAATGACTCCGTAAACGGTGCCAGTGGTGTCGCATTGTAGGAAATGACTCTGTTGCGATGCCGCTTAATACCAACTTGCAGCATTTGTGCCTATAGGCATTATTTTTTGTGCTTTTAAGTGCTAAATTCATATTTTTAACTGTTTTGTGGCTCACTCTATTACTGTGTGTGTTTCTACAAATACTTAACACATTATCTCGGAAGTTAGCCTGCCTGCTCGTGCCAAGCTACCAAGGGTGTAAGCGGGAGTTAACTTAGTGTGATTCTCCTTTATCCTGACAGTGAAAGTTTGGAAGTTTAACAGTTTGAAAACACAGAAAGGACTTTGCCACTTTTCTGAAAATAAAAATTGATATTTCTTCTAAGTCCGAGAAAAACATGTGAGTACACTTCTAAACCCCCCAGGGCCTCAAGGGAGTATCTGGCAGAGGCCAACAGCATAGACCAGTTGAAGTCCATTTGCCGCTGGTCAGCTGGGCACTTCTGGAAAAAAAGCTCTTTTGACGGATGTTGTGTTCAAGTAACCACACATGAGGCCGGCCAACTGACACCTGGCATCTACTACTTTGTCCTGGGTACAACAAGAAACAGGTCCAGTCCTTCAGCACTCCTCTTAGGCCACAGACAAAGGTCCATTTGTCTTCTGTTCTTCTGCAGAAATAGAAAGTGTACTGATGAGATGACTTGGGTGCCACATTTTTGCCTAGTATTATCTAATGAGTAGGGATGACGCCATGGCACATCATAAATAAAACTATACATTTGTGCTCTGAAGCATGCAGGTGTGTAGGGGAGTACATTATCATAATCACTAGTGTCCTTTCACATTTAACGCTAACATCCAGGCAAAATAGCCACTGTATCCACATCAAACTAGGAGAAAGATTTCTGGTAGGACAAAGGATGGATTCTCCAAGCACCCAGACAGGGGATGCACAAGAATTGTCCCGGCATCTTGTTCTCTCCCTTTCAAGTGTGTTAATGTGTTACATGAAGCTCAATAGACCTGTCATACAGGATTTGACACTGTGGTGTCAACAGAATGCCTACAACCCCAACCCTATATATTCTATTGAGCTCATTCTATTGTGTGCTCCCTGGTAGAATTTCACACCTCTTTTACACCTGTTCCCGGGCTGTGCACAGGGTCGGAGTTGGCAGAGGTTAATGTTTATTAGCCTTCTGAAACCTCAAGTGCATAAAGGGTAACATTCTAAAAGTTAGTTTTGTTAAAAAGTATTAAGAATCTGACCTCATCATTGAATTCAAGTTTTAATAACTATCACAATAGTGGTTTAATTATTTTCCTAGCTAGTCCCTTTCCTGAGTTGGCTGCATTGTTAATTAAACTGCACCCTGGTTTTCTACATAGGACAGCTAGGCCTGCCACAACTAAAATGGCCTTTTGGGCCTTGTCACTGTAATATTAATCTTCTGCCTATTTCAGTTTTAAATACTATGCAGCCTTCCTTGTGGGGTGCAAGGCCTTCAATGGGGTAACTGACTAATATTTAAAAGGCAGGTCTTTACCTGTCAAAAAGAATTATTTTGATAGGTCGCACTGCAGGCTTTTTACAGCAGCAGTCAGGCTACCCAGGGTAGGCCTGTAACCACGTTTGCAATGTCACTGTACCGTATGGCACAAGAGTTGCTGCAGTCCACAAGTGGTGTTTAACTTGAGTGTACTTTCCACACCATCTACTAGGGACTTACAGGCAAGTTAAATATGCCATTGAGAAATAATCCAATTTACCTGTGTTTAAAGGGAGAGCTCAGGCACTCCTAGTTATCATGGTTAAAGTGCACAGAGTTCTAAAACCATTAAAAAATGGGATACAGCAAAAGGTGAAACTTTTTAGCATACCAAGGCAGAAAAAGCAGATTTTATATACTGTTTTTCCCTTTCATATGTAATCCTTCCTCTTCCCTTACTTTCTCTTTTCTTACCTTCCCCTGATCTGATTTAGATTCAGATGGGTATGGAAAAATTACAACTTGCAGATGAAGTGGTAAATGCTTTGTCAGGGGATTCTCTTATGAGGAGATCCTACAAAATAAGGTTTACCACTTCCTCCAATATATATCACAGTATTTTCTGTTGCCTCCCAACTCAAGAATCTTCTTAGTGGCCACACATTCTTTGTGTAGTCGTCAACCTATGGAATGACGTCCCTCTGTATCTGAGATTAGAACTCTACTGTACACCCTTCTGCAAAAGGTTAAAACTTCAGGCTCCTATTGCACCAGTGCTGCAAACATTATGGCATTGAGCATTCAATAAAATATAGCGTTCTATTCTACTGCAAAAAAGAGAAGCTAATCTGTAAACAATGCAACTATTGTGTTGTTTTCTATGACACAGAGTGAATGTGTAAATGCTTTGATTTATGCGATTCCAAATGCACTGAGGATCATATTTACAAAGAGATCACACAAAGCAGTGCAGCAGGAAAAATTACTGCACTGCGTTGCGTGAACAGGAGAGAGCAGACCTGAAGCATATCTACTTCCATAAGAAGCAACACAGTTCTGCTCTATCCCTGTGCTGGAAGACGTTTGGCTGCCTTGCACTAAAGCAGGCACCCTTGTTCTATAGGGCTCCCTTTTTTGTGTATGTGCTGTTGAATGCAGTAAGCATAAAAAGAGGAAAAACGAGAAGAAATTAGCACATTTCTCGTTGTTACACCAGCCTCAGCGAGGTGCAGGATTTTGACGCAAACCTCACTCAACAATTCTTTGTAGATAGGGATTTGCATCAAAGCCCAAGGGGGTTTCGTGTGAATACCCATGCTCCACCCAATGGAATACCCCTATGAAGCAAAGAAATACAAGGCAGTTCATTGCACTATTTTATTTTGGATTGCATATCCAAATGTAATCGGAGCAAAAGACTTTGCATCAGATTGCATTAAAAAAGACACAAACTATTCGTAGATCTAGGTAAGACTTCAAATGCACATCTTTCTTGAAGTAGTGTTTGAACCACATGTACAAAACTAAGGCACAGATTCTGGAAGCACTAGCATCATATTAGTGCCATTTGTTTTATGGTAATGTGGTGTTCCGCTTCAAAAATCGCTCGCATATTTACAAAGTGGGGCAATGCATGCATTGTGACACTTTGTAACCCTTTGTGCTGCGTTATGCATGCACCATGCATAATATATGGAATGAGGGTGTTATCCTATTAGGGGGACCACAAAAATGGCTCAGTGGAATCTAAGAGATTCCACAACATCATTTTTTGCAGCTACTTTTGCTCAGAGCAGGCATTAAAAAGGGGCACACCGTTGATTACAAGGGGCCCCTATGTACTGTTCTACTGTTCAGGGTTAGCGCCAAAATGTTGGCGCTAACCCTAAACAGTATATCAATAGCATTAAACATTTAGCCCATTACCATGTGCCATGGTGTGCCTTATTTTAAATACGGCGCATATATGGTGGTGGGAGGGGGCCACTAAGGGGTGCAAGAAAAGTGAAGCTGCACTGGGTGCAGCACCACTTTTCTTGGATCTGCCCCTGAGTACATTATTTATATTTGATTGGGAATGGAAAATCCTTAGTTTTGGGGCATAATTGGTAAGTCCTCTATTAAAAAATATTTTATGTACACTGATGTAAACTCCTCAGGTGGAATCACCTCACCATAATATTGTTATGGCAGAGATAATTCACCATAAGCACTTACTCTTTGTGTTTTGTAACCTCATATGAAGGGCATAAAGAGAACTTTCCCACATTCACACAGAAAACCTTAACACTTTGAAGACGTCCACAAACATTGCTAATAAATGTAGACACAACAGGCCACCAGACGCTGTCAGTTTTATTGGGATAATAAATGTGCCACAACCCAGAACACATAGGAGCATTTACTAGGCCTGCTGTGTGACCAGGCTACTGTACAACAAATCCTGAGAGTTGAAACAAGAGTGCAATAGGTTCCAGGATAGCAAGTCACCTTGCTGCACTGCATCACAGGGAACAGAACTTATTTAAAAGAATGCGGTGCATTCCTACCTTTATCCTTGCACTGGGGCAGTTTTGGCAGCCTAGCGCCAACAGAAGCAGCCCTCCACCATGTTGCAAGGGTACCTCTATTGTAAGAAGGATTGGTTCAGTGCAGGAAGGGAGAACTTCCTGCACAACAACTATCCCCTGAGGCATTTCCCTCCTTCTATGTGTGCTGCACAATGCATCACACATAGGAAGAGAAAGAAATGAGGAGAAGTAAAGATATTTCTCCTTGTTACGCCTCACCTGGGAAGGCGTAGCATTTTGGCACATTCTCAGATCTACCACTTTTGATAAATCTGTAAATGCGTCAAAATCCATGGATGTTGCCTGGGAATACCCACACAGCACCCATGGAATGCCTCCCTGGGGCAGAAACGTAATGCGGCAATTTGCGCTGCGTTGCTTTGCTCCAGATTTATGAAAGGGACCTTGCTAAGCCTCATAAATTGCATTTTTGAGTTGCGTCACACATGCACCATGTTGTGTCATGCAAGTGCGATGCAACTGGGATCATAAATATGGCCCACAATATTTATTTTTGCTCCGTCAATGGATATGCCCCAGTGCATAATACAAAGGTGAACTTTAACTCATCAGTATTGTGCTTCACAGGGAACTAGTTTTTGCCATAATACACATACGTGCCTGTCATAAAAGATTTTCCATCTCCATTACTTTAGAACTAGCAATTACATTTTCAATGAAGTTTGTAAATGAGATTTCAAGTGTTTGTGTATATTTGTGTAAATGTGCCAATTTTGATTTCCTCGCCATGCTTGCATATGTTATGTCCCCCGAGGTCTCGTCTCAGAAAATAAATGGTATTTGCAGTACCTCTAAAGATGAGCATATCTAAATATCGCCAACTATTTTAATTATTTTGGGGTTTATCAATAATTTTCAAATTAGCTGACCTTTGACTGAACTGAGTTGAGCCAGAAATCCCAAAGCAATACCATTAACATGATTCCATCAGAATAACTGATCAAAAACAGCCTTTTCTACCTCCTGCATTCTCAGATGGAGGATGAGCAAAATGTCAACATTTTGTAATCCTTTCACACCTTAACATACAAGAGAATTTTCACTTAAAAGAAAACAGTGCTTTCCTCATGAGATGCCGTACCTAACAACATTTTGTCATTCAAATATTCGCTTATTTTAGACCTACAGCAAAAAACAGTTGTGTTAATATTATCAATTATCAGACTTGTGCAATATGTTGCCAATTCTGTAGGGGCAGTAGCAAGTCATTATGAACTTTGGCTAGTTTCCTGAGGCCAGATTATCAATCAATGCCCAATATCTGCACCTACAGGACTAAGACCTCCATTGGCAAAAGAATTATGCCTTTCATAAAGTATTAAGTTTTCAAAAAAAGTTTACGTTTATGAAATCTTTTATACCCGTGATAAACTAATTTTCCTTTTTTGTCCACAAGGAAATATTTTTCTCCTTGGAGAAGCACCTTGTCCTGCACAAATGTTAGGGATATTCCACCTCAACATGAATTGGCATATATTCTTTCCCTTGTCAGGAATATATTTTTTGACATTCTCTCCTGAGGAGTTTGCGAATATTTATTAACACATAAATTGTGTGGGTGCGCCCAAACTGACAGTCATTCCAGTCCACTCCTGCTCCCTTGAGTAGATTTACTCACTTAAAAAAATCATCTGAGTAAATCCATTAGTGAGTGGAAAACCAGCTTTTAAAGATTCCAAAATTCCTTTTCACACGTACAGAAGGCTGTACCTATATTTTAGTAAGCCCATCTTAAACATGCAAAGATCTTTGCAACCGAGTCCCTGTTGAAAAAAGCTGTTAATATTAATCAGACTGTCTTAATCATGCCTTTGGGCAGTTTTCGCTGCCTTGCACGTGCATACATGTACGCACACACAACATTGGGACACAGTCAGTGACGCAGTCTACTTAGTGTAAAAGGCCATTTATTTAAGACAGGATTGCATCTTATACACAACATTTAGAGTTATCAAACAAATTCCAGTTTTAGAAACCCCCACCCTTTTAGCTTCTCCTCAATCATCCTTTTCACCCATTCCTTTACTTTTCACTTCTGTTCCCTCACACTTCTCCTTTCATGCTCTACCTGCTTCAGGCATCCCCCACACTCTCATCCTTCACCTGCTTCTTTTACCCCCCCCGGAAGGGTGGCCAGGGGTGCATCTGACTCTACACCCTCCCCCATCAACTGCACCAAGCACAAACACTTTTGGCGTTTTGTTGCCCCACCAGCAAAACCCACTGCAACATAGCATAATTTAGACCTTTTCTCTTAGCCACATCTTCTCTCCCCACAAGTCACCCATAATTACCCTGGGCTCCGTAAGATAATAAGCATTGCCAAACTCGGACAGCTGCACACCATCAGCTCTGAACAGCCCCACCTCTTCTTCTGTAATTTCCTCATGTTTCAGAACCTTAATATCATGTACCCAACAGAAAACCCACATCACCTGATTGAGCTTTCTCTGAGCCATTTCCATGACTACATGCTTCATTGCCCCTTTCCAATTTGGTCACAGCACAAACTCCGTCCAGACCAAGCAAGTGCCGTGCAATTTTTGCAGGAGCAATTCCAAGTGATGTTGGAGATGTTGCAGTGGAGTGAGCCCTGACAGCCGCACCAGATCATTCTCCCCAAGGTGTATTAACAGAAGATCAGGACAACCCCAATTTGGCATGATAGGCGTTAGAAAAGGAATTAAATTTCCACACCTCATGATGCTCTTTCCCCACCAAAAAACATCATGCTGGCTACTAGGCAGTCATTAGGCACATCCATAAATCTGCCTCTCCACAAATTTCGCAGTCCAGTGGATTAATCATGAATACCCGACCACCCATGTGACCATTTTCGCCCTCCTGGGACCAGACACGCAACCTGCAAAGATAAACTGTAATACCACCTTTGACAAATCCCCAACTCTTGTATGCGAGCCCTTGCAAACAACCCTAACCCCATTCCCTGCTGGCCGAACTTCAAGCCGCCATTTAGCGCTCATAGTATCTAGATCTCTACCTCCCAATCCTTTTAATCTGTGCCCAGCCCAATCCTAAATGTGCCGCAGCTGTAGCTGCCCATATTCTGAAAGAATGCGTGCCATAACCTGGCGCCTGCCTGCCTATCCATCGCAAAACCATCCATAACACCAGTAACAACTTGAAGGCTGTGAGCTTTTTGCCGTTTGAGTGGCTAAATACCCCCCCAACTGTCGTCCTCTGTGCTTGAATACCCAACCCCTACAGACCCGGGCAAGCCACTGCATTCCGTCCCTTTTCCAATCAAACCCATTTTCCTTTCCCTAGCTGATCGGTTTTAGACCGTCTGAGCCATATGCCCAAACACTCCCCAGGGATACAAACTTCTTCCACTTTCATACCCACTGATTTGCCTATGCCCAAAAGCTCAGACACCTGAAATGCCCCAAAAAACATCCACACCATGCATAAACAAAACAAAGCCAGCCAGCTCATATGCATCTGCACAACATACCGGTAAAACATGCAATAATTCCAATAATATCTCAACTGTGATTGGTTCCCTCACTGCCTTAACTTGCACTGCTCTGACCCAACCTTTCAACATTTTTCCCAACAGGTCCTCCCTTGCTGGATCACAATCAAAAAACAACTTCCCATAAAAGGACACCCCTGCCATCTTTCCCCCAATCGTGGTGGGCGATAAACCCTTTCGCATCAAGAAAAGTACAAAATGTAACATGCGTAACTCAAGCGCTTTGTTGTCCTGTAACCAGAAATTCCCCACAAAACTTTCAAAACTCTGAAACTCCAACCATGCCAGTCGGTAGCTCCTCTGAGTGGATTCTGCTAATGACATCTCCACCAGCCCAGTTATCATCATGCCCCCTACTCCCAAATGTCTTCCGGGACCGCTGTCTTGTTCTGTTCTGCTCCTGGTGCCAAACAGCGAAACCATTGCCACTGTGAATGAGACAAGGAATCTGCAATCGCGCTGTACACCCCAGTTATGTGTGCAGCTTTGTAAATAACATTCAAGGATAGACATCTAAGCATGAAATGCTGCAACATACGCAGCACTCTTAGATCTTTTGCCCTCTGTCTGTTCACCAGTTCTACCATTGTCATGTTGTCCACATAGAAAACTACAGTCCTGTTTGCCAGCTCATCCCCCCACACTGTCAGCACCACTAAAAATTGCAAGAAGGTCCTCCTGGTGACATTTGTCTGGCCATGTCTCTGCACACCACCTCCTGTCCCAAAAGAGCCCAAAACCAGTGGCCCCAGCTGCTTCTGAAAATATCTGAACTTGCCATATTGTGTCCTCTTCCTGGAAAAACATGGAAACCCCATTGAACTATGTCAGAAAGGTTTCCCACACCCTGATGTCTTCCCTCATACCCACCGACAAACGAATCCTGTGGTGCGGGAGGGCAACTCCAGACATGGCTAAACCGAGCCCCCTGCAAAACGTCCTGCCCCCTTTGACAACTCTGCATGCAAAGTTGAGGTAACCCAAACACTTCTGTGCTGTATGGAAATCAATCTTGTGCAAGGACCGTATGCGTCCCAAAAACTCAGAGATCTCATCCAACCAGAAGGTAATCTTGCCACTAAACCTTCTTCGTCCAGTCCAATACATACAAAAGAATGTCAGTACTCAATTTGGGCCCTCTGTATTTTCTGGGGCCAAAGAGACCCCAACCTCCTGTGCCAGCTTTTGGAATAAATCAGAGCCCGCCCACAAGACCCAGATCCTGACTTATCCACAAAAAGGAAATTGCCCAAGTAATGAGTCACCTTCCAATGCCCATTTGCTTTAACGAAAACCCATTGTAAGAAAGTACTAAAGGTTTCGAACAATGCACATGAAATGGCACATCCCATCAGGAGTACTCTATCAACATAGATTACCCCATCCAGCTGCATCCCTAGTAATGCAAAGTCCTCTGGGTGTATTGGTAGCAACCTAAAGGCCAATTATATGTCACATTTTTCCTTCTCTGATCCCCCGCCGCACTTGCCAACGTGCCTAATGGCATCATCCACCAATACGTATACCACCCGTATGTCCTACGGCGTGATGAAATCATTCACAGATCCCCTTTTTGGCCAGGACAAATGATGTATGAGGCAAAACGAGCCACTTGTCTTTTTTGGTAACACACCTAGCGGGGAAATCATTAAGGGGGTCATTCTGACACGACCGCGGGAGCACCGCCAACAGGCTGGCGGTGCTCACAAGGGCATTCTGACCGCGGCGGTATGGCCGCGGTCAGAAACGGAAAACCGGCGGTTTCCCGCCGGTTTTCCGCTGCCCTGAGGAATCCTCCATGGATTCCGACCCCCTCACCGCCATCCTGTTCCTGGCGGTTTTGACCGCCAGGAACAGGATGGCAGTGAGGGGTGTCGTGGGGCCCCTGGGGGCCCCTGCAGTGCCCATGCCAGTGGCATGGGCACTGCAGAGGCCCCCGTAAGAGGGCCCCTAAAAGATTTTCAGTGTCTGCCATGCAGACACTGAAAATCGCGACGGGTGCTACTGCACCCGTCGCACCCTTCCCACTCCGCCGGCTCCATTCGGAGCCGGCTTCCTCGTGGGAAAGGGGTTTTGGAGCACTCATGTTTGAATTTACATGGGTGTCTGGAACAGAAACCCTTATTGAAGTTCCAGCAGGCCCCTAAAGTCAGTGCCTGGGGACGCTGCCCAGCCCTCCCTGGGCGGGATGTGACTGAAACGGCTTGTACACAACCAGCAAGCCACTCGCGGTGTGCGTAGATGCAGTGGATTGTGATGATGCCATCCACTGCTGCCACATTTCTGGATCCACATCTCCCCATGGCTTCTCCGTATTCACACTCAGCCTCGCTCTAAACTCCTCATCATAGCTCAACCATGCAAAGCCCCCAAAATGCATTTGAGCCTCATGTATAATGTTCATGTATTTGAACAGTGCAATGGCCCTGTCGGGAAATTTCTTGCAGTAAATACTTGCGAATATCAGAAACGCCAAGGTCCAATTATCCACTGTTATCGGCACCCACGGCCTGCAAGCTAACTCCCACTCCTCTTCCTTGGAACGCTCTTTAGCCTATATATCTCTATGCAGAAGCTTAAAAACATCCACATGCTCGTGCCGCCAGATCCTCACCTTCGTCTTATCTGCCACATGGGATCCCAAAGGCATTGCCAGACCCATGTGGAGGAGCCGCTTCTTATGCCCCCCCCCTTTCCTTGTCTTCCATCCCCATCCCATCCCTGAGCACCTTGTCCATGCCTCACCTACCATAGTCGTACTTGGGTCCTGCGTCTGTGTGCTGTCCCCTTCCTGAGGTGCCCTTGCCCCAGGTGTCTCATGCACCGAATAATCTCCCACCCCTATAGACTTGTGTGTCCCAGCCCCTACAGCACCTGTTCCATCCCCCCACACTGACCACCATTGTCCATTACCTTTGCCATGGGAAACCATGGGCCACGTTCCTCTCGCTGCCCCGCGACCATTTCACCTCCTGTGTCTCCCCACTGGCCTTTCTCTCCTGAAATATAGAAAACAAAGAGGGAGTGGCGCCGCTCTTGTGCCCTTTCCCCCTCCCTTTGCCACTGTTCACCTCATTTTCATGTATCTCCCTGCCCTCCCACTCATCCATCTCTTCCTCATAATCTAGCTCCACCACATCATCCTCATCCATCTCCTACTTGCCGTCATCTCCACTAACCTCCATCACATTATTCCACACCTGCGGCGACTGTTCTCCATTGCGTGAGCCATCTCTGCGATGGCTCCGTTTCTGCGTAGTAGAGAAGGCCGCCGAAGGCCCATCTAGTGCTTAAGACCAATGTCCCAAGGCTGTATTGTGCCCCGTTGGTATCACCTTCCTTCTTCCAGTCTCCGCCACTGGCATTGACTCTACACACCTCTTGTGGCTGTATGCGTCACTCGTGCTCATCACGCTGCCAGACCCCCTTGCCGCATAAGCCTCTTGACCCTTCTCTCTCTCTGCATGTGGAACCCAAACCCAGCTGCCTTGCCTGACCGCAGGGCCCGATCGGTGTCCCCCACGTCCTGTGCCCTGTTCAGGCCCACCCCCCTCCTGGTTTCCCTGCTCCTTTGCATTTTTTCTTCCCAGGGGCCCCACTTGCCTTTCCAATTCTGCCCCCGCACTTAGGCACTGAAAGGTCCACTTTCAAGAACCCAGTACTAGGCCCCCCTCATCCCGAATCCCTATGCTGTGTTTCCCCATCTCTTCCACTGCCAATTCAGGCCCCTCTGGGCCCTGCTCAAATCTTGCTGCACAGACCCTCCCCTCCCCCCTTCTACCTCGCCTGCCCCTGTCTTGGCCTCAAGGTGGCCTAACTTAAAAAATGGGGGGTAGACGCACTGCACACCCTCCCCCCTGCTGACTTCCTCTTTTTGGCCTCTCTGGAGACCCACAAGCAGCGATCACCAGTGCTCCCCCCCAGCACGACCCACTTGTTATGCTGACCCATGCCTGGTCTTATATACCAGGCCTGAGGAGATCAGCTCTCTGGCTTCGCCAAAAACTCGAAGCGGGGCCCTAACAGCCTCCGCGTCATGGCCTGTTGCCTTGGCATCCCTGAATTTCCCTACCTGCTGCCTCCAGTTGCCCTTGCCATACCGCTAAATACAAAGTCCCCAAGGACCGGCCAACTTCTATGCCGCTGGATGAGTTAGCACAGAAGAGGCCAATCCCTCCCACTACAGTCCTATCAACCTCCTCCCTTTGTCCCACCCTACTTAACCCCAGCAAATCTTGCCCGCCTCCTGTCACCTTCTCCTTCCCGATAGATCCTGCAGAAAGACTAGACTGTGTCTGCCCTCCGCGGGACTCTCAACACCCACCGAGTAAGAGAGAGAGACAAGCGCATCGTTGTGTTTGCTTATACGTCCAAAATATATGTGGCGTGTCCCCCGGTTTAAAGCTGTATTTTTTTTATGGCCTCCTGATGACATTTGTTCTTCTTCAACAGCCCCTGTTTCACAGTAACTTCTGTTTTATAACTACACTTGACCTTCTCATTAAGATTCTGCAAAGAAGGGGTGGAGCTACCAGTCGACCAGGATGGCCACTCTCCTCTGACGCTCCAGCTCTGCTGCAGTATTACATTCCCCCACCTTGCTGCAGCATATCCGAGTTGTGGGATGACTGCATTACTACAGCTATGGCAACCCATACTGCCTGCTAGTAAGGATCTCCCAAAGTTCCTTCTAGAGTGGCAGCGTTTGTTGTCTGGAGACAGAGCTCGCCCATGATCGGCTGCCTGCCATCTTGTCAGTCAGCCTTGCCAGTCTCACAGCCCCTCACTCAGCCGGTCTGCTGGCCTGCTAATCTACTTCTGAGCTAGTGGGAGAGAACCATTTCACATAGCGGCCTTTGAAAGTGCTGTGTGATAACCAGTACTCACCTACCTAGCCACAACGAGTCTGCTCTCCGCCATCTTGCATTGGCCCTGTCAGCTCTAGGACCCATCTCATTGTTCAGCCAGCTGATCTTCCCCTTCCTACTCCTTCCTCAGTGGAGAACTTCAAGTCTGGCACCCTTCATATGCTGTGCTGACCAGTGACTTAACAAAATTGGAGGGGGCCCCCTTCCGGACTCACTCAAGCCAGGTGCTGTGCTGAGGGGGCCTCCTGGAGCATGGGAGCCCCCCACACTAGGGGGGCTGTGAGGGCCTTTGTTATGCCACTGACTTTGACCAGTGCACACCTGTCCTGCATTCCAGCACCTGTGCCAAGCTGAGTAAATCCCAGAAAGTGCTTTTGGATGAAGGGCCCAGCACTTCCTGTTGCTGATCATTCTTCTGTCACCTGGGCTGTGATTCACTGGTAGACTGGGTGCACCTCTTCATTTCATATATCATGATGAAGGTGACAGGTAATCAACAGCTATTCTCAAAGGCAGTCAGTCACTTCACGCACAATCAGACCCCTTCTGACATGGCTAACCCATTGACTTCGGACATGGAGGCACTTCTGAAGGAAATAACTGCTATAGGCACAAGACTAGCTGCCATGGACTCCAAAATGTCTGATCTTACTATATAACTAAAATCCAAAAGGTAAGAGGTCTCCACCTTCCAAATCTGACTAGACAAATTTGATTTAGGGATCAATGACATTGAGGGCCATTATGCTCTCTTCCTGACTGGGATGTCGATATTGATTTCCTATGCCACAAGATTACCGATCTGGAGGACAAAACACGTCAGAACAACTTTCAAATCCACAGAATCTCTCAGGATGCAGAGAAAGAGAATGGTATCCTTTCTGCACAAACTACTTCCTAAGCTCCTTGACCTCCACCTCTCAGAGGTTCTGGTATTCAAAGACACATCTAATTCGGGTTCACACTGGGATGCATCAATGTTCACAGTGCCCTATCGTGGCTTGTGCCTTACAACACGAACAAACCTGATCCATCCTTCAGGTGGCACAGAATTCCAAGGGACATCTGGCCACCCTGAAGGATGCCATATCTCCTTTTTTGTGGATTATTCCTTAATGACTAATATCAAACAGAAGAGGTTCTTTCCACCTCAGCCCCGGCAATGGGATCTTAAATATAGCCTCCTAGTGCCTGAACATTTGCTGATGACAGTAGATGGATATACCAAAAGTTTCCCTAAACTGGACGAGCAGTATTCCTTTTTCGGCAAGAAGGAGGAAGGGGAAATAAATTTTCTTGCCTACCAGAATGCTTGCCACCCTCCCCCCATAGTGGGCCCATCTGACTCTCTGGAGCCACCCCAACATCACTCATGACATCAGGGACTGCTGGCTTGACCATGCAGGGGTTCGGAGCATGAAGGTCTCCAGCAGATGGTGAACTCCTGTCATTTAAAGAGACAAGTTCAGATCACCCCTTAAACAAACATCAATGGATACTCAACCCAATGGCACTGACAATTGAAGAGTTTATGTTCATGAAGGGGAATGGTGGGCTTGTAATATCATTGTTCTTCTGTTGCTGGGGATGGGTGCAGTTTCCTCTTTTTCTGAGGATCCAGTTAGACTTTGACAAGGTACATGTTTTCTATATTTATGTCCTGGATCTACTCAACTCTCTGGCCCATCTCCTCGCCTCAGCATAGTGCATGCAGGCAGGGATGTGGGAGCTTCAGGTTAGATCCAGTGGGGGTGCTGGTTGGTGCTGTCTAGTGTCACAGAAGTTAGCTGAACACCTAAGGTTATTCTGGTTTCCCCTTTTCTTCCATTTCCAAACCTTCTCTCCCACAATACATCCTCCCTTGCAGAGCGAGTTATTCCTGATTATGCGTGTGTGTGTTTCACTTTGGAAAACTGCCCCATCTCATCCGTTTTTCCTCTGTCATCGATTTCTGGTACACAATCATTTGGAGATGCCAAAACCCTTTTCTATTGTTTACTTGAAATTTCAATGGCATGTCACACTATGTTAAACACAAAAAGATCCTGCTCTCAACTCGAAACATGTAGATATAGCAATCCTTCAAGAGATGAATCTTTCACTGGGGGAGTCTGTTACCTCAAGCAGCATTGAGTGGAAACAGTAGTGAGTTGTAATAGGGTGTTGAGAACCAGTGGTGACACAACCCCTTTTGTAACTCTAGCAAGAAATGCAAGGTGGACATCTTTATTAGCCAGAAACCTCCCTGAAAGGTTCTCAAGACTTGGACAGATGAGGATGGTAGATGGGTTTTTGCAAATCTACATATTATGAGTAAATCAGTGATAGTTGGTTCCATAAACGCTCTTAACATGGACAAGACTCACTTCATAACTAGGCTTCCTTGAATTCTCACCACATTTGGACACTCTTAGGGGGAGACAGAAACTTGTCCCTGAACCAGTCTTAGACCGCTCTGGATTCCCTGACTGCCACCACCAAACTGATGAAGCCCACCTGGGCAACCTTTCAGGTGATCATGGCCTCTTAGATATATGACACTTATTTCATGCATGCGTGCATTTGTGTACAGACAAACCCACCAGAAAAAACAGCTCAAGTCCATATCAATAAAGGGTCGCTGGAGTCTAGCAGAACTCTTTGGGTGGCTGCCAAAGCAGCATTATGAGGCATGATGGTGTGGGATTCTGCTGTTATGAAGCACAAGGCCCATGTTGATATACAATGCCTAGAGATGGATTTTTATGATCCCCATAGTGACACAGACTCCCATTACGAGACTGCTGGATTTTGGGTGGCAGCACACCGAGTATGGGCCACTGAGTCTAATCCCACACCGTGTGACAGCTGTGGGACTAACCCTGCCGGTTATCTAGCAGCACCTCACCAATACCAAAGGTGAAAGAGATTTGTGGCAGCCTATCACATGACACTCAGATTCCTCAGGGAAGTCATGGTTTGACAAATCGTACCCCTTTCTCTCAATTACACAAGTGTCATACATACAAAGACAAACAGGATATTGAATCAATAAATATTTTATTGAAGCAACTGTGTTCTCCGTAATAAGGCATGCTTGCGATTATGAGGATTATGAAACACAGCTTTATTACAGAAGTGACCAGGAAAGAGAAATACAAGAAAAATCCCACCATATTGTCACAATAGCATGTCTATTATCCCTACCTACACCATTAGGGGCCCTAACTATGAGGCTGGCGGTCATCAAACCACCAGCCTCACTGTGGTGGTCTTATCTCTGCGGACCTGGCGGTAAAGACAGCCACATCACGAGTTGTGGGCTTGGCAGACGCCAAACCTCCACAACGCCGCTTGGCCCGCCAGTGCGGTTGCACCGCCGTGGCCATTGGTGAGCACCTCCAACCCAGCTGCAGGCCTCAGCCTGCCGGACAGACTATAAGACTGCAGACGGCCAGGCTTTCCGTGGAGGTCACCCTGCCATGCAAACCCTGGCGGAAACGCACCCAGCATCAGGAACCCCCATTACTGTTGCCGTCACACACACTCCCACACATCCACACGCATGCACACATCCTCCCACCCCTCCAGACACTTACAAACACCTCCCCACCCCTTCATGCACAAATGTAGTCACATACACACCCCTTGGCATACGCATACATCCACAATGACACCCCCACTCACTCACAAGCATGCCGACACACACTTCCAATCACTCGCAAACATGCAGACACACACCCCCACTCGCTCACACACACCCACTCAGACACCCCCATGGATGTGCACATACACGCACACAAACATTCTTATTCAATCGCATACACATACACATTCACCACCCTTGGTCCCCCAGCATACACTCACACACGCACCCACACACACACACACACACACACAGACACCTCCCTTTCAGACTACCACTTATCTTCTCCATTGAGGAGGTTGTCCAGGAGGGGATGGGTCCTGGCAGTCTTGCACCACCAGCACCACCATGTCAGCAGGACTCCGCCAAGCCGTATTACGGCTTTTAATACTGCAGGTGGAGTCTTGCTGGTGTGGCGGTGCTGGTGATGCAACCGCCTCTTCAGAGTTGGACTTGCCCTCATAAGTGGGCGGAAGTCCTCTAATGACTCCTAATATGGTGGGTAACAGATCGTCAGCACCGGTGGTCTGTTACCATCAGTGGCTTCAAGACCACCAAAGTCGTAATGAGGTCCTAAGTTTCTACATGAGAGCAAGTAGCAGTGGTACCCTTCTAGTCCTGGGAGGGAAGTCCAAACCCCATACCTGCGTTCAGAAGTGGAGAAGAGGTCTGTTAGTCTGTTCGGAGTCCTCCCATGTACACAAAGAGGAACTAAAGTGTTTCAGCGAAAATGTCATGCAGCATGAGATGGCAAGTTGGCTCTAATGCCTCCTCTACCCTCGTGTGGACAGTGTGATGTTTTATGATAACATATCTGTTATTCTAAGAACTTTCCTGATGTGGCAACATGTACTTTTCTGTGCAGGGTAGACAATGTACTCTTTGGACCAGCAATACCTGATATCATGTACAGTCTTGGGTTCAGCACAGGATGACAACGTAGTGCAAATAAATGGATAACAAATTCTGCATGGAAGGGCAACTGATAAGAGAATGAAAAACATCTCCACTAAATCACAGCTTTGCTAAAATAGTAAAAGGAATAAAAGCAATATTTAACTAGGTGAGAGGACACAAACCTCAGGCCCTGGGCTAAATAATGTGCCTGTGTAAATGCTAAAATAACCACACAATAGTAAGTACACACTGACTTCCACACCCACGCTCCAGAAGGACTTAGAGGTGGACAAACATCACCTTAACTCACTTTATGGCACTTGCTGAAATGTCAATTCCGGCGATTATTGTTGCCTATGGCAAGATTTTGTCCCACCCTTCAGATAATATGGACTGCTTTGGCTCATTTTACTCCTTTGTTTACATTTGAGGCCTCTACACCTCACTGAAACAAATTGATTTTTTTCTTGTGGCTCTACAGCCTTCACATCCTCAGTGAGGAGGGCCAGCAGTATCTTGAGGATAGGGTTAATAAGGAGTAGGTGGTGGAGGTCTTTTCGACTTTGCTGACTTGTACATCTCCTAGGAGGATGACTATGCAGGAGAATTCTATAAGTCCAATAACCCCTTATTGGTGCCACACCATACCAAGAAGCCAACACAGTTGTTTCCTTGAAAATGACATCTGATAGAATTACTATCATCTGTAACATGTGATGCATGCCATAGGGCCTTAAAATCTGGTATCAACAGAGATTTGACTGGCATCGTGAAAGCGGAGTTTGCTCAAGTGGGAGCACCGGAACCTCTCATTATGGAGGAAGATACAGATGGTCAAAATGACAGTGACTCCAGCATACTGGGAATGGTACCTCTTTGGGTACCCCCCACCCTCCTTTTGAGGATACAGGCTAACATTTGATCATATATCTAGAGCGGGAGCAGGCCTAGGCGTTGGCTACACGCATCAAGGTTTTGGGTGGACATTACCACAAGAGGCCTTTCGCTTCCACATATGGACTTGGATAGTCTGTGCTTCAACCTTTCACAATTATCCTAGTATCTCATTGATCCAAACAACGCACCTGTTTGGGTCAAGAATGAATGTCATGTTCTGGGATGCCTGAATATTTATCTCCCGGTTTACTTATCTCTGCACATTATTCCATTTTGGAGAAACCAATTCCTCACATGACTATTCTAGCCGTGGTGCTCGGCACATAAGCTTATGGACTTCTCCCTTTTTCATAACAAGGTGCCACTGTCAAAGAGTGTTATTTCTTGATTTAGGTCATGATAGTTTGGTTACTTGGTATTGTATTCTTTCAGAGTAGAATTATGAGTTGTTTTTTAAGGCATTTGTTGCAGATTCCTGCTTACTCGTATTATTTTTTCATTTGGGCAAGCTCGCATAGTTAAGGTTCTTTCTATCCGTTGGCTGAACACGCATGTGATGCGTTAGTTGATGCGTGCTGAATCGCTCTGAGATGAGCACGGGCCGAATACAGAAGCCTGTCAGCTTCAGATAAGCATGCATACCATGCATTAGTTGACGAGTGCTGAATCGATCAGAGATGGGCGTGCTGCGAGTAAAGAAGCTTGTCAGCTTCAGATAATGGTGTGTTTACGCACGCACTCACGTTTTAGAGGAAAACTCTTAGAAATTTTCATCTAAAGCAAGTTATTGCATGATTTGGAAAGTCATGGTTGTTTGCACATTAAGTTATTAATTTGAATGGTCTACACAGGAGCGTTTTATGATGCATTTGTTGAACAGAAAATTATGATAGTTTGCGTTCGACCTTTGAGGAGATTACACACTTTTTTGATTGCATAGTTAAATATTTATCCTAAAAAGAGGAATTTCAAAATCTTCTTTAAAAAAATGTCTGATACAGAGGAAACTTGGATTATTATTTCTGAAGGAAAGGTTAATGAGGAAATAATTTTTAAAAATAATACATTTTGAAATGAAAAATTGTATACAAGATTCATTTAAAGAGATTTTTGAGAAAATGAAAAAATCTGATTCGGGCATCGTAAGCAGCGCAAAGAGTTTAAGAACCTTTGAAAATAATGACAAAGGTTTGGATTAATACATCCTAGATTTGGATGAGGAGAATGAATTCAGGGATGAATGCTGGAGTGCTGAAGAATTACCTTCAAGATTTAAGGATTAGGAGTGCTGATTTGTTGTCGATGGACCATGCGGCACAGTTTATAAAAAAATGGATAAAGAATCCTTTAGACACAGAAGTAAGGAATGTTTTGTGGGCGGAAAGCTCGCTGCCAGTAATTGAGGAGAAGGCCTGTTTTACTCCTAATCTAGATTAGGAGTTAATCACATATTCTTTTTAAAATGGGCGGAGATCCTCGCAAAGGTCTTAAACGCTCTTTAAAGCAATGCCAGGATAAATTGTTGGATGTGGTTGGTCTATTGGCACGCATATTGGATATGGCGGAAGAAGCCCATGTAAATGAAACTCCAGTAGATTATTGAGGAGAAAGAGCCAAAGGGTTATAATCCTCATGGGTAATGCCAATGCAGGTTTAAATGCAGAAAGGAGAAGAACAATTCTTTTCTAAATAAACCTGAAATTGGGTGATTTAGCTGTAAAAGAATGTAGCGAAAATCAAAAAGAATTATTGTTTGGAGAGAACATGATTAAAAATCTGAGCAAATATGTATGGACCTTCACAGTCTGGGATAAGGCTCAATTTAATATGAAACATATGTTTAGTAGAGGTGTTTTTGGAAAGGCTGGCAGAAGGGGACTTTCTACCGGTCAAAGGTATTCAAAGGTCACACTATTCGACCAGAGGAAGAAGAGGTTATTATGCAAGCACGTCAACATTGTTCTGTCTTCAGAGAGGGAGACCTCATAGAGAAAGAGGCGTTAGAGGCAAAGGTCAAGGATCTTCAAGAGAGTACAATGATTTCTTGTTGTTCTTCCCAAAGAAAGGTAGGAGAATGACTGATGTATTTCTTAAAGGAATAGGAGAGAATAACACAAGACCCTTGGTTATTACATACTATTCAAGGTTACGAAATAGAATTCATAAACATTCCCTTTCAGATCAAGGTTCCAACACAACTAGTGTTGAACTGAGATCAAACAATGGTGGTCCAAGAAGAAATCTCAAACATGTTAGAGAAAAGAGCAATTGTGAAGGTGAATGTGAGGAACAAGGTTTTTATGAGCACTTTATTTTTAGTGGAGAAGAAAGAAAAGGGTTGGAGACCTGCAATAAATTTGAGGGAACTCAACAAATTTTTGATTTACAGGCATTTCAAAATGGAGGGTATCCATTTATTGAGAGACATTCTTTTGAGAGACGATTGGTTGGTAAATTAGATCTAAAGGATGCTTAATTTACAATTCCAATGTTGGAAAACAGTCAGCAATATCTTCAATTTGTTTGTCAGGATCAACTATATCAATTTTGTTGCATTCCCTTCGGTCTATATTCCGCACCTTGGTGTTTTACAAAGGTGATGAGAGTAGTTGTATCTTATTTGAGGGAAAGAGGCGTACGGTTGATCATTTATTTGGGCGCCATTCTTTTGATCTCAGACTGTGGATCAATTTCTCAAGGATTTGCAAATGACAAAGAATCTTTTGGATGGTTTAGGTTTCTTAATAAATGAAGAAATGCCAGTGGTGATTCCTGCACAAACATTGGAAATCCTAGGTTTCTCTATAGACACAAAGACGGTGATGTTGATTTTACCGCAGATGAAAGTAAACAAGATAAAGAAGGATATTCTATATGTTCTAAGAAAAGATTGTTTAATGTTAAGGGAAGTGAGGCTGATAGGTTTATTATCCTCGTCTATTCAGGTGTTTTTTCCTAGACTATTGCATTATCGAGCCTTACAAAGAGTAAAGGCAGGGGCTCTTCACTCTGGCCTTTGGTATGGGGACATCATATCACTAGATTCAAAAGCAAAGTCAACGTTGACATGGTGGTTGCAGAATTTGGAAACCTGGAATATCTGTGCAATTTTTGGATGTATTCCAGACTTTGTTTTAGAGACGGATGCCAGTCTTTCAGGTAGGGGAGCCCATTTGGGCATTCAGGAGACTGTTAGTTTATGGTCAAGCCAAGAGAGAGCATCTCATATCAATTGTTTAGAATAAAAAGTGAGTCTGAACCGCCATGAAAAGGCTGGCGGAAAGGGGAGTCGTGGGGCCCCTGGGGGCCCCTTCACTGGCCATGCCTCCGGCATGGGCAGTGCAGGGGCACCCTGCCACGGCCCCATGGAGCTTTTCACTGTCTGCATAGCAGACAGTAAAAAGAGCGACGGGTGCAACTGCACCCATCGCACTGCTGCAACATTGCCGGCTCCATTTGGAGCCGGCTCCCGTGTTGCGGCAGAGATCCCCGCCGGCCCAGCAGGGATCTCCGAATGGCCACCGTGGGAGTGCAGCCACATTGGCGGGTGCGCAGCGGATTCAAAATGGCAGGCGGCGCTTGCCGCCCACCAAAGTTGAAATGAGGTCCCTTATCTTCTAAATTAGTTTCTTTGCTCTGTTTGATATCATGTTCTCGAGTTTCAGCTTTAGAGGTAAGTAATATGATTTATGGTCCTCTTAGAATAACTTTTGTAATTACAAAACAAACTAAGACCATGTCAGAAACTATATTTTATCCTACATTTGATCTATGTAGACATTTGTGTGTGGTACAATGCATAAAAGATTATTTATCAAGAACTGAGGAATTCAGACCTCATGGTGAGAATCAGTTATTGATATCTTTTGTGATACCATTTAAAGCGGTTACCACGATGACTATCGCAAGGTGGGTGAAATGGGCAATGTAAGAAGCTCCACCGGGATCCAAGGCCAGGCCCTGGACTGGATCGCCTCCTTCCTCGCTAACCGCTCCCAAAGAGTTTACCTCCCTCCGTTTCGCTCAGAACCCACCAAGATCATCTGCGGCGTACCTCAAGGCTCATCGCTCAGCCCGACACTCTTCAATGTCTACATGAGCCCCCTCGCCGACATCGTACGCAAGCACGACATCATCATCACCTCCTACGCCGACGACACCCAACTTGTACTCTCCCTCACCAAGGACCCCGCCAGCGCCAAGACCAACCTACAAGAGGGTATGAAGGACGTCGCAGATTGGATGAGGCTCAGCCGCCTAAAGCTGAACTCTGAAAAAACGGAAGTCCTCATCCTCGGCAACACCCCGTCCGCCTGGGACGACTCCTGGTGGCCCACGGCCCTCGGCACCGCACCGACCCCCGCAGACCACGCCCGCAACCTCGGCTTCATCTTGGACCCTCTTCTCACCATGACCAAGCAAGTCAACGCCGTGTCCTCCGCCTGCTTCCTCACTCTCCGCATGCTCCGTAAGATCTTCCGCTGGATCCCCGCCGACACCAGAAAAACCGTGACCCACGCCCTCGTCACGAGCCGCCTGGACTACGGCAACACCCTCTACGCCGGGACCACAGCCAAACTCCAAAACCGCCTGCAACGCATCCAAAACGCCTCGGCCCGCCTCATCCTCGACGTACCCCGCAACAGCCACATCTCCGCACACCTGAGACACCTGCATTGGCTCCCAGTCAGCAAAAGGATCACCTTCCGTCTTCTCACCCACGCACACAAAGCCCTCCACAACAAGGGACCGGAATACCTCAACAGACGCCTCAGCTTCTACGTCCCCACCCGCCCCCTCCGCTCCGCTGACCTCGCACTTGCTGCCGTCCCTCGCACCCGCCGCTCCACGGCGGGTGGGAGATCTTTCTCCTTCCTGGCGGCCAAGACCTGGAACTCCCTCCCCACCAGCCTCAGGACCACCCAGGACCACTCCGCTTTCCGGAGACTCCTAAAGACTTGGCTGTTCGAGCAGCGATAACCCCCCCTTCCCCCCCTAGCGCCTTGAGACCCGCACGGGTGAGTAGCGCGCTTTATAAATGTTAATGATTTGATTTGATTTTGATAAGAAGCAGATGTGGATGTGGATAAGTTTACAGCCCTTTTAATGAGGGGTGCTATGGCTAGTAAAGCATTTTTGAGTGGGGTAGCCTGGAAGAAATTCTGAAAGCGGCAGATTGGTTGAATGCTGCAACTTTTGCTAATTATTATTGCAAACCAATTGAGTGTATGTCTAGAGTAGTCCTTCAGGGCTACCAACATGTACAATGATAGCCTCCAGTCTTGTAATGAAATGGCGACTCTCATAGTGTATCGTATAGAGAATCTAGACTTCATAAAAGACACAGAGGCTAGAACTATCCCTCTGTCCTCGCCAGAAGTCTAGATTTGAAATAAATAAATCTAAATATGCAAGGGAAGAAAGGTAGATTAGTTTACATATCAGTTTGCTTGTTGGTTTGAGGTTTTGTACTCTTAAAAAAAACTGAAGTTAGAAGATTGTCTTTCATTATTTGAAACTTTGTGTTATGATTTCAGGGCTCTATCGGTAGTAATAACATTTCAACATTCCAGCCTCTCTCTTAGTGCTACTAGACTACACTTACAGGCAATTGTGGGCAAAGAATATTCACTCAAATGCTGGCTGACTTTACTGTTTGATCATTACAGGGTCCTCAGGAAATGGAGACTGAAGTTTGTCTACTAGAAAGTCCTTAATATTTGGTACTGGTCACTAAGGAAGTTGCACCCAGTGCACTTTCTACCTCAAGACTGGTGCTAGAACTGTAGAGACTACCATTGTGATTTATGCCATATCCTGTGGTACTGTATGTCCTAAAGCCATACTGGATAGAAGAGTGGACCGAATTCCATCTGTACAGCCTGCTGACCCTGACTCCCTCAACCCATCTGGTATTCCTCCACACATGACTAATGGCTAGCTACTTTCTTTGCAGTAGCTAAAGTATGTTTTCTCTGCGACTAGAGACAAGCCATAATGCCTACAGAGTTGCAGTGGCTTACAGAATTACACAGAATACCGCTCCACAAACATACATCTTACAAACTCAATGATAAGCTAGAGTCATGTAAAAGGGCGTAGGGTACATCTCTCTCTTCCTTTGTATAGGACTCCCCTTGCTCCATATCCCCTGATATCATATTATTATTATTTTCCTCTGGATGCAGTCTGGTGTTGATTGATCTTGAATTATATTTTCTTTGTCCTTCTTTGTCCTACATGAGACGCACATTTACTTGCTATGCTAAATAGCCTGACCAGCTATCTTTCCGCATTTGTAATTTGAATAGACTTTACCGGAGTATTCCTGTTATGCTGCACCTAGTAGGGGATCATGGATGAAGACAGGGGACATCTTGGGGGTGATTCCAACATTGGCAGGCGGCGGAGGCCGTCCGCCAATGTTCCCCCGACAAAATACCGCTCCGCGGTCACAAGACCGCTGAGGGTATTTTGAGATTTGCCCTGGGCTGGCGGGCGGCCGCCAAAAGGCCGCCCGCCAGCCCAGGGCAAATCTACCTTCCCACGAGGACGCCGGCTCCGAATGGAGCCGGCGTAGTGGGAAGGTGCGACGGGTGCAGTTGCACCCGCCGCGTATTTCAGTGTCTGCTTTGCAGACACTGAAATACTTTGTGGGGCCCTCTTACGGGGGCCCCTGCAGTGCCCATGCCCAGGGGCCCCGCGGCACCCCCTACCGCCATCCTGTTCCTGGCGGGAGACCCACCAGGAACAGGATGGCGGTAGGGGGTGTCAGAATCCCCATGGCGGCGGAGCGTGCTCCGCCGCCATGGAGGATTCTCCCGAGCAGCGGAAAGTCGGCGGGAGACCGCCGACTTTCCGTTTCTGACCGCGGCTGAACCGCCGCGGTCAGAATGCTCGACGGAGCACCGCCAGCCTGTTGGCGGTGCTCCCGTGGTCGGTGACCCTGGCGGTCACCGACCGCCAGGGTCAGAATGACCCCCCTTGTGTCTTCTCTCGCCTCTCGTTATGCCCAACTACTTCCTAATATCAGTGTTTATACTATGGTATGTTACCCTGCTTGCTGTCTTGATCACTGAGAGTATGTTTTTCTGGCCCATGAACAACACCTGTGTTATGGTATGCTTTAAGTTGATTTCTGATGAGGCATGTCAGCATATCTATATCCTTGAATGATGTGTTATGGTATGCTTTAAGTTGATTTCTGATGAGGCATGTCAGCACACCTATATCCTGGAATGATGTAAGGATCTCCTTCAACATTATAGTGAAGCAGGTTGGCTGGTTGTTTCATTGGTTGATTTAATTCCCTTTCTGTCATAGGCCCCTAATCCCTTGCTCCACCCTTCCTATCTGTAGCAAGGTAGCAGTATTATGTCGTATGACTGGGGAGTCTTACTATGTAATACAAGCACATTATTCAGTAGTGGACCTCCGGTTCACCATAGTAAACCTTAGCTCAGTCCTGATAGTGTAGCAAAGAGCAGTCAGGCTACTTAGAGGAACATGTGTAAAGCGTTTCACACTACTATCATGGATGATAAGTAAATGACATGACTCAAACAAATCTGACACCAATTTAGAAAAATAAAGCAGATTTTTATATTAATTTAGACACCAAAATGAACTTTTAAAGTTACACACAATCTGAGTTATGAATTTTAGATGCTTTGGAAAATAGGGTATTTTCAATGTTTAAATGGCTCCCTTTAAAGTCAACGGAGAAAATCAAAATGTGCACTCGGGCACCTGCAGGGTGAGTTCTAGGGAACCCAAATGGGCAAAAGGTTCTGCAGGACCCAAGTCAACAGTCAATTTCTTATTACCTTGCCCAGGGAGTCCAGGTGCAGAGGTACTTTGGCTGTCCTTGATGCTGAAGGGTTAGTGGCTGCTGGTGTGTTTCCACCACTTGGTAAACGGGTACTTGGGGATGGATGCACGCTCTACCCTTTGGATGTTTAGGTCTTTGGGGGGCGAGGACCAGGATTCAACAGTTGGAACTTCGCCACTACATCTGGTGGCTCTGGGTGCAGAGGTTGCTTCTAGCTGTCAATCATGTGAGATGGTTGTGCCAAAGCTACTCTGCTGCTCCTCTCAAAGTCAATCACTTCAGGATGCAGAACCACAGGAGAGGGGTCATTGCCGATGTTAGTCTCTATGCTGGGGTCTCCTCTGGAGTCGGTGATGTCTGAGTGGCCGCTGGTTTCCAGAGTGGTGACAGACAAGCCCTGGTAGCTGTAAAGGTGGTCCGCTGGTACTTCAATGGCGGGAGGTCATCCGGCAGGGACTAGAGTCTTGAAATGTGGCACAGACCTCACTACCCTTCTCTGGATGCTGGACACCGAGGCCCTCATTATGACATTGATGGGCAGCCAATGCCATACCGCCATCAGGCCGCATGTGCTGCCTGAACCCTGCTGGCCCTGTTATGGTTTCCCTGCTGGGCCGGCTGGCAGAAACAGAGTTTCTGTCTGCCGACCCAGCGGGGAACAGGGCCTTAACATTGCAGCTGGCTCCTAATGGGGCCGGCTGCAATGTGGAGGTGCAGCGGGTGCAGCAGCACCTGTCGCACATTCCACTGCCCATAATTTGGGCAGTGAAATGCGCCATGGGGCTGTGCTTGGGGACCCCTGCCCTGCCCATGCCAAGTGCATGGGGAGTGCAGGGGCCCCTAGGGCCCCCCCGAGTTCCCCATTCAGCCAGCCTTTCCAAGGTGCGGTTTACCGACATGGACAGGCTGGCGGATGGGGACTTGTAATCCCCAGGGCAGCGCTGCTGGCAGTGCTGCCCTTGCAGATTACAACAGCCTGAAAGTGTCGGTGGTTGGACCGTGGCGGCTCTGTCACTGTCATAATCTGGCAGTCGGACCGCGACACCGCCAGTGTTATAATGACCCCCTGAGTCTGTTTAGGCTCACTCACATGAAGCCTGTCAGGTCACAGTTTTTTGACATTTACTCCTGTAGTCTAGAGGGGACTAACACCACCAGTCAGGGGAGTCTTTCTTGGCTTCTCGGTGTCCACTGTTGTTCGTCTTACTGGGACAGATGACCTTTCACCTCAGGCACAAGTTTGCCAATTGTTTCCAAAGGTGGTCTCCTTAGGACAGTTCTGTGTCCTCTCTTTGAGCTGCGTCTGGAGTCCTGGTCCTATTGTTAGTGACGACGTCTTATTTGTTCCTCTTCTTCTTTGCAAGTTAGAACTAAGGTCCGGGTGCTAGGGGAGCCCCTTCAATTCTGGTTTATGGGGTTTTAAGGGTGAGGGGGACAGTGGCCAATGAGCTTCTGGTCCCCACAACTAGCCTGTCCTTGTAGTGACCACTTCCTGTAGGAGCGGGTCACTTTCCTGTCCAGAATCCACTAAGCCTAAGGGTTGCCAAAGTGGCAGAACCCTCTCTCAGCTGTACAGACCACCTTAGTCCACCCTAATGTTGTGGCAAGCCTTCTAGAGGTGTACACCTCCTGCATAGCTAACTTCCCACCTGTTGGGCTGTACAGGATGGGAAGGGCTTTGTCCTCGAGTGGGAGACAAATAATTACATTTCAATAGCAGGGGAAGCCTTTGAGTCTCACTGCCTTGATTATCTTTCAAACTAGCCAGCCTGGGAGGGAGGAGGTGACCTCCTGCCTGCCCAGGCCCTTTGGCTCCATCCTGTAGAAGTGATATTACAATTAGCAGGGGGGGGGACTCTTGTCTGTGGTGACAGAGGCTTGAGAGAAACCACAAAAACAGCAGAGGGCTTGGTAACTTGGTGGGCACCCTTTAAGAGTGCCGCCAGAGCACATGCTAGTTAATCCAGAGCATGGGCATTATGCTCAGGGTTAAAATCAAGGTGTTTGATACTAGACCGGGGGAATCCATGGAGCTGGAATCTGGGAACTGCCCAGATACCAGTCCATGTTATCCTATGGACCGCCGGTGACTTATGGTAGCATTACATTTTAAATGCTATCATGGGGTTATTTATGCTCATGCATATATGTCCTTACTCATAGTACAGTGCACCCTGCCTCCTGGGCTATGGGAGGCCTGCCTTAAGGGTGACTAACCTGTGCTATGGCAGTAAAGGGGCTCTGCCTGCACTTGGTGTGGTCAGAGTCACACTCAAGCAGCAGGGTGTCCATGCAGGCTGACATGGCAGCTCAGCAGTCTCACTTTTACTTGGGTCACACAGGGTGGCACAATCAGTGCTGCAACCATAGGGGCCCCTTTACAACCCTTGCCCTGGGTACCACTGGTACCAATTACTAGGGACCTACAGGGGTGGTAAAGCTCTTGCCAAGTGGCCTATGCAATTTGACATATAGTTTAAGAGAAAGAGCATAAGTACTGAGGTCTGTTTAGCAGGCGTCAGTACCCTAACAGGTAAAAAATAACAACATCAGCAGTTTAAGTAGGGCAAAAAGTGGAGGGGGCATCTGCAAAAGAGGCCAGTTTCTTACAGCATCCTTCCCTGATCCTCCCTTCCTTTCCCATGCATCCCCCTGTTATTGCAATAGCACGTGTGACAATACTGTTAGCCCTTGTTGCACTATTATATATCCCTCTTCACTTTGACTTATACTTAGTCTCTCTATCTTACCATTGTTCCTTATATTAAAATAAATAAACAAAAGTTGCAAAAATAAAATAAAAGATCAACATCATGAACACAATTTATAATCAGTTTTGTGTTCACACATAATCAGCATTGGCTACAATTTTGGCTGATCTTAGGCGTTTGGTCAACAAGTTTGGCAAAGTTGCCCTTGTACTTCAAGGTTTGTCTGCAGCCTTCGATACAGTACCATATGGCAGCCTACTTCCTATTGGCTAAAATGGCCACTACAGGTCATGATCCTTTCTGAGTCACCTTATATCTGGCACACCAAACAGGCCATTCTTTTCCCCCATGTGTACTGAACTGGCACTAACATAGTTAGACAGAAAACACAGTATCCTTCTGTTGTTTTATTGGTAACTGTTCCAAGTTATATTTTCACTTAATCAATAGATTTTTCTCATTTGTTTTTGTAGTGTTGCACAATAGACAGCTTCACCGCCGAGACAATTTGTTTGCAGTAACTCTAGCAACTGGCAATAGTCGGAAGTACTTCAGTCCATGAGTGTAAGTGTAAACATCTGCACTGAGAGTGCACACCCTGGGAGCAGCAAGTGCCTAAAATCAAGCTGTGGTCAAGGTAGTGAAGCAAAATGGTATGGAGGCTATTTTTCTCACTGACATTCCATTCTATTGCACCTGGGAATACACATTCTTCAAATGGCTCCCTTCAGTACATTTCTGTGTGCAAGCATTGATAAAATGATCTCCTCCCACTAGAAAAACAAATATTTATTCCTCTGAGTCGATATGTTCATTCTTCATTTGAAAATAATGGGAGTGGAGTGCAAAGCATCTTTGGAAATGTGCTGTAAAATGGCCACACTCCCTTCAGAGGGTTGCTTGCATGTACAGCAGCACCAGTTTTCATGATTTAATTCACATGGGCATGAATTATTTTAAACAAACTATGGGGGTTATTCCAACTTTGGAGGAAGTGGTAATCCGTCCCAAAAGTGACGGTAAAGTGACGGATATACCACCAGCCGTATTACGAGTCCATTATATCCTATGAAACTCGTAATACGGCTGTTGGTAAATCCGTCACATTTGGGACGGATTACCACCTCCTCCAAAGTTGGAATAACCCCCTATGTCACAAATTTTGTTGACACTATGGCCCTCATTCGGACCTTGGCGGGCGGCGGAGGCCGCCCGCCAAAGTCCCGCCGTCAGGTTACCGTTCCGCGGTCGAAAGACCGCGGCGGTAATTCTGACTTTCCCGCTGGGCTGGCGGGCGGCCGCCTTCAGGCCGCCCGCCAGCCCAGCGGGAAAGAGGCTTCCACGATGAAGCCGGCTCGGAATCGAGCCGGCGGAGTGGAAGCTGTGCGACGGGTGCAGTTGCACCCGTCGCGTATTTCACTGTCTGCGCAGCAGACAGTGAAATACATTTAGGGGCCCTCTTACGGGGGCCCCTGCAGTGCCCATGCCAGTGGCATGGGCACTGCAGGGGCCCCCAGGGGCCCCGCGACCCCCCCTACCGCCATCCGGTTCCCGGCGGGAGAACCGCCGGGAACTGGATGGCGGTAGGGGGGGTCGGAATCCCCTCGGCGGCGCAGCTAGCTGCGCCGCCTTGGAGGATTTCAATGGGCGGCGGTACACTGGCGGGAGCCCGCCAGTGTTGCCGGTCCGACCGCGGCTTTACCGCCGCGGTCGGAATGCCCATTGGAGCACCGCTGGCCTGTCGGCGGTGCTCCCGCGGTCCTCCAACCCGGCGGTCATGGACCGCCAGGGTTGGAATGACCACCTATGTTGAAAGGTTATATTTTGTGGTAACGTTGACCTAATTTCCACTAGCATATACCTAAAGAGGAATACATACATATCAATCAATCAATCAATCAGAGTTTATAGAGCGCAGCTACTCACTCGTTAGGGTCTCAAAATGCTGGGGGAGTGGGGTGAAGGATGCAACGGAGGTGGATTAGAAAAGCCATGTCTTCAGTTCCTTTGTGAAGCTGGGGAGGGAGGTGGTTTGTCTGATGTGGATGGGTAGAGTCTTCCAGGTGGTTGCGGTGTGGTAGGAGAAAGAGCGTCCTCCTGTTCTGGTTTTTCTGATGCAGGGTACTTCTGCGAGGGAGAGCTGGGCTGAGCGTAGGGTCTTGCGGGGGTACGTGGAAGTTGAGTCACTGGTTAAGGTAGGCAGGTCCGGTGTTGTGGAGGGCTGAGAATTTTGAAAGTGATTCTTTTTTCGATAGGGAGCCATTGCAGTGTGCGTAGGTGTTGTGAGATGTGGCAGTGTCGGGGTAGGCCGAGGATCAATCTAGCAACGGCATTCTGGATGTTTTGCAATTTGCGGGTGAGTGTTTTGTTGATTCTGGCATAGAGTGCGTTGCCGTAGTCCAGTCTGCTGGTGATGAGGGCATGTGTGACGGTCTTTCTATGATTGAGGGTAATCCATTTGAATGTCTTGCATAGGAGGCAGAGGGTAGAGAAGCAGGTGGAGGTGACTGGGTTGATCTGATGGTTCATGTTGAGGTCGGGGTCCAGGATGATTCTGAGGTTTTGTGCATGGCTGGTGAGGGTGAATGAG
Organism: Pleurodeles waltl; assembly: GCF_031143425.1. Lineage (NCBI taxonomy): Eukaryota > Metazoa > Chordata > Amphibia > Caudata > Salamandridae > Pleurodeles > Pleurodeles waltl. Next base: position 261,751,927 of record NC_090436.1, on the reverse strand, counting down.
TTTCCGAGGGTGGGTGGCCACCAGGAGTCACTCCATGCATTGGTTTGGGGGCCCAGGATGTTTACCTCATCTTGTTTGTGCTGAGTTGAAGGCAGCTATCTCTCATCCAGTTGGTGACTGCTTCCATGCCCTCATGGAAGTTGTGTCTGGCTTTGTCTGGTTCATTGGAGAGGATGAATTGGGTGTTGTCAGCGTAGGAGATGATGTTTATTCCGTAGCTTCTGACGATGGTAGCTAGCGGGCCATGTAGACATTGAACAGCGTGGTACTGAGGGAGGATCCTTGAGGCACTCCGCAGGTGGAGGGTGTGGGTTCTGAAAGGTATGGAGGGAGTCACACTCATTGCATTCTGCCAGATAGTAAGGACTGGATCCAGTTGAGGGCCTTGTCTCTAATGCCGGCTTTGTGAAGTCTTCTTTTCAGGGTGTGATGGGAAACTATGTCGAACGCTGCCGAAAGGTCAAGTAGGATGAGTGCCACCATCTCTCCCTTGTCCAGTAGGGACCGGATGTCATCTGTTGCGGACAGGAGGGCTGTTTCGGTGCTGTGGTTTCACCTGAATCTGGATTGGGAGATGTTGAGGATGTTGTGGCTTTCTAGAAAAGTGGTGAGTTGGCTTTGACAGTTTTTTCTATGACTTTTGCAGGAAATGGAAGTAGGGAGATGTGCCTGAGGTTTTTGAGGTCGGTGGGGTCAGCAATGCTTTCTTGAGGAGGGGGTTGTTCTCGGTGTGTTTCCAGTCATCGGGGAAGGTGGCGGCAGCTAGTTAGCAGTTGATGGTGAGGCAGAGCTTGGGAGTGATGGTGTCTGCAGCTCTGTTGAAGACGTGATGAGAGCATGGGTCCGTGTGGGCCCCGGAGTGGATGGACTTTGTGGTTTTCAATGTATCTTCAGTGGAGAGGGGTGTCCAGGTAAGAGATAGTGGGTTTGTTGGTGTTGATTGTTGGGCGGGGGTTCGGCGCATGGGTTGTCCTTGTTGAAACTGTCATAGATGGACTTGATTTTATGGTGGAAGTAGGTGTTGAGTCTGTTGCATAGATGGGATGTCCATTGTCTCGTTGTTGGGTTAGGCAAACTCCTTGATGATGTTGAAGAGTTCCTTGCTGTTGTGTGGTTGTGAGGAGATCCTGTCTTGGATGACCTTCTGTCTGGTGTTTCTGATGAGTTGGTGGTCTGCGGTGGTGTCAGCTTTGAAGTTGCAGTGGGCTTCTGGGGATTTAGGTGGTCATTATGAACATGGTGGTAAACACCACCCCGCCGGTAGTGGCAATAACTACAGCCAACAAGCTGGCCGTCCGGACCGCCAAATAATGAAGCACAAGAGAAACAAGTAGCGGTCCATCCACACCCCGCCATAATTGTAGTTCCGACGAGGACGAAGGAAGCCACCCACAGGCCAGTGGAAAGGACCTACCTGCCCACCAAATATTGAAGCACAAGACTGCCAGCGGTTCCAGGGCGGGAACCACAGAAACAAACAAAATAAAAGGAAACACTCACCGAAGGCACACACAACACGCCGACATGGAGAGAGAGTTGAAAATAATTCCAGTGCTGCTCCTTGCCCTTTTACCTCCACGACCGTCACCGCCGATGAAGACGACAAAGGTAAGTACCGCAACTTAGTGCACATGGGAAGAAAGGGCACAATTACACACCCCACCCTGCAACGCACTCCCAACCCCTCCCACCATCGCACACCATACACACCAGAGCAAGATGTACTTACCCGAAACAAGGCAACAAAGACCTACACCAAAGTACACACATGTGCACACAACACCCCCACAGTGAAACGATGAACAACACCACCATATTGGGTCAATAGCACAACTGGGCACTGAAAGTTTATTAAAACAAAAGAAAGTATTGGCCAAATAAGGCCATTGGCCAGTCCATTGTAAACACCCTGAAGTGGCAAAATAAGCCAGACTTGACTCCCACATGTACACAGGGTACTCCACTGTAAAGGGACATGAATGCGGCAGCCAGGCACCTCAGGGAAGAGGGGCAGGGGTGGCAGGGGTGGGGACTTACATTTGGAAGGGGGGCTTGAGCTTAGGATTGGGAGGTGGAGGGGGTTTGGGCTTGCACTTGGAAGGTGGGGGAGTGGGCTTGGACCGGGGGGGTGGCAGAGAGACCTGGGGCAACACGGGCTTCTTCTTCCCTGGGGAAGGGGCACAGGAATGGGAAGGGTGGACTGGGGTGGACTTGGACGTGGAAGAAGTGGACTGGGCAAGAAGATGGGCACGTTAAGAGACGAGACGGGGTGGGCCAGTGAGTTCAAACAGGTCAATACGGTAGAGGAAAAGCTTCTTAGGGGCAGTTGGGGGGGATTTGGATGAAGGTCTGGGAATGGAGGTTGAGGGAGTGCTTGTACCAGGTGTAGGTGTGCCAGACGGGGATGCAAGTGCCTGTAAGGTATGTTGATGTGTGGTGGATGTGTGTTGTGTGGATGTCAGAGAATGTCTGAGTGTTTTTGGAGGAGGGGGTGTACACAGTGGGAGAAGACCGGCTGCTGGTGTAGATCGATGTTGTCTGGGTGTCTGCAGGTCTGGTGAGTGTGCTGCAAGCGTCTGTGAATGTAGTTGTGGTGAGTGCAGATGTGGTATCTGGGGTGCATGTCTGGATGTCAGATGTTGTGGTGACTACATGAATGGGGCTAGCAGCAGTGACTGATGGTTCAGTGCTTGTGGGTGTGCATGGTGAGGTGACAGACAGGGAGACGGGGTAGGTTGATACTCTGGGTGAAGTGGATGTTGTTGTCTCTGCTTTGGTATGTTGGGTGTGTATATGCCTGTGGTGAGAAGTGTGCTGCTTGTGTTTCTCTGTGTGCTTCTTGTGTGTTGATCTGGCTGCATGGCTGTCTGGACGTGTGCTTGGGGTGGGTGAAGGGAGTGGGGTGCAGGAAGGGGTAGAGGTGGTGTGAGGGGTGACGGAAAGACCAGGGACACTGGCTGCCCTCAAAGAGGAGGCCAGAGCCTGAAAAGATCGCTGTAGGCCAGACTTGGCACCGAGAGTGCCTTCCAGGTATGCATTGCTGCATCTGGGATGTTAGCCCCTGGATGGCATTCATGATGGTTGTCTGCCCTACAGAGATGGTTCTCATGAGGTCAATAGCCTCCTCCGTGAGGGCAGCAGGGCAGACTGGGGCAGGGGATGAGGTGCCTGGGGCTTAGGAGATGCCCACCCTCCTGGGTGAGAGGGCATGGGCAACTAGGTGTGAATAAACTGGGAGGGCGGAGATTGCATGGGGGGTGGCAGAAGATGACATAGAATGGGTGTGCCCAGTAGGGTCTGCCACCACCAGGGAGCTGCCATCGGAGGAGGTATCAGAGTCACCACCTCCAGTGGTAGTTGCCTCCCCGTGGTACTCCACTTACCCTTCAACCCCCTGGTCCCCTTGGCGTCCACCAACTCTGCCTCCTTGGAACCGTGGGCTGCTGCATCCCCACTCACGGGTGCCACTGCTCCCTCGCCAGTTGACGCTGATGTACACAAAAGACACAAGAACACAGGGGTGGAGAGACAAAACATAGGAAAACTTTGTAAATACCTGAAAGAATGGACATCCCTGGCTCACACACACTCCCATCAAGGTCCCACACCGACATGCAGCACCTACAACAATAGTCATGACTGTGCCCCTGACTAGTGGCCACTACCCCAGAAAACACCACATTATTCACATGAAACACGGACCAGTAAACTGTGTGGTGTACACACATGGGAGACCATGCCCAGATAATGCACTCACCTGTCAATGAGCCCACAAAGTATCCCAGATTACAGAAAGGTGAAACCCCCATGGGCCTATTGGTACTACACAAACATGCCCTCACACCATCCCCGGGTCTTTGAGGGGGCAGGACTGCAGGAACACACCTGTCCGAGTGCCTGGCACTAGACAGCATACATACCACAGCACCCAAACACATCCATCACAGTGGTATCACAACAGTGTTGTTACTCACCCCCTTGTGGCTGCTGTGCTGCCTTCAAACGCCCATCCAAATCCAGATAGGCCACCGCCAGAATGCGGGCTATTAGGGGGGCAGGGTCCGACGGGCACCCCTTCCTCACTGGGAGGCCTTCCCAGCTGCGCCTCCCCGGTCTTCCTCACCCATCGCCTCAGGTCCTCCCACCGCTTCCGGCAGTGGGTGCTCTGCCAGTTGTAGACCCCCAGGGTCCACACTTCCTTGATGATGGATTACCCCAGACCCCTTTTCAGATGAGCACTGGCCTGCATGGGACACAGAGAGCAGAAAAACAGACGTCAGTATGTGAACTCCGAATATAGATGACATGTCGTCCCCTAGGGAACGGCCATTCTTGAAAGCCATGTTATCAACTCACATACAGTACTTCCCAGACAGTCTACGGCTGGGCAGACACAAATCAAACACACATGCATACAGGCATCCGCCACAATCACATACATCCAAGGATGACATCCACCAACTCACCTGCTCCTCTGGTCACCCATACAACTTGGCATATAGGGGTAGGACGCCTTCCACCAGATTCTCCTGTTCCTCTGTGGTGAATTCCAGGACCTGTTCCCCTGTGACCCGTGCCATCTTAGGGACCAGAGTCAGGACACAACAGCACACGCAGTGGAGTACTGCCCTGCACGGGAATCAGTAGTCAAGTGTCAAGGGTCTGACAACATGGCATACGTTCCTCGGCGGTGTGCTCCATCACAGTACATTACACTCGGCGACAATCATGATAGACCCATGTTCTCCATTGCCAACCATGTTATCCGATGATTGGGTGCACAGCGGTGGACACCGCCTTCCACTGTGACGACTACCCCCAGCGGAATGATGACACTTCCACTCCCTCATACCTGGATGGCAGAAGGCTGCCATCTTGCTACTACTACGTCATCATTACCTGGCCAGGGGCCCCATTACGAGCCTCCTAGTCTCCGACCTTAGTCGCTTGCTGATATGACTTTCTGATCCTCACAAGCACCCATCTTTGGAAATGTATTCACACTGGGATGCCATTACAACAGAGTTGACTCTGCACACATTTGCCTGACGGTGTACTTAACACTTAGGCCCATATTTATACCTATTTAGCATCGCATTTGCGCCACTTTTTGACACAAAAGCAGTACAAACTTACAAAATACAGTTGTATTTTGTAAGTTTGCACTACTTTTGCATCAAAAAATTATACAAATGCGGCGCTAAAAAAGTATAAATATGGGCCTTAGCGTCTGTCTGTGTAACATACGTGTCCCACATTAATTGAAACAGTAACATCATGTGTTGCAGGTGTATGTGTGCCCTTCATATGTGTTCCTTCCTCCCCATAGGTACAGACCCATGTGGCGAAGGAGAGCCCCATTTGGAAACCGTGGATGAACATCACATCATTGTCACCTACAGACTCAATCGTGCTACAATCTAAGATCTTTGTGCTTTACTGGACCCTGTACTGAGACCGGCTAATCGTAATCAGCATGCTATCCCTACTGAAGTACAAGTGATATCTGTACTCCATTTTCTGGCAACGGGCTTATTTCAGGTGACAGTGGGCATGGGGGCAGGGGTCTCACAGCCAATGTTTAGCCTCATCCTGTCAAAATTCTTGGATGCATTCGTCCAACACAAGCTGACATATGTACAGTTCCCCATAGGGCTGAACTTTCTGCAATCAAATCTGGATTTTATACCTTTGCTAACATCCCACATGTGATAGGTGCCATTGATGGAACCCACACAGCTCTCATACCCCCAGGAGTGAATGAACAGGTGTACAGGAATCAAAAGAACTTCCACTCTATGAATATATAATTGGTGTGTACTGCTGACCAGTACATATCACATGTAAATGTCATGTTCCCAGGCTCAGTCCATGATTCCTTTGTCCTGAGTAACAGCAGTGTACCACACTTGATGGGACAACTACAAGGGAACAGAGGATGGCTCATAGGTGAGTGTGTATGACAATGGTTCTCTACATGGGTGACAGCCATCCAATATGTATGTGCAGTCAGTTCATTGTGGTCCTGTTTACGTCCACTTTTGCAGGTGATTCTGGCTATCCCAACTTGCCATGATTCCTGACACCAGTGAGGAATCCCAGGACAGATGCAGAGAGGAATTATAATGAGGCCCATGGACGTACTAGGAGGGTGATTGAGCGCACTATAGGTCTCCTGAAGGCTAGATTTCATTGCCTCCATCGCTCTGGGGGATTCCTGTGCTATGTCCCTGACAAGGTGTGTAAGATAGTGGTGGCAGGCTGCATGCTGCACAACTTGGCTGCGAGGATAGCCACCCCCCTTCTAGAAGAGGAGGGTGCTGTCCAACCAGCCTAGCAACCTCAGGGAGGGGATGAGAGTGATGGTGAGGAAGAAGAGGGGGAAGATCTTATCTCCAGGACCCAGCTGATCTGCCTGTACTTCCAGTGACCCTAAAGTACTGTTGAATGATGATGTTGTCTTCACTGCATAGTTTCAGTCTGACTCATGTAATTGGCAATGTGGTGTCTATGGTCATTGACACTGTTAACTGAGTACTGAAGTGGCATGTGCCAGGGAACCCAATATTGTGTACACTGTGACTTACTTCAGACACTACAGTGCGTGGGATGCCCTCCTGCAAATAAAGCTACGATTTCGAAATTGACTGGCTGATGCATACAAACTCAATTTTATCTCATAATGACGAGGGACATTCGATTTGAGTACATATGTGTTTTTATTAAGTGACACAAATTTGGTATATCATTCTACAGTGATAGGGAGTGGGCTCATGGTGCATATCCATGCTCTGGTGCATGTGCTCACCTGTTGGTAGAACTGGGTTTTGGTCCATGTGTCCATTGGTAGATGGAGTTTTGGTTGTGGCAAGTCAACAAGGTAGCACAGTGGCACACACGGGAAACAGTTCAGGGCAGAGTCACATCTTAGCGGTGGCCTTGGTCTTCGCTGGTGTTCCAGTGCCATGTCTGGGTCTGAGAGCATGTTTGAGTGACTGGAGCTGGGCTGCATGGCTAGGGGTGCTGGTCTCTTCTGGCCGTGCCACCAGTCCAGTAGCTGATGCAGTTGTAGATGGCAAGGCAGTGTCCTGGCTTGCAGGTGGTATGCTCCCAGGACCTCAGAAATAACCTCCTGGACTGCAGCATCCATCCTTTGGCTTCCCCCCTGGGCCACTGATGCCATCCCACTGGCCCATGTCCCCTCTGCCTGTGTCCCCTGCAGGGTGGGGTGTACTGCCTTTCCACCTTCGTTGGCCCTGCCAGTGGGTGGAGGTTGCGGGATTTTTGGATATTTGTCTCTTTGGCATCATAATCCGGCGATGTCCAGTTTTCCACCACTGGCGGTCTTCTGTTCTCCGTTGCCACGATGGTTGGCGGTGTCTGCCGCCGTGTTCACAATGAGGGCCTTAGTGTTTCTCCAGATTTTATCACAGCGGTGACAGGTGCGTCTTGATTCCTGGAGTTCGTGGGTGAAACAGATGACTGTCTTTGCATGGGTGTTGTTGTTCTTTTTGAGGGGGGCTATGGTGTTGGCCTAGTCGGTGATTCACTTGTGGAAGGTGCATGCTGCGGTGTTTGGGTTCTCATAGCGTACAATGATGGGTGTGGCAATGGAGAGGGCGGTGGTGAGCTGATTGTTGGTTATTCTTGTCAAGTTTCTATGCGATTGCTGGGGCTGGGGTCTGGTGATGGTGGGTGAGTTGAAGGTGAAGTGGATGCATCAGTGATCTGCCAATGGGAGTTCTGTGGTGTGGCTGAATGTAGCGGCAGTCCCTGTGGTGAAGATGGATCAAGGGTGTGTCCTGCCAAGTGTGTTGGCTCTGTCAAGATCTGTCAAAGTCCTATGTAGTGCAATGTGTTGATGGTGTGCCTGTTAGTCGAACCTATGCAACTTGCTCTTTTACAAGACATGTGTGTCTTAAATTACTGACTATGTGACAGATTCCATTGTGTCTACCAACACTGTTTGTGTGTATGACAATGCTTTTTACATGTATGATGCTACTGTGTATCTGTCATCACTGTCCTTGTGAATAATATAGCATTCTAAACATTTGAAATTGCTGTCTATCTGATTTCACCACCTGATTGTCTCCCATCAATGTGTTTTTACATCACTCATTGGGTGTTTGCCAACACTGTGTGTCTGATGTTAGTACCCTTGTGTCTAATATAAACTTGCATGGATCTGCCATCTAATTTGTTGCCTGCCATCACTGTTGGAATATATGTGACTGCTGTCTGCGTGTCTTTCATTGATCTATGTGTTTGCCGTCACTGTCTGGCAAAGTTGTCTGTATATCTTACATTATTTACGTTAGCTGACATCACTCGTCATGTGCCAAATATTATGGCCTGTCTGACGTTGTTGCCTTTCTGACTGACATTGAGCTTATGTGATAAATAGTGTAGTGGAAGGCTACTCCCATTTACCACGGAATTGAAAGGGCCCCAAATACTTGTAAGAACGTGGAGGAAATATCACATGACCACCTCAGATTTTCCAGGACCTTGTTTCTGGCTTATATTAGGAGTCTGGTCCCTGTGACACTGCTATTCAGTGCAACAGTGGATGTGCTGTGGCTCTGAAAAATGGTATGGGCAAAATAGTTTTTTTTACCAAATTAGTCTATTTTACTTTCCTGTAGGGCCACAGAGCAATATGTGATGCTAGAATGTACCAATGGCATACTAGGTAAATGCCATGTGTTGACTACAGTGCATTCTTTCACCACCTCTACATATGACATACAACGTACCTTGAAGCACCACCATGCTCTGGTACTCCTAAACTTTAAAGTCATTGCAGTAACACATGACAAGGAAAAGTGACTACTTGGTCTATTTGTATAAATCAATGTCACCCCTTTGTATGCCTTTCAGAAACTTATAGCAGAGTGCTTAATGTATAAAAAAGTGTTGCACTATTTATTTGAAATATGTACCCTTATAGTGACATAAGGCTTAAAACTAGTTTTCACAGTGTAGAGAAGGCTAGATTTTCCATGTGGAGAGTTAGGTGTGATGAAAATATTTATTTCACATATTTGCTTGGGAAAATGCTAGCAAAATGAATCAAAGTTAATTTTCACTTAGTATTCAAAATAAGATTTAATGGTGTGATTAGAGTTTGATAACCTTAGTGGAAATGTAATTTTATTAAATTGTAGTTTGGAGTGCCAGAGATGCGTAATATTTTTTATTTTATTTATTGCACCTCCAGAGGCCAATACACACTCCTGGCTCGAGTTAACAAGAGGGCAACATCCTAGGCTCTGGATTCAGCAGAGTAGGGGTATTGTTAACAACTGACCACTTAACAGGGATTGTCCCTGCAAGAGGGGTACAGATCAACTGGTAACAAAAATGACATCCTTAGCACATCTTTTTATGACTTGCTTATTCCAAAATGGGCTGACAGGATCTGCCTCCATTTATATACTCACTCATAGATACTTTGGCTCCCACCACAGCAGGAGGGAGAGCACATTTGCACCATGACAAAGCAGTGGAAACCTCCTCTAAATGAAAGAGAGTCTAGGGGCCTCCCTAAATCTATGCTAGAGTGACAAAAGATCCATCCATCATGAATTTAATGCTTCTAAGAATTTGTGTAGTAAAATTTGAGAAAAATGCTGCTCAATATAGTGGACATATGGCACAAAGTTACCAAGGCCTCAGCAGGGGAATTTATCCGATCTATGGCTAGAGTGCAGGATAAGACTGCCATCTCACGACTAGCTCATCAAGACATACCTGGGCTTGGGAAGACTACTAATGAAGAAGAAGCTCTTCTTGAAGAATAGGATTCAGACATTCATGAATCCTGGTAGAAGAAGAGAAATTAAGGCACCCCACCCTGTCTGGCACTCAGAGACCTGAATTGCTCTCTAAGGGTCCAGTGACTGACCTCTTATTTATTTTTTTTAGGCTGGAGAGAGACCGTGTCCCTGGAAACCTGCCCTGAGGACCTGGGGACTTTCCCAGTAGTTGGGGAAAAGTGGGAAATATTTCAACCTCATGACGACTGGGAAGAGGTACTTAAGTTTAACCAGTGAAGCTACACCCAAGGCTGGCAAGCAGGTCAGGGTCTCGTGGTCCAGGTTTTCTGCCACACAGGGAAATAGGTTCAGGGTAGCCTCATATAAAACATAGCTGACCATGTGGCACCCTGCCAAATTGAAGCACATAAGGACATATTTGCTAAGATTTTGAACCATGTTTGCACCACAAAAGTGAGGCTAAACATTATTTACTAACACTGGTAGAGCAGATTTTGCATCAAAAGATTGCACCCATTTCAAACAGGTGCTATCATGGGAAAATTATTTTATTTCGCCTTCTTTCCCACTTTGCATGTGTGTTGAACTGTACAGCACACATACAAAGTGGGAAATGTTTTGAAGTTAGTCTAAGCATAGTATTTAGTGCTGGAAGGGTATCCTTCCAGTACAAAACCTCTGCTAGACACATGCAGACACCCTTGCACTAAGGTGATAAAATATGTGTGTGGAGCACAGCAGCAAATTTCTACAGCAGAGCTAGGGACTGAGGAGGAGAGTGCCATGTCTCTGTAAATATGGCGATCTCCTGCTCTCTCCTTTTCATGCAGCGCAGTGCAGTGCAGCATCTTTGGTTACTGTGCTGCATGAACATTGAATATATCTGGGTCTTAGTCTGGCCCTTCTGGAGGAATCTGAGAGCCAAAAAAGTGACAAAGTTCCAGGGTAAGACAGCAAATCCACCTCGTGGGTAGCTATGAAATTCAGGGCTAGATTTATTAGAAAATAATAGTGCACTGTGCCAAATTTGGAGGCGTTTCGCACCGTCATTTTCAAAATGCAGGGATGCACCATATTTACTAAAATATGGCACACCCCTGTGCTTCCCCCTGTGCTGGTGCTAAATTTGATGCTGTGCGCCAACGCAGCAACACTTGCACCATAGTGCAAGGATGGCTGCATTGAGGGAAGGATTGTTTTTGTGCAGGAAGAAACATCTTCCTGCACAAAAACAATCTTAAATGGTGATTTGTTCTTTCTATGTGTGCTGCAGAATTGCAACACACATAGAAAGAGCAAAAAACAAGGAGAAATTAAAGCATTTCTCCTCGTTGTGCCATGCCCCAGGTATTGCATTAGATTTTGGCGCAGCCTCAGGTTTAGGAAAACTCGTAAATTAGAGGCAGCATCTGTTAGGACTGGGGTCTTTTGTTGGCAGTCAGTTTACCCCCTGTCCAAGCAAGGACCCTCACTCTAGTCAGGACAAAGGAGAATCGCACTCAGTTAACCCCCGCACACCCCCTTGGTAGCTTGGCACGAGCAGGCAGACTTAACTTCAGAAGCAATGTGTAAAGTACTCGTACCAACACACAGTAATACAGTGAAAACACTACAAAATGGACACCACACCAGTTTAGAAAAATACGCAATATTTATCTAAATCAAACAAGAGAAAAATGACAAAAATCCAACGTACACATGTCAAGATATGAATTATAAAAGGGGTAGGGCCCATAATTATACTTTTTGACACAAAACTACGCGAATGCAGTTTTGCAACAAAAAGTATAGCGCCAACTTGCGTCATTCAAGAGCGCCAACCGGGAGCCAAATTTATGGAATCCTGCAAGCCGGCGCAAAGGGTGGGCTAGTGTCTGGGAAAATGACGTTAGTCGGGTGCGGGTGACAGTATAGGGGATAGGGGTTTTGCACCAAAAAAGTATGCTAGGCTGGTTAGAAGCAAAAAAAATGCCTTTAACCACCCTAACATCATTTCCTGACTCAAAACCATCCACACCAGATGACTCCTGTCTTATAAAAGACAGGAATCATGCCCACCACCTCAATGACCAGCACAGGGGCCAAGGGTCCACTGGGCATGGCTATTGAACCCAGAGAAATGTGGGGGGGGGGGGGCGTTTCAGGGCCCCAATGGCAATTAAGAAAACATTTTGAAATACTTACCTCTACCTACCCTACTTACCTGGGAGGGGGTTCCCTCATCCCCTGGTGTCCCTCTGGCGTGGGTGGGGGTGTTCCAGGGGTTTGGGGTGGGCACCTGTGGGCTCTTTCCATGGTGTTTGACCATGGAAGTGGGTCCACAGGTCCTCTAACACATGCCCTTACACAGGTGATAAATAATGACACTAAGCAGCCTTAGCGCCATTATTTAGGCCCACATCCCCCCATATGCACCATTTTGCAGTGGAGGATTAATAAGGTGCTAGGGGCTTTGAGTCATGTTTTTTGACGGTAACGTCTACCTTGCTGATTGACGCAAGGTAGTTTCATGCATCCAAAAAATGACTTTAACTCCAATATTTTGACACCAGACGGGTCTAGAGTCAAAATATAAATATCGAGTTAAGTTTGAGCTGAATTTGCGTAGAACAAATTACGCAAATTCAGAGCAAACAAAGTATAAATATGCCCCTAAGAGTCTTAATCCTTAGAAAATAGTGAGAATGCTGTTGTTACACAAAGAACCTGGTTAGTGTAAAAAATAAAGAAACACGGGTGAGCGTGCGTCGGGAAAGGGTAGCGATGCGTCGATTCCTTACTTACAAGTGAGGCCGTGCGTTGTTTAATTCTCCGATCGTGTCAACGATGCTTCGTTTTTCTCCCTTGCATCAGAGCAATGCATCAATTTCTGAAAGGAGCACATCGGATTCGCGCAGAGTCGGGTTCAATTGGACGCCAAGGGACGATGCATGGGAAATCTAGTCGCACAGTGTAAGAAAACAGCATTGCATGGGGTATGCATCTCATTATCAGCCTCCGTAAGCAGGTATTGCGTGTCATTTCTCCAACCGCAATGCATCAATCTCCCAGCCGCAATGCACATGGAGCATAGATTTTAGCCACAAAGCTGGTCGTGCATTTTTTAGCACCGGCATTGCGGAAGGTGCGTCGAAAACTTCCCTGCACGACATTCTGTGATTGGTTTTTCAGTTCTTCTCTGCCAACTTCACCTTTCAAGGGCCCAGGGACTGCATAGGGCACCATTTGGCAGGGCAAAAGTCTCAGCAGAGAGTCCAGGTGCTGTCAGAGGAAGTCTTTGATGGCCCTGAGTGTTCAACAACAGTAGGCAAGCTCAGTTCAAGCCCTTTGAGATTCTTCTCAAGCAGGAATGCACAATGAAGTCCAGTCTTTGTCCCCTTTCACAGGCAGAAGCAGCAACTGCAAGATAGCCCAACAAAACACAGTCACAGGCAGGGGCAGCACTTCTCTTCAGCTCTTCTCTTTGGCAGAGATTGCTCTTGAATCCAGAAGTGATCTAATTTTCAGGGGTTTTGGGGTCTACTACTTATATCCCTTCATGCCTTTGAAGTAGGCAAACTTTAAAGGAAAGTCTCTCCTATTTGTGAGATCTTGCCTTGCCAAGGACAGGCCCCGGACATATACCAGGGTGTTAGAGACTGCATTGCGGGAGGGCCAAGGACAGCCCTTTCAGGTGTGAGTGACCGCTCCTTCCCTCCCTCCCAACACAGATGGTTCATCAGGCTATGCAGGCTACACCCCAACTCCTTTTGTGTTACTGTCTAGAGGAGAGGTGCAAACAGCCCAAATGTCAAACTGACCCAGACAAGGAATCCACGAACAGGCAGAGTCACAGAATGGTTTAAGTTAGAAAATGCCTAGTTTCTAAAAGTGGCATTTTCAAACCTACACTCAAAAAACAACCTTTACCAAAAGATGTATTTTTAAGTTGTGAGTTCAGGGACCCTAAACTCCCCTTTTTTATCTGCTCCCAAAGGGAATATACACTTTAACAATATTTAAAGGCAGTGCCCGTGTTAACCTATGAGAGAGATAGGCCTTGCACAGTGAAAAAAGGATTTGGCAGTATTTCACTTTTAGAACATGCAAAACACATTGGTATATGTCGTACCTTAAACATACACTGCACCCTGCCCATGGGGCTACCTAGGGCCTACCTTAGGGGTGCCTTATATGTATAAAAAGGGAAGGTTTAGGTCTTGCAAGTGGGTACACTTGCCAAGTCAAATTGGCAGTTTAAAACTGCACACCCAGACACTGCGGTGGCAGGTCTGAGCCATGTTTATAGGGCTACTAATGTGGGTGACACAACAAGTGCTGCAGGCCAACTAGTAGCATCTGATTTACAGGCCCTGATCACCTCTAGTGCACTGTACTGGGGACTTACCAGTAAATCAAATATGCCAATCATGGATAAGCCAATTACACATACATTTTACATCAGAGCACTTGTACTTTAGCACTGGATATCAGTGGTAAGGTGCCCAGAGTATCAAAAACAGCAAAACAGAGTCCAGCACACATCAACAACCTGAGAAACAAAGGCAAAATGTTACGGGAGACCACACATAGGATGCCAAGTCTAACACGTGCCCTCCCCAGCTGAAAGTGGGGAGCAACTACCCAACCTCATGGGAGTTCACATCACTAAGGTGGAAGAGTCTGGACTGACCATCAGCATTGGCGTGTTCTGTACCAGGGCGGTGTTCCACCATAAAGTCCAGCCCCTGTAGGGAAATGGACCATCCTCAACAGTTTTGAATTCTCACCCCTCATCTGCAATAACCATCTGAGGGGTCTATGGTCAGTCTGAACCCAGAAGTGAGTCCCAAACAAGTTGGATCTTAGCTTCTTCAGCACCCAGACCACAGCAAAAGCTTCACACTCTATTGCACTCCACCTAGGCTCCCTGGGAAGTAACCTCCTGCTAATGAAGGCTACAGGTTGATCTAGGCCCTTTCCATTAAGCTGTGATGGTACTGCTCCCACCCCATGCTCTGAGACGTCTGTTTGCACAACAAACTCCTTGGAGTATCCGGTGCCTTTAGCACAGGTGCTGTACACATGTCAGCCTTCAGGGCATCAAAAGAGGTCTGGCAAGCCTCTGTCCAGATCACCTTCCTGCGTTGCTTCTTGGAAGTCAACTCATTTAAGGGGGCAACAATGGTGCCATATCCCTTGACAAACCTCCTGTATTAGCCAGTGAGGCCTAAAAAGGCCATCACCTCAGTCTGGGTCTTGGGTGGCTCCCAAGACAGAAGGGTGTCAATTCTTGGCTATAGGGGTGCCACCTGACCACTCCCTACCTGGTGTCCCAAATACACCACTGAACCTTTCCCTATTTGGCACTTAGAGGCCTTAATAGGGAGGCCTGACTTTTGCAGGGCTTCCAACACTCTGCAGAGGTGCTGCAGGTATTCCTCCAAAGTGGAACTGAGCACTGCAATGTCATCCATGTAGGCTGCCCTGTAGTCATCCAGCCCAGTCAACACCTGGTTGACCAACCTCTGAAATGTGGCAAGTGCATTTTACATCCCAAATGGCATCACTTTAAACTGGAAGTGCACACCTGGGGTAGAAAATGCTGACCTCTCCTTAGCCCCCTCAGTTAGGGCAATCTGCCAATACCCAGACTTCAAATCAAATGCGCTGAGGTATTTGGCAGCTCCCAACCGATCGATGAGCTCATTAGCTCAGGGTGATGGGGTAATTGTCAGTTTTAGTGACCGCATTGAGACCCCGATAGTCCACACAGAACTGGAGTTCTTGGGGGGCAGCAGGCACACCTACCTTTGGGACCAAGACCACAGGGCTGGCCCGTGAACTGCTAGAAAACTCAAGTACCCCTAGGGTTAACATCTTAGACACCTCATCTTTGATGCTAGCCCTGACCTTATCAGTCACCCTGTAAACTTTTTGTGTAATGGGTGGACTGTCCCAGTGTACACGAGTGGGTGACCCCTGTGATCAAGGAGAACAGGGAGGCAAACGGACTGAATACCTGGCGACAGTCCCTCTGGTGTTCAGAGGTCAGGGAGGGGTCGAGGTAGAGGTTCACTGCCTCACAGTCCCATCCTTCTCTCCAGCAGACAGGAGGTCAGGAAGAGCCTCACTCTCTTCCTCAACCCCATCATCTGTCGCTAGGAGCATGGACAATTCAGTATGGTCAAAGTGTGGCTTGAGGCAGTTCACATGCAGACCCCTCAAGGGGTTCCTGGGTGTCTGCAAGTCTACCAGGTAGGCGACTTTGCTTTTGCAGTCCACCACCTTAAATGGCCCAGTCCACTTGCCCTGGAGCACCCTAGGCTCCACTGGCACCATTACCCACACTTTTTGCCCATGCTGAAAATCGATCAGAGTGGCATTCTGGTCATATCACCGTTTCATGTCTTCCTGGCAGGCTACTAGGTTCTCTTGTGCAAGAGCTCTGAAGCGGGCAGTCGGGTTTCTGAAGACCAGCATGTAACTAAATATATCCTGGGGAGGTTTACTGGCGGTTTTCACTAAGCCCTCCTTCACCAGACTCAAAGGTCCCCTGACAGGATGGCCATACAGTAACAAAAAAGGACTAAATCCAAGCATTTTTTGAGGCACCTCCTTGTAGGTGAACAGAAGGCATGGCAAGAGGAAGTCCCACTTTCGCCTCTTTTAAGGTGAGGTTGAATCTTTCAAACAGACCATTGCTTTGGGGGTGATAAGGTGTGGTGAACTTAAACGTTTACACACTCCTGCCACAGAGATTTCATAAAAGTAGATATGAAGTTGGTACCTCATCATATACCACTTCGTTGGGGAACCCCATGCGGGTAAAAACCCTCATCAGCACATGACCCACCACAGGGGAAGTGATTGACCTCAGAGGAATGGCTTCCGGGAACCAGGTGGCATGGTCCACCAAGACCAGGATGAACCTGTTGCCCATGGCTGTCTTGGGATCCAGAGGCCCCACAATGACAATACCCACCCTTTATGTGTGTTGGTAAAAGTACTTTACACATTGCTTCTGAAGGTAAGCCTGCCTGCTCGTGCCAAGCTACTAAGGAGGTGAGCGGGGGTTAACTGAGTGTGATTCTCCTTTACCCTGACTAGACTGAGGATCCTTGCTTGGACAGGGGGAATCTGACTGCCGACCATAGACCCCATTTCTAACAGCATCAAAATGCAATGGATGTTGCTGTGGCACACCCACAGCAACACCCATTACACTCCCCTTCCACACAAAGTGCTGCTTGTGAAGGGGCTGTATTTACAAGGTGGCGGTAAGCTACAAAAAGTGGCTCTTAAATATGCCCCTCAGATTTTTAATATATAGAGCTTTTAGCACTAAAACCAATAGCTGAAGCTGGAGCATTATGAAGATGTATCTGGCTCTCAAAGATAGATTTTTACATTCAAGTCAGAAGATAAAAACTTTGAAAGAGATGGCTCACTTGGTGTATCCGACCTCTGCTCAATCACTGTTGGCCTGATATTGTCGTAGGTCCTTATCAACTATAAACTGATATGTGCTTTATTTAACTAGGTGCTTTTTTGTCCTAAAGCTTTAGAAAATCATATATATAGTTCACCTAATCCAATTTGAATGATTCTAGCCTCTTGTTGCTCATTATTATTTTCTCTATTTTTCTAAATTATGTGTGTCCTTTACTTTAAAATTGTTGATACACCTTGAACTGACCAAATGCGTCCTTGGGGATTGCCTGCTGCTTATGCCATAGATACCAGAGACTGAGCAAACATTCTGTAAAACTGTGTTTGTCTTCACCAGATAGTGATTATTTAGTTGATAAGAGTCCCCCCAATTATTTACCCAATTTCTGCATAAGCATTACCATCAGGATGGTAGAACAGTCACAAGCCACCAGCAGGGCCAACAACATTGCAGCAAATTTGCCGCAGTCATCTGTGCACTCATGTTACCTGTCCAACTATACATACAACCTCAACCATAACTCTTTCATTGATGTAATTGCTCACCATTTATTACTAAATGCACTTAGCAAATCATGCCGAAAGTTTCTTGTAATCACTTGTCCATTTACTAATGTCTCACCTTTCATTTGTCCATGTACTCGGTCTCTCACCCTTTCATTCATCAATGTACTCAATCATTAGAGCACTTAACCATTGATTGACTCAGTTGGCATTCACCCAGTTTCCAATTTGCATGATCGAACATAAAGAACTGCCAAAGTAATGAAGAAGTACTTTCATTTTGAAAATCCGCTGCTTCAAGTCTAGAAAATGCTTATATAGAAGAACCTTTTAAATACCAGACACAATGCTTTTAAATGCCCTACCATATCTATTTTACCTTACATAATCTACCGTTGCACAACAGTTGTAGCATACCTACATGACTAATGTACTGCACCTGCCATAAGTCACCTACCACATGTACCTACTTAACCTACCGACCATAACACCCTTACATACTAATCCTATGAAACCTACCTACTATCCCTTCCAAATCTTACCACAGTTTCAACTTATCCAACATACATACCCTACATACCTATGTGTTGTACCTACCTACCAACTGTGCCTACATATCTATGAAACCTACCTACCACAACTTCCATACCTACCTACCAGCTATGCCAACCTGCCATGTCTACAATACCATAACTAGCTGTTATATTTACCTATTATGCCTACCATAGCTCCTACAGCCTGCTACAGCAACACAATTTGGCAGCCGTAAGGGGCATCTAGTAACAGCCTAAGGTACTGCTTTCTGCACTGAGATAATGTTGATTGCAGCTTTTAAAGGCCCATTGGCTTTGTCGATGCTTTTTACAGTTATAGTCCATTCATAAGCACACACATAACAATTTTGTGCTTCTACTTGCCTCTCTAGGCTCTAAAGCCCGCACTCAATGCACATCATACCATGATTAATTAGGCCTGGGCTAAACATAATTTACACTGGAATAAGTTGTGTAATTTATACCCTTGTTAGGAATTCCTGACCTCCAAAAAAAACATTATCCTACATCGTAGAACTCTAAGTGTGGCCGTGTGGAAGCAGTACAAATCACCAGAACACAAGCAGCTGTTGTTTGTGGTGCTTGGGCTTTTCAAACTATTTTTTAAGCAAAATGCATTTTTGCGTCAACAATTGATGCAATGTAATGACATTTTCCTGAAATTTAATGTAATTATGCGAAAGCGAAATTATGCACACCCCTCTGCAAAATCCCAGATTTCTCCTAATATATCCTACAATCGGACAGTAGACAGAAAAAGAGAGCTGGTGGCACTTCTAGGACATAATGATCTTGATTTTAGGGAATGAGTCCTGAGAAGCTTGGGTTTCATTACATTAAGATGAGTAACCATAAACATTTGTCATTTTAGCACCAAGAGACCCAAGACTTGGGTAAACTTGCAATTTACAAATACATGTTATGTTACGTAAAGTTGTATTGCGTTTGTTGGAAATGGCCTTTTTTGCAGGGTTATCCCCAAACTTTTTGCCTTCTTCCTCCTATTTTTTCAGGTCTGTTTTTGCTGTTTTATTGTCTCTGCGCACTTTACCACTGCTAATCAGTGCTAAAGTGCAAGTGCCCCTACAAAAATTGTATTGTTGATTGGTTTATTCATGATTGGCATATTTGATTTACTGGTAACTCCCTAGTAAAGTGCACTAGAGGTGCTCAGGGACTGTAAATCAAATGCTACTAGTGGGCCTACAGCACTGGTTGTGCCACCCACATTAGTAGCCCTGTAACCACAGCTCAGACCTGCCACTACAGTCTCTGTCTGTGCAGTTTTAAACTGCCAATTCGACTTGGCAAGTGTACCCACTTGCCAGGCCTAAATCTTCCCTTTTCCTGTATGTCAGGCACCTCTAAGGTAGGCCCTAGTTAGCCCCAGGGGCAGGGTGCAGTGTATGTTTAAGGTAGGACATATACTAGTGTGTTTTATATGTCCTAACAGTGAAATACTGCCAAATTCGCAAGGCCTATCTCTCTAATAGGTTAACATGGGGGTTGCCTTTAAATATCCTTAAAGCGCAGATTCCCCTTGAGAGCAGATTAAAAGGTGGAGTTTAGGGTCTCTGAACTCACAATGTAAAAATACATCTTCTATTGAAGTTGGTTTTTAAATTGTCTATTTGAAAATGACACTTTTAGAAAGTAGGTATTTTCTTGCTTAAACCATTCTGTGACTCTCTCTGTTTGTGGATTACCCACCTGGGTCAGTTTGACAGTTGGGCTCTTCATACCTCTTCTCTAGACAGTGACACAAAAGGAGGGGGGAGGTGTAGTCTGCATATCCCGATGAGCCATCTGAGTTAGAGGGGAGGGAGGAGTCGTCATTCACACCTGAAGGGACTGTGCCTGCCCTCACACAATCAGTCTCCGACCCTTCTGTGTGTGTCTGGGGCCTGGCCTGGACAAGGAAGGATTTTGCAAACACTTGAGAATTTGCTTTGAAGTTTGCCAACTTCAAAGGCAGAACAGGGTATAAGAAGAAGCCCCAGACTTTTAGACTCTTTCTGGAATCAAAAGGAACCTCTGCCCAGGAGAAGAGCTGAAGAGCTGAAGCAGGATTACTGTCCCTTTGCTGTGCTGCTTTGCTGGACTGGCCTGCAGTTGCTGCTTCTGCCTGCAAAGAGTGCAAAGGGTGAACTTTGCTGTGTGTCCTGCTTGAGAAAGGTCTCTAAGGGCTTGGGGTAGAGTTTCCTCCTGTTGGAAGTCTCAGGGACACCAAAGACTTCAGTTTCCTCGACCTGCAGAACTGAGACTGTCGACTGCAAATAACTTGCAAAAAAAACCTAGAATATCACAGAGTCTTGCACACCAAACCACAACACTAAGAACCAACTGGAATACTCTCAGTATTCAGCTCCAAAACATGCAAAACCGCTAACTATGCTAGGCCCGATCGACCTGTAATCGCATTAACTCACTAGGCCCAAAATAAAACTTCCTTTGGAACGATTCTCTCCTAAAAATGCACACTACTATTTCACATCCCCAGCTATCAGTGACAGTAGCCATACCACTCTGCTATGAGCAGAACACACCCTAACTGAACAGCAAACACATGACAAACTGGGCCTATTGAATAACATTGGAAATACAAACTTCAAAACAGGCCATTCTCAACCTCTTCCACTGGATTGATTCTTATGAAACTAACAGGGACATAACTCCCACTCATCCCCAACTGGCACAAAAATCCACAACCCCCTAGCTTCACTCCAACCGACTTGCACCCCAGCCCTGCCCATACATGAGCAAAACATTTCCCAGCCGAAAACAAACACAGATGCACGGAAACACACTGAGACAAGCTGAATCACAGCTCAATTCATTCCAATGCACGGAAACACATCCTAACTCTGAACCCAAGCCATTTCGGCCCGATAACGCACACAAAACCATGCCAAATACAACCCACTCTCATTCCAACAACCCAATTCTACACATAGCTGAGATAAACACCCAACCCTGAGCCCTTAAATACAGGAACTTAGCCCTGAACCCTAAAATCTATCCCTGAACCCTAAAAACCCAGCCATGAACCCTAAAACCCAGCCCTTGTTGTCTCAGTTGCATCACCAAGATGCTCCCGCCTTCTCCCTGTACTCGTGCATGATCTGCCGTATGTGGGTCAGTGCCATCTATGCCACCACCATGTACAAGCTATTGACTTCAGGTTTTTTCCCCATTAGGGGCAGTTGATCCGAGGGGGTGGGGTAGGCTTGACATGTCTTTGAAAAGATTTGTTTGTCCTTTTCCAATTAAATCCTCTTATCAACAGCTTCAGAGTGTGCAATGCCAACACCCGCATCAACATGCCTTGTACGTATGCCTTCCCCACTGCCCCCCCAAGAGCATTTGGGGGTCAGGTGTGTGACAGAGTCTTCGCCAAACCGCTCCAACATCAATCTGACACATGCAGGTCAGGGTCACAGTGGAAACCCAGAACAGGTCGTGCCATGACTCTGAGCCGTGAACAAGAGAGATATCAGTATATTCCCTGTCCATGGGATAGAGGAGGTGCCACACATTATGGAAGGAGTGATCATCCATGAAGTTACAGAGCACAGCTTGGTCATTATCCTGTCACAGGGTGGGCTTTGCTGACTTACCCTGAAGAGGATCCAGGATCAAATTCCAGTCACTACCAATGATGAGTTTATGGGAGCCAAATTACATAAGTAACCTGTGGAGATGGGAGAGCCAAGGGTGTTTAGCTTCCTCTCCCTCAGGGTAACAGATGGATCAGGCAATCAGGGTTTGATTCAGCATATAGTGATCATGGTCATCCGACAAGGATATGAGGTCTCAGACCGCAAATCATTTGTGGAACAGGAGCACCACTTTTTCCTGAGAGGAGAGACTTGTCGGGCCTAGTCATAGGCAGGCCCTTATTGAATCCAGTCTTGTTTGAGTTGCACCGATTCCTCCGCTGTAAGATGCATTTTCTGCATAAGGACAATATGCAGATGTTTGAAACCTAAAAAGGTGAGGATCTTCTTACTTTGATGAAATGGGTCATATCCTTCACATTTAGGGTCAGATGTATCAAACGCTTTTGCATTAGCAAAACATCATTATTCTCACAACGTAAATACTTATAAACAAGATATTGATGTATAAGTTATAGGTATAAGTCCATTTTCCCTCATGTATGATAGGTTTGGTAACAGTTATCTCACACTGACTATCTGGCTCTGTATATATGTAAATTATGTGTATCAATATCATTAATCTGTCTTGGCTTTATATATATTTCCGTATTTAAGATTTAATTATAGCTTTAGTGATAATAATAATAGATAAGCTTAAGTGGATTTTATTATGCTTTGATTGTTATTATATAGTTGTAGCGGACTACGTGTCCCAAAATGCACTTGGGTGGTGGTAGGAAAATGTATTATAAATAGAGACTCATGGGAAGTTTTTTTTTTGTAAACTGTGATCAAGACCGATAGGTTGAAACGCGTTGGTGGTGTCTTTTTATACTTCTTTGGATTGAAGCAATAAAACTCTCCTGGAGTGCAACAAATCAATTGTCTGACAATTGTTGGTTTTGGAGATTGTAGAGGAATGGTCCTTTCCTCACGTTTGCACCCGTAAAATTTGCGCGCCACATATACATATATATATATATATATATATATATATATATATATATATATATATATATATATATATACACACACACACACACACACACATACATACACACATGAATACACACACATATGAACACATAGATGTACATACATATACATATTTAAAACCATGAGTAAATATACTTAAACAGTTTTAAAGAGTGTGTGTGTAGTTTATTGTTATGGCATAGTACCGACACATCGTTTCTAAAGAACTATATATAATTAGAATATACACATAATCAAAAAAAAATTATTTATAAACATAGGCATATGCAGTCAGTAGTTGTTTGAATATGGTGGTTATGAAGGAAAGAGCCAACTCTTGAGTAGTTTTCTGAAGACAAGAAAGTTATCTGTGGCTCTTATAGTTGGGGGCAATGGATTCCACAGTTTGGCTGCTTGAACGGAGAAGGATGTACCACCTGTAGTTTTTTCTTGTATGGTGGTGTTCTAAGGTGGGGTGCCAATCTTGAGCGGAGGTTTCTTTGTTAAATGTATTTGGTTATTTTGTTTCTGATAAAAAGTGGTCCTGTTCCATGTATAGCTTTGTGGGTGACACAAAGCAGCTTGAAAATGCATCTTCTGGCAACGGGTAACCAGTGTAGTGCTCTCAAGGCAGGAGAGATGTGGGCTTGTGGCTTTGTGAGAGAACAGGGCTGATTGCAGAGGCCCCCTAACTTTTTGCCCCCATTTTCCACTTGTTGCTGGTGTTTTCCTGACTCTGGTGGTGCCCTGGGTACTGCTAACCAGTCCCAGGGCCTGTGCTCTGTGTAAAATCAGTATGCAAATTAGGCTAATTATAATTGGCTAAGTCAACCTACCTATAAGTCCCTAGTATATAGTAGGGCATGTAGGTTTAGGGACCCCAGCATAGGTAGTGCACCTATAGGTGCACAGCTGAGATGCCCAGTGTCATTTTAAAGGCAGGCCTGCCTTGCTGGCTGCTTTTAAATAATATGCAAATTCGACTTTGGAATTAAAAGTAGTTCCAAAGTCTTAAACTACCTTATTTTTACATATAAGTCACCCCTAAGGTGTGCCCTATGTGCCCCTAGGGCTGGGTGCCATGTAACTATAAGCAGGGACCTTATGAAAATAGTTTTACAAGCCGTGGTGAGGCACAAAACTAGGGAACCATGGAGCTTGATCTGGGTAGCCTACCCACACTGACAGTAGTCCAGCTTAGGGGGTTGTGTACTGCAAGAGGGTTGCCTGCAACCACTGACCTCTGGAAGCATGTCCTGATTAAATCCCTGACAGCATGGGCTGAGGCCCAAGAGGTAGACTCAGAGGAAGCTCCAGAGGAGGAAGAAGCAGGAGAGGATGCTAGCTCCAACCACTCTGGGGAGGGAGGGCATCTGAGTCTAAGTGAGGATGAGGAAGACCAGTCCTCACTACACACAGTCACTAGGGGCAGACCCAAAGCTAGTTGGGGGACGGGGGTCCCTTTAGGAGGAGAGAACCTGTCCCTCAGGGAAAGAGAGCTGGAGGCCCAGCTAGCATTTATAGCTTTGGAGGCAGAAAAGCTGTCCCTAGAAAAGAAAAAGTGTGCAAGGGAAGAGAAAAGAGATGGTGGCAGCGACAGAGAAGCTGAGGTGTCCATGGGTGGGTTTTTTTGCCCCAGATTACCCAAGGGGGTGGTTCCTGCTTATGTAGAGGGGGATGAAATAGACAAGTGGTTGGAGGCCTTTGAGAGGGCACTCCAAATGAGAAGGGTTAGGCCTCAATACTGGGGTTCACTTTTATGGCAGTTGGTCCCCAACTCAGGGAGGGATAGGCTTTTGACCTTAAGTGGGAAGGAGGCAGATTCATACCCTGGAATGAAGAGGTTCTTGGTCTGACCCCAGAGCAGTATAGGATGAAGTTCAGGGACACCCAGAAGGCCAGTACCCAGTCTTGGGTTGACTTTGTAGACACCTCACTTAAGGCACTAGAGGGCTGGATTCCTGGTAACAAAGTAAATACTTATGAGGGGTTATACAATCTGATCATGAGAGAGCACATCTTGACCAGTCCAAGGAAGGTTACGCCAGCATCTAGTGGACTCTAAGCTGACCAACCCTAGAGAGCTAGGGGAGGCAGCTGATGAGTGGTCGAGAACCAGGGTGGTTGTCAAGTCCCAGGGGGGATACGCCAAGAAGGGGGGGTCAGGTCCCCAAAAACGTAAGGAGGGAGGTGGTAAGCCCACCACAGAGACTCCCTTTGTACCCCAGAACCCTAAGAAGGAGGAGAGTAAATCCCACTCCCACTCTGACATGCAGAGACAGGGAGACCCAGGGTTAAAAAAGCTCTTGGACAGTAAGGCTTGCTTTGACTGTCAGCAGACAGGCCACTTCAGAGGAGATGCAGCCTGTCCAAAGAAGGTGGTTAGCACTGGGCTGTCCAGTGTAGCCATGGAGGAGGACTCCTCAGATGATGAAGTCCTCCTAGCTTTGGGCTGGGAGACAGGACCAGATGGTAAGCTGGTGATCCCTGAGGGTGGAAGTAGGCACTTTCACCCCATTCAGGTGAATGGGATCCCTACCACTGGCCTGAGAGACACCTGTGCCAGTCACACTATAGTGAGTGGCTGGTTAGTGACCCCAGACATGTATGTCCCAGGAGAGACCAGGAAAGTCAGGATAGCCACAGGGGAGGTCACCTACAAACCTGTAGCCATAGTGCCCCTAGAGAGGGTGGGTATCCTTGGCTGGTTTAGGGTGGTAGTCAGTGCTGATCTCCCCCTAGATTGTATCCTGGGCAATGTCCTCCCAGAGGTGAGCCTGGTCCCAGATAGGGCGGTTGCCCAGGGCGCACCCCCAACCCAAAGTCTTGGGAAATCAGTCCCTACAGTTAGGAGACAGGGGTCCCCAGAAAACGGAAAGAAGAAAAGGAAGGGTGGGCCACTCTTTAAGAGAGTTCCAGGGAGCCAAAGGCCTTCTGCCCCAGTAGGGGTGGAGCCCAGAGTTGGCACTGGTGAGGCCTCACCTGGCCCCAAGGAAGTCCTGAGTAGTCAGGCAGCTGTCCAGATGCAGGGTGTTGCCCTTGAACTGACAGAAGGGAGGGTGGAAGGAGGGTGTCTTCCACAGGAGGTGGTAGCCCCCCACTCTAGACAGCAAGAGGGGTGCCAGGACCCCACAGTTGTCCCTAAAACCACTCGGCCACCTGTTAGTGGAGAGCTTAGGGTGTGGTTCTGGGTACTGCTAGCTGTCAGTAGCCTCTGCTGGGTGCTAGCCTTCCTGTCAGCACTGTACTTGGCCTGGGAGGCAGACCCCAGAGCCAAATGCAAAGTAGGCCCCCTGACCCTGTTGGTCATGGTGGGGTTGCTCAAATGTTGGGTGACCTCTTTGGGTAAGCTAGGTGTTGCCCTAGCAAAGTTAGGAGTAGGGGAGGTGGGCACCTCACTACCCAAGTTGGCAGAGAGAGAGGAGGAAGACCCCCTAGAGGGAAGTTTCAGTTTAAGATGGGTCCTTTCACTGTTGGGATGGATTCACTACCCAGAGGGAGTGACCATGGCAGGAGGATGTAAGGCAGAGTAGGCCCTAAAAAGGGACAGCCTGTTCTCTTCATTGTCTTCCTCGCTTGACAAGCCAGGAAGACTCTCCCAGGGTTGGGCTAAGTCTCCTGGGCGTGTGGCCTGGGGGGGGGGGGTGTGAGAGAACAGGTCTGTTTGCAAAGACCCCTAACTTTTTGCCCCCATTTTCCACTTTTTGCTGGTGTTTTCCTGACTCTGATGGTGCCCTGGGTACTGCTAACCAGTCCCCGGGCCTGTGCTCTGTGTAAAATCAGTATGCAAATTAGACTAATTATAATTGGCTAAGTCAACCTGCCTATAAGTCCCTAGTATATGGCAGGGCATGTAGGTTTAGGGACCCCAGCATAGGTAGTGCACCCATAGGTGCACTGCTGAGGTGCCCAGTGTCATTTTAAAGGCAGGCCTGCCTTGCTGGCTGTTTTTAAATTAAAGTTATATGCAAATTCGACTTTGGAATTAAAAGTAGTTCCAAAGTCTTAAACTACCGTATTTTTACATATAAATCACCCCTAAGGTGTGCCCTATGTGCCCCTAGGGCTGGGTGCCATGTAACTATAAACAGGGACATTATGAAAATAGTTTTACAAGCCCTGGTGAGGTAAAAACAGCCAAATTTGTTTTTCCCTCGTTGTAGTGAATGGCCTCCATAAGCTAAGTCGGGGAGACTTTATTTTAATTTTTAAAGTCCCCTTAAGTAACAGATACCAGAAGTTTGGTATCAAATTAATTGTTATAATAATCCCACAACTTCCAGTTGTTGGATTTAATATAACTTGTTCAGGTAAAGAGTTTTAAACTTTATCTGAAAAGTTGCCAACTTCAGCCCTGCAGTGTTTTTGCTGCTGTGCTCTGATTGGCCAGCCTCTGGCAGCCTGGCCAGGCTGCTTGATGAGGTGTGAAGAGGCCTGGCTTCACACAAAGAGATGCGCCTGTGGGAGGAGATCTCCCCTCAGCAGATGGTGAGGCAGGAAGGGGGAGGGCTGCCAAACTGGTCTTCAAAGGCAGAGAAGGACATTTGGAGCAACCCAGCAACACTCCCACATCCTGCAAACCAAGACAATTAGGTGCCCCCTTGATTAGATTAGGAGAGGGCAGGAGAGGGGTTTGTTTAGGATTTTTAGCCACACCAGTGGATGGGTTCAGCCAGATGTAACCTCCAAAAATCACTTTCAATCATGATGGATTTTTGAGGAATGTTGCTCCCTGGGATTGATTTTTGCCACACATCCCAGGAAGTGGTCATCACAGGGGGAAGGACCCTGCCCCTGATTGGAGAACCAGGACCCCCCTGCTTTTCACCCAGGAGCAAGGATAAAACTGGCAGACCTGCACCAACACCTCAGTTCCCTACCAGATCCCTATCAGATTCCAACAAGGAAGAACTACAGGAGAAGAAGGACTGCCCTGCTGGACCCCTTACCTGCACCTGGACACTGCACTCTGGAGGACTGCACCAGCTGCACACTTGGGCTTCACCACTACACTAAAAGGACTTTGGGGGTCATTCTGACCCTGGCGGTCGGTGACCGCCAGGGTCACCGACCACGGGAGCACCGCCAACAGGCTGGCAGTGCTCCGTCGAGCATTCTGACCGCGGCGGTTCAGCTGCGGTCAGAAACGGAAAGTCGGCGGTCTCCCGCCGACTTTCCGCTGCTCGGGAGAATCCTCCATGGCGGCGGAGCGCGCTCCGCCGCCATGGGGATTCTGACACCCCCTACCGCCATCCTATTCCTGGCGGGTCTCCCGCCAGGAACAGGATGGTGGTAGGGGGTGCCGCGGGGCCCCTGGGGGCCCCTGGGGGCCCCTGCAGTGCCCATGCCAATGGCATGGGCACTGCAGGGGCCCCCGTAAGAGGGCCCCACTGTGTATTTCAGTGTCTGCAATGCAGACACTGAAATACGCGACGGGTGCAAACTGCACCCGTCGCACATACCCACTCCGCCGGCTCCATTCGGAGCCGGCTTCCTCGTGGGGAGGGGTTTCCCGCTGGGCTGGCGGGCGGCCTTCTGGCGGTCGCCCGCCAGCCCAGCGGGAAAGCCTGAATGGCCTCCGCGGTCTTTCGACCACGGAGCGGCCATATGGCGGTTCCCGCGAGGCGGGCAAGAAGGGACTCCCTGTTTGCTACAGGTACAAAGGAGCTGCCCAGAGTCCCCTGCATCAAGTCCTGCAAGCAGAGCCCAGCTGAACAGCATCCAGTGGCAATTTGAGGATTCTTACCAGGTGCATTCTGGAAATTGTAGTCCCAACTCCCAAGGAGCAACTCAGAGCTTCTGGAACCTCGGATCAAGTTGTGGACACTTCAAGGACACAAAAAGGACCTCTGGAAGAAGATCCAGAAGCTTGGAGATGTTTGGAGCAACTCCATAAGTTGAAGAGGTGCATTGTGGGAGTTGTAGTCCCAGACCCCAAGGGGCACACCAGAGCCTCTGAACCCTTGGCTGGTGCTGTGGACCACTTTCCTGAATCAAACACTTCTGAAAGTAAGAGTGACAGTGTTACCTCATGGGTGGCTTGAACTCTGGACTATGGGCCAGATGTAGGTAGGTTTCCTTTTGCGAGTTGCAAATTGCGAGTTCAAGCGACTCGCAATTTGCAACTCGCAAAAGGAAATGCAGGAAGGTGTCTCAGACACCTTCTGCGACTCGCTATGGGGTCGCAAAGACCCACCTCATAAATATTAATGAGGTGGGTCGCAGTTTGCGACCCCATAGCGAGTCTAGGCACTCACGGGGATGGTGGCCTGCTGGAGACAGCAGACCACCATGTCCGTGACTGCTTTTAAATAAAGCAGTTTTTTTTTTCTCTTTGCAGCCCGTTTTCCTTAAAGGAAAACGAGCTGCAAATAGAAAAAATACCGAAACCTTTTTGTTTCGGTTTTTTTCAGAGAAGGCAGTGGTCTAGAGGACCACTGCCTGCTCTGAAAAAATATATTTTTTTGCATTCACAAAGGGGAAGTGGCAAATGAGTTACCATCCACTTCAAGTGGATGGTAACTGCGAGTTGATTTGCGACCGCTTTCGCAGTCACAAATCAACTCTACATCGCGATGCGGTCGCAAATAGTAAGGGAACACCCCTTCCTATTTGCAAGTCGGAAACACATTTTGCGAGTCAGTACCGACTCACAAAATGTGTTTCTGCATCGCGTGAGGCCTTTTGCGCCTCGCAAACGGCATTTTTCACCTTTTGTGAGGCGCAAAAGGCTACCTACATCTTGCCCTTTGTTCCTTTCCAGTGTGACCTTTGTTAACCCTTTGAGCGCTAGTTGCTTCTATGCGCCAGAAAGCATTAATTCTTTTTACAATTCATATCTCCGGTTCCCCTTATCCAATTTTATTCGTTTTGGTGTCATTTTAAAGATAACAATATATTCTATTTTTATAAATTGATTTTGGATTTCTAAACTGTTTCCTGTGTTTTATTTAATTATTGTTTTGTGACATTTGAATGCTTTACACTCTGTCTCTTAAGTTAAGCCTTATCGCACGTTGCAAAGCTACCAAGGGTTGAGCTGGGTTTAATTTACTGAGACCTAACTGGACCTAAGTGGAGGTTAGTGGCCTATTGCTAAGTGTAGGTACTTACCTGCCCTTACCAATAACCCATTTTCCAACAGGCTTTACATGTAATAGTAGCCTGGCTGCGGAGTTCTGAATACGTTGTAGTTTTTTCATGATAGATCGAGATAATCCATGGTAGAGGCCATTGGCAAAATCCAGTTTGGATAGTATAAGCGAGATAGTAGCTTGCACCTTGTGAGGAAATCCGAGGTGGGGGAAGATGCGTCGTAAAGCCTACAAGGTGATGAAGCTTGTTTGTGCTAATTTGTCCACTTGGGCATTCATAGTTAACTTGGAGTCCATGATGATTGTACATGGTTCTCTGTATATGTAAATCTCTGTATCTGTTTCATGATTTTCTAAAAAAAAATGCAATATTTAATTTAACAGAGAGGGAGATGTAGTGTCTTGCATGATTTAGAACAGAACCGTTCTGGCTCCCTGAGGACTCCGTATTAGCATGACTTAATCGCTAGAACAGAATTTATGAAAGCTTGGCTTAGGAAGTTGGAGTTCACAGGAGCACTCAGAGGAATAAAGATATATGGTTTACAGCTCTGTATGTGCCCTAGTTATTCAGTGGGTAACAGGCTGGGGAAGACACTACATAGGTGATCCTTCATTAATTGCTATTGTCTGCCAAGGCTGAGGCTAAAAACCTAGAAAGAAGAAAAGAAACAGATTATGGTCAGTTCACATATTTCACATTTTACAGTTGTCATAGAGATTCGCAGGGACAATGCTCTTCAGAAATGAGACAGAGAAATTCATGAGTTATAGGAATAAACGGAAAAATGTTTCAAGAAATGAGGGGAAAAGATGAAAAGAGAAATATTTGTAGCAGGAACAGGGGGTTTTTAAGCCTCCACTCTCCCTTCTTCTACTACTTCTCTAGCCTTTGCATTCTCTCTTCACCTATTTCTAAGATACTAGCAGCGGTATCCCACATTATCTCCCCAATACACACTTCCTCACTTTCTTCAACATAAACACCAAAATACTTGATTCACTTATCTCTTGCATAACCGACTACAACCAATCACTGATTGTATATGTACCTTCCTCATCCAGTTATACATCATTGTACTCAAATGCATCTTCGACACCCATCACAACTTTGTTCCCTTCTAATATATATACCTTTTCTGCACCTTCTTTGCTGGTTTAAACTCACAATAAAAATGGTTTTGAAATAAAAAAATGAAAATGAGTCAGACATTTCTTAATAAGTCAACAGTGTATTACCGAACTCAGGGGTGCAACAAAGGCCCCGGCAGCCCCTGCCGTGTTGGGGGCAAGCCCCAGGGGGTCACCTCAGTACAGTAACCTAGCATCAGAGCTCCTGAGTGAGTCTGGAGGAGGCCCCTCCATGTATTTTGCAGGGGGGCCCTAAAGTTTCGTTACTCCAGCGACTGAAAGACACAGATTAAAGAACTATGAGCAAGAGATTAGCCTGTGAGGAATCAAGAGAGACTTAAGTGATGGACATCGTGAGAATTTTGTGGTCAAGCGCTGTGTAATGAAAGTTGGAACCAATCAAGAAGCATAATAATCACTGAACAACTCTTAGCCTTTGGCAGAAAGCAACAGGTTTACTTCTGCGAACATTGAATCTACCGCTTTCTCACGTGAGAGTCAAATCCCTAAGTCTAAAGAGATAATTTTCCAGCTGGCAAATTCACAATTACTCATTAAGTTGGTAGAGTGAAATGTTGGGTATTAATTGGTTTAGTGGTAAACAACATTGTATTTACAACTCATATAAGTTTCTCTTACTGGCCTTCCACCTGCAATGTAGACGATCTGATTTAGCAGGGGACCAGATAAAAAATCAACATCTCCAAAATACAATTTTCCCATTTGTCTTTCGCTACCTTGTGATTTCGCTAGAAACCAATCTCAGGGAGCAACGAACGAGGCCCAGCAGCGCTGGGAGCCTTCATTGCCCTACTTCTGATAGAATCACAGGTACATGACACCTCACACAGTACAATATGAGGTAACATGAACACATTTTCCAGGAATTTGTTTATCTCCCAGACCGCCAAGGATAAGGTGTGCATTGACGTGGTCTAAATAATCAGGGCACATACAACTCCTTTTTATCATTGACCCCCTGAATGTGATGGCTGAAATGATAGCATGGAGGAGGTTAAATCTAACCCTCCTGCCTGGATCCTTTATTACTCCTACTTCCTCGTGGCCCCACCTTTCTCATGGCTAGCTCTCCAAGTCCAACATTTGGGGTCATAATTATACTATGTTTGTGCCAAATTTGTGTCATTTTTTTATGCAAATTCAGCACAAACCTAACTCCATATTTATATTTTGATGCTAGACAAGTCTAGCGTCAAAATATTGGAGTTAGCACCATTTGTTGGATGCGTGCACCTACCTTGCATCAATGAGATGCAAGGTAGGCGTTTCCATCTAAAAAATTGTGCTAACCCCATTGCCCCATATTTATCCCCCATGCGAAAATGACGAACAGGGGGTAGGAGGGGCTAAATAATGGTGCATAATGGGTCAGATCAGGCATTAGGGGACCTGTGGACCCATTTCCATGGTGAAACACCATGAAATGGGCCCATAGGTGTCCACTCCAAACCCCAGGAACACCCCCACCCACACTAGAGGGACACCAGAGGATTGGGGACCCTATCCCAGGTAAGTAGGGTAAGTATAAGTAAGTGTAGGTA
Source organism: Pleurodeles waltl (assembly GCF_031143425.1). Lineage (NCBI taxonomy): Eukaryota > Metazoa > Chordata > Amphibia > Caudata > Salamandridae > Pleurodeles > Pleurodeles waltl. Next base: position 261,719,235 of record NC_090436.1, on the reverse strand, counting down.
TGTATTTTTTTTTTTTAATGTAAAGTGCCACTGGGGGCCCTGACATGGGCCCCCCTGCATGGCACTAGGTGTAATGGCCATGCACAGGGGCCCCCAGTCCCCTGTGCTGGCCAATGGGGTGTTGGGCATGACTCCTGTCTTCTATTAGACAGGAGTCATGTTGTATGGATGGTTTTGCATCAGGAAATGACGCTAGGCTGGTTAACTGATATTTATTTGCCTCTAACCAGCATAGTGTCATTTTTTTAAGCAAAAACCCCTTCACCCGTACCTTCACCCCCACCCAGCTAATGTAATTTTCTCTAATGCTAGCCCAACCTGTGCGTTGGCTTGCGGCATTCCATAAATGTGGTGCCCGGCTGGTGCTTTGAAATGACTCAAGCCGGCGCTATACTTTTTGCAGCAAAACTGCGTTTGCAAAGTTTTGTGGCAAAAAGCATAAATATGGGACTTGTTATGATAAAACCAAGGTTTTTTCTATATAATGATGAGTTTTAAACCTGCAACTAGAACTGCGAATACACGAATACACTTTGGTGGAGTGGGTATTTGTTTCACTTCATGAGCAGAAAATTATAACCTGCCACATTTGTTAAAACAACCCGTGTCTCCACAATAGTTGATGTCTGAAAACATTTCTTTATAATTTGATAAGTATAAAATTAAAGATATTATGAGAAGTAAAAGGATGATGGATCTTTATTAAAATTCCATTCAAATTATGTGTATTGTGTTCCCAGACTATTACATTTAAAGCACAATAAAATAAATCAGATAAATACAGAATTCTCAAATAAGACTGAAGTCTTCAAATTAAGACACATACTTTTTCAAGGCAATTAAAACGCGACCAAACCATGTAGTAACATCTTAATAAAACATTTCCAGGAGGAGACTCTTTGCAGAAGTCAGAGACACTGTATAATATTCAACAAATATTGTTTTGCAAAATCGAAAATGTAAGGCGGTGAGGAACAAAGACAATCTAACAAAATATGATAAGTTCAGTTTATCTGTAAAATACACGACTGTTTTCCACATTGTGTCTCAGTTTGACGTTATGACAGGGATTAAAACAAGCATTTGCAATGCAATGGATCTCGCATTTGCTCGAGTTAGAGCTATTGGCGTTGGAAATGCATAACTGGACTTTCTTGCCACATAAATTGATTAACCCTGCCACATAATTTGGTCCTCTCTGCTACATAATTCAAGTGGTCCTGCATATAACTTAAACACTTCCAGTATAGCATTACAGAGGGGAAACCCTGAAAATGATACTGCGTGGCTAGGGTAAAGGTGGAAGTGGGTGAGAGATACAGGACCGGGTAAGTAAAACGGATTTGCTTAACTCACACACTGACACCCCACTTATCAACCCCAAGAGATTGGGAGCATCATCCAGATACATGGGTATCCTCTCCTGTATCAATGTGGATGTCTCCTACTGTGCTACCTACCCGGGGGTGAAAGTGAACAGCAACCGGTCACTACAGACAGACATGCTGGCAGGGACGTAGAGAACATAAATGGTAACAAACAAGTCATGTACAGGCTATGGGATGACAGCCAACGTCAGACAGTGTAAAACACAGCTGCAATAATCTCTATACAAAGTGGACACATAGAACACCTATTGCCAATGTTCAATGTATCTTAATGCCTACCACAATTCAAAGCCACAAAGCATTTTCATAATAGTTCACCAGCATCTAATTTATAAAGGACACAATGGGTCCATAATTAGAGCAATTATGACCCTTATCCACTCAGAATCTGGTTGCAAAACCAAAATGAACAACACTGGCAAAGCCAGTAGGTTTGGTGTTTTGTTCAGCTTGTTATTTTTGAGTAATACTTGTTTATGTGCTGAGGCATGATCTCAGGCTAAATCATCTAAAAATGGATTACACAAAAAAAGGCAATGATTTGTTTTGTATAGCATCCACTATACAAATGTTTTTTATCAGCGCTCACGTCTCACTGCTGTGAGGCTGATCACAGACTCTTGACCAGTCCCTCAAGCATTATAATTGAGGCAGAAGAACACACCCAAAATAGCCAATTGAAAATGGCAAGACTGTCTTATATGAGGGGGCTGACCATGTTTCACGCCAATAGATGATGGTTCCAGAGCAAAACAAGCGAAAGGTCACATGAGCCTGACCCAAGCCCCTTAAACTAAGTATAGGATACAATTTGCTTTAAACGCACCGGTGATATACACATCAATACAATTAAAAGAATCTTGTGGTGAATGGAATGAAAAAAAAATCTGTGAGCAGAAGATCTAACAACTCTAATTCATATTTTATGCCATTGCAAGTACCTAGATCATGAGAAGTTATAGCTAGAATTTATCAAACATGATGGTCGTATGTGTACACAAACAGTGAGTCTGCGCCTGCAGTCTGATAAACCATGCATATTAGCAAAGGTAGTTATTTGTGTTTCGATACTGCAAAGATAAAAAAAAAAAACGCAAATGCATTTTTTATCTTTAGTCACTGATGCAAGTTGGATTGGTAAGTAAAAAAGAAAAAAAAACATTGGGTAGGGGAAACAAAACGGGGGATGCGATCTGCGAAGCAAAACAGGGTTGCAGGCAGGGGTGAAGAAGCAGAAGTGATGAAAACAATCTTGGAGGGGCAGAAAAGCACATGAGATAAAGCAACACAGGGGAGCAATGAAGCACAGTGCGAGACAGAGCAACACAGAGGGCAAGAGGTGTTTATTATTGACATCAGCTACAGCTTTGGTTCAGAAGAGCTGCAAGTCGGTTAGATGACGCAGTATCGCTTAAGTAATATATTTTAGTGCCCATGATATTTAAAAGCAGTAGTGACTGCAATAAAACGTATCACTTAATGGTTGTGGCAACGTTTTTACAAATGTATGTCCATCGATTACAAGTTCACTTTAGTTGAGCTGCAAGCACATTCATACTAGCATATGTACATCAAACACAGTGTTGTGGTACTTTTTGGAATAGTGTCAGGTCTTGATGCACAAGGACTGCCTGCATGTGTGTGACGCTCTTGCGCTTGTGTATGTGTGTGTGTGTGTGTGTGCTTGTGTGCACGGGCATGTAGGTTCAGATCCACCCCTAAGTGAAAGGACCTATAATAAAGAGGAGCGACAAGGTAATGACACCATCCATACTAGCATGTGTACATCAAACACAGTGTTGTGGCATTTTTTGGTATATTGTCAGGTCTTGACGCATGAGGACTGCCTGCACGTGTGTGAAGCATGCACGCTTGTGTATATGTGTGTGATTGCGCTCGTGGGCGTGTAGGTTCAGATCCACCCCAAAGTGAAAGGACCTATAATAAAGAGGAGGGACAAGGTAATGGCACCAGATAAAAGGTTTAATGAGTGACCAAAGCAGAATCACCATGTCATCTCAAACTAAATAAAAAATAAATAAAACTTGCATTCATGCTGGACTATATAGTCAAGCAAAATGTTTAAACATGGTAAAGCGAGCTCCATTTCTCTGTAAAGCTTCTTCCTGCCCCTCTCTGCCCACCTCAGTTGAAGAAAACAATCTTACATTATTTCACACAAAACTATACCTACAAAGGCACTGTTTTCATTCCTCCGATAAAAGTTTGTACGTTTGTTGTCTTGAGCTAGAAGACCCAATGAAAAACAACAGGAGCGAGACCTCCTGAAGCGGCCGCCATACTCAGTGGCGTAGCGTGGGGGGTGCAGGGGGGGCCGGTCGCACCGGGCGCAACATCTTGGAAGAGACTCGAGTGCTAAAATCCACGGGTTAGGGGGCGCAAATTACTTGCCTTGCCCCGGGTGCTGACAACCCACGCTACGCCACTGGCCATACTTAAAGATAAAGTGCAGCAGCCATGACCCGGTGCCATGCTGATCATCATCAGAATGTAACATGAGGGCGTGTACATAAAAAAGGAAAGGCGCTCAGCCTCCCAAAGTGGCTGCCATGTTTGAAAATGAAGTTGCCTCAGTGTTCGGTGGCTTGTTGACTTTCAGTCTGTTTGCCCCGCAAAGCATTATGGGGCGAGTTTCACCGAGTGCTGTGAATATTGTGGTATTGGTTCTCCCGCTGTACCAAGAAAGCTGCATTGAGGATTTCTCTTTTATTTTAGGTATGAAACTGCCTCAAAATGCAATGGCTGCCATGGAGCGCAAATTGGGAGAGACAGGAGCAACAATGGGAGGGGCGAGCAGGAGTGGGGATAGGACAAACAATAGAATTAAACTCATAGTCATGCAAAGCACTCAATTACTGCACAGCAAGATTGTGCTGCATAGGAAATAAAAAGAAAAAGTAGTACAAAAACCATATGGAGCCTTGCATGTTTTCAGTAGTTGGCCGGTGAGCTCCAGGAGGGCTAAACACCGAAAAAGGCATGATTTATGCATGCCTTTCACAAATTAAATCAAGCGAAATTTTAAAAGACAAGCACACGAACCACCGAAAGTCATGGGCATGACATGAGGGTGGTTAAAAGCCCACAGAGAGATTACAACAGGCCAGAGCGCTTGCGCTCTCGACCCTAAAGAAGGGGTTGAGGCGTAGTCTAAATTTAACTATTTCAAAATGTATTTTCAGGTAAAGGAGGCTGCTATGGAAGATTATATATCCCACTTAGCAAGTTAAAGAAAACAAGATGGAGTGCTTAGTTTCCAAATTACTTCTGTCTCTAATAAGTGACACGTAAAAAGATTTTCATCTCTGATTTGGATATAAGCAAAGGCTGAATTGCCCTGTGATGGACATAATGGGGGTAAAGACCAATCAAGTTCCATCGCAGACCGTTCCAATACACCACTGACATTTTATTATAGTCCTTAAGTGAGAGGAAGTACACGTAGTTAGAGGGGTGATATTAACTATTTCCTAACTCGAAGTGAACGCTCGTTCTAGTCTAAATTCGATATGAATTTCCACATAAGATTCACCAAAACATCCCAGTTGTATCTAAAGACCCCTATAATCTGTGTTATACATCCACAACCCCAAAGGTTGACTGAGACCGCACTGCAACCTGATCAAACTGGTCCGAACATCGAGACAGTCCTGTCTGAGGCACAGGTTATGATCTTCAGTCACAGAAAGAGAATTCGAACCCATTTTAGAACCAGACTTACCTACCTCATTATATAATGAGGCGTTGAAACTCAGATGTGCAAGTTTTCCAGAAAGTGCTAATTTTAAAATGTGTGACTCAGAGAAAGTTCATGTCTCAACTGAAAATGTTTACGCACTCTTGGAAAAATAACTTTAGGTTCTGGCAGTAATAATGCCCCACCCAAGTCATGGAAATCAGCCGTGAAGTTTAACTTGTCTGAGCTTTTAAGTGGTACTGCTGTCAGAGCTCCAAATCCATGCTTAGAGTCTGTCTGGGTGTTTCAAAAATGTGTTTCTCTACATGGGTAGAAAAGAGTCACCAGACTCTTTCAAGAAAACCCACTTCCTTATGGACCAAAGGTCCTCAAATAATTATTTCAAATTGCATTTTATTACTAATAAGTAGTTATTCTATATTTTCAACACTATGTATAACTGGACTTTGGAATGATGCAAGTCACTGCGCATGATAGTGTTGGGCTCAGACCTGATATGGTAAGTGTGTGTTTTTTCTGACTTTAAGCCCTAAGCTGGAAGGCTGGCTCAGTGAGTTAATTTTCGCACAAAGACGTAGCTTCACATCTAGCGTATGCAACAAACATCATGTAATAATACGATAAAGTGGCTTTAAAAAAGTGTATTTATTTCACATTCCGTGGCACTTCACCTTAGTCCTTCTGATATCACTGCACTGAGAGGCATTTATAAAAAGTGATACAAACCTAGAACTATTCATGCGATCCCCTGCCCTGACAACAACAGCATTAGTGTAATCAGAAGTACGTCTTTTCTCATGTTTATTTCATATGTGGCCTAAAAGGGGGTTTTGCACCAAAAAATGACGTTAGGTTGGTTAGAGGCAAAAAAAATGCCTCTAACCAGTCTAGCGTTATTTTCTGATGCAAAACCATCCATACCACATGACTCCTGTCTAACAGAAGACAGGAGTCATGCCCACCACCCCAATGACCAGCACAAGGGAGCAGTGTCCCATGGGCATGGACATTTCACTGAGTGCCATGCCCTGGGCCATCAATGTCACTTTAATTTAAAAATAATCATATTTAACCATACTTACCCTACTTACCTGGGATGGGGTCCCCAATCCTCCGGTGTCCATCTGGTGTGGGTGGGGGTGTTCCTGGGACTTGAGGAGGGCACGTGCGGACCCATTCCATGGTGTTTAACCATGGAAATTGGTCCACAGGTCCCCTAGCGCCTCCTCCCACCCATGCGTCATTTTATCATGGGGGGATAGATATGGGGCTATGGGGTTAGCACCATTTTTTAGATGGGAACGCCTACCTTGCATCTCATTGACACAAGGTAGGTTCATGCATCTAAAAAATGGTGCAAACTCCGATATTTGGACATTAGATGTGTCTAACATCAAAATATAAATATGTAGTTAGTTCTGCACCGAATTTGCATAAAAACAAATGAAGCAAATTTGGCGCAAACAGAGTATAAATATGCCCCTCAATATGGACGAAGCGATGTTCTAATCTCTTAAATCAAACACAAGAGGTAGAACGACACAATTTGTTCTAGCTGGGAAGCAGGGATTGACTCCAGATTTTCTGGTTTCACAGTCTGCAATTCACGTGGATCCCGGGCTCACTATGTCACAGGATCAAGCTAGGCTGTCTGATGACGGGTGATACCATGAAACCTGTTGAAGGATGCTTGTTTCCGGTCCCGGGAGGACCTGACCTGGCAGTTCGGGCTGGACTGTTCCCATGGGGTACAGTGTCAAGACTGATTTGCATATTGCTGGGTCCAAACTGGGGTGGCATGGTGAGGAGAAGAATTAATGGATTAAACCCAGATCTGTGACTGGGGGTGAATGTTTGATTGGTTCCACATTCCGTCCATCATTTGTACTTCTTTCATTTTTACAGCTCAGCAAATGCTCAAGGGGTCCACCTCCAAATGCACAATATTCAAGGTAATTCAAGGTAATTTGCATACATCCTTCCATATACACTTCCATTTGGGCACATGTAGACACTCACACACAAGACCCATCCAAACATACACATATCCATACACACACAATAGCTATACACCTACACCTACACCACATACACAGGAACATTTAATCCACCTTTTCAGACAGACTAACCATCAGATATCATTGCATAAGTACTTATCAGTCCACAAACATTTTCCTTTCACAAGTATACCCCATCAACATTCTCCATTCGTCTACTCATCCATCTGTCAACACAAGTGTAGCATTTATCAAAACATAAACTCATGAGTCATCCAATCTCTCACTCACCAAATTGTCCACCAATTGACACCATCATACAGTTCTCCATCCATGTACTCGTGTATCAATACAGCCATTCACCCTTCCACTTATAACATAAGATGACACATGTATTGATAAGCATGCTTTCAGCCCTTGAGGCACCTTGGCACTGAAATAACAGATGTTTGGTATCAACCATTCATATTTAACCATTGTACTTTCTCAAACTTTTAGTTAACAGTTCATGCAACCATACGGAAATGTCCACATCAAGTAAGCAAGGGTGTCCGCTGCAGACTGAGCGGTACCTGTTATTTGAGTGTGACAGTAAGAAGCTTGTACTGCTGCTGTAGTGTGAGTGGAGGGAAGCGTCTGATGCTGCGACGATGCTGCACCTGTTCTGTGAAAGAGCGAAATTTGCACTTCTGCCCATGTTGTTCCTTTTACATGAGTAATGGAAGCCTGCAGTGCTGATGCCCAGCTGTAATTGCTATGTGAGCGATGGCACAGTGTACCTGTTCTCTGAAAATGAGAAGCTTGGGAAACTTGCACTGATAATGCCCAGATGCGTCTGTTCGTGAGTGGCACTTGCACTGCCGATGGTGTGCTGTACATATTCAGTGAGGGAGGGAAGCTTGTACTCTCATGAGTCAGAAGCATTCATCACACTCATGATTATGTAGTTGTCTGTTGGGATCTTGGCGGAGCATCAAACTGTGAATTGTACCCATGACTGTGAGCATCCAGTGGGTAGCCCTGTCTTCAATGAAGACCTGCAGGAAGGTTGCCATCTTTCTCAGCAAAGAATACTGGAAATGTTTGTTAAGGCTGTTGTTATTGAAGGGCAAGGAGGTGGCACGTAAAAAGCAATTTGTGCAGAGTCTGCTCCATTTTACTTCTTCAACATGGCAATTTGCATTAAAATATTAAGTATATATCTAGACATCTCTAAAATACTTGTGATATGTGTGCATCTTGTAGTTGCTTCTCCGTGTGCATATTTAAATCGGAAAATACTTAATTGTAATTACTGTTAAGATGTGTTTTTTATCTGACTTGGTATGAAAATACTGGCTAAGCTAATGGTCACAGTTTCAGTCATTCTAAAATAATTTGGGTAGTAAGTGCATCTGCATAGTGCAATGTTTGAACTCACATTTTAGCCTCATTAAAACAGCGTAGGGGGTAAATGCCTTTGATACATATATCCTGTGTAAGCCTTTCCTTCATGTACCCCCTTCCTTTTGTATCTACCTAAAGGTTCCTCGTCGTATTCTGCACATGGGGTGATGGTGTTGAATTGGAGTCTCCCGTACTTTTCCTGCCTCAGCCTGATTTAATCTACTATTTTCATCATGGCATCTCTTCAAATCATTGCATTGAGGTGTCCTGTCACATGCCAGTGGGCCAGGAGAAAACTGGTGGGACATTCAATCAGCTACAAGCCAGTCAGATATTCCAATGTTTGCCAGATCAGTAATGCATCCCGCTGAAGTCAAACTAAGACATCACCCTAAAACAACACGACACAATTCCTATGACCATATGTGATCATATGCACAATACATCTCATACAGTTGTCTAAGTGTTTGCTCTTTCAGTAATACATCCTTTTAAGTAGTGCTGACATACGCTATCCAGTCATTAACCGACGTATCCATTGTGAAAAAAGACAGATTAAACCTTCTACGTCTACAAACACTTGTTGCATTCATGTCACATAATTAGGAAATATAGCTCAAAATGAAACAGCCACTTAAAGCAGGGAAATGGACAACTATGCACCCCAATAGAACAAAAAATGTACTGTGTCCATCAGCACATTCATCCACACAGATATACCTCATATCTTTACATTTGTGATACCATTTTAATATTTGCTGTGTAGCTCGCCTAGGTGCACAGGGTATGATGGTCCAGGTAGTTTCAAACTTTCCTTTCTTGAAGCCCTAGTTTTAGGTGTTTTATGTAATTATACTGTGCTTGGTGCTCTCCAAACCTTTCTTTTATTCTGTACCTTTCACATCGCACGCTCTTCCTGATTCCTTTCTTCTTTCAAGCATGGTTTGCTGCTGGGCCTGGGCTACTAAAAGGCATGCTCTCACTGACCGTCCTAATCCTGACCTGCTGATGTTAGGTATGGGCTTATGTTAGCTTGGTCTCCTGGGACTCCGCCCTACATCACTATGAGGAGTGGACAGCATTGTCCAGACTATCCCATGGAAGCCCTAACACTGAACGGACTTACACTTTTCCAAATACCTGAACACCGCTAATTCTCTCCGTTACTACTGGCCAGTGTTGCCAGATCCTCTCATCATTTTTGATTGACTACACCTCATTGCTTGATGGAAAGCCCAGACTCACACCCCCACCAAACATTATTGACTAAGCTATGCCCTAGATCAACGATTAGAAAAATATACATTAAATTATTCCTGAATTATGCATTCCTGCAAGAAGAGACCATTATTCACAATCATTCACTCAGAACAAATGCAAAGGAAAGTAATGAAAATAATTAGAAAATAAATAGGTTAGGGTCATGGTAATTTTCAATTTTTAATAACAGAGGAGGGATACATGGTGGCTTAATACTGTAAAGAGTAGGAACAAAACGTCTAATTAATGAGAAAGGAGTCTGCTTCAGAAAGGAGAGGAAACAAAAATAGAGGTTGGTGGGTCAGTGGACAAAAGGAGGTGGGACTCTGGAAGAATGAGAAGAGGAAGTTACAAGGTTTGGAGGCTCTCCTTAGAAATGGAAGTAAAAAGATGAAAAAAAATGCATTGGATGAGTAACAGAGTAGAATAAAAGAAAAGGACTATTATTTTAATTTTTTAAGAAAAAAAGAATGTAGAATAAAATTTTAGGATGAAGTGCATTCCCTGAATTGGATTCTTAAATTTGGTGAGTCTCGGTTAGCTTGAAAAATGTGAGGAAACAGGTTTGGTGGTGTGAATTTGCAAAATTCATTGTGTACACGTTTGTTTCTATTGGAGATCACATACAGTCTATAGGGTCCAGCATTGCTACTGTGCACATAAATCAAATTACATGGGTAAATGGCTATTATTCATGACACAAGTGGTGGGGCATCTGGTAAGGCATCATAGTTCAAAACGTACTGCACAAAGTGAAACCAGCATTGCTAACACCTAAAGGTGTATGTGCTGAAACACATTTGCTCTGCCAATTACTTTTTAAATATATTCGCACATGTGTAATAGCCATCTTGAAAGGGTATTTTCTAAAACATAACCAATGCATGGAAAGATGGTGTCAAGAACTGTTACGAAGTGGAGATTTGGTGACAGGATGATTTGGCGCAAGCCCTGCCCTTCCAAACGAGTCTGCCTGTGGAGGTTCATGTGGCTCATAAGTGCGGACCCCAGGGAAAAGAAGGGATTAAAACAAGGGATTGGAGACTTTCTTCAATGACTGGTACAATGTGATGTCAAATCTCAGCTCAAGTTGGGTAGCGATGAACATTGAAGTAAATGAGTCAGATTCCATACCATACGCCAATACTAACACAGCAAAAGTAAAAAAGGACACTAGGGTGCCAATTACTAAGCCCTGGTGCTGGCCTCATGTTATGTCTTGCAGGACACCACAAGGACAGCACAAAGCCAAGCAAGGGGGTATTTGCACCACACTGGGTGGCTTTGAAAAGTAATGTAACACAAAGCAGCAACTTGTGTTGCAATACAGCACATTTGGAGCTGGAAAGCATTGAATAAATGGAGCATGGGGGTTTCCCGCATCCACAAGACTCCAGATTTATAAGGCTCGTGAACCTGGAATTGCAACAGATATGTACACCTCCGATGGTGCATTTGTGCTCTGTATGTTTCACACAGTGCTGTACAGTAAGGGTGCTTGTTTCCCGGCATTGGGTGAAACATTAGTAAAAACGCCCCTAGACCACTTATCAATGTGTACTCAGGTCAAGCTGTAATGAACCCCAAGGAGTACGGGGACACCTCCTGGAACCCATTTACTGTTGGAGCACACCTGCAAGGTTGAAGAGGAACACAACACAACAACCAAAAAACATGAACATGGAACACAAGGATACTGGGAATCATCACACACGAGTCCTTAAGAAGGGACAAAATAACAAGGGTGTGTAGGAGGCTGGACTGGCTTGTAGTGAGTACCAAGGGGTACTTGCACCTTGCACCAGGCCCAGTTATCCCTTATTAGTGTATAGGGTGTCTAGCAGCTTAGGCTGATAGATAATGGTAGCTTAGCAGAGCAGCTTAGGCTGAACTAGGAGACGTGTGAAGCTACTACAGTACCACAAGTGTCACTTGCACAATACCATAAGAAAACACAATACACAGTTATACTAAAAATAAAGGTACTTTATTTTTATGACAATATGCCAAAGTATCTTAGAGTGTACCCTCAGTGAGAGGATAGGAAATATACACAAGATATATATACACAATACCAAAAATATGCAGTATAGTCTTAGAAAACAGTGCAAACAATGTATAGTTACAATAGGATGCAATGGGGAAACATAGGGATAGGGGCAACACAAACCATATACTCCAAAAGTGGAATGCGAACCACGAGTGGACCGCAAACCTATGTGACCTTGTAGAGGGTCGCTGGGACTATTAGAAAATAGTGAGAGTTAGAAAAATAACCCTCCCCAAGACCCTGAAAAGTGAGTGCAAAGTGCACTAAAGTTCCCCTAAGGACAAAGAAGTCGTGTTAGAGGAATAATGCAGGAAAGACACAAACCAACAATGCAACAACTGTGGATTTCCAATCTAGGGTACCTGTGGAACAAGGGGACCAAGTCCAAAAGTCACAAGCAAGTCGGAGATGGGCAAATGCCCAGGAAATGCCAGCTGCGGGTGCAAAGAAGCTTCTATTGGACAGAAGAAGCTGAGGTTTCTGCAGGAACGAAAAGGGCTAGAGACTTCCCCTTTGGTGGACAGATCCCACTCGCCGTGGAGAGTCGTGCAGAAGTGTTTTCCCGCCGAAAGAACGCCAACAAGCCTTGCTAGCTGCAAATCGTGCGGTTAGAGTTTTTAGATGCTGCTGTGGCCCTGGAGGGACCAGGAGATCGCAAATTGAACCAGGAGAGAGAGGGGACGTCGAGCAAGAAAAGGAGCCCTCTCAGCAGCAGGTAGAACCCAGAGAAGTGCCAGAAACAGGCACTACAAGGATGCATGAAACAGTGCTCACCCGAAGTCGCACAAATGAGTCCCACGTCGCCGGAGACCAACTTAGAAAGTCGTGCAATGCAGGTTAGAGTGCCGTGGACCCAGGCTTGGCTGTGCACAAAGGATTTCCACCGGAAGTGCACAGGGGCCGGAGTGGCTGCAAAAGTCACGGTTCCCAGCAATGCAGCCCAGCGAGGTGAGGCAAGGACTTACCTCCACCAAACTTGGACTGAAGAGTCACTGGACTGTGGGGGTCACTTGGACAGAGTTGCTGGATTCGAGGGACCTCGCTCGTCGTGCTGAGAGGAGACCCAAGGGACCGGTAATGCAGCTTTTTGGTGCCTGCGGTTGCAGGGGGGAAGATTCCGTCGACCCACGGGAGATTTCTTCAGAGCTTCTGGTGCAGAGAGGAGGCAGACTACCCCCACAGCATGCACAAGCAGGAAAACAGTCGAGAAGGCGGCAGGATCAGCGTTACAGAGTTGCAGTAGTCGTCTTTGCTACTATGTTGCAGGTTTGCAGGCTTCTAGCGCGGTCAGCAGTCGATTCCTTGTCAGAAGGTGAAGAGAGAGATGCAGAGGAACTCGGATGAGCTCTTGCATTCGTTATCTAAAGTTTCCCCAGAGACAGAGACCCTAAATAGCCAGAAAAGAGGGTTTGGCTACCTAGGAGAGAGGATAGGCTACTAACACCTGAAGGAGCCTATCAGGAGGAGTCTCTGACGTCACCTGGTGGCACTGGCCACTCAGAGCAGTCCAGTGTGCCAGCAGCACCTCTGTTTCCAAGATGGCAGAGGTCTGGAGCACACTGGAGGAGCTCTGGACACCTCCCAGGGGAGGTGCAGGTCAGGGGAGTGGTCACTCCCCTTTCCTTTGTCCAGTTTCGTGCCAGAGCAGGGCTAAGGGGTCCCCTGAACCGGTGTAGACTGGCTTATGCAGAATTGGGCACATCTGTGCCCAACAAAGCATTTCCAGAGGCTGGGGGAGGCTACTCCTCCCCTGCCTTCACACCATTTTCCAAAGGGAGAGGGTGTAACACCCTCTCTCAGAGGAAGTCCTTTGTTCTGCCATCCTGGGCCAGGCCTGGCTGGATCCCAGGAGGGCAGATGCCTGTCTGAGGGGTTGGCAGCAGCAGCAGCTGCAGTGAAACCCCAGGAAGGGCAGTTTGGCAGTACCAGGGTCTGTGCTACAGACCACTGGGATCATGGGATTGTGCCAACTATGCCAGGATGGCATAGAGGGGGCAATTCCATGATCATAGACATGTTACATGGCCATATTCAGAGTTACCATTGTGAAGCTACTTATAGGTAGTGACCTATATGTAGTGCACGCGTGTAATGGTGTCCCCGCACTCACAAAGTTCAGGGAATTGGCTCTGAACAATGTGGGGGCACCTTGGCTAGTGCCAGGGTGCCCTCACACTAAGTAACTTTGCACCTAACCTTTACCAGGTAAAGGTTAGACATATAGGTGACTTATAAGTTACTTAAGTGCAGTGTAAAATGGCTGTGAAATAACGTGGACGTTATTTCATTCAGGCTGCAGTGGCAGGCCTGTGTAAGAATTGTCAGAGCTCCCTATGGGTGGCAAAAGAAATGCTGCAGCCCATAGGGATCTCCTGGAACCCCAATACCCTGGGTACCTCAGTACCATATACTAGGGAATTATAAGGGTGTTCCAGTAAGCCAATGTAAATTGGTAAAAATAGTCACTAGCCTGTCAGTGACAATTTGGAAAGAAATGAGAGAGCATAACCACTGAGGTTCTGATTAGCAGAGCCTCAGTGAGACAGTTAGTCACTACACAGGTAACACATTCAGGCACACTTATGAGCACTGGGGCCCTGGGTTACCAGGGTCCCAGTGACACATACAACTAAAACAACATATATACAGTGAAAAATGGGGGTAACATGCCAGGCAAGATGGTATTTTCCTACAGGGTGGAGCAACAAAGGGAGCAACAAAAGGGCAAGGTGAATGAACTAAAGTGAACAACGAAGGCCAAAACAATCCATGTGCAATGTAGTCAAATATTTCTTCCTTTTTATACTGCTACTGCCAAGTGTGTTCCAGAACTACTGAATGGCCTAGGTTTAGGAAACCTGGGAATAACGCTTATTGAAACACACTAGTCTCTTCCCCATGCAACATTGGCCTGTTCTCTAAGACACCAATCCATATGCCCTAGTCTCTACCTGTTCCCTTTGTGTTATGGAAATATTTATATTGGTAAGTGTCTTTTCTTGAGCAATGTTTCTACCTTCCTGAACATCAGATGGGAATAATTGTCTTTCAACTCCCTTTGTGTGTGTTGTGTCCCTTTCCTGATTAACTGAGTTACTATAGATGGCTTCCAGAGATATATGAGTTTCCACAACTTCCATCTTTGAATTTTTTGTTGTATTTTAAGGTTATGTTGATGTCCCACACACTACCTTCATAATTTAGAGGACATTAATGGGTCGTCCTCCATACTGGAAAAGAAGATGCTTCAAGTCTTTCCCAGTGATGACTGCGCTGACAGCAAAGCAAAAGTGAAATCAGATCGTGCTAATTATTTTTGATTGGTGGTGGGGGCCCCGAGCGCTGATCAACATAGGAAAGTCAGCACTGGAAAGGGAGCAATCGGTGGCGTTGTTACCTTCAACTGGTCCCCACGATGGGAGCAGAAACATACTAGACAACTGGGATTATTGTTTTGCTGGTGTTTTGGGAGGGTTGGCCCCCATGGGAATAGACCTGTGCTGCTGCAATTGCTCAGGCCAATCAGATTTTCTGTCCCTGTTAAGTGCATATTTGGAGTGTTTACCCAAAGTCTGCCCCAGGTGGCAGGAAGCCCAATAGGCACTAGGGAAATGTGTGTGTGTGGTTTTCAGCAGAAGGCCTGCT
Organism: Pleurodeles waltl; assembly: GCF_031143425.1. Classification (NCBI taxonomy): domain Eukaryota; kingdom Metazoa; phylum Chordata; class Amphibia; order Caudata; family Salamandridae; genus Pleurodeles; species Pleurodeles waltl. Next base: position 261,703,791 of record NC_090436.1, on the reverse strand, counting down.
GGGCCTGTACCCCTCCATTTCTGGGGCGTAACAGTCTTCTTGCATTTCCTGGGGGACCATCAGGTGGTGCTTACTCCCAATCTGCCCTGCTGGGCCAGAAAGTCCACTAGACATCAAGGAATATTATGTTTTGGGGGGAGCACACCCTTCCCCAAGGGCATAGGCCTTTGCTCACCCCTAGCCCCTGGCACAACAGAATTCTTGCCTCTCCTCCAATGGGCGGGAAATAAAGGGGGTTTATCCCCGATCAGCCTCCCCGATCACCTATGCCCATCCCCAGGTGTGAGGGGAGGGGGGTTACAAAGCCCTCATAGTCCCTACAGTTTTTCTGGCTGTCTGGGTGCAGTGTATCCTCATCCCCATGGCAAGCAAGACATACATTTGGATGATTTTGGGTGTAGTTTTGACGTATGCACAGCAACATTGGGAGTAAATCCAAATTGCCTCTTATTAGGGATCTAGTCCTAAAGGTTTCCCATTGTCCCTGGGCTGACATGTTCCTGTTTCAGGCATTATGTACAGTGTTGAGTGGTAAGAATTTTGTGATTCCATTTCTGTTGTAAAATCTTCTGCAAATGTATATTTTTCTGCCTAAAGATTAAAGTTTGAAGGATATTGTGAGTAAGAATAGATAGGGGGAGTCACACAAGCTAGGTCAACCTTGACTCCTCTGAGTATCTAGTTTTCAGAAATGTCTGCTTTGATAGTTTTCCCCAGATGGCACTTGAGCAAAGTCCCAAATTCTGCAGCTATCTACATTGTAAAAACGTGTTGATTTTGTAGGGTGATATGTGATTTCTCCAGCTCACGTTTTATGGTGTTTTATGTTGTGGCCACTACACCAAGCCACACTTGTGCGGTACCATTGGGAGACGTGACAACACATGCAAGTAGAACTTTTGTAATTATAATTCGATTATTTTGTAGTTTTTGCTTCCAGATGTAAGCCAGTGTGCAAGAAAGGAGACGTTTGTCAAATTTCCCCTCTGAATAACATGAGAGTTCAGAGGTGGATAAATATCCATTTCTCCTAAATTCAATATTTTGTACACATTTCAGAAATAAAGGGGTATCCTTTATATCCATTTTCCATTTGTTATATCATAACGTATGAATTGCTTTATGGTTGGTGAGCAATGAAAAATTAATATAAGCAGCAGCTCGGTTGCTGGCTCTGGATATTGAGTGATTTTGGAAAGTATCCAAACTCTATATATCCCTGCAACTAGAAGAGCCTCCTGAACATAATACTATATTGCTTTTTGACTACTGCAACAAAAAAAATTACTGATTACACTTTTCGTGCCAATGACTATTTTTTCTTACTTACTTCATCAATTAGGTTTTTTCAGAAAAACTTGAGGGATCTACTTAAATGACCACTTTCTGAATTCAAATATTTATCTACTTTTCAAAAAGGTATAGTTTGTGAGATCGCTCATGGGCTTAATACTTGTTTCCACCAGAAACTGCAGGTAGGGTAAAACCACAAAAGTAAAAAAAAAAAACATATTACCTCTTTTAAAAAATACAAAACTTCTGGTAAAAAAATGTTTTTAGTACAACTGGGAAGATGGTGAATCTGGCACAGCAAGCCTTTCACTGATGCTATGTTTTGAACAACACATTTGATTTGTTGTACACCACATATTCCTATTTCCCCCAAATTTGGTATGATTACCTTAAATGGAAAAAAGTTATGAGGGGGTAAGCATGATTGACGCCAAATATCAACAAAAAAGGGATCGGCACATGGGGTAAATAGTCATCAGTAGCTAAGGAATGAACAAACAGCAGTCAAAGATGTGTGGGCATTATTGGTGGGTATCTTTGAATGGGGTTTCTTTTAATAAACAAAACCAGTTTGGAGATGCTAGCCCCGCATGTCTGTGCATGTACACTCGTGGGAGGTTATCTTGGATTGGTCACAAAACAATTTTTTCCCCTCAAAACTATTTTAAGAAGAAAGCAAAAAGTGTTAAAGAAAACAAGGGGTTGGAGGGTGTGCAAGTGGTTGTTGTGAGGCAGGTAAAAATGCATTGGGGAGGAGTAGAAACAAGAAAAGAGTGAAACAGTACTCCCAGGCACAGCAAAACAAGCTCTTATGTCAGCAGTGAAGGGATACATCATCCATTCAAAACACTTTGAGACCGAAATCCTCCTGATTAGGACAAACACAGGATTAAGGATGGAAGCGACTGAATCAGTAAAAGGGATGTGAGAGGGACAACAAAACCATACAGTCCTGTGCAAATTACATGTATTGGATACAGCAGGTCTTGCCAACAGGCAGCTAAGGTTGCCTGTACCTCATACATATTTTCTGTGAATTTACATGCACACTTTGACCACACTTGTTATACTGCCATAGCTGGTGAAAAACCTCCAACCACAGTGTAAACGATTTCTTGCGGGGATCTTTATATGCTCTCACTAAATGGTATCTCCGATTTTTGCCTCTTGAAAGCAAACAGAGTCAAGTCAGGTTTCTATCCATATTTCATTCTGTTAGAATATTTTTTTCTTGCATCTGAAGTTGTGATGCAGATTTGTTTTTTTTATTGGTTGCTGTGTCCTTTGAATATGTTCCATTACCTGAAGATTTTGCATGGTCTTTTAATGAGGACGTATGAATATCTTAATTTTTACAGGCTTCAGCTCTCTCCAAATGTTGATTCCCTTAATACAGATTTTGATTGGGCAGACACTGGGCACTTCGACTGAAAAAGAGGCTTGTGTTGAAAGTTTTATCTAGTAGGCAACTTTATGCTCAATACAACAGGACAGGTTGATTATAGTGTCAAGCCAATGGTCAAGGCTATTGGTCTGACCTGTTTATTATGAAAGTTACAATAAAAGCAGTAGGCTTGACTTATTTATTGTGAAAAGCATATGCTATATGTCAAACTCATTAAGAGTTTGAGGGTAGATTGTCATTAAACTGTGTTAAAGCTTGTAGACAGGCGTGTTGTTACATATATACTCACAGATTACCATTCTAGGTAAGGGCTTTGGTGTTGGTTACTCCTGTGACAAACCTTTTAGGATATAAGGTTTGCACTTTGTGAATCCTTGTTATGCCATTTTAGGGAAGGTTAATATGTTTTTGCCGACTGCATTTTGCATATTAGTGATAGCACAGAGTACCGATAGTTGCCTTGTGAAAAGGTTTATGCAGAATAGAGTAGGAAATAATTGGCTATGGAATGTCAGTGATAAGGGCTACAGGCCTGATTAGTTCAATGGAAAAGGTACTGTCAGAGGCAATAGGTCTAATCTTTTTATCATGAAAATTGGTGATAAATGCATTAGGCCTGAATTATGTATTGTGAAAATCATAACTTAAAGTCATTAGGCTTCCACTGTTGGAGCTCTTATTGCAGTTTTCTAATTAGGCTAACTAGGCTGCAGGCAGGTATTGCATTACATGGATGGACAGATTACTGTAGTAGGCAAGGGTTTTGTCCTGATCTCCCTCTGGTTTCCTCTCTGACAAACACTGCACAGTAGAAGATTTGTAAATTTCTAATTCCTGTCAACCCTCTTCCCAACGGTTGAATATTGTTTTGCCAACTGTATTCTTGTGTAAGATTTATACATTTCTCAGTTCTAAAGGTTGTCTTAGTGGGAAGATTATGTAGTATACGGAAGGCTTGAATTTGTTATGGTAACAAGCAAGCGATAACGACCTTATGCCTAGTTGCTTAAAATAGAAGTATTTCAAATGCTATAGATCTGATCTGCTTATGAAATTATATGACAAATACAAACTTGACTAAATTATTGTGGAAACCGGTTGTTGAAGTCAATAGGCATTTATGTGTATTCTTGCTAAACTTCCTTAAGAGGTCACAGCAGGTGTAGTTGTATGACAGGCCTGAGTAAAAAAAGAAACTCGTAAACTTCATGGTAAAAGGTTATTGATCTCTTTGTTGAGCCACTTATGGAATAGGATCCGCACACATGAGTCAAACTAGTTCAGAAGCACATAATAAATCAAGTACGTCCATAGTGTAATCTTTCTGATGATGTGTGGTTACATGATAGAAAGAAAAACAGCAGTTCACTAAACTCGAGTAGAATGTAGCACTCACTAAGCTACTGATCTCGATGCATAACAAAAGTAAAATCGCATTATGTGTGGAAAAACATTGAGCCTTCAAATGCAAAGCAATTGAAATCAATGATAGCGTGCTTAAAAAACATGGGGAAGGTTAGAGAAATGGCCTGCCCTAGGGACCCGTTGTGGGTTTTGATGCTAATTGGATTTCGTTGCTTAATTGACTGATTTCATATGCTAACTATTTTTCAACGCCGAGATGTCCTGCCTATGGCATTGGGACATCCTTCGCCTGGAAAACAACAAAGGAGGAAAAGTGTGGCAGAGGACAATGCATTGAACAAGCTGGAGATGAGGATTATACAGGAGCTCTGGCATAATACAGAGGGTCGGGTTCGCCCACAAGAACCTTGCTCGAGTCATCTTGCAAGTCACAATGTACAGGTAGGGTGTGATGGTAGGGTAGGATGTGGAGTCTAATGGTGGGCAGCTTACCCAATGCCCCTGTAGCAGGAAGAACAATACCCTGCAAAGGGTCACTGAAGAGCACCTGTTTTTATGTTCTTACATTTTAGGAACTTTGTATTTGTGTATCACAAAGTTCACAAACTTTTTGAAAAATGGTCATTTTCGATTCTTTGGATTTTCCAGCTTTGATCACCCTTTCACTTTTTTCAAAGTTATCAAAAGATGGTCAAAAAATATTTCCTCCTGGAACTGCTCTTGGGCCACTTTTATGAAAGAGTTGAGTCGCTCTTGCACCACCCAACATGGTGCAAGAGCGATGCAACTCTCAAGACAGATTTATCAAGCCACGCAAGGCCACCTTGCTTGGCTTTGCAGGGCTTGATAAAAATAGAGTAATGCAAAGAAGCACAAATCGCTACATTGCTTTACTCTGCACTGTGAAAGCATTCCATGCCTGGATTGTGGGCATTCACACGCATTCGCCTGTGAATCTTGGTGCGTTCCCAGATTTACCATTACTGGTAGACCTGAGAATGCATCAAAAACATGTGCCTTCCCAGGTGAGGCAAAACAATGTGAAATATTTTTATTTCTCCTCATTTCTTCCTCTTTCTATGTGTGTGATACCCTGCAGAAGACATAGAAAAAAGAATGTGCCGCAAGGGATAGTTTTTGTGTAGGAAAGAACACCTTGCTGCACAAAAAAGTCCTGCTTACAGGGCAGGCACGTTGTGCGCCAGTGCTGGGAAATGAGTGAGGTTCATTTCTGCCCTTTCCCTATCATTCAGCAAGGTGACTGGCTGCACTGTGTGATATATTGGTAAATATGCACCTTGGACATCAGCACATGAGTGGATGCCTGCTCTTCCAGTTCTGCCATTACTAAGAAGCCCCTTCTCCATGCCATAGGGTCATGTCCAGTAGGTACAAAAATGGAGAGATCACAGTGTTTAAGCTAATATGGTTACACGTGTCATGGAGTAGCAAGACCACGCTACACTGGTCATCAGGTGTCACTGTCTAGATTTAAGTGGACAATGTTAATTCAATTTCAAACAGTCTTGATATATTTGCATCTTTGTTATATGTGGAAATCTCTGTGGAAAGTTTATGCTGAATTAACATTTTAAATCGCAAAATGGTGAACCCGGGCATACAAAGTGCACGAATTATGAAACATAAAGTATGCAATGCAATCGGAGTATTGCCATTTTCAGCAAATCTCATTTATAGCTGTGAGAGGAACTGCCATTGTGACAACTACCTCATCAGTTTTCTCTGATGTCCTTTCTTTGTGATTTACGTAAACTTGCAAGCTTATGTTGTTTGTTGATGAATGCTTTGAGTGAGAACTTGATGCAGGGCTGGGTCAACGCTAGCTTGAGACCTTTGCTGTTGGACAAAGGAGAGGTGATTCAATGAACTTTTGCCGCCATATAGTGAACGAGTGATGACTAGTCCACAGTTCATATTAAAGTCAACTATACTGATGAGCTTTACTGAGGTTGGTGATTTTCTTATTGTGATAACAAGCAACAAATACCGTTCTCAAACAGCCTCACAGAAAACGTGGGGATAAATGAGGATCCCATAGCAGTAGTCTGCAATTTCTGACCTGTCCTGAAAGGCAGGTCACTCAAGAAAAGGATATTGCAAGAGTGAAACTCAACATCATTGGCAGTTTGATATTAAGTAGGTGGTCACAGTCATTATTTTTGTGATACTTTTGGCCACAACACTACTCATTCACACTGGTCATATCTATTTGTGTTGCTACTTATCTGATTGCAAGTACTATTGATGCATGTTTAGTACACTAGATCGCTGATGTAAGTGCTGTCTACTGAACTGGTTGTGGTTATGTTTACATATTGTGCGCACTGGCACAACACGTTTCTGCTCCCTTACTGCTTGTTTTGCATTTGAAAGCCTGCTCATGTTTAGTTCAAATATGTTGGGACTCCCACGTCCTGTGGTTATTTATAGATAAAGATCCCTGACACACTCTAAGTTAGAATTTGTATTAATAATTTGGATGAGTGATTCCTCACAGCTCGATAAACAATTTAGCAAGTTCAAAACACAGTTCTGAGAGAATCCCTACTTAAACCCTAGTAACTGTGGGAAAGGTACCAAACAATTCCCCGAAGACATGCATGCTAAATTCAAGAAGTACCAACAATTTTAAAGTAACAAACACAATGCAATAAAAGTCTCAAACAAACTTGGAAAAATAGAGATAACTATAAGTAGTAAAAATATACAAAAGTATCAAAATAGTATAAGGGGTACCAAAGATAGAATTTTTTAAAACTTAAAGCAAAAGGCACCAAGAAAAAGTACAGATCATGGCTGATCAGGACCTAGTCACAATTTCAGGCCAACTGCAATAGACTTGAGACTGGCCAACTGCGATGGAGTGGAGACTAAGGCCCTCATTCTGACCCTGGCGGATACAATCCGCCAGGGCCAACGGGCGCGGGAGCACAGCCGACAGGCCGGCGGTGCCCCTAAGGGCATTCTGACCGCGGCGCTAACGCCGCGGTCAGACAGGGAAAACTGGCGGTCTCCCGCCAGTTTCCCGCTGCCCTGGGGAATCCTCCATGGCGGCGCAGCATGCTGCGCCGCCATGGGGATTCCGACCCCCTTCCCGCCGGCCTGGCTCTGGCGGTTCTTACCGCCAGAACCTGGCCGGCGGGAACGGGCGTCTTGGGGCCCCTGGGGGCCCCTGCAGTGCCCATGCCCAGGGCATGGGCACTGCAGGGGCCCCCTAACAGGGCCCAACTAGGCTTTTCAGTGTCTGCGATGCAGACACTGAAAAGCGCGACGGGTGCTGCTGCACCCGTCGCACGCCTTCCACTCCGCCGGCTCGATTCCGAGCCGGCTTCCTTGTGGAAGGCGCTTTCCCCGCTGGGCCGGCGGGCGATCTGAATCAGATCGCCCGCCGGCCCAGCGGGAAAGTCAGAATACCCCTCGCGGTCTATTGACCACGGGGCGGTATTCAGGCGGCTTCCGACGGGCGGGCGGCAACCGCCGCCCGCCTAGGTCGGAATGACCACCTAAGTGGGCTATCACAGTTTTTACCTTCGGACTTAGGGCCTGATTTAGTTTGGCAAATGGGTACTCCTGTACACCTTGTTACAAGTGCATCAGGATACAATGCACTTGTAATTAGTTGGATGGGAAAGTCTCACATTTGTGATGGAGTAACCTATTTGCTAAATAGTCTCTGAAATAGGAGTCAAAATCGTAATCTTCCAGTGAGGCAAGGACCAAGACTGTGACCTGCAAGGGTCCTCAAAGTCAAATATGTTGTTGCTGAGCTCCTACTTCTTCATCGGACAGTTAAATTTGCACATTGCACCAATGTAAGATATTACCATATGGCTTAGCCCCTTTTCTCATGTCAATATCCCCCACCATAACAGCAGTGGAAATTGTAGCCAGGCAGGGCTCTATGAGGCTGTGTACTTTACCACATGGACCTTTATCATAGTAGTTAAAAACTCCAAGCAGAAATATCCTAGCTTTGTTGCCACCTAGTGTGTGACATTCCTGGGTAAGTCTCAGCACATGGTCCCAGCTGCAAAAATTAAGTAGTTTCACTTTTCTCCAAATGCTGGGACATTTCATTCTAGTCAATCCTGCAACAACTATGTCCACAGGGCAGACTTCTAGGTGCACAGTCTCTCACCAGAGATGTATCCTGTGGGTCCAGTCTCTCTGTGGTCAGCAGGGACCTCTTGGAGTCAGGAACCCTACTGATTGAGTGGTTCCTCTTCTTCCAGCAGTAGTCCGGAGACTTCCCACACCAGTGCCTTCTTTAAATGAAGTCTTTCTGGGTCCACAAATGCTGTGAAGAGGTGGTGGCTGAGGTGCTAGATTTATTCCATGCACTATCCAAAGAGTTTTGAAATTCTGCCACCCAATCTTAGCTATTTTTTGTACTTCCCCAAGTCCTTTTACAGCACTTTCTGTTTGCCTAAAGTAAAATCATCCATGAGGCCCTGTTTCAGTATGACAGAACGAATCTGATGGTCCAAACTGATTTTCATCTCCACTGGAACCGTGTTCTAGGAGGATATTGGCAATGAATGGAGATGCCCTAATGGAATCTTCAAGTTAAAACAATGAAGTTTTTAAGCATAGGCTGTTCTTTGTTTTGCCAACAGTTCCTGGTGATTTCTAGCTACCTAATCGCTGCTGATTGATCAGCAGTTAATACCACCTTTCCTTTCTTGTTCATAGAGGCAGGCCATTATCTTCTGAGCTAGGGTTGTTAACTTTCCCAATCAAGGAAGTATATTCCAGCTCTGGGAGTGTGATGAGTGACAGATTTGGCTTTAAGCCAGCAGCCTAAATCATATTTTTATAGTTATTTTCAAGCTATGGAAAATCTGAATTCACCATTCTAATACAGTTTTGAAAATGAAATAGAAAATACATTTGAAGGGCTTTACTAGCATTTCCCAGGTGCAAAACATATATTGTAATCACAAGTAGGCATGCCCATTAGAAAATGTAGCTGGGCCCACCAAGTGACATCACTTGTAGGCTTTTAAACACTGTGAAGGCCCACTCTTTAACTATATAGGGTACAACCTTTTAACATATTAGATACCATGTACAGGTGTGTCAATTTCTTCAAAATAGCAAGTATATTACGACTGTTGGGTGCTTCAAAATTAGCAATTTTTTGAGGGGTTGTAATATTTTTATTTCCATTTTCCAGAACGATATTCAATTTACAGAAAACAAATAACAAACCTTCAAGATTCTTATACAATATTAAACTTGAGATCTAATAATACCACACAGGGAGGGATGAAGAGAAAAAAAAATAGGAAAGGGAAACATTCAGATTTAGGATAACATCCAAGAAAATCCTTAATTCTCCATATCTATACCTAAGATATCTATCTATTACTGATATAGAGCAATAATAGTAACCATATCGCAAGAGCTCAATAATACAGTATTGTCTTATCTTAGTATAATGATACATAGATACAATTAACTTAATTACGTAATAATAGTGCAATGCCACTATGCTACAATAGTACTCCTCCTCAGTCCCCCAGCAGTCCCCGATATTGGGCCTGGTTATGGATATTCCTAGCAAGGCTAACCAACCAGCCAATCTAGGCCACCGTTCCCCTTAGTGTTCCAAAATTCCAGAACCCAGCATCTAAATTGAGAATAGGAGGATGGGGAACAGTAAGGTGTCACTGAAGAATAGTGAAATATGGACTAAAAACAGTGTTATAGGGTCTTCAGACAGGAAACACAAGCAAAGGGTGAAGAACAGTGGCCCGATGGGTGTCTGAAGAGGTGATATCCGTCCTTTGGATAGAAGGAGGGGGCAAAATTAGCACTTTTAAAAAAATGTCTGCATTCAATAGTCTTCTTTCTAGGATCACAGAGTTGTAAATCTGTCATTGCTAAAAAGTATTTCAACCTGAGTTTCTGCATCTCTAAACACTGTACCATTTTGCTGAACCTTTTCCATGAGTTTGGAATCTGTATACTAAGAGATGTTGATCTTCTAATTTTTCTCCTGGCTGATCTTCCTTTGTTCTCTCCCATTGGTAATTTTTCTTTCCTCACCTATTATAAAAAAGGAGATCTGGAGGCACCCGGTAAATCATTTCTGTTCATTGGGTAATGTTTAACTGATCATTGTTAATTATCTGTAGCGTAGCTCATGTCCGTAAGGCACCTGATTAAGGTATATTGCTGTGATATCCTATAGTCTAATTCACAGATTCATTACATCTCACTCTCCTAGGTTGTTTTTTGTTCTTTTCTTCATCATTACTGAGTTCAGAGGAGTTGACATAATCACCTTTATCTTGACTTTGTAGTACTTTTGACAGATATGTGAAATGCCCAATTTGTAATTTAGTGCATCACTTTTGAATTGGCATAATTTCATTTGTTCCATCTCATTGTGGTAAGCCTGCTGGTTCCTGAGAGTGAAGCACATTGTTTCTGACCCGTTGGAGTACAATATAGAAGTAAGGAAGATATTGCACATATTCAACAACAGAGTATAATCCACGGACATTCTGGATGAATCAAAAAGATGTACCTTTCAGTTATTGCAGAAAAGAACGCAATCAAAGACTACCTGATGTACCATCCTATGACTGGTGTCTTCATAAAACTCATTTGTGTAACATGTAACATCTCTACTTATAGCTATCTGATAAAATGCTTATGCAGCAAGAGATAGGTGGAAAAAAACTCACAATATAAAGATCTGCATCAGGGAACACAAGAGTAATATCAGAAATAGAAAAAATAATTCTATGGTGGCACCACACTTGGTGAGTATGTAACCTTTACACCACAACTTTTTAACCCACATTTACCTAACAATCTTTACCACGGAGGTGAGTACCGGCATGTAAGTGATGCTAATGGGCTTTTACCTTTAGCCCACATCCTCTACCACACAGAACTTTATTCTGAGGTAAGTATTTTTTTTAAATAACATTATGTTAATGTTATTTAGAAAAAGGGATAAAGGTGTACGTAGAGGTAAAGCGGGGGTTGGATGATGGATGTTGGTTAGATGAAAAAGAAGGTAAGGATGACTTTAGGGGTAAGGGGTGGGTAAAGGTGAAGGGGAATAATGCTCATTATAGGGATAAGGAGTGGGTAAAGGTAAATGGAGGTAACAGTGATTTTAGGGATTTTAGTGTTAAGAGGTGGGTAGAGGTGGGTAGAGGTAAAGGGGCATAAGGCATTTTAGGGTTCAGGGACAGGTAGTGTTAAAGGGAGCATTTTTTTTTTAAAGGGGTGTTTGGGAACTAGTCCCTGAAAACAGACCAAAAAAAGATGGGTTCTGGGTGTTACTTCACCAAACAGACCAAACAAAAAGAGGGTGTTTTGGGGTGCCTCCTGCAATATATATTTATATATGTATATATATATATATTTATATATATATATATATATATTTTTTTTTTCTTCACTAAAAGAAACAAAGGTTACAGGGACATTAAAGTTAGGCTCACATTTTAAACGTACAAAACCATAGAAATTCTCATGTTATAGTTAGAGTTATCTCGACTATAGAGAGTTAGCTCTATAACTCGTGCCCTAATGTAACTATAACTCGCACCCCCTCCATGCATAGTTTATCTGTAAAAACATTTACTGCAAATCTTACATTGATATTATCAGTGATGTTTTAAAAAAAAAATCCTGAGTGCTATAATTTGTCGGCTAATTAGCAGTGCATTGCTAGGATGCGAGTTATTGTTATCTTAGAGACTTAGAGACCATTGAGATAATGTTTTTTTATGTTCAAAATGTGAGCCTAACTAAAACATCCCTGTTACCTTTGCTTTTTTTTCAGTGATCTTCTATGTTTTTTTAAATTCTAATTCCTTACTATAACGTTCATGTAACCTTTATTTTTTCAGTGAATTTCTACAGGTTTTTTGAACCTATAGTAATTTTCATTACTATAGGTTAATACAACCACTGCCGTGCACAGCGTAGTACTTGGCAAGAGGGCGCCCTATAAGCACTCAACCTTTTACCATGCTCGGCATTCACCCGTACATAGCAGGGGTTGCTCGCAAGGTCTGGGCTGTAGCCAGACCCTGCCGTCAACCCACCTAACCACCCAACCCTACACTGAACACAGCCCTTTGGTCATGCGTGGCAGGAGTTGACCGCAACCTGTCTCTCTGGGTGTGAGAATAGGTGTGAGAGGGTGTATCTGGGGTGAGAGTAGCTGTGAGAGTCTCTGGGTGTGAGAGTTTATGCATAAGTGTCTTAGCGGGTGCGTCTGTGTGAGCGTAGGTCTGTGAGTGGGTACATGAGTGTCTCAGTGGGTCTGTGAGTGTCTGTTTGAGGGTCTGAGTGGGTCTATGAGTGGGTGTGCGAGTGTCTGAGTGGGGCTCTGAGTGTGTGCACAAGGTTGTGAGTGGGTCTGTGAGTGGGTGCGTAAGGGTCTGAGTTGGTGTCTTAGTGGGAGAAAGAGATTGAGGGAGAGAGAGCGAGAGAGAAAGGGAGTGAGAGGGAGAGAGATTGAGAGTTTTTTAGGCTTTGATGGATGACATACTTAGGATTAGATAAGTCTGGACAAATTGAAAAGAAAACGGTATTTGCAAATTTAAAAGAATGAGATCACCTTTCAGTATGAACCTTAAACTTTTGAAGTTTAAAAGAAATTAAAGTAGAAAAACGATCACAGAAACATCTTAACTGTTGGTGTGAGAGTCTGTGACCTTGACCATTAGGCCACAGGTGAGTTCTTGATGGACTGTTTCAGACATACCTATGACATGCAACCCACACATGTGAGAGGAAAGAAATGTGAATGTTCCATTACTAGAAAGGTTTAACAGTCAAAGCACTAGTAAATGAACAAACATGCTGTCAAGCGATACGAGGATTTGAACCTGCAGCCTACTGACTGACAGTACAAGAACATGGCCATTAGGCCAGAAGTGACTCTGTTCCCATCTGCATCCAAATGCATCTATTACATTTGTACCAAACATCATGCTGGTCTTACTCTTTTTATTCATTGCATGGAAAAATCATGCAGTGAAAATCTCTCTGAGAGAGAGAGAGTGACAGGACCGCGGGTGGAGCCTGAAGGTCCCCCCAGTCCTAGCCAGCTCCCCACCTCCTGCAGGAGCCGGCATTGCTAACAGAAAGAGGGAGCTGCTTTAAATAGCAGCTCCCTGCTTGTGGGAGCAATGTTATCATCTGTCTCCCCCGCATGCATATTGGTATGCAGGGAAGACAGATTAAAACTCTGCTTTCTGACAGCTGGAGCTGTTTGAAAGCTCCCACTGTCAGAAAGTGGACTTTGCTTGCTTTTGCTTGGTGGGAGCTGTCAGCTTCCACCAAGCAAAAGTAAACAGCAATGTCCCGGCAGTGGGCACCCTGAGTCACAGCAGGAGCCAGGGGGTGGCGGTCCCCAGGGCCATCATTGGTTTCTCAAGGGGGGCCGCATGGCCCCCTCTAATGTTGCACAGACCCAGGCAGGTGGTGGTCCCCAGGGCTTGGGTGTTTGAAATGGAAGCCCTTCATTCTTTTTATGATAGCCCCGGGGAGGTGGTGGTTCCTGGGGTTGCAGGGGTCCGTGCGACCCGTCCGCATCACATCTTGGGAAAACCACAGGGAGGTGTCCAGGCTTCGTTTTTTCAGTTTTTGTCAGACCTGCGAATGCACCTGATTCATGGCAAAACATTAAAAAAAAAAAAATGTTTAGCTCTGGGGTGTGATTGTACGACGGAACACTGACTTTGAAAACAACTAGTGAATTAACAACGAGGTCGGAACATCGACCTCGTTCTTACTACTAATGATTTTACTACGAATGCCTTAACAATGATATTTCGTTGTAAAGGCATTCCTGATAAAAGCATTACTAATAGGCACCATTCACGCTACATCCCTCACCCCACCCCACCCCCCCAACCCCATCCCAAAATCTAAAACCCCCTAACCCCCACCCCCTCCCCAAAACCAAAAACGCCCCACCCCCCCAACCCCACCCCAAAACCTAAAACCCCCTGACCCCCACCCCCTCCCCAAAACCAAAAACGCCCCACCCCCCCAACCCCACCCCAAAACCTAAACCCCCTAACCGCCCACCGCCTCCCCAAAACCAAAAACGCCCCGTCCCCCCAACCCCAACCCAAAACCTAAAACCCCCTGACCCCCCACCCCCTCCCCAAAACCTAAACCCACCACTTACCTTAGTCGACCCCTTGTCACCTGCGCCGTCCTCCTTCGCCAACTCCCTTCTTTGTACCTTAACAACGCATGTTCGTTGTTCAGAACATACGTAGTTAAGGCACAAAATAACGTAGTCGTGGTTAAGAAAAGCGTTGTTGCGCTTTCGTTAACCACGACTTTCGTTAAAAAAAAGTCGGAAAAAAGGATGTTTCCCCTGGGGTGTCCCTCTGGGACCCCAGCACCAGAGCTAAGGGGTCAGGGTGTCCCTACCCTGGCCCCTTGTCTTTTTTTTACCTTTTTTTGAGGGTCTCGTCTGAAGCTGAGCACAAGATGGCTGCCAACGCTTCCTGGTTTGAAGTGTTGGCAGCCAATTAGAACTGTGCATGTGCCATGCACAAGCTCTTAAGCTTTGCAAAGTTGTTGCGGCCAGAGATATACACATTTATTGTCCCTTTGATGTCTCTATAACTACTGAACGGATGTGCACGAAAAAGCGGAAATGTAATTTGCATACTAAAAGCTAGCTTTCTGCCACATTTGGTGTAATTCCGTCCAGTGGTTCGGGCTGTAGCCATGTTCAAAGGCCCTATGTGAATTAACATGGGAAACACAGCTTATCTGCCTCCCCTTTTTTCTCTGCGCCTTCTTGACCAATCACCCCAAAACTTTCCATGCTCAAGAAGAATCACCAGAGCACTTTTTTGGAAAACTGCATGAAGATTCGTCATACGATGCCAAAGATAGAGGCAACTCAGAAAATGCTTTTTCTTTGGAAATGTAATCCTATCTATAATTTCCTAATGATGACCGCCACTAGGTTATTTATTTATGTTTAGATATATATATATATCCAAGAAAGAAGTGACTCAAACAGATGATCTCAGTAAAGAACAAAAATATATTTCTACTACAACGTTTCAGCTTCCGCCTTCCTCAGGTAGTACAAGATGGTTTGCTCAGTGGCTGCACAGCTGACACTGGTGGATTTTCAAAAAGCATCATTGAGTCACTTCTTTCTTGGATATTACATTTTCTTGTGACTCATTGTATCCTTTGGGATCCAGATTTTTGCCCTGGCTGGCTGTTGTTTTCTTGTGATCCTGCATCTTCCAGTATATATATATATATATTTTATATATATATATATATATATATATATATATATATATATATATATATATATATATATATTGCTTTAGTAAATAAGACTGCATAGTCAAAATTTGCCTTTTTTGCAATAAACGTCTGATGCACACAGCACGCCTGAGTGTGCGCCTTTCAGTTACTTTTTGTGATGGTTTATTTTGTCTAATTACAGTTTTCCCCACCATAAGACGCGCCACCCCTGATGACTTCACTACGATACAGAAAAAAATGACACAACTGTAAAATTATACAAAAGTTCAAGACTGGCCAAACACAAAAAAGTTACTAGAGATGGTAAATGTCATTTTTTATTACTATACTGGGGGAGGTCTGGTTCTCGAAGGGTTTGGGGGTGGAACATTGTATGCGATGGAGCGTTCTGCATCGCGGAGCAGGGGTGCATCTTGTTGGCTTATCCTGTCGGCGGTCCAGTAGCAGTGGCAGCGGTATGACAACAAAGTATCTCAGAGCTGCCAAGTGCATTTCTGACTAGCATTTTGACTTTTGGGGCACATATTAAGACAGCAGACTGTGGCGCTCGCTGTGCCTTCTACATTCACGATGCTATGTGGTCACGTGATAGTGGTCATCATAAACACAAGTCTATTGTCCCAATCCTCAGATACCTTTTTGCCTGAACTTACCATTTGTTTACTTTCTTTTTTGCCTGATGTCTGACCTAATACTCAACATTGTCATGTGGAACGACATCTAGGAAACTTTATTGCTCGAACTGCTCTTCTATTTTGACTTCCATATTTGACCTCCATATTTGGTGAGTGACAGCCTCATTATTTATTTTACTAAAATAATGGATGGCATAATGGCTCCTGCTCTGTTGTTACCAGAGCCTGGAATACTCCCAATGGATTGGAAAAGGTGGAAGGAAGCAATTGAGGCATATCTCGAGAAGATAGATGGGGACACCTTTACTAATAAAAATAAAAGTGCTTTTAATTCATAATTTGGGCCACGAGTGAAGATCAATTCTTAAAACATTACTGATACAAGATGTAAAAGTACAAGTTATTCGGGAGACTGCCACAGGAGAATATTATGAGTGGAAGACATAAATGAATATGCCACCATTTTAAAAAACATTAGATAAAACGTTTTCTCTGGCAAGAAATGTTTTATTTCAAAGACACAACTTTCTACAAAGAGTCCAATTGCCTGGAGAATAAATAGATGATTTTGTGTCCCCTTTAAGAAGGTTGGCGATCATTTGTAATTATTGTGCTCTTTCAGATTAGATCATTTGCGGTCAGTTAATTGAAAGAACCGAAAATTATAAAAATAAAAAATAAAAAATTTCGACAGGCAATACAGATCTAGAATCTGCCTTGACTTTGTCATGAACATTGAAAATACTAACAAGTATTTCAAAGAGTTGTTGGAGTTGTCGGATGCTTTACAGTGCAAGGAGATTAAAGTTCAATGTGGGAAGGATTCCTACAAGGATATTGTCAGAAAATCTCAATCCAAAATTGACAATCAACAAGGATGTTACTGGAGATCATTAACAATGTAGTTTGTTTCAGGTGTGGCAGTCATAGCCACATGGGGTCGGCAAAGAATTGTCCAGCTATTCTTTCTATGTGTCTTAAGTGTAATCGCAAAGGTCATTTCGCGAGAGTGTGCTGTGCTGTGATTGTATAGAAGACATCTGTAGCCAACCTTAATGAGCAATATGACCACAATGTGGATACTGAAGTCTTTTTTGCACTGAGGAACATGAATGATTGTGATGCAAGACAAGCATATTCATTGCACAGCTGGAAGAGGAACCTGCCTAAGTGTGAAGTGCTAATTAATGGGGTAGAAATCTGCTTGGTGGCTGACTCAGATTCAGAGTTTACTCCTATTGGTTGTGACACTTTCAAGGGTTTGCAATCATTAACCCTGGATAAACCACCTTAAAAATTATTTGCTTACGGAGGTAAACAAATTGGGTTGGTTGTGGAGTTTCAAGCCACTTTGAGGTTCGAAGACAAGTGTGCATTGTGTAAAGTTGTTGTGGCTAAGGAAGGATCAAATTTGCTGGGTTGGAGTGATCAAGGATGCTAAATTTTGGGTCTCTAGTTGGCAGAGGTTTTAACCCTGTCCAAGTAGGGACCACAGTCCTAGTCAGGGTGAGTCACAACACAACCTAAATTATCCAGTGCTCACCCTCTGGTTGCATAGCACAGAGCAGGCAGGCTTAACTTAGAAGGCAATGTATAAAGTATTTGTTCAGTAACTGTTGCGAAAGTGGCTTATTGGTAAGGGCAGGTAAGTACCTACACTTAGCAATAGGTCACTGACCCCTACTAGGTCCAGTCAGTGCTCAATAAATTAATCCAAGCTCAAACCTTGGTAGCTTGGCAATGAGTGCCAAGGCTTAACTTCGGAGACAGGTGTGTAAAACATTTTAAAAACACAAAACAGTAAATAAGTAAAACACAAAACACAATAAAAATCCAACAACAATTTATAAAATTAGATTTTATTTTTATCTTTAAAATGACTCTAAAATGATGAAAGTTGGAAAAGAGGAACCGGAGATATGAATTTTTAAAGAAGAAATGTTTTTTAGCGCATAGAAACAAAAAACGCCAATCTAGACATCTGGTCGCACTCGTCAGGGGCAAAGTCACAATTTGAGGCTGACTGTGATGGAGCCCTGCTCGGCTCCAGCAAGCGGGATGCCTCAGTCAAAAGTTTACCTTCAGAGTTCAGGACATGTTTATGAAATGTGGCTTTGCACCTAGTGCAGCACCACTTCTCTTGTGCCCATTAGCACCTCCTAATGCCACCATGTGTGTGCTGTATTTAACAAATGGTGCACCATGGCGGTAGTTAGCGAAAAAGCATAAAAAATGTTGACACTAGTCATGTAAAGCACGCAGAGGTCCATTGTAATCAATGGGAGCCTCCTTTTAACGTCTGCTCAGAGCAGGCATTAAAAGTGCCAAAAAAAATGAAACAAAGAAATCTCTTAGATTTCTTTGCACCATTTTTTCGACTTCCCTAACAGGGGAACACCCTCATTGCGGACATAATGCATGGAGCAGGAAAAATGTAGCGCAAAGGGTTACAAAGTGGCACAATGCATGCTTTACTCCACTTTGTAAACACGATGTGGCATTTTTGGCCATCTAATGACACAATAGCATAAAGAAATTATGCCAATGTGTTGTTAGAATGGTGATAGGCCGTCTTAAAACTGGGCCTTGGTCATTTTCTTGAAGATTTTTCTCACCAGGACGAAGTCACCAATCCAATCAGACCTCCCTGGGGCCCTCTTCGGAAACAAGTCGCAGGAGACCTCAGAGAAGAATTCTACCTTCGGACTTAGATGATTTTTTGGGATGTAAATCTTCATATGGGTTGACGTTGAAATTGGATCCGATGTTCCCGGAGCCCTCCTCTGATATGCCGTGCGGGAAGTCCCTATCAACCTTTTACGTTAAAGCTCTGTAACTTTTTTGAAGCTTTTTCACTCTAATGTCAGATGACCCTTCATAGCAAACTGATTTCGAGTCAACTTCATCGGATTGCCTTTGCAGTAGCCGCCGGAGAAATCCTGGATGTCTGGGGCTCCGATGCTTTTCAGCAGGACAAACCTGCAAGTCAAGCCGGGTCGCGGTTGACATAAGCTTGCTTAACTCACAACGTCGGGTCAGGCCCTTTATGGAACTTTTTTCAAAAAGTTGTCAAATCTTCTCCAAACTTCTGCAGAAGGTCTTTGAAGGTCCTTCAGGAGTCCACAGGTCACCCCAAGGTTGCACAAGCTCTGAGTTGCTCCTTAAGGGTTAGGACTCCAACTCCCAGAATGCTCTTGGCTCAAATCCAAAAATGACCACTGGACAGTGGTCAGCTGGTCAGTTTCTTCAGGTTTTGATGCAGGGAACTTTGGTTAACGTTAACTATGTTCTACCTGTAGCAAACAGGGCGTCCCTTCTTGAACCAGCTGAAGGTAGGCAAAGTCCTTTCTGTGTTGAAGCCCAAGTATACAGCTGGTGCAGTCCTTCAGAGTGCAGTGTCCAGGTGCAACATCAGGGGTCCAGCAGTGCAGTCCTTCTTCTTCTTGTCTTGTTACTGGTAGGGATCTGAAGTGTGGGTGCAGCTCTGCCATATTTACCCTTACTCCTGGGGTGGAAAGCAGGGATGGGCAACTGTCCAATCACAAGCAGGCCACCACCCTCTTGGATGACCACCTCCTGGGAAGTGTGGCAAAAAACAATCCCAGTGAGCAACTCCAAAATGGCAGAAATTAAATTTTTGAAGTTAGGTCCATCCACCTAGGGCACAGTTTGGGGGTGTCTTATATCTCAAAATAATGTAGTTTAAGACTTTGGAAGTACTTTTAATTCCAAAGTCGAATTTTCAGGTAATTTTATTATGAAAGCAGCAAGCAAGATAGGCCTGCCCTTAAAATGACACTTGGCACCTCAACAGTACACCTATGGGGGTACTATCTATGCTGGGGTCTCAAAACCTACATGCCCTATCATTTACTATGGACTTCTAGGTAGGTTTGCTTCACTAATTATAATTAGCCTAATTTGCATACTCACTGTAATCAGAGCAGAGGCTCTGGGACTGGTTAGCAGTGCCCAGGGCACAGTCAGAGTCAGGAAAACACCGGCAAAAAGTTAGGGGGCTTCTGCAATCAGCCCAGCTTTCTCACAGTAACTCATCTGATAACACAGTGAAAACACCAAAACTTTACACCAGGTTTTAAAAAAAGAGAATATTTCTCTGAGTAAAACAAGACCAAAATTACATCCAGTGGAAGTCATGCATTGACTTTTTAAAGATTAAGGGCCTGATTACAACTTTGGAGGAGGTGTTAATCCGTCCCAAAAGTGATGGTAAAATGACGGATATACCACCAGCCGTATTACGAGTCCATTATATCCTATGGAACTCGTAATACGGCTGGTGGTATATCCGTCACTTTACCGTCACTTTTGGGACGGATTAACACCTCCTCCAAAGTTGTAATGAGGCCCTAAATGTGAAAACAGTGCTTTGAAGTCACTAGCGGTTAAAAGGTTCCTTGAGGTCATCAGGGACTGGTGCAAATCCAAAGTTTAGGCCAACAGTGCTGGAGGGTAGGCCGGCTACAGGACCCATGCACGGTACACTGAAATAGTTCCTTGGATGGAGCAAAGCACTGACGTGGAGGGCATGATGCTTTGGTATTTTCCACGCAGTCGGGTCACTGCGTCCTCGGAAGGCTCAGTTGAAGTGAAAGCTATGTATCGCTGTGGAGCCGAGCACGGTGTCGTCGGTCAGCTGCTGTGTCGTCTTCAGAGATGAGATGTGCAGATTTTTCTGCTGCACTCCGGATGATGCATCAATGTTTGAGAGCTCAGGTGGAAAACCCACTTCTAAGGCCCAGAGCTTGGAGGGGGCACCTCAGACAAGAGTGAGGCCCACAGAGAGAAGAATCCAGCAGCACCAGGAGAGTTATAGGCAATCCTTGATGTCTTCGAGACTTCAGGAGAATAGTGGGCAAGCCATAAAGCCCTTGATGATTACTCAGATGGATAGGCAGAGTCCTTCAAGCAGGGTCAGAGAGCAGCAGGTGGCAGGGCAACAAGCAAAACAGCAGTTATTCCAGTAAAAGTAGTCCAGTTGAGTCCTTTGAGCAGCACAGAACTTCTGCTGACAGTGGTCCAGTGTCAGGTCTGGAAGTGTCTGATTTGATGGGGTCAGAGAACCAGTGTGTATTCCTAACTGTGCCATTGAAGTGGGGAAGACTTCAAAGAGTGGTTTTGAAGTGCTCTAGTTCCCCTTCAGTCAAGTCCTGTCTGCAGGATATCTGTGGAGGGTAATCAGCCCTTTGTGTGGAGCCAGGCCATTACCCTTTGAAGTGTAAGTTAGAGCCCCTCTACCCTTCCTGCCCAGGAAGACCCATTAGTATGCAGAAGAATGCAGGTGCAGTTGAGAGTCCTGTCTTTGTGGCTGTCTTGAATGGAATGCACAGAGATAGCTGTCATCCAGGCCAGACGTGTATTGGAGATAGACAGTAAAGGACATAGAAGAGAAAGAGCATAAAAAATGCCTACTTTCTAAAAGTGAAATTTCTAAAATAGCAATTTCAAATCTGACTTTACCGGTAAAGAGGAATGATCATTATCGTTTGAAATATATGAAACATGATGTAGCTATTCCTTTCTGATCAGGAATTACTGCTTAAAAGGAGATTAAGGAATTCTCATGCTGGCATATGAGAGGAGCAGTCTTCACAATACACAAAAACAACGTTGGGAGATTTTCACTACCTGGACATGTAAAACTGAAAAGAATATGTCCTGCCTTTTAAATACACTACACCCTGTCCTGTGGGTCACCTACAGCCTACTTTTGGGGTGACATGTAATGAAAGGGAAGTTTAAGGCTTGGCAAGGGGTTGTCATTGCCAATTCGAGGCAGCAGGAAAACTTCACACAGGCCTTACAATAACAGGCCTGAGACATGGTTAAGCGGCTACTTGTGTAGGAGACACAAGCAGTGCTGCAGGCCCACTAGTAGCATTTAATTTACAGGCCCTAGGCACATATAGTGCACTTTAATAGGGACTTATAAGTAAACTAAACATGCCAATTTCATAGGAGCCAATGTTACCATGTTTAGGGTAGAGAGCACAAGAACTTTAGCACTGGCCAGCAGTTGTATAGTGTGAAGAGTACTAAAACCAGCAAAAACGAAAGAAATGGAGGGAGGCAGGCAAAAAGTTGGGGGAAAGCCACCCTAAGGCTGTCAGATGTGCAACAGGAGATTTGGATATTATTCTTGATCCCAACCACCATGATCAGGTTAAATCCAAGGAAACAATTGCATGAAAGTTTATCAGTGTGTGATCTTAGTGCGGCTACAATGAATTTGTGGGTTGAAGAATTCCTGCAAGGGATTTCTAAATCTTTGGAAAAATAAGGGGTTTTCATCACAAAATAGTATTGCATGATGGAGCTGTTTTAGTAGTGCATAAGGTTTGCCATGTGCCACTATGTCTTAGGCGGGACTTAGCCAAGGAACTGGTCAAGCTGTGCAAATTGGATATCATTGAACCGATTGAAAGCTCTTATTGGCTGTTCCCAGTAGTTTTGTCATGCAAAAGTGATGACTCTTTAGGTTTACGTGTTGACCTCTGTGATCTCAACCAAAATATATGGGTGGATCATGAACTGTTACCTAACATATCAGAAATGTTGAGCACGTTGAAAGATGGAATGAAATTTGCAACCCTTGATATGTCATTTACCATCAGGTGCAGTTCACTGAGTATTCGTACACCTTACTTCCTTTGTGATGCCATAGGGTGCATATAGATACAAATGTATGCCTTTTGGCCTGGCGTCTGCATCCTCAGTATTCCTCAATATTCCAAAGCATAATGAGGCTCATGTTCAAGAGTGAAGTAGGCATTTTGTGTTTTCAAGACAATGTGTTGGTGTATGGAGATGATGTCTGGGATCATGGTCTGACACTGCGGGTTGACAAGTGCAGGTTTAGCAAGTATGGTCTGGACCATTTGGGCCATGATACTTTTCAGCAAGGGGTACAACCTAAAATGAACATCTTGGAGGCGATTAAAAAAAATCCTGTACTCAATGACAAGGACCAACTAAGATTATTTCTGGGTCTAGTTGAATTTTATTCTAAATTTGTGCCACATTTTGCTAGCAAGACATTTCCACTAAGGAAGTTGATGAACAAAAGGGAAAAGTATGTGTGGGATGAGGTATGGCAATTGGCTTTCAAATGTGTCTGTTTGGACATTACCAATGAGAACCCCCTTAAACCTTTTGATACTAGGGACAAAAGTCTGATAATAACAAATGCTAGTAATGCAGGTTTAGGGGCTGTGCTAATGCAAAAAAGGATGGATGGAAAGGAGGAAGTGATAGATTCCACGCCAAGGGCACTTTGGAGAGCAGAGACTTCCTACTCTACCACTGAGAATGAAGCTTTGGCATTCTAATGGGGGGCACAGCATTTTAAAACCTATGTGTGGGGGAACATTTCTCCAGCTACACTGACCATAAACTGTTAGTAAATTTTTCACCACAAAGAATACTGGAGATGCAACCACCAGAATAGCTAAATGGCAGTTCCGGTTGCAAGAATTTGACTGTGAAATTGATTATTTTCCTGGTAAGGAAAATGCTGTGGCAGTCTGTTTGTTATGTCTGCCTGTGTCTGGTGATTAGTGTGAAAAGGACTGTGGGGAGGACATTGATATGGTTTGTACCATGGAGTGTGTTTCAGGAGGTTTAGGGTGTTTTATGTATGTGAGGAGGAGTAGAGAAACGCTGTGGAAAAAGGACAATCTTTGGACTCTGTTGAGGACTTGGTTTGTGTCCGGTTGGCCAGATGCTAAGATGGTTGGTCCAAGTAGCACAGTAATTGACTTTGGATTACAGTGTGCTATGATGTGTGCAACACTTGGTTGTGCCATTGTAATTGCAAGGTGGGAGTGTTGGAACTGGCCCATGAAGGACACATAGGGGTTCAAGCCATGAAACGGACGGTCATTGAGGACCTTTTTTTTTACTTCTTTTTATTGCATTTAAGTATTCAAAACTTACACCCACATTGAACTAAATTTGTGTAGCCACCATATTCCACCAGAGAGATTGCAGTATTACCCCATCCGTCAAGTCTCCCACCCCCTCCATCCTCCCTAGTAAAATTTAGGGAGTTGCAGTAGTTGTGATAGTGCCAAACCATCAAGCGTCATGACTAGTGTTTGCCAGTGCGGGGAGTCCACCTCGGCAATCATTCCAACCAGACCAAGTTTTTGCCCATTTTTCAGGACAGCCTCTACCTTCATAGATTACCCTCTCTGCAACCATGGACCAATCCATTCTTATTTCCAATCTTGCATCCGTGGTACTCCTTCTGCCCTCCAGCGTCTTGCTTTATTATGTTTTGCAACCATCAATTCCAAGTTCAACCAGACATGGACTGATTGGGTTAGGTTAGTCTCTTGCCACATATTTAGGAGACACCACTTGTAAGAGGCCGCCATGTTGCTCCCATTCCCTGTATTTAAGCAGGTCACTACTGACTCCCAGTACTGCTGGATGGCAGGATAGCTCCAGATCATGTGAAAAAAAATTCTACTTGACCACAATTTCTATGACACATTTCAGTCAGGACCCTCCCCATTTTCGCCAGAGTGGAGCAGGTATAGAATTACATGTATAGGATTTTAGTTTGAACCAGTCAGAACCTGTATCGTATTGCCATTTCCAGCAGTGATGCCAGGGCAGACAGCAATTCCTCTTTTTCAAGATCCCCCAGATCATGTTCCCAGTGTAGTCGAAGTGTATGCAGACTATCAAGGGAATTGTTCAATAGTTTTGTGCGGCTTCCAGGGAGGTCGTCATCTCTCAGAATTGCCCTCCTAAGGGCATGTCATATTTGTAGGTATCGGTATGTTTCAGAAGAAGCCAACTGCTATTCTTCCTGGAGTTCTGCAAAGAGAGTCACTTCCCCTCCCCCTCCAGAGGTCCCCCACCCTGGAGAGGCCAATGAGGTCCCCCTTGTCGAAGCCTCTCTGTTTCCACTGTACACACAGTTGGGCGGATTCCCACAGGGGAGTGGCCTGCGTAATCTTGTCCCTTCAGCCGAGTGCATTCGTTGCTATGTGCAAATTGAAATAGTAACTGTTGTGGGAGTTCGGAAGGGATGCGTCGCGCCTTCCCCATACATGGCCCTGAGATAGCCCCTGGGTCTCATTGCTTGTTGGCCATGCGGTACGCTGGTTCCTCATCAGGGGTGTACACCCAGTGATTAATTACACTCGTTGTGCTGCCCAATAATGTTTTTGCACATCGAGCAGTGCAATTCCACCATCATACCAATGAACATTTCATAGGGGCAATCCAAGGCACCTCTCCATCCCAACGCAATGTATGGATTTCCTTGTCTATATTGTGAAAGTAAGAGTTCGGGATTGGATAGGATGTATTCTGCAATATATGTAGAAAATGAGGCAGTGCCATCAGTTTAAATAGAGCAGCTTTCCCTAGAAGTGTCAGTATTGGGCTCACCAATGTCGGACATCTTGTTTTAATCGCACAAGCGGCGTTCTAAATGACATTTAAGAAAGTTACATGGGTCCCTAGTTACACAGATACCTTAATAGAGGAAGCTATATGTAACAACACTGGCCTTGCAATCATGGAGCAGCCACGTACATGGCCAAAAATTAGATAAATCTGGGATTTGTTGTAGTTAATAGTGTATGCGGAGTGTTGACAGAACAGATTAAAAATATACATTATCCTGCCGAGGGTGTTCGCAGGGTCAGTAACATACAACAGAATGTTATCTAAGTATGGGGATATCTTGTCTTCCAGGCCTCAGTCCATTGAAGCCCTTTAATCAATGGGTCCCCTCAATCCATACTGCCAATGGTTCTAACACCAAAGTGAAAATTAGAGGAGAGAGGGGGCAGCCCTGTCTTGTGCCACATTGAAGACGGAATATTGAGGCTATGCCACCATTCATGGCCACCCTTGCTAGGGGTTCTGCATATAAGAGTTTTACCCATTTCAGGGAATCCTTGGCCAAATTCCAAACGGTCAAGTACTGTAAATAGGAATTGCCACTCGATCATACCAAAGGCCATTCTTGCATCTAAGGATAGGACCGGTGCATTCTTTTGAATTTCAGAGGCCCGTCCCAGGACCATATGAAGGCGTCATAAGTTGAGCGCCATGCTGCGGCTGTGCATGAAATCTCGTTGATTTTTAATGGATTAGTTTCGTAATCACTCAGAGTAAATGTGAGGCGAGTAGTGTAACTAGGATGTTCCATTCTGCATTTTACCCTCTTTGTGAAGCACCACAATGCTAGCCAACCTTTGATCAGCCAGCAGATAACCTGCCTTGCAACTTTCCCTTTAACATTTGAAGAACGTGTGGCGCTGCCTCAGCTGCTGTGAGCTTGTGTAGTTCAACCAGTATGCAGAGAGGACTTATGGAAGCGTCGTGTGGCTAAGGCAGTAGAGAATTATGTCAGGGATTGTAGTGCATGTGCAATAAGTGATAAAACACGAGTGATGCATCAATCATCAGTCACACCTATTGAGGTACCCATGGCACCATGGTATAAATTGGCATTGGCTACTTCAGGTCGACATAGATTGTCAGGCGAATAATCTGGATATGTCATAGCCCAGTGATTCTAAAAACTATTGTCCGATCTCCCTGCTTCCCTACCCAGTCAAAGTACTTGAGAAAGCCATCAAGCAGCAGCTCAATGAATTCCTGGAAAGATATCACCAACTGGACACCTCACAATCAGGATTCCATGCAAATCACAGCACTGAGACCATACTGATCGCTGCCACAGATGACATCAGAACACTACTCGACCAAGGAGAAACTGTGGCCCTGATCCTCCTCAACCTCTCTGCGGTGACCAACACTGTCTTCCACAAAACCCACATCAATAGACTCTGGAACATAGGCATACAGCAAGACGCTCTCAAGGGGATTGCATCCTTCCTTGCAGGACGCACACAGAGAATCCGACTGCCTCTCTCTACCACTGCACCCAAAAACATCAGCTGCGGCGTACCACAAGGATCATCCCTCAGCCCACTCTGTTCAACAACTACAGACCCACCCTCACAGATGTCGTGAGATCCCATGGACTCCATATAATCTCCTATGCAGATGATACTTGCTCACTGAGGACCCCTCTAACGTCAAATTAATCTTCCACAATCCCAAATGGATGAGTGACAACTGCCTCCAACTCAATTCCAACAAAATCAAAGTACTGATCTTCGGGAAGAACACCTCCACATGGACCCACAGCTGGTGGCCTGCAGAACTCAGACCTACACTATAGACCATGCACACAACCTTGGCATCATCCACAACAGCCAACTGACCATGAAATGACAAGTCAACGTAGTTGATTGATTGACTGATAGCCTTGATTGATTATTTGACTAAGTGGCCTGAGTTATAATTTGTGAGCACAGTTAGCACACAGGTTAATATATGATTTTTGCAGGAAGTATTTGGAAGGGGAGGCTATCCGAATGAGTCGTGACTGATGATGAAACACAGCTAGTCTCAGTCAAGATGGAAAAATTCCTGCAAGAGGTAGGCGTTAAACACATTAGAACAGCTTTTTTCACCCTGGGAGCAATGGATTAGTTGAGCGATTTAATCGTACTTTGAAAGGACGTTTGCATTTGGACTTTGTGAACAAATTCAAATGGAGAACAGTAATTGACAATATGATTTGAGTGATGAGAACCACCCCTAATGACAGCATGGGTGTTTCCCCTTTCATTTTGTTGAGAGGGCGTGTCTCTGGCACCAAGCTCAGGAGGAAATGGATAGGTTCCTGTCCCATTGATCCCAAGGTATTGCAAGGAGTTGAGGATATAAGGAGGTGCATTCAGACCAATATGCAGGGTGCTACTGGGGATAGGAGAGGAGTACAGGACAAGTTTCAGAAAGGATGTTGGGTACACAAGAGAAAGCCCAGACATGTGGTTTCAGGGGAGTCGAAGTTTACTTCTCCCATTCAGGTTGCGAAAGAGTGGTTGAATGATGTGCATACGAGCAATGGTAGAGTCTGAAAATAGGAAAGATTGGTGGTTGTACCTGAAGACGAATTGGATTTTGTGAAACAGAAAATGCAGTGTGATGTTAGCGATAGTTCTCCAATGAGGAGCGGAACATGCAGCCATTGCTCATTATGGAAACCTAATGTTGCTGCGTGTTTTATAGATTATGTTATGCATTGATTCTGTCAGTTATCTATTTTTGGTTATGTCATTATATTTATATTCAACTTTATTTCTATTGCTTTACATTGTTTTTGATTTCTGTATAAAATGTTTCGTATAACGTTTTCATTGTTTTTAAAGGGGAAAGATATGTGAGGTTCTGGTTCTCAAAGGGTAGTGGGTGGAACATTGTATGGGGAAAATTCATAGCATGGCAGTTGGGAGAAAGGAGACATTTTGTGTGGTGAGGTGCTGGTGGTCTGCATCGTTCCCATTTAAGTTATTTCACAGATAACTTGCCTCCAGGGTCTGTCTTCACACATACTAAGTTGGCTTATACAAAGATAAATCAGGGATTAAACCCACACATATCCAGGGGAAAACATACCTTGTCAGGTGGTCTCTGCTACCCAATTACTGTCTCATTAGCTCAACTACAGCCAGAATTGCTAGCCAAACCTACAGATGAACAAGTATTACAATGACTGCAAGGTTGTCTAAGGCACATAAACCAGGAACACCAATGGCTAGCAGCGCAAGCCTCAGTTGCTCATCACATGACAGTGATGCAAGCACTCGCATTGGGGCCAAATTAGAAATACCTTCTTGCGCAGGCCCATCAGAAATAGTTCTCAAATGATATAAAAGCAAGATGTAGCAGCATTTTCCATACTCCCAAGGAGATTCATGTCATCACCTTCACCCAATCCTGGCGTCATGAAAAAAAATCACGTTTGGTTTTGTTTACTTTTGCCATTAAAACTATTGGCGTGAAATTCAAAGCTTGCACAGTACATTTAGCTATCATTGTAGATCTGTATAAGTGTCACACAGGCCGTGAGGGCCACAGTGCATGTCTATAGTCTGTTAAAAAAATGTCCATCTCCCTGCCTTGCCTTCATCTGAAAAACACTTAGGATCCTGAGAACTGTAGGGTGTTTGACACATGAAAATACAGGGCAGACTGCAGTTGACACCCCTTGGCACTTTGACAGGGTGGCTGCTACGCAGATAAATTAATTTACTTCCATAGAGCAGCGTATGCAATGAATAGCCTCTATATCAGTAATGTTTGGCAAGCAAGGGAATTGGGGCACAGGAGAAAAAAGGGAATATCACAATTAGCTAACAATATGATCAAGCTAAAATGTACACAATTCTTATCTCAGTTCTACAACTTTACCATCAGCCGCATTTCTCAATGAAAATGTACCTTTTGCACTGTATGTGGTAAAAGCAGAACTACCAAAAGAAAATCACATTAAAAATGTTGCTAGTGCTACTTTACACTTCATACAAGGGATATTGGCCCTCATTCCAACCCTGGCGGTCTGTGACCGCCAGGGTGGAGGATGCCGGAAGCACCGCCAACAGGCTGGCTGTGCTTCACATGGCATTCTGACCGCGGCTGTAAAGCTGCGGTCTCCCAGCCGGGTCCGGCGGTTTCCCGCCGGATTTCCCCCGGCTGGGGGAATCCTCCATGGCGGCGCTGCTTGCAGCGCCGCCATGGGGATTCCGACCCCCTTCCCGCCAGCCTGTTTCTGGCGGTTTTCACCGCCAGAAACAGGATGGCGGGAACGGGTGTCGTGGGGCCCCTGGGGGCCCCTGCACTGCCCATGCCATTGGCATGGGCAGTGCAGGGGCCCCCTAAAAGGGCCCCAGCAGGATTTTCACTGTCTGCTTTGCGACCGCCGCCCGCCAAAATCAGAATGATGGCCATTGTGTGTAAACTGCTTCAGAACATTCACGTTTTTATCAAATCACATTGTTTAAAGACGCCCTATCAGACTGCAATGCTAACAATACAAAAATATGAACTACTAGCTTATTAAATTTGGATTTATGCACTAGAGAAGCATCTGACAGACAGGACCTGGAGTACGTTGGTATACTGATGGGGGAATGAATGGCTGTCCTCGTGGAGATCCAATGCGATGGAATCACTCTTCGGGGAGCTAAAACATATCTTTAAAATATGAATTATACCCCTGTCGTTAAAACAGAAGTTTGACATGTAGTGAAAAATATATCATCTTTCTTAACTGCGCAGTGGGCCCATATCATCTCAGACATTTTAGCGCTTCAAGGCTTTTTTAGCAAATTGCAATGTGTATGCTTCAGATTTAAAATGTTAAAATTAAAACTGCAGGTCACAAAACGCAACTGTAAATTGGTAAAGAGTCAGAATAGCTGAAGATATCTCACATGACAAGGGATATCTAGGCAGCTGAGGGTGTTTCTGGCCGCCTACTGCTGTAGAACAGCAAAGCAATCGCCCAACCAGTTTTCCTCAGCATATGTTAAACTCAAATTATAGTGAAGGGGGGCATTTCCAACATAACAACACAAATGATGAATTCTCAAGCAAGAGTGAATTAAGTGATGGAATGCACATGGCATGCTCCATCTTTCACCTTCCCAGATTCCCTAGTAGTATTGTCCCCGGGCTTCAAATCATTTCTTCAGCACAGAGACAGTAGCTGGTCACTTAGGCGACTGAGCTATAAAAGTGAAACATATAATGGTGATGATTGGTGTGTCTATCAGTGCTGCTTTTGATAGTGGCCTGGCATACCGACTTTCTCCTGTACTTCAGCAAGAAATAAAGGTGAGTGGAATTCCCTTATCCCTGGCTACTTGGGCTTTTTAAGAAAAATGTTCCACTTATGCACAGTTCTTTGCAGCATATTGTTCCGATGTAACAGCAGAGCTTCAGTAGAGAGTAATTCGGAATGTGCTTAATGAACCTGTGTGGGATGAAACAGGCACTGCTTAATTTGAACAGGTGGTTTCCGGTGCTTAGCAGTGGCACTTATTTGACAACACTCACAATGATGACAGTTTGCCACATGGTGCTGTTTGTCCGATTTAAATTAGCATGATTAAAGTTATTTACTAATTCAGTATGCATTAAAAATGACTAATACCTGACTCAAAGCTATTCCTATAGCTTTGACGGCCTGGAATAGTCTGAATTGTCACAACTGTAGAAGTGTGATGGATAGTAGTTTTGTTGATGCTGTCAATGGTAGATCTGGCAGAGGCAGGATAGTGCAAGCTGCAGTGACCTCCTGAAATTATGAGGATCCCTCTACTCAGTTAGATGCCCAGGACAATTGGTGAAACAAAATCCTAGTACCTATAATAGAACAGCTATGCCTGCTCTTGCGCCCAAGCTTCTCCGTGTCTATGAGGAGGCGGTGCAGAGGGGACACTTGTCGGCATCTCAAATGGAGGTGATGCTAGTGTCTCTTCCCAAGCCGAACAAGTATCCGGTTGAGTTGGGCTCGTACCGCCCTTTAGCCATGCTCAATACGGACTACAAAATATTAGCCAAAATTTTAGCAATGCGTTTGGCACCCATCACGCTAGACCTGGTGCACCCAGACCAAAATGGGTTCATTCCGGCGAGGGACACGTCTTATAACATCAGGCGGCTGTTTCGAGTTATGCGGTATGCGAGGCGAGTCTGGCCACAGGCGGGTTGCCTTGTTCTTGACCTGGAGAAGGCCTTCGATTCCCTGGAATGGCCTTATCTTTTCAGGGTCTTGCAGCCGTTCGGCATGGGGCCCCTTTTTGTTCGCATGGTTAAATTGCTATACACTAAGCCGCAAGTTTGGGTTAAGGTGGGGCACATTATATCAAAGCCAGTCAATGTGTGCAGAGGTATGAGGCAGGGTTGCCCCCTTTCCCCACTACTCTTCTCCCTTGCTATGGAGCCGCTGGTGGCGGCCTTGCGTGACAGTGGTACGAGCTTGGGCATCTCTCTTGGGGATGGTATGCACACGATATCGCTGTACGCCGATGATCTCTTTTTATACTTCCGGGATACTTCGCGAATCCCTCCAGGGGTTGGATCCTCACTGCAGCAGTTTGCCTCGTTGTCTGGCCTCAGGGTTAATTGGGCTAAGTGCTGCCTTTTCCCCTTTGACGCTGGGCTCCCTGATCCAGAGCTTTGTTTCTTCGGGAGTGCGGTTCCCTGGCAGCCCCGCGCATTCCGTTATCTGGGCATCCGCATCTATCACCATGAAGACGATCTAATAGATGGAAACCTTAAGAGAGCGGTGTCCTCAATCAAATCGCAGATGACTTTTTGAGAGACACTGCCACAGTCGGTGGCAGGCAGGATAGCGCTATTAAGAATTATAGTTCTGCCACGCCTTTTATATTACTTCACTAACATCCTGCATTATATCCCTCCTACTTTCTTCAAGAACCTGGAAATTACATTGAGGGACTTTATTTGGAATGGGGGAAGGTGTAGAGTCGCGCTCAGGAAATAGTTTTTACCGCTGGAGGGGGTGGCCTGTCGGTCCCTAACCTGGAGCACTAGTATTTGGCATCCCAGCTCCAATGTGTGTCCAAGTGGTTGGCGGGCCTGAATCTCGCTGATACGGCAACCCTGGAAGGCCCTTGGACCCTCATGCAAGTCTCGCATTTGTTTCAACCAATAGCACGAGTGGCATTACCAGACCAGTTGTTCCTCAGGGTGCTCTTCAGCTGTTATCGTAGGTCCCTGCGACTTGCTGGGGGGGCGATCCCGTTTGCGCCGGCGCTGGCGTTGTTGGGCACTCCCCGTGGCTCTATAGTTACGTCCGGTCCGAGTTGCGAGCGTGGCATGCAGTGGAGTTGTATACACTGGGTGATCTGTTTGACGATGGTAAGCTGAAATCGTTTCCTGCGCTGGTACAGGAGTCAGGCCTTCCTGCGGGGCAGTTTCTGCTGTATAATTCATTGCTGAGGTCACTTGCATCTAAATGGGATGACTTGTCTGTTGCTCCTCCCACACATTTATTGATACAGTATATACAGGTGATGGGACAGGGACGGCATCTAATTCAATGGTTCACTGAGGCGTTGCGCCTACATACAGCCCTTGAATGTGATTCGCTGCGCGCGGCCTGGGATGGGGATACGACTACTCCATTCACGGATGTGAAGTGGAAACTAGCTCTGTCCGGCCATGTTAACATACCGCGTAACTCCAGATTCCGCTTGATTCAATTCTACATCATACACCGGGCATACCTCACTCCAGCTCGCATAAACAGATACTTTGCTCGCTGTGACGCGACGTGTCCCCTTTGCTCCCTCAGTGACGCGGACATGATTCATATGCTCTGGTCCGGTCCATCGTTGAGTTGCTTCTGGGGGGCGGTGGTGGGTTGCTTATCGGAGTGCATGTCGCGACCGGTACCGTTCACTTGGGAGTCCTGTATATTGGGCCTTTTTCCCAGGGATCTGCGGAATAGAGCTGCAGCACGATTTCTGGACCTAGGCCTGATAATGGCCAAGAGATTGATAACCCGCCGGTGGAAGTCGGCTGACCCACCAGTTGAGAGGGCCTGGAAATCCTTGTTTGAGGTGTGGGCTTGCGCGGAGCGAGTGGCATTGGCGAGGGAAGATGCGCTGGGGCTGCGCAAGTATCCATTATCAGTCAGTTGGGAGGCGATGCTGGCATGCTTGCGAAGTTTGGGGCAGACCTCAGATGTGGAAGTGGCGGTCTGATGGCCACAGAGTGCATGTATCTACTCCTGGTGTGTGAGTGCGATGGGTTGGGTGCTGAAGATTGAGCAGCGGACCTGACCTTGGCCTTTGAGTTGAGAGTGTGGTTTATGAGGGAGGCAGGGGATTGTGGTGTGTTCACGTTTCTGCCCTCTGCTGATGCGCATGGGCAAAACGGGGGGTCTCTCTGACCCTGAGACTATGCTCCGGCCCAGGCCTGCTGCTCGTAGAGACAGTCCTCCAAAGTTCGTTCATGTTCTTATTGTTAACTTGTGACTTATCTGAAGATCTGTGCTTGAATCCACACTGTTTTACGTACACAATGACCTTCCGGAATGGTTTAAAGTGCCACTGTGGTACCTGTAGCATCCTCAATTATCTATGTGACTTATGATTCCAGTGTATTGTCTTCTCTGAAAGCGCTCATGCATTAATTAATCCTGTTATATACGAGTTCTATGGTGTGTGGTGGAACCATCTGCATTACGTCTTCGCAGCCAATTGCTCCACTGTCTGTTTTGGACAGTTGTGCTCATCTAGTTTACTAATAATTGCACACAAATATTATCCTGCTTTTGATGTACAAATGAATGTTATAATATGTTGAAAGCATTAATAAACAGATTTTCCCAAAAAATAAAAATAAAATAGAACAGCTATGCCTGGCTTACTTTGAAAAGATGCTACCCATTCGTCGTCCCCTTTAGAATCTGTACATAGGGTGGAATGGATTTCAAGCACAAATGATAGGCATGCTTTTCCTGACTTTCCACGTCATAGTGACGTACAGAGTTTGGATTACCACACCCGTCCCTCCTTTACAACCTACAGCAGTCAATCGGAGGCTGCTGATCAGTTATGGATGGGAGAAAGTGTAAAAATTACAGAATGCTAACTCAGTTCTTTAAGAGCCATGTTTACTTTCTGTTCTTATTGCTGCCTGATGACTTTGGAGGTATGGGTCGCAAGGGCAGCACCTGGGATAACAGTGGGCAAGCCTGAGGTCACAGCTGAGACTGCTGGTGACCCACAATTGAAGTTCATGGACTTCTGCACCTTTAAATAGAGGGCGCGAGATATGCCCATGCACAAGTAGGAAAACCCATAGATATGCACCATTGTGTGCATTTACAAACATTCTGCACAATATTTGGGAACACAGGCACACCTACTATACAAGCATGAGTAAGTGTGTTTCAGGTTGGAAAGAGGAGGAAACACATCCAAATGACTTGGGAGTCTTGTGAAAGGGATTCTCAGTAGAGACAACAATTTCAAAGAACGTTATGCAAAAACATTTTTCTTCGTCCACAACAATCTTCATGAAGAAGGTGGGAGTAGGCATAGAATTGCATGATCTGAATATAATCCGTGTATCTCATGGTATATTTATGAAACTCACAAATATTAGTAGCTGAAAGGTACCTGTATTTGACCAATAGATTTCTGACATTCTTCAAAACGTTTGCGATTCAGGACCGAAATGTTCCATGTCTTCTTTCTCAAACCAGCTCCATGTGAAGATTTAGAGTCTCACAGACTTCATTACAATGTTAGCTAAAGGGGAATTACCTTATTTATTGTAAGACTATACTCATTTCTTTAAATTCTGTTTCTGTTGAGAAAAGTTCCATGAACAAATCAATAAAATTAGAGAGTCACTCATAGCAGTCAGAATCGTGACTCAGAAAATGACACATAATAAATAATAAAGCTAGATGCATGAGGTCCAAGGAAGAAATGAGAAAGTGGAAATGAGAGATGAGAGATGAGATACTGGAAAAAAGGGAGAAAAATATTCATAATCTAGAACTATACAATTTGAAGGAATTGCCATGTACACTTCTATCTCCAATCTGCACGAATTAAAAACGTTCTCATTCAATGAGTTAGCAAACCTTTGAATTATTAGAAATGGGATCTTTGGTTGGCAGTAAGGTTACCCCCTGTTCAAGCAAGGACCCTCACTCTAGTCAGGGTAAAAGAGAATCACCCTTAGTTATCCCCGCTCACCCCCTTGGTAGCTTGGCAGGAGCAGGCAGGCTTAACTTCAGAAGCAATGTGTAAAATATTTGTACCAACACACACAGTAATACAGTGAAAACACCACAAAATTGACATGGCACTA
This sequence comes from Pleurodeles waltl, assembly GCF_031143425.1. NCBI lineage: Eukaryota > Metazoa > Chordata > Amphibia > Caudata > Salamandridae > Pleurodeles > Pleurodeles waltl. The sequence goes on along the minus strand of NC_090436.1, from coordinate 261,668,016 downwards.
GTGTAGAAAAATAGGTAATATTTATCTAAATGAAACAAGACAAGAATGACAAAAATCCAACATACACAAGTCAAGATATGAATTTGAAAAAGAATAAGAGTCTTAATCCTTAGAAAACAGTGAGACTGCTGTTGTTACATAAAGTACCTGGTTAACGTCAAAAATAAAGCCATCAGGGTGAGCATGCGTCTAAAAAGGACAGCGATGAGTTGAATTCTCACACATGAGCGAGACCGTGCATCGTACCTTCTCCGGTCGGGTCGGTGTGCGCCGTTTCTTCTCTACCGCAAGAGAGCGATGCGTCAATTCCCAGACGGGTACCTCGGGTCCGGGCAGGCTTCCAATTGATTTTTCAAACCCAGCGACATTGCATTGAAATCCAGTTGTACGGTGTCAGAAAACCACGCTGCGTGGGGCTTGCATCGTTTCTCCAGCCGCGATGAGTCGATCTCCCAGTCGAAATGCAGGTGGAGCATTGAGTTTAGCTACGAGGCCGGCGGTGTGTCGTTTATCAGACGTGTTGCAGATGGCGCATCGAAAGTTTCTCCTCATGGTGGTCTGTGTGTGGATTTCTGTTCTTTTCTAACAGATTCACCTTTCAAGGGCCCAGAAACAGGTTGGGGTACCTCTTGGTAGGGCAGGAGTCTCAGCAGAGGGTCCAGCTGCTGGCAGAGAGAAGTCCTTGATGTCCCTGAGACTTCAACAACAGGAGGCAAGGTCAATTCAAGCCCTTGGAGATTCTTCACCAGTGGGAAGTCACACAAAAGTCAGTCTTTGTCCTCTCTCAGGCAGAAGCAGCTACTGCAGGCCAACCCAGTAAAGCACAGTCACAAGCAAGGTGCAGTACTCCTCCTCCAGCTCTCCAGCTCTTCTCCTTGGCAGATGTTTCTCTTGTTTCCAGAAGTAATCTGATTTCAGGGGTTTTGGTCTAATACTTATACCCCTTTCTGCCTTTGAAGTAGGCCTACTTCAAAGAAAAGTCTCTGTTGCTCACAGGATCCTGCCTTGCCCAGGCCAGGCCCCAGACACACACCAGGGGGGTAGAGACTGCATTGTGAGAGGGCAGGCACAGCCCATTCAGGTGTAAGTGACCACTCCTTCCTCCACTCTAGCACAGATGGCTCATCAGGATATGCAGGCTACACCCCATAACCTTTGTATCAAGGTCCAGAGGAGAGATGCAGACAGCCCAACTGTCAAACTGACCCAGACAGGGAATCCACAAACAGGCAGAGTCACAGAATGGTGTAAGTAAGAAAATGCCTACTTTTTAAAAGTGGCATTTTCAAACTAACAATCTAAACCAACTTCACTAAGTGATGTATTTTTACATTGTGAGTTCAGAGACCCTAAACATCACATTTCTATCTGCTTCCAAAGGGAATCTGAACTATAATAATTTTTAAAGGCAGCCCCATGTTAACCCATGAAAGAGATAGGCCTTGCAACAGTGGAAACTGAATTTAGCACTATTTCACTGTTAGGACATGTAACACACATCAGTACATGCCCCACCCTTAACATACTCTACACCCTGCCCATGGGACTACCTAGAGTCTACCTTGGGGGTGCCTTGCCAAGGGAAGGTTTAGGCCTGGCAAGTGGGTGCACTTGCCAAGTCGATTTGGCAGTATAAAACTGCACACACAGACACTGTAGTGGCAGTTATGAGCCATGTTTACAGGGCTACTAGTGTGGGTGGCACAACCAGTGCTGCAGGCCCAGTAATTGCATTTGATTTACAGGTCCTGGGCACCTCTAGTGCACTTTAATAGGGACTTACTAGTAAACCAAATATGCCAATCATGGATAAGTCAATTACACATGCATTTTACATAGGAGCACTTGCACTTTAGCACTGGTTGGCAGTGGTAAAGTGCCCAGAGTATCAAAAACAGCAAAAACAGAGTCCACAATCTGGAAAGCAGAGGAACAATGTTAGGGGAGACCACAGCAAGGATGCCAAGTCTAACATGAATCAACTCAAATTTTTTTGTCTCTTCAAGATTACTTTTGGCTACAATTGAACTTCTCTGCCACTTCACTTTTTGTTCTGCTGATAAACAGCAATATCATAGAGTATCAATGCAGCTATTCTCTCTGCTATTACCTCTGTTCCAGGAATCCATTTTCCCAACACCATGACAATTCTTTTGGATACATTTGTTTTGAAAAGAGACCATCCTGCCTAAATATTATTCATTGCTGAAAATATCATAAAGTCCACTGATCGCTTGTACGAAAAGCTGCCAATCTTTTTGACTATGTTGTGTCATCAAGGGCAATATGTAAGCCTCAATTTCTTTCCAGACTATTACTATCAGAAAAGTCCTGAGCAACCCAAACATCTCAGCTTCTTATGCTTGCAGCTTTGCAAAGAGTTCCTGTTGGAAAAGGAAGATATCCCTGCAAGAGGGCTGCATGATGCTTTAACAGAAAGCATAACTGGAAAATTCTTCAACTCTGTAAATTTCATCTATTTGGATTGTTTTTGAATCTTTTAAGTCTTCTGTCCAGAGATCATTTCTCAAAATATTTCATACCATAACTGGATCATATCCGTACCCAGTTTTCTCAATTCGCTAATACATGAGATATAATTTTCTACTCTAAAATACAAGATGTTCTCACAAATGATGTACTTTGAGATGTCATAAATGTTGTTATGAGTACTATGATTTTACATAGTATAAATGATGTAATATGAATGGGTGTAAGCAATGCATAGTAAGGGCGCAAGTTATATTTAAATTAGTCTGGCTAGCAAGTTGACACCACTGTGTACGAAGGGGTGCAAGTAAGAGTAATTTGAATGAGGTGCGTAAATTATAAATTTGAAGTTAAACGATAACTTTAGAATGTCCAATGTTTGTGTAGTTTAAGTTGGGTTTGTATAGAAAGAATAAATAAACTATTCCTAACTATAACTTACTCTTAACATTTGGTTTTTCTTTCGATTGCAATGTTTTTTTTTAATGAAAATGTACTTCAAATTGTAGAGTTAATTATCTTTGAGTGGAGTGTTGTTAAGTGGAATGTTGTGGAGTACAGTGGATAATAGTGTCATACAGTGGTGTGGCATTGAGTGAAATGGCTTAGAGTGTCATAGAGTCAAGTGGCATAGGGTGGTATAGCATGGAATGGAGTTGCATAGAGTGGAGTGCATACACTACAGTGCCATGGAGTGGAGTGGTGTACAGTGGAGTAGACTGGAATAGTGTAGAGTGGAGTGGCATAGGGTAGAATATCATAGACTGGAGTAGCATAGAGTGGAGAGGCGTGGAATGTAGTGGCATAGAGTGGAGTTGCATAGAGTGGAGTGATGTACAATGAAGTTGCATAGAGTGGGTTAGAGTGGAGTGGTGCAGAGTGAAGGGAAGTAGAGTGGCATAGCGTGACGTGGCATACAATACAGTGGACTGACATACAGTGCAATAGCGTACAGTTGGGTGGCATAGACAAGAATGGGGTAGACTACAGTGTTCCACAGTGGAATAACAGAGTGGAATGGTGTTCAATGATGCACAGTAGAGTGGCATACAGGGGAGTGATGTACAGGGCAATAGAGCACAATGGAGTGGAGTGGAGTGAAGAATAGTGGTGTATAGTGGAATCTCATAGAGTGGAGTGGTGTAGAGTGGAGTAGAGTCAAGTGCTGTAGAGTGGAACAGTGTAGAGTGGCATAGAGAGGAGTGGTATAGAGTGGAGGAAAGTGGCATAGAGTGCAGTGGTATAGAGTTGAATAGCATGGAGTGGCATCGTAGAGTGGAGTGGCGTAGAATGGAGTGGCATAGAGTGCAATGGAATAAAGTGGGGAGCATACAGTGGAACGGTGTAGAGTAGAGTGAAGTATAGTTGAATGGATGTAGGAGGCTGGCCTGGCTTGTAGTGGGTACCAGAGGTACTTACACCTTGTGCCAGGTCCAGTTATCCCTTATTAGTGTAGAAGAGGTGTTTCTAGCAGCTTAGGCTGATAGAAGGTAGCTATGGCAAAGCAGCTTAGGCTGAACTAGGAGCCATGTAAAGCTCCTACTATACCACTGGTGTCATATGCACAATATCATAAGAAAACACAATACACAGAATTACTAAAAATAAAGGTACTTTATTTTTATGACAATATGCCAAAAGTATCTCAGTGAGTACCCGCAGTATGAGGGTAAGTTATATACACAAGATATATGTACACAAACCAAAATTAGGTAAGTAATAGCAAGAAAAGTAATGCAAACAGTGTAGAATTACAATAGATTGCAATAGGAGCACATAGGTATGGGGCAACACAAACCATATACTCCAAAAGTAGAATGCGAACCACAAATGGACCCCAAACCTATGTGAGCTTGTAGAGGGTCGCTGGGACAGTAAGAAAACAGTGAGGGTTAGAAAAATAGCCCACCCCAAGACCCTGAAAGGTAGGTGTAAAGTGATGGGGGATTCTGCAGAAAGAACAAACACCAGCAATGCAACAACAGTGGATATCCGGACCTGAGTACCTGTAAGACAAGGGGACCAAGTCCAATAGTCGCGACAGTGTTGAGAGTGGGCAGGAGCCCAGGAAATGCCAGCTGAGGGTGCAAGGAAGCTGCCACCTGTTGGAAGATGCTTGGAGTTCTGCAAGAAAGAAGAGAGCTATGGACTTCTCCTTTGGAAGACGGATGTCCCACGTAGCGATGAAGCTTGCAGAGGTGTTCCCACATAGAAAGACGGCAAACAAGCCTTACTAGCTGCAAGGGTCGCGGTAGAGGTTTTTGGGTGCTGCTGTAGCCCAGGAGGGATCAGGATGTTGCCACTTGGAGGAGGAGACAGAGGGGGCACCCAGCAACTCAGGGAGCCCTCACAGAAGCAGGCAGCACCCGCAAAAGTACCTGAACAGGCACTTGGAAGGAAAGTGAACCGGAGTCCACGCGAATCACAAAAGGGAGTCCCACGACGCCGGAGGACAACTCAGAAGGTTGTGCACTGCAGAAAGGAGTGTCGGGGACCCAGGCTTGGCTGTGCATGAAGGAAATCCTGGAAGAGTGCACAGGAGCCGGAGCAGCTGCAAATCATGCTGTACCCAGCAATGCAGTCTAGCGTGGGGAGGCAAGGACTTACCTCCACCATACTTGGACTGAAGAGCCACTGGTCTGTGAGAGTCACTTGGACAGAGTTGCTGAGTTCCAGGGACCACGCTCGTCAGGATGAGAGGGGACCCAGAGGACCAGTGATGCAGTTGTTTGGTGCCTGCGTTAGCAGGGGGAAGATTTCATCGACCCACGGGAGATTTCTTCAGAGCTCCTGGTGCAGGGTGAAGGCAGTCTAACCCCAGAGCATGCACCACCTGGAAACAGTCGAGAAAGCCAGCAGGATGAGGCGATACAAGTTTGATAGTATTCGTCTTGCTACTTTGTTGTGGGTTTGCAGGCGTCCTGAGCAGTCAGCAGTCGATACTTTGATAGAAGGTGAAGAGGGAGATGCAGAGGAACTCTGGTGAGCTCTTACATTCATTATCTAAAGAATTCCCCAAAGCAGAGACCCTAAATAGCCAGAAAAGGAGGTTTGGCTACCAACAAAGGAGGATTGGCTACCAAGACAGGTAAGAGCCTATTAGAAGGAGTCTCTGACATCACCTGCTGGCACTGGCCACTCAGAGCAGTCCAGTGTGCCCCCAGCACCTCTAAATCCAAGACACACTGGAGGAGCTCTGGGCACCTCCCCTGGGAGGTGCAGGTCAGGGGAGTGGTCACTCCCCTTTCCTTTGTCCAGTTTCGCGCCAGAGCAGGGCTGGGGGATCCCTGAACCGGTGTAGACTGGCTTATGCAGAGATGGGCACCATCTGTGCCCATCAAAGCATTTCCAGAGGCTGGGGGAGGCTACTCCTCCCCAGCCTTCACACCTATTTCCAAAGGGAGAGGGTGTAACACCCTCTCTCAGAGGAAATCCTTTGTTCTGCCTTCCTGGGCCAGGGCTGCCTGGACCCCAGGAGGGCAGAAACCTGTCTGAGGGGTTGGCAGCAGCTGCAGTGGAGACCCCTGAAAGGCAGTTTGGCAGTACCCGGGTACTATGCTAGAGACCCGGGGGATCATGGAATTGTCCCCCCAATGCCAGAATGGCATTGGGGTGACAATTCCATGATCTTAGACATGTTACATGGCCATGTTCGGAGTTACCATTGTGATGCTATACATAGGTAGTGACCTATGTATAGTGCACGTGTGTAATGGTGTGCCCGCACTCACAAAGTCCGGGAATTTGCCCTGAACGATGTGGGGCCACCTTGGCTAGTGCCAGGGTGCCCACACACTAAGTAACTTTGCACCCAACCTTCACCAGGTGAAGGTTAGACATATAGGTGACTTATAAGTTACTTAAGTGCAGTGGTAAATGGCTGTGAAATAACGTGGACGTTATGTCACTCAGGCTACACTGGCAGGCCTGTGTAAAAATTGTGAGAGCTCCCTATGGGTGGCAAAAGAAATGCTGCAGCCCATAGGGCTCTCCTGGAACCCCAATACCCTGGGTACCTCAGTACCATATACTAGGGAATTATATGGGTGTACCAGTATGCCAATGTGAATTGGTAAATTTAGTCACTAGCCTGTTAGTGACAAATTTGGAAAGCAGAGAAAGCATAACCACTGAGGTTCTGGTTAGTAGAGCCTCAGTGAGACAGTTAGGCATCACACAGGGAACACATACAGGGAACATACTTATGAGCACTGAACATAGACTAAAACAACATATATACAATGAAATATGGGGGTAACATGCCAGGCAAGATGGGACTTTCCTACAAAGGCATAGAGTGGAGAGGTATAGAGTGGCATGGAGTTGAGTGATGTCAAAGGGAATCACAAGAATGAAGTGCTGTAAAGTGGAGTGTCATAGAGTGGAGTGGCATTTAGTGGAGTGACATACAATGGAACAGCATAGAGTGGAGTTGCATAGAGTGAAGTGGCACAGAGTGGAATGTCTTAGAGGAGTAGTATACAGTAGTGTAGAATACAGTGGAGTGGCTTACAGTGGAATAGTGTGGATTGGAGTGCCATAGAGTGGAATAGCATAGAGGGAAGTGGAGTGGACTGGAGGGGTGGCGTACAGTGGCATAGAGTGAAATACCATAAAGTGGAGTAGCGTAGCTTGGAGAGTTGTAGACTGGAGTGACATAGAGGAGGAGTGGTGTAGAGTGAAATAATGTAGAGTGGAGTGGAGTAGAATGGCATATAGTTGAGTGGCATAGAGTGGAATAGCATAGAGTGGAGTGGCATGAAGAGCAGTGGCATGCAGTGGAATAGCGTACAGTGAAGTGGCGTAGAATGGAGTGGCATAGAGAAGAATGGCAGAGAGTGGAGTAGAGTGGCATAGAGCTGAGTGTTGTAGAGGGGAATACTGTAGTTTAGAGTGGTATAGAGTGGAGTGGCACAGAGTGGAATCGCGTACAGTGGAGTTGTGTAGAGTGGAGTGGCATAGAGTGGAGTGGAATGGAATAGTGCAGAGTGGAGTGTCGTAGAGTGGAGTGGCATAAAGAGAAGTGGTGTACAGTGACATATAGTTGAGTGGCGTAGAGTTGAATAGCGCAGAGTGGAGTGTTGTAGAGTGGAGAAATGTAGACTGGTCTAGCACATATTGGACTGGCATACACTTGTATGACATAGAGTGTAGTGGCATAAAGTGTATTGACATACAGTAGTGTGGCATAGAGTGGAGTGGTGTACAGAGAAATAGCCTGTAATGGAGTGACATAATGTGGAATTCCATAGAGTGGAGTGGTGTACAGTGGTGTGTAGTCGAGAGGCATAGAGTGGAATATAGTAGCCTTCAGTGGCTTAGAGTGCAATGGCATGAAGCGGAGAGGCATAAGTGGCATGGAATGGAGTGGCTTGTTGTAGAAGAAAAAAAATCAAAATGGGGAGCACTACTAAAACAAAACGGGGTCATTGTCATAACATCCATGTTAAAAAAAAGAAGACAGTTCAACCATAACAAAGTCCATACAGATGGGTGATTATTTTGGTAGTGCTCCCCATTTTAATTGTTTGCTTGTGCATTACAAGGCTTGTGAGCAGTGCCGTCTTTTTTGAGGTGAAGCACTGAATAGGAAAATCTGAGTATTAACATTTGTGTGGTCAATGATGGTCTACAACTGCTCTGTTTGTCTTGTCGTAGAGTGGAGTGGCTTGTCGTACAGTGGAGTGACATGTTGTGAATGTAGTGGCCTGGAGTGTGAGAGTGGAGTGGCATGCCATGGAGTAGAGTAGCATGTGGTAGATTGCAGTGGTGTGTTGTACAGTGGAGTGCCGTGTCTCACAGTTGAGTGGCATGGAGTGTCATAGAGTGGAATAGACTGCTGTAGAGTGAGGTTGGTGTTATAGAGGGACATATCATAGAGTAGTGTCATGTCGTACAGTGTATTGGAGAGGTGTGTTATGCAATAGAGTACTGTTTACAGAGACATATTATGAAATGGCTGAACAGATATAAATAATAAGTGTGAGAAATATAGATTATATGGTGTAAAGGGTTCTTTTTTGTAGTAGATCCAAATTGTTTGTGTAGTTTTAAAGTTATAGGACATGATTCACAAAGGTAAACTTTTGTGTAAGTGTAACTTTTTTGTAAGTAAATCCTTTTTACAATTACAATTGTTTGGTATTCACAAAGGTATTTTGCAAGTAGTAACTTTAGGCCGGCGGAGCCTCTGCACATAAGATGATAGGACAGTCCTATTTTTACAGTCACGTCCTATGCAAATTGTGCATTGTGTTCCCAGCCTGAGCCCCCATTCAACAAGGAATCAATTGCCAGTATAATTGTTCTCCTCATCAACTAGATCAGAGGGGCATGACTGATAGTACCTTATGTTTCTGGCTGAGTGACTCACGGGTGGTGGGTCAGAATTCTAAAATAATCCATGTGGGGCTCTTCTTTCCTGTTTTCTTGTTTTTCCTTTTATTTTGTTTATTTTTGTTTGGTCACCCTCTGTTACAGAGAGAGTGCTGTGGCCACACTGCAATAGGCGGCATGTGGGTCCGGTGATTGGGGTGTTTCTGTCATGTGATCAGGAGCACGTCAATCAGGTGACAGAGGCATGGTCTATTTGAATTGCGTCCTTTGTATCACCGACGCTTGGGTTTTGTTCCCCCATATCCTGGAAGGGTTGTTCTACACTGTCTTCACTCCATGATGTCTCCTAATTGTGCTGTTGGGTTCGTCCTCTGGTGGCAGCTCAGCGGTACTTTTTCCTGGAATTTGCTTCATCCCTGTTTCGGTTGCTGAGATGGGCCGACAGAGAATCTCTTCTCTCTGCTATACACAAAGGAAGAATATGACATTTATTCTTGTTGTTTATTCCTCGCATTCTGAGTTCCCCTTTCTGGTCAGTGCGCTGTACCTTATAGTTAGGTTGCTGCTCATTTTCCCTCTAAACTGCCTTTATTATGAGCTGAACAACATATACTTAAAGCAAGCTCCCAGTTCCACTGGTATTGTTTGAGACTGTGATTTTCAGCTGTTCCTTCCTCCAAATAGTTACTTTCGGATTCCTTACATATTTCTTCCTGGCCTGCATTTTATGATGTTAATAGGAATCATGGATGGAAATCCTATGGATTATTAGGAGTCTAAAGCAATTGGCTTATCCTGGGAATATTTTGGATTACTTTTCCTGGAGCGATTTGCATTTGCAATATTTGAGTGAGCACATTCCTTAATTATGTGACTGAGACGCTGAGTTGTGTCACACGTACATAGAGACAGATATACTCAGGACAGATTTGTTTTTTACGGATACATACCCTGCTATCTGCACATATCTTGGGAGAAACCATATGGGTGATAGAGCCACATCATGTTAGGAGAAATCCTTCCCCTTTCTCCCCCTTTACTCTTACAACTTACCACGCATGTCTGTTCTCCAACTACCTAGTGCAGGTGCTATAGGTATGGTTCCCTTGGTCTATTTCTATGATCACATGCGAGCATGTACTGGAGTCTCTTCTGGATCTGGTAGGAATCCCCCCCTGGGTCAATTCAGCCTGCAGGCACACAGTAGAAAAACCAACAGCAACCTATCCCTGGAAGGGGTGGATTGACAATGCGCTAAGGCACTGGCTATACAAGAAGAGGTACCCCCACAGTGTAATCTTATCTCCTGGAATATTGCTGGCTATGACACTAAGCTATCTGATCAAGCATGGGTTGGGTGTGTGGCTAACTATGATGTTATCATGCTTCAGGAAACTTAGTCGACGGAACTGGCTGTGTGGGATGGGTATGACAGATATGCAATTCCAGCCGTACAGTCTCTTGGTGGTCGCTCGAAAGGTGGCCTGGTTACTCTAATCCGCCTCTCTAGGATAGTGGGTGCTTTCCAAATTAACTGTAACCATCAAGGTATATTGCTGGTATGGGTACTCTTCTCTAATCATTTTAATGTATTATTGGTCAACTTTTATAATGCTGTGTGGGATATGGGGTGCCAAATTGGGGCCCTGTTCTCCATTCTTAAGATTATGCAATTTAGAATGGAGAAGGTGGGATTGGAATTTCGTGCCATCATCTCTGGGGACTTTAATGCCAAGTTGGGCCGGTCCAATACTGTGTTTAATCCCTTCATCCGTGACTGCGAGGTCTATTCAGCGCTGGGTCCGCAGGACTCCAGAGGCAGAGATCTATTAAAGGAACTCGGGGAGATGGGCCTTTTGAATTTCTATGACATTGAAGCAGTAGGCACTCACCAACTTCCAACCTATGTCGGAAGAGGGTCTGGATCCACCATAGACTATATTTTTGTGTCCCCTCCTATGAGAGACTTGGTGATGGGAGGTAAAGTGTTAGGCGAATGCTTTAGCGATCATAATCCCCTTATATTGTCCTTTAAACTTCCGGGGGCGTGTCGCCTACTGGGACGAGGCAGGCCTGTAACGGTGGTGACAAAGGACCAGGGTAGGCGGCTTGGGTGGAAGCAAGTAGACCACCAAAAAGTTCTGGGAAGGGTGGTGGGGGACAACCTACATCTATTTATGGAAATACTCCTGACAGAAGCGCCAAATCCCATGACTGTTATAGATGCGATAACAGTAGTATATGCAGTAGTCAGAGACTGTCTTTTTGTAGTAGGCAACCACCCTAATAAACGTAAATGTGGCTGGTACGACAAAGCCTGCTATGATGCAAGGGCAAATCTAAAGATGGCTACCAAGACCCACCCTAGAGATTGGGTTCTCGTAAAAGAAGCAAGAACAAGGTATAAAAGGACCCTGAGGGATAGCAAGCTAAAATATAAAGATAAAGCTTGGGAAGAGTTAGAGCGTGCTACAGCTTTGAAAGACCCCGGCCTGTTTTGGAAGGTGGTGAATAGAGGTTCCCTTGAAACAGAAACCTCCGAGGGCCTTGGATGTAATATAGCCCCGGAGGCCTGGGTAACTCATTTCTGTAATATATTTGAGGGTACCCCCCTAAGTAATACACAGGAGAGTGTGTATGATGTGGCTCCTAACCTAGAAATCAGATTCTCACTACAGGAGGTTATTGATGCGATACAGAGTTGTGCGCATAATAAAGCTCCGGGCCCGAACTCGAGCCCGATGGATTTGTATAAAGCTAACCCTCAGTTATGGGCACCCATTCTCCTAAATGTTCTCAATGCAGCCGTAACTGTGGGCATCCCTGCCTCTTGGAGATTGGCATGCATAGTCCCAGTGTTTAAAAAGGGTGATCGTAATGATCCTAAGTCCTATCGCCCTATTTCACTGCTGGATGCCTCTGTGAAGATTCTGGGGCGGATCATCCTAGGGCGTCTGGAGGCCTGGATGATAGGAAATGCTATTTTAAGTTGGGAACAGTATGGCTTCAGGGAAGGTCTTGGTACGCAAGAACACTGTCTCAATTTACTGATGATAATCAACAAATACACACAGGCCAGAAAAGGTACCCTTTATCTTGCTTTTATGGATCTCAGCTGTGCTTTTGATAAAGTGAACCGGTCTTTATTATGGGAGAGGCTAATTCAGTTAGGGTTGGACCCTATTATTATAGAGCTTCTCCGTTATCTCCATTCAGGGACAGTGGCAAATGTGAGGGTGGGCCCAAACGGGGAACGTTCGGAGGCATTCAAGCTTTCAAGGGGTGTGCGCCAGGGGTGTGTCTTGGCCCCTACCTTGTTCCTTCTATATACTAATGGACTTACAGATTTTCTGATGGAATACTGCAGGGATGTCCCGAAGGTGAAGGGTATTGATATCCCTGTGCTGACGTATGCGGATGACGCAGTCCTTATGGCCCGCACGATGAATGGTCTCCGAGAATTAGTTAGAGCTTATGTCATCTTTATGCCAGCACTGGGGATGGAGGTCAATTTTAAGAAGTCGCACTTTATGGTTTGTGGTAAACCTATGAGCAGGGTTGGGGAGCTAAGGGTGGAGGATCAAGTTATTAGCAGAGTCCACGAGTTCCCATACTTAGGGGTCATCTTTGATGAGAAAGGCTCTTGGAAACCCTGTATTGCCAGAAGGATTGTGCTTTTTCATGCAACAGTTGGTGCAACCTTTGACTTCGCGGCTAGGGTAGGTAGCAAACCGATCAAACCCCTACTTGAAATCTTTTGGCGGAAATGCCTACCTGTCCTTCTGTATGGTTCAGCACTTTGGGGGTTTAGGGATACCCGAGCCCTTATGGTGGAAGAAAATCGTTTCTGTAGAAGGCTTCTGGGTGTTGGTCAAAATATTCCTGGATTTTGCCTCCACCTGGAACTGGACCTTGAGTATGTACAGGACACTACCCAGCTGGCTCCCCTTTTGTTATGGATTTCAGTTTCGAGTAACGAACATGCCTCTCTTAATAGGGATATCCTAAGGGATTGTTTGGCCTGCGACCGTGTAAAACATATCCCCTGGTTGTCGCACATAAGGAAGATGGCTCATGACCTGGGGCGGCCTGAATTGTTTGATTATCCCGAAGACCTAACTAGCTATGATAAAAAATGGGTTAAGGATAACTATCAGAGAATCCAGGAGACCAAGAGGGAGGGGGAGGCTCTAAGGAAAAAATCGATCAGGGAATTTACTATGCTAAAGATGTGGGTGGGTCCTGAGCAATATCTTTTAGAAATCAAGGATGTGAGGGAAAGGTCTCTCATAACACGATTTCGCCTGGGGATCATTAGAAGCAATTTGTGCTTCCCCCTAGGTCAGTATGGGGAGAAATGTATTAGACCCTGCCCCTGTGATGGGGTATCCCATCAGACTTTGATCCATTTTACACTGTTCTGTGTCTTCTATGCTCCATTTAGAACCCGATTTTTACTACCGCTCCTTAGGCCCAAGGGTTTTGTGCAATACCGTCCTGCTTTCATGTGGCTGCAAATGGCCTCAGATGTACTGGTATGGAAGGGCCTGGGCTCATTCCTGAAGGGAGCTACTACTTGGCGCAAAAATGTCGAATTTTTAGAATGATTTCATTTATCTTTTTCAGCTTTTATGAATGAGGTTTTAATTTTCTTCTGTTTTTTATTTCTATATATATATATTTATATATGTATTTATATGTACATGTTTTTTATGATGGGTGCTTTTATTATACATGGTTTTTATTGGTATTTTTACAATGTTTTGGTGATTATCTGTTGTAATGGATGAATTCTTTTCATACCGAATAAAGCTTCTTCTTCTTCTTCTACCGTGGAAGGTTAGTTTTGAGGTGAGAGGACAGACTATCTCCGTTTCTGAGGTTCCTGTTCTTAAGGTGAGTAGGACTACAACATTTGCCATTGTGATTTAGGCCCACAAGGCACGAAACATTAGTAATAAAATGAGCCAAGGCCTATCAAGTCAAATCAAATGAGGGTCTCAAGGTGCTAAGGGGGTTTGTCCTCTGAGCTTCAGTTTAAGAACCAAGTTCTAAGGTCCTTCCTGAATTGAGGCAGCGATTGTGACTGTGTGAGGTGCAGGGGCAGGGTGTTCCAGCTCTCTGCCATGAGGTAGGCAAAGGGTCTTCCATGAGCTGAGGCCTTCCGTATGCGCTAGTGCTTGGTGAGCGAAGCAGAGAGGTCTGGTGGGGGAGTAGAAGGTGATGCGGTGTTTAAGGTAGGTGGTTCCTAGGTCATAGAGGGCCTTATATGCAAGGACAAGAAGCTTGAAGTTAATTATTTTCTCGATTGGAAGCCAGTGGAGGTCTCTTAGGTGATTGGAGATATGTTTGCTGAAGGGAATGTCCAGGATAAGTCTGGCAAAGGCTTTTTGGAGATGCTGTAATTTCTTCCGGGTCTTGTGGGTGGTCACAGTGTAGAGGGCTTTGCTTTAATTGGGTCTACTGGTAATGAGGGCATGGGTTATGGTTTTGTGGCAGTCCTTTGGGATCCATTCGTAGCTCTTCTGGAGAAGCCAGAGTGTGTAAAAGCAGAAGGATGCAACTGAGTTTGCTTGGCGGGTCATGGTGAGCGATGAGTCCAGGATGAAGCCGAGGTTGTGTGCATGGTTTGTTGGGGTGGAGGGTGAGCCAAGGGTCGATGGCCACCAGGAGTCATCCTAGGCTGATGTGGATGTTCCTAGGATATGGATCGCGGTCTTGTCAGAGTTGAGCTTGAGGCACCTGTCCTTCATCCAGGCGGCGAAGGCTTCCATCCTGTTGTGGAAGTTCTTTTTGGCCGTAGTGGGGTTTTCAGTGAGATGATCAGCTGGGTATCATCAGAGTAGGAGACTATGTTCAGCCAGTGATGTCTGAGGATGGATGTGAGCTGGGAAATGTAGTTGTTTAAGAGTGTGGGGCTTAGGGAGGAGGCCTGGGGAACTCTGCAGCAGATCTCCGTGGGTTCTGACAGGTAAGACTGACAGATAGGAAGGAGGGTATCCATTGTAGGGTCTTTCAATGGTTGCTGGCTGCATGGAGCCTGGAGCAGAGGGTGAGGCGCGATACAGTGTTGAAGGCGGCAGATAGGTCTAGTAGGATGAGGGCTGCTGTATGACCACAGTCGAGGAGCGAGTGGATGTCATCTGTGGAGGCGAGGAGGGCAGTCTCCATGTTGTGCTTGCTTCTGAAGCCTGATTGGGAGGTGTCCAGGATGTTGTTACCCTAGATGTACTTATGGAGCTGAGCGTTGATGGACTTTTTTACGACCTTGGCGAGGAATGGCAGCAGAGAGATGGGGCAGTAATTCTTGAAGTCCTGGGGGTCATCTGTGGGTTTCTTCAAGAGCAGGTGGATCTCTGCATGCTTCCAGTCCTCTGGGAAGGTAGCTGTCTCTATGGAGCAGTTGAGGGTGTGTCGGAGCTGGGGTTCAATGGATGTGATGGGTTGGTCTTGTTGAAGGTTGTGGTGCGGACAGGGGTCTGTAGGGTCTACGGAGTGGAAGGTGCTTTCTGTGGTCAGGGTGGTCTAGTGCAGGGTCTGTGGTGGTTCAATGAGTCAGACCTGGGGGTTGTTGAAGGGCACGGACGGTCTTGAGATCTAAAGCTGTTTTATATGTTGTTCACTTTCCAGTCAAAGAAGTTGGCTAGCCTATTGCAGAGGTCTTGAGAGTGAGGGATGCTTGCCCTTTCTGATTGAGGTTTGCCAAACTCTTTGACCACGGCGAAGAGCTCTTTGGTGTTGTGGGCGGTGGCCCTTATACGGTCTTGCAGGGTGGCTTTCCTACTGACTCTGATGAGGTGGTGCTGGTATTTGGTGGTAGCTTTGAAGGCCTCAAAGTCTTCTGGGGACTTGCTGTTCCTCCACCTTTTCTCTACCTGTCTGCAGGTGCACTTGGAGTGTGGGGGAGAACCAGCTGGCCTTCTTGAGGTGGTGTATCGCTCAGGTCTTATGGAGAGGTGCTAGGGTGTTGGCGTATTTGGAGATCCATTGGTGGAAGTTCCATGCTGAGTTGTTATCATCTGGGGGGGCAGGGGAACTTGCTGAGGGGGTTGGAGAGCTGTTCCTCTGTGATCCGGTTATATTTTCTGCTTGGGGCTCAGAGTGTGAGGAGGTGGATGGTCAGTGAGGTGATGGTGAAATGAACGCTGTGGTGGTCAGTCCACTGAAGTGTGGAGGTGTTGTCAACTGTGATGTGGTTGCTGGTGGAGAAGATGGCATAGAGAGTGAGCACAGCGATATGTGTTGGTGAGGTGACCAGTTGTTTTAGCCCTATTGTGGCGAGGTTGTTGAGCAGGGAAGCGGGGTTGGTGTTGTTGCCGTTGTCAATGTGGTAGTTGAGTTCACCAAGGTGGAAGTCGCTGGAGGCTGGACGGGGGCCAGGTGGCCTATAGATGAGGGTGCCATGAAAATCTGACTTGGGTGTGGTGTATCTGGAAGTGGAGGTGCTCCACGGGTGGGGGGGGAGTTCTTCTGCATTGTTTGTCAAGCTGAGGGAGGATATCTGTACGATGACCAGGCCGGCGCCTGGGCGAGAAGGCCGGCCTTTGTGGAGCAGTTTGTTGTCATTGGGGATGGTGATGGCGATGACAATGTCCCGTGCAGATGCTGAGTCTGTCCAAGTTTTAGTGAGGATGGCGATGTCCGGGCGGCTGGAGTCCCGTAGGTCCCAGAGTTTTGTGGCGTGTTTGTGGAGGGAGTGAATGTTGAGGAGGATGCAGCTGAGACACGCTGGGTTGGTGTTTGATGGCTCAGAGGCTGGAGGGCTCAGTGTTTTCCTGTAGGGTGAGGGTGTGGTAGCAGTGGAGGCAGGAGAATGGTCCATGGGTGTCTCTGGGTGATGCGTGATGAAAGGAGGTGGATTGTCCTCTTTTCAGTGCATGGAGGGTCTCTGCATTGTAGCGCTGGAAGGTCAGAGGACGAGGGTTCTTGGTGCTTGGTGCAGTCCAGGCGTAGACGGGCACAGGTGAACTTGCCTTTGGCACCATTAAAAAGAGGAGAGAGGCGGGGGTGCAGTCAGCTGGGAGGCGAGATGGCGGAAAATCGCTTTTCAGGGAGGGAGGGTGCGTGGCTTCAGGGGCAGCAGCAGCCCGGAAAATGTGTGGAAAGTGAAGGCTGAAGGAGAGAGAAAAAGACAAGAAAGAAAGAAAAGAAAAATTACAGAAAAATTAAGCAGAAGTAAAAAGAAACAAAAAGATACCTACATACAGATGTCCACTAGGCCACCAGGGATGAGGTGTGCACCAGACGCCCTTTCTGAAGGGGAGGTTGGTGGGCAACCGGTCAGTAGGGAGGTGGGAGGTTGGGAAAATGCTTCACAGGGAGGGAGGTCGAGGCAGGGGCACAGGGGCAGCAGTGGCACAGGAAACATGGGGAGAGTGAAGGCTGAAGGAGAGAGGAATAGAAAAGAAAGAAAGTAAAGAAAGAAAGAAAAATAGAAATAAAAAATGGCAAAAAAATAAGCAGAAGTAAAAAGAGACAGCAAGGTACTTACATACAGATCGCCATTAGACCAGCAGGGATGAGGTGAAGGCAGGAGCCTATGGGCGGAGGTGGGCATTGAACTGAGAGTCCAGCAGGCTCTAGGTTCGAATGCGGTAGAGGCAGCAGCTGCAGCAACAAGTGGAGCTGCACAGAGGAGCGCAAGCAGACGTTGACCAGGTATTTTGCTGAATAGCGCTGTACTTGCAGATGAAAAAACAGGACATGATTGCCTAATGACTGCCCTAACATAAGTAAAAGACAGCCATATCGACTATGCACTGTGTTCTGGCTTGTAAGTGCACATATAGGGGGTCATTCTGACCCCGGCGGGCGGCGGGAGCCGCCCTCCTGGAGGGAACCGCCAGAATACCGCTGCGCGGTCAAAAGACCGCCGCGGGTATTCTGGGTTTCCCACTGGGCTGGCGGGCGACCGCCCGCCAGCCCAGTGGGAAACACCCCTCCATGAGGATGCCGGCTCCGAATGGAGCCGGCGGAGTGGAGGATGTGCGACGGGTGCAGTAGCACCCCTCGCGAATTTCAGTGTCTGCTGAGCAGACACTGAAATTCAAAGTGGGGCCCTCTTACGGGGCCCCTGCAGTGCCCATGCCATTGGCATGGGCACTGCAGGGGCCCCCAGGGTCCCCACGACACCCCTCACCGCCATCCTGTTCCTGGCGGGCGGAACCGCCAGGAACAGGATGGCGGTGAGGGGGTCGGAATCCCCATGGCGGCGCAGCAAGCTGCGCCGCCATGGCGGATTCCCATGGGCAGCGGAAAGTCGGCGGTACACCGCCGACTTTCCGTTTCTGGCCGCAGCTGTACCGCCGCGTTCAGAATGCCCGGCGGAGCACCGCCAGCCTGTTGGCGGTGCTACCGCCGACCCCGGTCCCGGCAGTCCTTGACCGCCGGGGTCAGAATGACCCCCATAGTGTCCTACTGTTTTACAAAATGCATAGGAGAGGATGAGTCAGTTTATATAAGGGTGTAAAGGTAGCTATGAGTTGCTTTATTATTGTATATATTTAAACAAAAATGTTTCGGAGGACTGTGGGACTTCCATTCCACTCAGTCTGCATTCTGTGATTTATTGGTAAATATAGTATGATAAAGTGCTTTTTATATTTATATATATATATTTTTAAAAAAATTAAGTACACTGTAGTACATATATTTATACTCTGTTTGTGCTGAAATAGCGTCATTTATTTTTCCGCAAACTTAATTCCATATTTGTATTTTGACGCTGAACCCATCTAGCTTCAAAATATTGGAGTTAAAGTCATTTTTTGCCTGCGGAAAAGGACCTTGCATTAATGAGATTCAAGGTAGGTGTTCCCGGACAAAAAATGACTCTAAGGCCCATGCGCCTTATTTATCCTCCCGTGCAAAAATTGTGCATGGGAGGGAGGCAGGCAGGCCTAAATAATGGCGCTAAGCTTGCATAGCACCATTATTTAAACCTGGGTCCGGGCCGGCGTTAGAGGACCTGTGGGCCTATTTCCATGGTGGAACACCATGGAATGAGTCCACAGATGCCCTTCCCAGGCCCCAAGGACACCCCCACCCACACCAGAGGGACAGCAGAGGATGGGGGATCCCATCTAAGGTAAGTAGAGGTAAGTATTTTTTTCTTAAAGTGCCATTGGGGGCCCTGAAATGGGCCCTCATACATGGCACTGGGTGCAATGATCATGCCCAGGGGACCTTTGTCCCCTGTGCTGAACATTGGGGTGGTTGGCATGATTCCTGACTGTTCTAAGACAAGAGTCATGTGGTATGGTAGGTTTAGCGTCAAGAAATGATGCTAGCCTGGTTAGAGTAATCTTTTTTTACTCTAACCAGCCGTCATTTTTTGGTGCAAAACCCCCTTTTCCGATACCGCCACCCCCACCTGGCTGACGTCATTGTCCATGACGTTAGCCCACCCTTTGTGCCGGATTGTGCCATTCCATAAATAAGACACTCAGCAGGTGTCTTTGAATGGCGCTAGCCGTCCGTATACTTTTTGACGCTGAACTGCGTTAGGGCAGTTTAGCGTCAAAAAGTATAAATCAGGGCCTATGTTTCCCCTTAAAACCCACAATGCAAAGTAAGTGTGGTCTAAACAATATTTCACCCTGCCTAAATTAAAAAATGTGAACTATATCTAAGACCACGCTTAGTGTGTGTTCTGGGTTTTACAAGGAAATATGGTGTTGTACAGTGTTTGTTAATTTTTTTCTTCATTTTTTAAGTACAATATGCTACATTATACTTCCCCTTAAAACCCAGAATGTAGACTAAGGGTCTCATTATGAGGTTTGCGGGCTGAACGCTGACCCAGCAGCCCTGTGGGGAGGAGAACACTGAGACCACAGCACAGCTGGCGGTCTACCCCCCCCCGGCCCTATTACGCTGTTTCCACTGAGCAGACCAGCAGAAACCTCCATAGTTAGAAGTTTCTGCCGATCAGCCCAGTGGAAACAGTGCGACAGCATTGGCCTCAGCTCCTCATGGAGCCGAAGCTAATGCCCTCACACAAAGGGTGCTGACAGCACTCTCAGAATACACCCTGTCTGCCCAGCAGACAATGGCATTCCAAGGGTGCCAGGCAGGGGGAGGCCCCTGCACTGCTTACGACATGGTTAGCCTCAGGGCCTACCCTTAGATCGCGTACGCCGCTCTGCCTGTGCATGTACTTTAATGCTTTATTGGCCCTTCCTGTTAGATGCAGGTTCTATAAGGTGTGCAAAGTAAAAGCCCTATGGCAATTGGTAAGGTTCACGTGTCCAAAACATCTCATAAGTAATCTAAAAAAGCATGTTTTTTCCCTATTCTCATTATACCACAGAAATAGGTTGAGAATGTTATATAAATTCTGAATATCTGTATGTCTCGCCTGCAGATTTAACACGTTTAAGATGTAGTTTTGGATTTGTCGAATAATAGTAATGCAAAATAGCAATGAGATATTTTCTTCACACGTTTGTCATCTCTTTCGTTGACTATCTGAGTATACCTATCAGACAACACTCCCCCCCTCCAAACCCCTACGAGACCCATTGCTTGTATACGTTTTCCTCTTGAACATTGCTAAGCATTCCTGAAAGGTTATTTTTAGGTCTGTTTTTCCAAGTATGCCTGTGAGTGATGTAACAGTGATTTTCTTACCTTTAAATCAAATTGGTTACAGATAAATAAATGTTTTTTTGCCGGACTAAAAATTAGTTTCATGATGTTTTACACTGACTGTCATTCTTGTGCTACCAATAAAACTGTGCACACTACAATATGCATACATATGTTTCTGACCATGCATTCTAACTATCGTCAGTTACATATTATTGCGGGATGATGTGACTGCATTAACATCAAAATTTGTTCTAAATAAATGCTGTGTATAGAAGACTGGATTGAGGCTTCCAAAATCAAAAAGCACATCTTGGCACAAATTCAATCACCCCAGCAATAAAATTGTTATAAACAGATAAGCCTCTTCGTGCCAAATATGTTTATTACATTCATTATTAAACATGATTAATGCAATTCATAACAATGGAAATTCTTTTTATATCTTACTCAGGGTTTTACAATAAGGATATCAACCTTTAAAGATCCATGTTCCCATTTTATTTCACTGCTGTATAAATGAATGATTTAATTTGGGTTATAACATATTAGGAAGGTAGGCAGCATTATTTTAAAGTGAAGTAGTTTAGTAGAACAGATTTATAAATATTTATTGCTTGTGCTTTCCATTTAAAAAGCAGATGACCCAATTAAAGAAATAGAGTAATTGTCCTCTGCTTGGTGGATTATCTGTACACCCTTTTTCCAGGAAACAACAAACGCTATTATTTATGGTTTATTAAACCCACATTCATCCCCACTGCCATCACGTGATATAAATATTATAAGTGTATGTGTGATGATATCAGTGATATAAATATTATAAGTGTATGTGTGATGATATCAGTGTTTATCCTTCGCGGTTTACTGGAAGTTTGAGAGTTGACAGCAGGAAAAGTGTTTAAGAAATTATCCACCATTGCTTTTCATTCACAAGAAATATTCTCAAAGTCAGATGTTTCTGGGCATTTGCATATCGTTCACGGCATCCGCAATTTTGAACCATAAAACATTCTCACCAGAAGTTACTTCAAATAAATTAAGCTAACGTTGCTACAGAGTAGTTACAGAGAGGCTAGACTGACACCTAATTTAATCTTCAACTGAGATGTTCTCTCAGTTCCACTATTTTTTAAGAATAATCGCTCAGAGATTAAGAACAACAAAAGCAAGCCAGAAGACGTTGCAACTTGGAATAATCAATTGCTTAAATAAAACGTGAGATGCCAACTCTCTGCCTACCCTTGAAATGTATTTCCGTTGGAGAAGCACCACATTCACATACACGCTCAAAGATACCCCTGAATGGTTATTCAGCTTTAAGCCATAGAGAAAACGAATGTGCAAAACCTTGGAAGACATGAGGCACACATTTAATTTAATTTGGGGCGTGTTTAGCACCACATTTCGATTGGTTTAAACAATCATATTAGTATTCACCCATTCACAATGCCATCATGCATTGAAAAGCTCTACAAAATGTAAACTTGTGGAGGAATAATTCTTCACTATTTTCAAAGCAGGCTTTAAAGTGACACACCCATTTTAATAAATGGCCCTCCTTGCACTTTGCTGCACTAGCGTCAAAATTTGTTATACTAGTACAGCAAAGCGCCACAATAGCATAAAATGTTTTGACGCTATTGGCCTAACATGCACCATGGTGCGTCGTACTGTAAATATCACACACCCATGGTGTCGTTAGGTTGGGCAGGGGGCAACACATGAAGACTGGTGCATCAGCACTGATGCGCCAGTTTCTTGAAAATATGCCTCTGAGTGTGTTTGTTGTTAAAAGGGTATTTCTCTTGGTCTAATTGAATTAATCCACTCTGTCTAACAACATTAAACTGTGCTGAACAGTACATTTTCCTTCAGGTACTCATTTGATAGACTTGTCAACTAATAATTGCATATTATGTATTTCCATACATCTGAAGGAGTCACTATTCAATAAAACAATCAAACACTGCATATAGAAGTATGGAAATACATATTATGCAATTCATCTTTTTTTACAGTGGTGATGCATGAATTTCGACTGACAGAGCTAGAAACCTATTGCTAAGGAAAATAAATATTTTTTTCTACTCCCCTTATATGGTTTTCATAGTTTTACCTATCCTCTGATATGACTGAGATGCTAACAGGAGGCCTGTGAGACTTCAGGACATTGTTGGAGAGAGAGAAGTGCCTCATGCAATTTTTGAATGTCTGCTAATGAAAAAGGATAACGCTAAATTGACTCACATAGTTCGTGATGTGGCCAAGGCCGCTTCCAGGATGTTACTCATGTAAACTGAGTCCACTCATTAAACAAAGGTCTGCGAAATAATTCTCCCATACTGAAATTAGAAACTTCTGCCACAGTAATTGTGGAATTCTGAATTAAAATAGCTTAGGGGCTTCAGTATTATATACACACATTGATAAAGCCCATAGGTCTGGCTTCAATGTGCAAGCAGTTGTAAGAAAGAGCATGTATGCTCCAATGCACACATGCTGGTCCCCATGTTAATGTATATACTATTGCCTTTGCCTGTGCTGGGAAAAATGAGCGAGAAGGATTACTGTCTATTAACCATGCAGATAAGAGATGAATAAACGAAGGTGACAAACATCTTGATGATTGCATGTACTTTTTATGTGTAAAATAGTTCCCGCTGAATTCTTATAAAGGTACCTCCATGCAAGGTAGAATAAAATATCAAACATTCAATAGCATGAAGTGAAAGGGTAATATTCCTCTACGTGAAACCAAGCCCATTCCATTTATATTTTAAAGCACTGGTAACAATACCCCTTGTGCACAGCTGTACTGCCAGGCCAGAGCTAAAATGCATACTATGCAGGACAGCTTTCCTATAAGAATGGGCTCATAAACCTTTGATGTGTAAAGTTAGGAATCAAAGAGACTATGTGCAGTGCAAGCAAACTGGTGCATCGTAATCGATGTGTCAGTTTGTTGCAAATGAGTCCCAATGTCTAAGTACCTTAAGACGCTCTCCTGCCGAGAAGGGGCATATGCTGGTGAAGCTTTATTTTAACGATATTATAGTTGGGTAAATAGTTCTATTTTATATTAGAACATTGGAAGTTGGCAGCTCCATTGAAAACAATGGAGTGCTGCGGGCTTTTACTGGCCGGTAAAAGCCCGCAGCGCCAACATTCCAATGGGCTTTGTTCACAGCAGCAGCTGTGAACAAAGCCTCATGGAGCCCGAGGGGATTCTAATCCCCTCGGGCTCCGTGAGCAATTTGTTTTTTTTAAGAGAACATTCTGCCCTGAGTGGCAGAATGTTCTAATAGCCTTAGAACCCGCCATAGCGGGCTCTACCGGCTATTAAAGGCCCTTTCCCTTGTTAAATGCCCTCGCCTTCGGCTCGGGCATTTAACTCGGGAGCGGGCCTTTAATAGCCGGTAGAGCCCGCTACGGCGGGTTCTAAGGCTATATCGGCACTTTGCCAGAGGTGAATAATATTTTAGATGTGGGTGTCCTGTATATTGTTCGACTGGCAAGTGTCTTTTGATCTAAAGATAGAAGAGACATGGGCTGGAGTAGGAGTTGAAGAGAAAGGAAGCCTCAGAAAAAACACAAAGGATATTTAGGTTTGGATCTATAGTTGAGTCATTGATATAGAGAGTTATCAGTTAGCTATGGGTAAGACAAGGAGAGGGGGTTTGAGTGTCTGTTTAAATGAGAGATGTCATAGTGTTTGTAGTGAATGTTTGATTTAAGAAGAAACCTGAGAGGGAGGATATTTAAAACTCTGAATGGAAAACAATATAGTTGTTGAAGCAGATATGCTAATTAAGAAAATTATTAATGATGTTTAAGTGCTTAATAATGAGAAATATGTAGAGAAATTAATCGTAGAAAAAGAATTATGTACACATTTGAAAATGTGCCCTCGGGGCATGATAACCATATGTACTAATATAACTGAAACTGTATGAAATAATGAAAATATATGAGAAAAATGTAGTAATATGTCATATTGAAATGTATAGCCTATGTTTTACTTCAATTTATACTGTTAACTTAGCCGAACTTAAAGGCCTAGTCTCTCTAGGCCTCGCACACTGAGAGCAGAAAACAGTAACTGCGGTTGCAAGAAGCTGTTACAGCCTGGCCTCGACTCACTCGATGTTAAAGTTGCTCAGCTAGAATTTTCTGCAATATACCGGCGGACAGGAGATGATGAAGACAATTTGATACAATTATGTGTAGAGTAGGCTAAATGTACTTTCCCAGGACTTGAACAATGAAGGCACTGACTGAAGAGGAACATGCAACAATTTGGATACCTGAAGAGCCGTATAGCGGACCAATCCACATCTTGTGAATGAACTGATATTGAAATTAGTAGATTCGGTAAACAAATACTATAGGTTAAAGTCATATCTGCAGATTGACTGACCAATTAGGAATTAGGGGGACGGACTGGGAAACCCTAGTAAAAAGTCATGACAAGGGGCTAAAACTTCCGGTGCTGGAGACTTTAGATGATGCGGGCAGAAGATGCAAGGGGAGAATTGATGACATCAGGAGACGCTGTCCGAGGTTTTGTCGGTGGGCTCATACTCTGTGAGCCTGATCCGGGGCTGACTAATTGATGACCTAAAGACGAAGACTGACTTGTTGCTAATCCATCCTGGATAGGTAGCTATGAAAATGTGATTGACGAATTTGTGCCTTTCCTTCTAGGTACCAACTGCGCTGATTATAGAAATTCTCACTTAGTTAGATTTTTCAAAATTTATGTTTTTTTCTCTAAAATGTTTTCGTATGAAGGCCCACATGCTGATGCTAATTTTGGTTAGGTAGGCTGTTAAGGGTGACGTTGACAGTGACAATTGACTGACTATTTGCTGAACTCTGCTATTAATGCTGGTATTCTTGGCTTATGGAATTGCATTTACGCATATGTTTTCTTCAAGTTATGATGTTTTTCGTTAACGAATTAACAATTGAGTGGATTGAATAAAGATTGAACTAACGGAAGGTTTAGAGTTGTAATCAATAGGGAAATAAAAATAGTTTAACTCTTTACCGAGTTGTGGTTATTCACGAGTAGTTGATTTTTTTTTTATAGAATGTTTCTTGATTATTGAAGTTAATTATTGATTCAGTGGCCACTGCATGACTGGGATACTCCATGCGATTCTAAAGGTTCATCGACCTATACCCGTCCCCTTGTAAGTTTACTTACTGAGGACCAGACACGCTTGCATAGTCATCATTTTAGTTCATCTAATGTCACGTTTTGTTTGTCTTCATGCGTAATCCCTAAGAGTTAAAGCTGAAAAAAATTGAGATGCAGTCGGTGTCTCAGTGAATCAAACAGGCTACATTTTTACTGTGAGCAGGGGGATTTGAAAAGTTGCAATTTCAGTAATATGAAGGGGCTTACTGAAAACATTTTGGTAAACCGGCTACATGGGTATGATCTATCTGTAGGAATTCGTGTAGCAGTTTCAACCTGAATTTTATAAGTATTACCTTTGAGTAATTTAAATGCTGAGTTAAACTTTTTCACACCAATGTTCTTTATCTGTATTAAGACGTTCCTGCTGCTGTGCACTGACATGGTGCTATTGGGGATGCTGTGTCAGTTAACCGAAAGTTTATTTTGAATCTACGAGGGACACTTTGTTATCACATCCCCAACGATTTTTTTTAAGGAAGTATTTAGTCCTGGAATTTGTGTGACATACGAGGTCAGTGTCCTTGGATCGAGGTCCTGGGAAATAGTAATGGCTAGCAAATAAAAGATCAGGCTTGATTTGCCGCCAACTCCCCACTACTTTCGCTTATTTCTTTTCACCTAAGCACAAAAGCATTGACAAATGTAGAATATCATAGGAGTCATCTTGTGTATTGTTTCACTCTCTGGGTAGCAGATCATAAGATAAATAGGCTATCAGTGTGATTAAGATTCTAAATGGTATAACACAAACTAAGGACAGGTCGCATGCTTACTTCTGGAACTCCTTGGTGTGCTGGGTGCCAGGTTAAGCTTGGGTCAGAACTATCTGAATGTGCAGGAATTTGTTCAATAATTTCTACCTGCATCTCTACATATTAGCTTTGAGTGATTTAAACGCTGAAGCAAACTATTTCAGACCAAAGTCCTTTGTATTAAGACGTTCCTTCTGCTGTACACTGATACGGTTCTATTGGAGATGTTGTGGCAGTTAATCTGAACTTTTATTTTAAATCCATTAGCTACACTTCGTTGACACAAAAATGGACGATTAATAGGAACTATGTTTTCCAAGAACTGGTGTCAAAGGAGGAGTCTGTTTTCTTGGATCGAGGACTTGGGCAATGATATTGGCTAGCAACTAAAGGGTCAGGCTGAGCTTTTTGTAGTGAAAATCACAGACACTCGGGTTACTGACAAACTCCCCACTTGTTTTACTAAATTCTTTTCACCTAAGCACAAAGGCATGGGAAATATAGGTCATCATTATTTGATACGAGGTGTCTTGCGTAGCAGGTCAAATAATACATAGTTCATCAGTGTGACTGAGCATCTAGAATGGTTAAGAAACAGAAACAAAATGCAAACAAAAGACTGTTCACCTGCTGAGCTTGGGTTTCGTAATGACCTTATCTTCACTACTTGAACTCTTAATTGTTGTATTGTTTTGTCCTGCAATTTATTTGGTGCTTTGCACTCAGGTAGAGTCACCAAGGAGCATTAGCTGGTCGGAACCTGCTACACCCCGGGAGAGTACATGATTGCAACGTGGCCTATGTGAGAACTGATTCGTTTTGGTTCTCACTAGCAACAGATGAGCTGTCTGCACCATGCATGTTTCACAGGCAGCGAGGAAAATGCTTCCTAGGGTCACCAATGACCAGTAGAGTAGCGGCCCATGGTCATGCCCTGGCTACAGGCAGCCAGGGTAAATGCTGCCCAGACCATGAGGGCTCTATGATGGCCTACAGGGACCATAGGAATCTATCAACCCATCTGAAGTGGTGGAAAAATACACAAATGCATGCACATACACTGCTTCCCTCCGTGCACAGTCCCTCATTTCAACATTGCCTTAAATATAAACCTTGCCTGTTGAATCACTATTGAGAGAGTCATCATGGCTCCTCTCACCTCACAGACAGCAGGTCCAGTCCTCTTCTATTCTGTTTTAGGTCCAACGGTGTTCTGCAGTATGAGCCTTGAGATGCCACATTTATGCCTGGCACAAGCAAGTGGGTGGGAATAACTCCTGTGCATGCCCTAACCAATGGGCTAAACATTCCCAGGGAGATCCCTACCTATTTGGCAATGGTCTTTGGCTACACTAAACCTAATAACAGTCATTGCCACTATGATCAGCTTTCAGAATTATAAAGATACTACCAGATAGCTGGTGCAGTAAACATATAAAACATATAGGCCCTCATTACAACCCTGGCGGGCGGTGTTAAAGCGGCGGTAAGACCGCCAACAGGCTGGCGGTCTTACCTCAGCGTATCATGACCATGGCGGTTACCGCCATGGTCATCCGCCGGTTCTCCGTCCCGCCCGCCAGGACGGAGACAACCGCCGGGCTGGAGACCTGGGTCTCCAGCCCGGCGGCCGTCACTATACCGCTGGCGGTATTTTGACCCGGCTTACCGCTGTGGATTTCCAGCGGTTGGAACCGCCATGAAATCCA
The DNA here is from genome assembly GCF_031143425.1 of Pleurodeles waltl. Classification (NCBI taxonomy): domain Eukaryota; kingdom Metazoa; phylum Chordata; class Amphibia; order Caudata; family Salamandridae; genus Pleurodeles; species Pleurodeles waltl. The sequence goes on along the minus strand of NC_090436.1, from coordinate 261,639,931 downwards.
TGGCGGTAAGCACTATCAGTGCCAGGGAATTCCTTCCCTGGCACTGATAGGGGTCTCGATCCACCCCCCACCCCCACCCCGACTCCCTCCTACACCCCCCACCACCCCTGCCACCCCCCAAAGGTGGCAGGGCCCCCCTCCCCACCCCGACCCCCAACATCACAGAACTCACACACACCCGACACGCACGCAGGCACCACCAACACGCACACACACCGACATACATGCCTACATCCACACACACAGTCAGACACGCACACCCACATACAAACATACACGCACACATCCATACAGACATACCCACAGACATACATGCACTCATTCCAAATACACGCAACACCCCCGCAAGCATACACGCACTCACACACCCCCTCTACATACACACATGCACACCCCCATGCACCCACACAACACAAAACCCCCCCACCCCCCTCCCCTAACGGACGATCGACTTACCTGTTCCGTCGATCCTCCAGGAGGGGACGGGATCCATGGGGGCTGCTCCGCCGACACCACACCGCCAACAGAACACCACCACACCGAATCACAGGACGTGATTCGGTGGGCGGTGTTCTGTTGGCGTGGCGGTGAAGGTGGAGCAACCTCCACTTCCCCGCCGCCCGCCAGTATGGCTGTTGGCGGCTCTCCGTCGGAAAAAGGATGGAGAGCAGCCAACAGTCATAATACGGCGAGCGGCAAACCGCCACTACTGGCGGTCTTCCGCACGGCGGTCCCTCGGCGGACTTGTAAAAAGACCGCCAAGGTTGTAATGACCCCCATAGTATTGTTTTTGCAGGACAAGACATGATGTGCTTGCACAAGAAAACTCATGTATGTATGTATATTGCCAGGTAAAGACTTAAAGATGTCCTAAACTGAACTGTGTAAAAAAAATCCTGATAGATACGGACTTATTTCACAGTTGTAAATTCACTAAACGCAAAGGCCCTTCAGAATTCAGGTAATTCAAACAGTTTAGCCTCCTATCTTAGCCTTCTATTTTCACTTAGACATGATATAAAAACCTGATGAGTCTTGTAATGAATAAGCATTGTTTTTTGTATAATGTTTTGTTTGCCAAATGCAAGAATGCATGTCTGACTGAGTACACACTTTGGGGGTGATTCTAACCCTGGCGGTCGGTGATAAAGCGGCGGCCAACCCGCCAACAGGCTGGCGGTCCAAAAAATGGAATTCTGACCCTGGCGGGAACCGCCAACAGAGACCACCACTTTAACACTCCGACCGCCACGGCGGTACAGACAAACAGCTCGGCGGTCACCGCCAACAGACAGGCGGCAGACAATGTACCGCCCACAGTATCATAACTCACCAATCCGCCAGCTTTTCCGGGGCGGGAGCCCCGCCGATAAAAACACGGCGGAAACAGACTACGAACGGAAAAACGCTCACCTCTACGCACTCCACGAGGAAGGAGGACAGCATGGAACCCGAATTAAACATCCTACCTGCTCTCGTCTACCTGCTCATCTACCACGAGTACGAACGCCGGTGCAGACGACAACGGTGAGTACTGCACCTACGACACACGGGAGGGGGAGGAGGAAAGCTTACGGCACACACATATGCGACCACCACCCCCCCAAACTATGTACACACCAATGCAGAGCAACAAGTCACAGTGACACCACCCAAACCCCCCTGAAAAATGCAAAGACATAATTAAATTGTGAATACAAATTTATGTACAAAATAGGCTCTGAAAAGTATTGGTCAACTAGCCAAAAAATCAATATCAAAATAATTCTATATACATTGCAATGGATAACTGAGGCAATTAGTCCTGCACATCAAAAGAAAATCGAAGTGTCCGTGGGCCAAAGTGTAACAACACAAGGGCAAAGCCCACACAGGAGACCTGAGTCCTTTGGTGAGAACACTGCAGGGGCATCTGATGAAAAAACTACAGGCACCTCAGGGGGAAGGGAAGGGGGGCACCACAGCCACATGAGTCCACGACGCCAGATCCACGAAGGGGCCACCATGCCTACTGTGCCATCCTGGGGAGTGCAAAGCCACAGTCTCTCAAGTCTCTACAGTAGGTGGGTTGCCCACTGTTCCATCCTGGGGAGTGCAAAGCCACAGTCTCTCAAGTCTCTACAGTAGGTGGGTTGCCTACTGTGCCATCCTGGGGAGTGCAAAGCCACAGTCTCTCAAGTCTATACAGTAGGTGGGTTGCCCACTGTTCCATCCTGGGGAGTGCAAAGCCACAGTCCATCAGGTGGATTACAGTCTCCACTGGTCAAGGAGGAGGCATGGTGGGCACAGTGAACCGTTAACAGTGCATACAGGAAGGGCCCAGCGGAGCGGTGCTTGAGACGGCGGTGCCCAGCGGAGCGGTGCTTGACAGGAAGGGCCCAGCGGAGCGGTGCCTGAGATGGCGGGGCCCAGCGGAGCGGTGCTTGACAGGAAGGGCCCAGCGGAGCGGTGCTTGACAGGAAGGGCCCAGCGGAGCGGTGCTTGAGACGGCGGTGCCCAGCGGAGCGGTGCTTGAGACGGCGGGGCCCAGCGGAGTGGTGCTTGACAGGAAGGGCCCAGCGGAGCGGTGCTTGAGACGGCGGGGCCCAGCGGAGTGGTGCTTGACAGGAAGGGCCCAGCGGAGCGGTGCTTGACAGGAAGGGCCCAGCGGAGCGGTGCTTGAGACGGCGGGGCCCAGCGGAGCGGTGCTTGAGATGGCGGGGCCCAGCGGAGCGGTGCTTGACAGGAAGGGCCCAGCGGAGCAGTGCTTGAGACGGCGGGGCCCAGCGGAGCGGTGCTTGAGACGGCAGTGCCCAGCGGAGCGGTGCTTGACAGGAAGGGCCCAGCGGAGCGGTGCTTGACAGGAAGGGCCCAGCGGAGCGGTGCTTGAGACGGCGGTGCCCAGCGGAGCGGTGCTTGACAGGAAGGGCCCAGCGGAGCTGTGCCTGAGACGGCGGGGCCCAGCGGAGCGGTGCTTGACAGGAAGGGCCCAGCGGAGCGGTGCTTGAGACGGTGGTGCCCAGCGGAGCAGTGCTTGACAGGAAGGGCCCAGCGGAGCGGTGCTTGAGACGGCGGGGCCCAGCGGAGCGGTGCTTGACAGGAAGGGCCCAGCGGAGCTTGAGACGGCGGTGCCCAGCGGAGCGGTGCTTGAGACGGCGGGGCCCAGCGGAGCGGTGCTTGACAGGAAGGGCCCAGCGGAGCGGTGCTTGACAGGAAGGGCCCAGCGGAGCGGTGCTTGAGACGGCGGGGCCCAGCGGAGCGGTGCTTGACAGGAAGGGCCCAGCGGAGCGGTGCTTGACAGGAAGGGCCCAGCGGAGCGGTGATTGACAGGAAGGGCCCTGTTCAGCGGTGCTCTTCTGCACGGCGGGGCCCTGTTCAGCGGTGCTCTTCTGCACGGCGGGGCCCTGTTCAGCGGTGCTCTTCTGCACGGCGGGGCCCTGTTCAGCGGTGCTCTTCTGCACGGCGGGGCCCTCTTCAGCGGTGCTCTTCTGCACGGCGGGGCCCTCTTCAGAGGTGCTCTTCTGCACGACGGGGCCCTCTTCAGCGGTGCTCTTCTGCACGGCGGGCCCTCTTCAGCGGTGCTCTTCTGCACGGCGGGGCCCTGTTCAGCGGTGCTGTTCTGCACAGTGGGGCCCTCTTCAGCGGTGCTCTTCTGCACGGCGGGGCCCTCTTCAGAGGTGCTCGTCCAGTAAGTCAAGGGAGCCAGACCTGGCCTGGACTCCCTGCTCAGTCGCCCTCCGACCGCACTGTTGCTGGACCCTTCGGTGATGGAGTCCTGGGCCCTTTGGTGTCCTCCCTAACACCCGGGATGGGGCTTGTGGGGCCCTCCTGCTCCGCGCTCCTGCTGGCTGACTTCTCCGCCCTGCTGCCCTTTCGCTCCTTAGATGGGGCTCTCGGGCCCTTGCCTCCCCTAGATGTTGTGGCTGGTGAAGTGGGCGAACTTTGCTCCTTGGGGGCAGCCGTGTCAGTCCTCTCACGGCGGCCCTTTAGTTTCCTGGTCCTCTTGCATGGGAGGGCTGGCTGTCCCCTTGCTGCTGATTGAAGTGTCACTGCTGGCAAAGGGTGGACTCCAGAACCCATGCACCACAGTGACACTCGAAGCTGGGCTGGTGGTGGCTGAGGTGCTCTTGGGACTCTTTGCAGATGGAGGGGGTGGGTCAGGGGAGGGAAAGAGGTTAAGATTAGCGAGGAAAAGTTTTTTAGGACCAAGGTAAAGGGTAGGAGTAGTGGTGATGGGAGTGGAGGAAGAGGATGTGGCTGTAGGAGAGTCAGGTGTGCTGTCTTTGGGTGCAGGTGCTTGTGCTGGAGGCTGTCGTGAGGTGGATGGCTGTTGGGTGGGTGTCTGCCTGCGTTTGTGTGTCTTGGAAGAGGGGGTGACAGACACAGTGGGAGAGGACACAGGGGACGTGTAAATGGTAGTGGGGGTGGTGACTGCACGTGTGCGGACTGTACTGGAGGGTGTGCTGGTGATGGAAGCACTGGCTGATGGTGGTGTGCATGCAGGTGTGAGTGTAGACGTCACAGGGAGGGAGGAGGGAGACGAGGAGGAGGGGGACACAGAGGTGGTAGTGACTGTTGGAATGTCTGCATCTGGGTGTTGCTTGGGTGAATGCTTGTGGGTTCTGTGGTGCTTGTGTCTGGATGAGCTGCCCTTGGGTGTTGAGGTGTGTGCAGGCTGGTCTGATGGTGTGGATGGGATAGGCTGAGCAACAGGAGACAGAGACAGGGTGGAGGCAGTCAGAAGAGGGAGGCTGGAAACAGGGACAATGGCTGCCGTCAGTGCTGAGGCCAGAGCATTGAACAATTGTTGATGGGCAGCCTGACCCGAATGAATGCCCTCCAGGTAGGCATTGCTCCGATGCACCTCACTTTCTACCCCCTGGATGGCATTCAAAAGGGTAGTCTGCCCAACAATGATGGTCTGAAGGAGGTCAATGACCTCCTCACTGAGGGCAGCAGGGGTGACAGGGGCAGGGGCTGAGGTGCCTGGGGCGAAGGAGACGCCCGCCTTCCTGGGCGAGCGGGCACGGAGCGTAGGCTGAGGGGCTGCTGGGAGGGCGGGGCTGGTGCGCTGGGTGGCGGCTGTACCTGTAGAGGCGGGGGGCCCGGATGTTGCCGCCACTGCTAGGGAGCTCCCATCCGAGGACGTGTCGGTGTCGCTGGTGTCACCACCGGTCCCCGTTGTGGTGCTCCCCTCGCCCTCCGGATCACTGGTGCCCTCGGTGTCTGTTCCTGGGCCCACCGGGGCCTTGTGACTTGCAGCTCCCTCGTGCTCCGATGCCAATTCTCCTCCGCCTGATGATGCTAATGCACACATGCACAAGAAGATGAAGAAGAAGGGTGGGGGGAGAAAAACGAAGACCAGGTTGAGTGCATGCAATGTCAACACCGTTGGCGGAGAGGACAGACACAGGAGCCTCATGCACTAAGCCGCGCATTCGGGGTACACTACTCAGTACTTCTGACTAGGACAACAGGTCTAGAGACGACAAACGCGCACATGTGTGATGCTGGACCATCGATAGCTGTACTTGTCACCCTACAGAGGTGGGGGCCGGGAGCACAGGGCCATGCCTAAAGGAGAGGACTACACTACAGAAAGCGCCCTGGCCTAATGTCACCCACAACCCTCCTCCCCCACCCAGACACCACCACTGCGCAGAAAGATAGCAGAATGTGCTGATACTCACCCCCTTGTGTCTGCTGTGATGTCCTCAAGCGCCCATCCAAATCAGGGTAGGCCACCGCCAGGATCCGGGACATCAGGGGGGTCAGGGTACGACTGGCACCCCTCCTAGGTTGGGAGGCCATCCCCAGCAGTGACTCGGCGGTCTTCCTGGTCCCGCGGCGGATGTCCTCCCACCTCTTGCGGCAGTGGGTGCCCCGTCTGACGTGGACCCGCAGGGCCCGGACTTCCTTGGCGATGGCACGCCAAATGTCCACTTTCTGATGGGCGCTGACCTATTTGACATGTACAGGGTGGGAAGGAAAAATTCATCAATTTTCTGCATGTTAGATGTGATTGGCCCCCCCTCCCCAACTTTGCCATATGGCACATGCTCTCATCTGTCGTGCGTTGCACTCCTCATTCGCCCCCCACCCCACCAACTTACATCCACCCCACTCCACACAGGCATAGCCCATTCAATGTGCACCCAGTGTACTTACCTGTTGGTCTGGAGGACCGTAGAGTAACGCATACTGGGGGAGGACCCCATCCACAAGTTTCTCCAACTCCTCAGACGTGAAGGCAGGGGCCCTTTCCCCAGTCGCAGCAGCCATTGTCACTTCCAGACCGAGGTCACAGCAGCACTTGCAGTATAGGTCCTCTCCTGTGGATGATCAGGTCTCGAGTGATTAAGCAGATAGAAAATGGCGGTCACTCCCGCGGCGGTGCGTACCGCGGCGGTGCGTACCGCGACCGCCGGCGCATCTCGTCTTTGGCTCCTGAAACCCATAGGCTTCAATGTTAACCAATGCGGCTTCGTATAGCGGTCTTCGACCGCCTACCGCCACGGTGTGCCACGCCAGCGCATTGACCTCACATCCCATTGTCCCACTTCACAGGTCAGGCAGCCGCCATTTCAAGGGCCCACATGGCATAATTTGTACTGCGTCACACAGGCCTAGGCCTTGCATTGCCACACATACACACCTTTCAATACATAGATAATTGTGTGCTAGGCATGCTGTGGTGAACGTACCTGTGATTTGCTTGACTCTGTGCTCCATGTTGTCCTTCCTAGGCACCGTCCGCTGGGACTTGCGAGGAGAAGGATGAATCCTCGCGTGTACCGACCGCTGGTGGACCTGTCGACAATGGAAGAACGCCATATCATACTACGATACCGACTTGACCGAGCCACTATACATGAACTGTGTGCCCAGCTGGAGCCAGCCCTGATGTCCCCCATCCGCCAACCCACAGGAATTCCCCCTCTAGTGCAGGTTCTGTCAGTCCTCCATTTTTTGGCAAGTGGCTCATTCCAGATAACAGTGGCCATGTCATCTGGAATGTCTCAGCCTATGTTTTCAAAAAGTTTGTCTAGAGTGTTGTCTGCCCTGACGAAACACATGCGGAGCTACATTGTATTCCCTGAGGAGGTTGATTTGGCCACTGTGAAGGGTGATTTTTATGCCCTTGGACATATCCCCAACATAATTGGTGCCATTGATGGGACCCATGTGGCTTTAGTACCCCCAAAAGACGATGAGCAGGTGTACAGAAACAGGAAAAGTTACCATTCTATGAATGTCCAGGTGGTCTGTTTGGCTGACCAGTACATCTCCCATGTGAATGCCAAGTTCCCTGGGTCAGTGCATGACGCGTATGTGATGCGTAATAGCAGCATCCCTTATGTGATGGAACAGGTACAGAGACAACGTGTGTGGCTAATTGGTGACTCTGGTTACCCCAACCTGCCTTGGCTATTGACCCCAGTGAGGAATCCCCGGACCAGGGCAGAGGAACGGTACAATGAGGCCCATGGGCGAAGTAGGAGGATCATAGAAAGAACCTTTGGCCTCCTGAAGGCCAGGTTTAGGTGCCTGCATATGACAGGGGGATCCCTGATGTACTCACCAAATAAGGTGTGCCAGATCATCGTGGCCTGCTGTATGCTTCACAATCTGGCATTGCGATGTCAGGTGCCTTTCCTGCAGGAGGATGGTCCAGATGGTGGTGTTGAAGCAGCTGTGGAGCCTGCGGAGAGTGAAGAGGAGGAAGACGAAGAGGACGACACAGACAACAGGGACAGAGTTATCCAACAGAATTTTCAGTAGCACACAGGTAAGAATCACCCACGCCATTTAACATTTACTGAAAGCCCCCTGCATCTTTACTTTGTGTATTTCCCCCCAGTTCTTTTAAACTGATGTTTGATTTTCCCTTCCCTTTTCAGTGCTGTATGACCCACTGCGTGACTTCTGCTTGGTTAGCCCATGGACTAATGCTTATTGACATCGGTATGTTGTCATCACAAAAATAACAGAACATTATTGATCAGTAATGTGTTATACATTTGTAAATAATACAGGCTGACTCCTGAATGATTTCAGTGCAATGAGTGATTTATTTTTAGTGCTAGATATTGGTACATGATATTAAAACGGTGATGGGTGAGGGTGGAGTTATGTCCATGGCAGAGCCCAGTTCTCAGTTTCACAGGTGCATTTTCCATATGCCTGTGGAAGGATGGAGCAGGGGCAGTTCAAGGTTGGACAGGGTGACACTGTGGGACAGTGGGATGACATCAGGGGGTATCTTATGCTGGCGGGTGTCTTGGCATCCTACTCTGTCTTCCTGTGAGATCTCAGGTTCCTCTTGCGGGGTGGTTGTTCTTCAGCAGGAGGTGGGGTTCTGGTGGGCCGTCGTTCTGTGGGGGCCTCCTGACCACTAGCGCCGGCGGAGGTGGTAGGCTGTTCCTGGCTAGTGACAGGGGCCCTTTGTGGTGCCACATGGTCCCGCAATGTGGTTTCTATCCGGTTGAGGGCCTGGACTATGGTCCCCATAGCGATAGCGATGTTCCTGAGTTCATTGCTGAACCCCATGTACCGTTCCTCCTGCTGTGCCTGGATCTCGGTGAACCTGGCCAGTACCGTCGCCATCGTCTCCTGGGAGTGATGGTATGCTCCCATGATGGTGGTGAGGGCCTCTTGGAGAGTGGGTTCCCTGGGCCTGTCCTCCCCCCCCTGTCGCACAGCAGCCCTCCCAGTTGCCCTGTTTCCCCGGGCCTCTGTCCCCTGGACGGTGTGCCCACTACCACTGCCTCCAGGTCCCTGTTGTTGTTGGGGTGTTGGGTCAGCCTGGGTGCCCTGTAGTGGCGGACACACCGCTGCTTGACGCGTCCTGGAGACAGAGGCATGGGCCCGCTGGGTGGGAGCTGTGCTGGTGTTCCCAGAGGGGGTTGGGTCTGCTGTGGCCTGTGTCTGTGTGTGGGGAACCGACTGTCCAGAGGTCCCCGATGGTCCGGGCTGGTCATCAGGTTCTAGGTCGACAGAGCTGCTGTCCTCGCTGGGGGCCTGTTCTGGGGGTGGGATGGACAAATCTGGACCCTCCGTGGCGGTGTGTTGGTGTTCAGGCCCTGCAGGGGTAAAGGAGTATGGTTATTGTTTCTGTGTGTGCCATGGCGTGCATTTTGAGTGCCCTTGTCCCCCAGTGCTGGCATTCCCTTGTGGGAGGTGTTGTGAGGGTGGTGGTGGGGGGGGGGGGTGTATGGGTATGTGCAATGGTCATGCTTTGGTGGTGGCTGTCTATGGTTTGTGTTGTTTAGGGTGGGTTGTGCTGGTGAGACATTGGCAGGGAGGTTGTGTGCTGGGGGGTTGAGATGGTGGGTGAGGGGGGGGGGTTGGCATGCTGGTGGTTGGGGGGGGTGAAGTAGTTGAGATTCAACTTACCAGAGTCCATTCCTCCGTGTACTCCAGCGAGGCCATCAGGATGCAGGATGTTTACTACCTCTTGCTCCCATGCTGTGAATTGGGGTGGAGTGGGTGGGGGTCCGCCGCCAGTCTTCTGCACAGCGATGTTGTGTCGCGACACTATCGAGCGCACCTTCCCCCGTAGGTCGTTCCATCGCTTTCTGATATCTTCCCGATTTCTGGGATGCTGTCCCACAGCGTTGACCCTGTCTACGATCCTTTGCCATAGCTCAGCCTTCCTTGCTATAGTGTTGTGCTGCACCTGTGTGCCGAAGAGCTGGGGCTCAACCCTTATAATTTCCTCCACCATGACCCTGAGTTCTTGGTCCGAGAACCTGGGGTGTCTTTGGGGTGCCATGGGGTGGTGTGGATGAGGTGTGGGATGGTGTTTGTGGTGATGTGCGTGGTGATATGTGGTGATGTGTGCAGAATGTGGTGTGGGTGATGAAGTTGGGTTCCTGTGTGTGTTGGGGTTTTCGATTGCTGTGCTCTCTCTCTCTATCTCTATCTCTATCGCCTTCTCTCCGATTTCCAACTAGTGGGGGTTTGTGGGTGATGTGGGTGTGTGTTTTATAGTTGATTGGATGTGTGGGAGTGTTGTTTGTATGTGTCTCAGGTGTGTGTATTTCAAATTGTCCAATGTGGCTGTGTTTTGGAGCTGTGTGTGTATTTTGAGCGCGGCGGTGTGTACCTCCAATGGAATACCGCGGTTGAAAGACCGCCGCGTGGATTCGTAGGTCAGAATGGCATGGGCGTGTTTGTGTTGGCGTGACGGTGGAGGTTTGGTCATCTCCAGTTTTCCGCGGCCCGCTGATGAGGCGGCCTTCCTTGGATGTCGGGTTTTTGGCGGTTTCACAGTTGGTGGTCAGAATGACCGTGGCGGTTTACCGCGGCCGCGGCGGTAGAATGGCGGACTTCTGACCGGCGGTAAGGGCCTTTTACCGCCGAGGTCAGAATGACCCCCTTAATTTTGGATCGGCTGCAGTTGCACACACCAACTACCACATCTCTTGACACTGGAAATTAAGTTCTCAGTAAAATAAATCTCACAACCCTGGGGGACAGGTTATGGAGGTTCAAAACATAGGTAGATAGTTTGTCTTATATTTTACTCCTAAAGAGAGCATTTGATAGTTTGAATTTCGAGGGGAAGACATTAATATTATTAATTAATTAAATTAATTATTAATACTATTATTAATATTTTATTTGATGAAGCAGGGTATCTAAACCTATACATCTTGATATAGTCATCAAACAGAATTCTCCACTGTTTACGGACCTTTGAGAGTCGACTTGAAGCGCAGAGGAAGAAATAGCATTCAGAAGACATTTGAATTGTAATGAATCAGTACAGTTCTATAGTAATGAAAGAGAGGTTGGTATGTAACCATAAAGGTGTATGTTCATATTACTAATTCAGTACAATCATCAAACTTTTCATGGATTAATCAAAGATATCATTACAGGCAAGAAGTTAATACAGTCACACACTATAAATCAAGATATTATAAAATACAGAATGCAAATACTCATTATGAAAGAATGCAAATTATCCAGATTGAATGTTCCATAAGTAAACTAATAATAGGTACATTTGGAAATGAAAATGCAAAGGTGATTTGAAAAGGGAAAATGAGGAAGGCGTCAGCATCATGTGAACAGGAAACATACAGACAGCCTCATTACGAGTTTGGCGGTCTGACTGACAAAAGACCACCATGTTGGTGGACATACAGACCACTGTATTATGAGTTACACAGCCAGGATCGCCCAAACCCATCCAAAAAACTGACACCATCAGGACTCTGGAGGAGGGGAAATAGGCGGTCCAACCACCAGCACTGCCAGCCCGTCAAAAATCCATGGAACATATTACAACTCCCAAATCACAATGGTGGTTCTTCCATGGCGGACAACCAATGGCGGTGCAAAACGCGACAGTAGGTGGTCACCACAGTAATACAATATACCAGATTCGATAGATTTAAAATCCACATCTCTGACATACATCCACATACTGACACACCTACAAACTGCACTATAATGCACAACCCTTCATACACCACAATCCTTTGCATCAACAATGTCACACACAGTAGTCAGAGCCGAAAACAAAGATACACGTACAATAAAGTAAGCACCCCTCTGCACTTCCGATAGCACTCATCCCACACCTGCACAACACACCTAGCACACATAATAGTACCACTACACATCAGGCACCAATCGTCACCCACTCACAACACAGCACCCACACCTCATCATCCGTAATTATCACTTTTCCATGTCATCGACCTCCACAATGTCACCACAAAAACATCCCCAATTCACTGATGATGAGTTAAGGATCATGGTGCACAAAATTCTCATAGTAGAGTCACACTTATTTGGAGCCCAAGTCCAACAAACTACTATTACTAGGAAAATGGAAATGTGGCAAAGAATAGTTGACAGGGTGAATTCTTTAGGCAGCTATCCATGCACAAGGGATGATATCAGCGAGAGGTGGAACGACCTCAGGGGGAAGATCCATTCCATGTCCACCAGGCACCAGCTGGCAGACATCAAGACTGGCAGTGCCCCCCCCACCTCCACACCTAACGTGCACATTATTTGAGGAGAAGGTCTTGCCTATCCTGAATCCTGAGGGCCTGACAGGAATACCTGGGGGAGTCAAGTCGGGTAAGTCACAACAACAAAATATTGCCCCTAAAATGTTTTGTCATGCATGCTCACTGATCACGTTTTGACATCTTAACAGCCAACCCACTCACCATCCCTGTGACCAACTGTCAAAATATTCCTGCCTGGCATCCCACATGTGAACTAAACTTATCTGGGGGCACGGTATCTGTGTAGGGCATTGGTAGTACAGGGACTGACAGCACTACTACTCCCAGTAGGCACTGTTCCACCAGTAAGAAAACCAGAACAGTGTTTCACAATTTAAATTGCCTTGCAAGTCAACTAAACAATGGAGTAAACCCACCTGAATGTTCCACAATGTACAATCTACAGCAGTGTGTAGTACTGTGATGATTACTGTGATGATGTAATACATTCTGGTGCCCGGCTGTGAGTAGGAACATTCTTTGAATGTTGATATTGGAAGTGTTGGACCGTTATTGTATGAACTGAAGATGCTCTGGATGTTCACTGGCTGTGCTGCTCCACAACCACATAGCTTCTACTTATAAACCAGTACTTACCGTTATCCCATGGTCAGAGTGCTTACTACAGGATATTTGGTGATGAGCTGGCTAAACTCACGGACCTACGTGTCGGTTATTTGTGGAATTATTTCTTATTTTGTACAGGACGATTCATGTGGTACATAAGGTGAAGTTAAGCACAGAACAGTACCGCTCTTGATTTGCTTACTTTTCTGATTCCCCAGCTTGTGGGGACTATTGTAATCGGATTATTCGGCAGCGTATAGCTGAGACTGCAATAGTATTAATGAAGCTTGCAGTGGATGCGGAGCAGTAAAGGAGGAAGGTGGATCGGGGAAGGAACTTGTATCTTATCATCCTTTGCCTATTATTAGCCATATTACATTTTGTGAAAAACCGGTGAGGATTTGACGTGAGGAATCCTCTACGCCACATCATCACATTCAACGTTGGACATACAGATATTTTACTGTTCTTCCTGATCCTGCCTGTTTGTGACATTATCTTAGTACGTCGTCCGAGGAGTGAGTCATTCCTGGTTCGTAGCACCATGTCATTGCGTTTTACTTGCAGACATTTTCCTCTTCTGCCTGACTCTGCTTGTTTGTGATGCTGCCTGACTTGCGTGCATCACAGTGAGCCAGTTGTCTGCTGGCCTCCATCAGTCATGATGCAGATCGCAGTGATTTGCACCCATAGTCAAGGATACCCATTCTTTTAGCAACAACGCTGACGGTGCTTACTTTTGCTGTGACAGAACAGATGGCGATGATTCCCACAATATACTATTTTTACTCATACTGTGTTTCTATTGTCTCACAGTGTAGATCACGGCAATTACACCATACTACATTTCTTTAAATACTGTGGGTTTATTTTTGTTCACAGCACAGATGATGGTGATTGCACACCTTACTATATATTATCTAATAGAAGGATTTAAACAGTGCTTGTATATTATTAATAGTTGTTTTAACATTAAGCATGTCTAATATTCAAGGGGTTTTACCACCACCAGCATTTTTAGATACATCAGGTGAACCTTCTGTTAAGTGGCATGTATGGTTTGATGCATTTGAAATGTGAGATTTGAATAGAAGCCTTAAGAAATAGCGCAGGAAGGAAAACATCTATTCTTCTTCATTCTTTAGGGTTTAAAGGTATATCTGTCTACAAACACCTGTGTGATGTACCTGTACAAGAGGTTGATAATGTTTTAGATGAATATGAAACAGCTGTTTTGAAATTGAAGAATAGGTTTGACAGGCAACCCAGTCTTACAGTCTTGAGACATAAATGTTTTAAAAGAAAACAAAATGAAGGAGAGTATTTGGAGTCATACATTTCAGTACTACGTAGACTTGCTTCCGTTTGTAGTTTTGACATTTTCATGGACCTAGTTATCTAAGATAGGTTAGTGTGTCAATGAAAAGACAAAAAATTAGGCAAATATTGCTGGCCATGAGTAAACCAACTCTTGAAGAGACTATCAAGGGAGCAAAAAGTATTGAGATTTCACAAGTCTCCTTAAAGGAGCTTGACCCAAGGGTAGGTCGCTCCCCCTGCCGCTCCTCCAAGTTCCCGAGTTCCTGTGTTCCTGAGACCCACCTAACTGTAAGTACCCCCCTCCTCCCAGCCCCTCGCCCTGCCCCGCGCCACTCACCTTCTCTCCTGCTCCTGCTTCTTTTCCTCCTCTCTGTCTCTTCCTCCTCGCTCCCCCTCTGCAATCTTCTTCTCTGTTCTTCTGTTCTTCCCTTCTGTTCTTCTGTGTTCTTCCGGTCTTCTGTGTTCTTCTTCTCTGTTCTTCTCGGTGCTTCTGTGTTCTTCCTCTCGGTTCTTCTCTGTTCTTCTCTGTTCTTCTCTGTTCTTCTCTGTTCTTCTCTGTTCTTCTGCTCTTCCGATCTTCTGTTCTTCTGTTCTTCTATTCTTCTGTTCTTCTGTCGTCTGTGCTTCTGTTCTTCTGTCTTCTGTTCTTCTGTCTTCTGTTCTCCTGTCTTCGGCTCTTCTACCTCCTCCGTCTTCTTCCCCCGAGCCTGCCCTCCTGCTCCTTCCTCATCCCCCTCCCTCACTCGCCTCCCCCTCTCTCACCCCTAGCTAACCCGTTCGCTATCTACCTCCCTCACTCCTCCTATCTTCCTATCTCTCTAGCTCCCTATCTCACTATCTAACTCCCCCACTCTCCACCTCCTCCTACCTACCTATCTGTCTATCTATCTATTTCCCTATCTATCGACTTCTCTATCTATTTTCTCTATCTATTTCTCTATCTTTCCCCCCCTCCCGCCACCCCCTCTACTACCTATCTCCCTATCCTCTCACTCTACCTCTCTCCCTCACCCACCTCTACAACCCCCCCTCCCCTATCTTCACAACCCTACTCCTATCTCTCTCCCTAATCTCCAAACCTCCTAACACTCACCCTCCTCCACCCTAAACCCCCTCCCCCAGCTCCTCTCACTCTACCTGTCCCCCCCCCTCCCTCGCGCTTTCCCGCCGCGACCTCCTGCACGCCCCCGCCCCCCAGCTCCCATTCGCCCCCAGCTGACCCCTCCCCCCCCCTCCTACCTCTTATGGCGGCCGCTGCGCGACAGTGGTAGCGACCCTTGACCCAAGGGTAGGTCGCTCCCCCTGCCGCTCCTCCAAGTTCCCGAGTTCCTGTGTTCCTGAGACCCACCTAACTGTAAGTACCCCCCTCCTCCCAGCCCCTCGCCCTGCCCCGCGCCACTCACCTTCTCTCCTGCTCCTGCTTCTTTTCCTCCTCTCTGTCTCTTCCTCCTCGCTCCCCCTCTGCAATCTTCTTCTCTGTTCTTCTGTTCTTCTGTTCTTCCCTTCTGTTCTTCTGTGTTCTTCCGGTCTTCTGTGTTCTTCTTCTCTGTTCTTCTCGGTGCTTCTGTGTTCTTCTCTGTTCTTCTCTGTTCTTCTCTGTTCTTCTGTTCTTCTGTTCTTCTGTCTTCTGTCTTCTGTTCTTCTGTCTTCTGTTCTCCTGTCTTCGGCTCTTCTACCTCCTCCGTCTTCTTCCCCCGAGCCTGCCCTCCTGCTCCTTCCTCATCCCCCTCCCTCACTCGCCTCCCCCTCTCTCACCCCTAGCTAACTCGTTCGCTATCTACCTCCCTCACTCCTCCTATCTTCCTATCTCTCTAGCTCCCTATCTCACTATCTAACTCCCCCACTCTCCACCTCCTCCTACCTACCTATCTGTCTATCTATCTATTTCCCTATCTATCGACTTCTCTATCTATTTTCTCTATCTATTTCTCTATCTCTCCCCCCCTCCCGCCACCCCCTCTACTACCTATCTCCCTATCCTCTCACTCTACCTCTCTCCCTCACCCACCTCTACAACCCCCCCTCCCCTATCTTCACAACCCTACTCCTATCTCTCTCCCTAATCTCCAAACCTCCTAACACTCACCCTCCTCCACCCTAAACCCCCTCCCCCAGCTCCTCTCACTCTACCTGTCCCCCCCCTCCCTCGCGCTTTCCCGCCGCGACCTCCTGCACGCCCCCGCCCCCCAGCTCCCATTCGCCCCCAGCTGACCCCTCCCCCCCCCTCCTACCTCTTATGGCGCCCGCTGCGCGACAGTGGTAGCGACCCTTGACCCAAGGGTAGGTCGCTCCCCCTGCCGCTGCAGCTCCTCCAAGTTCCCGAGTTCCTGTGTTCCTGAGACCCACCTAACTGTAAGTACCCCCCTCCTCCCAGCCCCTCGCCCTGCCCCGCGCCACTCACCTTCTCTCCTGCTCCTGCTTCTTTTCCTCCTCTCTGTCTCTTCCTCCTCGCTCCCCCTCTGCAATCTTCTTCTCTGTTCTTCTGTTCTTCTGTTCTTCCCTTCTGTTCTTCTGTGTTCTTCCGGTCTTCTGTGTTCTTCTTCTCTGTTCTTCTCGGTGCTTCTGTGTTCTTCTCGGTTCTTCTCGGTTCTTCTCGGTTCTTCTCTGTTCTTCTCTGTTCTTCTGCTCTTCCGATCTTCTGTGCTTCTGTCTTCTGTTCTTCTGTTCTTCTATTCTTCTGTGCTTCTGTTCTTCTGTCTTCTGTTCTCCTGTCTTCTGTTCTCCTGTCTTCGGCTCTTCTACCTCCTCCGTCTTCTTCCCCCGAGCCTGCCCTCCTGCTCCTTCCTCATCCCCCTCCCTCACTCGCCTCCCCCTCTCTCACCCCTAGCTAACCCGTTCGCTATCTACCTCCCTCACTCCTCCTATCTTCCTATCTCTCTAGCTCTCTATCTCACTATCTAACTCCCCCACTCTCCACCTCCTCCTACCTACCTATCTGTCTATCTATCTATTTCCCTATCTATCGACTTCTCTATCTATTTTCTCTATCTATTTCTCTATCTCTCCCCCCCTCCCGCCACCCCCTCTACTACCTATCTCCCTATCCTCTCACTCTACCTCTCTCCCTCACCCACCTCTACAACCCCCCCTCCCCTATCTTCACAACCCTACTCCTATCTCTCTCCCTAATCTCCAAACCTCCTAACACTCACCCTCCTCCACCCTAAACCCCCTCCCCCAGCTCCTCTCACTCTACCTGTCCCCCCCCCTCCCTCGCGCTTTCCCGCCGCGACCTCCTGCACGCCCCCGCCCCCCAGCTCCCATTCGCCCCCAGCTGACCCCTCCCCCCCCCCTCCTACCTCTTATGGCGGCGGCTGCGCGACAGTGGTAGCGACCCTTGACCCAAGGGTAGGTCGCTCCCCCTGCCGCTGCAGCTCCTCCAAGTTCCCGAGTTCCTGTGTTCCTGAGACCCACCTAACTGTAAGTACCCCCCTCCTCCCAGCCCCTCGCCATGCCCCGCGCCACTCACCTTCTCTCCTGCTCCTGCTTCTTTTCCTCCTCTCTGTCTCTTCCTCCTCGCTCCCCCTCTGCAATCTTCTTCTCTGTTCTTCTGTTCTTCTGTTCTTCCCTTCTGTTCTTCTGTGTTCTTCCGGTCTTCTGTGTTCTTCTTCTCTGTTCTTCTCGGTGCTTCTGTGTTCTTCCTCTCGGTTCTTCTCTGTTCTTCTCTGTTCTTCTCTGTTCTTCTCTGTTCTTCTGCTCTTCCGATCTTCTGTGCTTCTGTCTTCTGTTCTTCTGTTCTTCTATGCTTCTCTTCTTCTGTCTTCTGTTCTTCTGTCTTCTGTTCTCCTGTCTTCGGCTCTTCTACCTCCTCCGTCTTCTTCCCCCGAGCCTGCCCTCCTGCTCCTTCCTCATCCCCCTCCCTCACTCGCCTCCCCCTCTCTCACCCCTAGCTAACCCATTCGCTATCTACCTCCCTCACTCCTCCTATCTTCCTATCTCTCTAGCTCCCTATCTCACTATCTAACTCCCCCACTCTCCACCTCCTCCTACCTACCTATCTGTCTATCTATCTATTTCCCTATCTATCGACTTCTCTATCTATTTTCTCTATCTATTTCTCTATCTCTCCCCCCCTCCCGCCACCCCCTCTACTACCTATCTCCCTATCCTCTCACTCTACCTCTCTCCCTCACCCACCTCTACAACCACCCCTCCCCTATCTTCACAACCCTACTCCTATCTCTCTCCCTAATCTCCAAACCTCCTAACACTCACCCTCCTCCACCCTAAACCCCCTCCCCCAGCTCCTCTCACTCTACCTGTCCCCCCCCTCCCTCGCGCTTTCCCGCCGCGACCTCCTGCACGCCCCCGCCCCCCAGCTCCCATTCGCCCCCAGCTGACCCCTCCCCCCCCTCCTACCTCTTATGGCGGCCGCTGCGCGACAGTGGTAGCGACCCTTGACCCAAGGGTAGGTCGCTCCCCCTGCCGCTGCAGCTCCTCCAAGTTCCCGAGTTCCTGTGTTCCTGAGACCCACCTAACTGTAAGTACCCCCCTCCTCCCAGCACCTCGCCATGCCCCGCGCCACTCACCTTCTCTCCTGCTCCTGCTTCTTTTCCTCCTCTCTGTCTCTTCCTCCTCGCTCCCCCTCTGCAATCTTCTTCTCTGTTCTTCTGTTCTTCTGTTCTTCCCTTCTGTTCTTCTGTGTTCTTCCGGTCTTCTGTGTTCTTCTTCTCTGTTCTTCTCGGTGCTTCTGTGTTCTTCCTCTCGGTTCTTCTCTGTTCTGCTCTGTTCTTCTCTGTTCTTCTCTGTTCTTCTGCTCTTCTGTTCTTCTATTCTTCAGTTCTTCTGTCTTCTGTGCTTCTGTTCTTCTGTGCTTCTGTTCTTCTGTTCTTCTGTTCTTCTGTCTTCTGTTCTCCTGTCTTCGGCTCTTCTACCTCCTCCGTCTTCTTCCCCCGAGCCTGCCCTCCTGCTCCTTCCTCATCCCCCTCCCTCACTCGCCTCCCCCTCTCTCACCCCTAGCTAACCCGTTCGCTATCTACCTCCCTCACTCCTCCTATCTTCCTATCTCTCTAGCTCCCTATCTCACTATCTAACTCCCCCACTCTCCACCTCCTCCTACCTACCTATCTGTCTATCTATCTATTTCCCTATCTATCGACTTCTCTATCTATTTTCTCTATCTATTTCTCTATCTCTCCCCCCCTCCCGCCACCCCCTCTACTACCTATCTCCCTATCCTCTCACTCTACCTCTCTCCCTCACCCACCTCTACAACCCCCCCTCCCCTATCTTCACAACCCTACTCCTATCTCTCTCCCTAATCTCCAAACCTCCTAACACTCACCCTCCTCCACCCTAAACCCCCTCCCCCAGCTCCTCTCACTCTACCTGTCCCCCCCCTCCCTCGCGCTTTCCCGCCGCGACCTCCTGCACGCCCCCGCCCCCCAGCTCCCATTCGCCCCCAGCTGACCCCTCCCCCCCCTCCTACCTCTTATGGCGGCCGCTGCGCGACAGTGGTAGCGACCCTTGACCCAAGGGTAGGTCGCTCCCCCTGCCGCTGCAGCTCCTCCAAGTTCCAGAGTTCCTGTGTTCCTGAGACCCACCTAACTGTAAGTACCCCCCTCCTCCCAGCCCCTCGCCCTGCCCCGCGCCACTCACCTTCTCTCCTGCTCCTGCTTCTTTTCCTCCTCTCTGTCTCTTCCTCCTCGCTCCCCCTCTGCAATCTTCTTCTCTGTTCTTCTGTTCTTCCCTTCTGTTCTTCTGTGTTCTTCCGGTCTTCTGTGTTCTTCTTCTCTGTTCTTCTCGGTGCTTCTGTGTTCTTCCTCTCGGTTCTTCTCTGTTCTTCTCTGTTCTTCTCTGTTCTTCTCTGTTCTTCTCTGTTCTTCTGCTCTTCCGATCTTCTGTTCTTCTGTCTTCTGTTCTTCTATTCTTCTGTTCTTCTGTTCTTCTGTCTTCTGTGCTTCTGTTCTTCTGTCTTCTGTTCTTCTGTCTTCTGTTCTCCTGTCTTCGGCTCTTCTACCTCCTCCGTCTTCTTCCCCCGAGCCTGCCCTCCTGCTCCTTCCTCATCCCCCTCCCTCACTCGCCTCCCCCTCTCTCACCCCTAGCTAACCCGTTCGCTATCTACCTCCCTCACTCCTCCTATCTTCCTATCTCTCTAGCTCCCTATCTCACTATCTAACTCCCCCACTCTCCACCTCCTCCTACCTACCTATCTGTCTATCTATCTATTTCCCTATCTATCGACTTCTCTATCTATTTTCTCTATCTATTTCTCTATCTCTCCCCCCCTCCCGCCACCCCCTCTACTACCTATCTCCCTATCCTCTCACTCTACCTCTCTCCCTCACCCACCTCTACAACCCCCCCTCCCCTATCTTCACAACCCTACTCCTATCTCTCTCCCTAATCTCCAAACCTCCTAACACTCACCCTCCTCCACCCTAAACCCCCTCCCCCAGCTCCTCTCACTCTACCTGTCCCCCCCCCTCCCTCGCGCTTTCCCGCCGCGACCTCCTGCACGCCCCCGCCCCCCAGCTCCCATTCGCCCCCAGCTGACCCCTCCCCCCCCCTCCTACCTCTTATGGCGCCCGTCCGCACCTGGCCCGCGCCCAGCGCCACGACCCCTGGTCCCCAGCTCCCCCAAGCCCCGCTGATCTGCTACGACCCCACCACCCTCAACCCAGGGCGCTCCAAAACCTGCTTCCTAGCTCACCCCAAACGCACCCATGGACCCTTCGCCTGCAACTCCTGCAAACACATCTTCCACCACGCAACTACCACGACCACAAGCCCACGCGCCATCAACCACCTCAAGTGCATCCTGATCAACGCTCGTTCCGTCCACAAGCACGCCGTTGAACTTTGGGACCTCCTGGACTCCACAGCCCCGGACGTCGCCTTCATCACGGAGACATGGATGAACGCCTCCTCTGCTCCAGACATCGCTACCCGCCATCCCCGAAGGCTACAAGATCTCCAGAAAAGACCGCACCAACCAAGTAGGAGGAGGTGTCGCCATCATCTTCAAAGACTCCATCAGCGTCACCACCTCCACCGAAGACCCCCCCCTCGCCGCTGAACACCTGCATTTTCAGATTCGCACCGCCCCAAGGACCACCCTCAGAGGATCCCTCGTCTACCGTCATCCCGGACCTCGCGCCTCTTTCAGCGACGCCATCGCCGACTTCATCTCCCCGCACGCCCTCGCCTCACCGGACTACATCCTCCTAGGCGACCTCAACTTCCATCTGGAACAAAACAACGACCCCAACACCACCACCCTGCTCGACAACCTCGCCAACCTCGGCCTCAAACAACTGGTGAACACCGCCACCCACATCGCCGGACACACGCTCGACCCTATCTTCTCCGCCAGCAAACACGTCTTCTTCAGCCACACCTCTGCCCTACACTGGACCGACCACAGCTGCGTCCACTTCACATTCCGACGCGAGACCTCCCACCTCCGCACTCAACCCACCTCTCGTCGACAGTGGAACAAGATCCCTGAAGAGCAACTCTTCTCCGCTCTCGCCGCCAACCAACCCACCCTCACCACCGACCCCAACGACGCAGCTCTCAACCTCACAAACTGGATCTCCAACTGCGCTGACAACCTTGCTCCCCTCAAACGCACGCATCGACAGACCAACACCAAAAAACCTCTCTGGTTCTCTGACACCCTCAAAGAATCAAAGAAAACTTGTCGTGCCCTTGAGAAGGCCTGGCGCAAGGACCACACCGCGGACAACATGACCGCCCTCAAGAACGCTACACGCGAACACCACCACCTGATCCGCACTGCCAAAAGGAACTTTTTCACCGACAGACTAGACAAAAACAGCCACAACAGCAGAGAACTCTTCAGCATCGTCAAAGAGTTCTCCAACCCCAGCGCCAGCGCCAACGCCGTCACGCCCTCACAGGATTTGTGCGAATCCCTCGCCACTTTCTTCCATCGCAAGATCAGCGACCTCCACGACAGCTTCGGACACCAGACCCAACCATACACCACTGAACCCGCTTCCCCGGACATCACCCTCAACAACTGGACCCACATCAACACGGAAGAAACCAAATCCATCATGAACTCTATCCACTCCGGCGCCCCTTCGGACCCCTGCCCGCACTTCATCTTTAACAAAGCCGACGACATCATCGCCCCGCACCTCCAGACCGTCATCAACTCTTCTTTTTCTTCTGCTACCTTCCCCGAATGCTGGAAGCACGCTGAAGTCAACGCCCTACTAAAGAAACCTACGGCTGACCCAAGCGACCTGAAAAACTTCCGCCCCATCTCTCTTCTACCTTTCCCAGCCAAGGTAATAGAAAAGACCGTCAACAAACAGCTGACCACCTTCCTGGAAGACAACAACCTGCTCGACCCTTCACAAACCGGATTCCGAACCAACCACAGCACGGAAACCGCCCTCATCTCAGTCACAGACGACATCAGAACCCTGATGGACAACGGTGAAACAGTCGCCCTCATTCTCCTCGACCTCTCGGCTGCCTTTGACACCGTCTGTCACCGCACCCTAATCACCCGCCTACGCTCCACCGGGATCCAAGGCCAGGCCCTGGACTGGATCGCCTCCTTCCTCGCTAACCGCTCCCAAAGAGTTTACCTCCCTCCGTTTCGCTCAGAACCCACCAAGATCATCTGCGGCGTACCTCAAGGCTCATCGCTCAGCCCGACACTCTTCAATGTCTACATGAGCCCCCTCGCCGACATCGTACGCAAGCACGACATCATCATCACCTCCTACGCCGAAGACACCCAACTTGTACTCTCCCTCACCAAGGACCCCGCCAGCGCCAAGACCAACCTACAAGAGGGTATGAAGGACGTCGCAGATTGGATGAGGCTCAGCCGCCTAAAGCTGAACTCTGAAAAAACGGAAGTCCTCATCCTCGGCAACACCCCGTCCGCCTGGGACGACTCCTGGTGGCCCACGGCCCTCGGCACCGCACCGACCCCCGCAGACCACGCCCGCAACCTCGGCTTCATCTTGGACCCTCTTCTCACCATGACCAAGCAAGTCAACGCCGTGTCCTCCGCCTGCTTCCTCACTCTCCGCATGCTCCGCAAGATCTTCCGCTGGATCCCCGCCGACACCAGAAAAACCGTGACCCACGCCCTTGTCACGAGTCGCCTGGACTACGGCAACACCCTCTACGCCGGGACCACCGCCAAACTCCAAAACCGCCTGCAACGCATCCAAAACGCCTCGGCCCGCCTCATCCTCGACGTACCCCGCAACAGCCACATCTCCGCACACCTGAGACACCTGCATTGGCTCCCAGTCAGCAAAAGGATCACCTTCCGTCTTCTCACCCACGCACACAAAGCCCTCCACAACAAGGGACCGGAATACCTCAACAGACGCCTCAGCTTCTACGTCCCCACCCGCCCCCTCCGCTCCGCTGGCCTCGCACTTGCTGCCGTCCCTCGCATCCGCCGCTCCACGGCGGGTGGGAGATCTTTCTCCTTCCTGGCGGCCAAGACCTGGAACTCCCTCCCCACCAGCCTCAGGACCACCCAGGACCACTCCGCTTTCCGGAGACTCCTAAAGACTTGGCTGTTCGAGCAGCGATAACCCCCCCTTTCCCCCCTAGCGCCTTGAGACCCGCACGGGTGAGTAGCGCGCTTTATAAATGTTAATGATTTGATTTGATTTGATTTGATGATAACCCAATTGAAATGGTGAAAGCAGCTGCAATCACCAAACCTGTGCAGAAGGGGGCAAGAACAAACAAGAGCTTTAACTTGGGGTTCAACAAAACAAGTTTGTGCTTTCGATGTGGTAACGCCCACATGCAAAAGGGGGAAAGCGTCCAGCAATTAATGTTTCTTTTAAATACTGTTTAAAAATTGGGCATTTGACGAAAGTGTGTTTAAAAAAAGGCGCAAAAGAAATCAACAGTTTGTGTTGTGGAATCTGAGAATGAATCAGTGCCTGAAATTGTTTCTGCGGTTGATGATGCTAAACAAGACAATTATCAAAAGGATTGTGTTGACCCCATTGTAGTAATAAAAGTGGAGGACAATGTTCTTAAATTACTAGTTGATTCTGGTTCTAGAATCACCATAATCACACAAACTTTATTCAATGAAACATGGGGAGATTTACCTGATCATTCTCCTGTCTTATATGAAGGTCAAAGAATTGAACATTTCAGTTACATTGAGAATGTGCAGAATTAAAGGTAGAAGGATCAGAGGTAAAATATATGTTGCTGTCAAAGGATGTGACATCCTGAGGTGGTTTCACCGGGGTTTATATGTCATGATATTGAAACCTGGAGCAAAAGAACAGGTTCTAGTAGTGGATTGTGAGGGGGAAAGTCGAAAATGGTAGGTAAGGTTTCCTTCTGTGTTCACAAATTGATTAGGTAAACTTTGTGGCTTCAAACATAGCATAAAAATCAAAGAAGGGGCTGTTCCCACTAAACACAAATTCAGGATTATTCCTTTCAGTATTAAGGAAGACTTAGAAAAGGAACTTATTTGGTTGTGCGACAATGGCCTTATTGAGCCTATTGAGTCCTCATTATGGCTGTCATCTTTGGTTGTAGCTCGCAAAAGGGATGGACAATAAGGGTATTTGTTGATCTTAGGTCCTTGAACAAAGACATTTGGGTAGACTCACACCCACTACCTAAGATCAGTGATCTTTTTGCATGTCTAAGGGGTGCCAAAATATTTTCTAAACTTGATCTGGCCAGTGCTTATCATTGGGGCGACCTTCATCTGATTCACGTCATTTCACTATGTTAATTTCTCATATAGGAACTTTTTAATATCGACACATGTCTTTTGGCTTGGTGTCCGCAGCTTCAGTCTTTCAAGAGTCATGTATAGTTTGCTTAACGAGATTTAGGGTGCACTTGTGTTTCAGGGTGATGTTCAGGTCTTTGCTGACACTGAAGAAGTTCATGATGCAATTCTCCAAAAAGTATTATGCGTTTTTCAAAAACAAGGAGTTGTACTGAAGACAGAAAAGTGTAAGCTTGGTACACAGAAGTTGTGTACTTAGGACACGTGATTTCAGTGGAAGGAATCAAACCAAGACCAGGTTTAGTTGATGCAATCACCAAGGCTCCTCCTCCTACAGATACATTCCAGAATTTGTTACCAAGGTGCGTCCTATTAGCAATTTGTTAAAAAAAGGAGTAAGGTTTGTGTGGGGGAACGAGTGTATGAAAGCAGTAAAGTTTGTGTGGGGGAACGAGTGTATGAAAGCACTTGAAAAAATTAAAATGATGCTAGGTAAGAGTGGAGCTCTCAAAACATTTGACCCCAAACAGTCATTCTGTATTACTGTTGATGCCAGTCAAGTAGGTTTAGGAGCAATGTTAACACAAGAAGTTGATGGCTCGGAAAATACAGTGGCTTTTGCATCTGCAGTGCACAGAAAAGTGGAACTTCAATATTCTGTTATCGAGAAGGAACTATTAGCATGTGTATGGTCCATTGAAAAGTTTAGATCATATATCTGGAGAAGGGGTTTCAAGTTGTTACTGGGCAGTGGAGTGAATAAGTGCTGTACCCCCAGAATTCTGAGGTTAGTCTCAAAACTTTCACAGTATCAGTTTGATATTGACTATATTACAGGAGCAAAGAATGGAAGACCTGACTATTAGTCTCATTTTCTGCAAAAGAAAGAGGATGAAGAAGTAGAATTCTTTTATCTAATTTGGGAAATTATAAAGATTGTATGGTAGCATCCTTGGATGTACCTGATATGAGGACATCCACAGAGAATGAAGGGGTGCTTTCTATGACAGATGATGATATTCTGCAACAAGTTTGCAAAATGGTTAAAAATGGGTGGCCCCGTGTGAAAATATTGTCTCCGTTGTTGCAACCTTATTGTAAAGTAAGTAGTGAGATTTCTATTGGAGATGGAATGTTATTACGTATGGATACGATTATTCCACCACATTCAGTCAGAGTGGATATTATCAAGAAAGCACATGAGGACCATTCGGGTATCTCTCTTACCAAACATCGCATTGGTGAAAAATTTTGGTGGCCAAAAATGGATGTGGAGGTGGAGGAGGACACTGGCAATTGGTGTGTTTGTGGATCGGCTGATAAAAGTTTGAAAGTGGTCACACCTCCTCTTATGCCCATCGAATGTCCAGAAAGGCCATGGGAAAAGTTAGGGGTTGACATTATGGGACCTTATGATGCCTTACCTTGTGGAAATAAGTACATTTTGCTGTTGATGGATTATGCGTCTAAATGACCTGAGATTAAAATGGTTAAGGAACCTACCACTAGAGAAGTAGTTGGTTTCCTCAAGGAAACATTTATGAGAGATGGTTTCCCACAGACTCTCATTTCAGATAATGATACTCAATTTGTAAGCCATGATTTTAACCACTTTGTAGAATCTTCGGATTGTGGGTGAGTGTATGAAGTGGGCCAAAAAAGTCTTTAAATAGTATGATTTGGTTTTAGAGAACTACCCCTCACTCATCTATAAAAGTCACTCCATTTGAGTTATTAGGGGAAAGAATGGCAAAACAAGCTTTAGGCCAGTTGGATGGCAAAGTGGTTTAAAAAATCTCTGATGTCACAAGTTTGATGTAGGTGGTAAGAGAAAACATGAATCAAATTCAACAAAAAACGAAAAAAATGGTATGACACCAAAAAGGGTATTAAATTAAAACCTTTACAAGTTGGAAATACGGCTTGTATTAGGTCACCAATACATGTAAAAAGGGGGAAGAGCAAATTTGGGAGACCTGTTAGAGTTTTGAAGACTCGTGGCAATACCATCCAAGATGGAGGAGGTCATTGGTGGAATATTGCTAAAGTTATAAAGGTAAAAATTTTGTGTTAAGCTGGTGATCCAGAAGCTGAACAAGTTGGTGTGAAAAAACCCAATGAAGAAAATGATGAGGGTGAGAGGAATAATAATAAGAAAAGGAGGCAGAGTTTAAGAAACAAAGTAATTTCAAGGAGATATTACAAATAACTTTCACTAGTTTTTTTTTGCTATATATTTATATTTTTGAATTTATTTATTTACTACTATCTTTTTTTCTAGTCTGTTGATGTTATGTTAAGTGATTTTTTGTATGAAGAAGGAAAGATGTGTAGTACTGTGATGATTACTGTAATAATGTAATATATTCTAGTGCTGGGCTGTTATTAGGAACATTCTTAGAATGTTGATATTGGAAGTGTTGGACAGTTATTGTATGAACTAAAGATGCTCTGGATGGTTGCTGGTTGTGCTGCTCCACAACCATGTAGCTTCTACTAATAAACCAGTACTTATCTTCATCCCGTGGCCAGGTACCACACAATGACAGCAATGCTACGGACATCTGCCAGTGAAACATAAAAAACTAACACAGAGCTACAACTGTGTTCTCTGCTAAACTGGCCCTTCTACTTCCCATCACTTATTGAAATCTGCTCACCTGGGGGGATCTCACATATATGCAGTGTGCTGTACTTGGTGTAACCTGACACCATATGGCCAGGTAGGATGATTACTCCTAATCTGGTGCCCAGGTCAGTTTCCCTAAGACATTGTGCAGCTGTTTGTTGACTCAATAATGAACTATTGCTAACTGGTAGGTAACATGAAACATATAAAGCTACACAGCTGCTGAGATTTGAGTCAATGAACAGACATCCAAATGGCAGGATACTCTGGCATCCTATAGCAAGGTGACTGAAATAGGAATTGTCTGTACCTCATATATCAGGTCTCCATATTTGAAAGCAGGTGTCACTGTCACATAAGGAAACTAAACAAAGCCAATCTATACATGGCTCAAAGCATATCTTCCTGTCAAATTTCGTACCACAGGTTACATGACAATCTGTAACTGTCTGTTCCACATCTTCAACAGGTCTGCATGCTATTGGGAACATGGAGAGCACACCAGAGACAAGCACTTCCCCCCTGGAAGAAGCCCTCAGTGAGGAGAGCACTCCTCGATGAGGACAACTCTGGCCCACCTGGGCAAGCTGGTTATCCTCCCACTTTCTTCCTCACCCTGCCCACATTGACTCTTCCTAGCCCTGTTGCATCTACATCCCAGGCAACCAGTCGCCCCCAAACCTGTGTCCCAGGGACAGTTACAACCATCATGTGCAGTACAGGTACCAGAGTCATAAATTGAAATCCATGACAATAAAGGGCCTAGCACCAGCGGCAGTGGGCAAACTGTGCCAAGGGTGCAGGCACGTGGGGGTAGGGTGTGTGGGAGGGATGGTGCGCACCAGTGGCTTGAGGCTGCTAGGGATACATCTCACCAGGACAACATCTCTGACGCTTTGGGAGTTTACCAATAATCCCAAGGTGTAATGGGCCAGGTACTTGCCATGATGAGGGAAATCAAGCAGCTGCAGAGGGACAACCACCAGGAAGTTATGCAAACGTGGGAGGCCCTCAATGCCCACATGGTTATCAACATCTCCCTGAGCAGGGTATGTCCAGACCCCTTCCATTGACCATGTAACAACAGCCCCATCTACATCTGTGGCAGCCAGTGGAATGGAGGCTCTGCCAGGGGAAGGAGATGCCTCAGACTCCCCTGCCTCTGATGCTGAACAGCGTTGATGACCATCAAAACAACCAGGAGGTTCATATGCCAAGACAAAGACTACTGCCAGGAAGTGATCCTCAAATGATTGTTTCCCTTTGTGTGCCACTGATGCACCCTGTTGACTCTTCTACAACCACTGTCCATTTCACAAGTATGGCAGGACACTGGACTTGAGACTCCAAATATTGTAGCAGCTACCCTAATGACAACATCCACCATCACTGAACCCTTCACTGTTTGCACATTATTGCTTTGCTCACATTCATTGTTTTGTCCTGTGTACTTGTAACTAAACACAACTAGGACACAATCAATGTATGAGAGTCTTATTTCATTTATGTTGAACATTTAACTATTAAATTCTCATGATTTAATCAAATGTAGGAAATGTGAGAAGGGACACGCCACATGTACTGTCAATCCTGGGTTCAATGCATACACAATGACACACCTTCACCCTCATCACTGTCATCCTCACTTGGCATTTCTGCATTCTCAACCAGTGGAACTGCTGGCTCCCCCTCATCTGGAATGTATTGGATCTGACGCATCAGGGCAAGGTTGTGGAGCATGCAGCAGGCCACAATGATCTGACACACTTTGGCGGGTGAGTAGAGGAGGGCTCCACCAGACTTATTGATGTTACAGAATCTTGCCTTCAGGAGTCCAAACGTCTGCTCAATGACACACCATGTCCTTCCATGGGCCTCGTTGAAGCGAACTTCCCCCGGTGTAGATGGTTACCTCACTGGTGTCAACAACCACGGATGGTTTGGGTAGCCGGAGTCCCCTGTAAGTTGTTACATGTGTGTAAACATAAGTCTAGCTCATTCTTACATTTGGAAGCAGTCATAGGATACTAACACACATGACATATGTGACTTAACAACCAGTCAAGTCCTCTCTGGGTACTGTTGTGTCATCAACTGTTGTATAGCACTGTTCCGCAAGATGAAGGCATCATGCACTGAACCTGGATACTGTGCACATACTTAGGAAATGCAGAGGTCCGCCAGACAGATTACTTGGACAATTATGGAGTGGAAGTTCTTCCTGTTCCTATACACCTGTTCATTGCCATGTGGAGGAACTAAGGCTACATGGGTACCATCAATGGCTCCCACTACATGTGGAATGTGTGCCAAACCATAAAAACCAGCTTTCACATGGGCCAAATCCTCATGTTGTGGAAATCTAATGTAGCTGTGCAGGTGTTTCAACAATGCAGACAGTTAAGCCTTCAAGACCTGACTGAACATAGGCTGGGGCATCCCTGCAGGTAGGACCACTGTATTTTGGAAGGAGACTGTGGCCAGGAAGTACAGCACTGACATGACTTGGGACTAGTGCTATTTGGATGATGGATGACAGGTATCAGATCTGGCTCCAACTGACGACAGAGATCCATGATTTTCTGCCTATCCTGCGATAGATCTGAATGACATGTTGATCCTCCATGGTCTGCAGGTCTGCTAGTGGGACTGTACACTGGAGGTTGTCTGACCATTCTTAATCCAGGGTAATTATGTGAGAGAAATTAAGAAGGTATGTCTATCACTCATTGTGTCGTTTCTAAGGGGGTTATTACAACTTTGGAGGAGGTGTTAATCTGTCCCAAAAGTGACGGTAAAGTGATGGATATACCACCAGCCGTATTACGAGTCCATTATATCCTATGGAACTCGTAATACGGCTGGTGGTATATCCGTCACTTTACCATCACTTTTGGGACGGATTAACACCTCCTCCAAAGTTGTAATAACCCCCTAAGTGTCAACACATATGTCTCTCATAATGATCTGACATGCCATGTGATACAGTAGAAACATGGTGCACAGCATACACCAATGGAAATAGTGGCATATTAGAGAAATCTCATCCCCTTCCCTCAATTATGACATGGGAATGTGAACCCATGCCTCAGCGAGTCTCTGTGATATTGACATCTAACTATGACTTTTATAAAAAAAAAACACAAAAACTATCTTGCCCATTGCTGAGAGGGTGCTGACTGTGCCATCAAAGATACCCAACTTGTAGCTTGTCAATATGACAGCATGCCCCTTCAATCTGGACAATCATACATGTTTGGTCAATGCCATCACTGAAGATTATGCAGTAGATATTTTTCCCACCTTGTGAGCCATCATGAAATGAACCTTTCTGACCATATAAGGGCTTTAATATGGCGACTGCCTGACCTACTATACTGGACAATAGGAAATGATTGTGACCTCCGGTGGAAGTCGTCATGACGGTACGCAGATACTACTGCAGTGGACATTGCCATTGGAATACATTGCTGCCTTTGGCGGGCTATGGCCATTGTCTGGCAGTTTCTTATGTGACGGACGCGACTGCCATCTCATACTTCATCTCGCACTTGACTCCTGACACTGCTGCCAGCAAGACCTCCATGACCTGAGCTGCTGTGTACTGCCTCTGGGAGCAATCATGCCATGACCTACAGGCGATAGGACCTCTGCCTTCTCACCCCAGGAGCTGGAGAAGCTGGTGGATGAGGTCCTACCCCTGTAGGAACAGCTCTAGGGTGCACCAGAGGAGCAGGTAAGTGCACCATGTGCACATATGTTTCCATAGATCATCTTTTCTTTGATATGGTGAGCAGAGGTTGATGGGCAATATTTTAGAATGTGTCCTTAAAGTCAGTTAGGTCCAAAGATTGTGCTGAACTCTGTGAGTTCCTGGGCATGTTCCTATGTTTGCTGACAGGTTTAGAGTCCTGATACATTGTGGAGAGTGTGTCTGTATGGTCCCTTACCCACCTTGTGACTGTTGCACATGGTTAGTAGAGGGGTTATGCCAGACTCCACCTGAAAAAGCCCATCATCATATGTGCTTGGTGTCTGGTCATATGTGCTAACATGACCGCTGGTGCTGTAGATGCATGCTGTCTACCTGTTTCTCACCTTACATATGCCCTCACTGTATTTGCTCATCTATCAGTGGAGAGGATGGTCAAGTCAGTCTCTGTTTGGCTTGCTGAACTGACTTGTATTTAACTTTGCCTGTTTTTATGTGGTACATGTGGACATTATATTCTTTCTTGTCTATGTCAACGACACAGGTCAACGCCAATCAGAAGAAGGGGATTTGGTGTGCCATTGCCAAGAAGGTGTGGACCCTAGAGGTCCACAGATGGTGGTGCTCCCACTGTCCGAAGAGGTGGGAGGACCTGAAACGCTGGGCCCAGAAGACTGCAGAGGCCCAGCTGGAGATGTCCTTCCAACGAGGACGGGGTGCCCTTCGAACCATGACCACGTAATGGCCTGCATTTTGGTGGTGGCCTACACTGAGTTGGATGGCCGTTTGAAGACAGCACAACAGCCACAAGGGGGTAAGCACGGACCTAACACATGTTTTCCCCCTTACCAGGTGATTGAGTGAGGGAACAGGAGGTTAGCTCTGACAATGTATTAAGTGCAATGTGTCATAGATCTCCTGTGGACACATAGATGTACACTAGCTATCCATAGCAAACAGGTGTGCACATACATATGTATTTTGTGACATGATACTCAGGTACGTGGACCCCTCAGTCATGTTGCACACAATGGAGCACATATGACTGTGTTATATGTGTTACAATATACTGCTTTTTCTACCCCGGTGGATGTTATTTTCCACCAACAGGTCAATTCTCCCAGTGTCAAAGTAGAAAGGGATGTAGGCCCTTGTTCTCTGTCCTCTGCTATGTAACAAGAATCATGTCTATGTGTAACATTAAGTCAGGCAGATGCAAGTCATCTCTAGTATTTGATGGTTTCTGATAACTGACAGCATCATGTGAGGCTGTAATGTCCATCAAACATGTCACATGACATACACAATTAACAACTTCACACCTGTGGCAAGGTAATCCCCCTTGGTAAGTGAGGATTATACATAGACATTTGTGATGTCACATTGGAGTTGACAATATGCATGGTGAATACCAGTGAGATATAGCAACATTTCTACAGGAACACATATATTGGTATCAGATGTAGCAATGTAACTATCATGCTGATATTCTGATAGTGGAAACTGGCCACATAGTTTTGTTCATAGGCATACTATTGTAGGTATGATACATAGGAAATGGTAGCCCAATCACAGCTGTGGCCCAGACAGCAAATTGTCAACATCATGTGCAAATTTAAAGGTTGAGTCATCATTGGTATTTCTAATTTGTACCTGCTGTAGCTATGAAGGATATGTCAAATGAGGCCTGGTTGTGTGTGAGCCTTATGTTTGCCATGACACTTATTTGGTGCAGTTGAGGTAGTTCATATACCTGTGTGAGTAGGTTGGTAAGTGTAAGCAGGCTGTTGGCTTGCATCATAGTTGGTGTACCAGTTATGTTGGCATCACTTATGCTTTGCCTCTAGACATCCTCCACTGACGTAGGTCAGGCTTGCCATGTCTTATGAGTGGGCAGTGATGTTAGTCATTCAGTGGCATATTGATTGATTAATTTTTTAATTTTCTAGTTCTGTTTCCCTCCTTCCTGCACAGTAGAGCAGTCAATTTAATACATACACATTATTGATAATGTCTAATTGTTTGTGGGACATTTGTTTGAGCTTACTTGGTCCTTACATGACTGATATTGTTCATCTTCTGAAGAAACATTTCCTAAATGGCTTGGTCCTGATTGCATTGTCACTACTTGCTATATCACAATTGGAGCATGTGTGTGACATGTGTTCTAACTCCTTGTCTAATATTTGGCAGGTTTGACAAGTTGACGTATCATATTTTGGTATGTGTCCATAGTGATATGGTAATAGCAATGTGACATGATGAAGATATGACTTGTTTGCACAATGCTTGATTGCCTTTACTTGCCAACGTATGACATTGCCTAGTACAGGACATCAGGGTAATGAATTTCTGTGGTAAATGTTTGATCTGGATATTTGGTAAGATTTCTCAAATTTGTGATCATTTGCTTGACTACTGCTTGACTATGTTGTTCTGGATAGGGAAGCTGAATCAGGTGGCATAGTCCTAGTCATGGTATGGTCAGTGTGCGTCTTAAATCATGGTATTGTAGGTTTCTGTCAGCTATCTTTGCAGGGGTGTTACAATTTTGGTTGTGATGGACATATAGGCGGTCATTTTGACCGCGGTCACCGCCAAATGGACGCTCCGCGGTCAGGAGACCGCGGATGCCATTCTGGCTTTCCCGCTGGGCCGGCGGGCGACCGCCAAAAGGCCGCCCGCCGGCCCAGCGGGAAAGCCCCTGCAACATAGAAGCCGGCTCCGAATGGAGCCGGCGGTGTTGCAGGGGTGCGACGGGTACAGTAGCACACGTTGCGATTTTCACTGTCTGCAAAGCAGACAGTGAAAATCTTCATGGGGCCCTGTTAGGGGGCCCCTGCACTGCCCATGCCAGTGGCATGGGCAGTGCAGGGGCCCCCAGGGGCCCCACGACACCTGTTCCCGCCATCCTGGTTCTGGTGGTGTAAACCGCCAGAAACAGGCTGGCGGGAAGGGGGTCGGAATCCCCATGGCGGCGCTGTGGAGGATTCCCTGGGCCAGGGGAAAACCGGCGGGAAACCGCCAGTTCCCCTTTTCTGACTGTGGCTTTACCGCTGCGGTCAGAATGGCCCTGGAAGCACCGCCAGCCTGTTGGCGGTGCTTCCGTTGCCCTCCACCCTGGCGGTCATAGACCGCCAGGGTTGGAATGAGGGCCATAGTTTGTATTTTGTTGTGACATGATGTTGGCACTCTACTGGCACGTCCTGGGGGTGTTAGTGGACAGGATGGTATATGACTTATGTCACTATTTTCAGCAACAGCACCGACATGCAAAGGAGATGGGGCACAGCCAAGTGGGGAAGCTTTTGGTTATGGGACCTCCTGTCATGACACCACAGACACAGAGGGACCCAGTGGCCTGGAGGATGAGGGCAGTGCCACAGGGGAGAACAGATCTGCTATATCTTCTTCTGAATTCTCCCCGAGTGGCCACTCCCTAGTGGTGGTGGACAAATTTGGGACCACTCCGGTATTCTCTCTGTCTGCCCCCCCTGTTCTATCACTGCCCTCCCTGTAGCTCCCCACCCAGTTGGCCGTGCCTACCCATCCAAGATGGTGAGCATCTCCTTTGCAACAGGCACCTATATCCCAGCCCCTGTTACCCCTGCTTCCCTCAGTGAGGAGGCTATTGACCTCCTGAGAAGCATCTCTGTGAGTCAGTCAACTATTGTGACTGCCATCCAGGGACTGTCAACGCAGGTCCAACAGAGCAATGTGTTCCTGGAGGGTATTCACAGTGCACTGGCTGGCCTACAGAAATTTGTTCAGGCTCTGGCCTCCACAGTGATAGCAGCCAGTCACCCTTTGTCTACCGCCCCCCTTCCACCTTCCTCTTCCAAGTCCAAATTCCCCCTTCCCTGACCCAGCCAAAGCACACAAACATGCTTGCACTCATCCACCTCAACAGACAAGGGAAGTGCACACAAACATAAGCACCACAAGACACACCACCGGCATGCAGACAAAAACATCCACCTGCAGACACAGTAACAGTCACGATATGCCCTGACAACACGACCACCCCCAGCATCACAGACACAACACCTGACACAGCTGCAGACACCTCCACAACATTCATTGATCTGGTTGACTGGTAAAGTGCACTAGAGGTGCCCAGGGCCTGTAAATAAAATGCTACTAGTGGGCCTGCAGCACTGGTTGTGCCACCCACATTAGTAGCCCGATAAACATGGCTCAGACCTGCCATTGGAGTATCTGTGTGTGCAGTTGTAAACTGACAATTCGACTTGGCAAGTGTAACCACTTGCCAGGCCAGAACCTTCCCTTATTATACATGTAAGTCACCCCCAAGGTAGTCCTTAGGTAGCCCCATGGGCAGGGTGCAGGGTATGTTAAAGGTGGGACATGTACTTATGTGTTTTACATGTCCTGACAGTGAAATACTGCCAAATTCAGTTTTCACTGTTACAAGGCCTATCTCTTCTCATAGGTTAACATGGGGGCTGCCTTTAAATATGATTAAAGTGCAGATTCCCGTTGGGAGCAGATAGACTTGTGGAGTTTGAGGTCTCTGGACTCACAATTTAAAAATGTATCTTTTAGTGAAGTTGTTTTTTAGATTTTGTGTTTGAAAATGCCACTTTTAGAAAATAGGCATATTCTTCCTTAAACCATTCTGTGACTCTGCCTGTTTGTGGATTCCCTGTCTGGGTCAGTTTGATAGTTCGGATGTTTACACCTCTCCTCTAGACAGTGACACAAAGAGAGCTGGGGTGTAGTCTGCATTTCCTGATAAGCCATCTGGGTTGACGGGAAGGGAGGAGTGGTCACACCTGAAAGGGCTGTGCCTGCCCTCACACAATGCAGTCTCCAACCCCTTGTCTGGGATCAAGTCTGGGAAAGGCAGGATCCTGAAAACAACAGAGACTTCTCTTTGAAGTAGGACTATTTCAAAATCAGAAAGGGGTATAAGAAGAGACCCAAAACCCTTGAAAATCAGATTACTTCTGGAACCAAGAGGAACCTCTGCTAAGGAGAAGAGCTGGAGAAGCTGGAGGAGGAGTACTACCCCTTTGCCTGTGACTGTGCTTAGCTGGGTTGGCATGCAGTAGCTACATCTGCCTGAGAGAGGACAAAGACTGACTTTTGTGTGACTTCCCACTGGTGAAGAATCTCTCAGTGCTTGAACTGAGCTTGCCTCCTGTTGTTGACGTCTCAGACCATGGCGGTCTTATTGGCTTTGTGCAACCTCATAATGGGTCCAGCAGAAACATGGTCTCCACCAGACTGTTTGTGCCTCCATTTGACTGTGGCGTCTGTATTGCCTGGCAGTTCTGGCAGTGCTTTGGAGGTCTTCTGTGTGCACCACCATCAAACTCATGATTCTCCATCAGCCTGCTGGCGGTCAGACCGCCACTGCCAACATGGTGGTCACAGGATCGCTAAACTCGCAATGAGGCCCAGAGTGTTTAGCATGAAGTCTCACACTCGGGGAAATCAGGAAAGTTAGAGAGGTCTGCTCTCTGTGAAGTCAGGAAAGGGTCTCCCCTCTAACTGCTCTTGAACACTAATTGCATCTCCATGGATGTCATTTAGGGGACTCCAGGAGTCGCAGCTGCAACAATAGATGTACACTTCGCTACCTGTTACACTGCCTTTGCGACCCCTGGCCTTAGAGGTGGCAAATTCAGGGTCAAGAACACTGTGGCAGCTTGTCCTTGTGGACGTCAGTTAAGGCTCCACACTTTGTTTTCTGTCAATGTTTTATTACACTAATAGTGAATAGTAGTATACTATTCACTACTGATATAATAACAAAATGGAGTACATTTAGTTGGAATATGCCCTTCCATTGCAGCTGAAGTAAGTAAAAAATGCTTTTAAATGTATGTTGTGTGCGTGCTTTCAGGTGGCAGTGTGTTTATGCTAAAGTCTATGTAAGTGTGAATTTGCGTGTATGTGTAAGATAGGTATAAGTGAAAGTGGGGGGGTCACAGGGTGTGTGATACCACTTCTGCTAACCCTGACATTTCGATGTATTGGCGTCCATGCGCATCTCCCCAGTACTCTGGGTGCAGGAAGTTCCTTTCACTTTAATCTCTTCATGTCTGTTGCCTGGTTTCTTCCCCCAGGCCTCACCATCAATCTAGTACAAAATGATATGCCTTTCTCTAGCTAAAATGAGACTTGATAACGAATTTGCAAAGAAAGAGATATGAAACAAATTAATAATCCCAAAGCATGTAACACTCAGCTATTACCTATGATGACGCAGAAACGAAGGTTTTACATTTATTAGCGCATAAACGTAGTGCCGCAATAATCAAGTGTGACTTTAACCGAACTAATAAAGATTGTACGGGGACAAATGTGCCCTCAGAGTAGTTCGCCAACATTTATAAGCGTGCTTTATATAACGTGATGTATTAGAATTGTACTAATCTGACATAACCGTAAACGTGTGCCATGATTTGCTTGTTTGAAATGTTTTAACTTAGCATAACTTTAGTGGAGGCTTCGGCCTAGTTGCCTTGTCTCACGGTTTAGATGCTCGTGTTTTTCTAATGTGCTAATAAAACGTGTATTCTTGCTTGAAGCTGTACTTTTCCAGTGAGATCGGTTCACATGCTTATCTTTAAGGTTTCGTGCCAGCCTGGCATCTTCTTCTTTGCTCCAAGGTCAATCTGCAGGTGCAGACAATGGAAGCTCTGAAAGTGAGTTAATTGGTAAAATATGTTGCAACTTACGTTCCCGACTCCAAGGATAATGTAGGCCTAGGTAGAAGCTTGTAAATTGTTGTTTTTGATTGGACAATTTGAAGCCAACCTATGAACCCTCCAATGGAAGACCCTACTGGATTTGAACTGTTGATTATTTAAACCTGGTGCACAAGAAGAAAGCGGCCATTACCCACTGCACCCATTGAGGACATTATTGCCCATTGCAGCCATTATGGCCCATCTTGCCGACCTCGTCATTTTGCCATCTTCTACGATGCCAATTGATGTTCGACGCCATTTTGAATGAGACTTTGATGCTTTCTCTAATCGAGAGAAAGAGACTTTAAGTAATTCTCGCTCTAGAGACTTTAACTTTGATCTGCCCCTTTACATAAAGTAGTAGTTTTGTCCTTTTATCTTGCCGCTGTGAGGCAATTGCCCCGTCCACCCTGCCCCCTTTGCCCCGTCCCATGCTGATCGAAACCGGTACCTGTCAGACGAAGACTTCCTTGAATGCTGATTGAATTTGGTAAATATGAAAGGAAAATGTACAATTGCATTGTGTTTCTTTTTAGGTAACCAACTGCTGATTTTTTATAGGAGCCCTAGTTAGGAGTTTTCCAAATCAATGTTGCTAAATTGTTTTTTGCATGAAGTCCCACATGCAGATGCTAATTTGAGGTTAGATGAGGATTCATTTGTTGCACAATGCAATTTGAGACCTTGTTATGCTGACTAATGTATGCAATTAGCCCATTACAGATTATAGTTTTAATGGTTTGCGTTGCTATTATCGAATGCATTGGTATTCAAATGCTGCATAGATAGCATCCTTTTCGCCGTTATGGACAGCTATTAATGTTCATTTACATATATCATTTGGTGTTGAGACACATTTATATCGTGCTAGCTTTGTTAATATAGGGAAATAAATTCATTAACTTTGAATGAACTGGTGTGGTTAGTCATGGCCGAAAGGTCATGGTTCGCCGAAATGTTTTCTGGATTAATTGTGAAGTGTTATGTTGATCAGGGCATTGCTTATGTTCGTTATTGATTTGATTAAATTGACTAATCTCGGGTGAAGAGAGCCCCACTTGGTCAAAAGATTCATCGACCCCAGAGCGTCCAAATACAGGTAATTTATTAGGACGGAACGCTCTATCAGTAGATGGTAGCAGAGGACGGTTTCGCCTTTGGGACCCCACTCGAGAGGTAACGGTTTCGCCCTTTGGGACCCCACTCGAGAGGTAATGGTTTCGCCCTTTGGGACCCCACTCGAGAGGTAATGGTTTCGCCCTTTGGGACCCCACTCGAGAGGTAACGGTTGCGCCCTTTGGGACCCCGCTCGAGAGGTAACGGTTGCGCTCTTTGAGACCCCACTCGAGAGGTATATGGTGTTGAATTAGATTTTCTTGGGTAAAACAGATTGAGAGAATGATGATGCCCTAAGTCCCCCGCGACTTTCCCGGGATCTCGGAGCTTGCGAATGGAGAGAATGGAGGTGTGAAATCGGCGTTGGCGGTACTAGTGATGGTATGAGTGAAGTCAGGGTTTTGCGCTTGCACAGCTTATTGCCGCAGATTGTTTGAAAAGGTTGCGAGGATTTTAGAGAATAGCGGAGGTGCGACTCCGAGTGTGAGAGTAGGGAAGTCGTCGAAATTCATGTGCATGTGGCGCTTTGTGCAGAAAAAGGTCCACGTGGTTGTTGTTGTTGAGAC
The DNA here is from genome assembly GCF_031143425.1 of Pleurodeles waltl. Taxonomy (NCBI): domain Eukaryota; kingdom Metazoa; phylum Chordata; class Amphibia; order Caudata; family Salamandridae; genus Pleurodeles; species Pleurodeles waltl. Next base: position 261,600,568 of record NC_090436.1, on the reverse strand, counting down.
GGGCCCTGCGAGGTCAAGAGACTCCGGAGTATGTTGAAAAGTGTATGAGACACTTGTTTTATGTTGTGGTCTGGTCGGTTTAATAGGTTGACCGGGCGTGGTCAACGAGTCGGTACGTGTGTTAAGGGAGTGAAAGAAAACTTCGACTTCGGGCTTTGACAAATTCTAAGTGCACTAGAATAGATCATTGACAAGTTGAGAGCAGAGTCTGCGGATCAGGATTTGCTTGCGAAAGTGGGGCCCGAGAAAGATGGAATAACTGCAGAGGCTAGTGAAAAATCCCTAAGGTCCTGAAGCGATTGTGTTACCCTTCCTGTAGTAAACCGACAGATCTGTTTTATTATTATTTGGTTGCTCGCGATACATGCCAGAAGTTGTTACGAGAAGAGCTGAGTGAAGGAGGACAAACCGCGAGGCTTTGTCAGCCGCAGAGTGTGTGAGTGTGACGTCACTAGGAGCCGCGCTGGGATAGGTTGGTTGCAAAGAAGGGCCGCGCACGGGTTGGACGCAGTCCGTGGGGCTCGATTGGAAGGGGAAAGGCAAGCGAAGAGTATTCCGGGAATTAAAGTCACTTATTGATTACAAACTTTGTGAAATAAAAGACGAGAAAATGAAATTTTTTAAAGCATTAAAGAGTGCGATGAAGGGGGAGTCTTACATTAAAGCGAGCGTAGGAGAGGAGACGCCACCCGAAGGTACACCAGCTTACATTGTAATGGAGGAAAGGGGGGTAGCTCCGTGCCTTTGGCTAAAGCAATGGCACAAGCTGACAGAGAGACATGGGAGCGTAGCGTTCCCGATCCATGGGACATTCAATATAAGGATCCTAGAGAATTTGAGATTCGCGATGTACGACATGAAGGTACCTCCAAGGCCAGCACAGTTTGAGGCTCTAGCGATTTGGGAACTAATGGCTAGACAGCAACAGCAAAAGAAGTTCGAGACCAGGATAAGAAAGGTAGAAAAGACACTAGCGGACGCTAGGTGGGATAATGCACAGAAGGTGTGGAGGTCAGATATATTGCAGGGGATAAAATTGTTTCCCGCAATTGCTAAGGAAGAAGAGGCGACAGGCAAGAAAGCTACCTGTAAGACAAACAGGAGGTGTTCCAAAGATAGAGAGGACGAGGAAAAGTTAAGGAGAGAAGACGAGTCAGAGGATGAGGAGTTCATCATGCAATTGCTGAACGACCGTCCACCACCTTATGCAGAGAGTGAACAAGGTCCAAGTACCAGTTCTGCCCCTCCGGCACCGGTACAGAATAATGAAACTCCGAATTCAGAAACGCCATCGGGATCTAAGGACCCGAGTTTACTGTTCACCCCACAGATACCGCAGGTTAGGAGAATATATCCAGATGTGCCTATATTGAAAACAGCAGAAAATTATCAGCCGCAGGTCCCAAGGTACTACAGCAGTGACAACAGTACGGGAATGATTCTAGATCCAACCGTAATGGGAGTACAGAATGGTCGCAACCCAACATTGGCACAAGCTGAATCAACCCAGTTTTTGATGCCTCAAAAGCAGATGCAGGGGGGAACCACACATGCTCAGATGACGGGGAGTCAGACGGGCATGCCGACAATGATGACCCATAGTGTGGGAATGAACATGCCTCAGAACCTGGGGAATGGACAGAACCCAGATGCGATATCCCTACCCATTACTGTAGGTCCACCGGTACCTTTGTACATTCAGCCTAACTCAGGTATGAGCGGTCAAGGATCAATGGTGCAGAGTGGGACGGAAAGGAGGTGCATAGAAAACACTCCAGAGACAACTCCGATAGCGGCTCTGCGAACTGGATCTGGGTCCTTGATGGAGTTTAGTCCCATATGTGCTCAGTCAACAGTGGTGAGGTCGAGTCCCCCACTGATGATACCGCTATCATCGAACACTGAAAAGTTGCCGCAACCATCAATGGCAGTCGATGTGAATGCTACACTGATGGGGTTGAATGCGCAACAGCTGACACAGTGGTTCAACAGTCTGAATTCCACACAAAGCTCAGCCAGTGGGAAGGGAGAAGACTATCTGAATAAGGTCAGGTTGAACATGGAAGCAGAAGAATTGGTGGAAGGGACTATGGGTTTGAATAGGTTAGAGTCCTACTCGGAAGAAGAGCTGAGGTATCTATGTCCTAGGATTACGAGAGAAGTGAACAAGGTACATAGAAGGTTGCAAGAAATAGCTGACAAAAACGGGGTTGAGATAGACAAGACAAAACACTTGAGCAGGAGCTATAGATTGGATTTCGGGACCACAGTCTTTGAACACATGAGGTCAGCAGGCATGAAAACGCACCTTAGAGAATTGCTGCAGAGTGCACAAGTGTGGAGGTGCTTAGACAAATGGGAAAGCAGATGGGCAAAGAAAAAGGAAAAGAGGAAAGACAGTGTCCCAGAGCACAACGAGAAAAGATCACAGAGTAGTGATGCAATAACAATGTTACCAATGAGGGAGACAGCAGGGGGAAAATTAATACATGTACCGTGGCACAGAAGCGACATTCAGTCTTTTACGGATGATTTTCCCAAACTGAGAGAGAAACCGATTGAATGGTATCAACAGACTGATAGGTTTGTGAAGCTTGCAAAATGTCTTTGGGAAGACCTGAACACCCTCTTTGAGATTGTGGTTCCGGCAGAATTGTGGGAAGACTGCAAAAGGGCTGTAGGTTGGCCGACAAGTGAACCAGAGAGAGACAGGGATACGGGTGCACCATCACCTATGGTAATGAGCTTGTACTATAAGGTGATTGAGCATTTGAAGACGAAGGTTGCCGCGAAAAATGTGGATTGGCAGAAGATTGATCGAACTGCCCAAGAGGCTAAAGAGTCGATTCATGGTTACTATGAGAGGCTGTTGAAGGCGTTCAAGAACTACAGTGGCACGGAAACAATAGAGGCGAAGGACATGCTTCATTTTGTGTTTAGATTTGTGGAAGGGCTGAGACCAGAGATAAGTCAGATGATAAAGACGCATTTGATTTGTTGGCAGTCGAAACCTATTGATGAGGTGTTGAATTATGCGAAATACTGTAGCGACGAAATTGAAGTGAAACAGAAAAGGTTGAAAGAGAAAGTGATGGTGATGCAACTTAAAGCAGCTCAGACAGGTCAACAAGGGGTGCAAGGGTTCCAACAGCAGATACCGCAGCCGCAGCCGCAGGGAAATATGGTGTTTCAGCCACAGGCGAGAGGCAGAGGCAGAGGAGGCTTTGGGAGTAATGGTCCGGATTTGTACACTGTTGCAATTCCGAAAGGTGTGCAGGCAATGAAAAGGGTGATGCCGTGTAACGTGTGCGGAATCGTCGGGCATTGGAAACGCGAGTGCCCGATGGTGATGCAGGAAGGTGCAGGTGTTGGTCAGCAAAACAATGATGTCAATGCATTCCAGACAATGAGGGGACCGAAAATGAGAGGTCCAAACCCAAATTTTCAGACCATAAATCAGCAGCAGGGATTACAGCCCATGCAGCCGCAGCAGATGCAGATGCCCCGTATGCAGATGACGCAAATGCAGCCAATGCAACAGCAGTTTCCCATGGTACCTAATCAGCAAATGCAAACACCTTTGGCACCAGTGAGTCAGCAGCAAGTGATGGTTCCTCCACAGGTCTCGGGTCAGGTGATGAATACAAATGGCACCGTACAACAGTTCCCATTACACAGTGAGAATGGAATAAACAATGTATGGGAGAGTGAAAGTTCAGATGAGGAGGGAAATTGTGTGGTTGCAGCATCCTTGGAAGTTGATCAAAAGGGTCCATATGTGGAGGGAAGAGTTATGGGTCATCGTGTTTCATTCTTGGTTGACACAGGAGCCACACGTTCAACTGTTAGGAGCATTGAAGTACCAAATTTGCCACTCTCAGGGAGAACAGTTCAAGTAGTGGGAGTAGCAAACAGGCACCTGACGAACCCAATCACAGATCCAGTACAAGTCAGAATTGGTAACTATCAAGGGTCACATAATTTTGTGGTATGTGACTCAAGCCCGATAGCACTGTTAGGGAGAGACCTATTGTGCAAATTGGGATGTTCGATTATGTGTTCGAACGATGGAATTAGAATTCAGACGAGCAGTGATGGGGAAGAAGAGGACAGTGTAGAAGGGGATGAGATGGAAACTGTCGATGAAGAATATCCTCTGATTAACCTTTTTCCGATGATAACTGAAGAAGATATTCCAGCTGAATTACGGGAAACAGTCGGAAAGGAAGTGTGGGATATGACAGGAAAAGAGGTGGGATTGGTGAAAGGAGTGGAACCAGTGAAAGTGACCGTAAAACCCAATGTAACCTTTCCCCAGACTCCACAATACCACATGGCACAAGACACCCTCATGAAAGTCGCCCAACTCATTGACGAGTTTGTAAAACAGGGAGTACTGAAAGAAGTGTTAAGCAGTCCATGTAATTCACCAATCATGGGACTAATAAAGCCGAGTGGAAAGGTCCGAATCGTGCAGGACTTGAGGAAAATAAATGACATCATAATTAAATGCTGCCCTGTAGTACCGAATCCAGCTGTGATAATGTTTCAAGTCCCTTGCGATGCCGAGTGGTTCTCAGTCATTGACTTGTCACAAGCATTCTTTTCGGTGCCTCTTCATGAGGACAGCCAATTTCTCTTTTGTTTCAAATTCTTAGACAGAGTTTACAGTTGGTGTTGAATTCCTCAAGGGTTTTCGGAGTCACCGTCAATTTTCAATCAGATTCTAAAGAAAGACTTGGAAGCGTTAGAATTGCCATTCGAGTCAACCCTAGTACAGTACATCGATGACTTACTGATTGCATCTAAGACAGAAAGTGGCTGCACAGCCGACACCATTGCTCTACTGAACCATTTGGGAAGGAATGGACACAAGGTGTCTCCTTCAAAGTTGCAGTTCTGTCAGAAGAAAGTAAAATACTTGGGTCATCAAATAGAGAAAGGGTCACGGAGAATAATGAAGGAAAGAATAACAAGTGTACTTCAAATGAGTCCACCAAAGACGAGGAGGGAGGTGAGGAAGTTTTTGGGGATGGTGAGCTACTGTCGCCAGTGGATTCCCAACTTTTCAACTCTAGCAAAGCCTTTACTGAAACTGACCCAGAAGGACACCTTGGATGAAATTGAGCTGAAAGGAGATGAGATGGATGCTTTTATTGAATTGAAAGAATGCATGTGCAGGGCTCCAGCTTTAGGTATGCCTGATTACACAAAGCCTTTCACATTGTTTTGTCATGAACGTGATGCATGTTCTTTGTCTGTCTTGACCCAAGCCCATGGTGGCATAAACAGACCAGTAGCGTATTTTTCAGCTACTTTGGATCCGGTCGCAGCAGCACTGCCAGGGTGTTTGCGCGCCGTAGCAGCAGTTGGTATCAGCCTCACTCAGAGTGAAGGAATAGTGATGGGACACCCAATAACAGTCATGGTCCCTCACTCAGTTGAGATACTTTAGACCCGCTCACGAACGCAACACATGACTGGAGCAAGACTCACAAGGTATGAAACAATAATTCTGGGCTCACCGAATGTGCAGCTGAAAAGGTGCACTACGTTGAATCCAGCAACCTTGCTTCCCGGTGAAAATGCTGAAATTGAGAACGCTGAAGACGTCGAGCACGACTGCCTTCAGGTGACTGAATTTTGCACAAAACCCCGACCTGATATTAGGGATACTAAGCTTGATGAAAATGACCATATTATTTTTGTTGATGGTTCATGTCTAAGAGATGGGTTGGGAATTTTGAAAGCAGGATATGCTGTATGTACTGTAACAGGTGTCTTGGAAGCATCCTGGCTTCAAGGAGTCTATTCCGCACAAGTAGCAGAGCTTGTAGCCCTTACAAGAGCATGCCAACTGTCTACATTGATGAAGGTTACCATTTACACTGACAGTCAGTACGGGTTTGGAATTGTGCACGACTTTGGGCAACTATGGTCACAGAGAGGTTTCCTGACCTCTTCAGGGTCCCCAGTGAAAAACGGGGAGAGAATAAGGGAATTGTTACACGCCATTTAGATGCCAGCCGAAATTGCAGTGGTAAAGTGTAGTGCTCATACAAAAGGACAGGACTATGTTTCCCTGGGAAATGCATATGCGGATCAAGTCGCAAGATTTTGTGCCTTGAACTGTATATTGCTCAGGGATGAATGGAATTTGATAAGTGAACCAGAACTCGAACCAGCTGAAGCATTTGCCTTGAAGGTCGTGGATACAATGGATGAACTAAAAGCATTACAGAATAGCGTCAGGGAGGATGAAAGAGTTTCCTGGATTAAGTCACAATGTACAAGGAGACCAGATGAGTTATGGGTTTCAAATGAAGGAAAATTTGTTTTACCAAATAGTCTCTTATCGCAGCTAGCGCGGTTCTATCATGGGCAGGCTCACCTAGGGAGAGATGCCATGATAAGATTGTTCAAAACTGATTGGTTTAACCCCAGATTCCGTCAAGTTGCAGAAGCAGTTTGCCATCGTTGTGTCATTTGTCAGCAGATGAACCCAGGAAAGGGAACGGTTGTGAACGTGAGCGACATTGGCAGGGAGGGTGGCCCGTTCAGCAGAATGCAGATGGACTTTATTGAGATGCCTGTGCATGGAGGTCTGAAGTATGTGTTGGTGATTGTGTGCATTTTTAGTCACTGGATTGAAGCATACCCCACACGTAGAAATGACAGCCTTACAGTTGCAAAACTATTGTTGAGGGAGTTGATACCACGTTTCGGATTCCCGATCTCTTTAGAATCGGATAGAGGAAGTCACTTCAATAACGAGGTGATAAAGTTACTTTGCGCAGCGCTGAACATTGAGCAAAGACTGCATTGTAGCTATCGCCCTGAAGCCTCAGGACTGGTGGAACAGATGAATGGTACACTGAAATCAAGAATGGCGAAAATATGTGCATCGACAAATTTGAAATGGCCTGACGCATTGCCTTTGGTGTTAATGTCAATGAGAAACACCCCTGACAGAAAGACTGGATTGTCCCCGCACAAAATTCTCATGGGCAGGGCCATGAGACTTCCTGCAGTTCCCGCAAACGCGCTTTTGAATATTACAGATGATATGGTGTTAGACTACTGCAAAGGTCTGGCTGACGTGGTTCGCTCTTTCTCTCACCAGGTGGAAGCAACCACCTTGTCACCGATCCAAGGTCCAGGACACACACTGAAAGCAGGTTACTGGGTCGTGATAAAGAAGCACGTGAGGAAGTCGTGTCTGGAACCCCGTTGGAAAGGCCCTTTCCAAGTGATCCTGACGACCACTACCGCTGTGAAGTGTGCGGGAGTTCCCAACTGGATTCACGCCAGTCATACAAAGAAGGTGTTGTGTCCCACAGATGAGGAAGTTGAAGCGCTGAAACTGCCAGTACCTGATAACAAAGTGCCGAGCGCTGAGACAGAGCAAAACAGAACTAGAAGCGAACAGGCAGAAATAGAAGAGAGAGAAATATTCTCTGAGGACGAAAAAACCGATTCACTTGGGGAAGACCAAGGAGAAACCTCAGACAGCGACGAAGCAGCTGAAGGTAACAAAGAGCCTGAAGCAGCTGAAGGTAACAAAGAGCCTGAAGAAAGTAACGGTGGCAAAGGGCTCGAAAGAGGTGAAGAAGCAGGAGAGCCTGATCAGAGGAGGGCTTTCCCAGAAGCAGACGGTACAGAAAAAGAAAAGGAAAACCTGATTGACTCCCCAGAAGGAGGGGACAAGGCAGAACAGAACGAAACTGTTCAAACTTCCTCAGAAGAGATCGCAGGTCCATCAAGTGGACACAGTGCAAAGAGAAGACCAAATATATCACCAGTAAAACTAAGAACTAGAGAAACGTTGAACGACAGTGAAGGGCCAAGAGTGAAAGAGAAAAGAAAGGAAGTGTCTGTCGTGGTACCAACATCAAGTGAAGAAAAAGACTTGGCCAAAGAGGAAAGTACCAGTGAGGCAGAATCGAAGAGAGATGCAAAATTGAAAAGGAAAAGGATACCAAACAGGAGATATTCCGGTCCAGAATGGGCATATGTAGTCAATGACGATTGGACCGACGAATATGTATCTCTTAGCCTCGAGAACGAAGAAGAAGAGATACCAATAGAAAAGAAAAGTTTTATGGACACTATTGATTGAAAGGGTGATAAATGACATTGCTTGCTATAATCTAACGTGATACAACCAGCTGAGACATTGCTAAACCGGATGAGACATTTGCTAACTTGATAAGACTTTGATAACCTGATTGACTCTTAATCCCGATTTGAGACAACGTTGCTAACTGATAAAAGACTGAGTTATTGCCGAATTGAGACAAATGCTGCTAACCGATAAGTGACTGGGCTCCTGAAGAAAACTGTGTGAACATTGCGCTCGTTCAGCTTTGTAACTAATTGCTAAAATCGTTTCTTTATAAGTGCTTCTAGCTCTCTGATTCTATACAGATCATGACTAAGTACGCTACAGAAAACAGTACAGTGAAAAGATTAAAACAATGCTTGCAAATCTAACAAAAGAGAGTGCAGACTTGAAGGAATTGAAAGAACCAGGAGTTTGGGAGAAGGTTGGAAAGGGAGTTGCTTCAGTGGGAAATTGGCTTGGTGGCATTTGGAATGGAATATTACTAAAAATAATACAGGGAATACTAATAGTACTAATTTGCATCTTTGGGATTTGGGGAATAAAGAGGGGAATACTAATGATCATGGCAAGAATTAAGAGAAGGAAGGAAGAGAAAATGATGGAAAGAATGGCAGAAGAATACAAGGCAAGAACAAGGGGAACTAAAAGGCAAAGGGAACTGACAGAATTTTAATGGAATAAAATTTGTGGGAATAGTTTTGTGTGATGACAAATAGTCATCAGAGGAGGGATTGATGACGCAGAAATGAAGGTTTTACATTTATTAGCGCATAAACGTAGTGCCGCAATAATCAAGTGTGACTTTAACCGAACTAATAAAGATTGTACGGGGACAAATGTGCCCTCAGAGTAGTTCGCCAACATTTATAAGCGTGCTTTATATAACGTGATGTATTAGAATTGTACTAATCTGACATAACCGTAAACGTGTGCCATGATTTGCTTGTTTGAAATGTTTTAACTTAGCATAACTTTAGTGGAGGCTTCGGCCTAGTTGCCTTGTCTCACGGTTTAGATGCTCGTGTTTTTCTAATGTGCTAATAAAACGTGTATTCTTGCTTGAAGCTGTACTTTTCCAGTGAGATCGGTTCACATGCTTATCTTTAAGGTTTCGTGCCAGCCTGGCATCTTCTTCTTTGCTCCAAGGTCAATCTGCAGGTGCAGACAATGGAAGCTCTGAAAGTGAGTTAATTGGTAAAATATGTTGCAACTTACGTTCCCGACTCCAAGGATAATGTAGGCCTAGGTAGAAGCTTGTAAATTGTTGTTTTTGATTGGACAATTTGAAGCCAACCTATGAACCCTCCAATGGAAGACCCTACTGGATTTGAACTGTTGATTATTTAAACCTGGTGCACAAGAAGAAAGCGGCCATTACCCACTGCACCCATTGAGGACATTATTGCCCATTGCAGCCATTATGGCCCATCTTGCCGACCTCGTCATTTTGCCATCTTCTACGATGCCAATTGATGTTCGACGCCATTTTGAATGAGACTTTGATGCTTTCTCTAATCGAGAGAAAGAGACTTTAAGTAATTCTCGCTCTAGAGACTTTAACTTTGATCTGCCCCTTTACATAAAGTAGTAGTTTTGTCCTTTTATCTTGCCGCTGTGAGGCAATTGCCCCATCCACCCTGCCCCCTTTGCCCCGTCCCATGCTGATCGAAACCGGTACCTGTGAGACGAAGACTTCCTTGAATGCTGATTGAATTTGGTAAATATGAAAGGAAAATGTACAATTGCATTGTGTTTCTTTTTAGGTAACCAACTGCTGATTTTTGATAAGAGCCCTAGTTAGGAGTTTTCCAAATCAATGTTGCTAAATTGTTTTTTGCATGAAGTCCCACATGCAGATGCTAATTTGAGGTTAGATGAGGATTAATTTGTTGCACGATGCAATTTGAGACCTTGTTATGCTGACTAATGTATGCAATTAGCCCATTACAGATTATAGTTTTAGTGGTTTGCGTTGCTATTATCGAATGCATTGGTATTCAAATGCTGCATAGATTGCATCCTTTTCGCCGTTATGGACAGCTATTAATGTTCATTTACATATATCATTTGGTGTTGAGACACATTTATATCTTGCTAGCTTTGTTAATATAGGGAAATAAATTCATTAACTTTGAATGAACTGGTGTGGTTATTCATGGCCGAAAGGTCATGGTTCGCCGAAATGTTTTCTGGATTAATTGTGAAGTGTTATGTTGATCAGGGCATTGCTTATGTTCGTTATTGATTATTGATTTGATTAAATTGACTAATCTCGGGTGAAGAGAGCCCCACTTGGTCAAAAGATTCATCGACCCAAGAGCGTCCAAATACAGGTAATTTATTAGGACGGAACGCTCTATCACCTAAAGTCAAACTAACTTAGCTCAAGAATCCAAATGGAAGTACAGTATAACGTTGTTACCCATAACAAAACAAGCTGTCATCATTAAAACGTGATTATTTAATGTAAATACATGTGTTATTTTTTTCACTCCACTACACTGTTATGATTTCTAGATGTACGCAGCAACATTATTTGTTATACAGCATAAATGTGAAATACACATTGTAATTATTCAGTTAAGGCACACATTGAAAATATGAATTACATGTTGTAACGTGAAAAGAGTATATACGGAGGGAGGAGTCTAAGTTGCGCTGCTCCGTTAAAATGTACTGTAACAGAGATATGAATGTCTGATTGTAGAGCTATAAATGTAAGGGGGGAATAAATAGTTGTTAAGTATTATTAGCTTTTAACCAATTTTGCTGAATTGTTAACTGAATTGTAATCATTGTAATCGTTCATTGTAGCTTTAGAGGTTACTATTCTACTACTGTTGTCACTGTGGCTGAATTTTAGATTCTCTTTTGGCAATAACAGTATGAAGAGAAGTCTAAATAATGGCAATATATATTGCATTAACAAATAACTTTTTGATACTCATGGCTTTTGTATGTGAAAACGTAGGTTTAAAAGAGCCATCTCTAAGCACAATAAACATAACAAGTCCGTATATCGTCATCTGTTTTGTGCTTTGTCACCGTGCCATATCACCATTGGCATGAGGCAAGTCTAAAAAGTTAACTTTTTACATTTCTGAAGGGGTCAGTAAACACAAGCTTAGAATACTTAGTTATTATATGCTAGATCAATTATATTTAATTTGCATTTAGTACATAATTGATTGTTTGATGCATCACTTGTGCTTAACACTAAATGATGCATCTAGTTTATTAGCTGTGCTGAACAAGACAATCTCATTAAGGTCATTCAATTCCAGACCCTTCAACTAACAGTGACTGCTTCAGATGCGACACATCCTTTGGTTACAACAGTGATGCATGAATTTGGACTACCAGAACTAGAAACCTGTTGCCAAGGAACTCAAAATACTTAGGCCCTTATTTATACTTTTTTAGCGCCGCATTTGCGTCGTTTTCCGACGCAAAAGCGACACAAACTTACAAAATGCAATTGTATTTTGTAAGTTTGCGCCGCTTTTGCGTCAAAAAGCGGCTCAAATGCAACGCTAAAAAAAGTATAAATATTTATTTCTTCCTACTCCTCTTTTATAGTTTTTGCAGTTTCACCTATCCTGTGAAATGACTGATATGCTAACAGAAGGAACGTGAGACTTTGTTGAAGTCAGAGAAATACCTCAAGCTACTTTTGAATATCTGCCAATGAAAAATCATAACCCTAAATTGACTCAAATTGTCTGTGATGTGGCCAAGGCCACTTCCAGGATGTTGTGCATGTAAATCGAGTCCACTCAAAAACAAACCTCTTTGAGAAAATTCACCCATGCTGAAATCAGAAACTTACATGTATTTAGATCCCTCATTCTAGCACAGTAGTTTTGGAATTCTGAATTAAAATTGCTTAGGGACTTCAGTATTATAAACACACATTGGCAAACCCACGGGTATGGCTTTAATATGCAAGCACATGTACACACAAGAATGCTCCAAAGTACTCATCCTGCTGCCCATGTTAACCTGTATTCTATTGTCTTTGCCAATGCTGGAAAAATTAGCAAAAAAGTATTACTTTGTATACAGCATGCAGATAACAGCTGAAAAACTAATGAGGCAGACATATTGATGATGCGTGAACTTTTCACATGCAAAATAGTTCCACATGAATTCCCATGGAAGTACTTCGATGCAAGGTGTATTGGACTGGCTCATGGCAACCAACCGGGTAATATCAATCAGGTACAAATCACTAAGGATACTCAGTAAGGAGCACCACACAGATAGCAAATGTAACTTCCTTTAATGAAATACCAGCACAAGAATATGTTGTGGCAATGATACTTATACAGTAGCAGAATACTTACATGTATATTGATAGTATAATGATATATCAGTAATAGCACAAGAAAGAAGCAATCTCTAAATCATTAACAATGCAGTAAATCAAAGCATGAGAAGAAAGCCCTCTCTGAATGCTCTCTCTCTCTCTCTCTCTTTCTCTCTCTCTCTCTCTTTCTCTCTCGCTCGCTCTCTCTCTCTCTCTCTCTCTCTCTATCTATCTCGCTCTCTCTCAGACACAGTGGAGCAGGGGTGGCTGCGATGGCCCATGGCATATCTGCATGACTCCATCTGTGAGCTCCCCCGATGCAGCTGCACCCATTTTATATACTGAAAATTAGCTTTCACCACATTATGTTCCCTTCTCGCAGGTTCTAATGTTGTTATCAGTGTTTAGGGATTGCTCTTACTGGTACCTCCCAGGACCTTCAAACTACTACCCAGTCTTTTCAGGGTCAGTACAACCTCCAAAGTATGTCTCCCACGATTCACATGTAATGGCAAAAACAAGCATCACAAGCTTAGCCCCTTACAGAGGATTTCTGTATGCATTTTCACTCATCAACACTGTCTAAGCTAGTTAGCCCTTTCACATCACAATGCCTTCAACCCACTAGGCCTATGCTGCCCTCAAGGTAGAATAAAACATCAAGGCCCTCATTCCAACCCGGGCGGTCTATGACCGCCAGGGTGGAGGTCGCCGGAAGCACCGCCAACAGGCTGGCGGTGCTTCATATGGCATTCCGACCGCGGCTGTAAAGCCGCGGTCGCCAAGCCGGGTCCGGCGGTTTCCCGCCGGATTACCCCCAGCTGGGAGAATCCTCCATGGCGGCGCTGCAAGCAGCGCCGCCACGGGGATTCCGAACCCCTTCCCGCCAGCCTGTTTCTGGCGGTTTTCACCGCCAGAAACAGGATGGCGGGAACGGGTGTTGTGGGGCCCCTGGGGGCCCCTGCACTGCCCATGCCACTGGCATGGGCAGTGCAGGGGCCCCCTAACAGGGCCCCAGCATGTTTTCAATGTCTGCATAGCAGACAGTGAAAATTGCGACGGGTGCAACTGCACCCGTCGCACCCCTGCAACACCGCCGGCTCCATTCGGAGCCGGCTTCAATGTTGCAGGGCCTTTCCCGCTGGGCCGGCGGGCGCTCCCTTGTCGGGCGCCCGCCGGCCCAGCGGGAAAGTCTGAATGGCCTCCGCGGTCTTTTGACCGCGGAGCGGCCAAGTGGCGGTTCCCGCTTGGCGGGCGGCGAATGTAGGAATGACCCCCCAAATGTTCAATAGCATGAAGTAACAGGGTAATACTTTTAGTGAAGCCAAACCCAATCTATGTATGTTTTGAAGTATTGATAGCAATATACCTTTTACACAACTGTGCTGTCAAGCCAGACCTAAAATGCATACTATGCAGGACTGCTTTCCTATGAGAAAAGGCTCATAAACATTTAGGGGGTCATTCTGAGCCTGGCAGTCCATGAGCGCCATGGCGGAGGGCGGCGGAAGCACCGCCAACAGGCTGGCGGTGCTTCCTGGGCTATTCTGACCGCGGAGGTAAAGCCGCGGTCAGAAAAGGGGAACCGGCGTTTTCCCGCCGGTTTTCCCCTGGCCCAGGGAATCTGCCATGGCGGCGCTGCTTGCAGCACCGCCATGGGGATTCCGACACCCTTCCCGCCAGCCTGTTTCTGGCGGTGTCCACCGCCAGAACCAGGATGGCTGGAAAGGGTGCCGTGGGGCCCCTGGGGGCCCCTGCACTGCCCATGCCAAAGGCATGGGCAGTGCAGGGGCCCCTTAACAGGGCCCCACAAATATTTTCACTGTCTGCTTTGCAGACAGTGAAAATCGCGACGGGTGCCACTGCACCCGTCGCACCCCTGCAACTCCGCCGGCTCCATTCCGAGCCGGCTTCCTCGTTGCAGGGGCTTTCCCGCTGGGCCGGCGGGCGGCCTTTTGGCGGTCGCCCGGGGGCCCAGCGGGAAAGTTGGAATGACCGCCGCGGTCTTTTGACCGCGGTGCGGTCATTCGGCGGTAACCGCATGGCGGCGGCGACCGCCGCGGTCAGAATGACCTCCTTAGGGGGTCATTACAACTTTGGAGGGGGTGTTAATCCGTCCCAAAAGTGACGGTAAAGTGACGGATATACCACCAGCCGTATTACGAGTTCCATAGGAAATAATGGACTCGTAATACGGCTGGTGGTATATCCGTCACTTTTCCGTCACTTTTGGGACGGATTAACACCTCCTCCAAAGTTGTAATAACCCCCTTAGTGTGTGAACTCAGGAATCAAAGAGATAATAGTAGAGCACTGGGGATAATATAATCTAGTGTTAAGCATGACAGTGGGTCAAAGGAAGTTGACTATGCCCTTAAAATTACAAATGCGATTTGAATAAATCATAAGAGCTAAGACTGTACTATAACACTCCAAATTTAAGAAAAGTGGTGCTGCATCATATGCAGCGCCACTTTTCCTGTCCTCTTTAGTACCCACTAACGCTACCATATGTGCGCCGTATTTAACTTACGGTGCACCGTGATGGTAGTTAGGAAACTATTATCAAAATATTTGATGCTAGTTTGGCACTTTGTAGGATTAGCATAAAAAATGTTGATGCTAATCCTGCAAAGCACCCAGAGGCCCATTAAAAGCAATGGGAGCCTCATTTTAACACCTGCTCTGTGCAGGCATTAAAAATGCAGGTAAAAAATCTTTTAGATTTCTTTGTGCCATTTTGTCAGCCCCCTATACTGGGGAATGCCCCCCTACCATTGCATACCTTATGTCTAGTGCAGGCATAATGTGGCTCAAGGGGTTACAAAGTGTCACAATGCATGCATTGAGCCACTTCGTAAATATGGCATGTAGAAAAAGCCACTTTAGCACCACATTAGCATCAATAAAATGATGCTAAGGTTGTACCAGGGGCTCTTAAATATGCCCCTCTGTGTCTAAATACTTTAAGACATTCCCCTGCTCTGTGTGAGACTGAGAAGGGGCATAGGCTGGTGGAGCTTTATTTGGAATATAGTATAGTTCGGTACGTATTTCAATTTAAAATAATGGCACTTTGCCTGGGATAAATAATATTTGATATGTGGGTGATCTGTACACTGGCTGACTGACAAGTGTCCATTTTCTCAAGGACAGTGGACAAATAGTGTAATGTTTATCTCCAGCATTCCATGCCACAACATTGAAATGGGCTGGAGCAGGAGCTGGAGAGAAAGGAGACCTTAAAAGAAGCCAAAAGATATTTAGATTCTTATCTAGAGCTGATTCTTTGTTATAGAGAGTTGTCTGTTTGCTTTGGGTCAGACATGGAGCATAAGTTTGAGTGTGTGTTTAAATTAGAGATGTCATAGAAATTGTAGTGTATTTTGGCTTACAAAGAAACCTGAGTGGGAGGGTATTTAAAACTCTATTCTCAATGGAAATAGACTAGTCATTATTTTAGTTCATCTAATGTCAAGGTTTTTTTTCGTGATGCTTAATCCCTAAGAGTTAAAGCTGTGCCCTAGTTGAATGAAAAAAAGGAGATGCAGTCTGTGTCTCATCATATGTTGCCACAAGATCATCTAGAAGCATGGTAAATCCAACAGACTATTCATTTTTACTGTGAACCTGGGGTTTGGGAAAGTTGTGATTTAAGTAGTAGGAAGGGGCTCATTGAAATTAGTTTGGTGAACTGGGTGCCAGGTTAAGCTTGAGTCTGCACTACCTGAGTGTGTAAGAAGTAGTGCAGGGGTTTCAACCTGAATTTTCAAATTATTAGCTTTAAGTGATTTAAACACTGAGTCAAACTTTTTCAGACCAAAGTCTTTCATCTGTATTGAGACATTCCTGCCGTTGTACACTGATATGGTGCTACTGGGGGTGCTCTGTCAGTAAAGCTGAACATTTAAATCCAAGAGGAACACTTTTTTGACACAACATGGATGATTTTGAGGAAGTAGTTAGTCATAAAAAGTCAGAGTTGGGGTCTGTATTCTGGGATCGAGGCCTTGGGCAATGACAATGGCTAGCAAATAAAAGATCAGGATTGAATTACTGCCAACTCCCCAATACTTTTGGTAAATTCTTTTCACCTAATTCACCTAAGCACAAAAGCATGGACAAATATAGACTACCATTAATTGATAGGAGGCATCTTGCTTATTATTTACATTTCTGGGTAGCAGGTCAATAAACATAGAGGTCATCATTGTAACTGAAAATCTAGAATCGCTAAGGTTTATCCAACAACTATAACACAAACTAAGGACTGATCACATGGTGAACAATCTGAATGTAGCATTTATTGAATGTAACAATGTAGCTACGTAGTTCCCTATGGAAGCAGTTAGTCTTTCCACAGAGAAAATAGCTTTTGGGGCTATTTCCAGGTTTTCTTTGCAGTTTACAAATGCCACAGGCAAGTTAACTGTGTGCAGCTACCATGCCACGCAGGGCGGTAGTCTTTCACATGCAGCCCACACACATATGCACTCACATATGCACACATTTTCAAGTGTAAAGCCTGCTCTTTACCCTAGCCCCAATACAGTGGCCTCCTCTTAAACGGTAGACACTGGAGGGAGACATTATTAGTCCCACTACCAAGAAATGGTGTGCATGAGATTCAAAAGGTAAAGCTCACTCACAATAAATGTCCAACAAGTAGACAATCAAAAGCAAAAAAACATTGGTGGACTTAATGGGCAGAACTCATTTGCAACATCTTGCTTTAGAAGCATTTTTTTATTTGTTGGCTGAACCTGAGTAAAGCAACCATTCTGCATGGCAAGTGAGACAAAATGTGACAATGACACCCAGAAGAATAGAAATGTCCTTTTGCTTGACATAGTGGTGATTCCCCAGGGGAGCAGAAAGACTGGTGCACCTTTAAGGGTAGGCCCATCTCATTATCTGCTTAAAAAAATACCAAGGTACCCAGTGGGATTTCTACTCATCCAAGGGCTAGATTGGAGACAAATTGCCTCTCTAGACTGGGGGGATGGAGAGCAGAAGGACTGTGTTGCCCTTTTTAGGATAGGACTAAAGCCCAATGTGTGTGAGATATCCTACCACTTTTCTGCTCCACTGTAAAATCCCTAGTGGGCGTTCTATCCCCCCTGGGGGCAGAATATGGATGAACCCTCAATCAGACAAATATCCTATCTGCCCCATTCAGGGTGTGGGGGGGAGAAAGACTCTATTGCACTTTCAGGAATTAGGGGTATGGCCCAATGCCATGGTGAGCTGCCATCATTGTTTTCACAATTTCAAGATCCCTGATATCTAGTGGGCTTTCTACCCTCGAGGGTGCATAATGGAAGAAAACCCCCAAACCTGCCTCCCAGAAGGGTAGGAAAACGTATTTGGCCTCTGTGGGTTGGAGGCATGGCACGGCTCTAGCCCTTCCAAATACTTTTTATGAGAAACCCCTGGAAATGAATGCCTTTAAAATGTGAATCTTACAATGCATGCCTTTGCACACATCTACACATATTAACATTGAATTTACCCTTATCACGCAAATATTTACCACACATAACTTTATCATTAGTGCCTGTAGCTCAAATGTTTTTTATTAAATTCTTTTTTTAACATTTAAAAGTTCCACCTGTAGAAAAAGTACTAAATGTATGTATTATGCGCACAAACTTTAAACTTAACATATAAATGTCATTAAAAAAGGTCAAACAATCAGCAAATGTAACTGTCACAAAAAATATGTCTATATATGTTTAGTCATGTATTTTTCATTTTAAAAAAGACGATTAAAATGTGTATTTTGTTGTAAATTACAGTTAACTACATGGAATAATATAAAAGCCATTGTCCACCATTGTGTAATTAGTGGTAACACTGAATTGTGAGGTGACCACAAGACCTAGTGAAGAAGTAGCAGTAACAATGCGTGCAGAAGCGCAGAAGACAGTGAGGTCTACCTTAAAAAGTAAGTATATCAGTAAGAAAATCAACAAAACCAACAGCACAATATTTATGTAGTTATATATACATATATATTTCCTAAGGATGTTCCTCCAACACTCCGCAGAAATACAGGAGGCAACCAAACAGTAATGAAGTTACTGAAGAGACACATAAATAGACAACAGGCGTGTTTTAACAAAAAAAGTATTCTACCCGGCTTGCAAAATCCAGAATTACAGTGATACTTAAAACCACCCTCATTGCAAAACTACTCGAAAACAACTAGACTGTCAATCAAACATGCCCCAACATGGAACAGAATTTCTACCATTACATGCATTGAATCATAATGGGTAATTTACATACATAAAACGGTTTCACTGTTCTTATGCCAACATCATAAAGGCATTATAACTTACCAAGTATTTCTTGCTTGAATTCTTGATAACACAATTGGTAACATTCATGAAGCAAAATTCATTTAAAAAAGTTCATAATTAATTAATGGATCCATGGCATAACCTTCTTTTTTGCTTTTCCTTTCCTTTCCTTTCCTTTCCTTTCCTTTCCTTTTCTCAATTTTATGAATTCATTTGCATAGGTCATATGTTAACAACAGGAATTCACTGTACACTTCAGTATTCCTATTCCTGCATGGTCAACATACATGTAATGATCATCTAGTTATATTATCGGATTCAATTATATATTATCTAATTAGTGCCTAACGTCTTCTCATCAGTCCTTGGTGCACAAAAAATAATGCCCAAGACACAGTCTATTCCTATCTAATTCAAGATGGAGTCCAAGAAGCAGCTGTTCAAACATAATGTACCATTTTACATAACTAGCATCGCCATAGGGGCTGGTTGACCGCACAGACTGATAACAACATTATTTTTGATTCGGTCAATTCATTCTCATAGTTCATTAAGTTATATTAAATATTTTGAGTGCTATAAATCCTGATTTCATCTTTTCTGTTTCTACCATGTTATCTCGTAACAACAAATCCACATCACTGGGATCTCCCTGATGGATCTTCCTACTGTACATTGGTTAACAACATCATTTTTATTGGACCAATGCATTCTTACAATTTTTTACATTGCATAAGATCAATCAATTACTGTAAGCTTTGATTTCATCATTCTTATAGCAATTGTATTATCTCATTTAGTGCTAATGTAAAACAAGATTAAATCAATCAAATGGTGCGGGTACTGAATCTGTCATCCTTATTGTAGCCCTATTACATCATACTATGCATATCCGCATCCCTGTGATCTCCACGTGTATTTTGCTAACTGCTCACAGGGGAACAACATAATTTCTAATGCACCAATTCATCCTTCCAATTCGTTGAATCACTAAAACCAATCAATTAATTGATTTGATCTCTGGCCCTTTCATCCTAGCACAGCTATATTATCTTATTTAGTCAAGATGTGAAGCAACATACTGCATACAAGAACAGCACCATCAAGGTTACAATGTCTTTCTATAAATTATTATCCATCAGACAAGTCAGGGCTCCGTTATTATTTCTCTCTATAATGTACATGCATATCCAGCTTCACGTTCTGGTTCAACTCCTGCGGATAATCTGCATACCCGGCAAATAAACAGAAATATCTTTAAAATCTAAGAAGTACTTCGGTAATACTTCCGAATTTCTGCATGACTTTCTGTAGACAACTTGCAGCACCGCCTCACAGGAAGAGAACAGGAATCTGTTAAGAAATGGCACGTTCCTGCTCTCTTCCTGAGCTGGTGCACACAGTGCAGCCTAGCACCAATGCAGTCAACCTTTGCACATGAAGCAAGGGTGTCTGCATTGCAGACAAGATTGTTTTTGTACAGGAAGGGACATCTGATAGTACAAAAACAATCCTTAGATGTGTTTTCTTCTTTCAATTTGTACTGCAGAATGCAGTACAGAAAAAAAGAGGAAAAATGAGGAGAAATACAGTAATTTCTCCATGCCCCTCACCCCCTGGGATGTTGCACCTTTTTGACACATTTCCAGGTTTACTACTGATATTAAATCTGGGAAAGTGCCAAAAACTATGGGCGGAGGTGTGGGAACACCCAAGCTCCACCCATGGAATGCCTTCCCAGGGCAGAGTAATGTACCACAGTGAATTAGTCTGTCTTGCTTTACTCCAGACTGACTATACAACAGAGAGCTACTCAAGGTGGCTCTGTGTGGCATAGTAAATCTCAGGCTTGTGTTGCCTTTGTGTCAACTTGTGTGACAAAATGGTAATGCAATTGCTAGAGCAAATATATTAATTAGAAATGATTAATGAATGTTTATGTATTTTGTATAATGAAAAATGTACAAATTGATTAAGGTAGAAAAATAATGTGCACGTTTGAAAATGTGCCCTCGAAGAGGGGCTAACACAATTCACCAATTATATTAAAAGTGACTGAAACATGTGGAATATTGAAAATGTATAATAACAATGTAGGAATATGTCATATGGAGAAATATAACATATGTTTTGCATTATATTGTAGAGCTTAACTTAGCCAAAGTTGTGGCCTAGTTTTGCCAGGCCTCATGCAGAAGCCGAATATTAACGCTCAATGTAGAAATGCTGATGTGCTGAACTGACCATTAAATGCTCGTTGTTTAACAAAATCTGCTTAGCTAGAATCCTATGCATGAACCGACGGACAGGAGATGAGGGAATCAAAATTTGTATCAAGGACTGTGTAAAGCATTCAGAGTGTACTTTCCCAGGACTTGAACAATAGAGTCATTGACTGGAGAAGAAGATGCAACATTTTCGATACCTGATGAGCCGGATGATGAGAACATTGTAAAGCAAACCAATCAACTAGATGGGAACTGTGTAATACCAGAACTCATAGATATGAATTTCAAAGGGTCAGTGGGTAAGAAAATCGTGTGATTAATTGACCAATTAGGAATTGGGGGATAGTCTGGGTGACTTTGATATAATGACGTGACAGAAGGGGAGAGCTCAGATGTTAGGTGCAGATGTCCGAAGAGAGACCTAGTTCCGAAATTGATGCGATATTGGGAAGAAGAGATTCGAGATTCTGTTATTGGGCTCATACTCTCTAAGAGGAGAGCCTGATGCAATGCTGATCGATTGATGACCTGAAGACGAAGACTGACTTTGTTGCTGATCCATTCAGTGGATAGGTAGCTATGACAATGTGACTGAATTATCTTTTGTGCCTTTTCTATTTTATTGATGGACATTGGTTACACCATACCTAGGATACTCTATGCAAATCAAAAGGTTAATCGACCTATACGCGTCCCCTTATAAGTTTACTTATTAAGGACCAGGCGTGCTAGCACAATCATTTTGTAAATCTGGCTTCAAGAATCACACATGCCTTCCACAAGCAGAAGATGTTTAGCACCAGCAACTGACATATTTCATGAGAGTATTCAGGTCATCTGGTTACCATCATAGCTACTACTGATGAACAAAGAATCTCTGGAATCATGAGGGCAAGTTGTCAACACCAGTCCTAAAGTTTTATTCCACAAACAACAACATCCTGTCAGCTCCTTTAAAAGTGCATCATTACTACCACCTGTAGAGTATCTTACAATTGGACTTGGGTTTGAAAGCACCCATAACACTCTGAAGCAAAAGCCTCCCGTGACAATCTTCTTATCTGCCTGTATCATGGTCCAATCTTTGGCACGCCTTTACCATAACTCAGCTACCTCTGAGTGTTGCACAAGTTACTAGGCAGTGGCTCTTTGGCAGCTATGCATTGGCCCATGTGCAGCACCCATGCAACCCGAACACAGCCCACATGCAGTCCCATTGGTGTCTTGTCCTAAGCGTCGCCCCACGAGAGAGGGACTTGCCACAGCTTCCTGGAGGATACAGAGAACTTGGGAGTTGGAAGAAGGCCTTAGAAGCTTGTTGAGATTTATGTCAGAAACTGCAAGATTGTCTTCCGAGAGTTAGGCAACCAAACACCTGCAAGCTTCACAATGGACTCCCGCAAAGCTCCTGGTGCACTCTTTGAACTTCGAATGCTAGCTCTGAACTAGTCTGAGGCTCAGCAATACAGGACAGCTCAGTACTCTACGGACCTAATACTGGTGTGATGCCGTCAAGAGATCCTGGATTTCTCCACATAGTTTTTTTGTGCCCTGAATAACATCAGGGTAGACTATAACTCATGCAATGATGACCTTTCACAGCTGGTGTGATAAAGTAGCCTCTTTCTAGCCTGGTTACCCCCACTTTTGGCCTGTTTGTGAGTATATGTCAGGGTGTTTTCACTGTCTCACTGGGATCCTGCTAGCCAGGGCCCAGTGATCATAGTGAAAACCCTATGTTGTCAGTATGTTTGTTATGTGTCACTGGGACCCTGCTAGCCAGGACCCCAGTGCTCATAAGTGTGTGGCATATATGTATCTGTTCCCTGTGTGATGCCTAACTGTCTCACTGAGGCTCTGCTAACCAGAACCTCAGTGGTTATGCTCTCTCTGCTTTCCAAATTTGTCACTAACAGGCTAGTGACTAAATTTACCAATTCACATTGGCATACTGGTACACCCATATAATTCCCTAGTATATGGTGGTGAGGTACCCAGGGTATTGGGGTTCCAGGAGATCCCTATGGGCTGCAGCATTTATTTTGCCACCCATAGGGAGCTCTGACAATTCTTACACAGGCCTGCCAGTGCAGCCTGAGTGAAATAACGTCCACGTTATTTCACAGCCATTTACCACTGTACTTAAGTAACTTATAAGTCACCTATATGTCTAACCTTCACCTGGTGAAGGTTGGGTGCAAAGTTACTTAGTGTGTGGGCACCCTGGCACTAGCCAAGGTGCCCCCACATCGTTCAGGGCAAATTCCCCTGACTTTGTGAGTGCGGGGACACCATTACACGTGTGCACTGTACATAGGTCACTACCTATGTACAGCTTCACAATGGTAACTCCGAACATGGCCATGTAACATGTCTAAGATCATGGAATTGTCCCCCCAATGCCATTCTGGCATTGGGGGGACAATTCCATGATCCCCCAGGTCTCTAGGACAGAACCCGGGTGCTGCCAAACTGCCTTTCCGGGGTCTCCACTGCAGCTGCTGCTGCTGCTGCCAACCCCTCAGACAGGTTTCTGCCCCCTGGGGTCCAGGCAGCCCTGGCCCAGGAAGGCAGAACAAAGGACTTCCTCTGAGAGAGGGTGTAACACCCTCTCCCTTTGGAAATAGGTGTGATGGGCTGGGGAGGAGTAGCCTCCCCCAGCCTCTGGAAATGCTTTGATGGGCACAGATGGTGCCCATCTCTGCATAAGCCAGTCTACACCGGGTCAGGGATCCCCCAGCCCTGCTCTGGCGCAAAACTGGACAAAGGAAAGGGGAGTGACCACTCCCCTGACCTGCACCTCCCAGGGGAGGTGCCCAGAGCTCCTCCAGTGTGTCCCAGACCTCTGCCATCTTGGAAACAGAGGTGTCTGTAGCACACTGGACTGCTCTGAGTGGCCAGTGTCAGCAGGTGACGTCAGAGACTCCTTCTGATAGGCTCTTACCTCTCTTGGTAGCCAATACTCCTTCCTAGGTAGCCAAACCTCCTTTTCTGGCTATTTAGGGTCTCTGCTTTGGGGATCTCACCAGATAACGAATGCAAGAGCTCACCAGAGTTCCTCTGCATCTCCCTCTTCACCTTCTGCCAAAGGATCGACCGCTGACTGCTCAGGACGCCTGCAAAACCACAACAAAGTAGCAAGATGACTACTAGCAACCTTGTATCGCTTCATCCTGATGGCTTTTTCAACTGTTTCCAGGTGGTGCATGCTCTGGGGGTAGCCTGCCTCCTCTCTGCACCAGGAGCTCTGAAGAAATCTCCCGTGGGTCGACGGAATCTTCCCCCTGCAACAGCAGGCAACAAAAGCCTGCATCACCGGTCCTCTGGGTCCCCTCTCAGCACGACGAGCGTGGTCCCTGGAACTCAGCAACTCTGCCAAGTGACTCCCACAGTCCAGTGACTCTTCAGTCCAAGTTTGGTGGAGGTAAGTCCTTGCCTCCCCACGCTAGACTGCATTGCTGGGTACCGCGTGATTTGCAGATGCTCCGGCTCCTGTGCACTCTTCCAGGATTTCCTTGGTGCACAGCCAAGCCTGGGTCCCCGACACTCTAACCTGCGATGCACAACCTTCGGAGTTGTCCTCCGGCGTCCCTACGTTGATGGACACCCCCTCTGTCTCCTCTTCCAAGTGGTGATATCCTGGTCCCTCCTGGGCCACAGCAGCACCCAAAAACCCTAACCGCGACCCTTGCAGCTAGCAAGGCTTGTTTGTGGTCTTTCCGCGTGGGAACACCTCTGCAAGCTTCAACGCAACGTGGGACATCCATCCTCCAAAGGGGAAGTTCCTAGTCCTCTTCTTTCTTGCAGAACTCCAAGCTTCTTCCAGCAGGTGGCAGCTTCCTTGCACCCTCAGCTGGCATTTCCTGGGCTCCTGCCCACTCTCGACACTGTCGCGACTATTGGACTTGGTCCCCTTGTCTTACAGGTACTCAGGTCCGGAAATCCACTGTTGTTGCATTGCTGGTGTTTGTTCTTCCTGCAGAATTCCCCTATCACGACTTCTGTGCTCTCTGGGGGTGGTAGGTGCAATTTACACCTACCTTTCAGGGTCTTGGGGTGGGCTATTTTTCTAACCCTCACTGTTTTCTTACAATCCCAGTGACCCTCTACAATCTCACATAGGTTTGGGGTCCATTCGTGGTTCGCATTCCACTTTTCGAGTATATGGTGTGTGTTGCCCCTATACCTATGTGCTCCTATTGCAATCTACTGTAACTTTACATTGCTTGCATTACTTCCTTTTGCTATTATCTGCACAAATTTGGTTTGTGTACATATATCTTGTGTATATAACTTATCCTCATACTGAGGGTACTCACTGAGATACTTTTGGCATATTGTCATAAAAATAAAGTACCTTTATTTTTAGTACTTCTGTGTATTGTGTTTTTTTATGATATTGTGCATATGACCCCAGTGGTATAGTAGGAGCTTTGCATGTCTCCTAGTTCAGCCTAAGCTGCTTTGCCATAGCTACCTTCTATCAGCCTAAGCTGCTAGAAACACCTCTTCTACACTAATAAGGGATAACTGGACCTGGCACAAGGTGTAAGTACCTCTGGTACCCACTACAAGCCAGGCCAGCCTCCTACAGCTGGTGAAGCATCCCCTGCTTTCTGGCTGATTGACATGGAAAGATTCACAGCAGTGTTCGTCTTTGAGTGTTCGTTTGTTTTATTTTTCACTCTTGGGCTCATCAGGCTTTCTTTTGGTTTCTGAGAAAAATGTTGCGTCCTGTGGACACATAGGGGGTCATTCCGACCCTGGTGGTCATAGACCGCCAGGGCCGGGGACCGCGGATGCACCGCCAACAGGCTGGCGGTGCATCCAGGCCAATTCTGACCGCGGCGGTAAAGCTGCGGTCAGAAAAGGGAAACCGGCGGTTTCCCGCCGGTTTTCCCCTGGCCTGAAGAATCCTCCATGGCGGCGCTGCAGGCAGCGCCGCCATGGGGATTCCGACCCCCTTCCCGCCAGCCTGGTTCTGGCGGTTTTGACTGCCAGAACCTGGCTGGCGGGAACGGGTGTCGTGGGGCCCCTGCAGTGCCCATGCAATGGCATGGGCACTGCAGGGGCCCCCTAACAGGGCCCCACAAAGATTTTCAGTGTCTGCATAGCAGACACTGAAAATCGCGACGGGTGCAACTGCACCCGTCGCACCCTTTCCACTCTGCCGGCTCCATTCGGAGCCGGCATCCTCGTGGAAGGGGGTTTCCCGCTGGGCGGGCGGGCGGCCTTCTGGCGGTCGCCCGCCAGCCCAGCGGGAAACTCAGAATGACCGCCGCGGTCTTTTGACCGCGGTACGGTCTTCTGGCGGTTCCTGCTTGGCGGGCGGCTCCCCCCGCCTGCCAAGATTAGAATGACCGCCATAATACTGAAACCCCTTCCCCAAAGACAGCCTTCAGACTAATCTACAGAGGTGTCGCCTTTCAGGTGACCATGTTAATAAAACAGAAATAGTGCTCAACAGCCACACCCTAGTAATACCCAGTGTGGCAGTGTCTGTGATGTGTCTGTGCCGCCATGAGGGCCTAAAGGCCTCATTTACAAGGGTATTACACCACCAGAATGTCACTTTTTCCGATGTTCCAGTGGCGCAATACCATGCTCCATATTTACAAAGTGGCGTTAAGTCACTTTTTGTGGCTTAACGCTGCCTTGTAAATATGGCCCCTTTAAAAGCATCACTTTGCGTGAAAGAGGCGTGCAATGGGTGTTTCTGTGGGCTTTCAACTGCAAGACCTATCACATTTTAATGCTGCCCCAGATTTATGAGAAATTGCAAACCTGAGGCAGTGCCAAAAACTTACGCCACCCCAGAAGTGGCATTAGAGTGGCGCAATGAGCAGAAATACTTCTATTTCTCATTATTCTTGCTTTTTCTATGTGTGCTGCATTCTGCAGAACACACAAAAAGAGCAAAATGCCATTAATGATTGTTTATGTGCAGGAAGGTGTCATGAACAATCATTAAATTATGATGATTTGTTACTTCTATGTGTGCTGCATTATGCAGCACACATAGCCATAGAAGTAACAAATCACCATTATCAATTGCTTATGCCCAGGAAGGGACACCTTCCTGCATATAAATCATTCCCTTCAACACAGGCACCCTTGCACTATGGTGCAAGGGTGCCTGTGTTGGCCCTAGGCAGCTAAAACTATAGTACTAGTGCTATGGAAAACACAGGGGTGCACCATATTGTAGTAAATACAGCACATTTCTGAGTTTCTGAAATGAAACAGAGCAGTGGTGCAAAATCTTCTGCCGCGCTGCGCTACTTGTTTGTAAATGAGGCCCAAAGTCCGCAGAATAACAGATAACAATCTTTGAAGGGGTGCAACAATGTTTGACAGTTGGCAATACACAGGAAAATTCAATTGTATATGTTAAAAAAGGAATAAATGCTAAGGGTGCACATATGGCTATGGTGGTTATTCAAAGCAGAATTATAACTACAATTATAGTAGCTGGTGATAAGTTTACAATGTGAAACTATCCCATATTTTTTCTACAATATTTAATGTTGTGTGCAGCTTTACAATTGGTTAATCTTTTCTCAAGTCCTCGGTGGACCGCTCATATATGTCTAGTCTTTGAAGTTTCTTTTTCTCAGCTGTTTCTTGTAAAAAGCAAGATTTTGAAACTGCACGGGTTCATTATTTATCTATCAGGTAAAACTGATTACTTCTTTTGGCAATGCATATACTTAGCTGGAAAATATTAAGAAGAAAATTGTATGCACTTGAGTCTGTGGCATGGTTAGTAACAATTCCATGACTCGAATCAAAACACATTGATAATCTTATTGTCATGTAAACAACGTTGTTTTTATTTACGCCCTTTTGTTACACAAATGGCTTCTTGGACGGGTTCTACAGTATACTTTTGATGTACCTTCGTGACAGAAAATTAGAGTTAGTGAACCTGTCTTAAAAAATATTTGTAAACATGGACGTCATTTGGAGGTCGCTAGGGGTCCCAGGTGCGACTCCTGTCATGCCCTTTGCGACCCTTGGCCTAGGAGGTCGCAAAATCAGTGCCACGAACACAGGAGTAGCTACTCTTAACGGACTTTGACCTTGGATCTAGTTTCCTTGTTGTCTGACAATGTTTTATTTCACTATTAGTGAAAAATGTATATTATTCACTGTTAGACCCTGACCAGCAGCTGAGATAAGTAAAAAAAAGGCTTCGTTTTGCATGTGGTGTGCGTGCTTGCTGGTGAGTGTATATTTATGTGGGAGGGAGAGTATGTATGTGTCTATTATGTGTATGTGTAAGCATGTGTGTGTAAGTGAAAACAAAGGTCAAATGGTGTGTTATATCACTTCCGCTACCCCTGGCATTTTGGTGAATTGACGTTCACATTTGTAGTTACACTTGCATCTAAATCCTTTTAATCACAAGCAATAGTTCCAGTATTGTACCAAGTGAAAAAAGAAAATGATATGGAAGGAAGGTTTGAAGTTATCTCAGTCACCAAAATGTTCTCAACCACCAGCATATTCAGTGAGCTGAATTCCTTTATAAGATATCGTTTGTTACTGGCAACTACTGACAACGATATTGGTCAGGCTTCAACAGGAACATTTCAGCCTGAGCAACTAGAACCCAGTCCCTTAAAGCAGGAACACAAGCAACCCAGACTGGTTTTAGCTTTTTTGGGGCCTCATGAGTGATGTGCTGCAGACTTCTAGATTCAGACCTGAGAGAACCCCTCCCACTTGAATTAGTGTCAGTCACTGTCAAACAGCAAGTTTTGAAATGTAACATAGAGGGCTTAGGGATCTAGAGTGCATATGTGGCCCTGGAACCAAATTATGCCAAGCGTTGTTATAGAAAACAAGTATACTGTTCTTCAGTTTATTGACACTCAAATCCAGAAGGGTTAATGGTGTTCTGACAAAATATCACAAAACATCTATTGTGGTTCACAATATTGTGTCAAACATATCATGGGACAGAATATAGAAGGCATGGATGTTGGTGTTTCACTTATTTATTATCATTTGTAAAATAGTTGTAGATAATATTTTATTTAACGTAGTTGTATAAGCTATCATTTTATAATTAGGTAAATATTATTTTCTTATTATGTAATTAGTATGATATTAGTATGTGTGTTTAATTTGTTTTAGTATAGTTGGTAAGTTTTTATATGCAATGTATTTTTAAAGTTTTAATTACAAATTGTTAATTTAGAAATGGGTTGTTGGGTTAGTAAGGGGTTAGAGTGGAAATTAAATTTTTTTAATATAAATAATTTTTTTCATGTATAATTTGCTTTCTGTACTATATGTTTTAATTGATAATTATGGATGTTTATTGTTGATTAGTTGTTTAGTTTATATAATTATTTAATTCTGTTAACTAAATTTATATTTATGAATTGTTTTAATTTCAATTGTTTTATTTAATAATTAATGTAATATTAAGCATTTTAAATTGCTACTTTTTATTTAATTTTTAATGTTCTTGGTGCTTGTTTTTTAGGGTAGCGGGGAGGTCAAGTGTGTGTAGTCAAAGCCATATCTTGCCTCTCCACAGTGCTGGCTGCACTGATGGCAAGATGTCATTTTCAGGCCTTCCTCCAAAGTGCAACTAATCTGCACATCTCTGCAACTGCCTGAGTCAAAATGAGTTGGCATGCTTCACACATGCCATGTCAAATCACTCAATAATCACCCAATATCATGGTTACTTGCCATAATTGGATTAACAACAACTCATCTTTGTACAAGGTATCTTCTTACTGTAACTCTAAATCATTGGAGGTAGATGTCACAATACAACCATTAACAATGTATGTTTACATCAGCAGGTGGATCTGGCGTTGGGACACAGAGGCCATGGAATAGACTGCCACTACCCCCCTGGATGAAGCCCTCAGTAACAATGACACTCCTGGACATCTGGACATGGAGGACGGTTCTGACCCATCGGGGTAACCTGGTCAGACAGAAACAGCGAATCTCACTATGCTCACAACGTTACCTCCCAGCCCTGTTGCTTCACTGTCCCAGGCAACCATTCGCCCCCCAACTCCTGTACCTAGCACAGTGTCTTCCAACTTGTGCCCTCCAGTCCTAGATCCTGGATCCTGAATTATAGCATAACACTTTGGACAATGATGGTTCAGGAACAAGTTAGAGAGGGCACCCTGTGGCAAGGGCACAGGCCTGTGGGGGAAGATGCATGGGAGGGATGCTATGGGCCAGCGGGGTGAAGCCACTTGGGCTGCTCTTGGCCAGGACACCATCAGCCAAGTCTTGGAAGTCTATCAGGAGTCCAAGGTGTGATGGGCCAGGTGTTGTCTGAACTCAGGGAAATCAAGCAACTACAGAGGGACATGCATAGGGACATGAAAGAACAAATGGAGGCCCATACTATTAACATGGTCTCCATAACAGGAGTGTTGAGAGACATACACACCACCCTGAACAGGGCTTTTCAACACCAGTCTACCCCTCCCTTTGGCTCATCAACAGCAGGCCCATCAACATTGGTGCCAGCCACTGTGGAAGGGAGGCCCTGATACCCCTGCTTCTGTAGCAGCATATCTCCCATGCAAGCATGAAAGTCCAGTGAAGAATCCAGAAGGTGCGTATGGCAAGACACCCACCACTGCCAGTAATAACCTTCCTCCTTAAGAACCTCCTTTGCTCCTTTGTGTGTTACTCATTCACTCTGGACTGATCGTGAACCACCTACCGTCTCCAATGGGAGGAGTAGTCTGGACTTTGGATTCCCAATGGTGTGGCATCTACTCCAATGATTTCATTCACCATGACTGACCCCTTCACATTTGAATTTTTGTTGAGTCATGTCATGTATATTTTCTGTTAATCATAGCTGAACAATAAAATCACCCTTCACTGACACTTTGTCTGCTGATTTTGATTTCATATTTAGCCATGTAGATATATCAGACCATGTGAATCATATGCTGATGATCCAAGGTACTTGTTCAAGATGGGATATTTTGCATATGCACAGTGTCCAGCTCAGGATTAAATCTCTCCCACATGTGTCTGCTCAAACTAATGTGTCCGAACTATTGGAAACCAAGAATGACTGACATGAACTGAGTAAAGAACATATTGACAGGTACAGACCCTCAGACCACAGAAGGGAGGGATTTGTCAGACATTGTCCTGTAGAATAGGCTAAAACTGATGTGGTTGATGTCAGCTGCGTGAGCCTTATCACATACTACACCAAAGTAATTCAACATCACATAATCCAAGATACAGACAGATGGCAGTACAACAGTCCCTGATCACAGGGCCATCAGAATCCAACACCATGCACCCGGTGTTATGACACAAAATTTTGTCAGTGTTGTGGCACAGGCACTGTGGCCTACAATGATGAAACACATCTACAGCTACATTCAGGTCATACACAAAGAGTTCAGCCAATGTGAAAGAAAAATGACGTGGTTGTAAGCTAGGGCTACATATTCTATGACCACATGATGAAACACATTATGCCCCAGGCCCATCATAGCACACAAAGCTAGTGCAATGAGCACTTCTGAACCTCCATCCAAACACTGTGCAAGCTGACTTGACACATATCTCATACACTCAAACTCTGCGACCTACATTGCCTGGAACAATCCATGTCCACTTTGTATGTCAGAACAGCATCACACATCTGCCAATGTTAGAACTCTGATTCCCAGCTATCTGCTACACAATTGCCCCTCAAAATGTGACAGTATTTTCCGACACCCAAAAATACTGTTAGAGGGGGTGGCCATGCACTGGCACACACTACACTGGTGGTTGTGTAGGCGGACCTACATAACAAGACAGAATAAGGATGTTTGTGATGATCCTACACCTATTTTGTAGGTGTGACACAGTTTACAGAGCCATATACAGTATTTCCAACCACTAAAATGGCAGATGCCTGGCCTACTCCCCTGGAAATTAGGAACTGCACACCACTACTGGCATAATTCATTTGCATGGTAGATGGTTCTAACTGTAGCAGACACAGTCATAGGCTAACGTTGTTGCTTGTGGCGGTCACAGCCCAATGGCTCAGTCCATCAGCAGTGATTACCGCCTACATGGCATACGTGTCTACTATGTTCTGTAAAATCATTCACATGACTCCTGACACTGCTGCCAACAACACCTCGACTACTTCAGCTACTGTGTACCCCCTCTGACAGCAACCATTCCACATCGAGCAGATGAAAGGGCCCCTGCCTTCTCCCCAGATGAGCTGGAGAGACGTGTGAATGAGGTCCTTCCCCTGTATGGACAGCTCTAGGCTCTCCAGAGGGGCAGGTGAGTACCTCATGTGACCAAATGACTCTGTTCAACACCATCCTTTCCCTCCTCACAGGTTACAATGTGCCCCTGTGTGCCAGTTAAACTTATTGTGTGCTGTTGTTGCAGCCTGTGTGGTGTAAATGGAGGTACATGGTGTAGGTATTGGTGACCAGTACTATATGTTGTGTTCATTTACTTTTTGTTGCGCAATGTTCTTTGGGGTTTTAGATCCTCCTTGTGTTGGATGCACATAATTAGGCAAGGAGGCTTTACTGCCATACAATGACATTTCTTTCTTTATGATGACTGTAGATGTTAGATAACATGTATGTATGTATATATGTATGACAGCATGAGCTGTGTATGCATCCTGTCTGAGTCATTTGTGGATCTTGTAAGCAATGTGTATAGTGCCACATATATTTCACCCCACATTTGGCCTTGCCAAACTGTTGTCTGGAAGGCATATCATGATTCATTCTGCTGTTCTGGTTGCCACACATGCCAAATTGATGATGGCCACATGATATACTGTCCTTCATGGAAGTGGTTAAAATATGAGTGTCATGTAGGTTCTGTATACTACGCCTGCAGAGACCCGGGCCCATTAAAAGTATCTCCCAGTATGGGTCATAGTCCAGGCTGTGGGAGAGTAACTGTGGCTACGCAACTGTGGCACTGTGCCCACTCCCTGTACACCAGCAGTTCCT
The DNA here is from genome assembly GCF_031143425.1 of Pleurodeles waltl. Lineage (NCBI taxonomy): Eukaryota > Metazoa > Chordata > Amphibia > Caudata > Salamandridae > Pleurodeles > Pleurodeles waltl. Next base: position 261,567,599 of record NC_090436.1, on the reverse strand, counting down.
GTCATGTGGCCAATATGAGGCTCTAGTTGCACAACTTGCCCTGAATGCCTCATTCCATTGACTAGATTAGGTATTGGGTACTGAGGTAAATCCCTGAACTGCTCATATGTTCATTTTGCATCATTGTCAATGTGTGTTACTGACTCATCACAGGACCCTTACTCCCAAAGCTCTGTTGTCAACTTTACAGAAGTCACATTTGTCCTGCACAGGCTTAATGCACAAATGACAGACCCATAGTGCAGAAGAGTGTAGATTCCTGGGTGGCCATGACAAGTGATTCTATAGCTTGGGTACATAGCAGAAATTATACAATGTATACCTTTGTATGTTGGATGCCATCTCTGTAGTTTAGAAACATATGCCCAAAGGAGTGTTCTGTGATACAGGTACATACCACAACCTCCCCTCCCCCAAAGTGACATGAGTCTGCTTTTAGTAGGCCACATGTCCACACAAGCACAGGGAAGATACTTTCTGAACCCAACATGCCAGCCCCTTCATTTCCACTCAAGTGTAAGACTGAAGTCTGTACTATGGAAGTTGCCTGTAGGGAATATGTGCAGTGAATCAATCTTGCAGTGTAAATGTGTTGGTCCAGTCAGGCCTCAGGAGTTTACTCTCCATAAGCCACATAGATGTATTGTGTTTAATTGTAAATCTCAGTACATGTTGCTGGAGCATGGGCTACCTGATGCCTGTACTTTTGCTTAGTCATTGTAGGGAATGAGCTTGGTAGTGGGTGAGTCTGCAGATGGATACAAAGGTGTGTAGTCATATCCTCGTACTTATGGGCATTTGTGCTTTACGCTCATGGTGTGTTGACAATGTAATCATTTTTGCTTATGTTTCTGACACGTTCAACCCAACCATTTTGTCAAAAACTTGTGATTGTAATCCCTGGATTTGTCTCTTGCATTCATACAAGTAAACACCCATCAGAAGAAGGAGATTTGGAGAGCCATCGCCGGTAAAGTGTGGAACCTGGGGGGTCCACAGCCGGCGGAGCGCCCACTGTTGCAAGAGGTGGGAGGACCTGAGTGGCTGGGTCCAGAGGATCACAGAGGTCCAACTGGGGCTGTCGTCCAAATGTGGGTGTGGCGCACATCAGACTATGACTCCTCTTATGGCCCACATCCTGGCAGTGGAATACCTGGACCTTGATGGACATTTGACTGGAACACAGCAGCCACAAGGGGGTGAGAACAGGGCAGATGTCTGCCTGTCACATTGCCAAGTTAATGTGTAGGTTCTGACATCTCCCCCTGACAATTAAGGATGAGCCATAACACAGTAGATGAATAACTGTAAGTGTATATATGTGTCGTGATGCATACTGCCTGTTAGGCCAGGACCTAAGACAAAACTTTGTACAATCCACAAACAATTTGCTCTGCAGGAACAACACATGGCAGTGTACATTAACCAATAAAGTAATGTTTGTTGCTGTAGTGGGTGTAAATACCACACTACAGACCACTCTACCTCTGTGTTACTGGTCAAAGAGAAAAGAAGTGATAGATCACTGTCCTCGGCCTTGTGTCTGGTCAAATAAGTAAATTAGCATCTGCCCCTCATAGGCCACTTGTCTTCAGTGTATGATGACTGCTGGTCACTCATTACTTTCTGTTATGTGAAGATGGCCATTAACATGTGACAAGGCATACATTGTTCTTTGGGTGCAGCTACAGATCAAATCTTTCCCTTGGTAAGTGGGGAATGTCCATTGACATGATTTATGTGCCATCACTGTTGCCAACATGTTAGCATGTGTCCCTTTCTCCTTTGACAAAATGTGTACACTGCTGTGTTATACATGGCCTACCTGTGTTGATTTGATGTCTGTATTTCATCACATGTATATGTATGCCATGCTGTGTTTGAAATAAGACATTTGTCATGTATAACTGCAGTAGAAATGAGAGACATGAAAGGTAGGTCTAGATTTTTACCCACAATGTACATTTCCATATCATTGATGTGGCATCATGTGGAAAAGTGCACTGCACATGTGTAATGGGGAAGGTTTCTTACCTGACTGTTGGCATGCATCATGGAGTTACTTGCAGTTATGTTGGAATCACGTGTGGTTGGGAACAACCGTCCTTCCAAAGACATCTGGGTTTGAAGGACCAAAATGGAGACAGTGATGTAGCTTCACATTGGGAAACATGTATTGGGCCTTTTACAAGTACTCACAAATCTTTGGGCCTCTCCAGCATACAAAGGACTATTGGTGTCTACTGATGCAAGTCATTGTAAGGAGTGCCAGATATTTGTATTGATTTCCCTGGGGCTTGCTGATTAGGGGGTTGTGGATTGTCAAGACACATCTCCCTGACAATTTGCAGATTTTGTCTACAGGGTCCATTTCCATGTCAAATGTGTAGCATCTCTGAGAAAAATTAGCACTACTTCCATGGCTTCATTAGGGCAAATTACAGATGGTGAAGTGGGCGTTCTTGATATAGCACCAATGCAACACGAGTTTTCCATGTCACCTTCTCCATGCTACAGTACTGCTGTCAGCAACATGGCAGGTTTTAGGAGCATCATTCATTATTGTTGTGTTATTGTGCATGTGACAAATCAATGTCTGCATGACCTTGTGTGCAATCTGTGGAAATGTTCCTGGCATTGGCCTACTATTGTGTGACAACAGGTAACTGAGCTATGCTCCGTGAGGCAAAGCCTTGAAGGTGTGGTGTTCTCCTATTTGTTCAATGGTTACTGTGATTGCACAACTTCAGCCAAGCAATTGTAGTTGTCTGAGATCCTGATTGTCCTGTGGGCAACTGTTGACATTTCAGACGGGATGCATGAATATGGTATGGTACATGTAGGAGACACTTTGATGAAGTTTGTTGCTGGGGCCTACTTGAAATCATGGTAATGTTTGCTAATCACAGCTATTGTTCAATCAATCAATAAAAGATTTGTAGAGGGTGGCTAATCACCTATAGAGTCTCAAGGCACTGTTTGTGGGTGTGCTGCTTGAAGAGTCATGTCTTGAGGTCCTTCCTGAACTGCTTCAGTGACCTGCTGCTGTACCATATTTGTCCGCCACCCCAGTTCTATACTAACCCCCTGTTTCTCCCCACTGAATTGGTCGTGCTGTCTCACCCAAGAGGGTGAGCATCTCCTTTGCCACAGGCACCTCAGCCCCATCCCGTGTTACTTCTGCTGCCCTGAGTGAGTATTGACCTCCTGAGGAGTATCTCTGTAGGGCAGACTGCCATTATGAATGCCATCCAGAGGTTGGCTAGCCAACTTAGCAGAAAAATGCTTTCCTGGAAGGTATTCTTTGTGCCATGTCTGGCATTCAGAGATCTTTTCAGACTCTGGCCTCCTCACTGACGGCAGCCAGTCACCCCCCACATTTCTCCCCCCTCCACCTCCCTTTTCCCAATCCAAATCCCCTGTTCCCCTACCTGTCCCAAACACACAGACACATCCACACGCACCCACCTCAACAGACACAAGCAGCACATATTGACACAAACACCACAAGACACACTGGTATGCAGGTACTCAACATACACTCACAAACACCACATCAGCCACCCCTTCACCAGACATCCCCACCATCCCTACACACACACACATACCACATCCAGCATACCCACAGACACCACCACAGCAGCCAGTGACACTTCAACCACACCCGCCATACACAGACAGCAGCACATCACCCACAAAATCACACCCACAACCATATCCACAGACACTACCCCAACACACAAAGACACCGCCACCATACCCACAGACAGCACCCCAACACACACAGACACATCCACTACATCCACGGTACCCGCCCACAAAGGTATATGTTGACTGTATGGATATGTGGGTGTTAATCCAAACGGGATGTCAGTGCATTGTATTATGTTTGGTATTCTTAGTATTTCATTTTGTGTTATGCAATGTCAGCATGTATGGTGTTAAACCTGTACCCCTGATATGGGTTGCACATTTGTCTCATGTGTGGAAACCGGAGTTCTGTTTGTCCACACATAGAGAGTATTCAGTTGTGCTAACTTCCTTTGCATTTGACTGACCATGCGTCCATTTTGATGTTTGTACCTTGCAGCTACTTCATCTAGATGAATGCATGTTGCTGTTGTATTTGCTTTCTTGACTTGCACTTCCACAATATACATGTAGGAATGTCACTTGGCTCTACTGTTGGTTGACCCTGAGATACCTGCATGGCCAGTTCCTGTGCAAATGTTGTTTTATGGGCATGTTCAAAGTGTAATGTCTCCCAGAGCAGCATCCTTCCATGAGTGCTCCTGATGCTTCCATCCCTATTATGCAGGTACTGTTTCCATAGTGAGCTTTGGTTATTTGTCTCTCAAACTATTGTGCATCCCATTGACCCTCCAGTGTGGGTGATGTGTGGGTCCATTGCAGGGCAGTTTCATGGGAGGGGTCTTTGTGTTCTATGACACATCCATACATATGTGTGTTCAATATGACAACAATCCATGGCATATGTGCAATATGAGGGTGTCAGTTGAATTGCCAGATGTGATAGTGACACACTTCACTGTCCATGTGCCTGAGATGGGCAGACATGTGTTTTTGTGAAGTGTAGCAGTGTAATGTATGTGACATGCCCAAAGGGGGCATTGTGTGGCAGTGTATATGTCATTCTTTGTGAATGACTTCAACTGTGGACACAATGATACGTGTACTTGCTGCCCCTTAGCGTGACACCCATATCATGTGGATGAAGGCAGGACGATCTGTTGCTGAGCTTAATGACATAGATGGGTGTGTACTTACCGTTGGTTGGTTCCATGACAGCGTGGATTTTTGGCACTTTTGATGATCAGGAGGATGTGTGTGATGGGTTCTATGGCAGCACAGGGTGTATAAAGCTGCCTGCGGTTGGGTTGCTCCCCTTGTACTCTCCATTTACACCTGCTGATACATGGTGGTTGGACCTCCATGGTCACGTCAGTGGTGTGCAACATCATAATGTTCCCGACAGACACACTGGCTCTGTCGGCCTGTTTGGCGTGCCTCATCACCAGGGCGGTGTGCTCTGCCTGGTGGTGCTGGCAGGACCGCACTGTTCTTTGCTGTATGGGATTGCCAATATCTTAATACAGTGGTCCGACCGCCAAGCTGATGGCAGTCATACCACTGCCAAACTCACAGTGGACATCAGACCTGCGCACTCCTGGCAGTCCGGCAGCCAGATTGTGATTTTGGTGGTTGAAGTCATGGTCAGTCATGGCGAGTTCAGCACCGTTGTACTAATCACAACTTCATTTTCCACCAACCTTTTCAAAGGCAGTACTGGGGGCCTTGGGGGGGCCCTGCCAGCACCCTCGAAATGAACACTGTCTGCTATTGCAAACAGTGCACATTCTGAAGGTGCTGTGTGCGATGGCATTGCAATGGCATTGGCCACAGCTCCCTAAGGGAGCCAATGCCAATGCCGCAGCTCTGTTTCCAGCGGGCATAATACAACAGGGGTGAGGATGCCGCCTTGACGCCAGCCTCACCGCCACCGTATTGGAGTTGTGGCAGGTTAAACTGCCCAACTCATAATCAGGACCTTAGTCTCGAGTGAGTACTAATGGCTGCCAGAGTTGAGGAACATGCTGAGAAACAATCTGCCGACATGGAGGCTGGAGGTGCTCAGAGTGATTCATGAGTGTGAAAATGAATGTGAAACCAAAGGGTGAAAGAAACAAAGTGCTGTCTACACACGAAAAGAAGTTGTGCTATAGGTGTGGATTTGCATTTCCACACAAAAGAAAGTGTCCCACCACATGGTCAGATATGCAAAGACTGTGGTAAAGAGAGCCATTTTGTGACGATGTGCAAAGTGAAGGAAAAAACAGTGCAGCACAATGAGAAGATAAAATGGTTGCAGGAATGTTCCAGAATCAACTTCAACACAAGCCCACAAGGCCAAGCGGCAACATCAGTTCAGGCAAATAGATACTAAACGAAGTCGGATGTCATCTAAATCATCGTCAAATAGTTCTTCAGCCTTAATAATAAGTGAAAGTGAAGAAAGTGATTGTGCCATGTCAATGCTTACCTCGGATGTCAGACTGGTTGCTTGTGAGGTGATACGTCAGTCAAAGAAAAGTCAACATGTGAAAGGAACAAAATCATACAAACACTGTCCAAAGATTACTTTGAAAATAAATGGATGTTCAATACCTTTCAGTATTGATAGTGGTGATTTGATAAATATAATGCTTGAAGAAAAGTGCAATTCACTGTTTCCATTTCGCGGCTTATGATGTCAAAGAACAAAGTTTACGCTTGGCTGCATTAACACCCATAAAAAGTAAGGTTTTGTTTATAGTGACAGTAAAATATAAGAAAACACAAGCACTGATCCATCTGATTCAAGGTACAGTGGCAACTGCCTGCTTGCTCATTTTCTACAAGCTGCTGACATGGGACTGTTGTCAGTGAATTACAACATGAATGCTCATCATCAGATAGTCAGTCAAAATCATGAGATAGTAATTCAATTTGATTCCTGACTCCCTTTGCTACTCCCTCATTGTGTGATTCTCCATCCTACTGTCACAATGGGATTGCTCTGCATTATTCTGTTCGCCTTCTAGGCTTACTTCTGCTATAGCGCGAGGATGCTCCTATGGGAGTGACAGCTAAGCTCTATAAATGATAAATTTGAGTAAATTCCCTTCATTGTTTCATGGTTCAGGAAAGTTAAAGACTATGAAAGTAGAACTTCATTCTAATGAAGATGTCTGTCCTGTTGCTCAGAGACATAGACAAGCTGTTTTTCATTTACAAGAAGCTGTTGAAAAAGAACTTGAATCATTAAGCATGACATTATTGATTGTTCCACTGGTCCAAAGCCATGGATATTTCCCATAGTAGTAGTGCCTAAAAAGCACCATGAAGGAGTTGTGAGCAGATGTGTTGACATGCGGCAGGCGAACAAAGCGAATGAGAGCGACATCCAGGGCCGCACTATTCTGACATGATCATGCAATTAAAGAGTGCAAAAATCTTCTCTCAACTTGATTTGAATAACGGTTAACAACAGTTAGAAGTAGAAGAAAGCTACAGATATATTGCAACCTTTGCTACACATGCTGGTTTGTTTAGATATGAGACTTAAGGCCTGATTTAGATCTTGGCAGAGGGGAATACTCTGTCACAAACATGACGGATATCCCATCTACCATGTTACAATACCATTATATTCAGGAGAGATCGTAGTACCGTGGATGAAATATCCATCACGTTTGTGACAGAGGACACCATCCGCCAAAATCTAAATTGGGCCCTTCGTTTTAATGTTTCATCAGTTGCAGAACATTTCCAGAACATCATACAATACACCATACAACTTGTTATGAATGCCTTTAATTATAGCTATGACATACTGGTTTTTGGAGCTACACAGAAGGAGCACAATAGAGACCTCACACAAGTATGTCAATTACTCAATGATACAGGCTTGACTTTGAAGGCAAAGAAGTGTGAGTTCAATAAGGCAAAATTGGAATTCTTCGGCATGTATTATCTGATGGAGGTATGATGCCTGATCTTGCAAAAGTCCAAGCCTTGACAAATGCTGAACCTCCACAAGATGTTTCAATGGTACGTTCTTTTCTTGGAATCTCCAGCTACTGTTCACGATACATAAAGGACTTTGCCACTGTCAGTGCTCCATTATGAGAGTTAACAAAGAAAACTGCTTCCTTTAAATGGTCACGAGTACATGAAAAGAGTCAAACACACCAATGCTAAAAAAATGGCGTACTTCAATCAAAAGCTCCACACTGAGATTGTGGTTTAGGCTAGCCCCATTGAGTAAGGCCTTTACTTGTACAGCATAGTGAATGGCCAAATGCAAAACAATGAATGGTGGTCTATGCTAGAAGTTTGTCTCAAACAGATTGTGCTTACACACAGCATGAAAAGGATAATTTGGTGCAGTATGGACTTGTAAACATTTCCATCTATTCCTGTACGGAAAATCTTTTATGATGGTGACTGATCATGAAGCTTTGCCGACCATCTTCGTCAATCCAAAAGGCAAGATGCCTCCTTGAACTGAACGATGGGGTCTATGATTGCAAGAGTAGAATTATACAATTGTGCATCAACCAGGAAAGGATCAAAATCCTGCTGACTACTTTTCGAGAGTGCCTGTTCAAGGTCCTGGTACTCCATCCAAAACAGTTGAGGCCTTCATTAATTTCATTGTTAAGTGAAGTACACCAGCTGCTGTATCGCTAGCCCAGATTGTAATTGCTACAAGTCATGAACGTGGCCTGCTAAAGTAGACATCATCATACTTCAGTGGTGGAACAAACACTTTGATTAACATGGAGTGAGGAAGTAGCCTCTTTTTAGCCTTGTTACCCCCACTTGTGGCCTGTTTGTGAGTATATGTCAGGGTGTTTTCGCTGTCTCACTGAGATCCTGCTAGCCAGGGCCCAGTGCTCATAGTGAAAACCCTATGTTGTAAGTGTGGTTGTTATGTGTCACTGGGATCCTGCTAGCCAGGACCCCAGTGCTCATAAGTTTGTGGCCTATATGTATGTGTTCCCTGTGTGATGCCCAACTGTCTCACTGAGGCTCTGCTAACCAGAACCTCAGTGGTTATGATCTCTCTGATTTCCAAATTTGTCACTAACAGGCTAGTGACTAATTTTACCAATTCACATTGGCATACAGGTACACCCATATAATTCCCTAGAATATGGAACCGAGGTACCCAGGGTATTGGGGTTCCAGGAGATCCCTATGGGATGCAGCATTTCTTTTGCCACCCATAGGGAGCTCTGACAATTCTTACACAGGCCTGCCAGAGCAGCCTGAGTGAAATAACGTCCACGTTATTTCACAGCCATTTACCACTGCACTTAAGTAACTTATAAGTCACCTATATGTCTAACCTTCACCTGGTGAAGGTTGGGTGCAAAGTTACTTAGTGTGTGGTCACCCTGGCACTAGCCAAGGTGCCTCCACATCGTTCAGGGCAAATTCCCCAGATTTTGTGAGTGCGGGGACACCATTACACGCGTGCACTGTACATAGGTCACTACCTATGTACAGCGTCACAATGGTAACTCCGAACATGGCCATGTAACATGTCTAAGATCATGGAATTGTCACCCTAATGCCATTCTGGCATTGGGGGTACAATTCCATGATCCCCCGGTCTCTAGCACAGAACCCGGGTACTGCCAAACTGCCTTTCCGGGGTCTCCACTGCAGCTGCTGCTGCTGCCAACCCCTCAGACAGGTTTCTGCCCTCCTGGGATCCAGGCAGCCCTGGCCCAGGAAGGCAGAACAAAGGATTTCCTCTGAGAGAGGGTGTAACACCCTCTCCCTTTGGAAATAGGTTTGAAGGCTGGGGAGGAGTAGCCTCCCCCAGCCTCTGGAAATGCTTTGATGGGCACAGATAGTGCCCATCTCTGCATAAGCCAGTCTACACCGGTTCAGGGATACCCCAACCCTGCTCTGGCGCGAAACTGGACAAAGGAAAGGTGAGTGACCACTCCCCTGACCTGCCCCTCCCAGGGGAGGTTCCCAGAGCTCCTCCAGTGTGTCCCAGACCTCTGCCATCTTGGAAACAGAGGTGTTTGTGGCACACTGGACTGCTCTGAGTGGCCAGTGCCAGCAGATGACGTCAGAGGCCCCTTCTGATAGCCTCTTACCTCTCTTGGTAGCCAATCCTCCTTCCTTGGTAGCCAAACCTCCTTTTCTGGCTATTTATGGTCTCTGCTTTGGGGAATTCTTCAGATAACGAATGCAAGAGCTCATCAGAGTTCCTCTGCATCTCCCTCTTCACCTTCTACCAAAGGATCGACCGCTGACTGCTCAGGATGCCTGCAAAACCGCAACAAAGTAGCAAGACGACTACTAGCAAATTTGTATCGCTTCATCCTGCCGGCTTTCTCAACTGTTTCCAGGTGGTGCATGCTCTGGGGGGTAGCCTGCCTCCACTCTGCACCAGGAGCTCTGAAGAAATCTCCAGTAGGTCGACGGAGTCTTCCCCCTGCATCCGCAGGCAACAAAAGACTGCATCAACGGTCCTCTGGGTCCCCTCTCAGCACAACGAGCGTGGTCCCTGGAACTCAGCAACTCGGTCGAAGGGACTCCCACAGTCCAGTGACTCTACAGTCCAAGTTTGGTGGAGTTCAGTCCTTGCCTCCCCACGCTAGACTGCATTGCTGGGTACCGCGTTATTTGCAGCTGCTCCGGCTCCTGTGCACTCTTCCAGGATTTCCTTCGTGCACAGCCAAGCCTGGGTCCCCGACACTCTAACCTGCAGTGCACAAATTTCTGAGTTGTCCTCCGGCGTCGTGGGACTCCCTCTTGTGACTTCGGGTGGACTCCGGTCCACTTTTCTTCTAAGTGCCTGTTCAGGTACTTCAGCGGGTGCTGCCTGCTTCTGTGAGGGCTCCCTACGTTGCTGGGCGCCCCCTCTGTCTCCTCATCCAAGTGGCGACATCCTGGTCCCTCCTGGGCCACAGCAGCATCCAAAAACCCTAACCACGACCCTTGCAGCTACCAAGGCTTTTTTGCGGTCTTTCTGCGTGGGAACACTTCTGAAAGCTTCTTCACGACGTGTGACATCAATCCTACAACGGGGAAGTTCCTAGTCCTCTTCGTTCTTGCAGAACACTAAGCTTCTTCCAACAGGTGACAGCTTCCTTGCACCCTCAGCCGGCATTTCTTGGGCTCCTGCCCACTCTCGACACTGTCGCGACTATTGGACTTGGTCCCCTTCTCTTACAGGTACTCAGGTCCGGAAATCCACTGTTGTTGCATTGCTGGTGTTTGTTCTCCTTGTAGAATCCCCCTATCACGACTTCTGTGCTCTCTGGGGGTAGTAGGTGCACTTTACACCTACCTTTCAGGGTCTTGGGGTGGGCTATTTTTCTAACCCTCACTGTTTTCTTACAGTCCCACCGACCCTCTACAAGCTCACATAGGTTTGGGGTCCATTCATGGTTCGCATTCCACTTTTGCAGTATATGGTTTGTGTTGCCCCTATACCTATGTGCTCCTATTGCAATCTACTGTAATTTTACATTGCTTGCATTACTTCCTTTCGCTATTATCTGCATAATTTTGGTTTGTGTACATATCTTGTGTATATTTCTCATCTTCATACTGAGGGTACTCACTGAGATACTTTTGCATATATTGTCATAAAAATAAAGTACCTTTATTTTTAGTATATCTGTGTATTGTGTTTTCTTATGATATTGTGCATATGACACCAGTGGTATAGTAGGACCTTTACATGTCTCCTAGTTCAGCCTAAGCTGCTTTGCCATAACTACCTTCTATCAGCCTAAGCTGCTAGAAACACTTCTTCTACACTAATAAGGGATAACTGGACCTGGCACAAGGTGTAAGTACCTCTGGTACTCACTACAAGCCAGGCCAGCCTCCTACATTGGTTGTGCAGCGGTGGGATAAGTACTTGTAACTACTTACCACTTTGTCATTGTGTACTTTTCACAAGAGAATAATATACAAAACAAGTTCAGTGTATGTACACCTAACCAAAAAGTTTTGCTTTTCTTCTCTCAAACTTTTTACAAAGTTCTGAAAAGTTTCTCTAAACTTCTAAAAGTTTCTAAAAGTTAGAAAAAGTTTTTTTTCTCTGTTCTTTAAAAAGTTCTGAAACTTTTTCTTTCTTCTCACTGTCTCTAAACCTTCTTCTGTCATGTCTGATGTAGAGTCTGCTCTTAAAATGGTCAATACTACCTATGACAATTTGAATTACAAGAGGCTAAGGAGTCTCTGCTTAGATAGAGGTTTAGTGATAGGAAAGAACCCCACAAAAGAGTTTCCATATAACATGCTTTTTGTGAATGATGAGTCCCAAGCAGGCACTTCAAATTAGAAGTTAATAGATGGCTCCCATTCTGACTCAGGGGATAACCTTGAGGGAGGTGGGGAGGGTTCTGTTCCAAATCTGCCCCTTAGCAGACCACCTAGCAATGCTGGTAGTAATAGGAGCTCCCATCATAGTAGGGATGTTTTTATTCCTGGAGGCCAGGTTGTTAGAGTCCAGTCAGTTAGGGAGAGATCTCCCTCTGTTGTTTCCAATTTATCCTCTGTGTCCAAGCATTCCCAACCCACCCACCCTGAAGACAACATGTTAGAAAGGGAACTCAAAAAGTTGAGAGTGGAAGAGACCAGACTGAAGCTTAAACAGCAACAGCTGTCTCTAGACAGGGAATCCCTAGACCTGGAGAAGGAGAGACAGAGATTGGGGTTTGGACCCCATGGTGGCAGCAATAGCAGTATTCCTGATAGTAATCCTGTTAGAGAGCATGATTCCAGGAATCTGCACAAGATGGTTCCCCCTTACAAGGAGGGGGATGACATCAACAAGTGGTTTGCTGCACTTGAGGGGGCCTGTATGGTCCAGGGGGTCCCTCAAAGGCAGTGGGTTGCTATATTGTGGCTATCTTTCAATGGGAAGGGTAGGGATAGGCTCCTTACTGTTAGAGAAAGTGATGCTAACAATTTTGCAGTTTTGAAGGATGCACTCTTGGATGGATTTGGCTTAACCACTGAACAATACAGGATTAAGTTCAGAGACACCAGAAAAGAGTCCTCACAAGACTGGATAGACTTTCTTGACTGTTCAGTGAAGGCCTTGGAGGGGTGGTTACATGGCAGTAAAGTTTCTGACTATGAAAGCCTGTATAATCTTATTCTGAGAGAGCATATTCTGAATAACTGTGTGTCTGACTTGTTACACCAATATCTAGTGGACTCAGATCTGACCTCTCCCCAAGAATTGGGATAGAAGGCAGACAAATGGGTCAGAACAAGAGTGAACAGAAAAGTTCATACAGCGGTGACAAGGATGGCAAGAAGAAAGATGGTGAGAAATCTCAGGATAAGCATGGGGATAAGGGTAAAACCAACGATCCTTCTTCAAATCCTAAACACTCTTCAGGGGGTGGGGATAAATCAAATTCTTCCTCTTCTTCACAACATACACACATTAAAAAGCCTTGGTGCTATGTGTGTAAAAATAAAGGCCATTGGCAAGGGGATAAGTCCTGTCCAGGTAAACTCCCTGAGCCAACCACCACTAATACATCAAACTCTAGTGCCCTTAGCAGTAGTGGTAATAGTGGTGGGACTGCTGGAAACAGTCAAAGTAAGGTGATAGTTGGGTTCACTTATGGGTCCATCATAGAAACTGGGGTAGTCAGTCCCAAAACAGTTTCTGTCACACCTAGTGGCATTGGCCTTGCCACACTGGCTGTTTGTCCCCTTACAAAGGATAAGTACAGGCAGACAGTTTCAATAAATAGTGTTGAGGCCCAGGCCTACAGGGACACAGGTGCCAGTATCACTTTGGTGACTGAAAACCTAGTGCCTCCTGAACAATACATCATTGGACAACAGTACAAGATTATTGATGTCCATAACTCCACTAAGTTTCTTCCCTTAGCTATAGTTCAGCTTAGTTGGGGTGGAGTTACTGGCCCTAAGCAGGTGGTAGTATCACCTAGCTTACCTGTAGACTGTCTCTTAGGTAATGACCTAGAGACCTCAGGTTGGGCTGAGGTAGAGTTTTATACCCATGCAGCCATGCTTGGTATCCCTGAGGAATTACTTCCTCTCATTTCAGCTGAAATGAAGAAGCAAAGGAGAGAAAGAGGCCTGAAAACTCAGGATCCTTTTCCAACAACTGGTAAAAAGGGTATCACAGTATCCCCTAACCACCCTGCCATTCAGGATACCATTCCTGTGGTGGGAGAAACCTCTCCTGGGGTGGCACCTGTACCAAGGGAATCATCAGCTCACACAGCTGTACTCCCTTAGGTGAAAGTACCTCTCTGTGGGATAACTAATATTGGTGAGAAAAAGGACACCATTTTAGTTAACATGGAGCATCCCTCCAACCCTCCCAGAGAAACTTTAGTGCAGAAACCCTGCACTGCCTCACAACACTTAGGACAGCAGCCCTGCCCTAGTGTGGAGCTCATAGGACAGCATCCCTGCCTTGCTCCAACTAAAGAGAAACAGAATCCCTGTTCTCTCTTACAGCCATATGGACAAAGTTTTTGCCCAGCTATGGCTTTACTGAGACAGCATCCCTGTCTGACATTCTCATCACTAGAAATAGGTCCAGTGAACAATTTCCACTGTTCTAAACTAAAACTTACAGACAGAAACTCTGAGAATATATCTTCACATTGTTGGTTAGCTAAAAAACTTCATACAGGGTGGTTTACATCCCCACAGGGACGTAACCATATAGTGGATGATAAAGGGAGTAACCAGTCTATTGCAGAGCTACTCTCCACTTATCACCACTTAGACAATAAAGACTCAACTGGCCAAGGTTAGCCTTATTGTCCTTCGTTTGGGGGGGAGGTTGTGTGAGAAAGTAGCCTCTTTCTAGCCTTGTTACCCCCACTTATGGCCTGTTTGTGAGTATATGTCAGGGTGTTTTCGCTGTCTCACTGGGATCCTGCTAGCCAGGGTCCAGTGCTCATAGTGAAAACCCTATGTTGTAAGTGTGGTTGTTATGTTTCACTGGGATCCTGCTAGCCAGGACCCCAGTGCTCATAGGTTTGTGGCCTATATGTATGCGTTCCCTGTGTGATGCCTAACTGTCTCACTGAGGCTCTGCTTACCAGAACCTCAGTGGTTATGCTCTCTCTGCTTTCCAAATTTGTCACTAACAGGCTAGTGACTAATTTTACCAATTCACATTGGCATACTGGTACACCCATATAATTCCCTAGTATATGGTACAGAGGTACCAGGGTATTGGGGTTCCAGGAGATCCCTATGGGTTGCAGCATTTCTTTTGCCACCCATGGGGAGCTCTGACAATTATTACACAGGCCTGCCAGTGCAGCCTAAGTGAAATAACGTCCACGTTATTTCACAGCCATTTACCATTGCACTTAAGTAACTTATAAGTCACCTATATGTCTAACCTTCACCTGGTGAAGGTTGGGTGCAAAGTTACTTAGTGTGTGGGCACCCTGGCACTAGCCAAGGTGCCTCCACATCATTCAGGGCAAATTCCCTGGACTTTGTGAGTGCGGGGACACCATTACACGCGTGCACTGTACATAGGTCACTACCTATGTACAGCGTCACAATGGTAACTCCGAACATGGCCATGTAACATGTCTAAGATCATGGAATTGTCACCCCAATGCCATTCTGGCACAATATCATAAGAAAACACAATACACAGATATACTAAAAATAAAGTTACTTTATTTTTATGACAATATGGCAAAAGTATCTCAGTGAGTACCCTCAGTATGAAGATGAGAAATATACACAAGATATATGTACACAAACCAAAATTATGCAGATAATAGCGAAAGGAAGTAATGCAAGCAATGTAAAATTACAGTAGATTGCAATAGGAGCACATAGGTATAGGGGCAACACAAACCATATACTCCAAAAGTGGAATGCGAACCACAAATGGAACCCAAACCTATGTGACCTTGTAGAGGGTCGCTGGGACTGTAAGAAAACAGTGAGGGTTAGAAGAATAGCCCACCCCAAGACCCTGAAAGGTAGGTGTAAAGTGCACCTAATACCCCCAGCGAGCACAGAAGTCGTGATAGGGGGATTCTGCAAGGAGAACAAACACCAGCAATGCAACAACAGTGGATTTCTGGACCTGAGTACCTGTAAGAGAAGAGGACCAAGTCCAATAGTCGCAACAGTGTCGAGAGTGGGCAGGAGCCCAAGAAATGCCAGCTGAGGGTGCAAGGAAGCTGTCACCTGTTGGAAGAAGCTTAGTGTTCTGCAAGAACGAAGAGGACTAGGAACTTCCCCTTTGGAGGATAGATGTCCCACGTTGTGAAGAAGCTTGCAGAAGTGTTCACACGCAGAAAGACTGCAAACAAGCCTTGCTAGCTGCAAGGGTTGCGGTTAGGGTTTTTGGATGCTGCTGTGGCCCAGGAGGGACCAGGATGTCGCCACTTAGATGAGGAGACAGAGGGGTTGCCCAGCAACGTAGAGAGCCCTCACAGAAGCAGGCAGCATCCACTGAAGTACCTGAACAGGCACTTAGAAGAAAAGTGAACTGGAGTCCACCCAAAGTCACAAAAGGGAGTCCCACGATGCCGGAGGACAACTCAGAAGGTTGTGCACTGCAGGTTAGAGTGTCGGGGAACCAGGCTTGGCTGTGCACAAAGGAAATCCTGGAAGAGTGCACAGGAGCCGGAGCAGCTGCAAATCACGCGGTACCCAGCAATGCAGTCTAGCGTGGGGAGGCAAGGACTTACCTCCACCAAACTTGGACTGAAGAGTCACTGGACTGTGGGAGTCACTTGGACAGAGTTGCTGAGTTCCAGAGACCACGCTCGTCGTGATGTGAGGGGACCCAGAGGACCGGTGATGCAGTCTTTTGATGCCTGCGGTTGCAGGGGGA
This sequence comes from Pleurodeles waltl, assembly GCF_031143425.1. Lineage (NCBI taxonomy): Eukaryota > Metazoa > Chordata > Amphibia > Caudata > Salamandridae > Pleurodeles > Pleurodeles waltl. The sequence continues at coordinate 261,551,179 of NC_090436.1, read as the reverse complement.
AGAATCCGTCGACCCACGGGAGATTTCTTCCGAGCTCCTGGTGCAGAGAGGAGGCAGGCTACCCCCCAGAGCATGCACCACCTGGAAACAGTTGAGAAAGCCGGCAGGATGAAGCGATACAAGGTTGCTAGTAGTCGTCATGCTACTTTGTTGCGGTTTTGCAGGTGTCCTGAGCAGTCAACGGTCGATCCTTTGGTAGAAGGTGAAGAGGGAGATGCAGAGGAACTCTGATGAGCTCTTGCATTCGTTATCTGAAGAATTCCCCAAAGCAGAGGCCATAAATAGCCAGAAAAGGAGGTTTGGCTACCAAGGAAGGAGGATTGGCTACCAAGAGAGGTAAGAGCCTATCAGAAGGGGCCTCTGACGTCACCTGCTGGCACTGGCCACTCAGAGCAGTCCAGTGTGCCACAAACACCTCTGTTTCCAAGATGGCAGAGGTCTGGGACACACTGGAGGAGCTCTGGGCACCTCCCCTGGGAGGTGCAGGTCAGGGGAGTGGTCACTCACCTTTCCTTTGTCCAGTTTCGCGACAGAGCAGGGCTGGGGGATCCCTGAACCGGTGTAGACTGGCTTATGCAGAGATGGGCACTATCTGTGCCCATCAAAGCATTTCCAGAGGCTGGGGGAGGCTACTCCTCCCCAGCCTTTACACCTATTTCCAAAGGGAGAGGGTGTTACACCCTCTCTCAGAGGAAATCCTTTGTTCTGCCTTCCTGGGCCAGGGCTGCCTGGACCCCAAGAGGGCAGAAACCTGTCTGAGGGGTTGGCAGCAGCAGCAGCTGCAGTGGAGACCCCGGAAAGGCAGTTTGGCAGTACCCGGGTTCTGTGCTAGAGTACCGGGCGATCATGGAATTGTCCCCCCAATGCCAGAATGGCATTCGTTCTTGCAGAACACTAAGCTTCTTCCAACAGGTGACAGCTTCCTTGCACCCTCAGCCGGCATTTCTTGGGCTCCTGCCCACTCTCGACACTGTCGCGACTATTGGACTTGGTCCCCTTCTCTTACAGGTACTCAGGTCCAGAAATCCACTGTTGTTGCATTGCTGGTGTTTGTTCTCCTTGCAGAATCCCCCTATCACGACTTCTGTGCTCTCTGGGGGTATTAGATGCACTTTACACCTACCTTTCAGGGTCTTGGGGTGGGCTATTTTTCTAACCCTCACTGTTTTCTTACAGTCCCAGCGACCCTCTACAAGGTCACATAGGTTTGGAGTCCATTTGTGGTTCGCATTCCACTTTTGGAATATATGGTTTGTGTTGCCCCTATACCTATGTGCTCCTATTGCAATCTACTGTAATTTTACATTGCTTGCATTACTTCCTTTCGCTATTATCTGCATAATTTTGGTTTGTGTACATATCTTGTGTATATTTCTCATCTTCATACTGAGGGTACTCACTGAGATACTTTTGCCATATTGTCATAAAAATAAAGTACCTTTATTTTTAGTATATCTGTGTATTGTGTTTTCTTATGATATTGTGCCAGAAGGGCATTGGGGTGACAATTCCATGATCTTAGACATGTTACATGGACATGTTCGGAGTTACCATTGTGACGCTGTACATAGGTAGTGACCTATGTCCAGTGCACGCGTGTAATGGTGTCCCCGCACTCACAAAGTCCAGGGAATTTGCCCTGAATGATGTGGAGGCACCTTGGCACACACTAAGTAACTTTGCACCCAACCTGTTTTCTTGTGATATTGTGCATATGACACCAGTGGTATAGTAGGAGCTTTACATGTCTCCTAGTTCAGCCTAAGCTGCTTTGCCATAGCTACCTTCTATCAGCCTGAGCTGCTAGAAACACCTCTTCTACACTAATAAGGGATAACTGGACCTGGCACAAGGTGTAAGTACCTCTGGTACCCACTACAAGCCAGGCCAGCCTCCTACATTGGTTGTGCAGCGGTTGGATAAGTACTTGTAACTACTTACCACTTTGTCATTGTGTACTTTTCACAATAGAATACTATACAAAACAAGTTCAGTGTATGAACACCTAACCAAAAAGTTTTGCTTTTCTTCTCTCAAACTTTTTACAAAGTTCTGAAAAGTTTCTCTAAACTTCTAAAGGTTTCTAAAAGTTAGAAAAAGTTTTTTTTCTCTGTTCTTTAAAACGTTCTGAAACTTTTTCTTTCTTCTCACTGTCTCTAAACCTTCTTCTGTCATGTCTGATGTAGAGTCTGCTCTTAAAATGGTCAATACTACCTATGACAATTTGAATTACAAGAGCCTAAGGAGTCTCTGCTTAGATAGAGGTTTAGTGATAGGAAAGAACCCCACAAAAGAGTTTCCATATAACATGCTTATTGTGAATGATGAGTCCCAAGCAGGCACTTCAAATGAGAAGTTAATAGATGGCTCCCATTCTGACTCAGGGGATAACCTTGAGGGAGGTGGAGAGGGTTCTGTTCCAAATCTGCCCCTTAGCAGACCACCTAGCAATGCTGGTAGTAATAGGAGCTCCCATCATAGCAGGGATGTTTTTATTCCTGGAGGCCAGGTTGTAAGAGTCCAGTCAGTTAGGGACAGATCTCCCTCTGTTGTTTCCAATTTATCCTCTGTGTCAAGCATTCCCAACCCACCCACCCTGAAGACAACATGTTAGAAAGGGAACTCAAAAAGTTGAGAGTGGAAGAGACCAGACTGAAGCTTAAACAGCAACAGCTGGCTCTAGACAGGGAATCCCTAGACCTGGAGAAGGAGAGACAGAGATTGGGGTTTGGACCCCATGGTGGCAGCAATAGCAGTATTCCTGATAGTAATCCTGTTAGAGAACATGATTCCAGGAATCTGCAAAAGATAGTTCCCCCTTACAAGGAGGGGGATGACATCAACAAGTGGTTTGCTGCACTTGAGAGGGCCTGTATGGTCCAGGGGGTCCCTCAAAGGCAGTGGGCTGCTATATTGTGGCTATCTTTCAATGGAAAGGGTAGGGATAGGCTCCTTACTGTTAGAGAAAGTGATGCTAACAATTTTGCAGTTTTGAAGGATGCACTCTTGGATGGATTTGGCTTAACCACTGAACAATACAGGATTAAGTTCAGAGACACCAGAGAAGAGTCCTCACAAGACTGGATAGACTTTCTTGACTGTTCAGTGAAGGCCTTGGAGGGGTGGTTACATGGCAGTAAAGTTTCTGACTATGAAAGCCTGTATAATCTTATTCTGAGAGAGCATATTCTGAATAACTGTGTGTCTGACTTGTTACACCAATATCTAGTGGACTCAGATCTGACCTCTCCCCAAGAATTGGGAAAGAAGGCAGACAAATGGGTCAGAACAAGAGTGAACAGAAACGTTTATACAGGGGTGACAAGGATGGCAAGAAGAAAGATGGTGAGAACTCTCAGGATAAGCATGGGGATAAGGGTAAAACCAATGATCCTTCTTCAAATCCTAAACACTCTTCAGGGGGTGGGGATAAATCAAACTCTTCCTCTTCTTCACAACATACACACATTAAAAAGCCTTGGTGCTATGTGTGTAAAAATAAAGGCCATTGGCAAGGGGATAAGTCCTCTCCAGGTAAACCCCCTGAGCCAACCACCACTAATACATCAAACTCTAGTGCCCCTAGCAGTAGTGGTAATAGTGGTGGGACTGCTGGCAACAGTCAAAGTAAGGGTGTAGTTGGGTTCACTTATGGGTCCATCATAGAAACTGAGGTAGTCAGTCCCAATACAGTTTCTGTCACACCTAGTGGCATTGGCCTTGCCACACTGGCTGTTTGTCCCCTTACAATGGATAAGTACAGGCAGACAGTTTCAATAAATAGTGTTGAGGCCCAGGCCTACAGGGACACAGGTGCCAGTATCACTTTGGTGACTGAAAACCTAGTGCCTCCTGAACAACACATCATTGGACAACAGTACAAGATTATTGATGTCCATAACTCCACTAGGTTTCTTCCCTTAGCTATAGTTCAGCTTCGTTGGGGTGGAGTTACTGGCCCTAAGCAGGTGGTAGTATCACCTAGGTTACCTGTAGACTGGCTCTTAGGTAATGACCTAGAGACCTCAGGTTGGGCTGAGGTAGAGTTTAATACCCATGCAGCCATGCTTGGTATCCCTGAGGAATTGCTTCCTCTCATTTCAGCTGAAATGAAAAAGCAAAAGAGAGAAAAAGGCCTGAAAACTCAGAATCCTTCTCCAACAACAGGTAAAAAGGGTATCACAGTATCCCCTAACCACCCTGCCATTCAGGATACCATTCCTGTGGTGGGAGAAACCTCTCCTGGGGTGGCACCTGTATCAAGGGAATCATCAGCTGGCACAGCTGTACTCCCTGAGGTGAAAGTACCTCTCTGTGGGATGACTAATATTGGTGAGAAAAAGGACACCATTTTAGTTAACATGGAGCATCCCTCCAACCCTCCCAGAGAAACTTTAGTGCAGAAACCCTGCACTGCCTCACAACACTTAGGAGAGCAGCCCTGCCCTAGTGTGGAGCTCATAGGACAGCATCCCTGCCTTGCTCCAACTAGAGAGAAACAACATCCCTGTTCTCTCTTACAGCCATATGGACAAAGTTTTTGCCCAGCTATGGCTTTACTGAGACAGCATCCCTGTCTGACATTCTCATCACTAGAAATAGGTCCAGTGAACAATTTCCACTGTTCTAAACTATAACTTACTGATAGGAACTCTGAGAATATATCTTCATATTGTTGGCTAGCTAAAAAACTTCAAACAGGGTGGTTTACATCCCCACAGGGAAGTAACCATATAGTGGATGATAAAGGGAGTAACCAGTCTATTGCAGAGCTACTCTCCACTTATCACCACTTAGACAATAAAGACTCAACTGGCCAAGGTTAGCCTTATTGTCCTTCGTTTGGGGGGTGGAGGGGGGGGGGTTGTGTGAGAAAGTAGCCTCTTTCTAGCCTTGTTACCCCCACTTGTGGCCTGTTTGTGAGTATATGTCAGGGTGTTTTCGCTGTCTCACTGGGATCCTGCTAGCCAGGGCCCAGTGCTCATAGTGAAAACCCTATGTTGTAAGTGTGGTTGTTATGTGTCACTGGGATCCTGCTAGCCAGGACCCCAGTGCTCAGAGGTTTGTGGCCTATATGTATGTGTTCCCTGTGTGATGCCTAACTGTCTCACTGAGGCTCTGCTAACCAGAATCTCAGTGGTTATGCTCTCTCTGCTTTCCAAATTTGTCACTAACAGGCTAGTGACTAATTTTACCAATTCACATTGGCATACTGGTACACCCATATGATTCCCTAGTATATGGTACTGAGGTACCCAGGGTATTGGGGTTCCAGGAGATCCCTATGGGCTGCTGCATTTCTTTTGCCACCCATGGGGAGCTCTGACAATTATTACACAGCCCTGCCAGTGCAGCCTGAGTGAAATAACGTCCACGTTATTTCACAGCCATTTACCACTGCACTTAAGTAACTTATAAATCACCTATATGTCTAACCTTCACCTGGTGAAGGTTGGGTGCAAAGTTACTTAGTGTGTGGGCACCCTGGCACTAGCCAAGGTGCCTCCACATCGTTCAGGGCAAATTCCCTGGACGTTGTAAGTGCGGGGACACCATTACACGCGTGCACTACATAGGTCACTACCTATGTACAGCGTCACAATGGTAACTCCGAACATGGCCATGTAACATGTCTATGATCATGGAATAGTCACCCCAATGCCATTCTGGCATTGGGGGGACAATTCCATGATCCCCCGGGTCTCTAGCACAGAACCCGGGTACTGCCAAACTGCCTTTCCGGGGTCTCCACTGCAGCTGCTGCCAACCCCTCAGACAGGTTTCTGCCCTCTTGGGGTCCAGGCAGCCCTGACCCAGGAAGGTAGAACAAAGGATTTCCTCTGAGAGAGGGTGTAACACCCTCTCCCTTTGGAAATAGGTGTAAAGGCTGGGGAGGAGTAGCCTCCCCCAGCATCTGGAAATGCTTTGATGGGCACAGATAGTGCCCATCTCTGCATAAGCCAGTCTACACCGGTTCAGGGATCCCCCAGCCCTGCTCTGGCGCGAAACTGGACAAAGGAAAGGGGAGTGACCACTCCCCTGACCTGCACCTCCCAGGGGAGGTGCCCAGAGCTCCTCCAATGTGTCCCAGACCTCTGCCATCTTGGAAACAGAGGTGTTTGTGGCACACTGGACTGCTCTGAGTGGCCAGTGCCAGCAGGTGATGTCAGAGGCCCCTTCTGATAGGCTCTTACCTCTCTTGGTAGCCAATCCTCCTTCCTTGGTAGCCAAACCTCCTTTTCTGGCTATCTATGGTCTCTGCTTTGGGGAATTCTTCAGATAACGAATGCAAGAGCTCATCAGAGTTCCTCTGCTTCTCCCTCTTCACCTTATACCGAAGGATCGATTGCTGACTGCTCAGGACGCCTGCAAAACCGCAACAAAGTAGCAAGATGACTACTAGCAACCTTGTATCGCTTCATCCTGCCGGCTTTCTCGACTGTTTCCAGGTGGTGCATGCTCTGGGGGGTAGCCTGCCTCCTCTCTGCACCAGGAGCTCTGAAGAAATCTCCCGTGGGTCGACGGATTCTTCCCCCTGCAACCACAGGCAACAAAAGACTGCATCACCAGTCCTCTGGGTCACCTCTCAGCACGACGAGCATGGTCCCTGGAACTCAGCAACTCTGTTCAAGTGATTCCCACAGTCCAGTGACTCTTCAGTCTAAGTTTGGTGGAGGTAAGTCCTTGCCTCCCCAAGCTAGACTGCATTGCTGGGTACCGCATGATTTGCAGCTGCTCCGGCTCCTGTGCACTCTTCCAGGATTTCCTTCGTGCACAGCCAAGCCTGGGTCCCCGACACTCTAACCTGCAGTGCACAACCTTCTGAGTTGTCCTCCGGCGTCGTGGGACTCCCTTTTGTGACTTCGGGTGGACTCCGGTTCACTTTTCTTGTAAGTGCCTGTTCAGGTACTTCTGTGGGTTCTGCCTGCTTCTGTGAGGGCTCCCTTTGTTGCTGGGCGCCCCCTCTGTCTCCTCATCCAAGTGGCGACATCCTGGTCCCTCCTGGGCCACAGCAGCATCCAAAAACCCTAACCGTGACTCTTGCAGCTAGCAAGGCTTGTTTGCGGTCTTTCTGCGTGAGAACACCTCTGCAAGCTTCTTCATGACGTGTGACATTAATTCTCTTTGTTCTTGCAGAACACTAAGCTTCTTCCAACAGGTGGCAGCTTCCTTGCACCCTCAGCTGGCATTTCTTGGGCTCCTGCCCACTCTCGACACTGTTGCGACTATTGGACTTGGTCCCTTTCTCTTACAGGTACTCAGGTCCGCAAATCCACTGTTGTAGCATTGCTGGTGTTTTTTCTCCTTGCAGAATCCCCCTATCACGACTTCTGTGCTCTCTGGGGGTAGTAGGTGCACTTTACTCCTACCTTTCAGGGTCTTGTGGTGGGCTATTTTTCTAACCCTCACTGTTTTCTTACAGTCCCAGCGACCCTCTACAAGCTCACATAGGTTTGGGGTCCATTTGTGGTTCGCATTACACTTTTGGAGTATATGGTTTGTGTTGCCCCTATACCTATGTGCTCCTGTTGCAATCTACTGTAATTTTACATTGCTTGCATTACTTCCTTTTGCTATTATCTGCATAATTTTGGTTTGTGTACATATATCTTGTGTATATTTCTCATCCTCATACTGAGGGTACTCACTGAGATACTTTTGGCATATTGTCATAAAAATAAAGTACCTTTATTTTTAGTATATCTGTGTATTGTGTTTTCTTATGATATTGTGCATATGACAACAGTGGTTTAGTAGGAGCTTTACATGTCTCCTACTTCAGCCTAAGCTGCTTTGCCATAGCTACCTTCTATCAGCCTAAGCTGCTAGAAACACCTCTTCTACACTAATAAGGGATAACTGGACCTGGCACAAGGTGTAAGTACCTCCGGTACCCACTACAAGCCAGGCCAGCCTCCTACACATGGTTAGTATCAAAAGTACAAGAATGTCAAAGATGAATTGTCCATAACTCAGGAAGAAGTTGTATTGTGAGGTCAAAATTCTTGATTCCGGAGAGTCTATTACAAAAAGTGATAGAAGTGGCTCATGAAAGATATTGTGATATTGTGATTTCAAAGAGAGCTCTCCAGTACTGAGTCTGGTTTCCAAACCTAGATGAAAGAGTTGAAAAGGCACTCAAAGCCTGTCACATATGCAACTGCCTGTCAACCAAAGTCACTCATCATACTTTGAATATGTCAGAACTCCCTAAGCATGCCTGAGGGAATGTTATACTTGGCATCCTTGGCGTGGTCTCCCCTAACTTTTTGCCTCTGTTTCCCAGGTTGTTGATATGTGCTGGACTCTATTTTCGATACTCTGGGCACTTCACCACTGCTATCCAATGCTAAAGTGCAAGTGCTCCTATGTAAAATGCATGTGTAATTGGTTTTCCATGACTGGCATATTTGATTTACTAGTAAGTCCCTAGTACAGTGCACTAGAGGTGCCAAAGAGCCTGCAGCACTGTTTGTGCCACCCACATTGGTAGCCCTGTAAACATGGCTCAGACCTGCCACTGCAGTGTCTGTGTGTGCAGTTTTAAACTGCCAATCCGACTTGGCAAGTGTACTCACTTGCCAGGCCTAAACCTTCCCTTTTCCTACATGTCAGGCACCCCTAAGGTAGGCCCTAGGTAGCCCCATGGGCAGAGTGCAGTGTATGTTTAAGGTGGGACATATACTAATGTGTTTTATATGTCCTGACAGTGAAATACGTCCAAATTCGGTTTTCACTGTGCAAGGCATATCTCTCTCATAGGATAACATGGGGACTGCCATTAAATATTATTAAAGTGCAGATTCCCTTTGGGAGCAGATAGAAATATGGAGCTTAGGGTCTCTGAACTCACAATTTAAAAATACATCTTTTAGTAAAAATTGTTTTTAGATTGTGTGTTTGAAAATGCCACTTTCAGAAAGTAGACATTTTCTTGCTTAAACCATTCTGTTACTTTGACTCTTTTTGGATTCCCTGTCTGGGTCAGTTTGACAGTTGGCCTATTTGCACCTCTCCTCTAGACAGTGACACAAAGCGAGATGGGGTGTAGCCTGCATATCCTGATGAGTCATCTGTGCTGGGAGGGAGGGGAGGAGTGGTCACTCACACCTGAAAGGGCTGTGCTTGCCCTCACACAATGCAGCCTCCAACCCCCTGGTTTGTGTCTGGGGCCTGCCCTGGACAAGGCAGCATCTTACAAACAAGAGAGACTTTTCTTTGAAGTTTTCCTACTTTAAAGGCAGAAAGGAATATTAGTAGTGGACCCAAAACCCCTGAAGATTAGATCACTTCTGGAATCAAGATCAACCTCTGCCAAGGAGAAGAGCTGAGGAGAAGTGCTGCCTCTACCTGTGACTGTGCTTTGTTGGACTATCCTGCAGTTGCTGTTTTTGCCTGTGAAAGGGGACAAAGACTGACTGAAGAATGACACTCTGCCGGCTTCGCTGCTGAAATCAAAGCTCCACCTGCATCACGGCTGGGAGATCGACGCAAGGTGGCTGGAGAAATGACGCGCAACACCCACTTACGGAGGCTGATGACGAAAATCCACGCAGTGCGGTTTTCTAACACTGTGCGACTGGATTTTCCACGCCTCGTCCTTGGGCGTCTAAGTCAACCCGATCCGAGGTGCCCCGTCCGGAAATCGACGCATCGCTTTCTTGTGAGGAAGAAAAACAATGCATCGCCGACCTGACCGGAGAGGCATGGCCTCACTTGCGAGTAAGGAATCAACGCATTGCTGACTTTTCCAATGAACTCTCGCCTATGCGGCTTTATTTTTGGCACTAACCAGGTACATTGTCACTGTTTTCCAAGGATTAAGGCCCTCATTGTAACATGGGCAGTCTTTTCCGGAGACCCCCATGGTGACGGCCACCAACAGACCACCGTGGAGGTGGCAATCCGCCCGCCAGATTACGACACAAGCACAAAACCAACAGAAACCAGCCACAACAACAATTCCGCCAGACCCAACAGAAGAGAAAAACTGTTGGAACCACCAACCTCCCTGTATGCCATCTATACTCCGCCCTCCAAATTATGGACCACGAGCCACTACAGCGGACACTCAATGACGGTCATCCATTTGCAGTGAACACTGCCGCGGTAGAATTGGGCACACAACACCAACACAAGCCAACATTGACCAGATTGAAAAACCAACACCTGACACATATACACACTCCGTACACACCTACCAACAGCAGTATAAAACACACACCCAGACAACCCACAATCCTTTGCAAACAAAAAAAACTAACTACACCTTGCCAGCAAAAGGTAATACAAGAACTGCACACACAAACCACAGCCACCTATTCACCATTCATGCATCACACACCACACACCATACCCCAACACATATCACACTCTGCACAACACAAGCTCTACACCCACCACCCAATAGGCATGTCCCCATAGAAGAATCCCCATTTCACAGATGAGGAGTTGCTTGTGATGGTGGAGGAAATCGTTCGGGTAGAACTATAACTGTTCGGTGTACAGGTCCAGCAGACATACATTGCCAGGAAGATGGAGCTATGGAAGAGGATCGTGGCCAGGGTGAACTCTGGGTGGAACATATCCACACACAAGAGACGACATTCACAAGAGGTGGAACGACCTATGGAGAAGGTATGTGCAGTGGCCTCCAGGCACCAAGTTGCCATCATGAAGACTGGCAGTGGACCCCATCTCCTCTCCACAGTTCACAGCATGGGAGGAGAAAGTCTTGGCAATCCTGCATCCTGAGGGCCTCACTGGAGTCACTGGAGGGCTGGACAGTGGTAAGTCACCTTTACTGCCCTACCACCACTGATAATTGCATGGCATGTCACCCCCTCACCATGACTCCCTTCACCCCACTCCATCTCATACAGTGAACCACCCCCATAACCACCCTCAATTGTGTACCCCTGCATGACCTACCCCTCCCAGTTCTGCATGCACACACAACAGTAATGCATGGGCAGCATGTAATACTACCAATCCCACAATCCACCAGCATACATTAACCAAAGGTGGGAGGACAACACCCAACCCATAGGGAAAGCCAGAAATGCTGAATATGGACAGACAATGACTGTAACAAATCTTTCACATGTCCACAGCTACCCCAGCAAATGTCAGCAGCAAACATGTGCCATGGCAACACAGTCCCCCACCAGAAGATGCCCTCAGTGATGACAGCAACTCTGGATGTTCTGATCTGGATGATCTCCCTGGCCCATCTGGCACCACTGTTTATTCAGCTTTCACATCCCACACCAAGTCCACCACCGGGCCCCCCATCTGACTCCAACACGACAGCAGCCACCCGTCCCCAAACCTCTGTACCCAGGACACGTTGATTACTTGTGTGCCCACCTGTACAGGGACCCAAGTCGACACCACACAGGCAACAGGATGAAGACCCTAGTGTAAGTGGGAATGGGCACACCGTTCAGGGGACACAGGCACAGAGGGCATGGGCCAGTGGGAGGTTAGCTGTGTGCCAGGGGGAGGTCAACGCTAGGGAACCGACTGCCTAGGAGGCACTCACACATGTCCTGGGGCCTACCAATAATCCTAGGACACGATGGGCTAGGTACTTACCATCTTGCAGGAGAACCAGCGGCTGCATGGTGTACACCACCAGGAGGTCATGCAGCAGTTGCAGGGCGTGAATGCCGAAATGATCACCATTGCAGGTGTGCTGGGTGACATGGCCAACACGATGCGTGAGTACACAGCACACCAGCGGGCCCCTTCCATCAACTAGTCTTCATACCAGCCAACAACATCTGCTGCAGGTATTCGACAAGAGGACCTGCCACATCACACGCAGGCCACCAGCACCCCTCCCCCTGCAGAAGGTGAACCACCCTGCAAATGTTCCCTGCGACCCAGACAGACACCAGAGTCTGTTGCCAACACCCAAACCACTGCCAGGAAATGAGCCCCTCCTCAATGTCTCCCTTGTGTGCCACTGAGACACCTTGTTCACTTTGGACTGCCATTGCGCCTTTTCCTATGGCCCCATGGATACTGGACCGGTGCAACAAACCAACTGGGCCACTATACAGACGTTTTTGTCTGCCATCACCCCACTCTATTGCACTATCCCATCCTTTTGTCACTTTAATAAACACCCTTGACCACAACTGAAGTTTCTGTGCTTTATAATACAACAATATGCAATGTCTTAAATTGTATTATATTGTGCAAATATCCTTTAATGTGTGAATCCATCCAACAAATGTGTGTAAGCAGTCTGTAGTCATCACATCAGTACAGAGTTGTGACCACACCAACATCTGCAAAAAGGGAAAGCATAACTGACAGTAAATTGAGGAGTAAAGGTATTGGTTGGCACAACACAGCAGCCACACAGCACTGAAGTGAAATGGAGGTATGAACAGTAGAACAGTCTTACCTGAATGACAATGGAAGTACTGCTGTATCATATGTGTCCGGTTGTCCACATCCTCCTACTCCTCACTGTCTTCATTGTCCTCTGCTGCCACAGGTGCATTGTCTCCTCCCTCCTCCTGCAGGTAGGGCACATGGCGTCTGAGTGCCAAATTGTACAGCATGCAGGAAGCCACCACTATCTGGCAGACCTTCTTAGGGTCGTAGAATAGGGATCCACCAGTTACATGGCGGCACCGGAACCTGGCTTTCAGTAGCCCAAATATACGTTCAATAACCCTCCTGGTATCTCCTGGTACCTGTGCCTTATTGTACTGAATTACTGCCTCTGTCCTCGGATTCCTGACTGGTGTCAACAGCCAGGACAGATTTGTATAGCCGGAGTCACCTGGAAGTAGTGAGGGACACATATTACTCATGTACACTGGCACAGAGTACAACTTCAGGTAGCATACATTGACATACATTGGGTGAAGTCTCAAGCTCACCTATGAGCCACCCTCTCTGCCTTTGTAGTTGTGCCATCTCCTGTGGGACGCTGATATTCCTCACACATAGGCGTCATGCACAGATCCAGGAAACCTGGCAGTAATGTGGGAGATGTATTGATCAGCAAGACACCATCTGGACATTTATAGAGTGGTAACTTTTCCTATTCCTGTAGACCTGCTCATTTCTCCTGGGAGGGACCAAGGCAATATGAGTCCCGTCAATGGTCCCAATCACATGTGGTATGTGTCCCATGGCGTAGAATCCAGCCTTCACAGTAGGCAAATCTTCACTCTGGGGAAATGAGATGTAGCTGCTCATGTGTTTTAGCAAGACAGCCAAAACTCTTCCAAGCACACTCAAAAACATTGGCTGTGACATTCCTACAGCCAAGACCACAGTTACCTGGAAGGAACCACTTGCCAGGAAGTGGAGCACTGACAGTACCTGTACTGCAGGTGGTGTTGCTGCAGTGCTACGGATAGCAGGAATCAGACCTGGCTTTAATTGTTGACACAGCTCAGTAATTGTGGATGCCATTTTCTCTGTCCCACTTCACTTGATTCCTGACTCTCTACAGATCAACACCTCCACTGCATGTGCTGCTGTGTCCCGTGTCTGGAACACGCAATGGCCCGTGCTACGGGGAAAGGGCCCCTGCCTTCACTTCAGAGGAGTTGGAGAACCTTGTGGATGGGGTCCTACCCCAGTTGTATGGGCCTCCAGACCAACAGGTACCTTATGGGCACATTGGATGTGACATGGCTGAATGAAGATGTATGTGTGTGCTGGCAGTGTGTAATTTGGGGAGTGTATTTTTGCTGCATACAATGTGTATGCAGAGGTATGGGTCATGTGTGGGCTTTATGTGGGATCTATGCAGTATGTAAGCCATTAATGTTACAGAATGGAGCGTTGAGTTCATGGTGTCCTTCTGCCTGTGTGCCCTATGAAGGTCAGTGCCCATCAGAAGAAAGGTTTGCGGCGTGCCATCGCCAAGGTCATGTGGACCCTGGGGGTCCATAGCCCGTGCAGCACCCACTGCAGGAAACAGTGGGAGGACCTGAGATGCTGGGCTGGAAGACCGCGACGGCCCAGCTGGGGATGGCATCCCAATGAGGAAGGGGTGCCCATCGGACCCTGACCCCCCCAATAGGCCCGCATACTGGCGGTGGCCAATCCTGAGTTGTATGGGTGCCTTAGGGCAACAAAGCAGCCACAAGGGGCTGAGTACACACTGTGTGGTATTCTTTTTTGTTGCCTGCCATGGTGTTTGGGTGCAAGGTTCTAGTCAGTGGATGCCCCAATATGCCAGTTTAGCTAATCTTGTGGAGTCCTGCCTAGCAATGTAGGGTGGTATAAATATTTAGTATTGGTCAGTAGCTGGCATACCATGTGTTAGATCTGACAGCCTTAGGGTGGTGACCTCTAACTTTTTGCCTGCCTTCCTCCACTTTTTGGACACTGTTTTTGCTGGTTTTAGGACTGCTAACCAGTGCTAAAGGGCATATGTTCTCTCCCTTAAAACATGGTGACATTGGCTCATACCCAATTGGCGTATTTAATCTACTTATAAGTCCCTAGTAAAGTGCACCACATGTGCCCAGGGCGTGTAGATTAAATGCTACTAGTGGGCCTGCAGCACTGGTTGTGCCACCCACATAAGTAGCCCCTTAACCATGTCTCAGGCCTGCCATTGCAAGGCCTGTGCGTGCAGTTTCACTGACAATTCGACTTGGCATTTAAAAGTACTTGCCAAGCCTTAAACTCCGCCTTTCCTACATATACGTCAGCCCTAAGGTAGGCCCTAGGTAACCCATAGGGCAGCGTGCTGTGTAGGTAAAAGGCAGGATATGTACCTGTGTAGTATATATGTCCCGGTAGTGTAAAACTCCTAAATTCATTGTATACTGCTGTGAGGCCTGCTCCTTTCATAGGCTAACAGTAGGGCTACCCTCATAAACTGTTTATGTCCCCGGGGCGTCCAAATATCCTGCAACCCAAAGAGGATCCAAGTCTGTGCGCTGGCAATCGACGCAAGGCCCTGGCTGCGTGAAAAATATTGACGCATCGCCTGTGTGCGTCCAGAGAAACTGATGCATACCTCCCCATTTTACATGCATTGCCTCCTCTGCGGTCCCTTGCGGATAGTTTCTATGCTAACCAGGTACTTTGTGCTTGCAAGAGACACTTATTGCTTTTTGAGAACTCTATTTCTCATTACCAAAGTGATATTTCAACTTGTACTTATCAAATCTTGATCGTTTTGACCTTATTGTAACCAGATAAATATTCCACATTTTTCTAAACCTGCGTGGTATATTTTTGTGGTGTTTATACTGTGTTATCGCATGATTTATTGCACATATACTTTACACATTGCCTTCTAAGTTAAGCCTGACCCCTCAGTCCCAAGCTACCTGAGGGTGGGCACAGGATAATTTGGATTGTGTGTGACTTACCCCGACTAGAGAGAGGGTCCTTGCTTGGACAGGGCGTTAACCTGACTGCCAACCCCATGGCAGAAATGGCTTGGTGAGTCCAGGAGGTGTGCAGATGGTAGTGTTTGGGTTCATTTCTGCTGTTGTTCCCAGGTAATGGTTTGTCATTGTGGTTCATACTGCACAGTATTAGTCCCAGTGAGTGATTGTGATGTGTATGCCATATGTTTTCATTGAGAAAATCGTCAATGCACAGCTCACCTGGTACCTCGAAGACAACAACATCCTCGACCCCTCCCAGTCCAGCTTCAGACGAAACCACAGCACCGACACCACCCTCCTTGCTGCCACAGATGACATCAGAAGCCATCTCGACAATGGAGAAACATCAGCCCTCATCCTCCTAGACCTATCGGCCACCTTCGACACTGTCTGCCACCACACTCTGAAAACCTGCCTCCTTGAAGCAGGGATCCAAGACCAGGCCCTCGACTGGACCACATCCTTCCTATCTGGCAGAACCCAGAGAGTCCGCCTCCCCCCGTTCCAGTCCAAAGCCTTCAACATCATCTGCGGCGTACCCCAGGGCTCATCCCTCAGCACAACGCTATTCAACATCTACATGGCCCCCCTCGCACAAGTGGCCTGCCAACACAACCTCAATATCATCTCCTACGCCGATGATACCCAACTCATCCTCTCCCTCACCAAGGACACACACACCGACAAAACCAACCTCCACGAAGACCTGAAAGCCGTCACCGACTGAGTAGCAGCCGGCTGAAACTGAACTCGGAAAAAAAAGAGGTCCTCATCCTAGGGCCCACCCCCTTTGCTTGGGACGACTCGTGGTGGCCAGCCATGCTTGGCACCCCACCAACACCAACCAACCACGCACAAAACCTCGGCTTCATCCTCGACTCATCCCTCTTCATGTCGAAACAAGTCAACGCCATCTCCTCTTCCTGCTACAACACCCTGCGCATGCTTTGCAGACTCTACAAATGGATCCCAATCGAAACAAGAAAAACAGTAACTCAAGCCCTCGTCAGCAACAGGCTCGACTACGGCAACGCACTCTACGCAGGCATCCCGTCAAAACACCTGCAACGCCTCCAATGCATCCAAAACGCCTCCGCCCGACTCATCCTCAACATCCCTCGCCACAGCCACATCACCCCCCACCTAAGATACCTTCACTGGCTCCCCGTCGACAAGAGGATCACCTTCAAGGTCCTCACCCACGCGCACAAAGCACTTCACAACACCGGACCAACCTACCTGAACAGCAGACTCAGCTTCTACACTCCCACCCGACAACTCCACTCCGCCAACCTCACCCTCGCCTCCATCCCCTGCATTCGGCTCAGATCCTCCGGCGGTAGATCCTTCTCTTACCTCGCCGCCAAGACCTGGAACACCCTCCCGTCTGACCTAAGACAGATCCAGGACCTGCTCACCTTCAGAAGACACCTTAAGACCTGGCTCTTCGAGCAATAGCAGCACCACCTCCCTCCCCCCCAGCGCCTTGAAACCCTCACGGGTAAGTAGTGCGCTTTAGAAATAATCTGATTGATTGATATGTGCTGTTGTTGCTGTAATTGACCCTGTGCTCCCTTTCTCTCCCACCCTCTCTCCTTTTCTCATCCTGTCCTTGTGTGCATTAGCATCATCTGGTGAAGGAGCAGGCGCACAGGCAAGTGGGGGTGCTGCAGCCCACGGGACACAGGATGCAGAGTCCATTCCCCCCTAACTACCTGTTCCCAGTCCCAAAGCCCTCTCCCCTCACCCATCACGCACACTGTACTTGTACCTGCAACCCAACCTGCCCAGTGGAGTGACTTGGGCTGTCAGGAGTCAAGTTAGGCCATGGACGTTGCCCTGTGGGTTTACACAGATATTGAACTGGCCAGTGGACCTTTCTGTATATTTATCACATTTATTTTATTGAGGTCACTGTTCCCACCAAATTACAGTGGTTGGACTAAAGGTATGTGTCCTAGCTTTCTTTGCTCCTTGCTTATGTTGTTGTTGGATTTCTCTGCAGATAGTTCTCGGTGTGTGGTATGTGTGTATGGTGTGTGTTGTGCATGTGGGTGTGTCACTCTCCCCTTCCTCTCTTGTGTGCTTGGCGGCTGTATTCACCCTCGTTGTTGGCGTTGTTGCTTCCGGACTGCCATCACGTGGTATAGCATCAGCAGGACTTCCAGTTCAGGTTCCATGGCAGCCGCGGACTCCTCTGTGTCCCTGGAGGTAAGTGTCTCCTTTTATATGATTCATTTCGGCCAGGCTTTTCATGGAGGTGGTCCTCCCCGGAAATCCTTGAGGTCTGCTATCTCATAATATGTTGGGCGGGTCGTGGTGTTCAGCCAGCCTGAAGATGGCAACCGCCGTAGTCAGTGGACAGAAAGCACTGGCGGTTCGGGTGGTACTTTGGCTGTCTATGGGAGGAATCACTGCCATGGTAATAATTTGGCAGTATTCACTGCTAGCCTGGCGACTGAACTACCGTCATCGCCGGTGTGGTGGTCAGCTGACTGCCAATGTCGTAATAATCACCTAAGACTCTTACTGTTTTGAAAATTCATATCTTGCCTTGTGTATGTTGGATTTTTGTTGGTTTGGTCTTGTTTTATTTAGATAAATGTTACCTATTTTTCTAAACCTGTGTTGTATCATTTCATAGTGGTTCACTATATTACTGTGTGTGTTGGTACAAATACTTTACACATTGCTTCTGAAGTTAAGCCTGCTTGCTCATGCCAAGCTACCAAAAGGGTGAGCGGGGGTTAACTGAGTGTGATTCTCCTTTACCCTGACTAGAGTGAGGGTCCTTGCTTTGACAGGGGGTAACCTGACTGCCAACCAACGACCCAATTTCTTACAGGGAGAATAGCTATTGATTTCTTTGGTCCACTTAACAATGGACATCTTTTAATGGTGATTGTAGATAAATATTCAGATCTCCCTTTGGTCTAGGATCTCTCAACGCCGGCACGAGCCAGTAATCGAAAAACCTTTGATGGCATCTTTCAACATGTAGCTTACCAGCCATTGTAAAGTCTAGCAATGGTCCACCTTTTAACAGCAAAGAATTTAAATAATTTCTGGAGCATCTGAATATAAAGCATCAAAAGATCACACCATTATGGTCGTAGGCCCATGGACTTATTGAGCATTTTATGAAAATGCTAAAGAAAGCAGTGTGGCATGCAGCTCTTGTGAGGCTCAGTCTAGAAAAAGTATTGAACTCTACTCTACAAGCTTATTGTTTGACACCCAACTAGACTACAGATGAATGCCCTGCAAATTTGATATTTGGGAGAGAAATGGCAACTAAGATACCCCAATGGACCACAGAAAGAAATATTAATGACAACCTGATTCATACAAGGGACTTGGCTCAAAAACAGAAAATTAAAATGTTTTCAGACAAGAGGTGACATGCAAAAGACTTCTCTTTCCGAAAAGGAGATTTGGTGGTCACTCAGCAGTTACAGAAAAGAAAAGTTGATGCTCCTTACAACGCTGAACCTTTTCAAATAGTGTCTACCAAATGACACATGGTGACTCCCAATGACCTGGTAAGTCTCTAACTAGAGACTCTTCTCACTTCAGGCTTGTGTTTCAACAGTCTTCAACTCAGGATGGTGAAAGAAAGACTGATTCTGAAAATTCAGTGACTGTTGCTGATTCCTTATCATCATTGACAATCTCAAACATTGAAGATGACCATTTACAGCTTACCGTTCAGATCAGGTCAACAGGTGAAGGTGCCAAAAAGATTAATTGAAGAGGTTTACTTGTATGTTTCTCTTTATTTGTTCTTGGGTCTGTCTCCTGATTTTCTATAAATAATTGCAAGTTTTCTTTTAACAGAGGGAACCTATCTTGCTCCCTGAGGACTCTGTATAAGTGTGACGCAATCACTAAAATAAAATATATGATAGCATGGCTTAAAATGTTGGAGTTACACGCAGAGGAATAAAGAGTTGTGATTTACAGCTCTGTGTTTTGCCTAGTTATTCAGGGGGTACTGGGCCAGGGAAGACGTTACAAGTGTTCACTTTATTTTTGGGAATATTTCTCTTGTCAGTATTGTTATTGATGATACTTCGTCAGATAAATCTTCTAATTTTTTAAGAAGCTGTGAGTGGGCAAGTGTACAGACCTTCAATGTGTCCTGATTGATCTGATACATCAATATGAAATGTATTATTCAATCATCTAAAGAAAGGTGATTAACAATACCCCTCTTATGCCATCACAATACCATCACAAGCATCTGTAGTCAATCCAGAACTCCTATGCTATTAGAATTGGAAATGGTGAGAGGCACACCAAAAGTGGTCAAGTAACGTTATATGCATGCCAGAAGGATGAGGAAGGAATATTTTCAAAACACTAAGGCCCTCATTATAACATTGGTGGTAAGTACTGCTTACCGCCATGTTGACTGCCGCCAACATACTTCCACCGCAGCGGATTACCGCCAACCATGTAATGACCCACACATAGCAATCCGTAACTATACAGCCACACACACAAGTCCGCCAGCCCAAAGGTCAGTGATAAACTGGTGGTAGCAAAACCCAAATACGTTACGCCAACAGAACAACGCCCACAGCATTATGACCCATGAATCACCAAGGCGGACATTCAATGGCGCTAAATCATTGGCAGTACATACTGCAGCGCTCACAATACACACAACCTAACAAAACACCACCACATTGAACAATTCAAACTACACACACCTGACACACATACACACACCAAACCCACACAACCACACCACTATAAAACATACACCACATTACTCACAACCCTTTACGAAACAATTGCACAAAAGAGATAGCAACACCACAGCCAAGACCACAGCCACACACCACCATCACCTATACACCATCCACGCACCTTACATCACACACCCCAACACATCATCCCACACACCCTCAACTTCACCCACACCACTCACACTACACCCATGGCACCACAACAACACCCCAGGTTCTCAGAGGAGGAGCTAAGGGTCATAGTGGAGGAAATCATCCGGGTAGAGCCACAGCTATTCAGATCACAGATGCAGCAGACATCCATTGCAAGGAAGATGGAGCTATGGCGGAGAATCGTGGACGGGGTCAACGCCGTGGGACAGCACCCCAGAACAAAGGATGACATCAGGAAGAGGTGGAATGACCTACGGAGGAAGGTGCGTTCCACAGCAGCAAGACACCAACTAGCTGTACAGAGGACTGGCGGTGGACCCCTACCTCCTCCCCCACAAATAACAACATGGGAGGAGCAAGTCTTGGCAATCATGCATCCCGAGGGCCTGGCAGGAGTATGAGGAGGCCTGGATTCTGGTAAGTCAAATCTCTATTACTATCACCCCCCCACATGCATGTCATCACAAACCCCCACCCTTACCCACAATCCCATCACTTCACCACCTCCCACACACCCCACCATCACAGCCCACTCATCCCAATACCAAGCCCTGCATGTAACACCAGTGCACGCACCCCCATCATAGATCTGCATGGACACCCATCACTAAAGCATGCACAATAGAGAGAATCACCTAACCCACAAAATAACTACTCACACAAGGCAAAGCTGACAGGGCAATGACACACACAGAAACAATAACACTGCATTTACATCCCCACAGGTCCCGCACCCAACGTCACTGGAGAGGAGGTGCCAGCAGCATCCAGTCCCCCCCAGAAGAGGCCCACAGTGATGACAGCAGCTCTGGATGCCTGAATCTGGATGACCAACGTGGCCCATCAGGGATCTCCAGACAGTTGGTTACCCAGGCACAGTCCCATACCACCACAGAGCCTCCCCCCTCAGGAAACACCAGCACAGTACCCACCCAGTCGGCCCATACCGCTATCCCCAGGACACGTCATTCAGCAGTGTGTCCACCACTACAGGGACCCCAGGCCACCCCACAAACACAGGATGATCCTGGACCTGGGGGTAATTGGCAGTGGGCACATGGTTCAGGGGACAGAGGCACAGGATAACAGGGAAGCTGGAAGGACTGCTGTGCGACAGGGGGAGGACAGGCCCAGGGAACCGACTCTCCAGGAAGCACTCACCAACATCCTGGGAGCATACCACCATTCCCAGGAGACGATGGGACAGATACTGGACAAGTTACAGGAGACCCAGTGGCTGCAGAAGGAACAGTACCTGGGGATCCAGGGAGGACTTGAAGGACATCCACACTACCGTGGTCACCATTGCAGGGGTGCTGGCAGACATGGCCAACACCATGGGGGAGGCAGTGGCACAACAGTGGCCCCCTGACACTAGCCACGCCACCCCCTGCAGAAGGAGAACCACCCTGCAAATGTTCCCTGCAATCCAGCCAGAAGCCAGAGACTATTGCTAAGACCCCTGCCAGGAAATAAGACTCTCCTGATTGTCACCCTTGTGTCCCACTCTGTCACCCTGTCCACCTTGAACTGCCATTGCTCCACTTCCTATGCCCCCTTGGACAATGCACCTGTGATACAAATAGACTGGACTCTATCCTGGACTTTCCTCCACCATCACCCCAGCCCATTGCACATCCCCATCTACTTATTAGCACTTTAATAAACACCATTTGAATAAATACAAACATGGAGTTTGTCAAATGATTGAACTATGTATTTGTTTAACAAGCATTAAACACTGCAATACAACTGTAGAGTAATGTATACATAGGAATGACATGTAGTTGGCTGCAGTCAACACACCAGGAGCGATAGTGGGGCAGAAATATCTGCAAATAGAGATGCCAAAGGGTAGAGTAAGTGGCCATAGAGGTGGGGAAATCAGCCTGTCAGTGACAATGTCAAACACAAAACTGTCAATGTAAAATGAAATTACAGTGTCTTACCTGTGTGTCATTGGAACTAATGTCGTATTATAGAACTTCTGTTGTCCTCATCCTCATCCTCTGCCTCCTCCTTTTCACTGTCCACAGGGTCCACTGCTGCCACACGCCCATCTTCAGCCTCATCCTCCTGCAGAAAAGGCATTGGGCGACGTAAGGCAAGCTTGGGCAACATACAGCATGCCACGATGATATAGCACACATTCTAGGGTGAGTAGTACAGGGATCCACCTGTAAGATGGAGGCAACAAAACCTGGCCTTCCGGAGGCCAAATGTCCTTTCTATTATTCTTCTTGTTCGCCCATGTGCCTCATTGTAACGTTCCTCTGCCTTTGTCCTGGGATTCCTCACAGGGGTCAGTAGCCATGAGAGGTTGGGGCAACCAGAGTCACCTGAAAATATCGAGGGACAACTGTTAGACACACACTAACCCATAGGGCTCACACCATACCCATACACCAGCACCTACTGGGTGGGAACCAGGGCTCACCTATTAGCCACAACCGGTGCCTCTGGAGTTGAGCCATCACATATGGGATGCTGCTATTGCTCAGGATAAAGGCATCATGCACAGACCCACATTACTTTGCATTGACATGGGAGATGTACTGGTCTACCAGGCACACTATCTGCACATTCATGGAGTGAAAGCTCTTTCGATTTCTGAACACCTGTTCATTTCTCCGGGGGGGGAACAAATGCAATATGTGTACCATCTATTGCCCCAATAATGTTGGGGATATGTCCCATTGCATAGAAATCTGCTTTCACTGTGGCCAAATCCTCCACCTGGGGGAAAACGATGTAGCTGCGCATGTGTTTAATCAGGGCAGACAACACTCTGGTCAACACTATTGGGAACATTGGCTGAGACATTCCACCTGCCAAGCCCACTGTCACTTGTAAGGAGCCAGTTACCAGGAAATGGAGCACTGATAGCACTTGCACAAGAGGGGGGATCCCAGTGGGCTGACGAATAGCAGATATCAGGTCATGTTCCAATTGGGCAAACAGCTCTGTGATTGTGGCCCTGTCCAGTCTATAGGTGAGGATAATGTGCCTGTCCTCCATTGTTGCCAAGTCCACCAGGGGCCTGTACACGGGGGGAAATCTCCATCTCCTATTCGTCCAAAGCGGTTGCAATCTAGGGGGCAAACAGTGAGCAGATGGTCAGTATTCCCTTTTTCCAAACACTACACTGCATTGCATGTTGTGACTGTAACAGAATATTGTTGGATAGGCACAAATGGTGACTATGTGTACTGTGACGCAGTTAAGTGCAATGGCCTGCTCCACCCACCCCCCCCCCGAAATGGCGTCCGCCTGTCCAGTATGGAGGGACAGGTGGAAGTGAGGTAATTCCGCTGACGTTGTGCGCCGTTGTGGGAGGCGGTCGAGAACCGCCCTGCAACTCCTCATTGGATACCATTGGGCCCTATGAGTTACAGTGGCGAAAGGTGATGTACGCTGGCGGTGATGGTATGCACCACCATGGACGTGACCACCATTTTCTATCTGTTCACTCACTTGCTACCTGACCTTCAACTGGAGAGGACCTACACTTCAAGTGCTGCTGTGATCTGTGTCTGGAACCAACCATGGCTCGTGTCACTGGGGAAAGGGCCCCTGCCTTCACTGCTGCGGAGTTGGAGAGACTGGAGGATGGGGTCCTACCCCAGTACTGAATGCTGTATGGGCCTCCAGACCAACAGGGGAGTACACTGTGAGCACGATGCATGGGGCATGAATGCATGGAGTGCTGTGTGTGAGGGCCTTGTGTAGGGTGGTGTTTTTGTGGAAGGGCTCTGGGCAGCGTGCTGCATGTATGGTGGGCAATGTCTGTGCGTAAGGGGATGTGAGGGCTATGGTGGGCCATGAGTGTAACAGGTAGGACAGTCTGACTGATTCCTTTTTCTATGTGTATTTCTCTGCAGGTCAGCGCCCATCAAAAAAAGGGCATATGGCGTGCCATCGCCAAGGAAGTGCGGACCCTGGGGATCTATGGCAGGCAGAGCACCCAATGTCGGAAACGATGGGAGGACCTGAAACGCTGGGCACGGAAGACGGCGGAGGCCCAGCTGGGGATGGCCTCCCAATGAGGAAGGGGTGCCCGTCAAACCCTGATCCCCCTGATGGCCCGCATACTGGCAGTGGCCTATCCGGAGCTGGATGGGTGCTTGGGGGCATCATAGCAGCCACAAGGGGATGAGTACAATGCCCCAAAATACAACTTGCGTGTGATAGGGTGGCATCTGAGTGGGGATGTGGGCCTGTGGGTGTCCCTAGGCCAGGTCGGACATTGCAGGGTAGGTCCCATGTTGGGCAGGGTCTGATGTACACCTCCTCCAACCAAGCTAGTAGGCATCCACCACTGGGCAGGGGTCTGTGGGCCTCAGCTATGCTGCGATTGGCGTTAGGTATCCCTGTCCATGGGCTAGTGACTAGCATTCTGCCTGTTAATGCATTGCCTAGTGCATAGGGCTCTTCCCTGTGTGTGTGTGTGTCGCCAACGGTGGTGTTGTTGCCACCATTGACCAAGGGTATCCTGTGTCTCTCCCCTCCTTTTTGTTTTGTCACCCTGTCCTTATGTGCATTAGCATCATCTGGTGGACGAGCAGAGGCACCGGCGACGGGGAGAGCTGCATCCCACACAGCCCAGGAGGCCAACGGTGAGGGCACCAGTGGGACAGAGGGCGAGGGGAGCATCACGGAGGAGACTGGAGGGGACAGTTCTGACAATGATACCTCCTCCGATGGAAGTTCGCTGGTAGTGGCAGACACCTCTGTGCCCTCCCCAACTACCGGTACAGCCACCACCCCCCCGTACCAGCACCGCCCTCCCAGCAGCCCCTCAGCGTGTTTCCCGTGCCCACTCACCCAGGAGGGTCGGCATCTCCTTCGCACCAGGAACCTTAGGCCCTGCTCCAGTTAGCCCTGCTGCCCTGCATGAAGAGGCTATTGACCTTCTACGATCCATCTCTGTTGGGCAGTCAACCATTGTGAATGCCATCCAGGGCCTGGCAGGCTATTTGCAAGAAACAAATGCATTCCTGGAGGGCATTCACTCTGGAATGGTGGCCCAACAGAGATCAATCCAGGCTCTGGCCTCCTCCTTGATGGCAGCCATTGTCCCTGTTTCTAGCCTCCCCCTCCAACTTCCTCTACCCAATCCCATTCTTCCCAACCCCAACCTATCTCAAGCACACAGGTAGACCAGCATGCACCCAGGACAACACACCGGAGTGGTTCAGGCAAACACAAGCACCACACATCATCCCACAGGCACTCACACAAACACCATACAGAATCAGACATACCAACATCCACTGCCTCCACTGTGTCCCCCTCCTCCTCCTCGTCCACCTCCCTCCCAGTTGCGTCTACACTCACACCTCCATGCACTACATCCTCATCCACTACCACCATAACGCCTATCACTACACGCCCCTCACTGGCAGTCACCACACCCACATCCATGCACACGTCCCTTGTGTCCTCTCCCACTGTGTCTGTGCCCCCTCCTCCCAAATTACACAAACGCAAGCACTCAGACTCCCAACAGCCATCCACCTCATAACAGCATCCAGCCCACGCACCTGCACTCAAACACAGCAGACAGACACCTCCTACAACCACTTCCTCTTCCTTCACTCCCAAACCTTCACCCTCTTCCCACCCCAATGTCCCTAAGAAGCTTTTCCTCTCCACCCTTGACTTCTTCCCTACCCCCCGTCCTTCTCGTTGGGCCAGGGTGGTCAGAACCCAGGCGAGCACCGCAGCCACCCAGTCCACGGTCACAGTAGTGTCGACAGCTACTGCAGGTGGGAGAGGATCCCGGGGACCAGGCAGCAACACTGACGGTGCCTGCACCAGGTGCATCAAGGAAGGGCAAGGAGGCACCACCAGCTGCGACAGGGAAGGGCAAGGAGGCACCACCAGCTCCGACAGGGAAGGGCAAGGAGGGACCGCCAGCTGCGACAGGGATGGGCAAGGGGCAATCCCTGGCTGCTGACAGGAAGGGCAAGGGGCCTGCACCAGCAGGCAGGAAGTACAGGAGGCCTGGTGCTGGGACTCATTCTGAGTCCCCACCACAAACTATGGTGGTTCAGCCATCTGAGGCTTCAGGGGAAGGGCTGGAGCCTCCCCCCACCACTGCCAGCACTGCCACCAGCATCGCCACCAGAACTACCACCAGCACCACTGCCAGCAGCAGGAGCCCCAGTGGGCAGCCCTCCGAGGCTGCAGGGGATGGGCTGGAGCCTCCCCCCACCACTGCCAGCACTGCCACCGCACCACTGCCAGCAGCAGCCCAGGTGGGCAGCTGTCCGAGGCTGCAGGGGATGGGCCGGAGCCTCCCCCCACCACTGCCAGCCCCGATACTAGCCCCGCCACTGCCACAACTGAGCAGCCGTCACCGCCGGTGGACAGTGTGTAGTCCTGCCTCCATGGACTGTTGTGCGTCATTGACCCAGCAAATCCTGTGGGTCTGACACCCAGGTGAGAGACTGTGACCTTGCACTCTCCAGGATCTGCATCACAGGGCACAATGCCCCCTCCAGAACCAGTGGAAGAAGCCATCCACTCACTGCATCCTTCCCAGGAAGAAGCACACTGGGCAGAAGGCCCCCTCCAGAACCAGTGGAGAAGCCATCCACTCACCCCATCCTACCCAGGATGAAGCACACTGGGCATAATGCCTCCTCCAGAACCAGTGGAGAAGCCATCTACTAGAGAGACTGTGGCCTTGCACTCCCCAGGACCAAGCAGTGGGCAAACCACTGAATTGAGAGACTGTGGTCTTGCACTCCCCAGGGCCAAGCAGTGGGCAAACCACCCACTAGAGAGACTGTGGCCTTGCACTTCCCAGGACAGCCCAAAGGGCATGTTGCCCCCTCCAGGACCAGTGGTGTTGTTCCATCTTCCGGCAGAGGTGCCCCCATATTCCCCGTCCACCTGAGGTGCCTGTGTATTTTCGACCTGATGCCCTTGAAGTGTTCTCTCCGTGTTGTTGCAGGATTGAGGTGGAGCCTTGGCCTATGTGATGTGGCCCTGTGGCCCACAGACATTGAGGACTGGGCAGTGTACCTCCATTTGTAAATATGTATTTATGTTTGTATTTTAATGCACTTATTCATGTTATTTTATCGTATTACACTCACTTTCTTCCAATCATTTTGTTCTTGCATTATTCCTGAGGGGAACGGGTGGATATGTAATGTTTGTGCATCTGGTTGCATGCATGGTTTTGGGGGTGGAGGTGTTGCGTGTGTGTGTCACTCTCTTTTTCCTCCCCCCTCCCTTGTGTGTTAGGGAGCAGTACCCACCGTGGTCTTCTTCGCCGGCATTGCTGCTCATAATGCAGAAAAAGGTAGACAAGCATGGGAAAAATGTGCAGCTCGGGCTCCATGGTTTTGTGGTTGTTTCCTGAGTCTCCAGAGGTGAGTCCTTTGACTTCTGTGTTCTGTTTCCGCCGTGCTTTTGATGTTGTTGGTACCGCCCCGGAAAAGGTGGCGGATAGGCCTGTCATAATACAGTGGGCGAAACATTGTCTTCCGCCTGGCTGTTGGCGGTTACCGCCATGGTGCTTGTTGATTCCGCCCTGGCGTCGGTATATTAAAGTGGCTGTCTGTCTGAGCGGTTTCCGCCGTGGTCATAATTCCATTTTTGTTACCGCCGGCCTGTTGGCAGGATTACCGCCACTTTATCACCAACCGCCAGGGTTGTAATGAGGGCCTAAGTCATTTTATAATGGCTAGTATCCACAATCAGATTATTAGCCATTATACTGTAAGCACCTGTGGTAAACAAAAAGAATGACTAATCAATAGGGGCCTAGTTTTAGTTGCCACAAAGCAGGGGACTTTTTTATTAACAGATAATGGATTTCTCCCGAGTGGCTTAACTCTTGGTTAGATTCCAGAACCACAGATTAAACTAAATCTGAAGGTAGGTGTAGAGACAGAAATTGTATGGAGTAGCCTCTCCTGATGGCTGCAATATTCCTAATCAGGAATAAGAATTGTAGTTTAAGGTGGAAGGATTTAAAAGAACAACCCCTGGTTGAAAGTCCCATTCCAAATTCCTCCTGTAAGTAATATCTAGAAGGAAGGAAATGTGAGCTGAGATCCATGGAATGGGTGGCTATCATTCCAATCTTACATGTAGTTTTGAGTGATTCCCGAGGGGTCCATGCCACAGAACACCTATGTCAATCAGTGAATTTTCAGATCGCCTTCCTCCTCAGCTCTCTCATATAAATTTAACTTTAAGTAAAGTCTGACGTGCACTTCACTGTGGCTACTTTTAGTCCACACAAAAAAGTATCTAAAATAAATTTGAACCTAAATCAATCATGACAAGAAGTTCCCATCAGTCCTTATACCCGCTACAGCATTTGTCAACACTGGAATATCCGTTCTCAATGGCCGGGCTGTGTAAGTTTAGGAGGAACCTGCTGCCATTGACAGAAGAATGACCATATAGGATTTCATTCCAAACACATCACTTTTTTTATTTGCTCAGCCAGTGAGGTATCCTCCAGGGAGTCTGCGGCTCACCCTGTAAGATGACAAAGAATGATATCAATCTGTGAGCCTAAGGAATACCCACCTCTCCTGTTCTCCACTGTGTGTGGATGAATCATGAACCAAAAAAGATATCACCACTTTTGGCACATATTCGAATCAGATGGAAATGTTAGTTTTGAGGCATTAGAGGCTTTTAAAATCAGGGCCTCTAGAGTTTGAAAAACCTCGATATGCATTTTAAAGAGGCTAGCCTGTAAGGAATCTGCTAGTTCACACAAGACCAAAGAAATTGAACATCCCGAATCCATCAATACACACATTACAGAACACCCTCCAGTCATAGGTCATCTCCCATGGGGACACTGCAACATCTGTTCCCACACGAAACCAACAAAGGAAGTGGATCTTCGTTTAAGAATGCCGTCGGTACTGAAATAACATACCCATTGTAATACCACCAACTGTGTATACCTACTGATTTGCTCCTGTGGCTTAAAGTATATAGGCATGACGACGAGGAAAATCAGAATAGGTATCAGTGAGCATAGGAGCAGTTTCAGGTGCAAAGAGTATGAGTTCAGGTCTTAATGAGGAAATCCCTAGACAAAATGAACTGGGAGATGATTTCATTTGTCTAATATATGTAAGCACCTTTCATGTGTACCTTTTATGTTCGCCACTTGCCTCTTAAGTTGTAGACATCTGCCTGCAGTATCCCAATTAAGATCCTAAACTGGAATATTTCACCAAATGTTTTAGAAAAATTGATTAAAGAAAAAATATCGTAGCAATACGCAATAATTTCCACAGCTTGGTCGATGTTCTGATTAACTTTACTTGGCCTCAAGCAACAAAATGCCAAGGAAGGTCTGGGTTGTAATTATCAATAGGCAAAGTGATTTCATGGCCATACGCTGTACTTGCCTCTGTTATTTACATGCATCTGCCCACAATATTCTACTTAGCCTCATGAAAAGGAGTATCCCGTTATTTGTTTTTATAATGATAACAGAGTACATCAGCAATGCGTAATATTCATCACCACAAGGCTTAGCAGTTTCAAAGTTATGCGCGCCGTTAGGTGTATGTATCCCTTGCAGTACTGCAATAAAGTTCTAATAAAATAAAAACACTTCACAAAACCTGTTTACAAGGAAATAAAGACAAAATACTGCAGCAAGGCAAATAATCTATTAATACAGCCTGACTGTTTTTCGCAGTAACTCCATAGGATCACATTCCCCAGAATACCCGGGGGTCGCAAGTGATTATGCGTCATTTGTCACGTAGCATTCGGCTTTCTCCAGCCTTTAAACAGCCTTACGGCTTAACAAGCCTGTTCTTCGGCAGGCTGTAGCACTTTCCTTAGGTATCAGCAGTGGTGACCGGACCTTAGCGATGTAAATCTGTATCTAGTACATGGAGACGTCAACCAGGAGTCGTGACGTAATAGAATTCATTTTTCCCGACTCTGGTAATAATTGGATACAATACCTTGGCGGGACCTTTGGAATGGGTCAATTGGTTGTTTATCAACAAAGAAAGTCGTTTAGATCGTGTTGTAACCTTTAACCAGTAACTTCCCGAACTTTGGTGGAGCTTTTACCTTTTTGTCGAGGGATATTGAAGCACTATAAACTGTAGCTTTGGCTATGGGTGACCTTAGTGTTTATCAAGAATGAGAGGCATTGTTATCATATTGGAACCCCTGTATTTTAGGAGTGGGTTCCCTTTAGATTTATCGACAAATGTAGTCACTTCTACTAAATGGTAACCTCGATATATAAAATACACAGACCTTAGCTGGAGTTTTCAGTATTCCATCTAAGTTTCTGGAAATATTTGCTCGGACTTCTGCCAGTATGGCAGTAGTTTTAGAACTAAAGGACATGCGATAAGTACACTCTCTTTGACATTTGGTGTGACAACAATGACTTACAATTTAAAATTCATATACAAATGTATTTCCTGAGGAACAGTAATGGGATGTAATGGAGCTTCATACCAATATTATGAGCACTGCACTTTGACTATAAATTAATATTCAAGTAACTGAATATGTCTATTATCTCTGATTACCAATACCTACTAAAGCCTCTTCACTCATTATTATAATTCATTGTCTTAAGTGTTTGACTACAGGATAGGACTCCCCGCCCGACAAACATGCAGCCTGAACCACCCAATAATAGGGTAAGGTGTGGTAGTATCTTTGGAAAATCTGTCTTGTGAATGAATCCTGAATGTGTATGCATTGGAAAGGTACCTCACTGGTGACTTATGCATGCACACACACACTTGATGGCTTTACAGCAGGTTTACTGTGGTATATGGCTATTTTTAACAGTTTTCTTCTAACCTGTATTCCTGCTTTTACCAGGTAAGATACTTTATTTAAGAACTCTCAATTCTGGTTGAGTCCACCCTGGTGGTATCATCCTACCCGATTGATGAGGATCTCTGTCTTGTCCGAGTTGAGCTTGAGGCAGCTGTCTTTCATACAGTCAGCGACTGCTCTCTTTCTGTTGTGAAAGTTGCTGTTGGCTGTTGATTGTTCGTCAGTAAGGGATGGAATTTATTGTGTGTTTTCGGCGTAGGGGACGATGTTGAGGCAGTGGTGTCTGACGATCTTGTTGAGCAAGGCCATATTGATATTGAAGAGGGTGGGGCTCAGGGAGGAGTGCTGAGGGACTCCGCAGATGGTTTCTGTAAGCTCTGAGAAGAATGGTGAGAGTCTGACTCTTTACATCTAAGTCTACACTTTTGAATAACTTTACACTCGTATTATGTGTATAGTCCAAAGTAGTAAAGTTACACAAAAGTCTAAGAGTAAATCTACCAATAGTAAACCTACATATGTAACTTTACCTTTATGAATAGCCCCTTCTTGTTTATTGTAATGGACTACTAATGAAGAACCCAAGGTTCCATGCTCTTAGAGGACCATTATGGTGCTTTTTGTCATATTGCTAGACAGCATGCTGATGTGGCACTGAGAACTCCTAAGGGCCAGCAGCTAGGTTTTGGGAGTCTTCTACTGTGCATAATGTCCAGGAGAATTTAACACTTTCTGGATTTCTAGACTGACTTGAGACATATGCACACTGGTGGCTAGAAAATAACACAGAACCGTGTGGTGGCCTTTGGGTGTGTTCTGTTTTTCTAAGATGTTAGGCATGTGGTGCATGGTGCTAGATTTGTCACCACCCATCCACCCACCAAACCCTCAACAGTGCCTTTTGAAATTCAAACCCTGGACATAAAGGGAGTTCTATATGTAAAAAACAGTATTCATTGAATATTAGCTATGCTTTAGGTTTGGGAAACTTATGATCAACCTGGGCTCCAGCTAAGAGGGCCTCGGAGGCTTTTTCTCTAATGCTACTAGGCCACCATCTTCCTACATTTGGAAAAGATACCCTGCAGAATAAGATAAAGGCAACAGGCACATTTTAGGGTGTAATTCTTTATGAGTCCCACCAGTCAGTGTCAGACTTACAGCATCAACACGTCTTTCATTCTTAGTTTGGGGAGAGAGGTACCTTTTCCCAGAGAAACAGACTTACCTCAATAATTCAGTCATACCGGGATGAGACAGAACTCAAGGAGGTATTGCTGCACAGTAGATAATGGTATGAAACTACAGTCAAGGATTGGACAGGGGTGTCTTGGGCATTTTGAAACAGAATCTAATATAGGCATATAAAGGGAAATGTGATCGAATTGACTCTGGCCCCAAAAGCCTCCCAAGCAGATGTACTCAAGAGCATGACTATGCATAGGTAGCACAGGTACATAAGGAGCCCAGGGTTTCAGGGAGGGAGGAGAATGTTATCTAGTGTAACCTGTCCGTTGGAAAGAGTCCCATTTGCAGCTATTCCAGTTGATAAGCGATTGATTCCAGTTCCCATCATTGACTTTGTATGAATATCATGCAAGATTTCATATTCTCGGTGGCCAGTTTGACAGCCAAAGATAAGTAAACTATGTGTTAGCAGCCAAGCAGACTGGAATTTGTCTACGTAGCAGCTAGTTAAAGAGAGAACACTTTTACTTGCTGAAGACTATTCTTATGTTCGCATCAACAGGATCGTGTCAGGATGTATGAGAACCTGTAGAACGACAGAACAGTGGTCCTGGTATGTGTTTTTTAACAATCACTGCAAAACCATATGTTATAAACACAGGAAAAACATAGTTGTGTCTGCTTTGGGGGTTAAGCAGCTAAATAAACACTGTTAAGCACTGATTTCAAAGGTTTGGACAACACTGAAAAAACACCATTGAAATTCACAAAAAATAAACACTGAAAACAGGGCAGCTTAGCTGAATCAGATTGGGTCAGAGCATATTTAACTGTGGTAATGTTTAGAAAGAGAGTGTGCTAATCTAGCTGCATTCGTGTTTGTGTAAATTTGCATCCTTCATGTCAACTCGGAGTATAAAAGACTTGGATCGGCTCATTTGTAATGTCGATTTTTTCCATCAAAATTGCATCAGGATGAAAATAATTTACTAAAAGCAAACATTCGACTGCCCAGTATGAACTGCTCATCAGAAATTGAGATGGCCTGTTTTTAAGACAGGTCTGAGAGGGACATTCTAAATGTATCTAATGCATCAGCATGTTTATGCTCATTGAATACCTTGTGCATGGAAGGTACCTTGAATGCACTTCATATCAAGTAATGCCCATCTGAAATATGATGCCAGGAGGAATATTGTGCAACAAGAAATGCTATAATTAATGCTGTGCTAGGGATATCTGAAATACTGTGCATCCAGTAGCAATACTTCCTACAGTAGTAATATGCTGTA
This sequence comes from Pleurodeles waltl, assembly GCF_031143425.1. NCBI lineage: Eukaryota > Metazoa > Chordata > Amphibia > Caudata > Salamandridae > Pleurodeles > Pleurodeles waltl. The sequence continues at coordinate 261,517,594 of NC_090436.1, read as the reverse complement.
GAAAATTAGAACACTGAATGTTGAGAGCTACATTGGACATAATGACTCAAGGCTGATTATGGCTTTTACAGGCCTTTTACTCAAACATTGCAATGTTTGTCTCTGTGTTTCCTTCATGTTAATTTAGAACAATCTCTTCCTAGTATATGGAATGTTTTAATAGCATTATAGCCCTTCTGTCTCAGGCTATACTACTTGCTAAATGCTTTCTCCCACTACTCGAGCTCAGGGCTTTTAATAAATGGCAAAGCACTGTTGTTGGACCTGGCCCTTTTACAGGGTAATTCCCCAAACGTTTTGCCTTTTCCTCCTTATTTTTATGACCCTTTTTGTCTGACATTGTGACGCTGGGCACTTTACCACTGCTAATCAGTGCTAAACTGCATGTGCTCTCCATTGTAAATTTGGTATGATTGGCTTATACCTAATTGGCATATTTAATTTACCTATAAGTCCCTTGTAAAGTGGTATCTCTATACCCAGGGCCTGTAAATTAAATGCTACCATTGGGCCTGCAGGTCTGCTTGCGCCACCTACTAAAGCAGCCTTTCAAACCTGTCTCAGGCCTGCTAGCGCAAGGCCTGTGTGCGCAGTTTTCTGCCATAGGGACCTGGCATCTAAGTTTACTTGCCAGGCCCAGAACTCCCCTTTTACTACATGTAGGTCACCCCTAAGGTAGGCCCTAGCTAGCCCTATGGGCAGAGTGCCATGTATGTAGAAGGCAGGACACGTGCCTAGTAGCATGGCTTGTCCTGGTAGTGACAAACAGCCTATTTGGTTTCTCACTGCTGTGAGGGCTGCCTTCTCATAGGATTGCATTGGAAATGCGCTGCCTTATGTGTTGGGGGTATTATCTGATTTATGAGGGGTAGCGTAGGCCTTTTTGGTATGGTTGAAAGGTAGTGAGAAATGCTGCTTTCTGGTGAAAGTGGATTTTTTAATTATATTTACAGAAATACCACTTCTAGAAAGTGTGCATTTCTCTGTGCTTATAACTCTGATGTTTTGCAGCTTGACTCCAATCCACGTCTGGGCAGAGTGACATTTGGGCTTTGTGCATACTTTTCAGACAGCCTGTACACAGGGAGGGTGGATGTGTCACAGAGGTGCATCTGCATTCTGAATTGTCTTCCTGGGCTGAGAGAAGGGAGAGGCGGGGCACACCTGCATTTGCAAAGGCTGGGCCCTGGCCTCACATAATAAGGCAGTTTACACCCAACTGATGTTTGGAGCATGTGCTGGAGGAGAGAGGGGGCACTCCCAGAACCAGTTGTAACTGGTTGGAATCTCCTCTCCTCTCTCTTTCTAAAACACACTGTAAACTAGGTATAAGTACAGGGTATCTTTCCCCACAATTTAGACATGAGGAGACGTTCCTGGGACATCTTCAGGACACAGAACGCTATTAAATGGACTCACCAGGACCCATCTTGGACTGCTGCTGCTGTGCTGACCTGTGACCTGCCTGTTCACTTGGAGGAACAGCCACCATCCGTATCCCTTGTGCTGGCCTGTTGTTGGGGCCTGCTAGCCCTGTGATTCTTCCCCTCTTTTGACCCCTGCAACTCACCAGGCCCAGGAGTGCTGCTTTGCTTCTGATATAGCTCCTGGTGAGCGCTTTTCCTCTGCTCCTGTGCGTTATAGCGCCTTATCCTTTAGGAGATTCATTGCCGCAGCTTGGGCTCCTTAGGAATGCCCCCAGCGCTCGTAAGCACATCGCTATGAAGGGATTCACCGCTGCAGTCTGGGTGGGCTGATTTTCGTAAACGCGAGTAATTCACTCTGCTCTGTGCCCCCAGAGCACGAAGATGGTATCATTGGAGCAAGTACGCTCCTAGTGGTGCCCCCGGGGCGAAAAGCACTCCGAGGAGAGCCCCTGGGGCACCAGGAGGCCCTCACTTAGGGCCAGACACCACTGTGGCACGGGGAATCTGTGTTCAGAGCCGGGGGGAAGGAAGCCTTATTGGAGGCTCCCCGCCTTGCCGGGCCCCTTGTATCTTCTGCTGCCAGACGGGCAGGGGGGAAGGAAGCCTCATCTGAGGCTCCCGCTGCTCTCTTGGATCCTTCATGTGTGCTGCAGGTCTCCATTTGTGGCCCCCAGAGATCGGGGTCCCCAGGAGGGGCCCTATACAGATATCTTTGCGGCAGGCGGGGCGGAAGCCTCATTGGAGGCTCCCAGGCCGCCGGGCCAACTATTGTGCGTGTTTGGGGCCGTGGCCCCCATCTGGAAGGACAGTTGAGGCACAGGGGGGCCCCCTGAGATCGCGGGTGCCAGGAGGGGCTTGATATTAAAGAAGGAGGGGTTGCGTGCCACCCCGCCTGCCCCCAAATCATCAGAAGGCTCCCGTTTTGCGCAGTGGAGCGCCGGGGTCCCTCTTGGTTCTCCTCTTGGCACTAGGAGTGCCCTTACATCATAATACAGGTACTTTTTGGCCCTATTCATTTCATGTGTTCCTAGTATGGACTTTATGGATTTACATACTAACCTGTTTATTTTATGATGTGCTTTATGTATGTGTGGATGTTCGTTTTATGGGCATAATATGCTAATATATCTTCATGTCTTGCCATATGTTCTCTAATGTTCCTTTTATGGATATTTATGATGTTTCTATGACAAGTGCATTTCTTTTATAATGTGATTCCTGACAACTGCTTAGTTTGCAGAACCTGGGTACTTACGTGCTCTAATTATTCTTGTAGAGTAAGTAACCTGTGTAACATTCTGACAACTGCTAAGGTAGTGGGATATTACTGACATGTGATATTTGGTCTAATTATGTTTTGTGCAATACAGTCTATTTTTACATAGCTCAGTGTTGTGTTTACTTTGTGGAGTATATATTGTGTCACGTGTGTTGTGTGTGTTGTGCAAATGCTTTACACATTGCCTCTGGGTTAGGCCTGACTGCACCTGCCAAGCTACCAAGGGGGTGAGCAGGGGTTATCTGGGACGTGTAACTCCCTTGCCATGACTAGAGTGGGTGGGTTCTGCCTGGCTTAGGTGCATACCCTGCCAAACCAGCAACACCATTTCTAACGCCCATGCAATGGGCTGCAAGGTCATAATACACAGAGACATACCAGTGCAATGGAGTAGGACCACGTTTCACAAACTAGTGGCACTCAGCAATTGCCACACAGGACAAAACTACACAATTTGGGCTCAGAAGATTGCATGGCAGAATAAAACCCTCTTCTGAACTATCCTCAGAAATAAATTTTGTTGTGTGACGGAATTGTATGGGAGAATCTACAACATCAATCTCAACTGGCAATCAGTGATATGTGAAAGCAACCGAAAACATTTTACACCGAAACTGGGAGGTGGAATATTATGATACACTATTCTTTTTTTTTTTTTTTAAACTGTACAATCTGTACCGCCTAAATAATACCCTGCTATATCAAAACAGTGCCCATAATACCCAACCTTATGCAGAGCTCAACTATAAAAGTCTCTCAGATCTGTGGGCAATATCAGTAGGGTAAGGTATTTAGGTTGGTCATCCTTTAAGAGGTTACACCTGAGGTAAGGTTAGACATTGATTATATCTTAATAGCTTCTAGTAAGTTTGCACATTTCCCTTCCCCATGTTACGTTGATTATCTCACTATACAGCAAAGTGTCTGTAATCAAGTGGTTTGTAAAGAGACTGAGACTACCTACACTACGATGTAGGTTAACTTCACCATCTGTAAAAATTGTATGTTGCACTTTATAACAGCTGTCTCTGCTTATGTGTTTGAGAAATTCTTTTATGACTATTTGCTGGGTTATAAAAAAGATTTTTAATGTTTATGACGGAGTTATGGTCTACAAATCCCATTAGTTTTGTATAAGCTATGTTTTTAGTAATGTGTCATTAATTGTTAATGTTTGTTTTGCCTAATTGGCACAATGTCAAACAATAAACTTGATTTGATATTATACTCTTGGATCTGCATAAAAGCTTTCTTAATTTCCCAGAATAATTCATAATATTGTTCATACAAATACCCAGAAACACTCAGACTCCACTCTGGATAATGCACAAGGCCTCCCACAGCTCCTCATGACACATAAGCTTGCTCAGAGTTCACACCTTATACAAGATAAAACTTATATAGAGGTCATGCTTACAGATGCTCTGACTAGAATATTGTTTCTTTAAAATACTTACATTAACTCCACCTCGTCTTTTGATACTACAGAGATGCATTCTGAACTTTAATCTGCCCTAATCATGATCAGAGCCTCTCATGGGTCTGTTATTAATGACCCAGGTAACAACACCCAGAACCCTGGTCTTGATAATGCCCAGGTTAAATAAAAAAATCATTAAATGTTCCTCAGGATTCTGCTCTTGGTAGCATAGACCCACTCAACTCAACGTTCTTAATAATAACATAATTTCCCTAGATATTTATCTTAATAATGCAGAGCCTTTCACAGACCTTTGTATCATAATACTGAGTCGCCTAGAGTTGGACTTGGTGTTAGCTTCCCCCTGTTATTAGAGAAAGGCTTGGACCAACCAGGCAGATACTATTCCCCACCCCATTTCTTGCTACCTAACACATCACATTTTTGGAATCAAACCACACTTACCTTCTGCTCGGGGTATGTACATCACAAGCAGTATCTTTCTTTCGTCCTCCTTGCTATGGAGGACCAACATGTGATTGTTGGGTTTTTGAGAGCTTCAGGGAAACTTCCAGGTTAGAAGCAGGAGCTTCTGAGTGCCTAGCACCATTCTGAATTGCAGAGTTTCCCACTTAACGTTACTGTTATTGTTTTGCTTCTGCATTTTCCTTCATGTTGGAGAGGCTGTTTTTTGGCTTCACTTTTCTTCCAGAGTGTTTTAGGTCACATTCCAAGTACTCCTGGCCCACTGTAGCATCTACTAATTGTCTTTCATTGTCACTTGGAATGTAGCCTTTACCCACAGTCATTACACTCCATGACCTTTTCCCACTACAGTCATTACTACATAGTTAGTTACTACATGAGTGATGCAAATGGCTTTTTACCTTTACCTCACATCCTTTACCTGTACTTTACTCCACAGGTAAGGATATAAATGTTTTTTACAATAGCTTTTTGTAGTGTTATTTTAAAGAAAAAAAAGGAGTAATGGGGATGGTAGAGGTAAGATTGGTCTTAGGAGGGTAAGGATTTTGTGGTGGGTAGAGGGGATAGGAGCAGGAGAGATTTTAGGGTTAAGTGGTGGATAGAGGTAATGGGAGAAATGGTAAACAGTCTTTGCAACGTGGCTGTTATCACGCAGTACCTGAAACAACCGGCTGTACCCCTACCAATCAGGCTTCAGAACCAATCACAGCAAAGAGACAGCTTTGATTACCGCAACAGACGACATCCGCGCCATGCTCGACAGAGGAGAAACAGCCAACCTGATCCTGCTCAACCTCTCTGCCGCCTTCGACATTTTCACCCAGCATACACTGATCAACTGACTACGGCAGATCTGGATAACAGACAATGCACTCAGATGGATGGCATCCTTTCTCACAAGACGCATCCAGAGAGTCCGCCTCCCCCCTTCACCTCACAGGTCAAGCACACCATTTACGGTGTCCCCCAAGGCTCCTCCCTACGCCCAAGACTCTTCAACGTCTACATGACACCACTCATGCACATTGTGAGATTGCATGACATCAGCATCATCTCATACGCTGACAACACGCAGCTCGTCCTCTCGCTCTTAACAGACCCTACCAAGACGAAGACCAACTTCCACATTTTTGTGAAGAACGTATCCACTTGGATGAAGGACAACCGTCCAAAGTTCAACACAGGCAAAATGGAGGTCCCGGTCTTTGGCAGACACTGAACCCTCTGGAATGGCTCCTGGTGGGAAACAGAGCTCGGATCCTCCCCCACACTGAAAAATAATTCCCACAACCTCTGCATCATTCTTGACAGGAATCTCTCCATGTAACGCCAGGATAATGCCATTTCCTTAGACTGCTTTCACATGCTCTGCATGGTCTGCAAGATCTTTATGTGTCTCCCCATCGCCACAAGGAAGACAGTGATGCTGGCCCTCATCACCAGCCGATTGGACTATGGCAACGCACTATAACCAGGTACCACCTCCAAAGTCATGCAAAGACTCCAGATGATCCAGAACACAGTTGCTAGACTGATCATCAACCTGCCCAAGAGAACCCACATCACCCAGCATTTGAAGAACCTTCATTGGCTCTCAATCCAAGAAAGATGCCACTTCAAGCTTGTGATCCATGTCTACAAAGCCCTTTATTACTGAGGATGCACTTACCTGAACCATCTTCTTCACCTCCACCAACCGATCAGGAATCTCCGCTTCGCAAGCATCGCCCTTGCAAAGATATCACCCATACGCCGCTGCCGCGCTAGAGGACACCCCTTCTCCCACCACGCTGCCAAAGTCTGGAACGTCTTCCCCCTGCACCTCCGCACCGCACCCTTGCTCACCCACTTCAGAAAAGGACTGAAAACCTGGATTTTCGAATAAATATTTGCAGCAAGCGCCTAGATACACACTCTTGTGACAAGCTGTGCTGTACAGATAACACCTGGTTTACTGATTGATTGATTAACACACATCCATTACAATGCATAAGCCATGTATGCCTTTACCACACAACATTTTACTGTGCATGCTTTGACAACAAAAATGTAAGTATATATTAGGGTCTAGGGTAAGGACATTTTTAGGTTTGAAGGGTGGGTAAAGGTATTGGGGGAAGAGTTTTTTTTAGGGTTTCGTGTTTTTTGGTATTAGGGTGGCAAAGGTATTTTAAGGTTTAAGGTGGGTAAGAGTAGTTGGGTGGCAAGGGCATTTTTAGGGTTTAGAGTGGGTGAGAGTATTTGGGTACCAAGTGCATATTTAGGTTTTAGGGTGGGTATGGGTATTTGGATGGCAAGGGTGCTTTTAGAGTTTGGGGTGGGTGGGAGTATTTCGGTGGCAGGGGTATTTTTAGGGTAGGTAAGGGTATTTGGGTGGTAAGGGTATTTTTAGGTTTTAAGGTTGGTAACGGTATTTGGCTGGCAAGGGTATTGTTAGTGTTTAGGGTGGATAAGGGTATTTGGGTAGCAAGGGCTTTTTTTAGGTTTTAGGGTAGGTAGGGGTATTTGGATGGCAGGGGTATTTTTTGGGATTAGAGTGGGTAGGGATATTTGGGTGGCAAGGATATTTTTAAGTTTTGGGTGGAAAGGGGTATTTGGGTGGCAAGGGTATTTTTAGGGTTTATGGTGGATAGGAGTATTTGGATGGGAAGGGTATTTTTATGAATTGGGTGGGTAGGGGTATTTGGGTGGCAAGGGTATTTTTAGGGTTTACTGTGGGTAGGGGTATTTAGGCGTCAAGGGTATTTTTGGGTTGTATGGTGGAAAGGGGTATTTGGGTGCCAAGGATATTTTTCAGATTTAGGGTGGGTAGGGAGGGGTATTAGGGTGGCAAGGTTAAGGGTATTTTGAGGTTTTAGGGTGGTTTAGGGGTTGGGGGCCGATAAGGTTATATATATATATATATATATATATATATATATATATCCTACTGGCAGTCGCTGGTAGTTAGTTATAGTAAGGACCTAGTTTCCATTGAAAAAGCATTTTTTGACTTGGCTATATCTTCTCAAAATTTCCCCCCAAAAAAGGGTGCCCAAGGGTCTTGCTATGCATGGAAAATGTTGGGTTGCTCCGTCATGTGGGGGCAGAGAAACACTTATCTCCTCCCCAGCGTGCTGCTCTTCTGTCGCTCGTCGACTGCAGGCAGAGGCTCCCAGTCTGCCCTGCGGCCAATCCTGATGCTGCTCAAAGCAGCATCAGGAGTTGCTGGGCTGGAGAGAGCCCTGTGCGCATGTGTGTTTGGCCGGTCAGAGACGGCCGGCCAAACACACTTGCACTCTGAGGGGGAGTGTAGCACACGTCACCCCTGTGGCCCCACCCCTTTTCCCAAAAAACGATCAAAAATGTTTGCCGCTGCTGGTGGGGTTATGACGCTCCTCCGCCCTTATGGAGGAGGTGCCCCTGGCTGGACGTAATTACACCAAATTTGCCAGGAAGCCATATCTTGGTGCACAAATTGTGCTTTTTGTTATCTGCTGTAAATCTGACAGTAGTTTTGAAGCTATTAAAGTTTGAAAATATAGATATCTATGTATGGGAATCCTTCGCAAATCCAACAGTCCCTGTACTGATATCTCATTGGTTGCCAATACTTCAACCAGAAAGTGTTGGTAGCCATTTTGGGCCACAAAAAAAGGAAAAGGGAACAGGGAAGGAATACACTAGCCATGGTCCTGGGGTCCCCCTGGGACCCTATCTGAGCAAAAAAGTTGTTTTTTTTGTAAATCAGTGAATCTGGGTATTTATCCGGCGAGCTGTACTGAAAATGTAAAAAAAAAAAAAAAAAAAAATCTCCTGCACTTCTTAATATTGCCACTGAGTGTCCCAAGGGCATGCAAGTATATAATATAAAGGAGGGTGGCCCCCCTTGAAAGGTATAGAACCTCTGAATATATGTGTTGGTACTTTATCAAGCCAATCATTTAAACATTCACAGAACCTAAACTTTGGGTCAGTGGAGAGCACATGTTCTAAACGTGGGATTCCAGTGACTTTAAGGGCCAAGGTGTATACGGCTGAAGAGTCAATTTAAAGTGCTTCCATGTCCGGTTTACGCACCTGTATATGTGGGACTTAGCATAAAAGGTGCAGCATTGACTCAAATGGTTGCAAATTCAAGAGGTGCAGAAACCTTGACCACACGTGCCGTATTTAGGTTGATTGGAAATCCTGGCAGCAGCGTTATCCATGCCAGGTGATGCAATGTAAATATATGCATGGTTATTGTAAACAACCCCCGGGCTAAAGGGCCAAATGAGCGTACATAGGCTATACATGCAGAATGACATCAAACACCCAGGGACCAGAAATACAGGAACCAGGTACATTCATGTATGATATAAACACTCGATAAAAACAACCATCTGCAGAAAGTATGAGATGAGAAGCTACGAAGGTCTGTGCTGTATATAAGCGCACAGCCACTCCACGCGTCTCTGGGCCATAATACGCACACGCTGCAAACCTTTGGTTGGCGCTTCTTACATCCCTACAGGCTATGATTGACAGAAGTGACGCGGGCCTGTGCCAATCATTCAAGGAGAGGGATAACCCTTTATAATTCCTTGATTCTGGAGTGACGTGTCAGTATTCTGGAAGTGCCGTGCGCATCTCAACATGTGCAAAGAGCGCCCTTTTGACTTGCAAAACCTCCAGATTAACACTGTTCTCTACACCATCCTTGTGATTTTGTTTGTAGTGTCTGATTGTAAACCGTCAGGTGGTTTTGAACTGGAAGTCATAAGGCATAATGACTTATGTATTTGTGCTTGGTATGAGGATGGCCACAGCAACGTGCCGCGTAAAATGCAGAATCTGGAACTAGAGAAATGATTTCATAACGACCACATTTATCATGTGTGCAGAGTAGTAGGAGTGAGTTGAAAGCGTGGTGTTCCTGATGTACCTGTGCTGTAGGTAAAATGCTCAAAAGCATATTGACAAATGTATATATTATTGTTAATGCTGGCAGATGCTAGCGACATGAACATATAACATTTGAGCATGTGCATATGACAATCGTGCTCCGTCTGTAGGTGGGAACGAGGGCTCCCTTGCAGTATTTGTTGACTCCGTAAGGGATGACAATGGGGGGCCCCGTGGAGAACAGACATAGGTGGTCATTCCAACCCTGGCGGTCCATGACCGCCGGGTTGGAGGACCGCGGGAGCACCGCCGACAGGCCGGCGGTGCTCCAATGGGCATTCCGACCGCGGCGGTAAAGCCGCGGTCGGACCGGCAACACTGGCGGTCTCCCGCCAGTGTACCGCCGCCCATTGGAATCCTCCAAGGCGGCGCAGCTAGCTGCGCCGCCGAGGGGATTCCGACCCCCCCTACCGCCATCCAGTTCCCGGCGGTCCGCCCGCCGGGAACCGGATGGCGGTAGGGGGGGTCGCGGGGCCCCTGGGGGCCCCTGCAGTGCCCATGCCACTGGCATGGGCACTGCAGGGGCCCCCGTAAGAGGGCCCCTAAATGTATTTCACTGTCTGCTGCGCAGACAGTGAAATACGCGACGGGTGCAACTGCACCCGTCGCACAGCTTCCACTCCGCCGGCTCGATTCCGAGCCGGCTTCATCGTGGAAGCCTCTTTCCCGCTGGGCTGGCGGGCGGCCTGAAGGCGGCCGCCCGCCAGCCCAGCGGGAATGTCAGAATTACCGCCGCGGTCTTTCGACCGCGGAACGGTAACCTGACGGCGGGACTTTGGCGGGCGGCCTCCGCCGCCCGCCAAGGTCAGAATGAGGGCCATAGTCTATTCTCTCCACGGGGACTTTCGGAGGGAAGTGGCACAGGGACGGCAGGATTGGGTAAGGGGTGCATGGGGGTGGGACATGGGTGGGATACTTAAGTGAAAGGAGGCGTGGGGACCGGCCTCTTCCAAGCCAACCACCCGCCCTGCATTAGATATAACTGTGGGGAGGGTTTGATGTGTTTTTCTGTGGTGTGGAGTTGGGTGGATGCCCGTTACAGCAGGTTTGCTGACAGGAGGTGTGACAGTGGATAGGGGAGGGTGCTGAGTCCGATGCCGGCTTGGCCACCCTTCTGAGGGGAAAAAGAAAACAGGTGAAGTATGAGAGTGTGTGGGATGCACGAAGCAGGCAGGGTATGGAAGAAAAAGGAGGATGTGTGAGTCAATTGAAGTGGAAGATGGATGAACAGAAGCTAATGGAGGGATGAGTGAAAAGAAGACTGGAGAGGTTTTATAAGGATCGGGTCGAGGGGTTTTGAACTTGGTTAAACGTTTACTTTTAATGTTACTGTACATAAGACAATCCTGTCCTAAATAAATGGCCTTTTACACTTTAAGAACTCTGTGTCGCTATGTCCCGATTTATCTCATGCACAGGCAGCTGAAGGCCTGCACGATCTAAAGCTGATGGACAGGAATCACTGTCCCATATTGAGTCAAAAGCATGTGTTTTCAGAATCAGCGGACCGAACTCCATTAAACATATTGTGCACCTACAGATAGAAACATACTTTCAACACTTATAAGCAGAAAAGCATTCGGCATCTATAGGAAAACTTTACACTCAGCACCTAGAGGCGGGAATGTATTCAGCAGATAAGACAGGAAATTAAGTTGGTGCTTGAAGACAAAACATCCGCTTAGTGCACTGAAGGAAAGGAAAATGTTCAAGATGAATGGATAAAAAAAAAATCATATTGACAGTCAGAAAATCCATATGCAGAAATGTTCACACATTGAGCACCTATAGACAGAATCATGTAGTCGGAGCAGAAAACATTCAGCATCTACAAGGTAGTAATGCAATCATAAAGTAAGTACAGATGCTCCCAATCTTCGAGTGGCTACAAGTATGAGTAAAATATAGGAAATAGCGTGTGTATGTGTGTGTAAATGGTATGTGCATGTGTAAATGGGGTGTGTGAGGTGTTTGTGTGTGCATGTTTAGTTGTGCGCATGCAGTGTGAACATGCAAAGGCTTTGGGTAGTCCATTTGGCTTATACAGACCACATTGAGGCGCACAGGATAGGTGGCGCGATTGTGACACAAACAATTCTAGCACAGCCACGTGTGGTCTAAGAATTGGAAGGCACGATGTCGGATAGTTTTGGTGTCTTTAATTAGAGCTCTTAGCTGTACCCATATATACTGAGGGGGACCGTACACAATTTTAGAAGGACATGCTGAAAACCTATATGCAGCCCGTGGCATGGTATGAATTCGAGAGCTCAAAACACCATGAAAATGACATCTTTCGGGAAAAACTGTTGTCTGTAATCCAAAGGGAGGCAAAGACTGTGCCCACGACCTGAGGATGAAGTGGCGCTCACGCTTTCTCTCTCTCTTGCACACTCTCTCACTCTCTCTCACGCTCACTCTCTATATATATATACATTTCTTACTGGCAATCACCACTAGGTAGTTATAGTTAGGACATTGTTTCCATAGCTGGACCACTTTTTGTTTTGCTATAACTTTGGCACCACTTGACAAATTTTTACAAAAATTTTAAAATGTAGACTTTGATCAGTTCATCTTGAAAGTTTTGGTGTGATCCTTCAAGCAGTGGCTGAGAGAAATGGAGGGTGGAATCCCAAAACGCGTTTCCTCGATTCATTTATCCATTAGGACCTTTAGCTACTCCTACAGCCCAAACCGCTGAACCGAATTACACCAAATTTGGCAGGAAGCTAGATCCTATTGCACAGATCATGCTTTTGAGGGTTTGGTGCAAATCCGTATGTGGATACGGATCATCAGCGGATCCAAGCCCGTGGATTCAGGTCCTGATCTGCAAATCCGGGGGAAAAGCAAGGTTCCGATTGGCTGGCATCAACCTGACAGAAAAGTTGTGGCCGCCGTTTTCTTTAGTTGCATCGACTCGGGTTTGGGAGACTAGCAGTGAAAAAACACATTAGGGGTCAGGATAAAGGTATCCTGACCCCTTATGGGCAAAAAATTGGCCGTCCGCTGTGCGGTGGTTGAATGATTATTGGGGTTGGCCATACATATATATATATATATATATATAATTATTCACACAAAAAAAACAAAGATTACAGGGACGTAATAGTTATGCTCAGTTTTTTTGATCCCCACGCCTTCCCTACCGCTGCTGCCCCTGGGGCCCAGCCCCCCTCCCAGCCTCGTGTTTCCCCCCTCCCGTCTCCCAGCTGAGCGACCTCTCCCATTTCCCTCCCCTTCTTAATGGCGCCCACTGCACACTGATAGGAGCGACTTCGCTGACCTCTGGTCAGTGTTAGCATTGCTACCCCCGTGCAGCTCCACCTGTTGCTGCTGCTGCCCTTCGTCCTCTGAGCCTGCCTGGCTCATTGTGTTCGAGGCCCTCCTCCACCCACAGGCTCCCGCCTGAACCTCATCCCTGGTGGCCTTGTGGTTGCCTTCAGTCTCTCTCGCTCTGCTGCCTTCTGCCTTTTTCTGTGCCTTTTTTCTGTCTTTTTGCTCTGTTGCCTTTCTTTCTGTTTTAACCTTTTTTGTCTTTATTGCCTTTTTTCTTCTATTCTTCGATCCTCACCCCAATCAAAGCGCTGTGTTTCCCACCCTTTTGCCTCCCAACTGAGCAACCCCTCCCATCTCCCTCCCCTTCTTAATGGTTGCCGCTGCACTGTGATAGGAGTAACTTCACTGACCTCTGGTCAGCATTAGCATCGATCTGCATGCGCAGCTCCTTCTGTTGCTGCTGCTGCCCTTTGCCCTCTGAGCCGCCCTGACTCCCTGTGTCCGAGGCTCTCCTCCACCCACAGGCTCCTGACTGCGCCTCATCCCTGGTGGCCAAGTGGTTGCCTTCTCTCTCGCTTTGCTGCCTTCTGCCTTTTTCTGTGCCCTTTTTCTGCCTTTTTGCTCTGTTGCCTTTCTTTCTGTTTTAAATCTTTTTTGCCCCTTCTCTGATTCCCTTGCCTCCTCTGCTGCTGCTGACCCTGCAGCCCGCTCCCCTCCCAGCACCGTGTTTGACACCCTCCCATCTCCCACCTGAGTGACCCCTCCCATCTCTCTCCCTTTCATAATGGTAGCCGCTGTGCAGCCGCACAGTAGGCACACCACTGGTGCGCCAAAGGCAAGCCATCTGCGCCTATCTGCTCCAAGCACCACAGACCCTGGTTCCTGCTCCATCCACTAATACGACAAAAGCACCCTGCACACCCTCAATACCAGAAGCTCAACTGCATGCCACCGCACCTCACCCAGGGACACCCATGGTCCGTTTTCCTGCCTCAACTGCACCTTCACCTGTCCTTGCACTCTAAATCCGCCCCCTGCTCTGGACCTCCTAGAGACCTCACATATATACTACTCAACACGCACTCCCTCATCAAGCACACAATAGAAGTTTAGGATCTCCTCAACTCCATCGCCCCGACATCTCCTTCTTCATGGAGTCCTGGATCACCACCTCCTCAGCATCAGACATTGCCATTCCCATTCCCAATGGCTACAAGATCATACATCAAGACACAGTCAACCGACCAGTAGGAGGTGTCGCCATCATCCACAAAAAATTACTCCGTCTCACGACCAGCATCCATGTCCACACCTCCATCATCTTTAAAAACTTTCACTTTCAGATTCAGACTAATCCAAACACCACCCTCTGCGGAATGGTCATCTACAAACCCCTAGACCCTGCCACCCAGCGAAGCACTGGCCAACTTCATTGCTCCCCAGACACTCACCTCAATGGACTACATATACTTTGGCAATCTCAACTTTCACCTCGAAAACCACAGCAACCCAAACACCTCTACCCTCATGGGGAACCTCACCACACTCAGACTCAAGCAACTGGTCAACCTCCGCACGCACTCAGCAGAAACTCAACCTCAACCCTGTCTTCACTGCCAGAAACCACATTTCCTTCTCCCACATCTCCGAACTCCACCATACCGACCACCACTGCGTCCACTTCTCCTTCAGCAAGACGGGTGAACAGCACAATGCCCACTGCACAGGAACTGGACCAAGGTCACTGAAGCCCAGCTCACGACCACGCTCTGCCACTCCCCACCACCAGACACTGCGGGCACAAACGTCTCAGCCCTCAACCTCCACCAATGTCTCACTGACTGCACCAACACCCTAGCCCCCTAAGGAAACCCGCTAGCAATCATTACCACAGGAGACCCAGCTGGTTGCCCCCAACCTTCAAGAATCCAAGTGTGCATGCAGGCGACTTGAGAGAAAGTGGAGAACCAGCAAGAGCTCAACAGACCCCAAAGCCTTCAAAGACGCTGTCACAACACACCACCGGCTTATCAGATCGACTAGGAAATCAGCCATTCAGGAGAGAATCAATACCAACGTGCACAATAGCAAGGAACTTTTCACCATAGTCCAGGAATTTGCAAAACCCGACACTGTCACTACAGATATCCCACCCTCCAAAGACCTCTGTGACAGCCTCACCACCTTCTTCCTCCAGAAAATGTAGGACATCTATGAAGCATTTGCAAGGAAAGGACCACCCCCTGCCCACAAGTACCACCACGGACGCTTATCAACAACCGATCGTGGAGCACTGGACCCTCCTCACCCCAGAAGACACCTTCAAGCTCATGAATACCACCCACTTTGGGGCACCCTCGCACCCATGCCCCCACCACATCTTTAATCAAGCCAGTGCCATCATCACTCCTGAGTTAGCCCATACCATCACCCGCTCCATCGAAACCACCACCTTCCTGGACGCCTGGAAACATGTGGCGATAAAACCCCTCCTGAAGAAACCTTCGGCAGACCCAACAGAGATGAAAAACTACAGACCAAACTCACTGCTCCCTTTCCAAGCCAAGGTAATCCAAAAAGCAATCAATGCAAAACTCACCAAGTTCATCAAAGACAACCACATCCTCGACCCCTCCCAGTCCGGATTCAGGCGCAACCACAGCACCAAAACCGCACTCCTAGCAGCCCCAGATGACATCCGCACTCTACTGGACTGCAGAGAGACAGCTGCCCTCATCCTCCTCGACCTCTCTGCCACCTTTGACACCATCTCCCACACCATCCTGTGCAGCAGACTAGACAATGCCGGCATCTGCAACAAAGCCCTGAAGTGGATTCACTCCTTCCTCACTGGCCGAACACAGAGAGTCAGGCTCCCACCTTTCAACTCAAAACCAACGGAAACCATATGAGGAGTTCCCCAAGCCTGCTCCCTGAGCACCACCCTCTTCAGCATCTACATGACCCTGCTGTGGAGATCGTCAGACACCATGGGCTCAACATCGCCTCATGAGCTGACGACACACAGCTCATTCTCTCCCTTACCGACGAACCATCAACAGCCGAAAATAAATTTCACAACAGAATAAAGGCAGTCGCCAACTGGATAAGGGACAGCTGCCTCAAGCTCAACTTGAACAAGACCGAGAGCCTCATCCTGGGCCCGCCACTTCCGCGTGGCCCATAGCCTTGGAACCTCCGACTGACTACACCCGCTACCTCAGCATCATTCTCGACTAATCACTGTTGATGGCCCCCCCAAGTCAACGCTGACTCCTAATCATGCTTCCACACCCTTTGCCTGCTCTGGAAAATCTTAAAGTGGATCCCCTTTGGCGCAAGAAGGACAGTCACCCAGGTGCTCATTAGTAGTAAACTGGACTACAGCAATGCACTCTATGCTGGAATCAACAAGAAACTCCAAGCAAGACTTCAGAGAATACAGAACACTGCGGCCAGACTGATCCTGGACATCCCCCGCCACAGCCACATCTCCGCCCACCTGCGAGACCTACACTGACTCCCTGTCAACAAACAAATCACCTTCAAACTCCAGGGCCATTCCTACAAGGCCCTCCACAACGTCGGACCTGCCTACCTCAACCACCACCTCTCCTTCTACACCCCCTCCAGGCAACTCCACTCAGCGCAACTGGCCCTCGCTACCATCCCCTGGAACTGGAAGAGCAGAGCTGGAGGAAGATCCTTCTCCTACCTCGCCGTGCAGACCTGGAACACAATGCACTCCACCTCAGGCAGTCCCCATGACTGGCTCAGTTCAGGAAGGACCTCAAAACCTGGCTCTTTGACTGACCCGCTTACCCCAGCCTGCAACTTGAGACCCCTGGGGTGGTAAGCCACACTTTATAAATGTTGATTGATTGATTGAACACCTGGGGCCTGGCCATGATTTAGAGGGCGTGCACACAGCTCCTCTCCCAAGGCCAATATTGACCCCAGGAACCATATCCTCCGGGGTCTGTTCATGATTTAGAGGTGGGAGAGTGGCATGCAGCCCCCTCCCCAGGCCAATATTGGTCCTGAGGACCATAACCCCAGAGGCCTGGCCACAAGTTATAACTGTTGGGGGGTACACAGCTCCCCTTTTCAGGCCATATTGGCCCCGGGACCCAAACCCCCAGGGCCTGACCATAATTTACAGTCGGCTGAGGGGTACACAGTTTTTTCCCTGGGCTAATATTGACCCGGAGGACCCCAACCCCTGGGGCTTGGCCATTATTTCCAGAGGGAAGTGGGGCACATAGCCCCCCTCCCCAGGCCAATTTTAGCCAAAGTTATAGTTACCTTAGGGCACAACTTATAGTTACTTGAAATAACTCAAACTATAATAGGAGAATTTCTATGGTTTTGTGCATGTAGAATCTGAACCTAACTATAACGTCCCTCTAACCTTTGTTTTTTTAGATAATTTTAAAGGTTTTTCAATTCTGTTTCCTAACTATAATGCCCCTGTAACCTTTGTTTTTTTCAGTGAATTGCTAGGGCTTTTTAATGTTAAGTGAGATGCCCATTGCAATGCACTGTGGAGGGGTTGGACGCAGGGCCTGGCCTGGTATTGTGTTGCCCTACCCAAGCGTGCTGCTCCTGCCCCCACCTCCTCTTTGCCATCCATTGTCCATGTTCATGTCCCTGCTCCCTGATTACAGTTCTGTGTGGCTGTTGTTTTGCCACTGCCCTTCCTGCCTGTCTTGAACATTTAGCTTGCAGCCCCATCCACCTCCTCTCTACCCTTTTTTGTCCAAGCCCATGTACCAGCCCCCTCCCTCCTGCCCTGCTTGGTTCGATATGATGCCCCTGCCCTCCATTTAGCTTGATTTCTCTGGCCATTCATCCTGCCCTATATTGCCCAATTCTATGCCCATTGATTGCCTTTCTGCTTAGCCTCTGTTCATAGCTTGCTGTCCCTGCCCTCCTTCCCCCTGCCCTCTGATGTCTGTGTGCATGCCCTTGCTCCCTCCTTTTTGCCCACCATGTTCACTGGACCTGCTTCTACCCTTCCTATTGACTCTGAGCATTCCTTTGAACTGCCACTGCCCCTCCCACCTGCCTAGCATGGTCAGATGGCTGTTGCCTGTCCCTCCATCCTGCCTGACTGAGTTCCATGTCTCTATCCACTCCCTCCTGTCCCCCATGGTCCATTTTGATGTCACATCCTCCTACCCTCCATGCTCTGTTGTGCTGCAACTGCTCCTCCTGCCTGCCCTGCGTGATTTTTTTTTAAGCTCCTTCTCCTCCCTTCTCTTGTCTGTGCCCAGCCTCTACCCCTCTCTTCTATCCTCCATGTTGCTTTGTGTATGCCACTGACCCTCCCTCTTGCCTACCATGGCGGTTGTACTGCTACTAACTCTCACTTCTGCCATGCATGGTCTTCAGTTCTGCCAGAGCCCCTATCACCTGCCCTGTGTGGTCAGCTTGCTACCCCGATCCCACATTCCCTCTGATGTCTGTGTGTATGCCATTATAGTCTCACTGTTGCCCTACATGGTGTTTTGTGCTTCCATTGCTCATCCTGCCTGCCCTCCATGGTCAGCTTGCTGCACCTGCCCTGTCTTGTCTGTTGTCATGTTCTACCCACTCCCTCCTGCCCTTCATGGTCCATTATGCTGCAACTGACCTTCCTGTGTGTCCGGTATGGTCAGCTTGCTGCCCTTGCATCTTTCCCCTCAGCTCTCTGATGTTCATGCGAGTGACTCTGTCTCCTCCCTATTGCTTTGCTTGGTCCATTGTGCTGCACTGCTGCCCAGCCTGCCCTATGTGGTGTATTGTGCTGCTGCAATCTCTGACACCTGCCCTGTAAGGTCAGTTTGGTGCCCCTGCCCAACTCCATCAGCCTTCTGTTATCCAAGTCTATGTCCCTACCTCATTCCTCCTGCCCTCTTTGATCTAATTGTAGGAAGCTGGTTCTCTATGTAGTGTGCAAAACCAGGCACACTGGGGCATATTTATACTCCGTTTGCGCCGGAATTGCGTCGTTTTTTTTGACGCAATTTCGACGCAAAACTAACTCCATATTTATACTTTGGCGTTAGACGCGTCTAGCGCCAAAGTCCATGGAGTTTGCGTCATTTTTATGCGTGGACACCTACTTTGCGTTAATGAGATGCAAGGTAGGCGTTCACGTCTAAAAAATCGACTCCAAGGCATGTGCGTCGGATTTATACTCCCGGGCAAAATTCACGCCCGGGAGTGGGCGGGTCAAAAAAAATGACGTACGGCCGCTTTTGCGCCGTTTTTTAGCGCCTGCAAAAGGCAGGCGTTAAGGGAACTGTGGGCTCTGAAGGAGCCCAGAGGTGCCCTCCCATGCCCCCAGGGACACCCCCTGTCACCCTTGCCCACCCCAGGAGGACACCCAAGGCTGGAGGGACCCATCCCAGGGACATTAAGGTAAGTTCAGGTAAGTGTTTTTTTTTTTTTTTGTGGCATAGGGGGGCCTGATTTGTGCCCCCCTACATGCCACTATGCCCAATGACCATGCCCAGGGGACATAAGTCCCCTGGGCATGGCCATTGGGCAAGGGGGCATGACTCCTGTCTTTGCTAAGACAGGAGTCATTTCTATGGGGGTTGGGAGTGAAAAAAAAGGGCGCAAATCGGGTTGAGGCGAAAAAATTGCCTCAACCTGACTTGCCCCATTTCTTGTCGCCCAAGCTCCATTTTGCCCTACGCCGGCGCTGCCTGGTGTACGTCGTTTTTTTTAACGCACACCAGACGGCGCCGGCGGCTAACGCCGGCTAACGTCATTCAATAAATACGGCGCCCCCATGGCGCTTCAGAATGGCGTTAGCTGGCGCTAATTTTTTTGACGCAAAACTGCATTAGCGCAGTTTTGCGTCAAAAAGTATAAATATGGGCCACTGTGTTTAGTGCCCAGGCAACCACACGTTGGTTTACAGAAGTAAAAACTAGACCACCTAATGCATACATTTTTATGATAGCTTGGTTGAGCAGTTAGGCTGATCTTGTAGAAGAGCAACGCATTTGTGATTTTAACAGTATCAATAAAGCAAGACACTCACTCAAATGAAAAACTCAAGACAAATTTATATAAATACTTCAGTTATTTATGACATTTTTAAGGCCAGGATCATCAAAATCGGGTCAGTACTTTTTAAGTTACTCATTTTTAAAATGTAAAAAATGTCTCAGTTCTGTGCGTAATTACGCACCATAGGAATCAATGGGAGAAATACTTTAAAAATGCATAGAAAATCAGCAATGCATTTACCAATGTCTCCTTTTGCAGGTAAGTCGAGTTGTCAGTGGGCACTATAGACCAGCTGGAGAAGTTCAGGTGGCTTCCCGTTTCAGTGGGAGTGGCTGCAGAAAGTCATTGGAGCTGGTGCCAGGCCACTGCAGGAGACCACTTGGAAAAGCACTGCACAGGTGGACTTAAAGGTAAGTCTGTTGGGTCCCTTTGCAGTTTTGAGGTCACAGGGAGTGGGGCAACCTTAGGGCACAGCTAGATCTTTGGTGCAGAGCATAGGCTACCGGGTCAAGAGCAAATCGGTGAGCCAGGAGCAGTGCACAAAGGTGCACTTGGGAGCAGTAAGTAGGTCATGTTGAGGATCGCTTGCAGGTCAGCAGGGGAGTCTGGTGGGAGGTGCTGGTATTTTTTGAAGTTGAAGGACTAGGGCTTCCTACTGGTCCTTTTACAGTCTGGAGTGGATTGTCCTTCTGGGTGTCCAATGTTAGGTGACCAGTACCTGGGGATATTGCACAGTTTGGCCACTGGAGATTGCAGTACCAGCAAACTTGACACACTTGCAGGGATTGTCCTCATGGTCTGTCAGGTGGATATTAGTCCAGCTGCGGCATCTGGTTCCTTGGTCAGCAGCTGGTAAGTGAAGTGAGTCTTTGGTCTTTGTTGCAGGAGAGTGATGCCTTCACTCTGAAGGCAGATAATCAGTGATGTTTGAAGTATGGAGGTCCTATGGGGGTTTTTAGAGTCTGTCCAGTGGCCCAGCAACCCCTCAGCAGTGATACCTGAGTCCCAGGTGCAGCAGGCAGGGTTTGGTGCCATTTCTTCATGCAGCAGGACTTCAGTTCTCGAGCCTTCGGTCTTTTTGTTGCTGGTCTTTTTGACCTTGAAATCTGATTTTCTGGTCTAGGGTTGCCCACTAAATACTGAATTTAGTGGGCATTCAGGGGAGAACTTGTAGTGACCAATCAGTCACCTACCGTAGGGTGGCTACACGCACTAAGTAACCACTTCCTCTGGGCAGAGGTCACTTCCCTAAACCTGATTGGCTATTCTTCTTCCATGCAAATGGAGGAACATGAGGCATCAGCTGCTTGCAGCAGGCTTGGGGTCCAGTTTTAAGTGCAACAAGCCCTTTTAAGCTTGTTTGCAGGGCAGTGCACGTTCCTGGGGGGAGTTGTGATAACACTTCTGCCCAAGAAAGTCTGTGTTCTGGGATCCACCGTGCAGGACCTCTAACCCCAGGGTTCCAGAATCTTGTCTGGTGGTGGCAGGCTGGTTGTGACTGCCCAGCAACCGTGCCAGGCTGATTAGCCTCTACAGGGGGCACCTCTAAGCTGACCCCTGGATACATTTTGTGATAATTCCAATAGTGGTACCAGTTTGGATTTATCATTCTGAGTTGTTTGATACGAAATAACCCTGGGTCAGAGTGGCCATCATGTAGCTGTGAAACTCCTACTGACCAGTATCTAGCACATGCATTTAAAATGGCTGCTCTGTTCACTTACTTCGTCCCAGGTTTGGCAAGGACACAGTAGGGGCATATTGCACGTGCATGTATGCCCACCCATACCATATAGTGCACCTACCTTAGGGTTAGAAGGCCTGCCAGAAGGGTGACTTATCTATATGGCATGGACTGCATAGTGGACAAGGTACACGGACTGTGTACTATATCGAGTTTGCATTTTAGGATTGCATCAGAGCACTCAGCCTGCAATGGCAGTGCTGGGTGCATCTGGATGCATGGCCCTAGAGGTTGGAACAATCTTTGCTGCTGCCCTCAGGGGCCTACCCTTAATATCCTATCCCTGGGTACCTAAGTACCATCTACTAGGGTCTTATAGTGGCAGCTAAAGGTGTTTCCAGTTGTGCCAAAACATCACAACAGTTTTAGGGAAAGAGATCTCGTCCAGGGAGCCCGGTTAGCAGGGGCCCTGGGCACCAACAACTTTGAGACTTTATCAAATACCAGGCAAAAAGTGGGGGCTAACAATGGCAAAAGAGGCCTTTTCTTACAATAATGTTCCATACTTGCCAACATTTTGAACTTGGCAAGAGGGAGATTTTGAAAAAAAGATCCTGAGGAAATGTTTTTCCCCATTGACTTACATAGAAAAAGAGGAGATGAGATTTTAGGCAGGAGACAGATAAAATAAAACTCTTTTGGGCTTGAAAGCATAAATCAGGTCTGTTGGCATGTATAGTTGTACTGCCCCAGCCTCTTCCTTCTGCCCTCAATGCTCTGTTATATTGCCACAGCCTCTAATGCCTGTGTTGCATAGTTGGTTTGTTGCCCCTGTGCCCCTCTCCTCTGCCCTCCATGGTCCATAGTACTGCCACTGCCCCTTCTGCTTGCCCAGCGTGGTCACCTTATTGCCTCTGCACCCTTCCCCCTGCCCTCAGTTATCGGAGTCTGTGCCTGTGATGTCTTTCTCCCTTTAGTATTCTGATGAACAACTATATTGCTAACATGTATATTTATTACAAAATTGTAGCACACCTGGAGTCATCTTGATGTTATCAAAATTGTAATACCCAAAGCATTTCCTTTAGAAGTTATAAAATGAGTGTCTTAAGCCATAGAAATTATGGATAGTGCTCTAAAAAACTAAAATGAGAACATATTTTCTGAGTTCTTAAATAGCAACAAAGCACTTTTAAATTATTTGCTATCTTGATGTATTTTTCGTCCCGTTGATCACTTTATTATATGTTACACTTAGAGGAGAGAATGTGGCATTACAACCAGAGCTGCAGACTTTGCAACTGGGGAACTAGGTTCCAGTTTCGGCATCAGCTCGTCATCTTCTGATTCTAGGCAAATCACTTAGGCCCTCATTACAACCCTGGCGGTCAGTGTTAAAGCAGTGGTAATACTGCCAACAGGCCGGGGGTAAAAAAAAATGGGATCACGACCACGGCAGAAACCGCCAACACAGACAGCCACTTTAATACTCAGACCGCCACGGCAGTAGCAACAAACACAGCGGCTGTCACTGCCAACAGACAGGCAGAAGACAATGTACTGCCCACCCTATCACAATCCACCAATCCGCCAGCTTTTCCGGGGTGTTACCAACGCCATCAAAATCATGGTGGAAACAGTACATAGAAGGGGAACCACTCACCTTTTGATACTCAACGAAGAACCAGGACACCATGGAGCCCGAACTACAGGTCCTGCCAATGCTAGTGTATCTGCTAATATTCTGCTAATATTCTGGGAATATCAAAGAAGGCGGTGGCGTCGACCACAGTGAGTATTGCACCTAGCACACAGGGGAGGGGGGAGGGGGGAGGAAAAAGAAAGTGACACACACACGCAACATCCCCACCCCCATCCCCACCCCCACCCACAACACCATACACACAAAAACATGCAGCAACATTACATTTACACCTCGTAACCCCCTGGAAGAATGCAAGGACAAAAGGAATTGAGTGCAAATAGTGATATTTAGAAATATCCAGATAAAGTTAATGATTGTAATCAACAGTATATGCAAATATTTGCAATAAGGCCTTACACTGCCCTTTGCAAATGTCCGTGGCCCAGTGGGCAAACAAACATGGGCGAAGCCCACATTTGACTCCTGCCTCAAAACGGAGAGAACACTGCAGGGGCATCAGGTTGAAAGCACACAGGCACCTCAGGGGGAAGGGGAGGGGGCACCTCAGCCGGAAGATGGTACTACGCCACTGCTCCTAGAAGGGGCCACTCCTTGGTCCTGTGGAGTGCAAAGCCACAGTCTCTCAAGTCTCTCAAGTGGGTGGTTTGCCCACTGCTTGTTCCTGGGGAGTGCAAAGCCATAGCCTCTCATGTCTCTCAAGTGGGTGGTTTGCCCACTGCTTGGTCCTGGGGAGAGAAAAGCCACAGTCTCTCAAGTGGGTGACATGTTCCACTGGTTCTGGAGGGGGCTTAGTGCCCAGTGTGCCTCATCCTGGCAAGGAAAGTGATAGTGGATGCATATCTCCACTGGTTCTGGAGGGGGCCTTTTGCCCAGTCTTCTTCATCCTGCCAAGGAAAGTGATAGTGGATGCACATCTCCACTGGTTCTGGAGGGGGCCTTGTGCCCAGTCAGCTTCATCCTGCCAAGGAAAGTGATAGTGGATGCATATCTCCAGTGGTTCTGGAGGGGACCTTGTGCCCAGTCAGCTTCATCCTGCCAAGGAATGTGATACTGGATGCATATCTCCACTGGTTCTTGAGGGGGCCTTTCTGTCCAGTCAGCTTCATCCTGCCAAGGAAAGTGATAGTGGATGCATATCTCCACTAGTTCTGGAGGGGGCCTTGTGCCCAGTGATGCTGCACCTGGGGTGTGGCAGTTCCCATTCCCTCACATGGGTGTCTGAGGCACAAGATGTGCAGGGAACAGGTAGCATGATACTCCATGGAGGCAGAGCCAGACTACATCCTGCGGCGACCTAGGCTGCAAACTACTGGTAGTGCCGGTGCTGGTGCTTCAAGTGGTGAGTGGAGGGTCCAGGCCACCTCCTGCATCCCCGGACGGCTGCCCAATGGGGATGCTGCTGATGACAGATGTAGTGGCACCAGCTGGGCATGTGGCAGTGCAGATGGCGGCGCAAGTGGCGGTGCTTGCGGCGCTGTCTGCGGCGGAGATGATGTCAGTGCTGGCCATGGTTAAAATGCTGGTAGTAGTAGTGGAGGGAGACACCAGGCCGTCTCCTGCAGCCTCGGACGGCTGCCCACTGGGGATGATGCTGCTGACTGTTGTTGTTGCAGCGGCGGGGCAGGTGGCGGTGAAGGTGGCTGAAGGCCGTTCACTGTCCTTTGCAAATGTCCGTGTCCCAGTGGGCAAACAAACATGGGCGAAGCCCACACTCGACTCCTGCCTCAGAACGGAGAGAACACTGCAGGGGCATCAGGTCGAAAACACACAGGCACCTCAGGAGGAAGGGGAGGGGGGCACCTCAGCAGGAAGATGGTACTACGCCACTGCTCCTAGAGGGGGCAACATGCCCACTGCTTGGTCCTGGGGAGTGCAAAGCCACAGTCTCTCAAGTCTCTCAAGTGGTTGGTTTGCCCACTGCTTGCTCCTGGGGAGTGCAAAGCCACAGTCTCTCAAGTGGGTGACATGTTCCACTGGTTCTCGAGGGGGCTTAGTGCCCAGTGTGCCTCATCCTGCCAAGGAAAGTGATAGTGGATGCATATCCCCACTGTTTCTAGAGGGGACCTTGTGCCCAGTCTTCTTCATCCTGCCAAGGAAAGTGATAGTGGATGCATATCTCCACTGGTTTTGGAGGGAGCCTTGTGCCCAGTCAGCTTCATCCTGCCAAGGAAAGTGATAGAGGATGCATATCTCCACTGGCTTCGGAGGGGGCCTTGTACCCAGTCAGCTTCATCCTGCCAAGTTAAGTGATAGTGGATGCATATCTCCACTGGTTCTGGAGGGTGCCTTGTGCTCAGTCAGCTTCATCCTGTCAAGGAAAGTGATAGTGGATGCATATCTCCACTGGTTCTGGAGGGGGCCTTGTGCCCAGTGATGCTGCACCTGGGGTGTGGCAGTTCCCATTCCCTCACCTGGGTGTCTGAGGCACGAGATGTGCATGGAACAGGTAGCATGATACTCCATGGAGGCAGAGCCAGACTACATCCTGCGGTGACTTAGGCTGCAAACTGCTGGTAGTGCCGGTGCTGGTGGTGGTGCTTCAAGTGGTGGGTGGAGGGTCCAGGCTGCCTCCTGAATCCCAGGATGGCTGCCCAATGGGGATGCTGCTGATGACAGATGTAGTGGCACCGCCTGGGTATGTGGTGGTGCAGATAGCGGTGCAGGTGGCGGTGCTTGCGGCATTGTCTGCGGCGGAGATGCTGCCGGTGCTGGCCGTGGTGCAGGTGCTGGTAGTAGTGGAGGGAGACACCAGGCTGTCTCCTGCAGCTTCGGATGGCTGCCCAGTGGGGATGATTTTGCTGATTGTTGTGGCAGCGGCGGTGCAGGGGCGGTGCAGGTGGCGGTGCAGGGGGTAGTGCAGGTTGCAGGGCTGATGGCGGTGCAGGTGGCGGTGCCTGTGGCGGTGCCTTCTGCGGTGCAGGTTGCTGGGCTGTCAGTACTCATGGTGGGCACCAGTCCCTTACCTGTAGGCTCCAAGGCCTGAAGTGCCTTGACTTGGGTTTTCTTGCCCTTCCCCACCTTGCCAGATGCTGCTGGGACCTTGGCACTGGCAGATGCAGTTCTGGAGGAGGCCTTGCTGGATGGGTTGTGCTTTTTGGCCGTGCTGCTTGCTGGCACCCTCTTCACCTTGGCAGGTGGTGGAATGGGTTGGTCCATTGCAGGGGTTGCTGGCACACTGGCAGCCCTGATGGGTGCCCCCTTTGATCCCCTGGGATTTGCATGTACCACAGTGGACGCCGACTTGGTGGCTGAGGTGCTGGCCTGGGATCTTGACACCCTGGCCCGAGGGGAAGGACGGGGGTAGAGGGGGTGGCGTAGGGAAGCGGTCAAAGTTTGAAAAGAAAAGTTTTTTAGACACACTGGGACAGGAAGATGGAGAGGGTTTGGGAGTGGAGGAAGTAGGGGTGGTTGTAGGAGGTGTCTTTCTGCTAAGTTTGGGTGAAGCTGCATGGGCTGGATGCTTTGGAGGTGGATGGCTGTTGGGTGGGTGGGTGCTTGCGTTTGTGTACTTTGGGAGGAGGGGTCACAGACACACTGGTAGAGGACACAGGGGACGTGTGCATGGTTGTGGGTTATTGACTGCTCGTGAGGGGTGTGTTGTGATGGGCATGCTGGTGAAGGATGTAGTGGATGAGGATGTAGTGCATGCAGGTGTGAGTGGAGATGATATTGGGAGGGGTGGACGAAGAGGAGGAGGGAGACACAGTGGAGCCAATGGATGTTGGTGTGTTTGCATGGGGATGGTGCTTGTGTGAGTGCCTGTGGAATGAACAGTGTGGTGCTTGTGTTTGCCTGAGCCACTTCTGTGTGTTGATTTGGGTGATTGGTGGTCTGAAGGTGTGCTTGGGATAGGCTGGGGTTGAGGGGATTGGGACTGGGTAGAGGAAGTTGGAGGGGTGAGGATAGACACAGGTACAATGGCTACCATCAGTGCTGAGGCCAAAGCCTGAAATGCTCTCTGTTGGGCCGCCACACCAGAGTGAATGCCCTCCAGGTATGCATTTGTTTGTTGCAAATGCCTCTCGACACCCTGGATGGCATTCAAAATGGTTGACTGCCCAACAGTGAGGGATCTCAGGAGCTCAATAGCCTCCTCACTGAGGGCAGCAGGGCTGACTGGGGCAGGGCCTGAGGTGCCTGGGGAAAAGGAGAGGCCCACCCTCCTGGGTGAGCGGGCACGGGAAACACGCTGAGGGGCTGCTGGAAGGGCAGTGCTGGTAGGGAGGATGGCGGCTGTACCTGTTGTTAGGGTGGGCACAGAGGTGTCCGCCACCACCAGGGAGTTTCCATCGGAGGAGTTGTCGCTGTCACTGGTCTCCCCTCCTGTCCCCGTTGTGGTGCTCCCCTCTCCCTCCGTCCCACTGGTGCCTTCACCCTCAGTGGATTCGCCCTCATGGGCCATGTGGGATGCAGCTCCCTCCGTCGCCAGTGCCTCTGCTCCTCCGCCAGATGATTCTAATGCACACTAGGACAGGGTGACAAAACAAAACGTGGGGGGAGACAGAGGATACACTTGGTCAATGCCAGCAACAACACTACTGTTGGCGTACACAACACACAGGGAGCTGCCCTATGCACTAGGCCATGCCCAACCAGTCACTAAGGTAGTCTCAAGCGCATGGGGTACAATGGCTAACACCAGCATCTGCACACCTGACACCCACAGGACCCTGCCCAGTAGTATATGCCCACTTACACTATTGGGTTGTGAGTGCTTCAGAGCCTGCACATAAGGGACCTACCCTGCCATGATCGCCCTGGCCTAGGGGCACCCACAGCCCATATACCCCACCCAGCTACCTCCTAAAGCACGCAAAGTCAGGATTCAGAATCTGTACTCAACCCCTTGTGGCTGCTGTGATGCCCTCAAGCGCCCACCCAACTCTGGATAGGCCACCGCCAGGATGGGGAACATCAGGGGGGTCATGGTGCGACGGGCACCCCTTCCACCTTGGTAGGCCAGCCCCAGCTGGGCCTCCACCATTTTCTTCGTCCAGCGGCGCAGGTCATTCCATCTCTTGTGGCAGTCGGGCCTCCGCCTGTCATAGACCTCCAGGGTCCGCACCTCCTTGGCGATGGCATGTCAAATACCCTTTTTCTGGTGGGCAGTGACCTAGAGGTAAAAGATAGGAGGAATGGAAATTACTCACCCCTCTGGACCGGCATACTCATTGTCCCCCAGTTCCCACCCATGCCCTGACACACATACACTGACCACCTCTCATGCAACACTCAGGCCAGGACGCCTCAGCACCCCTGAACATGTGGCTTTCATCCACACCACTCCAAACATGCATTGCCCACACATCATGCTCTCAGTGGACTCACCTGTTTGTCTGGAAGACCATAGAGTAAAGTGTACTGGGGTAGGACCCCATCCACCAGTTTCACCAACTCCTCCGCAGTGAAGGCAGGGGCCCTTTCCCCAGACACTGTAGCCATTGCCGCTTCCAGACTCAGGTCACAGCAGCACTTGCAGTGTAGGTGAGTGTAGGTGAGTGAGTAGTTAGAAAATGGCGGTCACATCCGCAGCGATGCGTACCGTCACCACCGGAACATCGCCATTGGTTCCTGGAACCCATAGGGCCCAATGATAACCAATGCAAATTTACGCGGCGGTCATCGACCTCCTACCGCAACGGCACACAACGCCAGCGCACTTACCTCATTTCCTCTTGTCCCTACTCACAGGTCAGGGGGGCACATGGCATAGCACCTAACTGCGTCACAGCAGACATTGGCCCATCAACTGACTCTCAACTTCACATACTGCTTCTGTGACCTAAATTCAGCAACAGTTGTGCATTCTATGTGGAAATATGACCTTCTGCTCACCGTTCTCCTCCAGAGACTACAACCGCTGAGGCAGATGATGACATGGCGGCATCCATCAGTATACAGACCCCTAGTGGACCTATCGACAATGGAGGACAGACACATTATCATCACATACAGACTTGATCATGCCACAATCCAAGAACTGTGTGCCCAATTGGAGCCAGACCTGATTTCAGCTATCTGCCAGCCCACAGGAATACCCCCTCTAGTGCAGGTTCTGTCAGTGCCGCATTTCCTGGCAAGTGGTTCATTTCAAACTACAGTGGCCATGGCATCAGGAATGTCTCAGCCAATGTTCTCCAACGTGTTGTTCAGAGTATTGTCTGCCCTGCTGAAACACATGTGCAGCTACATCGTATTCCCCCAGGTGGAGGATTTGGCCACAGTGAAAGCTGATTTCTATGCCTGGGACATATCCCCAACATCATTGGTGCCATTGATGGTACACATGTGGCATTTGTTCCCCCCCGGAGAAATGAACAGGTTTAGAGGAATAAGAAAAGCTATCACTCGATGAATGTGCAGATGGTGTGGTTGGCGGACAAGTCCATGTGAATGCCAAATATCCTGGCTCTGTGCATGACGCCTATATCTTGAGGAATAGCAGCATCCCTTATGTGATGGGCCAACTCCAGAGGCACCAGGTGTGGCTAATAGGTGAGCCCAAGGTTCCCCCCACTATAAGTAGGTTTTTGGGTATGGGGTTGTCCCTAAGGGTTAGTTTGTGTCTAACAGTTGTCCCTCGATATCTATAGGTGGCTCTGGTTACCCCAACCTGTCATGGCTACTAACCCCAGTGAGTAATCCCAGGACAAGTGCAGAGGAACATTACAATGAGGCACATGGGCGTACAAGGAGGATTATTGAGAGAACCTTTGGCCTCCTGAAGGCCAGGTTCCAGTGCCTCCATCTGACAGGTGGATCCCTGTACTACTCACCTAGGAAGGTGTGCCAGATCATCGTGGTATGTTGTATGTTGCAGGAGGATGAGCCTGGAGATGGTCTTGTGGCAGCGGTGGAGCCTGTGGACAGTGAGGTAGAGGAGGCAGATGAAGAAGATGTGGACAACAGAACAAACATTATACAGCAGTACTTCCAGGGACACACAGGTATGAGACTGTAACTCAACTTTACTTTTCAGTAATCTTTTGGACATTGTACATGGCAGCCTTTTACCCTCTGTCTATGGACACTGACTGTACCCTTTGGATTCTCTATTCTCAGATCTGTGTGCCCCATTCTGGCTCCTGCTATATGTACTGCTGCCCACCAAAGGTCATCCTGTAGTATATTTCACTGTACATATACAATGCAATGTTTTGATAATGTTGTACTAATACATCTATCAATTCATGACACTGACTCCAATATGGTATTTGTTTCAAGAGTGTTTATTTTTGGGCCAATAAGTATGGGGGTATGTGCAAGGGGCTGGGGTGATGGTGGAGGAATGTCCAGTTAGAGTCCAGTCTATTGGTATCACAGGTGCATTGTACAAGGGGAGATAGGAAGTGGAGCAATGTCAGTTCAAGGTGGACAGTGTGACATGGTGGGACAGAAGGATGACAATCAGGAGGGTCTTATTTCCTGGCGGGGGTCTTGGCAATGTTCTCTGCCTTCGGCCTGGATCGCAGGGACCGTTTGCGGGCTGGTTCTCCTTCTGGAGGGGGTGGGGTTCTGGTGTCCTGTTGGTCCTGTGGCGGGGCCTCCTGTCCACTAGCGCCGGCGGAGGTGGAAGGCTGTTCCTCGGTTTAGCTAGTGTCAGGCGTCCGTTGTTGTGCCACTGCCTCCCTCATGGTCTTGCGCATGTCAGCCAGCACCCCTGCAATGGTGACCAGGATGGTATATATTTTTGTTAGGTCCTCCCTGATCCAAAGGCACTGTCCCTTCTGCAGCCGCTGGGTCTCCTGTAACTTGGCCAGTACCTGGTCCATGGTCTCCTGGGAATGGTGGTACGCTCCCATTATGTTTGAGAGTGCCTCGTGGAGGGTCGGTTCCCTGGGCCTGTACTCCCCCTGTCACACAGCAGTCCTCCCAGCTTCCCTGTTGTCCTGGGCCTCTGTCCCCTGAACCGTCTGCCCACTGCCACTAACCCCAGGTCCCTGATCATCCTGTGTTTGTGCGGTTGCCTGGGGTCCCTGTAGTGGTGGACACACTGCAGATTGACGTGTCCTGGGGACCGAGGGATGGGCCCGCTGGGTGGGTGCTGTGCTGGTGTTTCCTGAGGAGGGACGCTCAGTGGTGGTTTGGGACTGTGGCAGGTTAACCGACTGTCTGGAGGTCCCAGATGGGCTAGGTTGGTCATCGTGATCCAGGCGAGCAGAGCTGCTGTCATCACTGTGGGCCTCTTCTGGGGGGGGACTGGAAGTGGCTGGCACCTCCTCTCCGGTGACATTGGGTAGGGGTCCTGTTGGGAGGAAAATGCATTGTCAATGTATCTGCGTGTGCCATCTTGTGCATGGCTGTGTTTCTCTCTATGAATGTGATTTCCCTGTCGTCTTGGACTTGTGTGAGTGGTGATTTTGTGGGCTGGGTGAGTCTCTCTATTGGGCATGCTGGGACGATGGGTGTCCATGCAGGTCTGTGATGGGTGTCCATACGTAGGGGGTGCATGCAGTGCTTGGTATTGGGATGGGTGGGTTGTGTTAGTGGGGTATATGTGAGTTGGTGGAGTGATGGGGCTCAGGGTAGGAGTTTGTGATGGCATGCAGGTAGGGGGGGATAAAGTAGTAAAGATTTGACTTACCAGAGTCCAGTCCTCCTGCTACTCCTGCGAGGCCCTCAGGATTCATGATCGCCAAGACTTGCTCCTCCCATGTTGTTAGTTGTGGGGGAGGAGGTGGGGGTCCACCGGCAGTCCTCTGTACAGCAATCTGGTGTCTTGAGACCACTGAACGCTCCTTCCCTCGTAGGTCGTTCCACCTCTTCCTGATGTCATCCCTTGTTCTTGGATGCTGTCACATGGCGTTGACCCTGTCCACGATTCTCTGCCGTAGCTCCATCTTCCTTGCAATGGATGTCTGCTGCACCTGTGATCCGAATAGCTGTGGCTCTACCCAGATGATTTCCTCCACCATGACCCTTAGCTCCTCCTCAGAAAACCTGGGGTGTCTTTGGGGTGCCATGGATATGGTGTGAGTGATATGTGTGAAGATGTGTGGGGTGAGGTGTGGGGTGCTGTGTTGTGGTGTGTGCTGTGAGTTGCGTGGATGGTGTATGGGTGCTGGTGTTCTGTGGCTCAGATTGAGTGGGTGCTCCTGGCTTGTGTCTCTCTCTGTTCGCAATTTTGTTTGGGGTCGCAAAGGGTTGTGGGTACTGTGGTTGTGTGTTTTATAGGGTGTGGTGTGTGTATGTGTGTCAGGTGTGCGTAGTTTGTATTGACCAATGTGGTGTAGTTTTGTAAGTGTGTGTATTTTGAACGTGGCGGTATGTACTGCCAATGGTTTACCGCGGTTGAAAGACTGCTGCGTTGATTCATGGGTTGTGATACTGAGGGCGTATTCCTGTTGGCGTAACGGTGTGGGTTTTGCTATCGCCAGTTTATCACTGACCTTTGTTCTGGGGGACTTTTGTGGATCTCTGTATAGTGGCGGATTTCTATGTGTGGATCATAATACCCGTGGCAGATTACCGCCGCGGTCACGGTATGTTGGCGGCCATCAGCACAGCGGTTAGCGGCTTTTACCGCCAGGGTTGTAATGAGGGCCTTAATCTCCCCATGCCTAAAACCAAAATGAATGTGTCCTTATGTAATGTAACTGATGCTCATGTAAAGCACTCCAATACCTTTGGTTCAAATCTGCACTATTTAAAAAAGCAAAAAGACCCAAAGAAATTAAGGCCCTGATTTAAGCCAAAGTGGCGCAGTGCAATGCTGTGCCAAAAATAGCAGCACCGTTACTTTTGAAATGCTGGGATGCACCGTATTTAGAGGAATATGGCACAGACTTGCGTTTCCCCCTGCGCCGGTGCTGAATTAAACTGCCTGTGCCAACGCAGGCATCCTTTCTCCATAGTGCAAGGGTATTTGCTTTGAAGGGATAGATTGTTTATGTGCAGGAAGGTGTCCCTTTCTGCACATAAACAAACTATTATGGTGATTTGCCTCTTCTGTGTGCTGCAAAACACAGCACACATATAAGTACCAAAGCGTCATTTCGGAATGATTGTTTTTGTGCAGGAAGGGACCCCTTCCTGCACATAAACAATCATCTATGGCAACTTGCTTCCTCTATGTGTGCTGAAAAAAGCAAGAAATGAGGAGGAATAAAAGCCTCCTCCTTTTACCATGCTAATGTCATCCCTAGGGTGGTGTTAGTTTTTGATGCTGCCTCAGGTTTACGACAACTCGTAAATCTGAGGCAATGTCAAAAGCAATTGGTGTTGAACTGCCCTGTATAAAACTGCAAAAAACAAAAAAAAAGTGTTTTGCACACTTCTATCATTGGGCTATACTTGGGCTAACTTTGGGTCAAATGTGTGCTACATTTGGGCTCCTTTTTCTCTGGTGGCCATCTTGGGAGACTTATTTCTTATGAATCACCTCATTTACCACAGTATCCTCACCAGGACATGCTTTCAGTTTTCCACTTCAGATCCTTCAAGATGGCAATCAGATGTGCCACACTTTTGGCATAATTTCAGAATGTTAGAACACTGTACTAAAGCTGCTGGTCACCAGGGAATAAACTGGCATTCTGCTGCTGGTGTTGTTGCAAGTGCATGTTTCAGACTCCAAGTCAAAATGTTTGAATTAATAGAAGCGGAAGATATTTGAGAACTTGCTTAAAATGTGTCCTTTTTTTTTTCTACAGCACTAACTTCCATGCCAAAATGAACCCCCTCCTTTTGTTCCTTTCTAAATTAAATGTTTTAACTTTTGCCAGATAATTCAATCAGATGTGCCACACTTTTGTCATAGTTTTGACTGTTAGCGCTCAAGTTCTTTAGAACACTCAACTAGGCTGCAATCAGTGTTGCCAGATTGGCCGATTTTACCGCACAAATGGGTGCTCTTTTTCCCATTTGTGCGGGAAAAAACCCCAATTGCGGGAGCCTAATTGTTGGGCGATTATTAACTTGCTGTGCGGAAAATTGTTTGCAGGGCGGTGCCACCAGCAGCAGACGTGCACTGTGAATGTGATGGACGGTGGGCCAATGCTGCATTCGCAGCACTGTCTGCATGCAACTTAAGCAACGCGGTGGGCCCTCTCTTCTGTTGTGGGCGGCAGCACGGCTGTGGGGCAGGCATGGAAGAGCCAGTGGACGGGTAAGTAACGGCCGAGGCTGACACGGTGCGCAGAAGTGGTGACTAAGGGTCTGATTCAAACACAGATTTCGACGTTCTAGAAGGGACTAGTTATTCAGTTGTCAGGTGAAAAAATACGTTTTTCTAAATCTCTGTGCGTTCGTACAAAGAGAGAGATATCTATACAGATACAACCAATTAGTTAATTATAGAATGCCATCAAAGTGTCCATGGAGAGAGGGAGATATCCAATTTTTGATTCAATGGTAGGGGAAATACCAGAGTGTGTGTATCTCTAGGCAGTGTGTAGATGTGTACCTATAGGCAGAGAGATCAGTACAAAACAACTAATGATTTTGTCTGGGAAAATAATAGAGTACATCTACATAGCCTTAAATGTTATGTGTATATATATGTAAGAATATGACATTACAAAGGAATATGGCAACAACGTGGGATAATTACATTGATAATATACTTTGATCCACAAAAGATCAGACTACTATGCATGTGATATTAATTAAGTGCACTCATTGCAACAAAGAGATTCTGTGACTTTAAGGCCACAATATAAAAGCATGGTTGATTTCATCACGTGGCTACTCTCTTTTTGAAAAACAATGCACCTATGATTAAGGCTGTGTTGTCAGCCGAAACGCGTCAGGGAAGAATATTTGTTTGTTTGAAAATTAAATAAAATGCTTCATAGCGCTGTGGCCTGGTGCATTTCTTCGTGTGGAGAAAGATTGTGGAAATGGATCGCAAAGGTTCTCCGCCTTCGCAGCACCGGGTCCTCCCTACTTTTAGATCAGGCTCTCAGCCGGGAAACTCTGATGGTGATTAAGTTGAAGGAGCCGAATCTGCTCGATTCTACTGCTAAAAAAATTAACAGGTACGGGGAAACCCACCGAAGAAAGAATGGAATATTCATTAAGCATGTACATGTGGAATCGGGAAAGGGAAGTGATAGAGATATCGATCTCATTCACTGATTTACAGCTCTGTAAGGCACGTAGGTGAAATGCAAGCCACTGAACATTCTTTAAAGCATTAATGAGGCCGGGAAATACAAGGAGCAGCTGTAGTCTGTTGATGAAATGGGTTTCAAAGTTACATGTATAATGTAAATTAATATAATGAAGTTTGCTACCAAATATTATGAAAGTAAGAATATGACGCTACAAAGGAATATGGCAACAACGTGGGATAACTACATTGATAATATACTTTGATCCACAAAAAATCAGACTACTATGCACGTGATATTAATTAAGTGCACTCATTGCAACAAAGAGATTCTGTGACTTTAAGGCCACAATATAAAAGCATGGTTGATTTCATCACGTGGTTATTCTCTTTGTCGAAAAACAATGCACCTATGATTCAGGCTGTGTTGTCAGCCGAAACGCGTCAGGGAAGAATGTTTGTTTTAAAATGAAATAAAATGCCTCATAGCGCTGTGACACTGGCCTGGTGCATTTCTTTGTGTGGAGAAAGATTGTGGAAGTATATATATATATATATATATATATATATATATATATACGTATATATTTGTTTTTAGGGTATATCACAGAGTATCTATCTATTTAGAGAGGAATATAGATACAACTATTCAATTGGCAGGGTAAATTGCATAGTATCCATGTATATATATGTAGAGAGATTTTTTTTTAGATCTAACTAGATCTTATCTATCTGTTTATGGATTGGATGCATCTGCAAAAACAGTTTTCAATGTATATTGCTTCTTAAACTTTAACTACACAGTCGCTATGTATCTTTCTGTAACAATGCTTTGTGAAGATAATAATAATCATCATCATTATCCCTAGTGTCGACCATGGTGTTATGCTGTAGTATACGGATGCTGTAAACAAAAAGTGAAACCTAATAATTACTGTGGTGACGATAACAACAATAAAAATAATATTACATAGGATGGCTAATTAAGCCGGCTCCAGGGGCCACCCTCCCTCACCTTCTGGACCCAGTGCATGTAATTAAATTCATATGTTTTTTTTCTTGGGGGGGCAGTTGCAAGACCACTCTCTACCAGAGTTTCCTCGGAGCACCATGGCACAGGCTTCTCATGAAGGTGACGTGGCGCTTGGCTGCCACTGCCTGTCGGCCCCAGAATGAGAGATTGGTGGCCCCGGGAGACTCCCCAGGCCAAGTCAGTGCCAAAGTCGAACAGCCTGGTGGCTGCTGCCGTACCTGCCCCCACACCCCCAACCTCCCCCAACACTGATGACGTGCGGCTGGTCAGTGCGCAGCGGAAGACAGGGTAGGTCAAGTGTGCTGCAATTTGTGCCTTTGTGAGCAGAATAAGTATAAGTATTCCTTATTTTTAATATTCAGGGGCTAATTGTGGATTGAGAGCACAGTGGATCTGAAGAATCGCAGGATTGAAACCCCCCCATGCAGCTGGCACTGCAGAGGGGGGCCCCTTGAAGATGCAGCATATGGTGCATTGTAGTTCAGTACAATTGTCTGAACCCTTATAGGATTTAATGGCTACTTAAGGGGTGGTGGTTTGGGTGTTTGCTAGCAAGAGTTATTTTTAGAAATTCAGTGGCAATTGCTGCATTTTTTAGCACCTTAGACTAGTGTCCAGCCTACAGAAAACAACTGCAGTTCCCAGAATTCCCTTTCAGCCTTTCTTCCAGCTACAGAAGTAACCAGGCTGGAGTGGCAGACAAGGGCACATCTTGTGTCATCTAGCCTGGCACACAAGGGCATGTTGAGCTTCAGGTGGGCACCAGAGTGAGTGGCATCTAGGGTGGCATAGCCAGTGTTTAATTTGTAAATAAAAAACGTGCCGGTGCCCACAGCTCTTCTCTTAAACATGCACCTGCTGCAATTAAATGTGCAAACACTGAATACTGAGGCAGCGTAATCCTGAAGCCATCTTGGGCCTCTTTAATCCATTTAAAGCCACTCCCTGCCACTTCACCTTTCTCCTGCAGCTTTCTGCTCTCCCTTTCTGATACTTTTTCGTTTTTCTTTTCCTCCGTCTTTCCCATATGTGTCTTTTGCTCGCAGTAAATGCTTGAGGCAGAAAATTAAGTGCCGGCCCTCAAAAATAAGTGCCGGTGCTCCTCACCGGAAACAACAAGCACAGATTAAGCACTGGATGGAATCACATGAAGGTTGGTGGTGACAAAAAGTAATTGTTGTCGACTCGTAATGCAAGGGGGTTTCCAGCTGACCTGTGCAGTGCATGCTTTGCAGGGGCGTTAAATAAAAATAAACCATTACCTACAGTTTGGGTGTTTAAACCATTTTATCTAAAACCTTTTTGCCCTTTGGGTAGCAGTCTATCTTATACTGCCTGCAATGCAGGTTTAACCTAATGACTTACATTTGAACAACACACAAGCCACAATTCTTAATTGCACCAACCAAGATTCCATTCTGTGGCTTTTTGGTTACACACAGACCTTTCAGTGCATTAACTAATAGAGCTTCATAATATACAGTGACTAGCTTAAGTTAAGTTTTCTATTTTTTCATTTAAGGCATCAGTTATTATGTATGTAGCTGCCTGACAGAGAATATTTAGGTTTTCATAGCCACACGTTTAACCCTGCCCCATTGCATGTAGCATCACTGTTCCCATATATTTTTTAATGCATTTTGAGCTTTGTGCTGAGCTGATTTATTCATTTATTTCACTCCAGTTGCAGACAGTGCAAGCACAAATGTGGTCTCATTGGCTGAGCTAAGCGAAATGAGGGTACAAGGTCAATGTTGAGCCTGACTGGATGGTTCTGTTCGTGATCTCAGTCAGTGGCTAAATTATTTGCATCACTTGTTGTCATACTCTGCCCCAATGTAGCCACAAACACCAGTCTTTACCAATAATTTAAGTTTAAGTTCACAGAGTTTGGGTCACTGTATTCTGACCAAAGATTTACATGTCTCAAGAAGTGAGTGTCTATTTTTCCATGTTTATTTCTATTTTTAGTGTGTAATGCAATGAATAATTTAGGCACTGTGAGTTCCACATATTTGCTTGAAATAAAAATTTGATTTATGCTTTAAACTGTTTGCTTCAGCCTATGATTGCATTATTTCAGTGTTAAATGTTTGGGCTACTTTTTGGGCTGGGACCGGTTCCTTTTGGGCGTACTTTGGGCTGGTCGTTCAACAGCTTTGGGCTTTTTTTTAGAAGGCTTTTAAAATCTGGCAGTACTGGCTGCAGTAGAACACAAGGGAATCACCTGACAGGCTGCTAAAACACTTGTTTTACTGAGAATGTCTGACTTTATTCACATATGACTGAGAATGATAGTGTGAATTTCCAGAAAATTTGCTCTCATTTAGGTTCTGGAGCACCTTCCATAATCTCTATGGGAAATTATGAGAAAACAGTTTTCTCTCATACTTGATTCATGAAATCCCAGCAGAAGGCTTTGTCCACCTTAGAACACAGCACAATTCCTAAACTTAGCATCAACATATGATTTATATTGTAACTAAAATGTTAACACCCCTTTATAAGTCTTCCTTTTTGTGACCCTCAAAACCTACCATTCACTACATTTGATTTCAGTGGGGACCATGCCCCAGAGTCATGTAGGTGCTGTTACAGCATGTTGTTCATGTTGTGGCCAGACAAGGGGGAAAGGGGTCTATTTGGGATCCCCATATTTGTCCTTTGGGGTGTGGGTGTGCTCACCCTGCCCACTTACATATTTTTTTCAATTCATTTTCAGGACACAAGTCCCTGAATCTTGTAATGGCTGTCAAAACAACATTTTCAGGTTGTCACCAAACAATCAGGATTGACTAGTCTCCTTCAATTTGGCCAATCAGTGCATATATGAATACCAACTGAACGGATATACAAATTTCTTCTCCTTTTAATATCTCAACAACTAATGAACAGATTTACACCAAATAACAAAAAGGATGCTTTGTTGACCAAGAGCCACCTTTCTACCAAATCTGGTGTAATTCCACCCAGAAGTTCAGGTTGTGGTTGTGTTCAAAATCCCTATTGGAATTAACATGGGAAAAGCACTTTTTGATACCTCCTTTTTCTTGGTCCCTGCTTGAAGAATCACCCCGAAACTTGCCATGCACAATATGACAGAGCAGGGGACTTTTGGGGAAAAAGTTTGGGAGTTTCAGTAAACCGCGCCAAAGTTATAGGGAAGTGAAAAACACTTTTCCCATGGAAACTACATTTTGGATTGAGAAATTGGCAGATATGCATGAAAAGATTGGGGAAAGCATGGAGCCTCTTCAATGAATTCGAAAACACGGGTCTTGATAGTCCCTCCACGTCATCTGAGGTAAATAAGGGCACAGTTAAAACTCTCAAACAGCACTTATACCAGTATGAGAAACTACTAAAAAGAGAGGTCAACAGATAGTGGGAGGTTATATCTTTGGACAACTATATTGAAGTAGAGAGGGTCCTTGGGGGGGCCTATGGAAATTGCTTGCCTCACTTACCAAAACCCGCAACCTACATTTTTGGAAGAAAGGTAATCCCTTATGGCAAATACATGTAAGCAAATGATGACCTTAATATCTAAATATGCCAGATATGAATTAGATGAGATATGTGAGGAAATTGCCAAATTAAAGACTTTCTTAGATGAATACCCGGACTAAACTGAGGTCATGGAGGGAGATATAACCAAGTTGCCGCAT
Organism: Pleurodeles waltl; assembly: GCF_031143425.1. NCBI lineage: Eukaryota > Metazoa > Chordata > Amphibia > Caudata > Salamandridae > Pleurodeles > Pleurodeles waltl. Next base: position 261,477,663 of record NC_090436.1, on the reverse strand, counting down.
GGGAAACCGACCCAACAGTCGAAACAGAAGTGATGGGTGAGAAATCATTGACGGTTATGAACTTATCTGAACATATACTAACTGAGAATGAACATCCCATTATTAAATTGGAACTCTTGTTTTTGCCCTAGGAATTATATGGATTATTGTAGAACAAGTGTTGATATCTTTATTTTTATACGTAAGCTTAAATTGATGAAAGTATTCAAGCAACAAGAAAATAAATGTAAAGGCAATTTAGTTATTGCTGGTATGGTGGATCATACCTTTGATGATTCGTGTCTTGTTGAGATAGACAGTTTGGCTACACTTAGAGAATTTGAACTTGGTGGGGTTGAATAGGCAACTGAGAGAGATTTATTGTGTAATCTGAATCTTGAACTTGGTAGGGCTTCCTTCAACCCTTTCAAACTGATGACAATTTTTTAATCCTGTCACACCTCATGATAATATTGATACTTTTCATGAAGTTGCAATAAGAGATCTATTACGGATATGGAAAAGTCAGAAGGCTAACCGCATTGATAACATGTCACAACAACAGAGGGATGCTATTTAATACGGGATACAAGTATTATCATCAAACCCTCTGATAAAGGAGGAAATATTGTTTTGTGGGATTTTAGAAAGTATACACAAGAGGCTGAGAGACAGTTGATTAGATCAGGTGATTATGAGCTGACCACATTTGAGGCATACAGACAGTTGATTGTGAGGGACCATGGAATGCTTGGGAATTGGAGAGACAGAGATCTCTAATGTGAGGAGGAATACCAGTTTCTATATGTAAAGAAAACAATGGTCCCTTGTTTTTATTTTTATTTGTTTCCTAAGATACACAAAAACAAGAATAACCCACCAGGTAGACCGATAGTCTCTGCAAACAGTCTGAGTGAACCTACTTCCATCTATCTTGAATATCTTGATTTTTTCTTGTTACCTTATGACATTAACCTACCCTCGTATTGTTGAGACAGCACTGATTTCCTAACTAAAATTAATGGCATACCATGGCAGGAATCCTATCTCTTAGTTACAATAGATGTGATATCTCTTTATACCTATATTGATCATGAGCAGGGAATAGCTGCATGCAGACATTTCTTTAGGGATAAATCCATCTGTTTTTACGATCACTCTATGATGTTTTTAGAGATGTTAAGGTTTTGCCTAAAGAACAATATATTTTTGTTTAAAGACACATGGTATCGCCAGATGATCGCGACTGCGATGGGAGGTTGCTTTCCCCCAAGTTTTGACTACATGTTTATTGGTTGGTGGGAAGAACAGGTAGTTTGGACAGATCAAAATGAGGATTGGACCAGACACACAATTTTTCTGGCCACGATCTTTAGATGATATATTTGTCATCTAGGATGGTACTAAAAAAACTTTTCAAACTTTTTTGGAATATATTTACAAAGAAAAATTTGAATTTGGCTTTCACCTGTAAAACTAATGATAAAAAGATTTAATTTTTGGATATTTTAGTTCAAGTAAGCAATGGGACGATTCACACTTCATTGTGCTGTAAACCTACAGCTGGCAATAGTATTTTGCATGAGTCATTATCCAGCCAAAATGAAGTGGAGCATCTCTTATGGGTACCTATTGAGGGCCAAACAGAATTGCAGTGACCCACAAGCTGATGAAAAGGAAGAAGCAAGAATGATTGGGAGATTCAGGGCATGAGGTTATCTGAGAAGAGTCTTACAGGAAGCAAAAAAGAAGATTAGACTTAAGTTTAGGGATGAGCTCCTTTTTCCTGGAGTCAGGAGAAAGGAGGGATCTAGCCAGGTTTGTTTAATGACCACTTATATTGCTGATTCCCAGGTCATCATAAAATGATTTGTAAGCACTGGAATCGTGTTAGGTCTGATCCGGTAATTGGGACTGATGTACCGCTTAGTCCCCTTGTTACGTATGGGAAGCCAGCCTCCTTAAAGGACATGTTAGTACAATCTCTCAGAAGGTTCAAGGGGGGTTGCTTACTGAACAGTGTGGGTTTTACAAGTGTGGTCATTGTAAAGTGTGTAAAACAAGTAAGAATATTAAGACGTATTCACCGGACAAACAAGATATATTTACAAGTTCAACAGTAGTGATTTCTATGTTTATGTATTTGTATGTCACTGTGGCCTACTATCTGTAGGCAGAATGATATGTCAGAAAAAGTGTACTGGAACACATGAGGGCAATTAGAAATGTTGATCTAAATTATCCTATGGCAAGGCAGTGGTTGTTGGAGCACAAACAGAGTGCTGATGATTTTATCCTTTTATGGTATTGACATGATTGTCCTCCACAAACGAGGAGGACACAGGCAGAAGAGACTCAGGCTTATGGAATCTGGATATGTAATTCAGCTGAACAGTCACATACCTGGATGTCTGAATACAGATTAGGAACTTTTTGTTCATAATGGTTAAAAAAGATTTGTTGTTAGTGTAACCATACAGATTATGTCAACTAATATACATGTTGCTGCTTGTGAATTGTGTTCTTTTTCTATATGCATTTTTCTGCTGGGAAGGAGGAGTGATGAATATAAAACAGAAGGTATTTTGTTGTCACATAGGGATAGTGGGAGATGCGATACCCCATGAATTAATAGGTATGTCAATCAGGTTAAAATTATCAGATTATGAGCATCTGATGGATGTTCATTTTGATAATTTTGTGGATAGAATTGTGAGTGAAAATTTGTTTTGTGCAGTGTTAGGCCACTTGGCTGCAGTTTAATCTGAGTAATCAGACTATTATAATAGGCAGCTTTTCCGGATAGTTTTGAGTGTTTAACATGAGAACTGTAAAGCAAGTCTGCTTTTCATGCAGATCATCATTTGTGATGGTCTGTTTTTCATTTTCACTTTTTCTCATGATGACATTGTAAACATGTTTTTAAAAGAAATTGGGCACGGATTTATCTTTGGCTGTGAAAAAGATTGCAGGATCGAAACGCTTTTCTGAATAAAACCTTTCTTACTGAACCCTGGTCCTGGAGTGCGTTTTTGGTGTCCGGATTACTTTTACGGTGCTTCTGATTATATGTTAGCGGGTTTCCGGCTTCCCGAGATTACGCATTGACCTCACGAGGTGGAAGTGATCGGCATCAGCTGGGCAATGTTAATGTAATATCATGTGTATATATATATATATATATATATATATATATATATATACATATATATATATACATACACACACACACACACACATATTTATAATATGGCGTTTTACTTACTTGCGAATTACTTACATAGTTTTTGTTGCAAAGGCATGCATGGTAAAGGCCTATGCATTGTAAAATATTGCGTGGTAAAGGCATATTCGTTGTACTGAATGCATTGTAAAGGCATGTGTTAAAATGGCATGCATGCTTCATTCATACAAGTGGGGAAAATGGGTTGTTAAGGTTTGGTTTCCTAAAAACTTTGGTGCCATTTGACAATTCTTGATGAAACATTCTAAAGAAGTTCTCTTTTTTGCTTAGCTTGTGCATGTATGGTATCAGGGTAATCCATAAAGAGAGGGCCCTGAAAAAGCGGGCTTCCAAAACGCAGAATCCTTATACATTTCCATAGACTTTTGTGGAAAGTAAATTCGCAAAAACTGCTGAACAGAATTACACCAAATTTGGCAGGAAGCTAGATCTTGGTTTGGTCCAGAAAGCATGCTTATTGTTATTCTGTGTTAATATGTTCAGTAGTTTTTTGAGAAATTAGTGATTAAAACCATTTGCATCTCTGGACTATTTGGTTGGAGAGACTCTCTCTCGAGAATCCCTCTAACCCAATTAAAAAAAAATACAGTGTTCTGCCAGGGAGATTTGTTTCTCTTGTGCCAGTTCCCTCCTGTCGAAATGAGGCTCCTGTGGCAGATAGCACTCTGACTGGCTAGCTGAGGCACAAGAACTATGTTTGAAGCAGCCATTACATGACTCCTAGACTTAGTTCTAGATGTACTATCCTTATGAACAGCAATTTCCTACTTGCAATTATCTCTAGATGGCAATTAGTAAATCTCTATTCCTAATGTGTGTGTTAGAAATTGGGTCTTTGGTTGTAAGTCAGGTAACTCCCTGCCCAAACAAGGACCCTCACTCTAGTCAGGGTAAAGGAGAATCACCCTCAGTTAACCCCCGCTCACCCCCTTGGTAACTTGGCACAAGCAGGCAGGCTTAACTTCAGAAGCAATGTGTAAAGTAGTGGTACCAACACACACAGTAACTCAGTGAAAACACTACAAAATGACACAACACAGGTTTGGAAAAATATATAATATTTATATAAACAAAACAAGACCAAAACAACAAAAATCCAACATACACAAGTCAAGGTCTAAATTTTAAAAGAATAAGGTGGTCATTACAACCCTGCCGGTCGGTGTTAAAGCGGCGGTAAGACCGCCAACAGGCCGGCGGTAAAAAAAAAGGAATTACGACTGTGGCGGAAACCGCCAACATAGACAGCCACTTTAACACTCCGACTGCCACGGCGGTACAAACAAACAGCTTGACGGTCACCGCCAACAGACAGGCGGAGGACAATGTACCGCCCACAGCATCACAACCTACCAATCCTCCACCTTTTCCGGGGCGGATTCACCGCGGACAAAAACACGGTGGAAAAAGGACTTTGAAGGGAAAACGCTCACCTCTACACACCCCACGAGGAATCCGGACGCCATGCAACCCGAACTCCACATCCTGCCAGCCCTTCTCTTCTTGCTCCTCTACCAGGAGCACGAACGCCGGCGGCGAAGACCACAGTGAGTACTGCACCTACGACACAGGGGAGGGGGTAGGGAAAAAACAGGTACACACACATGCAACACCAAACATCCCCACCCCCACCCTCACCCACGACAACACACACACCAATACAGCATGATACATTACAGTTACACCCTCCAACCCCCCCGGAAGAATGCAAAGACAAAAGGAAACAAGTGAAACCATTATAATATATTAAACTCCAGTACGCAAAAATATATCTATACACTATAAACAAAATATACACCAAGATTAGTAGTCCAGGTAGTGCTCCATTGAAGTCCGTGGAACACTGGGCCCACACGGTATGGGCGAGGCCCACACTCAATCCCCGAAATGACGGAGAGAACACTGCAGGGGCATCAGATAGCAATAAAACAGGCACCTCAGGGGGAAGGGAAAGGGGGAACACCTCAGCCGGTTAAGTGCACGACGCCAAATCCACGAGGGGGCCACATGCCCACTGTTCCATCCTGGGGAGTGCAAAGCCACAGTCTCTCAAGTCTCTACAGTGGGTGGTTTGCCCACTGTTCCATCCTGGGGAGTGCAAAGCCACAGTCTCTCAAGTCTCTACAGTGGGTGGTTTGCCCACTGTTCCATCCTGGGGAGTGCTAAGCCACAGTCTCTCAAGTCTCTACAGTGGGTGGTCTGCCCACTGTTCCATCCTGGGGAGTGCAAAGCCACAGTCTCTCAAGTCTCTACAGTGGGTGGTTTGCCCACTGTTCCATCCTGGGGAGTGCAAAGCCACAGTCTCTCAAGTGGATAACAGTCTCCAATGGTTCTGGAGGGGGCTTTGTGCCCAGAGTGCTTCTTCCTGCCAAGGACAGAGGTAGTGGATGTTTGTCTCCACTGGTTCTGTAGGGGGCTTTGTGCCCAGAGTGCTTCATCCTGCCAAGGACTGAGGTAGTGGGTGTGATAATCCACTGGTTCTGGAGGGGGCTTTGTGCCCAGAGTGCTTCATCCTGCTCGATACGGACTCAGTAGCGTCAGTGCCCTCGGCGCTCATGGGCCTGCAGAGCTTGTGGCGGCAGTGCTCTGTTCAGCAGTGCTAGTGGCGGCGGTGCCCTGTTCAGCGGTGCTTGTGGCGGCGGTGCCCTGTTCAGCGGTGCTTGTGGCGGCGGTGCCCTGTTCAGCGGTGCTTGTGGGCGCGGTGCCCTGTTCAGCGGTGCTTGTGGCGGAGGGGTCTTTTGCAGTGACTCAGCTGCTGGCGGTCCTTCGTGGCCCAGCGAGGCTGGTGCTGGCGGTCCTGTCTGGCCCAGCGGGGCTGGTGCTGGCAGTCCTGTCTGGCCTAGTGGGGCTGGTGCTGGCGGTCCTGTCTGGCCCAGCGGGGCTGGTGCTGGCGGTCCTTCATGACCCAGTGGGGCTGGTGCTGGCGGTCCTGTCTGGCCCAGCGGGGCTGGTGCTGGCGGTCCTGTCTGGCCCAGCGGGGCTGGTGCTGGCGGTCCTGTCTGGCCCAGCGGGGCTGGTGCTGGCGGTCCTGTCTGGCGCAGCAGGGCTGGTGCTGATCGTCCTGTCTGGCCCAGCGGGGCTGGTGCTGCCAGTCCTGTCCTGGGCAGCAGGGCTGGTGCTGGCGGTGGCCTCCTGGGCAGCGGGGATGATGGCGGTGTCCTCCTGGGCAGCAGGGCTGGTGCTGGCTTCCTGGGCAGCGGGGATGATGGAGGTGGCCTCCTGGGCAGCGGGGATGATGGCGGTGGCCTCCTGGGCAGCGGGGATGATGGCGGTCTTCTCCGCTGTGCTGCTCTTCCCAGACTTGTTGACTTTCTTGTGGCCTTTCCCCACCTTGGAAGGTGTTGCAGCTGACTCCTCACTCCCACCTGTACCCCTGGGAGCGGCTTTGGTGGCTGGAGTCTTCCCCCTCTCCCGCCGGGCACTGGCCAACTTTTGATGCTTGACAGGTGGGGACTGTCCGTGCTGTGGCTCCATGCCACACTGGCTGCCCTGGTGGCCGGTGCACTCCAGATTCCGGTGACTACAGGCACCACTGGTCCCGGAGATGTTGTGGCTGAGGTGCTAGGTTGGGACCTGGAGAGTCGGGCGGGGTGGGGGAGGTGAGGGAAAGAGGTCAAGGTTGGACAGGAAAAGTTTCTTGGGAACACTGGGAACACTGGGACGGGTAGCTGGAGGGGGTTTGGGAGTTTGGGAGTGGAGGAAGAGGTTGTGGTTGTAGGGAGGTGTTCGTTTGGTGACTTTGGGTGATGGTGCATGCGCTGGAGGCTGTCGTGAGGTGGATGGCTATTGGGTGGGTGTGTGCCTGCGTTTCTGTATCTTGGGAGGTGGCGTCATGGACACACTGGAAGAGGACACAGGGGACGTGTGAATGGCAGTGGGGGTGGTGACTGCACGTGAGCTGGGTGTGGTGGTGTGTGTGCTGGTGATGGAAGTAGTGGCTGTAGATGTAGTGCATGCAGGTGTGAGTGGAAATGAGACTGGGAGGGAGAACGGGGACGAGGAGGAGGAGTGGATGTTGGTGTGTCTGCATGTGTGTAATGCTTGCATGAGTGCCTGTGGGATGTGTTGTGCTTATGTTTGCCTGAGCTTCCCTTGTGTGTTGAAGTGTGTGCATGCTGGTCTGAAGGTGTGCTTGGGATAGGCTGAGGTAGAGGGGATTGGGTCTGGGTGGAGGAAGTTGGAGGGGGGAGGCTAGAGACAGGGACAATGGCTGCCATCAGTGCTGAGGCCAGAGTCTGAAAAGCTCGCAGAAGGGCCGCCTGACCAGAATGAATGCCCTCCAGGAATGCATTTGTTTGTTGCAACTGCCTTTCTACACCCTGGATGGCATTCAATATGGTAGACTGCCCAACAGTGAGGGACCTGAGGAGGTCAATGGCCTCCTCACTGAGGGCAGCAGGGGTGACTGGGGCAGGGCCTGAGGTGCCTGGGGCGAAGGTGATGCCCACCCTCCTGGGTAAGCGCGCACGGGGCAAAGGCTGAGGGGCTGCTGGGAGGCCGGTGCTGGTAGGAGGGTTGGCGGCTGTACCTGTAGATATGAGTGGCACAGATGTTGCCGCCGCCACAAGGGAGCTCCCATCAGAGGACGAGTCCGTGTCACTGGTGTCAGCTCCTGTCCCCGCCGTGGAGCTCCCCTCGCCCTCCGTCCCACTGCTGAACTCCGAGTCCGTTGTCTCGCCCTCCAGGGCCATGTGGGATGCAGCTCCCTCCTGCTCCGGTGCCACTGCTCCTCCTCCTGATGATGCTAATGCACACAAGAACAGGGAGACCACAAAAAGGGGGGCGAACGACAGAAGAAAGACATGTTGAGTGCATGCATTACCGCCTCCGTTGGCGGACACGACAGACACAGAAGCCCCCTGCACTACATCGCACACTTGGGCTCCACTGTTCAATCCCTGGGACATGGCATACAAGGCTATGGACGACATCTGCACACATGGATGACACAGGAGCCTGACTAGGTGTACTTGGCACTGTACATAGGTGGGGTGGGGTGCCACATGGTCTGCCAGAACAAGGGGACCTAACTAGCACACTCACCCTGGCCTAGGGAAACCCACAGCCCACCTCCCCATCCAGACACCTCCACTGCGCGCAAAATCAGCAGAATGAGAGCGTACTCACCCCCTTGTGGCTGCTGTGATGCCCTCAAGCGCCCATCTAACGCCGGGTATGCCACCGCCAGGATCCTGAACATCAGGGGGGTCATGGTGCAACGGGCACCCCTCCCACATTGGGAGGCCATACCCAGCTGGGTCTCCTCCATCTTCTTGCTCCCAAGGCGAATGTCCTCCCATCTCTTACGGCAGTGGATGCTCCGTCTGTGGTAGACCCCCAGGGTCCGGACGTCCTTGGCGATGGCACGCCAAATATCCTTCTTCTGGTGGGCACTGACCTACATGAATTGTACAGGGGTAAAAGAAAAGTTATTACCAACTGCACCGTCACAGTCATTGGCCCCCATCCCTACCCTTGCCATGTGGCACATGCACTCACCGTCGTTTCATGCACGCCTCAATCTCCCCCCACCCCCATCTTTCATCCACCCTACTCCACACAGACATAGCCCATACAACATGCTCCCAGTGTACTTACCTGTTTGTCTGGAGGACCGTAGAGTAGCATGTACTGGGGGAGGACCCCATCCACAAGTTTCTCCAACTCCTCCGATGTGAAGGCAGGGGCCCTTTCCCCAGACGCACGAGCCATTGTCTCTTCCAGACCGAGGTCACAGCAGCACTTGCAGTGTAGGTCCTCTCCTGTCGAAGATCAGGTATCGAGTGATTGAACAGATAGAAAATGGCGGTCACGTCCGCGACGGTGCGTACCGTCACCGTCGGCGTACATTGTCATTGGCTCCTGGGACCCATAGGGTCCAATGTAAACCTATGCAGAATTGCGCTGCGGTCTTCGACCACCTACCGCAACAGTGTACAACGCCAGCGCAGTTACCTCACATCCCATTGTCCCACTTTACAGGTCAGGCAGCCGCCATTTCAGGGGCCCACATGGCTAAGTTTTTAACTGCGTCACACATACCTGGGCCTTGCCTCAACACTCATACAGGGCAAAATTTGGATTATGATTCGTGTTCTGTGTAAGCTGTGGGTACGTACCTCTGAGTTGGTTGACTCTGTGCTCGCTGTTGTCCTTCATAGGCACCGTCTGCTGGGACATGTGAGGAGATGGCGGCATCCTCCGGTGTACAGACCGCTGGTGGACCTGTCGACATTGGAGGAAAGACATGTGATCATCACCTACGGGCTTGATCGTGCCACAATCCAGGAACTGTGTGCCCAGTTGGAGCCAGCCCTGATGTCAGCTATCCGCCATCCCACAGGAATCCCCCCTCAAGTGCAGGTGCTGTCTGTACTCCATTTCCTTGCAAGTGGGTCATTTCAAACAACAGTGGCCATAGCGTCAGGGATGTCCCAGCCTATGTTTTCCAACGTGTTGTCCATAGTGTTGTCTGCCCTGCTGAGACACATGCGGAGCTACATCGTTTTCCCTCAGGTGGAGGATTTGCGTACAGTGAAAGGTGACTTCTATGCCCTGGGACATATTCCCAACATCATAGGCGCCATTGATGGGACACATGTGGCTTTGGTACCCCCCGCAGGAGTGAACAGGTGTACAGAAACCGGAAGAGTTACCATTCGATGAATGTGCAGATGGTGTGTTTGGCAGACCAGTACATCTCCCATGTGAATGCCAAATTCCCTGGCTCAGTGCATGACGCATACATCCTGCGGAATAGCAGCATCCCTTATGTGATGGGTCAACTCCAGAGGCACCGTGTGTGGCTATTGGGTGAACACCTGGAAGCAAGTCAGTGGGAATGGTTTACTGGGTCTGGGGATATCCCTACAGGTTAGTGTGTGTCTAATAGTTGTCCCTCGCCATTTGCAGGTGACTCTGGTTACCCCAACCTGTCATGGCTACTGACCCCAGTGAGGAATCCCAGGACAAGGGCAGAGGAACGCTACAATGAGGCCCATGGACGAACTCGGCGGATAATAGAGTGGACCTTCGGCCTCCTGAAGGCCAGGTTCAGGTGCCTACATATGACAGGTGGTTCCCTATTCTACCAACCAAAGAAGGTGTGTCAGATCATCGTGGCCTGCTGTATGCTTCACAACTTAGCTTTGCGACAACAGGTGCCTTTTCTGCAGGAGGATGGTCCAGATGGCGGTGTTGTTGCAGCTGTGGAGCCTGTGGACAGTGAAGACGAGGAAGCAGAAGAAGAGGACATCGACAACAGGAACTCGGTGATCCTGCAATATTTCCAGTGAGACACAGGTAAGAATACAAACCTGCCTACTTCATGTACTTTAACACTACTAACTCTCTACTGTCTGTCGTTTTTACACAGTGTATGGTCACTGAGTTGTCACTTTCCCTTTCGTTTTCACAGATGTGGGTCCCACTGTGTGACATCTGCTGTGTCTCCTCATGGACTAGAGCTGTGTGACATAGGTATGTTGACATTACACTTGAAAGAGCATTTTGACACTGTAATTGCTAATACACTATTTCGAAATCACAGACTGAATCCAGATTGTTTTGTGCTTCAAGGGTGTTTATTTAAGTGCTCAGTATTGGAGGGGGTTGTAAAATGGTGAGGGGTGATGGTGGAGGAATGTCCATGGCAGAGTCCAGTCTATTAGTCTCACAGGTGCATTGCCCAAATGGGCATAGGAAGTGGAGCTGGGGCAGTTTGAGGATGGACAGGGTGACAAAGTGGGACAGAAGGATGACATTCAGGGTGGTCTCATTTCTTGGCTGGGGTCTTGGCATCGTTCTCTGTCTTTGTCCTGGATCTCAGGGACCGTTTGCGAGGTGGTTCTCCCTCTGCAGGGGGTGGGATTCTGGTGTGGTGGTCCTGTGGCGGGCGTCCTGTCCACTAGCGCCGGCGGAGGTGGTGGGCAGTTCATCGTCCAGGCTAGTGTCAGGGGCCCCTTGTTGTGCCACAGTGTCCCTCCTGGTGTTGAGTACTTCCTTAAGCACCCCTATGATTGTGCCCAGGGTGGAATTGATGGATCTGAGTTCCTCCCTGAAGCCCAAATACTGTTCCTCCTGCAGGTGCTGGGTCTCCTGAAACTTGGCCAGTACCGTTGCCATCGTCTCCTGGGAGTGGTGGTAGGCTTCCATGATGTTGGAGGGGGCCTCGTGGAGAGTGGGTTCCCTTGGCCTGTCCTCCCCCTGTCGCACAACAGCCCTCCCAGTTCCCCTGTTTCCCTGGGCCTCTGTCCCCTGAACCGTGTGTCCACTACCACAGCCCCCAGGTCCCTGTTGTTGTTGGGGTGGTGGGTTAGCCTGGGTTCCCTGTAGTGGTGGACACACTGCTGATTGACGTGTCCTGAGGACAGAGGTATGGGCCCGCTGGGTGCTGTCATCACTGTGGGCCTCTTCTGTTGGTGGTGTGGACATATGTGGACCCTCCTGTCCGGTGACGTTGGGTAGGGGTCTTGCAGGGGTGTAAAAGGATGTTTATTACATCTGTGTGTGCTATGGTGTGCAATAGGTGGGTGACCGTGTACCCCAGTGATTGCATTCCTGTGTGGGACCTTGTGTGATGGTGGTTTAGGGGGGTGTATGGGTATGTGCAGTGGCCATGCTTTGGTGATGGGTGTCCATGCTTTGTTGTTGCATGCAGGGCTTGGTGTTAGGATATGTGGTTTGTGGTGTTGGGAAATTTGTGAGGAGTTGGAGTGGAGTTGGAGTGATGGGGGTGAGGGCGAGGGTGGGGGGTATGTGATAGCATGCAAGTAAGGTGGGTGATGTAATAGTTAAGATTTGACTTACCAGAGTCCATTCCACCATCTACTCCTGCGAGGCCCTCAGGATGCAGAATCGCCAAGACTTGCTCCTCCCATGGTGTTAGTTGTGGGGGAGGAGGTGGGGGTCCGCCGCCAGTCCGCTGAACCGCAAGGTGGTGTCTTGAGACCACGGAACGCACCTTCCCCCGTAGGTCGTTCCACCTCTTCCTGATGTCATCCCTATTTCTTGGGTGCTGTCCCACTGCATTGACCCTGTCCACTATTCTGCGCCATAGCTCCATCTTCCTTGCTATAGAGGTGTGCTGCACCTGTGATCCGAATAGCTGTGGCTCTACCCGGATGATTTCCTCCACCATGAACCTGAGCTCCTCCTCCGAGAACCTGGGGTGTCTTTGCCGTGCCATGGGGTGGTGTGGGTGAAGTGTGGGGTGGTGTGTATAGTGATAAGTGTGGTGACATTTTGTGGTGTGTTGTGTGAGGTGCGTGGAAGTTCTGTGGGTGATGGTATTGTGTGCCTGTGGATGCTTGGTAGTTGTTTGTGGTGTCTCTCTCTGGCCTTCTCTCGGTAATTGTGGTTGTAGGGGTTTGTGGGTGATGTGGGTGTGTGTTTTCTATTGTAATGGGTGTGTGGGAGTGGTGTGTGTATGTGTATCAGGTGTGTGTATTTTGATTTGTCCAATGTGGCTGTGTTTTGTAGATGTGTGTGTATTTTGAGCGCGGCGGTGTGTACCACCGGCGTGGATTCGTGGGTTGTGATACTGTGGGCGTATTTCTGTTGGTGTGACAGTGGAGGATTTGTTTTCACCAGTTTATCACTGACCTTTGGTGTGGCGGACTTGTGTGGATGTCTGAATTTTGACAGATTCCAAGCTGTGGGTCATAATAGCTGTGGTGGATTTCCGCGGCGGTGTGTTGGCGGTCTTCTGCACGGTGGTAACTGGCTTTTACCACCAATGTTGTAATGAGGGCCTAAGAGTCCTAAATCCTTTAGAAAACAGTGTGAATGCTGTTAGCGCACAAAAGTACCTGGGTAGCATCAAAATAAAGCTGCACGGGCAAGTGTCCATCGGAAAAGGTCAGCGGTGCGTCGATTTTTCACTCGCAAGCGAGAATGTGCATCGTTCCTCCTCCAGTCAGTTTGGCGTGCGTCGTTTCTACTCTCCCGCAAGAGAACGATTCGTCGATCAAAACGGGCACCTCGGTGTTGCATCGAAATCCGGTCGCGCAGTGTCAAGAAACCGCGCTGCATGGGGGCTTGCGTCAACAGCAGCCACTGAAGGTGTTGCTTATTGTTTCTCCAGCCACGTTGTATCGATCTTCCAGCCGCGATGCAGGTGGAGGGTCGATTTTAGCTGCTAGGCCTACGGTGTGTTGTTTCTCAGCAGCGAGGCGGGTGGCGCATCAAACGTTTCCCCGCACGGCGGTCCTTACAGGAATTTCTGTCCTTTTCCACCAGCTGCACCTTTCAAGGCCCCAGAGACAGGTTAGAGCACCACTTGGCAGGCAGGACTCTGAGCAGAAAGCCCAAGTGCTGGCAGAGAGAAGTCTTTGTTGTCCCTGAGACTTCAACAACAGGAGGCAAGCTCAGTTCAAGCCCTTGGAGATTCTTCACCAGTGGGAAGTCACACAAAAATCAGTCTTTGTCCTCTCTCAGGCAGAAGCAGCTACTCCAGGCCATCCCAGCAAAGCACAGTCACAAGCAAAGGGGAAGTACTCGTCCTCCAGCTTCCAGCTCTTCTCCTTGGCTTAATCTGCTTTTCAGGGTTTTTGGAGGCTCTTCTTATATTCCTTTCTGCCTTTGAAGTAGGCCTACTTCAAAGAAAAGTCTCTGTTGTTTTCAAGATCCTGCCTTTCTCAGGCAATGACCCAGACACACACCAGGGGTTTGGAGACTACATTGTGTGAGGGCAGGCACAGCACTTTCAGGTTTAAGTGACCACTCCTCCCCTCAGCTCAGATGGCCCATCAGGATATGCAGGCTACACCCCAGCTCCCTTTGTGTCACTGTCTAGAGGAGAGGTGCAAACAGCCCAACTGTCAAACTGACCCAGACAGGGAATCCACAAACAGGCAGAGTCACAGAGTAGTTTGAGCAAGAAAATGTCTACTTTCTAAAAGTGGCATTTTCAAACACACAATCTAAAAAAAGACTTCACTAAAAGATGTATTTTTAAAGTGTGAGCTCAGAGACCCCAAACTCCAAATGTCTATCTGCTCCCAAAGGGAATCTGCTCTTTAATAATATTTAAAGGCAGCCCCTGTGTTAACCTATGAGAGAGATAGGCCTTGCAACAGTGAAAACCAATTGGCAGTATTGCACTGTCAGTACATTTAAATCACATAAGTACATGTCTCATCTTTAACATACACTGCACCTAGCCCATAGGGCTACCTAGGGCCTAACTTAGGGGTGACTTACATGTATAAAAAGGGAAGGTTTAGGCCTGGCAAGAGGGTAGACTTGCCAAGTCGAATTGGCAGTTTAAAAGTGCACACACAGACACTGCAGTGACAGGTCTGAGCCATGTTTACAGTGCTACTAATGTGGGTGGCACAACCAGTGCTGCAGACCCACTAGTAACATTTGATTTACAGGCCCTGGGCACCCCTCTAGTGCACTTTACTAGGGACTTAGTAGTAAATCAGATATGCCAATCATGGATAAGCCAAATACATACACATTTTGTAAAGGAGCACTTGCACTTTAGCACTGGTTAGCAGTGATAAAGCGCCCAGAGTAACCTGGGAAGTAGAGGCAAAAAGTTGGAGGAGACCATGCCAATGGTGCCAAGTCTAACAATGTGTAATTCTTTTACAATTGCCAATTCCTAATGGGTTTCAAATCGACCTACCTCATGAGTATTAATGAGGTAGGTTTCAATTTGTGACCATTATGAGTGTCACCCATCACAAGCCTGGGGCTCTGCTTGGGTCAGCATACCACCATGTCTGTGGTGTTAATGCAATTGGGGAGGCACCAACAAAAGTTCTCACGAAGAGTTGAGTTATCCAGCCAAGTTGCTTCCAATGCA
Source organism: Pleurodeles waltl (assembly GCF_031143425.1). NCBI lineage: Eukaryota > Metazoa > Chordata > Amphibia > Caudata > Salamandridae > Pleurodeles > Pleurodeles waltl. Next base: position 261,462,625 of record NC_090436.1, on the reverse strand, counting down.
GCCTTTCATTTTCTGAAGGCCCCATTAAATGTGAATGATTACAAAATTAATAGCAGTTTGTAAAAAACAAAGGACGTTCTTTGACTTAATTAAATACATTTGATTCTCCTTAGTAAGTTTGATGTGCTTCAGGGGAAAAGACCAAGTCATTTGCATTATTACTTGTCATTATTCATTTTATATTACTGAAAGATGTCATGGTCTGCTGGAGCAAATAAACATTGACATTCGAGAATGTCTAACAATTTTCATTTTGGTAATGCTTTTTTCCTGACAACATGTATGAATGGCTGAAATATCATCAGCTGGACCCTATCTGTGCAAATGTGGGTACATGTTATGTGGATAATGAATGAATGGGAGGATGAATGGTTCAATTGGTGCACAACTTCAATAGTACTTGCAGGCAGGCTTAACTTCAGAAGCAATGTGTAAAGTAGTGGTACCAACACACACAGTAACTTGGTGAAAACACTACAAAATGACACAACACAGGTTTGGAAAAAAATATAATATTTATCTAAACAAAACAAGACCAAAACGACAAAAAGCCAACATACACAAGTCAAAGTCTAAATTTTAAAAGAACAAGAGTCTTAAATCCTTTAGAAAACAGTGAGAATGCTGTTAGCACACAAAAGTACCTGGTTAGCATCAAAATAAAGCTGCACGGGCAAGTGTCCATCGGAAAAGGCCAGCGGTGGGTCGATTTTTCACTCGCAAGCGAGAATGTGCACCGTTCCTCCTCCAGTCAGTTTGGCGTGCGTCGTTTCTACTCTCCCGAAAGAGAACGATTCGTCGATCCAAACAGGGACCTTGGGTGTTGCATCTGAATCCGGTTGCGCAATGTCAAGAAACCGCGCTGCATGGGGCCTTGCGTCAACAGCAACCACTGCAGGTGTTGCTTATTGTTTCTCCAGCCGCGTTGTATCGATCTTCCAGCCGCGATGTAGGTGGAGCGTCGATTTTAGCTGCTGGGCCTACGGTGTGTTGTTTCTCAGCTGCGAGGCGGGTGGCGCATCAAACGTTTCCCCGCACGGCGGTCTTTACATTAATTTCTGTCCTTTTCCACCAGCTGCACCTTTTAAGGCCCCAGAGACAGGTTAGAGCACCACTTGGCAGGCAGGACTCTGAGCAGAAAGCCCAAGTGCTGGCAGAGAGAAGTCTTTGTTGTCCCTGAGACTTCAACAACAGGAGGCAAGCTCAGTTCAAGCCCTTGGAGATTCTTCACCAGTGGGAAGTCACACAAAAGTCAATCTTTGTCCTCTCTCAGGTAGAAGCAGCTACTCCAGGCCATCCCAGGAAAGCACAGTCACAAGCAAAGGGGAAGTACTCGTCCTCCAGCTTCCAGCTCTTCTCCTTGGCTTAATCTGCTTTTCAGGGTTTTTGGAGGCTCTTCTTATACTCCTTTCTGCCTTTGAAGTAGGCCTACTTCAAAGAGAAGTCTCTGTTGTTTTCAAGATCCTGCCTTGCTCAGGCAATGACCCAGACACACACCAGGGGATTGGAGACTACATTGTGTGAGGGCAGGCACAGCACTTTCAGGTTTAAGTGACCACTCCTCCCCTCCCCTCAGCTCAGATGGCCCATCAGGATATGCAGGCTACACCCTAGCTCCCTTTGTGTCACAGTCTAGAGGAGAGGTGCAAACAGCCCAACTGTCAAACTGACCCAGACAGGGAATCCACAAACAGGCAGAGTCACAGAATGGTTTGAGCAAGAAAATGTCTACTTTCTAAAAGTGGCATTTTCAAACACACAATCTAAAAACCAACTTCACTAAAAGATGTATTTTTAAATTGTGAGCTCAGAGACCCCAAACTCCAAATGTCTATCTGCTCCCAAAGGGAATCTGCTCTTTAATAATATTTAAAGGCAGCCCCCATGTTAACCTATGAGAGGGATAGGCCTTGCAACAGTGAAAACTGAATTGTGCAATATTGCACTGTCGGTACATTTAAAACACATAAGTACATGTCCCACCTTTAACATACACTGCACCTAGCCCATGGGCTACCTAGGGCCTAAAGATGTCATGGTCTGCTGGAGCAAATAAACATTGACATTCGAGAATGTCTAACATAAAGTTCATTTTGGTAATGCTTTTTTCCTGACAACATGTATGAATGGCTGAAATATCATCAGCTGGACCCTAACTGTGCAAATGTGGGTACATGTTATGTGGATAATGAATTAATGGGAGGATGGATGGTTCAATTGGTGCACAACTTCAATAGTACTTGCAACGTGTTACAACTATATCTTTGGAATTGGATCACCTGGACAAAAACATCAGGAGACACAATATTATTTGCAGCTATATCATGTGAATGTACAAATAAATGATTTTTATTGTACGAGTACTTAAAACTGTTACCTATTTGTGCAGCAGAAATAAAAACATGTAGTAAAGTGAAAAGAATAGTATTACCATGAATTACTTCATAATACCAATAAAAAAGAAAGCATTTTAAGTGCAACAAACAGGATATTTCAAGGCATGAAGGTTTCCAGGGGCAAATTAGCAAATCAATTAATTTCGTTACCTTGAGCTCATGGTAACCAGAGAAACCAACGTCATGGGCTGGGAATATATTTATTGAACTATCAGCTGCTCCTTGTTAAGGGGTTGGGCAGTGGCCTGGTTTTGATCTGTATTTTATGGCAATTTGCCCTTTAGCAGTAAATGAGCCTGATGTATAAATGTCCCAAATGTGGTCATCTCTGCCACAGTTACTAAAGTATATAAGTGGTGTAGAACCTCTTTGGCCAATCAACTAACGTGGTGTAAAAAGATTGGCCTCAGGAGGATTCATCAGGCATGTTGAAGTGCCGTGCAGAAAAATAATATGTGAGCCAATGATTTTATAAGCACATAGTCTGCTGTGTTTGATGTCTTCAATTAATTTCCAGGCCATGTTCAATAATCTAATTGGAAGTGGCACCAGCCTTGCCCATAATTTTTGATTTAGAGTACGTTTTCCTAAGGCCTGGTGAAGGTGGGATTTGCATAACTGACTTATTTGAGGTATCATTAGGGAACCGTGCAAGGCCCTTGCCCGAAGAGCTTCCGTATCCAGTACACATAAGTGGATGTACAGTTGATTCTTCATTACCATTGTGATGGCTGTGTTATTAAAGGCGTTTGGGTCCCAGTTCTCGATGGTGCGTTGCAAGGCTTCGCTTGCAACTATGAGATTAATAGACCAGGGGTTGTTTTTGTTTGGGGAAATTGTTTTTATAACTGCCTTCATAGTATTTTCGGGTGCAGCAGTAGTCTGGTGTAAGTATTTCATCAGAACGCCCAAGCACTCAAGTTTTTGATTAGAGAGGCCAAATTAAAGTCTAATCAATGTATTCCTTGTGTAAGAAGGCAGTTGAAAAAGTTTCTTGCAGCCTGTACATTGGAGCTTTTCGAGTTCAGCAGTCAGCATGCCTGGAAACACCTGCTGAGCGTAATTGACCGAGGGCTGGGGTTTTGCCGAAATCACCCTCCTTTTAGTCGTAGTTGCTGGACTGTCAAATGGGTTACCTAGTTTACAAAGAGCATACTAGCCTTTTAGCCTTCAGTTTTTGTAAATGTATTGTTGGTTTTCCAGTTTCAGCCAAGCTCCCAGATAATTGTAGTTTTGGATGCATTTGAGCCTCTGTGACCCCAGCCTCTGTCTTGTGGCCTTTTTCAGGTAACAACCAAAGATTACAGTTTTAGTTTTACTTGTGTCAGCTATAAGTTTGTTCTTTATGTTATATTTGTTCAAGGCCTTGTGATGGCCCACTTTCCTATGATCTGAAAGCACATGGTAATCTGCATACAGCATGAGGTGAATTTTCCTGTCTCCGATCCTCGGGATGGCTACGTTTGTCCCAGATATAGCCGGGCCTAGGTCAGCCATATTTAGGTTGAATAAAGTTGAGGCCACCACACAGCCCAGTTTTAACCCTTGATTGGTGGTGATTTTTGCTGTTTTGGTGTCCCCTGTGAGCTTGACCCTTACCCATGACCTGGCATAAAATGACATGATAGCACGCGGTAATTTGGTGCAGATGTTCCCTCTCTCCAGTTTCTGCCAGAGGATGTTCTGGACTACTTTGTCAAAGGCCACAAAGTAGTCAATAAAGCAGGTGAAAATAGGGAGAGATTTGTGAGTTATGACTTGATGGAATACGTACGAGAATGCGATCATGTTTTCTACTGTTGATCCTCCCACTCGTAACCCTGTTTAATAAAAGGATAGCAGCCCTTTGGCGGAAGCCCAGTTAGCTAGCTCCTGCAATAGTATACTGGCGTAGTCTTTACCCTCAATGACCAGCAGTGCTATTAGCTGGTAATTTCTCAGGTCAGTCTTGTCACCCAGCATGAAAATAGGCTGCAGCAGAGAGCCCTTCCATGAGACTGGAACATCTTCATGGAGTCCGCATTCAGCATGAACAGGGCGAGCGCTATGGCCCAGAACTGCATGTCTTCTCAAATACCGTGGTAGACCATTGGGGTGGGGGTGATGCTCTTTCTAATTTTCTTCAAGATTTTGCTGACCACAGCGTCATTCAATACTGAGTGGTCGGTAGGTGCAGCTGAAATGTCAAAAACTGCTTTCTCTGCCTTCTGCCTGAAAGCTGATTTGTTTGGAGAGAACTTGATGTGTGGCTCGGTATAGAGGGCTTTGAGATGTGCAAACCATTTTCCTGCAGGGACCGAGTTGTTCACCCTATTGCAGTTCCCATGACATAAAGTATTGACGTACTGGTAGAACTGTTGATGCTAATTGGCTGCAATCAGGTCAAAGATTTTAATCCACTTGGCATCTTGTGCTTTTCTCTTGTGCTCCCATACAAGATGTTTATGTAGCTTAGCTGCCATCGTTAACTGCTCCTTTGAGGTGATGGTTTTTGATTTTATATACGCCCTCTGTTTCGCCCTTAACTTCTCTGTGCTTTTTTTTTATCTCTGGTTCTAAAGCCAGCCTGTAATTTGCTTCCTTTTTGATTTTGATCAGGGGTTACCTTGTAAGAAGTGCACACAGCTCCATGACCAACCCAGACCAACCCTTAATGATGTTTGATTTTTTACGCCTGGCTGACCAACCTTCCCAATTTGGCTTCCATTCCTCAAACATCCCTACAGATGTGGTGACCATTTGATCATCTGCAGGAGTTTGTAGTGTTCCTTGCCATTTGTAATTCCCAGTACAGGCAGGGGTTCGCGGGCCCTAGCTGGGTTGGATACGTCCAGGCGAGCCAGGATTGAAACTCTCATCTTGTTGAATCACTTCATAGTCTGCAGTGAGTCCACTTGGACCCTGACTCAGGACGACATAGTAATTTGTGGTTAAATTATTAAAAGAGGGTGGGTAGTTGGTCCACAGTTTATTCTTTTTTACTATAGTGTGCGCTGATTCAAGATTATGCATCTGCAGGAAGGTGTTAAATCTTAAAAGTTGTTTCACTGAGTGCCCTGGTACTTGTGCCGTCCTCTCCAAGATGATGCATGCTAAAATCTCCGAGTAGAGTCATTTCTGAACCCACATGTGTATCATGTGCACTTACATTGTCAGTTAGTATAAAGGTGAGCAATCGATTGGGACAAGTGCTAGGGCTAGGGGTCTGGCAACTGTTAAGTGTGTAATCAGTATATGCTGTGTATTTTATGATTATATTTTCTTCTCTTATGATACAATTCACAATGGAATTTACATGTATGTGTAATAGCACTCTTGTACTCTTCTATGCAATTCACATAGGTAGGAACGCAGATCTACTATTATGCTTGTCCTATCTCTCACGTGCAGAATCCAAGACAGTGCATAGAACTAGGCATGCATAATTCTACAATTTAAGGGCTCAAATATACTCCAGTCAAGCCTTGAAGTAAGTCACACACTACACAATCCATTCACGTGTACTGGTAGTGAGTCAAGCTTAAACCAGAGTTAGGAAATATTAATAGCAGCACCGAAACCTTCACTTAAAACAAATAGAATAAACTGAAGGAAAGTAAACAGATACATAAATGTAGGCACTGCAATCACCCAACCCAATCACATTGTTAATATGTTTATAAATGTAAAAAGTAAAGGTAATCATTTTATTTAAGTAAACATTGAAAAAGTCATTAGGTTTTGTCCCGTGCACTGCACTTTATGTTTTTTAATTTTATTTCTAAAATAGCATCAGCCCCGATGGAATGGAAAGGTAAAAGCTACGATGGACGCCATGCTCCCACACGCATTGCGTGAATCATGACTCATCGGTGGTCATTTTAGATTTTTTATTTTCAACATTCTAACATGTTAGAACAGTATTTTAAAAATAAAGAATAACCTGCGTGAAAGCAACAAAATAGAATCGAGCTAACAGGTCAAGCTTTGCAGCTGCAGGACCCTAAAAAACCCTGGGAGTGTGACAGAGAGGGGATGAGAGCTTCATGAAGCAACAAAAGAGCGGATGGCTAAAATGATGTGAGCAGTTAGAGAGCAGGGGGAATGTCTACATGTGAAACTAAGCAAATAAATTCAAGGAGTTGTGCGAAGAAAGTAAAAAGCAAAGAGATAGGGCAGGTATTGTGAGGAGAAAAAGTGGATGAGGGAGAGATCAAGGTAAGAAGACATACACTCCCATGGAGTGCTAAATGAAAACTAAAAAAAACTGTCTCAAGAAGTTACCAATGAGGGTACTATACCCCTCACTGAAATGCCGCTGGATTGACACATACACAAGAAAAGGGGAAATCCATCAAATCAAGAAGAGAGAACTGAATTAGATGGTTAATCCAGTGAATCATAAGCATTGGGTGGACTCCAGTCTGATCTAAATCTATATTACCTACAGTAGGTCAGTTTGCCAAACGAACCTGAAGCTGTCTGTAGCGATGCCTAAAGATGGCCATATATAGTTAGAGATTGAGTACACCCAAAAGAATAACATTGTAAACATGTTCAAACAGATAAGAAATAAAAAAAGTGATAGAATCAAATAAATAAAATTAATGTAAAATTGGCCATACAACTTTGGATATTACAGGTATACATACAAATCACGTTACAAAATTGTAAACATATCAGTAGCATTAATTTAGAAAATTACAAATACTTAGGCCCGGATTTAAGAAAACTTAGCACCGCCTTTGTGCCATTTGTTTTACGTAAAAGCGGTGCTAACACAATGCCATGTTTATATTTTGACGCTAGAGGAGTCTAGAGTCAAAATATTCAAATTAGAGTCATTTTTTGCGAGCGCCACCTCACCTTGCATTGTTATTGCAATGATAAGCAAGGTAGATGTTCCCTCTTAAAAAAAAGACACTAGGCCGCTAGCGCCATATTTAGAACCAGGTAGAAAAACAACGCACGCAAAGGACAGGGTCCAAGAAATGACTCTAAGTCCAATTAGTGTCAACATTTTAGAAGATTACAGCGACAACGCCAAGTGCCACCAGCACCACAGTAGCAACCGCAAACACCACCACAGCAGCCATAAGGCAGCGTAGAAGGCGGGAGAGGATCTTTCGCTAGTGTACATCCATCCTATCCCTCAGGAAAGAAGAGGTGATCAGACTCTACCATCTGAGGCAGGAGTCCATTGTACACCTTCTCTATCACATTGTGGTGGACATCACAGCATGAGTGCAGATTCACACAGCATTACCACCCATGACCAGACTCCTGGCTGTCCTCCACTTGCTGGCATCAGGTTAATTCTAGACAACTACAACACAAGTGGGTGTGATCTCCCAACCATCCCTCTCTGCCTTCCTCCAGAAGGTTAATCATCAGACTCACACCACCACATCCGGTTCCCCAACACCCAGGAACTGCATCAGAAGACCGAGCAAGATTTCTCTGAAATTGCTGGCTTCCTGCATGTGCTGGGTGCAATGGACTGCACCCATGTCCAACATGTCCCTCCTGCTGCAACAAAACACCGCTACAGGAACTGCAAACATACACGCTCCATCAATATGCAGGCCATTGTGGAACTATCTCAAACATCCTTGCTAAATATCACAGCAGCATCCATGATGCTTACATCTTCAGGCACTCTACTATAAACCAACAATTCCAGGATGGACAATATGGCAATGGGCTACTTATAGGTAGGATAGCATACAAATCATAACACAGGCAACACACCAAACTGATAGTACAAATAATACATGCATCACACTAAACACACATGGACAGATAAACACAGATGTATAGACCACAACTCAGATGCCACATGACACATACACTGCATTCAATGCACATCACCCTCACATACGCCCATATCTACAAGTCCCTGGCACCACCTGACTAACACATCACAGGACGGACAGGTGGAGCAATGTCCTCTTTGAATTCAAAGGCAGCTCTCAAACAACAACATGTGTCCACAGGTTGAGAACGAAACACAGATCATTCATGCATAACACTTACTAAAGAATCACTCTGCTATGTGAATTGCATCGGCCATTCAGCTGTCAAACAGCTCACATATTGTCACTGCCCCACATTTCCCATGCTGTAGAAACCTCAGGCAGCACCAATATTAAATGCCATCGAGTAGTCCCATCACCATCTACATATCAGCAAAACATAACAGATATATTAATTGTGTTCAACTTTCCCTTGTGTGGTGCATAGTGCAGCACACGTTGAAATACAACATCCTCATCAATGAAAGATCATGTGCAGGAAAGGACATCTCACAGCACACCAACAAAAATACCTGTAAATCCCATATCTCCATACCCTGATCCAAGGGTACCAACAGTGGACTATGGCAGATGAACTACTGACAATGTACAGTGAGCGGCCATATGAATGAGGATACATGGAACTTAGCAAGGCTGGACTCCTGATGCAGGGCAGTGCTGAAAAGCACAGCATGCCCTGTCTTGTCCCACAGCTGTCTGAAAAATCTTGCATACATCACAATACATTCCATATAAGTGTGCCACACTGGGCAAATGAACCTCCTGCACATAAGAACGCCAGCCAGCAATTGCCAACAATAACACTTTGTGCAAGGAAGGTGTTTCAAGGGCAAAGGGATGGGATTCACATGGAACACACCTGTTACATGGCACACAACACACAAAATAGGTAAATTTTTCCACAACATCACTCATCTGCAGGTCTAAAGTGAAGGCACTAAGGGCCACATCTCAGAAAGGTTGGGCAGCATCTAAAGCAGCGCCACTTTACTTGTGCCCCTTAGAGCCACACTACCCCCAACATGTGATTGCCGTATTCAATATATGGTGCACCATGGCACAGAGTCGGTGCAATAGTATCAACATAATGGATGCCATAGATGGACTGTGTAGGAATATTGCCAAATTTGTGGTGCAAATCCTGTACAGTACATAGGGGTCCATTGAAAGCAATGGTGTGTTCCCTACTTACACCTGCTCTGTGCAGGTGTCAAAAGTACCAGATAAAAGTAACACATTGGAACCTCATTTTCCTCTGCACCATTTTTGCATTTGCCCCAACAGGGTAACACACCCTTTGCAATGATTATGCCTTGCACAGGCATAATGTGGTGCAAAGGGTCACTAAGGGGGTCATTCTGACCCTGGCGGTAAAAGGCAGTTACCGCCGGTCAGAAGACCGCCATAACACCGCCGCGGCCGTGGTATCCCACCAGGGTCATTCTGACCCACAACTGCCAAACCGCCAAAAACCCGACCTCCACTGAAGGCCGCCACATCAGCGGTCAGCGATAAACTGGAGATGACCAAACCTCCACCGTCACGCCAACAGAAATACGCCCATGCCATTACGACCCACGAATCCACGCGGCGGTCTTTCAACCGCGGTATCCCATTGGCGGTACACACCGCTGCACTCAAAATACACACACATCTACAAAACACTGCCACATTGGACAATTACAAATACACACACCTGATACACATACAAACACCACTCCCACACAATCAATACGATATAAAACACACACCCACATCACCCACAAACCCCCCAAATCGAAATTCAGAGAAAATGCGCAATACACAGAGAGAGAGCACAGGGAACGCAAACCACAACACACACAGGAACCCAACATCATCCCCCACACTACATCTACGCACAAAACACCACACACCACTACACTCATCACCACAAACACCACCCCACACCTCATCCACACCACCCCATGGCACCCCAAAGACACCCCAGGTTCTCGGACCAAGAACTCAGGGTCATGGTGGAGGAAATAATTAGGGTAGAGCCCCAGCTCTTCGGCACACAGGTGCAGCACACCACAATAGCCAGGAAGGCGGAGCTATGGCAAAGGATCGTCGACAGGGTCAACGCTGTGGGACAGCATCCCAGAAATCGGGAAGACATCCGAAAGCGCTGGAACGACCTACGGGGG